>NC_059373.1:12530280-13865280 GCF_019703515.2 Myxocyprinus asiaticus | reverse complement strand
ATCGCAAAAGACATTGACGAGCGGTGCAGCGGAACAGCAACAAGGATATCAATTATTTTTTGGGGGGGGGGATTTGTCTCCCTCAAATTATATTGTGGTTACGGCCCTGCTTAAAATGCAAATCTACCAAAAACAAACAAACAATGTACATCTAAATAGTGCAGTTTTAAAATACTGTTTGCTATAGGCTAGTTAAGTATAAATGGGGTGACTATCAAACAATGGAAAAGTTTTTCATCATAAGGAGAGAACTCGTAATTTCACAGTTTTGGTTGTCATTCTTGTCATCCATGCCAGAGATGATGTTATCTTTGACTGATTAATTTTCACAAAATTTAAACAAAAATGTCTGTTTATTATCAATAGGCTCGAAACATGTTGATTAATAAAGTTAATAAAATCGTTTCCAGTCAAAAGGCACTCTGGAACCACCATAAATTGTCCTGTCACAACCCTTGCTTGGTTAGCTAAACCGTCATGTCAGACACATGCAGATTGTTTCACTTTGCTTCATTTTCTGCAGTGTAATTTAGCAAAAGATGTTGGTATCCATCTTTTCTGCTGCTCCAATCGTATTTCTCCGATACTGTCTACTGTCGTGATGTCTTGCGGTCCGGATGGAACCAATCCGGGGTCCGGACCTGGACCGTGGTCCGCTAATTGGTGACCGCTGTAGGCCCTAATAGAGGCATAATGTCTGTTGACATAAATCTGAAGCATCATAAACAATGAATGAAACACAGTGAAGCTGCTTTTATAGAAAGGCACAAAGCTGGCATACAAGCACACAATACACACCCAGCCACCCCAAAGTATTGCAGAATTGATAACTCGCAATGCCATCTCTCTTTTCACATTTCAAATGTTAGCAAACTCACCTGCTCACACAAAACACTGCGCATCACTCAGCAAGTGACAAGCCTGAACACACACTTTTGCTCACACCACATTTAGTCTCCTTCACTTTCATAAACTATTCACCCACACATCTTTCATACACTAATCCTCAGATAAACCCTGAACCATGAAGTTGAAAACATAAGATTTGGCTCCTCAGGGTGTCATGTATGTGTGTGTATAAATTAATGTTTTCGCCTAATTTGACCCATCTCTTTGTGATTTTAAAGTAGAATGGCATCACATGCAAGAGGCCCTTTTATGTACGTGAGAGAATGTGTGTGTATATAGACCTATTAGGCTTTGTTCGGAATATGATATGACCATACTTTGCTAACTATTTCTGCTGTATATAATATTTATTCTGAGAAGTATAGTGTGCAGACTTTCTATGCCTAGAATGGGAGAATATCCAAAACAGTTGTGTTTCTATTAAAGGAGTACTTCACCCAAAAATGAAAATTCTCTCATCATTTACTCACTCTCAAACCAGATGTGTATGATTGTCTTTTTTCATGCAGGACACAAAGATATTTAGAAGAATATCTCAGCTCTGTTGATCCATACAATGCAATAGAATGGTGGCTAGAACTTTGAAGCTCTAAAAAGCACATAAAGACTGCATAAAAGTAATCCATACAACTCCAGTTAATAAATCCAGAAATGTCTTCAGAAGTGATATGATAGGTGTGGGTGAGAAACAGATCAATATTTAAGTCCTTTTTTTTTTCTTTTTTTTTTTTTTTAGTTAATCTCTACTTTCACTTTCACCTATGCATTCTTCCTTTGTTTTTTGTCATTTTCGATCTTTCTTCTTTGTACATATCGCCACTCACTGGTCAGGGCTGGTAAAAGTTGGAGAATTATAGTAAAAAAGGACATAAATATTGATGTGTTTCTCACCCACACCTATCATATCGCTTCTGAGGACATGGATTTATACTGCTGACTTTATGTGATTTTGGATCTTCAAAGTTCAGGCCACTATTCTCTTGCATTGTATGAACCATCAGAGCTGAATATTTTTCTAAAATATTTGTTTGTGTTCTGCAGAAGAAAGAAAGTCAAACACATCTGGGATGGCATAAGGGTGAGTAATTAATGAGAGAATTTTCATTTTTGGGTGAACTTTCCAGAGCAGCAACTGCAATTTAACCTGAAATGTAGGTTTGTGTGTGTGTGTGTGTGTGTGTGTGTGTGTGCATGAGAGCATATGCTGTGATCCCAAACTGAGGTCACCCGAAAATATTGACCAATATGAATTTCAGTAACAAAAGTAATACTGCAAATTTTAAACATCTATATTACTGTGAAAATCAGAGTTGGAAAAAGAGATACTCCTTGAGTAATTTAAATAATAGCTTTCATATCAAATTTAAATCATAAAAGTCATAAAATGACTTTTGCAGACAGCGATTTTCATATAGCAAATGATTCCCTCACTTAACAGTCCAGTCCAAATCATCTATATAGCATATCTCTCTGAATAAATATGCAAATGATATTATTGTGCATCAAGTTTAATTTTCTCTTTGTCAAGAGCAATCACTCTTACAGCTCCGCCCCCTGCTGTGGAATATAATTAGTATTTCTACTGCCTGTGCTCACACTGTCACTCAAATTGCACACACAATTATTTATGAAAAAGACTTAAAGTAGAATGTGACTGTATATGTATGTGTTGGGAAAGAGAGTATAGCCTGTGAAAAATTCATCTCCTTTTCTCCTCAGTCTAACTAGCTGGCACAGCAGGAAACCAGGCTTTGATATGTCTCTTATTTGTAAAAAAAAAAAAAAAAAAAAACAATTGTCATTTGCACATATTCACGCAATATGACAATTCATTGACAGTGCACACTTGCGACTATTTTAAACCTTAATTCAAAGTTCACTTTACCATCACAGTGTTGTCTTTCCGTCAGTGTGTCAACACAGCATTTGTAACTATGCTAAAGTGAAGGCTTAGGCATATATGAGGGAAAAGCAAGGCACCAAGAAAGAGTGTGATATGTGTTTTTGTGAGTTGGTCTGGTTAGCCAAGAACATTGATGATGTGCTCTGCGGGGGGTAAGCTGCCTCATAAATCTCAGATTTTTGCTCTTTCATAGTGAGTCTGCAACAGGAATGATAATGAAACATAAGAGACAGTGTCCCTGTCTATCATGCACACACATACTCAAATATCTACTTTAAACATCTCTTGAAGCAAGCAATAGAAATTGTTTTGTCGATGTGCCAACTCTAGGTTGCAAATGCACTTATTGCAGTATGCAGTAAACATTTACAATTCATATTCCCAGTTGTCTTGATGGTTTAAAAGGGATCACCCAAAAATGAAAACCTTGTCATCCTTCACTCAACCATATTCCAAATCAGTTTGACTTGCTATTGTAAATAGAACACTAAATAGGATTTTAGGCAGAATGTAAACCTCAGTAACAATTAACTTTTATTGTGTGGTAAATGGTGACTGAGACTAATATTCTGCCTAAAGTCTCCTTTAATTGTCCACGGAGAAAAGAAAGTTGTATGAGTCAGGAACAACATACAGTAAAAGTAAGTGAGTAAATACTGACAGAACTTTCATTTTTGTGATCTGGGATGGCATGGAGGTGAGTAAATGAGGAGAGAATTTTTATTTTTTGGGTGAACTATTCCTTTAAGATGCAATCCGTAAATAATGAGACATTGATTTAACCTGAATAAACTGTGCAGCTACAACCGAGCCTGTATGTTTGAAAACATATGAGATGACTCCACAAAAAGAAGCCATTATTGTTGTTTGCCTGTGTCTTTGTACAGCCATAAATAACCTTTTGCAGTAGGCCTGCTTACCGGTTGTGCATTTAAATGCTTTATTACATTGTATCTCATTTCAAGTTGTATGTAGCTCATATAGGTCTACTGTATGGTTTACAAATTACCATTTGAAAGACTGACAGCCTGATACATCAAACCATATGGCATAACAGGCAACCAACAAATTGTGGAAGGGGTCCCTGTGTCTCTTATTGAATCCCATTAGTAAAATAAATATGTATCCAGATTCAGGGCAAATTTGCATAAACAAAGGCCTGTTTCCATTTTTATAAAAACATAAATGACAGTGCAAAATAGCCAATCAGCTTTATGAGATGCAAAAACACATAAAAGATTTGCATTCAGGAGATTGTTTAAATGTGTGAATCAATTAAATGAGAGAAGAGAGAAAGATGCATTGCTAGATTTTACATTGCATTGCTGAGAAGATATACACAACCACAGAATGCAATTATGAAAGTCAAATTAAAAAAAATTAATTTTTATTAATTTTGCCTTAATCAGTATGGTAGTTTGATGTCTTTGACTTATAGCATCATGCAAAAGCAAATGTTTTCAGTTACAGTACTGTTGTAGAAATCCATTTTTCACAGTCAGCTATGATTAATTTATTCCATGGGCAAAAGTGTCTGATATTAGGAGGGTATTGTGATTTAAATATGGCAGCCCCCATAAGGCCACCCAGCTCCATGTAAAATAAAACAGCTTTGATTATGCTACTGATGGTACTGTAGTCTTCATCCCATGTGAGTGTACATGACTTTAAATATATTTTTCAAAAGCAGTATACACTTTTTACAGGTAAAACTTTTTAATGAAGAAAAATTACTGAGTACACATTTAAGTGAAGAGGATAATAACCTTGAACTCTCTTTAACAATTAGTTCTTGGTAAAGTTGTAATGAATATTGCAACAGGCCATTCAAAACATTAACAAAGAAAGAATGAAAATCTAAAGACTCTCTAACAAAAATAAAATAAAAAGGAAGCTATGGTGGACAAAGGCTGGAGCGTCCGGCTTCAGAGAGAAAGAAAACTGGAGAGACTCTTTTGTGACGAGAGGGTGCGGAGCTTTGCAGAGGTTTACAACAGTGATTCAAAGTGACAGCCGAAAGAGAGAGTGCCCGTCTGGGTCTGTGTGTGCGGGGTAAACCTTTTAGTCCTGCGACCCTGCTCGTCTTTAGCAGAGCACTGGGACCACAGCATTTCCCTAATCCACTCACTCTAAAGACACCGACCGGCTACTCATGGCAGCCTTTGGAAACAGGGTCATTAACATGATATTAGATTCCAGCGACAAGGACGCACACTGTAGACTTGTGTGTGTTTTTGTGTGTTTTGTTCATGTTGGTTTAGCCAGTGTGTAAACTGCACTGGTCCTTTCATTGCCCTTTCAGTCTGAAGAGACCGAATGTGACTGTCTAACTGTGTACTATATCAAAATAGCTTCTCTATTATGTTGTACACTGTAAAAGGTGGCAACCTGCTATTTTTACTTAAAGGTTCTATTTCTACTTGATCTAACCATTAATATAGTTTTAATGGTGTAGCCTATTGTATTTAGGTTGATTTAGTCATATTAAATAATTGTTTTTTTTTTAACTTGAATTAAATCAGTTTTTAGATTACCTGACAAAAAATGTTTACAGTGAACAGTGCTGGACCAATGGGGTACGTTTAATTTGTACTGTTTCCTGTTATGCTATTAATTTAACAGGTTTTTTTTTTATTTATTTTTTTTTATAACAAGGGTTTGATAAATGTATCCATGTTTCTTGCATTAATAACACACATTTACTTTGAATGACAACTCTGCAAACCATATTGCATTATAAATGGTCACACTTTATTTTATGTTATTCATATTAGAGTGTACTCACATGTAATAATTGGATAATACTGATGAACTACATTTTACGGTTAGTCACCTCTTTACTTTTTAATATTAGTGTCACATCATGCACTGTAGTGCATTAATTAATGTAGGTATTTGCGGTCACATTGCCTTTTGGTCATTTGAGTTGTCAATTATAAAGAGTAACACGTTGTAAAAGATATTAAATGTTGTGTATAAAATTATGTGGTTGTGTCTTTATCTTTAGAATGCATCTTATAGCATTACATGGCTAACTCCCATTTAAGGTGGCCTGAAAAATGTAGTTAGCCTAAATATTTCTGAGATCGTCCTTTTTATTTGAATTTATTTTAATGTAATATGAAATGAATGCTCTATTGCTTTCTGTGCTAAGCAAGTCCGTCTTTGGCTTTCCCAGCTCCAGGCCCATGCTGTGCACAGTTGGGGGGCCTTGGAGCTCCTGCAGCCACTTATTTCAAGAAAGAAAAGCAAAATCTTCAGTGTACCAGCCTCACTTTCTTCTTACAAAGACAGAGGACTCAACACGGTCTTGATCTCCTTATTAATTTTCTCTACGTTTTCTTTTAACATATTTTCCTGTCCTTCTGCACCCATACACAGATCAAGTATGGAGGTTCCACTTTGAGTTAATCGTCAAGCAAAAAAGTCCATACATATAAAAACTGACTGGGAATAAGATTTTTGAGCAGGAGGAGAAGATCTCTGGAGGTATGTATGAAAGTCTAGGTGTGAAGATTAGCTTTAGATGTGCTTCCTCTAAATATTCGGTCATAACTGGTTCTTCGTGGATGTAAGGCTTTTGTCAGCAAGCTACTGAATTGCTTGGTTAGCTAATGCTTATGGGAGCATAATAATAACTTGATGAACAATTTATTTTAAAATGAGAGGTTTGTGGGGGATGCAGATTTGTGCTAATTCTATCAAAACGGTAACTGAGGGAGAATGATGCAGCTTTTAGGCGCTGATCAATAATTGGCTCACCTATTGTGATGAAATATACGTTTAAGTCAGCATTTACAATTTTTTTCAAATTTAGCTCTATGCTAGTGTTGGCTTGACTTCAAATCCTATGATCTAAAAAATTTAAACACAAGGGAAAATGCATTTTAGAAGAAACTGCTGAGATGTATAAAAACTTGACCAAAGAGATTGTTACTGCAATGGTGATAGCAAAATGTGAGTAAGCCATTTTAATGTCTTAGCACATAGCACTGCTGTAGATTTAGAATCAGCGAGGGCATGAAATGGGTTGTTTCCGTGCATGTTGCAGTATATCAGCTCAGGATGATTACAGAGCTTTAATAGATTAGGTAGGAAGTGCAATGTGTGATTAGATGAAAGACAACTTGATGGTTATAATCCCTTGTATCCATCGAGAAGGAACTCAAGAACACTGGAATTAGACAGCTTCACTGAAATTTAGGCCTAAGTAGGAGCTCTACAGGTATTTAGCTATAGATCTCATTCAGAACAACATGATTTGAGTCCATTTAACCATTTCAACTATATGAGCACAAATGTGATGTGATTTGCTTATTAACTGATCAAATCCATTTAAAAATCATATAATTTGTTTGTTGTGTCAGAAAATGCTTCCACCTATTCTCTTTCTATTAGGTTTATGTATTAATGTTTTTCTATTTTCCATTGTTACTTTGTTTACATGTGAGATTTAACATTTAAAACAATAAATATGAATGTATCTCTGACTGCACGGTTTGGAGTCTTTTTGAGGCTGCAGCCACAGACCTGGACGAGCTCACAGATACTGTGACATCATATATCAGTTTCTGTGAGGACATGTCCATCCCTACTAGGACATTTTTTATCATTCAATAATGATAAACCATGATTTAAATAAAACTCTGACAGCATCGTCATGCCAAAGAGGATGCTTACAGACGTGGGGATTCTAAGGAATCAGAGTGGCTAAAAGAAGTTACTCTGAAAAGCTGAAAAAACTGTTTTCAGCCAACGATCCTGCATTTGTGTGGAAAGGCCTGAAAAGCATCACCAAGTACAAGACACCTCCCCCTCGCTCTGTAGAGAGTCAACTAATGGCTAATGAACTGACTGTGTTTTACTGCAGGTTTGAAAAGTCCAGACTCGCACCCCTCACCTGTTCTGATCTTCACTTCACACACACACCAACACCTCCTGGAACCCCCCCTCCTGCTACTCAGTTTGCACCTGTGATCTGTGAGGAGGATGTGTGCCGGGACTAGGAAAGCTTCAGGCCCAGATGGTGTTTCACCTGCCTTTCTGAAAGTCTGCACTAACCAACTGGCCCCCATCTTCACACAGATCTTCAATAGATCACTGGAGCAGTGTGAAGTTCCTCCAGAGTGAGGAAACGTGCAGGTAGAATCACTCTGGACCCCACACACCCTGCCCACTCCCTCTTTGAACTTTTGTCCTCTGGCCGGCACTACAGAGCACTGTGTGCCAGGACATCCAGGCACAAGAACAGTTTTTACCCTCAGGCCATTTTCCTCATGAACAATTAAACTGCCTCAGTACTCCCCCATAGTGCAATAATTTAAATACATATCTCATGTACACATGTAAATTCACATATTTAATTCAATAACTGTACATACACCTACCTTGCACATACATTACCACTTGCACATGTACATATGCCATTGTGTTATATGTCCTATTATTTGTGTGTCTATTTACAGTTGTGCTCAAAAGTTTGCATACCCTTGGAGAATTGGTAATATATGTACCATTTTTAAAGAAAACATGAGTGAGCAGGCAAAACACATTTCTTTTATTTCATATTCAACTATAGGTTATAACAGAATGACACAATCATAAAACAAAACATGGCAACAAAGAAAAAAATGAAATGACCCCTGTTCAAAAGTCTGCATACCCTTAGTTCTTAATACTGTGTATTGCCACCTTTAGCATCAATGACAGTGTGCAGTCTTTTGTAATAGTTGTCTATGAGGCCCCAAATTCTTGCAGGTAGTATAGCTGCCCATTCGTCTTGGCAAAATGCCTCCAGGTCATGCAAAGTCTTTGGTCGTCTTGCATGAACCGCATGTTTAAGATCTCCCCAGAATGGCTCGATGATATAAAGGTCAGGAGACTGCTCCAGAACCTTCACCTTTTTCTGCTGTAACCACTGGAGGGTCAACTTGGCCTTGTGCTTAGGGTCATTGTCGTGCTGGAAAGTCCAAGAGCGTCCCATGCGCAGCTTTCGTGCAGAAGAATGCAAACTGTCTGCCAGTATTTTCTGATAACATGCTGCATTCATCTTGCCATCAGTTTTCACAAGATTCCCCATGCCTTTAGAGCTCACACACCCCCAAAACATCAGTGAGCCACCACCATGCTTCACAGTGGGGATGGTATTCTTTTCACTATAGGCCTTGTTGACCCCTCTCCAAACATAGGGCTTATGGTTGTGACCATAAAGCTCTGTTTTGGTCTCGTCACTCCAAATTACAGTGTGCCAGAAGCTGTGAGGCATGTCAAAGTGTTGTCGGGCATATTATAACCGGGCTTTTTTGTGGCATTGGTGCAGTAAAGGCTTCTTTCTGGCAACTCGACCATGCAGCTCAATGTTTGTTCAAGTATCGTCGTATTGTGCTCCTTGAAACAACCTTTTCCAGAGCAGCCTGTATTTCTCCTGAGGTTACCTGTGGGTTTTTCTTTGTATCCCGAACAATTCTTCTTGCAGTTGTGGCTGAAATCTTTCTTGATCTACCTGACCTTGGCTTGGTATTAAGAGATCCCTGAATTTTCCACTTCTTAATAAGTAATTGAACAGTACTGACTGGCATTTTCAAGGCTTTGGATATCTTTTTATATCCTTTTCCATCATTATAAAGTTCCATTACCTTGTTACGCAGGTCTTTTGACAGTTCTTTTCTGCTCCCCATGGCTCAGAATCTAGCCTGCTCAGTGCATCCACGTGAGAGCTAAAACTCATTGACTATTTATACACAGACACTAACAGCAATTTAAAAAGCCACAGGTGTGGGAAATTAACCTTTAATTGCAATTTAAACCTGTGTGTGTCACCTTGTGTGTCTGTAACAAGGCCAAACATTCAAGGGTATGTAAACTTTTGATCAGGGCCATTTGGGTGATTTCTGTTATCATTATGATTTAAAAAGGAGCCAAACAACCATGTGATAATAAATGGCTTCATATGATCACTATCCTTAAATAAAATACTTTTTAAATATGCAAACTTTTGAGCACAACTGTATACCCATACCTTTTTTTTATATTCTGTGTCTCACAATAATGTTCTGTGTGCACTTGTTTCTTCTATCTCCAAAAATTCCTTGTGTATGTGAGAACACTTGGCAATAAAGCTCATTCTGATTCTGATTTTGATCTTTAACTAACTGATTCAAATCTAATTTCTATCAGCTGACTTCCCGTATAATCATGTTGCCATCAACCGTACTCCCGTGTGAAGCTGCAAATGGATGTTTCATGGAATGATAAATTGCATATTTGTTTAAATATTCAGGAATACTCATTGCATATATGGTTTGTGTTTTTTCACAATATAAAATGTATAGATTTTAATGTACATACATATATAATTTTGCCTTATCTGGAACTGTGCATTGTCTTATTGTTCAAGATCTAGTTGCTGGATCAATTTACTAAACAAAGTGTACATTTCAAGCCATTTGTTGGAGTGTGTAATGTGTTTATAACATTTCATATTTCAAAGGAATAAATCACTTTATGGTTAATATCTTCAAAAATGGTGTTATCTTCCACTTTATGTCCCACATTTCTGTGTGACAAAGAGAATTTGTCTGAAACAATTGAAAGCTTGTCGACACAGAGATCTTTTGCATTATGATTCCCTCATACTTTGCGATCTACATCACCTGAAGCTGTTTGGAAAGTTTATAGTGCATCTGGACTGTGAGCTGTGTAATTCTTCCTCTCCTAATTCAGGTGCAAACTGCAGTGCTGCTCTCGCAGCGTCATTCGAGTTTAATGTGATCTCATGTTATGTTAAATGAGATCATATGAGTATTCGATTTATTGAATTTTTTATTGTCGACGTTGTTGATAATGACTTATCATTTCAGCCCTATTGTGTACTGAAAACAAGGACAGACAATACACACTTTTGTGGCTTTGCATATTACAAACACACCCCAAAGCGGCAGCTCTCTGGCACAGTGAGCGGTGTTCAGTTGAGTTTTTCCGCAACAGTGGAAACGTACAGTTACCTTTGCACTGCGAAATTCCATTGCCGAAGATTGAGTGGGCGGATGTGCAGCACATGTGAAACCAGCAAAATAACTAATTGCCAAGCAGCCTCTTTTTGAAACTGCACTTTATACTCTGGGAGAGTGAAGTTAAAAAGCTTACTTGCAGCTAAAATTATATTCTTATCCACTGTGAATATGCAGTGTAGCTGTGTATGAAGTACCGCCCACCCACACCAAGGTCACTTCCAAACCAAACAACTTCCTATTGGTCAAGGCGGCCAATTCGCATGTCAAAATTCACCAAACTTTAACTCCATGCGAAATCTGTGAGGGGAAATTCTTCGCCTCCGGAAGACCATTGCACAGATTCTCATTAACTGTTCGTTTCACTGGCACATTGTGATCGAAGCTGAGATAGCGTTTCAATTCATTCCTATAGAAGCCGAGTGCCACGATCGGAGCAGGCTGTTCCCTAGCATTGTGAGTGGCTTTGAGCACATTTCTTCCGCATTAGTGGAAACTTATGTAGTTATATTTGTGCCGCAATTCTGCGCGCACAAAATTATATTTTGAGTGCACTAAAAAATTTTTGCGTGCGCATGATGATATTTTGAGCATGCAAAATGTATTTGGGTAGGAGGAGAAAGCTAAATGTAAGAATTCTGAGCAAATTCACATTCAAGTAAACTTTATTTAAGCGCAAAAATTATTTTCGTTTGCTCAAAATGAATTTATCTTTGCAAGAAGATACATTGCTTTACAAAACTGAGTTCAAGCACATGCAAAATAACTTTTTGTGCGCTCAAAATATAACCTTGCGCATGCAGAATTGTGGCACATATATAACTCCATAGAAACGCAGCCTAGGTTATTGTATTTCGCCCATGGAATTTTGCTATGATGTGAAGAGTAATTCATCTTGCGCGTGCAGAAAAGATTTTGTGCTATCAATAATTCTTGTGAGTGCAGAAAAAAATTTTGGCACTCAAAATATCCTGCACGTGCAAAATAACTTTTTGTATTCTCACAATTTAATTTTATGTGTACAGAAAAATTTTTGTATGCTCAAATTTTCATCTCGCATGCACAGAACAATTTTGTGCGCTCAAAATATAACCTTGCGCATGCAGAATTGTGGCACATATATAACTCCATAGAAACGCAGCCTAGATTATTGTATTTCGCCTGTGGAATTTTGCCATGATGTGAAGGGTAACTCACATTATTATGTATTAGGGGTCGCACATACATAATTCTACATAATAATATTTTAGAAATATGTCTAACCAAAGTAATTAAAAATACTTAATTTAACTTAAATGAAAGTCAGTAACTGTAATCTGATGACAAGTATCTGAAATGTAATGCACTACACTATTTTTTTTTTTTTTTTTTTTTTTACTAAAAAGTCATTAGATTACAATAATTCATTACTTTGTCTTTAAATTACACCCAACACTGACAGGTTATGCAAACCGTTTGAAAGATTAATTAATTGAATTAAAACAATAATAATAAAAAAAATAAAAAACATTTGTACTTAAATGCAGTGTCTTGCTTTAGGGGTAACTATCCATGCTTAGCCTCAACTTAGTGTACGGTGCAACTGCCCTGTGTGTTTTCTAAATGTCCATCTATAAAATCAGACAGCAAAATAGATGTTGTGTCTCCTTTGATATATAATGATGCCGCCATCGCAAATGCTGTTGTTTCCAAGGACGTTTTAAAACTATATGGGATATTCTTATAGGGAAGAATGAAATTTGAAAAGGTATCAACATAAATTCTCACTTATTTTCCACCCATTTTCCCACCAAGGCTGACGCTAGATGAAGGTCATCAGCAAGATATATAGGTTTTTGAATTCTTTAGTGTACACAGAAACATGTGAATGCATGTATATTAGGTGTCTGAGAGGCACTTCTTGATGTCAAGGTTGTGCTGACAGCATATCTACAGTATAAGTGTAAGCAAGGACTGTTTGTGTGTGTTTGTTACCAGTTTTTATTTACCCCTCTGCTGTCTTTAATCAATACTCAAATTAAACTGTAATGGAAAATTCCTAATATAATCTGTTTTGCATTCCATGGAAGCTCACAATTAGTGTCTTATATTTGGAATAATCCTTCAGATACTCACATAAAAAGGTAATACAAACCTCTCTTTCTGTGTGTGTCCTACTTGTATGTCATGTTCTTTGTGCAGCTTGACTCATATACTATGTATATCTGATATAACTCATTTACTGTGCAGCCTAGCTCAGGAATATTTAGGTTTTTATTTGCCTTATCCATGAAGAAAAGTTATAAAAATATACCCGTCCTTTATTAGAGTCTATAAATAATGCAAAGCACAGCATCTGTCACAGGATGATGTCCTATTTCTCAGACGATGAGGGAATATACGCACACAGTGTTGCGAAAACCATACAAATGACATACCCAGTGTAACAAATACATCATCTATAAATGATGGTGATCAGAGGGAGAAAACCTATTAATTCGGTATTGTAACAAATTCAGCAGCAGACTTCACTTGTGTTGTATCCTTCTCATTTCGATGACAGAAATACATACTTGCACACATTTTTACGAACAGTATTTTTTCCCCAATTAATCCAAGTTTTGATTCTGAATGTTCTTGATTCTGTATATGATAATAGATGTGGATGAGGAAGAGGATGTGAAATGTAAAGAACTTTGTCTTCAAAAATGTATTGCTTTCACAATCTTTTCCTTTTTACCCTCATTTACCAAGACTCTTCCTGGAAATTAATTCTTGTATGATTTAAATTACTTATGCCTACTAACTGTTTATGACTTATTGCATGGAGCACAAACAGACAAGCATGTCAATTCATTACAAGATTCACTGGTATGAAGATATATTTCACAAAACCACAGGGTGTGATAACACAATGTACTGTAAATTGCATAAAGCCTACACTCGTGTGTCTGTTTCTTGCTATTGAACTCAAATAGTGCCATAAATGTGGGTTGTATTGATGAATACCATATTTTAAATGGTAACAGAAATAGTAAACTGAACCATGTTTTTATTTGCATTTCTGTGATATTGAAGAATTATTGCTTTTTTTTATTTTATTTTATTTTTTATATTATAAAGGCTTTTACAGAGTAACACAAAACACAAGGTAAAACACACAGTAAGAGGCCTATAATATTATAAATCAGGGAAGAGTTTAGTGTGTGTGTGTGTATGAGACGATAAACAGAATGAATGAAGAAGCTACTGAATAGAATTAATGTAGATATACGCTTTTGCAAAGACTCATATGGACAATCCTCTATTCTTTTCTGGCCAAATGTCACGCTGTTCATTTGAAGAGCTGTGATGCCAAACCGAACCCCTTCATGTCTCACACATTACCGAAACTCTGGGGTTGCATCATTTCAGAATAGCACAAAAAATGTGCTATTCTATGTTTTTTCTTTTGCACAAAGTCGTTGTACTCTTTTCATGCTAGCCACCAAACCATGCCTAATGGCTCCTGGGGAGAAGAGGCCCAGATTGTGGCGTCTTTTCCCCACAAAAAGAGCTTAGAAATCCAGGCTTAAAATTTCAGGGTGCCACCCCCACGAACACACCCCTCCTGGAGACATATGCCCCTTCAATCTCAGGAGAAACGAAAGATGAACTCAGAAGTGGATGCGAACATGTGAAAGTGAACATTCCTCTGTCATTTGCTGATTATACCCAAAAGTTTTAGTTTTAGCTAGGTTAGGCTACTAATTTTGAATCTGATCCATCAGGTGTGGAGGAAGTTGCATATGACTTTGGGTAAGACTTTGTTTGAATCTGTTTTGGCTATTCTGGTTCTGGTTGAAATTATTGCTCATTCCTTATGTTTTGCCATCCCTGCTTGGGGTTGGAGTACATAGATCAGTCATATTCAGGCTCATTACAGTGTTACTCACACTTCAACAGATTACACGGTTAAAAGTTCAATGGATGTGCAGTATTTTTGGAATGCAGTATGTGCTTATTAAACCGAAGATGACAAAACAGTGATCCTAGATGATGATAATGGATTCAGACAGTGTTTGCATGTGATGAAAATACATATCATAAGACTTTGATTATAAAAATAGAACATTTGGGATGATTATTTTGAGTGCCTTTGAGTTTAAAAAGTTCATTATCATTTCTTTCAGCTTGTTAATGTTTGTGAATGAAGATTTTCAAGTGTGTGTGTGTGTGTGTGTGAGCGTATGCAGACTTAGCTCTGGTTTGGTGACAAAATTGTAACTAAAAGTGAGCTAAATCTGACAAAACCTCTCTTTGGGAACATTCAGGGATGTCCTCAATTTGAATATTGATTCCTAAATAAAGCAAATACTGTTATTATTATTATTATTTTATGTTTTTTTACAATTATGTTTTTTACAATATAAGTCTATGGTATGTACCCATTTAGAGAGCTAAGTAAATGTGTGTCTGCATACTTAGGGTGAGCAAAAGAATAATGGAGCATGGGCAGAAGGAGTGAATGAAATCAGAGGAGAAAGAGACAGGAAAGGACAACAGTGAAGCAGTCAAGCAACACAACTGAAATCATCAGTGAGAAAAGAAAGCAAAGTCTCCATAGTGCATTGAATTTTCACTTCCATCATCTCTCCTTAGTGGGAAAATATTCCACTACATGCAACAAAAAAACAAAACAAACAAAAACAAATGTGAGAGAGATTTTAGTCTAAACTCAATTTATTTGCTCATGAAAATCCCTACATTGTGTGAACGTGTGCAGATAATATAATGTTACATTAGAATGATGTTTGGACCAATGGCACCTAGAGATTAGTGAAACAGAGGATGCTCAAAGCTGCACTGCAAGGCGGCCGATGCTGTACGTGTGATCAATCACACACACATACAGCATTTCCACCCTCTAAGTCGAGGAGATGAGAGTCGAATGATTTTCTGCTAGGCTTAAGGTGTGCTCTGGTTGCTAAGGGGATCCCTCCAAAAAATTAAAAGACAAATGCAGTTTTGTGAAAGTACACCAAGACATGGAGACAATTTGAAGATGATTTGTGAAGCCTTCCTTCGATTTTTCTGTTGTTCTTAACATAAATGCAATATAAGGTGAAACTAGCACGACATCAATATGGATAATTTCTCTCCTATTTTGTAGACCATCATTGGTAGCTAATCCTCATTACAAAGGCCTCTGTCTCACTAATTTCTCACTGATTGATGTATAGCTTTGTAACCTGTTTTATAATAAGGCAAATAAGAATAAACACAACATGTCAGTCTGATGTCAGATAATACTTCATTTCTTTAATATATAATTGTATTTTAAAAATGTATATCCTTTCTATTAAATACTTAAATGTGTCTTATTTCTTTAGAGGTACACAAATAATTTTTTTACACCATTTTAAACTAATTGGTTATTTCATTATAAACTAATTTGTTTTACAGAATAAATGTTTTAGGTTTATGTCTGTTTGTAGCAATTATAATCTATCACCTAAATGAAAACAAATGCTGCCTTTTGTCATGACATTTTATGAAACAATTATTTTATTTAGAATTATATCATAATGAAATTGTTGATTATGTTGCATAGTAATTTTTTTTAATTCCAGTATAAATTTGATAATTTTAGTTTAATCCTAAAAGGGTAAAAAGATTATTTAACCCAAAATGTAACTGTGTATTGCCCTAAAATGCCAGAGGCAAAATTGTAAGATGTAACAAAGCAAAAACATTTCTAAGACATTGTTTTAAATCTGTCTGTGGATGTAGTACACTGTTGAGGATAAAGACAGACATGTGTTATTGACTTCCAAATAGATTCTGTATAGGCCAGTGAATTTTTCCAAGGCTGTATTGGGGAATGTTATTGGAGAATGTTATTAGAATCTGACTGTTTGAGTTTCATTGACTACCTGACACCTGTCATGCTGCTCTCAACATGAACTGAATGTGAGGTGCACCTCTTATCAAGTCAAAACAGTTAAATAAAAACATATTGCTTTATTATTATTATTATTATTATTTATTTATATTAATTTATTTTTCTTTTAAAAATGATTGTAATGATTTGATTTTTAAACTGAAATGATTCTTGCAATCCTGTATTTATTAACCCTGACTTTGTTTTCATTTAATGCTCACTTCACTCATTTATTTTCAGTGCTATTTTTGTTGTTTTTAATTAAGGTCAAAAGCCCCAAATATACTGTAAGAGATAAGAGATCCTGTCTGTGTTGGGACCAGGTCATGGGGGTTGGGCTGATGAAAGGCATAAAGGACATTAAATTATTTAGGACACTCCCACTATTCAGAAGCACTTAGTGTAGCCACTCCCTAAAATGTGCACAGACAATTACCATCTGAGGGTGAAATGAAAACACACTCAGGCTGTTACAAACACTCATTTGGGAAGCCAAATAGGCTTTAATTAATAAGTCATTTCCATTTGCTCATCATTGAAATTAAAGGATGTAGGTAGTAATAATAATAACAATGTAATAATAACACAAATGATGCTTCTCTATAATAAAACAGCGTGTGTACCTAGTGAGTTATGTCCTTTCTGGATCTCTCTCTCTCTATATAAACTATATATATATATATATATATATATATATATATATATATATATATATATATATATATATATATATATCAGATTTAAAGTGGTAGAGTCAGTCATATTTCACAGTGAATGGAAATATATATATATATATATATATATATATATATATATATATATATATATATATAAAAAACACAGTTGTGCTAAAAATTTTGAATACCCTGGCAGAAATTGTGAGATTTTGGCATTGATTTTGAAAATATGACTGATCATGCAAACATTTTTTTAGAAATTACATTTGAATCAGTTAGTTAAAGATCAAAATCTGAATCAGAATGAGCTTTATTGCCAAGTGTTCTCACATATACAAATTTTTTTTTTTTTTTTGGTGGTGGTAGAAGAAACAAGTGCACACAGAACATTACTGTGAGACACAGAATATTAAAAAAAAAGGTATGGGTATACAGTTGTGCTCAAAAGTTTGCATATTTAAAAAGTATTTTATTTAAGGATAGTGATCATATGAAGCCATTTATTATCACATGGTTGTTTGGCTCCTTTTTAAATCATAATGATAACAGAAATCACCCAAATGGCCCTGATCAAAAGTTTACATACCCTTGAATGTTTGGCCTTGTTACAGACATATAAGGTGACACACACAGGTTTAAATTGCTAGATACTAGATACTAAGCCATGGGGAACAGAAAAGAACTGTCAAAAGACCTGCGTAACAAGGTAATGGAACTTTATAAAGATGGAAAAGGATATAAAAAGATATCCAAAGCCTTGAAAATGCCAGTCAGTACTGTTCAATCACTTATTAAGAAGTGGAAAATTCAGGGATCTCTTGAAACCAAGCCAAGGTCAGGTAGATCAAGAAAGATTTCAGCCACAACTGCAAGAAGAATTGTTCGGGATACAAAGAAAAACCCACAGGTAACCTCAGGAGAAATACAGGCTGCTCTGGAAAAAGACGGTGTGGTTGTTTCAAGGAGCACAATACGACGATACTTGAACAAAAATGAGCTGCATGGTCGAGTTGCCAGAAAGAAGCCTTTACTGCGCCAATGCCACAAAAAAGCCCGGTTACAATATGCCTGACAACACCTCGTCACGCCTCACAGCTTCTGGCACACTGTAATTTGGAGTGACGAGACCAAAACAGAGCTTTATGGTCACAACCATAAGCGCTATGTTTGGAGAGGGGTCAATAAGGCCTATAGTGAAAAGAATACCATCCCCACTGTGAAGCATGGTGGTGGCTAACTGATGTTTTGGGGGTGTGTGAGCTCTAAAGACACGGGGAATCTTGTGAAAATTCATGGCAAGATGAATGCAGCATGTTATCAGAAAATACTGGCAGACAATTTGCACTCTTCTGCACGAAAGCTGCGCATGGGACGCTCTTGGACTTTCCAGCACGACAATGACCCTAAGCACAAGGCCAAGTTGACCCTCCAGTGGTTACAGCAGAAAAAGGTGAAGGTTCTGGAGTGGCCATTACAGTCTCCTGACCTTAATATCATCGAGCCACTCTGAGGAGATCTCAAACGTGCGGTTTGTGCAAGATGACCAAAGACTTTGCATGACCTGGAGGCATTTTGCCAAGACGAATGGGCAGCTATACTACCTGCAAGAATTTGGGGCCTCATAGACAACTATTACAAAAGGCTGCACACTGTCATTGATGCTAAAAGGGGCAATACACAGTATTAAGAACTAAGGGTATGCAGACTTTTGAACAGGGGTCATTTCATTTTTTTCTTTGTTGCCATGTTTTGTTTTATGATTGTGCCATTCTGTTATAACCTATAGTTGAATATGAATCCCATAAGAAATAAAAGAAATGTGTTTTGCCTGCTCACTCATGTTTTCTTTAAAAATGGTACATATATTACCAATTCTCCAAGAGTATGCAAACTTTTGAGCACAACTGTATATACAGTATATATATATATATATATATATATATATATATATATATATATATATATATATATACATCTGTTTTGATATGCTTTTTTAAAAGTTTATTTGTTTTTTAAGATGGAGTTTGACTGAATATTTATTTCTGATTGTTAAAATATAATAAATAAAACAAATTTGTGTTTTCATTGATTTATTCATTTTGTTCATTACTGATA
The DNA here is from genome assembly GCF_019703515.2 of Myxocyprinus asiaticus. Lineage (NCBI taxonomy): Eukaryota > Metazoa > Chordata > Actinopteri > Cypriniformes > Catostomidae > Myxocyprinus > Myxocyprinus asiaticus. The sequence goes on along the minus strand of NC_059373.1, from coordinate 13,845,765 downwards.
TTAAGTTGCATTAAATGACATTTAATTAAAGTTTAATGCCTTTGTAAATATTTGTAAACAGTAGGCTAAATCACATTATTATTTAAAGTCAAACTGCAATTTGCACATTTAATTTTTCACCAGTGTAGAAGGAAAAACGTAATTATTATTTTTTGACACTTAATTTTTGTTGAACTAAAAAAACATTTATTTTTAGAATTGAGTTATTCCGATTAAATAAAACCGTGAACAGTTGAAAATGGTCTGAACATCACAAAAATATTCTGCGAATAAATACCTAGAACTTAGAAAGAATGAAGAGAAGTAGGTTTCCGGAGCAAAAATATGACAGTGATAAGTGACATTTACAAACTTGGCAGATAATGATTCAACTAATTATAAAAGGTAGACAGCTGAAGCAATTTAGCTAAAAAACTGTAACTTAGGGACTATTTATTCTGGATATGGTCCTGCAGCAGAAGCAGCGTTTCTTGAATCCCTAATACAAATGTTACCTTGTATTTTATCTACTCCCGACATCCCATTCAAAACACCCACATTCCAACCTAATGGACGCACCTCGCCGTTCCTGCATCTGCCATATTACTCCGCGCATACCACACACCCGGACCCGGTGTCGACTTAAAACAAACATCCAGATTTGAGACAAGGTCATCAGAATATATTATATAATTTATTCCCTATCACTTTTTACTATATACTTATAGTACTAACTCTTGGCTTCATCCTTTGTCGTGCCGACAATGTGCTCTAGTTTGTTGGATGCGGCAGGATACATGAACCGCATTCCTAGTATAAGACCTGTGTCTGATCGACGCCATTTTAAGGTGTAGATGTACAGCAGCGCGGAGGGTTTGCAGCACCGCTAACGCAGCAGAACAGTTACCCGTCCGGGAATCTCACCGGCTGGCTTGGCTGTTTCATTCCGAGTAAGGATATTGACACGTTGGTCAGGCTTCGCCGGCCAGACAAAGGGATTCGCCGTTTTAATTTCAGGTGAGGTTAAAAATGCTGAATGATTAAACTCGAGGTATTTTTATGTGAGTATCAGGAGGATCTTCCCAGGGTTTTTCCACACTAGACTTCTGGCTGGATCAACCTTCGGCGACCTGAAGATTTAAACGGCTTTTGATTTAAGGTGTCTGTTAGTGTTACGCTTTTGCATCTTCAATGCTTTCCCCATAAACTGCAAGTATGTGCTCGGCACACATTGAGTGTTGTTTGTTTACGGCAGCTTGGTAAACATTGGCTAACGGTAAGCTAGCGTTAGCTTTCATTTAGTTCAATGGCTGCACTAAACCTGCATATCTCGATCGATGAACTAGAATATGAAAAATACTACCGAATACCGTGAGTTTGTGTTTCACAAGGGACACCCCGCGTTATTTTTCCACACTAATATCTCATTCTCACATTGGTTTTTATTAACCACATTATGGTTGAGTTTCTCACCTTCAGCAGTTTATGTATTCAAAAATTCGTCATCAAACCCCTAGCTGATAAACATTTTATTTTTACCTCTTTTGCTCACATTTTGTTGCCAATTAACTGCGATAATTCCGCTTTATTGCGTGTAATTTGCAACATTAAAGACAATCACAGGTACAGGTGTGTCAGCCATAAATGCACATTTTTTAATCAAAGAAGAATGAAGTCATTTAACTTTGTGTTCCATAGTACCATTGTACTATGTATTTCTATCGTTATAACACAGTGTTTGAATATAGTTTAGAATGCAAGTGTATATGCGAACTTATTTTACATTAGGAAGCCTACCTACCATTGTGTTATTGTAAACTTGCATTTGTAAATTGCTTATAGAAAGTTTAGCATTTTACTCAAAAGTAGGCTCTTTGGTTGTATCCCCGAAAATGGCTGTCTTGTCAAGCCTTTCAGCAGTACTATCGATCCCCAAGTTGTCTACGTTATCCAAGACTTGTTTGTTCAGTTGTGAGTGTTTGATTGCAAACTGTGTGTCGTACAAGATTTGTTATAGTTGGTCAGATGTATCCGTTTGCGTCATCCGATAGTCAAGTTTGCCTCAGGGTTTTTAAACTTGATAGGGAAAAAATCAGAATCGCAACATTTCTAAGGTTCATTGCTCTTCCTCGAAACAAAGGCCCAATTCCTCTGCGTTCACTTTTTTTTTTTTTTGCTCCCAGAGCCAGGAACAGCCGTTCCTCACACTTTCTTTATACATGCCCACCTTAAGAGACACCGCACAGCTGACCTCAGATCAGCGTCTCTCCGACGGAGTAAGTGTGGGCGGAGCTAAAGTCCGACGGCAGCGTGCGCTCTGGAAACTGAAGAGGTCGAAACTTTTCCACGAGAGTGTGTGTGTGGTTCGTCTGACGCTGCGGGTTTTGTACCTCAGCGGGAAATACCCACAGTAGTCTGTTTAAAAACAACATATTTTCCCATACGACACAACTCAGAAAATACAGGTAGATATTTAATGGAAGAACTTGTGAAAACCTAAAAAAAAAAAAAAAATGTATTTTGACGTTTAAATTCTTACCAGACGCAAAGTGATACCGCGATATTCGTACACTAAAATGATTATGAATGACAATAAAAGCTGATGTTACAAAAGTCAGATGGATCAGTCTGTTTATTGAACGTACCTCATTTTCTCACTGAAGCTGCGTATGGACAAACTCACTATGGCAAACCTCAAGGGGATAAGCACACGAATACATACACAGGGCAATATGAATCGCATTAAAATTCAGTCTGTTACCATTTTTAATGTTCTCGCACTTACGCAGTACTCTTATTTCGTCGATCTCCATGTGGCAGGGAAGCGGAGAGAAAGTCAAAATGAGCCGGTGTGTGTCTATGACAGAGCTCCAGTTGAAGAGAACGTTACCTCAGACATGAAAATAATGTTATTTTGAACTGGCTAGTGTCACCCTGGCTTTAATATACTGGGAGAAGGCTTTTAGACCCATTTTTGACTGGGCTACCCAGCGCAGCACTGCAGAAAATAGAAACCATTCCAAAAATAGAATGCCCTGTAGTGGCAGGTAAGGACAAAATCTCTGTTTTACAAAAAAGACACCTTTTATTGTGTGTTGCGTCTGGTTAGGACAAGGTTTAACAGTGAGAATTAGTTTTCTTTCATGGTTTATTTTCATCAGCTGGGGGCAGTGGTGGCTCAGCGGTTAAGGCTCTGGGTTACTGATCAGAAGGTCGGGGGTTCAAGCCCCAGCACCACCAAGATGCCACTGTTGGGCCCTTGACCCTATCTGCTCCAGGGGCACGGTAACATGGCTGTCCCAGCACTCTGGCCCCAGCTTAGCTGGGATATGTGAAAAAAAAAAGAATTTCACTGTATATGTGTGATAAATAAATAAAATTATAATTATCTTTCTGATTAAAATACAGAGTCATCTGAAGACAAACAAAGCCTTTTTCTACAATCAGAGCATTAGAAAAGATGTTACACAGAAGGAAAGTTCCATTGTATCTAGTGGTCGACCGATATGTTTTTTTTTTTTTTTTTTTTTTTTTTTTAATGGCCGATGCCGATATCCTGAAACCAGGGTATCCGATATTCTGATATCACTCAATTTAATATAGTAAATAATAGGGGTGTAAATCGGATGTTTCATCACGATACGACCTTGAATCGATTCTCTTGGCCTGCGATCCGATATTGGCCGATAATTCAAAGCACGATACGTTTTGATTCAGCGGCCTGCGATCGATATTCCAATATTATGTGCCTGTTTTACACAATCAATTAAATTTTGTTTTGCCCTCAGATGCAACCAAAATGTAGTTTGATTGTTTTATTCAGCTCTCTGTATACACATTGGGACATCCACAACAAAATAAGGTACAGATAAATAATAGAAGAAAAAGTCACAAGTGATCATCACTTGTTTGACGACAGTAAATTTTTCAGTTTAGTCCAATTCAAAATACTTACATACTAATGACTTGTTTCCAACTATCCATGGTTTTCTTGGCTACAACTTCCACAGTTGTAACAGAATTTTGCATTACAGTTAACTGGGATAAATGTTAGTAAGGGTGTAGATGTGTAAAGTCTTATAACTGATGTTGGAGTTGAGCAGGTGTTTGTCTTTCCCTTGTTAGTGCTGTTCAGAATGTCGGCGTTGTCAAGATGTTTCACATGGTTGAACTTCTCCATGGTACTTTAAAATGGCAAATTCTCATGTAAAATTTAAATGGGATTCCGCGCAACGATATTGATGGAAGCCCGAATTAATCGCTTATGTGAGCATTTGTCACCAGAGCTCACATTTTAAGGAGTGCCCGGTTGATTCGCTCGCACGGATATTGTCAGTGGAGCTCGTGTTTTGCGAGAAGCCCGGTTGACGTGTGCGCACGCCACACAGATAGCAGAGCACAATTTGGCTTCAAAAACCCTGCGCACATCGTGTCCCACATGAAAAGCATATTTAGCACTCAAAGTTAAATGAATGTAATAAGGTTGCTTCAGTGCCTGATGGAAATGCATACGGACTTGGCTGACATGAGAGTATTAAAATGAAGTTACATCTTAAAAAAAAAAGTCTACACTATTTACACATTGTATCAATAACAATGGATCGTTGGTCATTGGATCGATGCATTGATCCAGATCGATGGATCGTTACACCCCTAGTTAATAACAAACATTAAAATTGCAAAAAAAAAAGCTAAAGTCTTTCTAGCAAGTCAGTCCACTGTCGGCCATCTTTGGAAAGCTCCTGGGAGACTATTTCCAGTCATAACAGTGCAGCTCCTGTCTACTTGAATGGGGGAACACCAAAATCTAAAAAACGGTTGGTCAGGATTACAATCGAAGAATGTATTTCAAATCAGCAGTCAAATTTGACAATGCTTTAATCATTAATTGTGCTTTACCTCAGATTACGCTAAAAAACAAAATTTTCCCGGCTTGTATAGAAAATGCGCATGCGCGTTCTCGAGATGATTGGCAGGCGATGTCTGTATCTAAAAGGTGATTGGCTTTTTTACCAGTAAGGTGGAACTTCCTTTCTACATCTGTTGACTGTTGGGTGCTAGAGCCTCTTGGTTGGGCGCTAGAGCCTCTTGGTTGGGCGTTCCAATTTCTCCCATTAATTTGAATAGAAGTGGTCCGTCTCTGATCCAATGCAAGCAGCAATCTCCTGACAGTTTAAACGGCCTGGATCGCCTGCTTGGATTGTGTCATTGTGACCACTGACCATCATGATTTGTGAATCGGAGGAACTTTTGATCCTGAAGTTTTGATTCTGGCTGATAGAATACGTGCTACAGAGGAAGATTTTAGATGAGCGCTCGACGGGAAGAAAATACTGGATTTTCGTGAGGTTCATGAATTACATCTGTGTACCGTTTACATGTCTCAGTCGCTTCACATGCAAGGAGGCGATTCTCACCGCCCTCAAAAAAACAAATCGGCCAAACGGGAAAATGTATCGTCCGATAATTAAAAAATGATAAATCTGCCTATTTACCAGCCTCTGTGACATATTGGTCGACCACTAATTGTATCCATAGTTTTAACTGTGATATTTGCAATTAGATAATAGTAACAAAAGATAAAAGTAAAATCATGATTACATGGACAGTAACCATGAAGCCATTTTTCATAAGAAAAACACATCCAAAAATTAAATTATATTCCTTCACTTCCCCGATATTGATAAATTCATGGTAAATATTTTTTAATATCTGTGATGTGTGGATTGAAAGCCTTACCATTTCTGTCTTTTCATGGTACAGATTTCTCCTTTTATTCCTTTTCAGTGCTGTTTAGAATGTTGGGGCCACTTAAAACGATTTTAAACTAGTTTAATCATCAACACATTATGGGTTTTCATAGAGGTTTTAAACAATCAATGCTGAATCTGCACCCAGCCCACGCTTCTCAGAGCACTGTGATCTGCGTGGCTGACCGCTCGAGACTGGTCCACGTGTAAATGCATGTCTCTGCGCTTATCTGTCCATTGAGCCTTCAGCCGCGTTGACTGAACAGGGTAGAGCTGTTTCATTTCGCTTTTGGAACTTTTACTGTTTGACATTTCTCATGCGCAACAAAAAACGACAGCACACAATCAGAGTGGGCCAGTGTAGTCTCACTTTGTAATCGCACCAGTGTGACCTCTTGCAAAGTTTAGTTGTGGTCTGGAGCCCTGGAGGCATTAAATTTAACTACTGGAGTCGAAAGGAATAGATTCCTTACGATTGTCTGTGCTTTTTGGATTTATTTATGCTCAGAGGATCGTGTCATTTCTCTCGTGCTAGTTGCGAGTCGAGTTTCGCGTGCTGTGCGTGAGGAGTGCTATTTAAATGATGTGCGGCCATGCTGCCTATGTAGAGGGTTCCAAATAGGTCTCTAATTAGGCATTATATCAGGTAGGATGCTGCCGTAGAAGACCGCTGCCATGTAAGCAGGACATAGCGAGGCAGCTCACTAAGTTTTGGAACAGACTCTTGGGTTACGTCCACTATGTTTTTGATTGAAAACGTATTGATTTCATTACGTTTATGTCTCATCCACACAATACTGCCTTTTTTTTAATATATACTTTACTGAAAACTGAGCATTAAGAAATCTCTATTACTACATTCTTGGAAACTAAAAACGGACGTTTTGAACTTCAGCAGATTAGTTTGTGGCGTGGCCTAATACGTTTTCACTTAAAAGTATTAATTTCGCTATGTTTACTCCATGCTAGAACTCTCCCCCCCCCCACCACCACCACCAAAGAGTTTTAAAAAAAAAAAATCTCTCCATTGCTGTATACTTTGGAAAATGATCATGTTAGGAAACTGAAAATGGGAGTTTTCAAACTAAAATGGATTAGTGTGGATGTCTTCTCAGTGGCATGCATCCCCCCCCCCCCCCCGAAGGTTTTGGTCTACTGAATTTATTTATTTTCAATCAGCAAAACGACAAACACGCTTTAACCAGCACAACCCATTGAAGAGACTGGAAGTCTGTCCTGTCACTGCCTTGATTTCATTCCTGTCAAAAATTACATCTGGTGCTATTCTGAAAAAGGTCTGTGAAACCTCTTCCCTTGCACATCAAGAAACTGTCTTGCATTGGCCCTATGCAACAACAGCTTCTTTGTTTGTGTTAACAGGATACAACTTGTAAACCTTAAATGAGCCCATTAAAGAGTGCTAATCAAGCAGCCTTCCGTGTTTACTTTGAAGTTTCCGTTTCCAAATATGTTCCATAATCACATGTCTAAGCGCCCACCCCCTGAGAGCCAGTACAGAATGCCAATCAGTGCCACACGAAAAAACCTGTGTATTATTTGTGTCTGACTACCCTCAGTGTTTGTGTGGTAAGAGCCGGTCTAGTAAATTAATTCCAGGTCAGACTCACCGCTGTGGAGGGCTACACACGCATTAGTTCATAAACTACCACAGCTGTCTGTTTGCTCACGATTCAGACCCTCTCCCTTCACATACACCCATAAAAAGCCTAATTTATTAACATTGGCATGGCTTCACAGTGCTGTTCTTCCTGCTAGTGGAGTCTTTCATTGCAGGCCAGCATTTGAAGTACTATATCTTGTCTCATACATGCACACTGGAACGTCCAGTGCTCACACCAGGATGTTATCATGAACGAGGCTTCCTGTGTTTACCTGCATGTGAATGCAGCTCTTTTACTGAATGTCACAGGTTGGAAATCAAGTTTTTTTTTAATATTTTTTTTATATAATGGGTTACAGTAGCACTTCGGAATAGTGTGAAGTACCAAATATATGATGCAGAAATTCTGCATTAATGTCTAACTGTTAAAGGAATATTCTGGGTTCCATGCAAGTTAAGCTCAATTGACAGCATCTGTGGTATAATGTTGATTACCACAAAAATAATTTCAACTTGTCCCTCTTTAATAGCCTAAAATCAAGGTTACAGTGAGGCACTTACAATGGATCTGAATGGGGCCAATTTTTGGAGGGTTTAAAGGCAGAATTGAGAAGCATATTGGCTAAAAGTGCTTTACACGTTCATCTGTTAATTGCTGATGTTACATTGCCATGGCAACAAAGTTGTAAAATTGGATATAGCCTAATTTTACACAAGGTTAGTTAGCGATTTTTATCACACTGAAATAATGTTAACACGCGTTGTTTACGTCTTTTTTTGGCTATACCTTTGAAACTGTGATTATTTTAAAGTTTGCAGATTGGCCTCATTCACTTCGGTTGTAAGTGCCATGCTGTAACCCAGATTTTTGTTTTGTTTTGTTTGTTTTGCTTTTTTATAAAGATGCTTTTTTGGTAATCAACATTATGCCACAAATGCTGTCAATTGAGCATAACTTGTATTGAACCTGGAATATTCCTTTAAATCAGTCAGTCATTTGTTCTCAGGCTGCCTGAATGCTCATCCAGCTGAGAACCAGCACTTAACCTAGTTGCTGAGGGTCGTAATTTAACAGAAGAGCTCTGGAGTGCATATGTAACATTTGTCCTAAATGTGAACATACTGTCTTGCAATGATCTCCTGTGCTGCATGATGCTCTTCAACACCGCCAAATCACCGCTTGGATGACGTGTGTTTGTGCTGAGATTAACCACATTGACATTGCTTACTGGCTATGCTGAATGGGTAGATTAGTTGAAAGAGCATAGCAGTTGCGTTTCCGCAGTGATTGATTGCAGTGCGTACTATGCATTTAACCCAGATATTGTGACGTATATCAGGTCTTTTGAGGCCCGCAGGATGTGGGAGCCGATGTTGTTCTCCAATGCAGCAGGAAGCCAGATTCTGTCAAGATTTCCGTTTTCATAGGTTGTCCACTTCCTAGATGCTGTGCTGTGAATTGTCCCCTCAGGCCTGTGAGCTTGCATCTATATAAGACTGGTTCCGTTAAGCTGCCCCATGAGCAGTTTCCTGTGAAAGTAAAACTTGACCAGTCTGCTTTAAACCAGGGGCCGGATTCAAGAAAATGTTCTTAAGAAATTAAGAAAGTTCTTAGGATAAATTATAAGAAGTTCGTAAGAACGTAAGAACGTCCAACTCCAATAGGGATGTGGATAGGGGGAGAAAAAGAGTCTCTGCTTACTGATGTTGTTGTTGTTGTTGTTATGTTTCTATGAACACAAAAGATTGTGGAGAGAGTGCTCTAAATGCAGTGCATCCGTTTGAATAAGCATGATTGGTCACCACATTAAGAAGCTTCAAAACAACATTTATTGTTTGAATTTGGTGATAATATTTACATGGTTTGAAAGCTGGAAAAAACAAAATATCATTAATCACAAAACAGTCAGAAACGGGTTTTGGTCTAAAATCACATTTCTACATAAACAGCCCATTGCGACTTCAGACTCAACATGATAGAATGCATCACATTTAAAACAACCTAGTTAATTCATTAAACATCTTACCTTTTAGAATTTAAGACAACTGTGAGGTTATCCTAACTTTAAGATATTATTAACGACGATTTTTACATTTTTTTTTTCTTTTTTTTAGAATTTGAATGCTTGCGTTTAAGTTAGAAATGAAGAAAATGGTAGTCAAGAATTTTTTTTTTTTTACCGTTTTGTGATCCACCCCCAGCATTGGGGAAACTTATTTGGTGTTCTGAATGTTTGGAAGCTTTCATTTAGCTGCAGCATCTTTTGACGCTTCTAAATATGCACTCTACCCCCATGAACTGACATCCTTAGCCCGAGGCTATGTGAGACCGCAGATAATTCCGGGCGTCTGAGGTTTATGGCGGTCATTACCGCACTATGATATTCAAGACTCTTCCATGTTCTGTAGCAAGTACATGGGTGTTTCTTCCACTTCTGGCACTTTCATGTCCCAGGGGATTTTTATGAAAACAAGCAGATTTCATCATTTTTTTTTATTTCCATAAATTAATGTCTCATTAAAACAAACTTTACCAGGCCTTCATTTATGTTTGGTACTTCCCAAATGCCTTTTTAATGTAAAGATTCCGTTTTAGCATTGTCCTAGACTTTCGATATTAAATATTCAATATAAAATTCTAAAATAACACCCATTATTACATATTGACAATCTAAACACAGTGAAATAAAGCATTTCAGTATTGTGTGAATGATTTCTATTTATTATAATTATTGAAATAGCACTGTGTCATGTCATTTCCACCATTATGTCTGTTCAACACGATACAGAATTTGAGATGTGGGGAAGTGACACTGTAGTGGGAGTTTTCATGCATTTGAGATACAATTATGTCTCCTGTGATGCATGTGTTGAACGTTGACAGTAGACAAAATAAAAATAAAATTGAGAGTGTGAAAAGTTGTAATGAGACTTTACTTTCTAGAAATCCAGTGCTAAATGTACAAGTTGAAGAAACACTGACACACTTTGTAAAATGGCCTGCCACAATATTTTCCTTTAAATATCCATGCATGAATGCTAGCCTGTGAAAGGCAAAATGCTTACCTGGTTATTTAGCCCCTACTCACAAATGCACACCAATTTCCTCTCATCTAGCTAATCATTCCATGTGTGTGTTTGAGAGACCATATTAGGGCAATTTCATTGTTTTTCGGTAATTTGCTTGCTAATTATGGTGTCCATCTGTTGTTGCAGTGCTCTGAACTGCTGATGAAGCCCCCCACCCCCTAAATAAGAAGTCAGATGGAAATTAAATTTTCAGCTTTGAGTAACTATAGCTGCACAGTCTGGGTGATTTGTAGACTCATTTCTATTATACTACCTTTATGAGAAACTGACAACCTAAAAATGTGACAACATTTTTAGTTGGAATTCTCGTAATGTATTTTTTTCCTTGTAATTTTGGTCCATCTCCATTATCTCAGAATAATAGTCAGTAACTTGGGTTATAAATGTGACTATTTTTTCTAATGGTGGTACAAGTAAATCTGATTCATGAAGGTAAAATCCTAATAAGCAACTAAGTTCCATTTGGTTTTGTGTCCTTAGGCTGTTTAGTTTTAATCACTTAATTTGTGGTGCTTTATGCTGCATTGTTTTCTTTTGCTTTGGATGAGTGAAGCTGACTAACTCCTCTGCATGTTTTTACTGGCACTGCCAAGATGACTCACCGTCCTGTCTCCCTCATCTTCTCACATGACACCCCGCAGTCTAAATGAGGGGAGTTTCCCACAGTTAACACTACCTTGGGGGTCTGTAATGTAGATTAAAGCCTCTTTCTCGCTTGTAAAAACAGCTGGTGTCTGAGTGGAATAGCCAAATGTTACAGTGAGTTTGGAAAGTCAATCTTTTTCTTACCCGTTCTGTGCTTTGTGTTTGACTGACTTGTTTATACAGATGATTTTTATTAATCCTTATTGGAAATGTTTTTATATTCTCTTTCTACAGGTTTGAAAGTCACTCAGGCTGAGGGGTTGACACAACGATGGCTACCCAGTGTGAGTATTTCTCAAAGTTTGCATGACAGGTAAACAACATACTTGTCTAATGACGATGTGCTTTGACGCAGATACAGACATGCAGATTATCTGATAAAGAACCGGTTTATTTACCAAATGTTTTTCAAATGAATGGTGTAACCGAAATGGAAAACACTGGGGGGATGTAAAAGTAAAATAATTGGAGTAGGTTTATCAGAGTTACAGTTTGAGGTGGCTTACTTGCCATTTTTCTGTATCTCTTACAGTTGCTAGGACTATTATATTACTTAATTGGAAAGAGGGAACAAAGCGAACCATAAAACATTTTTTGAACAAGATATAATCCATTGTATTTATTTGAAAATGACTTGTCTTTTTGTATTTTTCTATTTTTTTGAAAGGTTCTAGTTAGTTTCAAGCTGGTTTCAGTTTTCACATTAAACTGTGAATGACTGATGTCTGTATCTCTCTGTGTCCTGTGTAGCTGACCTTATGGAGCTCGATATGGCAACGGAGCAGGATCATAAAGCTGCTGTAAGTCATTGGCAGCAGCAGTCATACCTGGATTCGGGTATTCACTCTGGGGCAACCACCACAGTACCATCTCTCTCAGGCAAGGGCAACCCTGAAGAGGAAGATCTGGACAACCAGCTTTATGAGTGGGAGCAGGGTTTCAACCAACCCTTCACACCTGAACAGGTGGCAGGTATGTGATTTGTATATGTTTTTAAATGTAACACTATTTAGAGTGGTCTTTGAGGAAAGGGAGTAGGTCACCCAAAATGAAAGTTTTCATTTGTTTACTCAGCCTCTTGATGTTCCAAACCTGCATGACTCTTTAAACCATGGAACACAGGCGTCCTGGGTAGCTCGGCGAGTATTGACACTGACTATCACCCTTGGAGTCGCAAGTTCGAATCCAGGGTGTGCTGAGTGACTCTGCGCAGGTCTCCTAAGCAACCACATTGGCCCGGTTGCTAGGGAGTATAGAGACACATGGGGTAACCTCCTCGTGGTCACGAATAGGGGTTCTCTATCTCAATGGGGCACGTGGTAAATTGTGCGGAGAGTAGCATGAGCCTCCCAAGCTGTGAGTCTCTGTGGTGTCATGCACAACGAGCCACGTGATGAGATGCGCGGATTGACTGTCTCAGAAGCGGAGGCAACTGAGACTTGTCCTCCGCCACCCGGATTGAGGTGAGTGACCGTGCCACCGTGAGGACCTACTAGGTAGTGGGAATTGGGCATTCCAAATTGGGAGAAATGGGGATAAGAAAAAAAAAAAAAACATGGAACGCAAAAGGAGATGTTAGGCAGTATGTTGGTCACCAACTTTCATTGGAAAAGTTTCCCCTCCAATGAAAGTGAATGGTGACTGAGGCTGTCATGCTGCCTGACATCTCCTTTAGTGTTCCACAGAAGAAAGTTGTCGTGTGCGGAAAGACATGAGGGTGTGTAATTATTACAAAATGTTAATTTTTGGGTGAACTATCCCGGAGTACTGGCAGACACGGGCCCAGTGTGAGTGTGTAAAAACAGTTCAGTAGTGGAATCTTCCTCGTTGCTTGTGTGCTTGATCACGATTTCTACTCTTAGACTTGGATGGGCAGTATGCCATGACCCGTGCCCAGCGTGTCCGCGCTGCCATGTTTCCTGAGACTCTTGATGAGGGCATGCAGATCGCTTCTACTCAGTTTGACTCTGCCCACCCCACCAACGTGCAGAGGCTGGCCGAACCTTCCCAGATGCTCAAACATGCCGTGGTCAACCTCATTAACTACCAGGATGATGCTGAGCTGGCCACCAGAGCCATCCCTGAGCTCACTAAACTTCTCAACGATGAGGACCAGGTTAGGAGCATCTTTCTAGTACATCTCTTATAGACCATATTCATGTTTATTTCCCAAGGTGTTTTTAAGCCATCAAAATTATAATTTTATGTGGCAGTCAGTGCAGGAAAAGATTGTTTAAATTGAAAACACCTTTATAGCCCTACAGAGAATTTTTAGCAGTATAGTGACCTAAAAATGAAATTGTAATAATGACAATGCACATTAAGTTTTGCTTCTGAAAAGTGGGAGTGATTGAATGTTAATTGCATAAGGTGGTGGTTGCATGTACAGATCTAGGGTGGCAGGCAAAGATCGCTAGGGTGGGGATGAACTGTCTCTACAGTTTCTCTACTGTAAATTGAACGAAAAGCACCTGGTGAATGGACAAGTAACCAAATTTTATAATTTAAAATGTATGCAACATGACTAATAGTCTCTCTTGGTCTTTATTTCTCCAACCCTACCTTTGTCTGTCAGGTGGTGGTGAACAAGGCGGCAGTGATGGTGCACCAGCTCTCTAAGAAAGAGGCCTCTCGCCACGCCATCATGCGCTCCCCACAGATGGTGTCGGCCATCGTGAGGACCATGCAGAACACCAATGACGTAGAGACTGCCCGATGCACTACTGGCACCTTGCACAACCTATCCCACCACAGAGAGGGCCTTCTTGCCATCTTTAAGTCAGGAGGAATCCCTGCCCTTGTCAAGATGCTTGGGTAAGGGTGCTTAAAGGCTTCTGGAGACCCCTGGCATGGCATTTCAGCTTAAAGGGGTATAATACAGGCAAATGGGGGTTAATAAAGTATCACTAGTGGAAGCTCTTCAGAGACATCTTTTTCAAAAGATGTCCTTGAAACTGCTTATAATTGTGATGTATGGTTTGAGCTAAATCCTCACTTTTGGTTGTATACTTAAGTTAACCAGTGTTTCCCCACAAGATTTTGTGAGACTGGTGGGTGGATTTCGGACCCTCTAGGGCAGGGGTGTCAAACTCAGTTCCTGGAAGGCCACAGCCCTGCAGAGTTTAGCTCCAGCCTTGTACTAACATGCCTCCCTTGTAATCTTCAAGCACTCCTGAAAACATTAATTAACTGCTTCAGGTGTGTTTAATTAGGGTTAGAGCTAAACTCTGCTGAACTGTGGCCCGCCAGGAACTGAGTTTGACACCTGTGCTCTAGGGGGATCTGGCAGCATGTGCCCCCGTAAGAAAATTTTGTACATTTTAAAGTGCATCAATCTGGTGTACTTTGAGAGCAAAATTAAGAGGCTAGACCTAGGAAGAACAATTTTGTGCTCTAGTAGTAATTTAATCATAACACATTGGTTGTATATATATGACATGGCAAAAACAAGTCACACCCACAAAGCATAAACAAGACTGAGTTAAACGTAGTTCACAAATGGTCCAAACACTAAATTAACAAGAGCATGCATTTGAGCAAGGGCTCGACATCAAGCATTGTCATGTGCTTGTCCTCCGGACAAATAAATTGGTCATTCACTTAGGGTTGCTCCGATACAAAAATTGTCGCTTCGGTACGATACCAGCCCTGGTACCTCGGTATCGATTCTAAATCGATATTATAATCGACAAATAAAAAGCCTCAGATTTTTTTATGAGATTACTCAGAAAATGACTTGATTAAAAGAACTGCATAAAGTCTTATAGATACAAATTATGTGTTTTCATTTTTCTGAATTCCATGTTAAATATTTTTAATTAAATGTTATGATCAAATGGTGTTTAATCAAATAACAATATAATTTTATCATTTTTAATTGCAATTTTATTTTTGGTAAAATAAAATGCTGCACAGAGCTTCACAGTATTAATGAAAACATTAATGGAAAAACAAAATCTGATTACCTGTGGCACAAGGCTGCTTGCGTTTGATGTTTCTTACAGATATTAATAATACAACCATTTTAATATTACATAAATGTTATGAGTATTATTGCTACTTTTTGAATATTATATTTTTATACTGTAGTTATATTTTTCTGTCTTCAATTTCACGCATCCATTTGAATAGTGCTTTCATGTTAGCGGGACTTTTATTTTGATTGACCTTTTGAGTTCTTCCTGTTTTGATGGATTAGTTATATCAGGCTTCCCTTTAATGCTGGGAAAATCCCATTGTGACCGGAAATCTCCGAGCTGCACCGGGGGAGTTCATTTAAGTGTTAACAGCCGTTTATACTCTAAACACACTGCATGAAAATTAAGCATCAGCAGTGTGTTGCGTTTGTGCAAGTGTGTGCGCATGTGTGCGCCTGTGTGTGTGAAGCAGATGACAGAGCAGAGCAGCACCTTTTGTTTATACCGATGCCCAACCTAATAGCATACCTATGCAGTCAACTCAGTTCTCTGCAACAGAAATGTAAACTGCATTGGGTAGGGGAGGAGGCTATTGTCATATAATTAATTTACGTTGTGTATGGTAGTCAAATAAAGAAAAGCCTCCATCGCCACCATTTGCAGCAGGGGTGCCCACACTTCTATAGAATGAGATCTATGTTTTCATGTTATTGCAGCAAGATCTACCATGAACAATAAAGGCTGTACATTATCACAATGCCAAAATGTCAGTAGTCGGTAGTGAAATTTGACTATTGACTATACTATACCAATTTCAAAACCAATAATCACAAACTAATATGTTAATTATGGAAGAATGGTTTCAAGTTCTTCAGTAATTATTCAAGACTAGTAAACAGTCAGTAATAAAATAACAATAAGAAACAGCAATGAATAGAATTAATTAAATATAATGGAACAAAAAATACAAATTAAGAAAATTCAGTGCTTTTTTTTTTAACAGCGTTAAAAGTTTAACAGCAGTAGGCTATCAAGTATTCAAGTAAACATTCAGAAAGAAATGCAACAAATACTACTGGTCTTCACTCTATGAATATAATACATTCATACTTTTTAAAGTTACTAAAGTCAAGAGCAGTGAGTTTTCTTGTTATGGTTGTTTATTATAATGACACACTAGATGGCAGCAGGTCTATTAGCTTACATTTATACTTAAAAATCCGACATTTGAATACAAATCTGCTTTTTTCTCTGCTGTTTTCACTTTAGACATCATTTTCTGTGTTTATAGATCTCCTGTGGACAGTGTGCTGTTTTATGCCATCACCACCCTGCACAACCTCCTGCTTCATCAGGAAGGTGCAAAAATGGCTGTTCGTCTAGCTGGAGGCCTTCAGAAGATGGTGGCCCTGCTCAACAAAACCAATGTCAAATTCCTGGCCATCACCACAGACTGCTTACAGATCCTGGCTTATGGCAACCAGGAGAGCAAGGTATAAATGCACAGGAATGGAAAAAAGCATTCTCAATTCATTAACCTCTTTGTGACTATGTGCAATGAACTGTTGCAATCTCTGTTATTCATTTGCCTGATCTCTTGCTGCCTCAGTTAATCATCCTGGCCAGTGGAGGACCTCAGGCTCTGGTGAACATCATGAGAACATACACGTATGAGAAACTGCTCTGGACCACAAGCCGCGTGCTGAAAGTTCTGTCCGTTTGCTCCAGTAACAAACCTGCCATCGTTGAAGCTGGTACGTACACCACCTCTTGCGTGTGTGTGCGTGTGCGAATGCAAGCACCTGTGATGTCTCATTGTCATCTTTTGCTGTCTCATGTTTCAGGTGGTATGCAGGCTCTTGGCCTTCACTTGACAGATCCAAGCCAGCGTCTGGTACAGAACTGTCTTTGGACACTCAGAAACTTGTCAGATGCTGCTACAAAGCAGGTACATAAAGCTTAGTTTGAATTTTATGGATATTTAAATGGCACGTTTTGTTGTCACATTCCCTTTTGTGTTGCAGGAAGGAATGGAGGGACTTCTTGGCACTCTGGTTCAGCTTCTTGCTTTAGATGACATTAACATGGTCACCTGTGCAGCTGGCATCCTGTCCAACCTCACATGTAACAACTACAAGAACAAGATGATGGTTTGCCAAGTGGGTGGGATTGAAGCCCTGGTCCGCACTGTTCTCAGAGCTGGTGACAGAGAAGATATCACAGAGCCTGCTGTCTGTGCCCTGCGCCATCTTACCTCCAGACACCAAGATGCTGAGATGGCCCAGAATGCAGTGCGTCTCCACTATGGCTTGCCTGTAGTGGTAAAACTGTTGCACCCACCCTCACACTGGCCACTAATCAAGGTAGGCTTACCTAAAGTCTCTTGTACACAAGCAAAAACCAAAGCCCAGTTTGTTTTGAAGAGAGGTTTGTGTTTGCATTTATAGCTCTAACTTAAATATTTCCATATTTTAGGCCACTGTCGGTCTTATCCGTAATCTGGCACTATGCCCAGCCAATCACGCACCACTACGAGAGCAAGGTGCAATTCCGCGATTGGTCCAACTGCTGGTGAGGGCGCACCAGGACACCCAGAGACGCACTTCTATGGGTGGCACACAGCAACAGTTTGTGGTGAGCAAAACACTGTTGGTTTGAAAGTTGTTTTAGGCTTTTAAAAAGGATAATTCACCCCAAAATGAACATTCTTTCTAATCCTAATCCTCATTTTGTTTGAAAATGTTAGCTTCAATGACCATTTACTTTCATTGTTGCATGGAAAAAAGATGCATTAAAAGTGAATGGTGACTAGGCTATCTCACACGGCAGAAAGGTTTTGGAACAACATGATGCACAATTTTCATTTTTGGGTAAACCGTCCCTTTTAAATTGAGGCTATTTTTCGTTGTCTGCACAGCTATATGATACTTTGCAGAAATGTAACTTACTGCACTGTTAAAAAAAAAAAGTAATTGTGGAAAGCCAGATGTGTATTTTATATTAATTGTCTGATTGTAATATTTAGGAGGGGGTTCGTATGGAGGAGATTGTGGAAGGCTGCACCGGGGCACTTCACATCCTGGCCAGAGATGTACACAACAGAATCGTTATCAGGGGGCTCAACACCATTCCCCTGTTTGTGCAAGTAAGATTTACACTCAAGCTGTGTCTTGTTTCGAGGGCTGCGTGCTAGGTAGGACGTGTCCTATGAAAGCTGCAGTATACTGAGCATCCTCCTTTAAATGAGACAACCTTCGTAGGACAAACGGAACGTAACATGGTTGCTATGAGAGCACGCCAGTCTTTAACAAGCACGAGCACTTTGAGAAGGGAACAAAGTCCCTTTAGAAGGGAATTTATGAGGTAAATTTTAGGAGCGTTATAATGTAAAGAGAAAAGAAAATAGATTTTACAGGTGTACTTTTAGTCTAATACTTTATTTGAATTATTAATATAATTATTAATATTATATACTCTGCACCCATCTACTGAGGTACTTCAATTTGGGAATTAACATTACTTGTTTGAACATCATATTTACGGGCAAATTGGCGTCATTTCTTTTAGACGTTTCCGTTGAAGCAAAGAATTGTGGGTTTTGAGTGCCCACAAAGGATACACCTCATGCATCCTCCGAATTCCTGTGAAAAGTTGCATTCGAAGGCTTCATTCGAAGTGTCCTACTCGCTTTTCTGAAATGAGATGATGTATCCAAAGGAGACACAGCCTCAGTTGTACACGTGCACGTTCCTATAATGTCCAGAGAGCCTAAATGCGCACACACTCGCCACCTATGAACTTTCCGCATATGGTTATCTATAGGAAAGATGGTAGTCATCTTTAATCATGTATAGTAGACCCTGGGATTATTTATGAATGTCTAAGAGTGTATTCTCTTGTATTTCTCCTGTAGTTGCTGTATTCACCCATTGAGAACATCCAGCGCGTAGCAGCAGGAGTTCTCTGTGAGCTGGCTCAGGATAAGGAGGCGGCAGAAGCGATTGAGGCAGAAGGAGCCACAGCTCCTCTCACAGAGTTGCTGCACTCCAGGAATGAGGGAGTGGGTGAGTGACTGCCCCTACTGACCACAAACACCATCCAGCATTACACCAAATCAAGAATTATGTCTGGAAATTTTGTGATTTAATCTTAATGTTCTGATGTGGTGTTTTTCTCTATGTAGCTACATACGCGGCTGCAGTGCTTTTCCGCATGTCCGAGGATAAGCCTCAGGACTACAAGAAGCGGCTTTCCGTGGAACTCACCAGCTCTCTCTTCAGAACAGAGCCCATGGCCTGGAACGAGGTACAAACACTAGTGCTCGCACATAGGCACTTAACTAATACTTGTTTTGATATTAATTTTAAACCATTTAACAATTTTGTTTCACTTCTCTTTCAGACTGGTGATCTAGGTCTTGATATGGGTGCTCAGGGAGAGCCTCTTGGATACAGACCAGATGGTAAGAGATTCATTGTGAAATTTAAAAGTGTAATCTTCAGTATCTCAAACCACTACATTTCAAAGATCCATGATTTGTCATATCGTGTCTCTTAGACCCCAGCTATCGTTCTTTCCACTCTGGCTATGGTCAAGATGGTCTGGTTATGGATGGCATCCTGGAACATGAGATGGGAGGCCACCACCCTGGAGCAGAGTACCCAGTGGAGGGTTTGCCCGACTTGGGTCACGCTCAGGACCTGATGGACGGCCTGCCCCCTACAGATTCCAATCAGCTGGCCTGGTTCGACACAGACCTCTGAACACACTCTCACACAGTATGAAAGTAGTGAAGGTAAGGAAAGATTCAAAAATGGTGTACTCGTAATGTATTCACTGCATTCTGGTTTGTTGATGGCTTGGATGTACGTTAAATGATGTTCCACTTTCTCTCCACAGCTATATTGTTGAATGAATCTGCATTGTGATTTTTGAAGAGTCGTGGAAGGTTTGCCAGAGGGTGGGCTAGTGTTTCAGAAAGTGCCTGACACACACACACTTGTCACAGACAAAAGTGATATTTCTAATGGGAAATAATGGAAGTCGGTCTCTCTTTACTGCTCTGACCCCTTTTGTTTCTTGCCCTGGATGGAAAAATGGAAGTACAGAGGGAATTTTGACACGGATGCTTATGAGCGCCCATGAAGAGGATCTTTTAAAGATGGAACTATAAATCTTTTAGCCTTTCATTTATTACACTTTTTTTTTTTTTTTTTTTTTGTACTCTTTTCATCCCAAATCAGCCTTTTCATGGTACTGACCCTATCTTTGTTTTAAAACTTTTTCTTTTTTTTTTTTTTTTCTTTGACAATTTGTATTCCTTATGTCTTCTATAGTGTTAAGTTGTTGTGAACTTGCCTCCATTTGGTTTCAGGATCTTTATCACATGCTAGTGTACAACACTAATCTCACTTCCTATGTAATCTGACTGAAAGTGTAACAATGTGTAGCTTTTTATATGATCATTTGTTAAAATGGTGGTTGTTGGGAGTAAAAAATTATATGCATTCTTACAAATGCTTAAAAGGTTAGCAAAGAGAAGTGGTTTTCAATGTCACTATTGTTCCAAAAAGGGTGTGGGATGGGGTGGGGGTAGATGGGGGTTTATGATGTATACACAGAGATCGAAATCTTTTCTGTGCTATCTGGAGGTAGTCTCTATTGAAGCAACATCATTGTTAGCCTGTTCGGCTTATTTTGGGAACATGGATAAGGACATGGCTAATCATTAAAATACTTTTATTCCATTCTCTGTGTTTGAGTGATACCTAAAGAAAAAGTGATTATTGGATGAATTTTATAAAAACATGTCTGGGTCACATTTCATTGTCTATGCACTGCATTTATTTATAGGACTACCCCCCCCCCCCATTGAGGTATTTTTATGACCATTAAGCACATTTCCCTCCCCCTCAAAATAAATTCTCATTTACTCATTAAAATACATATAGAAAAGTTAATTAGCTAAAGTCGTACCATATACCTTTTGTATTTGTTCAACAGGTTTCTAAAAATAATATATACATATTTATTGATCTTTGTTCACTGTTACCCTCTTTTTAAACTATATCTATATATTTGCTACATCTATATTTAGTGTTCTTTATTTGTACTTATTTTGTATTGATCAATCTCTTGTTTACCTTTTTGTTCTCTTTATTTACTTATGTATTCTCTCTTCTTTTCCCTCAATATTTTTGTAATTTTCTTCACTGTAGTACATTTTTATGTATGTAAAAAAAAAAAAAAAACTCATTTACTCACCCTCATGCCATCCCAGATGTGAATGACTTTCTTCTACAGAACACAATTTTTTTTTTTTTTTATAAGAATATTTCTGCTCATCAGTGCAAGTGAAAGCTGACCAAAACTTTGAAGCTCCAAAAAGGCCATAAAGGCAGCATAAAAATAATCCATAAGACTCCAGTGATTTTTTTTTTATTTATTTTTTTT
This sequence comes from Myxocyprinus asiaticus, assembly GCF_019703515.2. NCBI lineage: Eukaryota > Metazoa > Chordata > Actinopteri > Cypriniformes > Catostomidae > Myxocyprinus > Myxocyprinus asiaticus. Next base: position 13,824,310 of record NC_059373.1, on the reverse strand, counting down.
ATCTGTCCCCTTTTTCTCTCCAATTTGGAATGCCCAATTCCCACTACTTAGTAGGTCCTCGTGGTGGTGCGGTTACTCCCCTCTATCCGGGTGGTGGTTTTCAAGTCTCAGTTGCCTCCGCTTCTGAGACAGTCCGTGCATCTTATCACGTGGCTCACTGTGCATGACACCAGAGACTCCGCATGTGGAGGCTCATGCTACTCTCCGCAATCCATGCAAAATTTACCACGCGCCCCACTGAGAGCGAGAACCACTAATCGCGACCTCGAGGAGATTACCCCATGTGACTCTAACCTCCCTAGCAACCGGGCCAATTCGTTTGCTAAGGAGACCTGGCTGGAGTCACTCAGCAAGATGGAGACTGCAACAGTAAGATGTACAGTAAAAAAAAAAAAAAAAAAATCAATTTTGGTTTGTTCTCACTCAGAACCAATTGGATTGCTTCAGAAGACACTAATTAAACCACTGGAGTCTTATTTATGCTGCTTTTTGGAGCTTCAAAGTCTTGGTCACTATTCACTTGCACTGATGAGCTTAAATATTCTTCTAAAAAATCTTTTGTGTTCTGCAGAAGTCAATCACATCTGGGATGGCATGAGGGGTAAATGATGAGAATTTTCATTTGTGGATGAACTATTCCTTTTAGAACAGTAGGCAGTACTATAAATGTTAATTTTTCTCACATTCCACTTTTTTCTATAAGGTATTGAGAATGGGGAGAGTCATAAATAGGCTTCATTTTCTTAAAGCAAAGTTAAATTCCTTTCTCTTGATATGGTGTGAAATAGGACCTGAGAATCAGCTTTTCTTTGTATTGCAAACTATAGCCACTATGCAGTTTTAATATGCCTATTAGCTTGATGTATTTTCTGAAGCTGAACTTCAGTTGTTTAACTGGGTCAAACTGGGTTTCTTGTCTCTACTGCTTGTCCTTCATTTCCACTCTGGGGTGTGTGATGCAGGCACTGAACCTCTTTATGTGTCTATGTGAAATCAAATCTAAAGATTACTTATCAGTGAATCAGCCTTGGAGGAGTAGAGAGGATCTGTTTCTTATCTGAATGTGTGAGGGGATGAGGGCAGGAGGAGATGAAATCTGTGCATGCATATGGGTGCATTAACTTGCAACCCCCTTTTCAAATGGGATACATATGAGCCTCAGATCAGAGAGTGTTCCTTTATCTAAATTGACGTCTTAGGCTTGACTGCTTTTAATCAGTTTGATTTAATTAACACAAGCAGACAGTTCTGATATGATGTATTAATCTGGTCTTAGATGTGCTTTCAGTTGACACATATCTTTCTTAGTTGCCAGTCCTTCAATTTTTTAGTTACGGAAATTTATGTATGGTTGCTATGTTGTAGGGCCTTGCTGGTTACTTGATGATCCAGGTCAAATGTTTTTGTGGTCCCTAGATATGGCTCATGTCCCTCCTTCACTAATGTAAGTCTATGGGATTTCTTCAAATGTTTTATCAGTCGCCAGGTGAAAATTGTTAATCTGATCACTTAGAAAAGCAAAAGCACTTCTCTCCACAACAAGTCACACAATTTGATGTATTTGAGGCATAGCACAAATGGTGCAGGATGAATAACGCACCAAAGTTTATTATGTCTGTTTAGAAATCACTAGTCCCAAGAATGAGCAATAGTAAGACAATCTCGAGCTGGCAACTTGTTTTAGGCACACATTTTCAATCAACAGATCCAGCCAGGTTTGAGTATATAATTTTATAGTTAACTGAGTTTATAGCCCTGTGTGCACATTTTGTTTGCTGGAATCTGAATACATTGAAACATTGTTATATTTTTAAATGAGCTGCAATGCATCATAATTTAAAAACACACTGCAAAGTTGGATATTTTTTTGAACGTCTCCATTTTCTGCCTCCATATCTCTTTTTCTGTCAGCAGAGGAATTTTACTGAGGCCTTGCCAAACGGAGGTTGCAGTTTGAAGTTTTGCCAGAGTGCTTTGTGCTGAGCAGCCCTTACCGCCTCCACAAAAAACACATTCATCCCCCTCTTCACATAGAAAGATGGGGGATGGATTTGCCCAGTTTGGGCAGGGGGCAGGGCAACATGTACAATGGCCTATATGTGAGCCTGGAAAATCAGTGTTGCCATGTCTGCTTAATACAAGTGACTTTGGACTTGTATTTTTAAAGTCGCTCATAAATGTTTTTATCATCTTGTAGGGATGTCAAAAGTACGAGTGCTTCGAGTTGAAATTAAAGTATAAAACTATTTTAATATTGAGTAATATTTATAAGTATTGATTCTGGTCTTTCCACAGTGTAAGTTATACCAAATACCGACTCAGTTCGGTACCTGCACACGGTCTGGCAGCAGTATTCCAGAAGAGCGCTTGCAACTCGTGATTGTGGTTGTGTGAACCAAAAAAAAAATGGTCTTGGTGAGGTATTGGAAACTGTGTTGACTTAGTCCATTCAGATGCAATAAGTACCCAATATTTAGATACAAAATCCTTATAATAAAGGGGGTTTGTGCAAAACTCTTTCATTAAGCCACAATGCCATAAACCTCGCAAACATTGGCAAAACCAGCAACTATTTTTTTTTTCTTAACCCTTATACACTGCTCATCATTAAATCCCTTTCCAGTTGTTCTCGGTCAAAAGTGATCGGAAACAATAAACTTGTAATTGTTTTAATGGTTATGAAAGAAATGTAACAACTCTAAAGTGAATAATGTAAAAGCACTAAAGTTGTGCATTTTGGGTGTTTTTTTGGGGTGTATTTAGACCTTTTTTATTTTATTTACTAATTTATTTACCTATATGAGCTTGAACTTGAAAATGTACTTTTTTTTTAATTTTCTTATGAATATTTTCTCAAATACTGAACCAATCCTCATAAATTATATACCGTTTTAAAACTTAAAGTCTCAAGAATCAAACTGTGCTGTCCATTAAAAAAAAAAAAAAAAAAAAAAAAGATTAAATTACAAGTATAAAAACTAGATGGCTGCAGATAGCTACTTATTCATCCCTGGTTGTCCATTCTTTAAGTGTAGACTGTCACATGCATGATAGCAATGAGACATGAAGTCCCAATGTCTGATCCAAGAGAGGAAGGCAAGCTAGAGTATGGAAGATTTTAGCTGCCCTGGAGAGAGGGAGAGAGCGAGACAGCCCAAGAACTCAATGACCTTCCCTCCCACATATTCTCTTACCTCGAGACAACACACCTGTGTGGACGTCTGTGTGTGAGAGAGTCCATGAGATCAAAGCTTATAGAAAGATCATGATCTAGAGTCTGTCAGTCCCTGGCACTATGAAGGCGACAAGTGGAAGTGTCAAGTTAGAGAATAGTTTATTGCAGTTCAGATTTCATCCTCTGAAGCGATATGATGTGTGGGAGGAGCTATTAATCAAGATTATTATCTTAGGACAAATCTTAGAAACAATTTTAGTTCACTTTAGAGTGCAATACTCACTGAAAAAAACACAAATATGAATTTTAACTTTGAATGTTTCTTTATAGTGGCACTTAATAGTCTCCAGGAAACATTCTGTAATACTAATTCAAGCGGCAATGTTAAGTGTCTTTTCCGATGGTGCTCATGAGGCCGTTTTGGGTGATTTAGCTGACTAAACAGGCCTAGTCCTAATTCACCATTCGTTTGCATTTTGTTAACTGTTAGCTTGCTGCCAATGTATTGTAAGTCGTAAAGCCCCATAAACACACACAGCGATAAACATGCTTATTCAGCCTCTCTGACACGAGCAAGGAGACTGTTGCCTGGCAACCGGAGGGGTTTATAGCAGGAGAGGCACTTATAGCCACACACACTCATCCATGCACATGTGTGCGGGTGTCTGTTGGTAGAGCAGAGAGGATGGGTGGGGAGAGACACACACTTGAACCAGGGAGATGAAAGCATGCTTTTTACTTAGATGAAAGAGATGAACTCTGAGGTTAGCCCAGGTACTATGGGTTTTCTGTTAACGCCCAACTGGTTTAGTTAAAGGAATGGTTCACCCAGAAATGACAATTATAACTTTCTTTCTACTGTGGACAGTAAATTGTGACTGGAATATGAAGTATGTAATGCAGCTATGTATGGCAAGCCACGAGGTACTTATGTCATAAAATGCAAAGCAGACTGGTACCTCTTCGCTTTCACAATGCACAAATCAATCTAACCACAAAAGGACCCACAAACAAACCGTACTCAGACCACCTCCATTCGATGATTTTCTTACCAATCATGACTCCGGCTAGGACCCAACTTTTTAAAAAACTGTCTCCAATATCAAGAGTCATCCCATCACCCAAGATACAGAGTCTAGGGCTAAATGAAAATTCAATGTCCAATACATCACATTCCACATAAAGTTCTGAACCCTCAACCAAAATTCTTGGATCTTTACACGTCCCCGTCTTCTGATTGGCACCAGCAACAGGTGGGTGTGTCTTTAAGACCCAACCTATACAATCTAGAGGGGGTCCAGTAGAATCGATGCAATATCATAAATTGCATCAGATGGACCCTTGCATCTCTAGATGTAGACTTGTTGCTTTTTAGAATCCTAGCCCACACTCCCTCCTCCAATACCAAGTTTAAATCTTTCTCCCATAATCTCTTGAGAGAATTTGAAGCTCCGTCCCCCAGACTCTGAATTAGCAGGGAGTAATACACTGATGCCTCATGACCTTTTCCAAAAGCAGTAATCACCACTTCCAGAGTATCTGCCACTTTAGGGGGGTGTATACTACTCCCAGAAATGGTACAGAGCAGGTGGCGCAGCTGTAAATACCTAAAGAACTGGGATCTAGGAATCTTAATATGTTGAACCAAATTTTCAAAAGATCTCAGCACTCCACTCTCATATAGGTCACTGAATGTAGTAACACTCCCCTTCCAATCTACTCTGACCAACAGAAAGGGGACTTATTAATTCACAATTTAGGGTTCAGCCATATGCTTGAGGCAACATTTAAATAAATGTCCCAATTAAACACTCTGGACAATTTTGTCCAAACCACGTGCAAATGCGAGATAACGGGGTGACTTAACTTCTCTGTTTAGTTTGATAGAAAGGCTTTGCAATGGCGAAACAGGGGCAAGGAATTCCTGTTCAATACGAAACCAGGGAGGGGCTCTCTCAGGTGGAAGTGACCAATGAGCCAAATGTCTGAGACCAAATGCATAATAATAAAACAAAATCTTGGGTAGGTCTAGCCCACCTTTATCAATCGGCCTATGTAACTTGTTCAAATGTAATCTAGGATGCTTACCGTTCCAAATAAATGACTTCGCTATGCTATCAAATTGCTTGAAATAAGAGAGGGGGACATCTACAGGGAGAGGTTGTAGCAAGTAGTTGAATTTTGGAATACAGTTCATTTTAATAACATTAACCTTCCCAATCATAGATAAATGTAATGAAGCCCACCTATTCACATCACTCGAAAACCTTTTTATTAAAGGGTCGAAATTAACTCTAACTAAATCACACAAATTAGCTGGGAATAGAATGCCCAAATACTTAATGCTCTGTTTGGGCCACTGGAAGGTGCCCGGCTGAAAAGCCGTTACTCTGAGCCAAAGCTTCGGATATAGACCAATTGAATCTGTATCCTGAGAACTTAGAAAAGGAATTAATAATCCTGTGGAGACAAGGCATAGATCTAATGGGGTCAGAGACGAATAATAAAATATCATCTGCATAAAGCAAACGCTTATGCACCACACCTCCCGCCATCACCCCTCCTCCTAATTTTTCGTGGCTGCTAATGGTTCCAGGGCAAGACAGAACAATAATGGGGAAAGAGGGCAACCATGCTGGGTGCCCCTATCCAGAGTAAAGTAATCTGAAATTAATCCATTTGTTTGTACCACCGCTACTGCGTGTCTATAAAGTAACTTAATCCATTCAATAAAAGAATTCCCGAACCTGAACATTTCCAGAATCTTAAAAAGATAATCCCATTCTACCATACCAAACACCTTTTCGGCATCAAGTGAGATGGCAGCGACCGGAGTCTGATCATTCGCCGCTGACCACATGATATTGATGAAATGCCTAATGTTATCAGAAGAGCTGTGGCCCGAATGAACCCCACCTGATCTGTATGTATAAGAGATGTCATAACTTTACTTAATCAGTTTTTATTTTTTTTTATTTTAATGTCTAGCTGGATCAGGGAAACTGGACGGTAACACTTACACTCACTTGGATCTTTGTCCTTTTTAAGAATCAGACTGATCCGGGCTTGTATCATGGTTGGCGGAAGCTTTCCATTCTTTAGTGATTCCATATAAACTTCTAACCAAAGTGGAGCCAGTTCTGTAGCATAAGATCTAAAAAATTCAGTGGCAAAACCATCTGGCCCCGAAGCCTTGCCTGTAGACAGGGCCTTAATTATCTCGTCAGAGTCAAGATAATTGTTTTGCTCAGTCGTCAGTTTAGGGAGATCTAATGGTTTCACAAACTTTCTAATATCTTCATCAGTATACGAAGACGTGGAACTATAAAGATCAAGATAGAATTCTTTAAAGGCATTATTAATATCAATGGCTGAGGTAAATATTTCACCACCAGCAGATTTCACTGAGGGAATGGTAGAAAAAGACTCTCTCTGCTTTATAAATCTAGCCAAAAGCTTCCCTGATTTGTCAACCGACTTAAAATATGCCCTAAATAACCAAAACTCCACCTTCCGTGACAAAATAGTATTATATCTGTATTTCAACCGGGGAAATTTTCTGAGGCCATCAGACGACATTCGGTGCTTCAGTTCTCTCTTTGTACGTTTAATATTCTCTTCCAAATCCATGAGTTCTCGTGCTTCGGATTTTTTGGTGAATGATGCATACTGTATGATCTGACCCTTAAGAACCGCCTTAAGTCATGCCCACAGAGGATACTGAGGACCAATTGGTCTCCATATAAACATTGATTTCAGCCTTTAACATTTGTTGGAAATCAGGATTTTGCAAAAGGGATACATTAAAGCAGCAACTATATTATGTCTTTTTCTCCATATGTGGCAACACCTCTAAACTCTCCAGGGTGTGATCTGAGACTAAGATGTTTCCAATTGAGCAATCAACAACAGATGATATGAGGAACTTAGATATAAAAATATTCTAGAATAAATCTTATAGACTGATAAAAAAAAAAGTATAGTCCCTATCAGATGGGTTCAAAAGTCTCCAAATATCTGTAAGACCAAGATTTTTACACATCATGTGAAGCGTCAGTGTTGCTCTAGGGGGCTTACACACTTTTGCTTCACTATGATCAAGGACTGAGTCCATCAAAAGATTAAAGTCTCCTCCCAATATTATATCATGAGGGGTGCCAGTGGCTTGCAACATCCCTTCAAGATCTATAAAAAAGCCCGGATCTTCAACGATTGGTGCGTAAATGTTAGTCAAAATCAACCTTTACCCCTGAATTTCTGCTAAAACAATAATGACTCTTCCTAAATTATCTTTAATCTGTTTGAGACATTTGAATTGTAAATGTTTACTTATCAATGTAATGACTCCCTTGCTCTTACTTGAGCCAGCACTAAAGAAAATGTGTCCACCCCATATCTTCCCAAATTTTTCAGCTTCCTGCAGGGGAAGATGCGTTTCTTGAAGAAACACTATATCAAATTTCTTACGTTTAAGAAGAGAAATAATTTTCCTTCTTTTTATGGGGTTCCCCAACCCATTCACATTCCACGTGGAGAGAGATAATCCACTCATATTAACATTTGACATTTTGACATCTTAGAAAAAATAGATTTGTGTCAAAAATAAATGGAAAGTGGAACCAGCACAAAAAACAAAACAAAACAAAAACATTCAGCTTCCTCTGGCAGTCAAACGAATGTTCAGTGAGCCAGCTGTTCATGAGTGCAGCAGATGACCCAATGTCTTACAAAAAATACTCCACAAAACAAACTTCAGCCAATAGGAGGCATAAGCACAAAGAACGAGCAGATTCATCCACAACTGTCCCGAAGGAGTGTTATTCCACAAAACAAACTCCAGCCGCTAGGCAGAACCAGCACAAAAAGAAACAAAACAGGTGCCCAGTTTCCTCAGATGGTCAAGTGTGTATTCAGCGAGACAAGCTCACATGGAGGCAATGTGAGAAACACACCATGACTTCCTCAGTCCATTGATCTTATGAAAACATTGCTTCTTGTGGGCATGTAAATATTTGTGGCCATCCTTAGTATCTATTCTCAATTTGGCCGGATACATCAGTGCAAAAGCGATCCTCTGTCAGTGCAGAGTTTCTTGAAGGAGAGTTACTACACAAAACAAACTCCAGCCACTAGGCGGAACCAACACAAAAAGAAACAAAATGGCGCCCAGCTTCCTCAGACAGTCAAGTGTTTGTACAGCGAGACAAGCTCACTTGGGGGCCACATGAGAAACATCAAATGCTTACTCACCCCATTGTCTCTATGAAAGACAATGCTTGCTGTGGGCATGAAAATATAGTGTCTATTCTCAGTTTGGCCAGAAACATCAGTGCAGAAGTGATCTTCCGTTGATGTAAGAGTTTCTTGCATTCCTTGAATTGATCACATTTATCTCTTGTCGAATTCGCAAAGTCTGGAAACAAGAAAATGCTGTGGTTCTTCCAAGAAAGCTTTCCTTTACTCCTTGCCTCACGTAACACAAGATCTTTATCAGATGATCTCAGAAATTTGACCCAAATTGATAGGGGCCTGACTCCCTCATCGGATCTCCAAGCCAGGACCCTGTGAGCTCGCTCGATTTCCTGCTTATGGCCTGTTATGTCGAGCAGACCTGGGAAGAGCTCATCTAGGAGCTTCACCATATCTCGGCCCTCCAAAATAGTTTCGCCGATTATGATTTTCAAGGGATTCCAGTTTTTCCCAAACGCATTGCAAATCTGCTTTGGTCGCTAGCGGATTAGCAGCTAATTCACTCTCCAATGACTCCAGATAATCGATCCATCTCTCGACACCCCCGATTCTTGTAACTAACACATGCTCACCAGTTGCCGCTGAATTTCTCCCGCAGCACCGTCCAAACCGTGTCCCTGGTCTGTGGCCCTGTCTGAGGTATCAGCTTGAGCATGTAAGTGTCTTTTAATATCTCCAGAGCCCGAGGATTTTTAATGCTTTGCCATCTTGACTTCATAGAACAGTTATGTAGCAGGGTGTATCGAATCTCACCAGTTTATGACATAAAAATAATTAAAAACTAGCAAAGTGCGCAGAGCTCGTCGCTCACACATCCGACCCCTGCATGGCGCATGCTACTCTCCAGAAAAGCTTATACTTAAATAAAACGCAACTGAAAAATCAACAAAGTCTCCTGAGCTATGAAAGAGCAACCTTTGAGCAAAACAATGTTCCTCTGGGAAGTAGGAATGGCATATTAAATAACACATTAAACTCTAGTCACACAAACAGCAAGTAAGTATAACAATATAAAAAGGAAACATACATTTAAAGTCTTGATTAAAAAAGATTAAAGTCTTTGAGTTTGTTTTTTACTTTAAATCTGAAAACTCAATTGGTGTTGATACTCTTATCTCTTTTTCTCTCATTCTCTCTTAATCTCTCGGAGCCTTGGGCTCTAATTATCTGTTAAGCAGACTCTTTGTTACATTGAAATGAAGGAAAAGAAAATGGGGGCAACTTGGGTTAGACAACTGAAGAGATCCTCAGATAACCGAGAATAGAATTTCACCTGTCTATGCTGCATGGCAGCACAAAGGAGATTGCTCTAGATGAAGACAGAACCGCTTTATTGCCTTTTAGATCACATATGGGTGGCTGTCATATTTTGTGTCAGTGGTCTTTTTTTTAATTTTTTTTATCAACATCAAGATTTTAGGTTAAAATTGAATGTATGTATTGGGAAAGTGTATGTCTTTGGTCCTGTAACAGGCCACCATCACCTCCTTTTCTTTAAAAAGAGCAAAAATCAAGGTTACAGTGAGGCACTAACAATGGAAGTGAATGTAGCCAATTTTTGGAGGGTTTAAAGACAGAAATTTTGAGCTTATAATTTTATAAAAGTGCTTATATTAATTCTTATGATAAAACTTGTGAACTATTTGATCTGTAAATTTGATTGAATTAGTAATTTTTACAGTTGTTTAAGGGTTTACGACACTGTCATGGCAACGGAGTTGTAAAATTGGATATAACTTTACACAGAAAAGGTTAGTAAGCGATTTTATCACTCTAAAATCATGTTAACACTCATATTGTTTACATCTTATGACTATACTTTTGAAACAGTGAGTATTTTAAGGTTTATGGATTGGCCCCATTCACTTTCTTTGAAAATGCCTCACTTTAAACCAGATTTTTTTCATTTCTTTTTTTAAATAAAAGGAGGGACAAATCGAAATAACATTTTGTGATAAACAACATTATGCCACTAATGCTGTTGATTGAGCTTAATTGTATTGAACCTGAAATATAAGTACAAATATTCCATGTAGTCTATCAAGTCATATGATGTCATAAAAGCTGTATGCATAACAATTATAAAAACAAAATAATAGCAAAATGCTGTTTAAAACGGTATTAGATGGAGTTTACTGCAGGAAATATTAACTTTCCCAAAATACTTAATGTCAACCTTTGCTTTGTTTTTGCCTTTGCAATAGCTCTCACATATAGAGCTCAAAAACATTAAGGCATAATAAAAAATATAGGGCATTAAGAATTAATCAATTATGCAGATTCTTAGTTTTGTGATTGATATTCAGACTCCAAAGGCATCTTCACCTCCAGGACCATTTACATCCCTTGAGCTGTGTGTATGTGGGTAGGCTTTGTGCATGCATTGATTCTCTGAAACATACTGTATTTGTGACCTTCACAACCCTCATTCTATGCTGGAAGCAGCGGGGGTGTCAGTCATGCTTTGCTGGGAGAGATGTCTGAGGGCCGGAGGCAGGTTTAAAATAAGCCACACCCCTCCGACCTGTGACAGTGCACAGGGAAATCAGACACGGTGACCTATGATCTTACGACCCAGTGACCTCCCAAACTCCCCTACCTGCTCCAATAGGCTATTCCTTTGTGTGTCTGCCTGTGTGAGAGAGAAAATAGAATGTGTGTTTCTCACAGCAAAGATTATTGTGATTGACAATATGTCAGTGTAATCTCTGTTGCTAATGAAAGCTTGTTTTACAAGCCCACACTGAGTAATCCATGTGTGTAACTAATACCCATGCACACACACACACACACACACACACACACACACAAAGTATTGCATATTTGTATCTAGCTTTGTTTTTTAAAATGCACAAATCATACTAAAGTCTTACTGCATTTAGAGCAGGATTTTTAAAAATTCTTTATGAAAATGTGTGTGATGCTTGCCTGTGCAAAACTCGCTGCATCGAGGGCATTGATATGTCATTGCTAAGGTGTTCTTAGTGGATTTTAGCACTTTGCTGTTGTTATGGTGTTGCTAGGTGCTTATGTTCTGGGTGGTTGCTTACTGGCTCATGTCAGAAAAGCTTGTCTCTTTGATATGCTGGTCCATAGATATAGCTTTGGTCCCTCCTTTAATGTAAGTCTAAGGGATTCTTGCACTGGTTTTATCTTCTCTTTGGCGAAAACTGCAAGGAACGCTGTACAGAAGCGTTGTTGGTTTTGGTTTTGGTTTAGATCTGTTTTTATCTGTTTCTTTACTCACAGTGGTGCGTTTGTGTGCTTATCCTAGATGTCTCAACCACATGGAGAACGTGAGATTACGTCCGTATCATGGCAACGGTAATACGTCACACGAGAGACCGCTTGAACTCCACCCTCTTGTGAAGCTTACTGAAAGCGATGATTTACCTGACCACATGTGATCGGAGTTAAAAAATACATAAATATTGATCTTTTTTGCACCAAAATCAATCGTATCACTTTAGAAGACATTCACTTAACAGCTGGAGTCGTATCGATGACCTTTATGCTGACTGTCTGTGATTTTTGGAGCTTCAAAAGAGAAATCTCCATTCACTTGCATTTTAAGGACCTACTGAGCTAAGATATTTTTCTAATTTTCTTCAAATGTGTTCGGGTGAAAAAGAAAGTCATACACATGGGATATCATGAAGGTGAGTAAATAATTAGAGAATTTTCATTTTTGGTTGAACTATCACTTTAAGGCTCTGATACACTCATGGCAAAGTTCAACTTTGTTCTTCACTCAAAGGAAGAAATAAGATAAGAACTGAGCAGCAGTATACTGGTTGCAAACATTCAGAAACCGCCAACGCTCCTTGAGGCCGGTGATTAGAGGAGCATTTAAATGTGAGACACACACTCTCCTGTCATCAGAGGAACGTTAATCAATGTGACAATAAAATGTGTTATGATTTTCTACATGCCTCATTCTATGAATTGAGTCCACATGAGATCAGTAAAATAAGTTGTTTTGACCACTTGATGATTTCAAGTCAATTATATGCAGTAGATAATGTGTGATTTGTCATGTTTACATTCTGCATTCATGGTGCTAATGGTAATGCTAACACACTATTCGTGGCCATAATATGCAGTGGTTACCATCTGTTATTGTATTTTATAGACTAATCACTTTATTGATGAGTGTGTCTAGAAAAAAATCAGATGACATGGTCTTGGTAAATGTCTCTTCGTGATCTTACAGATATATAGTGCATCTCAACTCGCTCCTTAGGGTGTTCATCCACTGAACATTGGGACACTTGTGACTCAATTACCTACAGCACGATTATGAAGTCGGGCATTTAAACGCAGCTGGTTTTAATCAACAACATCGCAATATAAATTATACTGTCGTGCATTTCCTTGGTAGATATTAAAATGGTCATCTTTATTATGAAAGATAAATTACATAAATGATTAAATAAAAAGACAAAGAAGTGCAGTTGTAATCTTCATCTAAAAACGATTTCCCTTTAGAGGAAAGAATACAAACAATGTCTCTTTTTTTAAGAGAAAATAAGGGTTTGACTTCATATTTTAACATTTGTGCTCATCTTCTATTGACTTCTAAGACTTAAGAAATTTTGATGACATTTCCGGTAAGAGAGCATATTGAGCAATGATGCTCCCTGGTTTTTATGGTGCATTGTAGATATATTTAGGGAGCGAACATTTCAATGCACTGGAACGATTTTGCGAATGGGAGGCCCCTAGAAATGGTCTCCCTTGTCAGTGCCCTGACTACTGAACTATGGAGCTGATTGAGACACGCATAGTTAAATTCGGCAACCAGCTCGGCAACTCTGCACTCTAGTGTGTTCATGCTGACTAATCTTGACAGAGTGATGAAATTAACCGTAAAAAGACGTTAGCCTCAAAGTAGGTGATGCACGGGGTCACACCCACCAATGATGTGGACCAATGGCAGTAAGAAGGTTTTTAACCACTAGCACAAATTTTCCTGAAAGTTTTCAAAATGACATCACACTCTTTCATTTTTTCTTTGATTTCACTAGAAGTATATAGGGGCCTTTAGGGTTAGTTGGGGTTAGAGGTTTGGGGTTAGAGGTTAGGCAAAAGCAAAGCGAGGTCCATTGAAATGATTTATTGAGTCTGGTGTGAAAGAACTTGAATAGACTGCAAAAGCCAAGGTCTGAATGCTTTTGAGCTTCTTTTGGATAAATGCAATGCCTACTGTGAGCTGTGTCCCATTGCCCAAAATGAGTGCCTGACATCCCTGATGCTCATGTGTCTGATTGGGAGCAAATCCCTGCATCATGTTGCAACATCCAGTAGAAACCAGAAGAGTGGAAGCTGTAATAACCGTAAACGGAGTGCTTTAATCAAAGTTGATTTGTCTTCACTGGAATTACAGGAATAGTCAAACCCGAAAGGGAGTGTCCACGTACTTTTGGCCATATACTGTATGTTCTCCTGCATTCTAACATCATTATAATGTCTGTTATGAATAAGTTAAAGAGTTGAATTCAAATAATCTCCCTTCAGAATGACAAACTAGGGCAAGAAATTCTGCAAACTAGAGTTTGAGAGTTAAATAAATTTGAATGTACACCCTCCAAACTGCCCGCTATGATGGGGAGAATGTACTCACAGTCTGTGTGTGTTTGAGAGTGAATGCATGCTGAGACACATTAGTGGCAGTAAAAAACGTAATTAACTGAATCTGCTGCTTTTCCATCTGTGCTCGAAGATTTTCTCCCTTTATTAGCTCACTCTGTCATTTCTCTCATCTTCTCCTCATGCATCATCAGTGGATAACATTTTTTTAAAAATCTAAAATTCGATGACATAATCGAATATGGCCCAGGGCCATGAAGTTCGACAACTCTAAAATCCCCTGAGGGCATGAAGAGTAGACTAATGACCCTTTTCTGGAGCTGTTGCATTTATGTATATGTTGTACTTCTGGAGAGAGTCCATTATTTAATTGGGAACTGAAATACTGGGACTTCTTGGTTTGAAAGTGTGGAGTTTCAGTTGAGCGACAGCTCTGTAGAATGAATTGGACAGGGTCCTCGGCCCAGGGGACTGGAGCTCTTTTTTGATGGGTGTATGCAGCAACGCCCCTTTTTGATGACTAGACACTCCCTCCAGCTCCCAGAAGATTTTGCAGGGGGGGGTCAAAAGACACACAGTCCACTGCCTCCCCTCTGTTTCTTACTCCTTTTCTCTCTTTCCTCCTCATCCCTGTCTCCCAGGGGATATATGGTTGGTTAGGCTCTCAATTGAGTGAGTTATTTTAAGCAAAACAGCCAAGAAGCAGCAATATTCTGAGTACAAGACAGGTGCAACTAATGCTGAAATCAACCGAGATGTGTAATAAATGTGTGATTTGTGAAAGTGTGCACCCACGCAAAAGACATTTCTTTGATCCTAGGTAAAAACATACACACCATAATAAGGTTTGTATGCTAAGCATAGTAAAGAAATATCCATTGCGAAGGAATAATGTAATTTGTGGTGTGGTTCTGTGTAGTTAGTGTAGTTGTTTGTGGTTTCAGAGTGTGTTTAGACTGTAATGGGTTTTTTAAATGAAAATGACTCTAATGAATATAATTCTTGGCTGTGAACAAGGGTCTCTTTGAAGTTAACAGAGTCTGGCCTGTGTCTTGATGGGTATAAAGGCCCAGCAGAGATGTTGAGACTGAGCAAACACACACCCACCCACCCTCCCACAAACATTGATCCTTCAATACATATTCATGCTTGACCACAAGTGACAAAAAATAGGCAGATAATGAGGGCCACTGGGATGTCTCCATACCCCAAGAGGCCCCAAACTCTCTCTCTGTCTCTCTCTCCCACATACTAGACAGTGGTATTAAAATTTGCCACTGGACTCAGTGTCATTGACCTCTAAAGGTTTTCCTGCACACACACACACACACACACACACACACACACACACACACAAAACACATCACTCTGGATTTAAATGACATTGAGTCCTATTATTGGTTATTCTGGGATGACAGAGTTGTTTTTAATTGTATTCATATGTTTTTACATTATTTTGTAAATTTTTTATATTTTTGTTTTAATGAAGATTTCAACTAAAGTTCGGGAGGAGTAGGTTCATCTAAGCATATCAATCATAATGCAAGGGTATAGCGGAGACCAGGGCTAATTGTCACACTTTTTACTTTACTTTTTACAAGTTGACCTTTTATGATAACATGTCCTAATAGCGGATCCCACCAAAACAATATCTACCTCTCTCTTTAAACCTACACCTGCATTTACTTTTCAGCTAAATGTAAAAATAAATCAATTACTAAGCACAAAATTATTAATTAAACAACAAAAATTAAGTAATGTACAAAAATATCAAAACATTGTTTTTGCCAAAAATATCGCAGTAAATAAATTGTATACATTTATGACATTTAAAACACGTGACAACCTGCCCCTGTAAAAGTGTGACAACATGCCCTGACCTGACCTTCATGAAAAAAAAAAAACTCTGTCCTAAGAACATGTTTAAACCTTTAAGTAAAAATCGGCCTTCATAATGTAGTTGACCTACACCTTAACGTATGTCAGCGTGGTTTGATTATGTTTGCTTATTTACCGAAGAGCTATAACAAAAATATGATGGTAGTGAACATGTATTTTGGAGGGTAGCGACATTCAGGGGTTTGAAACTAACATGTAGTCAAACCTTTGACTTACATCTTATTGTTGCTGAGATAAAGCCCTTGTGACTACTTCCCGTGTGACAACTAGCCCCGGTCTCCCCTATAAATGTTTGTTTACCCTCACCCCTGTGACAATTCTTCCAGCATCAAGACATGGGATTAAGACATGTTGCAGGCCAGATTTAAACCTGGATTATCCACATAAGCACCCAGGCCGAGTGTGTCTAGAGTATGTGCGTAAACCACTGCATCACAGCTCCAAGAAAACTCATTTGAATTTATGACAGTATGCCTTCAAATATTTTCATTGCTCTGTGTATTGCAAGCTTAACTGGCTTAAAGGGTTTTATCTGATAGCTTTCATGTATTTGAATATTTCTCATATTTGATATCTTAAATGGCCATGAAATTATGGGTATGTCTGTGTGTGTTTCTGTTTTTCATAGCAAATGCATAAATAGGTTCTCTAAGGCATTCTACTATATGTCAAATGTTTGGAATTCTTTGTATGGGTAGAAGTGTTTGTGTCTGTGTGTGCTGAGTTTCTTGTCTTTGGCAACTCTCCTTGCCATGTCCTCTGAGTTTGCCAAACTCGATGATAATAAAAACACAATAAAGTGATATATGAATGATGATGGGCAACCTCAATCCCATATTCACTCAGAAACACACACATTCATATCCACTCCACCACTCCAACACAGATTAAGGAGGGATTAAGCCAATTTGCATATGAATTGTTTTATCAAATATGTCTTCAAAGGATTAATGAGGTGGAGTTTGGGTGCAGTAGAGTGTATATGTTTCCATTTATTTGCATCCTGTAAAACAATCACCCACCTCTCCCTTGTCAACAGAAGAAGAGAATGTGGGAAAAAATGTCTTCCTATTTCTTCTCCCATTCTTTCAGTGTGTTGTTTGTCTTCTTTACCTAATGTTTCTTTCTGCTATTCCTCTATGCTTTTATTCTACTCATTCTGTAGATTTGGCAGTTTTTATAGATTAAACCTAATGAGAGCAATGAGTATTTTTCTTTTACTGTAATTGACATATGTTGATTAAAACAGCAAACATATTTCTTTTGAAACCTTTTGATACATCAATACAAGATACAGTTCCATCATCAGTCTGCAATAATATTCAGGAGTCACAGAAATAAATTCAACAAAATGTAAGTATGCTTTTATTAGCAAAAAGAGTACACAGTTACATCTTTTTAGAAAATGTACATGATATAAATTAGTTTTATCTGTGCAAATTTTGGTTCAGAATTGTCCAAACCAACAAACAAACAAGTAAAATGAGTATTAAATGGTCTCTTGTCAGCTTTTTGTTGTATCAAGGTCTTTCTAGAGACCACGTACTGTATATGTTCATGTATGCCTGAATGCGAGTAGGATGTCACTTCTGTGGCTTCATAAGTTAGCCTGCTAACGTCAGACCTTGAACTTGTCAGGAGACAATAATGGGCAATGATGACAATAATCAGACCAGTTTTAATTCTTTCATCAACTCTATAGACCAGTTCTGACGTATTTATTCTTTTTTCTTTGTCCATAGGTCTTCTGTTTATATACATGTTTGCACGCATAGGGAAAGGGGGTACAGAGTGCATGTTTAGACATGTTTCTCCCTTGGATTGTCTCTCTCTCTCTCTCTCCATCTTTTTCATATCACAGAAAAAGACTAATTTTCTTACACTCTGATCCTCTCAAAGACGCAAAATCTTTTTTTCTTTACAACATTTTTTCTTTGTTCTCTCAGCACAGGTGGGAGAGGGGCCTGCAAGGACATGACTCCCTTTTTATGTGGGTAACCTCACTCAAAACACAGAGATACAACTGCACACTATTTGTGAGTTTTTGTTGTTCAAACTCTTTCTTTGGTCTTCTGTAGATGGAGCTCTTCATGCCCTTTGGAGATAAAAGCTTTCAATGTGGTAGAATCCATGCACCCACTTGTTTTGTGACAGGATAGCTAATCATCCATCATTTAGTGAAACCTAACAGATTTCAACCTTTATATATGTAATAAAATGTATAGTTCGAGATGTGGTTTAAATTAAATTCGTTGGTTCAGAAAAATTACTTCATAAAACATGACAAAACTGACAGAATTGGGATGCATGCATACATACATACATACAGTATATACTATATATACTGTATGTTAATGGACAAATTAAAAAAAGTTTTACGTTTTTTTAAAGGAATTTTTAAAAGTCCACAGTGCCAAAAGTGCCCATAGTTGATGAGAAACAAACAAACAAACAAACAAATAAATAAAACATAATTTGGGTAGGTTTTGTTACAGAAGCCTCCAAACTGGCAAGAAAGCTTCATAACACTTATCCTCAAAATATGTCTTTCCTCTCTCCCCTCTATTTCTCTCTCAATTTCTTCTTCATTCATTCGCTCACAGCTGCATATTTACTAAGATGTTCTTTTTCTGTTAAACGAGTATTCAGCAACAGCTCCATCACATACATCCCCCAATAACAGATTAAAATTCATAACTTTCTCCATGCAAATTTGCTGCAGCCACTTATCAATCCAATTTCAGCCAATTAGTCCGCTTCTCATTAATCTGACTTCAAGGCAGCGAAGGGAGTGCTAAGAGGAATATTAAATTTGATACAAGAAATGCACAGATCTGACTGAGCAATGAGAATGTGTCAGAATAATATGGGTTATGAATAGGAACGTTAATTAATACTTAATAAGTGACAGAAGAGAAGAGGTCTTTTCTGTAAACTATATACTTCTTTTAAAACTGCAGAATGCTGTATAAGTTTACATTTAAAACATGACAACTTATTGGGTTTATATTTCAATTTAATGCACTGTAATGATACACATCATTGAAGGTTTTGACATTTTACAGTAATATAATAAATGTGAGTTGAGGAACTACCTCAAGCAACATCCAAAACTGATATCATTTTTTATTTTGACTTTAAAAGCCAGCTAAATATAGACTTAATTTGTATCTTGTCATTTCTAAACACACCAACTGAAGTGGAACATCAAAAGCACTACACATTAAATTTGGTCAAATTTCAATTGCATCGAAAACAAAACATCAAATTAAAAATGACTATGTAGGCCTATCTAATCTATTATAGTACAATTAGCCTACTATTATTACTAATATCTTACTAAACATTAGACAACTTATAACAT
This sequence comes from Myxocyprinus asiaticus, assembly GCF_019703515.2. Lineage (NCBI taxonomy): Eukaryota > Metazoa > Chordata > Actinopteri > Cypriniformes > Catostomidae > Myxocyprinus > Myxocyprinus asiaticus. Next base: position 13,805,033 of record NC_059373.1, on the reverse strand, counting down.
ATGCTATTTAAAATATATGGTGTCTCTAAACATCATGTCTTTCTGAATATTTTCCAAAGAACTGCACAGTAAAAATAATGAAAATTAAGTTTTTTTTTAAATACAGATAGCTTTCACTCTCTTAATTCATCTTTGTTGTAACTGCCCTGTTTTTAACGGGTCTCTCCCTGGAGTTTTGCTTGACTGTGGCTCCATCTAGTGGAGAAGAGTTAACCTGGCTCATTTCAGAGGTCTAAGCATTTGAAGTACCATGGGATAATACCAACATGATCACACAGGTAATCCACATGCCCCTTCTGAATGTACCTTGGAATCGACCACACTCTGCCGAATTATTGAGAATCTCCCATCAGGGATTTTTACATCAATTCAAATTTGTTCACTTCTCTGTGGCGCTACTGATAGCATGTGAGAGCAATCTCTGAGACTCTGGTTCTGGTCATGTGGAAACCAAGAAGTAATTGCATTCACATAAACAATGGTGAGTGTGATTTGGATGTTGTATTTTCACTCTAATATACAGTTTTTAACTACACTGATGGTTAGATTTAGTGTTTGGATTAGGGGTCGAGTTAAAAAAAAAAAATCCCGTTGACTGATTCCCATCATGTACAGCTAAAAATATAACTCACTTTTGGCACCACCCTATGGACATTTAAACTGGAAACTGGTCAACAACACTTCCAGGTTCAGCCACTGTCTGGGGGCAGTAGCTCAAATTTCGGTAAGCGCAGACCGATTTCAGCAGCAGAACTTTCGACCTCCTGACGCCAAGTTCACTGTGTGTTCAGTCTGAAAGTACTGAAACCAAAACTGAGAACAAACTTCTCCAAACTGCACAAGATTGATTTGCATGTTATTATGATTTTTTTTTAAAAAATGCTATAGTACACTTGGTGTTTGATGTTTACTTACCACCTCTGACACCCCTTGGGATATTTTAATATATCGATTGTACCTTAAAATTTCTGTCTTCATTTTCTTAATATTATGATGTGAATATGCGTGAAGAAAATTAAAGCATGGGAATGACATTCCCAAACAGAATGGGGAGGGGCATTTATAATCTGATTTGAATAAAAGTGTTTTCTAAATTATTACATGTAAATGTAAATGGGTGTTCTGGGAAATTTAGGCATCTGGGAAAACTAGTGTACTTTGTACAAACAAAGTGATGATTACCCTTCCTGCTGTAGATTTCCATCTGCATTTCAGCTCACATCACTTAGCTATACAATTTAAGTGTGTGAATAGTTTGTGAAACTGCATAATATACATGCAAATCTAACTCTTTATCACTTCTTCACCACAGTATCTTTATACTAACTAAACAAGTGATTATGCAATTAATTCAGCTTGAAACTTTTAATGTGTGGGCTCCATTTAATCTTTTGTGTTGTTGTTGATAATCTAAGCCTTAGGTGTGCTATGCATTTTCTTTTTTATTTTTTTTTTTTACAAATTTTATATTTAAGAAATATAAGACTAAAGGGATAGTTCATGAAAAAATGAACATTCTTTCATCATTTTCTCACCCTCATGCCACCCCAGATGTGTATGAACTGTGAAGCTTCAAAAAGCAAATAAACACAGCATAAAAGTAATCCAAGAGACTCCAGTGGTTAAATCCATATCTTCTGAAGCAATATTTTAGGTTTAGGTTAGAAACAGATGAATATTTAAGTCCTTTTTAACTATCATTCTCCACTTTCACTTTCACATTCTTCTTTTGTTTTTGGCAATTCACATTCTTTGTGCATATTGCCACTTACTGGTCAGGGAGGAGTAATTATAGTAAAAAAGGACATAAATATTCATCTCTTTCTCACCCACACACTTCTGAAGACATACTGTAGCTTTAACCACTGGAGTCGCATGGATTCCGGATTATGGATTTTTTGGAGCTTCAAAGGTCTGGCCATCATTTACTTTCATTGAATGGACCAACAGAGCTGAGATATTTTTCTAAAAATCTCTGTTGTTCAGCAGAAGAAAGAAAGTCCTGCACATCTGGGATAGAATGAGGGTGAGTAAATTATGAGCTAATTTTCATTTTTGGGTGAACTATTCCTTTACAGCTACAAATTGTTCCATTGAAACAATGTAAAACATTCAAGATCTAGCTGCTGTTAATGTCACGCTGTATAAAAGTAACCTGCAGTGATTACTTTAAGGAGCCATTTCTACCAGATCTAATTTTGTTGGTGTAACCTAATGTATTCAGGTTGATTTAGTGATGTTAAATAATATTTTTAACTTGAATAAAACCAGTTAATTTAGATGTTAGGCCACCACATGAAACACAGTTTTTTAGGTTAGGCTACCAATAAAATATTTTTAAAAATATATTCCTTTTCTAACCTGGGCAGGTGAATTTCTGGAAGTTCATTATGGTAGCTGGAATTCTATGCATGAAGAATTTAGGTGGGTGGAGTCTTTTCTGCTGCAACCTCAATATGCAAACTGTACTCCCGACTTTATAATGGGTTGCAGTGGAAAAAGTGAACAGAATAGTGTTGCTATCGTCTGCTCATGCTAGTGCACATTAAATACCTTACAAATTAATTGGATTGAACGCACCTTAAGCACACCTGTATGTGGAAAGCAACTCTAAAATTCTCAGTGGAGCAGAAAGACTTTGGGTGGCATCTATGGTGGAGAATCCAAACTCTAGATCTATAATAACAACCACCAGCAGCCCATATCAGGAATTCAGGAATTCATCCTCGAAGACTCCGTGGTATGACAAACAGTCCATGCAGAGCGTGCCGGAATACCTCATCGTGTTTAAGTTGTGAGTAAATATAGCCTATTAACTTTTTTAAACTATTTAAAACTTAAATGTTTTTCTTACTAAATTTTTTAATTGTGTAACAAATTCAACAGGCTTATAATACAGAGGTTATTTTTGTGGTGAATCTAGCATTTGTCAGTTGCTCATTATGTCTGTGTTGACGTCATAACCGTACACAGAGAAAATAAGCTCCAGCTACTGTAGCACATGTGTGGGAGTAGCATGAACCTGAAAGTTTGTTGTCACATTTAATGAGAAAAACTGACCATGGATCATTCAAAACAGCAAGCCTCTGGGGAATCACCGGTTGTAAAAACAAAGAAACCCCGAACAGAGCAGAGTCTACAAGCAAAAAGGGAAAGCAACAGAGTCCGTAATAAAACCCGAATCAACATCGGCTTGGCTTTTCAGAGGTGCCGACAACTCCGAGATCTGAAAGGATTTAAAAGCGACCCAGAGATGGCTTTTTTCTTACTCAACAGGTCAGATATTTTATTGATATGGTTCATGTTGTGTAATCACACACACACACGTATGTGAAAAGTTCTGCACCGATTACAGTATAATTATTGTATTTCACTACACTAGTGAAATACAATAATTATACTGTAATCGGTGCAGAACTTTTCACTTGCTAGCACACATGTATATTTTTCTTTATAACAGCAACAATTTATATAAATAAATCCTTTAGTCCTAGGCTTGCCAAAGAAATGTGAGTCTTGAAATTATGTTGACCACTGGTTGGTAACAATGGCAATCTATAAATTAGTTACTATTGTGGTCTGTTTGGCCAGAATATACTGCAGTTATAAAAACTTTACAACGTTTGACCTTATCAGACTAGCAATCATTATGTCTAATTTTAACAAACATTGCCTAACTTTTGTAACATCATTTATTTCAAAACATCAATGTCAAAACAACAGCATAAGATATGGCACTTATCTGCTCAGGTGACATGTTTTCGGATATCTGTCTTTTCCTTTCTTTCGTTATATATTTGTCTATTCGTCTGATAAGATGTCCTGTATCGAGTGTACACTGGTGCCTCGACCACATTCATCCACACAGAGGAGCAGAGCCGAAGCACAAATTACATCATTACCAAAACAATGTTCTTCCGCAAGACACATGCAGTTTTATTTTTTAACCGCTAGAGGGCCAAAACTTACATAATGTAGCTTTAAGTTTTTTAAATTGCCATGGTGTCTACTTTACCACATCTTAAATTTGATCTAAACTGTCCAGTCTAGGTCCTTTGTGATTAATGAAAGTTTAAAATGTAACAGCCAGTTTACACCTTTTTCAGCTGAATCTAGTTTAATGCAAACAATTGTTTGCATTTTAATTTTAGTTTATCAGATATTTATATTACATTTCCTAATTGTGCTGTTTTGCTAGCACAATAGCTGTTTGCAAAGTCACAGTTGATAGTCACTGTAAAAGTAGAAATGGAACGATACCATTTTTTCTCTTCCAATCCAATTCTGATACCTGAACTATCAGTATCAGTCGATACCGATCCGATACCAGTGTTTTTTTGTTGTTGTTTTTTGGATTTTCTCCCCAATTTGGAATGTCCAACCCAATGCACTGTAAGTCCTCATGGTGGCGTAGTGACTCGCCTCAGTCCGGGTGGCGGAGGATGAATTTCAGTTGCCTCCGTGTGTGAGACCGTCAATCCGCACATCTTATCACATGGCTCGTTGAGCACGTTACTGTGGAGACATGGCACGTGTGGAGGCTTCACTCCATCCATCGTGGCATCCACACACAGCTCACCACACGCCCCACCAAGAGCGAGAACCACATTATAGCAACCATGAGGAGGTTACCCCATGTGACTCTACCCTCCCTAGTAACCGGGCCAATTTGGTTGCTTAGGAGACCTGGCTGGAGTCACTCAGCATGCCCTGGGATTCGAACTCACAAACTCTGCTGTTATAGCCCATCCGCCTCGAGGTTCGACATGTTGTGCATTCTGAAATGCTATTCTACTCACTACAATTGTACAGAGGGGTTATCTGAGTTACCGTTGCCTTTCTGTCAGCTTCAACCAGATTGGCCATTCTCCGTTGACCTCTCTCATCAACGAGGTGTTTCCATCCGCAAACTGTTTCCGTCCGCTTCACTAGGGCTGCAATGGTACACAAAATTCATGTTTCGGTAGGTACCTCAGATTTGGGGTCATGGTTTGGTATGATTTCGGTACAGCAGGGAAAACAAAGAATCTTTCTTTAAATTATTTATTTTGAAAACACAGTGGCTGATGGGCAACAATTCTTATTGTGAAGGCTCATTTATACATGACTGCACTGTTTCTTCAACGAAATTACAATACAAACTTAAGAGCCTCTTATATGCACATTGTATAAAAACAGAAATAATAATAAAAGTAAAAAAAAGTGCAATTATAATAACTGTAACAAAATTAAGACATTAGCGGTGCAGATTTCTGTCTTTTGCCTTTCATCTCACCACTTGTGCTTATCACTCAATTTTCAAGATTTTTTTTAAGGAAAATCAGAATATCCACATTATCAGAGGGCGAGGGCGGATCTGTTAACATTGACAATGTCCCCTGATGGACAATTACAGCATGTGCTTGTTTATATAGAGTGGGCACAACAAAATTGCTGAAATGCGTTCTTATCGGAACTTTATAATGGGGCTCAAGCACGTTAAGCAGATGCTTAAATCCTGTGTTCTCGACGACTGAGTATGGTCGCATATCTGCAGCAATAAATAATCCTATGGCATTCGTTATGGCTTTAGCTTTGTCTGAGCTTGCAGAGAGAGGCTGCTTGAACGCCATGGCGGGACTTACTTGCACAGGCTGCTTATGCTTTGCTCCCGTAAGCTCAAGTGACACATCACAATCAGAATGAGCTTTATTGCCAAGTGTGCTCATGTAAATAAGGAATTTTTTTTTTGGTGATAGGAGAAACAAGCAAGAGCACACAGAACATTACAGTGAGACACACAATATAAAACAAGATAAGGGTATAAATAGACATGAAAAAAAATATAGGACATATAACATAGAATGGCATATGTACATGTGCAAGTGGTAATATATCTGCAAGGTAGGGGTATGCAGTTATTTAATTAAATGTGAGTGAATTTACATATGTACATGAAATATTTATACATTACTGCACTATGGGAGTCCTGAAGGCAGTTTAATTGTTCATGTGGAGAATGGCCTATGGGTAAAAAGTGTTCTTGTGCCTGGATGTCCTGGCATTGAGTGCTCTATAGTGCTGGCAAGAGGGCAACAATTCAAAAAGGGAGTGGGCAGGGTGTGTGTAAGGCCGATGCCAAGATGTCTGATAGCCCAACACACATCAATTCATGGAATAACAAAGAACTTTCGACTTCAGACCTCATCTGAACTCTCTCACAAAAGCTGAAATCTACACCTGAATATCACCACAGTGTGATAAATTGCAAATCACCTTGCTGCCCTCTCTTCTCTCTCTCCCCCTTCTCCCCTTCAACAGCTCAGGACCAATACAAAGACACAAGATTTATATGTAAAAATATAACAAATACCATGAAAACAAAGAATGGAACTGTATGTGTTTGATATAATTTAAGATGTCTCTGTGTGACTGGTATAATGGTCTCTGTCTCATGTCGGTAAAACTAATGGTGACAAAGTTATAAGGTCTTTGCCAAATACTGCATAAATCTGGAGGCCTATCCCCCTCCTTGACCTGCAATTTAAATGATCTCCTGTATGTTAATAAAGTTAAACCCCAGGAAGTCAGGAACCCATTCACCCCCAAATTCTCATTGTTCAAAGGATAATACCATGGTACACAATGTTTTCTGTCTGGATATTTAAGGAAGGTTGGCAAAGAACTTGGGGAGTCTGTAGTCAGATATCCCACGCTTATCGCTGCATGTCATTTTTGATTGCCAGGTGTGTTTCTTTGACTTGTCTTTTATTTTTTGGAATGTTTGTTTATTCTGATCATGTGTGAAATTGGCTTTGATTGATTTTGTAACTTACGTTTTAAATCCTACCTGGCAAATAAATTGTTACTTAAATCATTTATCACCAGTAGATTCGAGGGACGCCTTTTGTTACCGCAAACTTATGTCCAGGATAATGATCATTACTGGAGCTTATGAATAGGAGAAAACGACTTAAGACTACCAGTCACTGCTTATCACCGTCTTAGCAAGTTGTATGAAACATGACTAAATAAAACTATCATCTGGTTATGAGCAAGAAGTAGGTGGCCGAACCAGATGATATTATTAAACCCTGCAACCGCCGAATATGAACGGAACTGGCGATTTTGTGTCCGTGAGATCTATGTAATTAATCGGCCAGCATATGAATCTGAGCGACACTCGGAAGCCGAATGAAAGGATAATGAAAGTAATGATGATTCAGAGTAATCAATAACTTAAAAAGATTAAATTAAAAGAATGATCAGAAATCAATTAGAGCTTAAATCTAAATTAGAGGTTCAACTTAAATTGGAGTCAGATTAATATAAAATTGGAGTCAGATAAAATTAATAACGGAGTCAATTGATAAAGTGCAAATTAATAATAAGTGTTTTTGCTTCAGTGCTCAGATAAGACAGAACGACGCAGAAACCTTCAGCCATTTTATTAGAATTCGACATCGGACTAATACTTTGGCCCTTTTTACAGTGTGTGAGGTCAAGAGTTATTCTACCTGCACGTTTCCTCACTCTGGAGATGTACAGGTCTTGGAGGGTGGGCAGGGGGACACCAATAATCCTCTCAGCAGTCCTGACTGTCCCATGTAGTTTCCTTCTGTCTAATTTGGTGGCTGAACCAAACCAGACAGTTATAGATGTACACCTGACAGACTCAAAGACGGCTGAGTAGAACTGAGTCAGCAGCTCCAGTGGCAGGTTGAACTTCCTCAGCTGGAAAAGGAAGTACAACCTCTGCTGAGCCTTCTTCACAATGGAGTCTATGTGGGTGTCCCACTACAGGTCCTGAGAGATGGTGGAGCCCAGGAACCTGAATGACTCCACTGCTGCCACACATGTAGATGATGTTGCCGCAAATGAGTCGTCTTGTTAGATATGCTTACTGAGACATACCCGACTTCAGTGAAACAGAGCCGACACACGGCCTTCGTCCTTCTCACTACTCGTTGCCCAGTATTACTGTAGTTTACTCAGAAATCATAATTCTCCCAAACAACATATTTTAGAGATGGCGGTCTTCAATCTCTGGCTCATTTAAGTCCAACATATTTATATTTTGTTAAGTTCCATCACAGTTGGGAAAAATAGAGAGCTAGCTAGTATAAACCTCACATGCATTTATCTGATCCGCAGTTTCTAGTGTAGCCTACCATGTGGCGCTCTGTTCTGTTAAGTTTTAGTTCTGTGTGGTCCCTTGTTGCTCCGCAATCTTTTTTTTTTTTTTCATTTTAGTTCTATACAGTTTGTGTTGTTTGTTATATGTTGTTTTAATATTGGTTTCACGCAGCAAAGATATGTAATCATTTGTGTGATTGCATATATCGTACCAAAGGCCCTGTATCCATTCAGTTCAGCGCGGATACATGTACCGTTGCAGCTGGATGATGTTTGGTTTTGGCACCATTCTGAGTAAACTGTAGAGACTGTTGTGAGTGAAAATCCCAGGAGATCAGTTGATGTGAACATTAACTGAAGATCCACATGATTGGCTGATTAGATAATCGCATGAATATGTATGTGTTCCTAATAAAGTGCTCAGTGAGTGTAAGTTTTTTAATGAAGAAGGCAACTGTGGTGAGGGCGTGGTTGAATATCCATCCAGGGAGAGGGGAAGCAGTAAGGATTCATCGCTGGGTGACAATTAGGGCTAACAGCTGTTTCTTGTTGCAGTAACCCAGGAAGAGCGATAAGAGGAGCGTGTTAGAGTGTTTCAGCAAAGCTATTGAGTGTTATTTTGAGTAAATAAAGAGTGTGACGTTAAATGAACCCTGCTTCCTCATTCCTACAATGACCAGTCCTGTAAAAGTGGTGCCGAAACCCGGGAACCTTGAGGAAGATAATATGCACTCAATGACTCCTCACGGCTGGCCAAAGTCATCAAGTCCCTCGCCAACATGCACCAGGCGCAACACCAGGCCCTGCTTGAGCTGCGTCGAGACCAAGACCAGCATTTCCAGGCGATTCTCCGGGCTCAAGCAGAGGACCGGCAGGTGTTTCGGAGCTTCATACACCAGGAGTAAGGCTCAGCCGTGACCCTGGACCCAACACCATCCATGCCCCCGCTCACCCTGATGAAAATGGGCCCCCTCGATGAACCAGAGGCATTCCTTGCGTTGTTTGAGCGAACAGCGGTTCGTCCTTCGTCTGCCGACCGGAACAGCAGAATGGGTCCGGTGCCACCGCCCGGCATCGCTGGAAGAGGCCGTCCAGCTGGCTGAGGACCATATGGCGGCATACCCTGGGGCGGAGCAGCCCTCGTTTTCTCTCTCTCCTCACTCTTTCTCTCTTGCTTTCCCTCTACCCTGCACCCCCCCGCCCCCCCCGTCTGATCCCCTCCTCACGTTTACTCCCAAACCGGCTCCCCTGTCACAGGGTTTGTCCAGATGGTGGTTCCCAGTTGTCTCTTCTCACTCTTCTCTCCAGGTTGGTGAATCCGCTGCTGCGGGTGCAAGCATAGCATCTGGGCTGGCTTGTTGGAGTTGCAGCGAGCCGGGTCACTTCCAGGACAAATGCACCATGATGGAGCTAGGAGTATTGTTACGGGTCCCTGACACACCACAGGCCACCCCCGAATGAGCTGGAACGTACTACATACCTGTGAGTATCAGGGGAAGCACATATCAAGCCTTGGTGGATACCGGTTGGAATCAAACAACTATCCACCAATGTTTGGTTCAAGACAAGACTTTGGGCACGGGGCGGAGGGTGAAGGTGAGGTGTGTGCATGGGGATATTCAAAGTTACCCAATAGTGACAGTCACTATTCAATTTCGGGGACAAAAACAGTGTGTCGAGGCTGCGGTTAATGCCCTCCTCACCCATCCACTCATTTTGGGAACAAATTGGCCAGCATATACTTCTTTATTGTGGGGAATGTGTGTGGATGGGTCCTGCGACAAAGTGTATCGTGTGTGGTGTGTGACTTGCTGGCTGGGGAGGTGGAGCCAGGGCCATCTACATCAGATCCACGTCAGTATGACGTAAGGGAGGGGGAAGTCTCAGCTTCCCCAGCTCTTAGAGGATTCCCTGCTGGGGATTTCTCTCCTGAGAAGTCACGAGACGAAAACATTAGGCACGCCTTTGATCAAGTGAAAGTGATTGATGGTCAGCGTCTCCGGCCAGAAGTTGCACTCACATATCTGTATTTTTCAATTATTAGAGGTTGTATTGAGTGATGCAGGATGCTCAGACAAAAGAAGATGCAACCCAGTTGTTGATACCAAAGAGCCGTTGGGAAATGCTATTCAAGACGGCTCATAATAATCCAATGGCCGGTCACTTCGGGTGAGAAAAAACACTAAACCGTCTAATGGCCCGTTTCTGTTGGCCAGGCTTTCATAGAGATGTTCACAGGTGGTGTGCGGCATGCCGTGAATGTCAGCTGGTGAATCCGCCGGCCTTCCCGAAAGCACCATTGTGCCCTCTGCCATTAATCGAGGTCCCCTTTGAGAGAATTGGCATGGACCTCGTCGGGCCATTAGAGCGGACAGCATGCAGGCATCGCTTTGTGTTAGTCCTGGTGGATTACGCAATGCAATATCCGGAAGCAGTGCCTCTGTGCAACATCTCAGCATGCAGTGTTGCGGAGGCACTCTTCAGAATTATCTCCTGAGTGGGGATTCAGAAAGAAATCCTCACCAATCAAGGCACTACTTTTATGTCACGTACACTACGTGAACTGTATGAATTATTGGGTACTAAATCGATTCGCACCAGTGTTTATCACCCACAAACAGACGTGTTGGTGGAACGATTGAATAAAACCCTGAAAAATATGATTCGTAAGTTCGTGCATGCTAGGAATTGGGATAAGTGGCTCGATCCCGTTATTCGCAGTCCGAGAAGTCCCCGTGCGGTGTGCTCTATGTCATGCAGGAAGCTTGAGAGGAGGGACCTTCAAACAGTAAAAATTTTATTTAGTATGTTCTTGATCTTAGAGCAAAACTCCACACTTTGGGTCAGCTAACACAGGAGAATTTGCTCCAAGCTCAAGAACGGCAAAGCCGGCTGTATGATAGGGGAGTTTGGCTATGGGAATTTGCACCAGGAGAAAAAGTGCTTGTATTACTCCCAAACTCGAGCTCCAAATTACTTGCCATGTGGCAAGGGCCCTTTGAGGTGGCGACGGTGGTTCCAGAGAAGGCGGAGCTCCGGCCAAAGGTGAGCTTAAAAGCCAATCATCTCAACCCAGTCATTTGTGGACACCACCTCTCGCCGTCTCAACTCACAGAGGTTGCTAAATTGCAGAAAGAATTTGCAGACGTGTTCTCGCCTCTACCTGGACATACAAACCTCATAGAGCACCACATTGAGACTATGCCTGGGTAGTGGTATGTACTCGTCCCTACGACTTCCCAAGCACAAGAAAAAAGTGGTACGAGAAGAATTGTATGCAATGCTTGACATTGGAGTAATAGAAGAATCCCACAGTGACTGGTCCAGCCCGGTAGTGCTGGTTCCTCAGAGCGACGGGTCGGTCTGGTTCTATGTGGATTATCAAAAGGTAAACGAGGTGTCTAAGTTTGATGCATATCCAATGCCTCGTATTGATGAACTGCTTGATCGGTTAGGCACAGCTTGTTTTTATTCGACATTGGATTTGACAAAGGGCTATTGGCAAATCCCCTTAAGCCCACTATCCCATGAGAAAACAGCCTTCTCCACACCGTTCGGCTTACACGAATTTGTGACACATCTGTTCGGTTTGTTTGGGGCTCCGGCTATGTTCTAGCAGCTCATGGACCGAGTCCTCAGTCCGCATGTTGCTTATGCCTATTTAGACAATATCATTATTTACAATAATGATTGGCAGCGGCACCTGCAAAATCTGAGGGCTGTCCTGAGGTCATTGAGGCAAGTGGGGTTTACGGCAAACCTGAAGAAGTGTGCAATTGGGCGGGTGGAGGTACGCCCTGCACTTAAGGTCTATGAAGAGGATGTGTACCGGGTCTTCCAGAAAAAGAAGACAAGGAAAGCACAGGGCCCAAACAGTGTTTCATCCAGTTGTCTAAAAACCTGTGCCTTCCAGCTGGCCCCCATTTTCACACAGATCTTCAACACATCACTGGAGCACTGTGAAGTTCCCAGCTGCTTTAAATCACCCCTGTCCCAAAGAAGCCCAAGATTGCAGGACTTAATGACTACAGACCTGTTGCCCTGACGTCTGTGGTCATGAAGCCATTTGAGAGACTGGTGTTGGCCCACCCGAAGGACATCACCCTTTCTGGATCCCCTGTAGTTTGCCTATCGAACTAACAGGTCAGTGGATGATGCAGTCAATATGGGACTGCATTACATACTGCAACATCTAGACAGACCAGGGACATATGCAAGGATCCTATCTGTGGACTTCAGTTCGGCTTTCAACACCATCATCCCTGCTCTCCTATGGAATAAATTAATCCCACCTCTATCTGTCAGTGGATTACCAGCTTTCTGACAGACACACAGCAGTTAATGAGACTGGGGAAATTGACTTCCAGCACATGTACAATCAGCAATGGTGCCCCCCAGGGATGTGTGCTCTCCCCACTTCTATTCTCCCTGTACACAAACGATTGCACTGCCAAGGACCCCTCTGTCAAGCTCCTGAAGTTTTCAGACAACACTACAGTCATTGGCCTCATCCAAGATGATGACGAGTCTGCTTACAGAAGGGAGGTTGAACAGCTTGCTCACTGGTGCAGTCAAAACAACCTGGAGCTGAACACAATCAAAACGGTGGAGATGATAGTGGACTTTAGGAGGAACACCCCAGCATCGTCCCCGCTCACCATTCTAAACAGCACTGTGGCAGCAGTGGAGTCATTCAGGTTCCTGGGCACTACCATCTCACAGGACCTGAAGTGAGAGACCCATTTTAACTCCATTGTGAAAAAGGCCCAGCAGAGGTTGTACTTCCTTCACCAGCTGAGGAAGTTCGACCTGCAACAGGTGCTGCTGATCCTGTTCTACTTAGCAGTCATTGAGTCTGTCCTCTGCACATCTATAACTCTCTGGTTTGGTTCAGCTACAAAGTCAGACATCAGAAGACTTCAAAAGATAGACTGGACTGCTGAAAGGATTATTGGTTCTCACCTTCCCACCCTCCAAGACGTGTACACCTCCAGAGTGAAGACAAGGGCTGTAAAAATCGTTTTGTACCCCATTCACCCAGCACACTACCTTTTTGAGCTGTTGCCCTCTGGTCGGCACTACAGAGCACTGAGCACCAGAACAGTTAGGCACAAGAACAGTTTCTTCCATCAGGCCATTCACCTTATGAGCAGTTAAAACTGCCCCAAGTACTCTCCATTGTAGCAATACGGTCATGTGCATATTCAACTATTGATTCATATTTATATTCCATTTATATTTATTTGACATATCCTACCTCTTCTACACAAAACATTAAATCACCTTGCACATAACTGTATATCAGTATATAAAATATTTGAACAACATTATTATTGCCCTACTGTAGTTTCCTCTATATATTTATCTGTTGTTTTTTTTTTTTTTTTTAATTATTCTTATTTCACTGTTTACGTATATACACTGGCAGCCAAAAGTTTGGAATAATGTACAGATTTAGCTGTTTTGGAAGGAAATTGGTACTTTAATCCACCAAAGTGGCATTCAACTGATCACAAAGTATAGTCAGGACATTAATGATGTAAAAATCAGCACCATCACTATTTAAAAAAAGTAATTTTTGATCAAATCTAGACAGGCCCCATTTCCAGCAGCCATCACTCCAACACCTTATCCTTTTTTTTTTTTTTTTTTTTTTGGTGAACAATTGTTTTTATTGAGTAGTCAGTTCAATATAAAAAAGATACAACATATTAGAGTGCCAACACCTTATCCTTGAGTAATCATGCTAAATTGCTAATTTGGTACTAGAAAATCACTTGCTATTATTTCAAACACAGTCGAAAGCTATTCGGTTCCTTAAATGAAGCTTAACATTGTCTTTGTGTTTGTTTTTGAGTTGCCACAGTATGCAATAGACTGTCATGTCTTAAGGTCAATAATAGGTAAAAAATGGCAAAAAAAGAAACAGCTTTCTCTAGAAGCTTGTCAGTCAATCATTGTTTTGATGAATGAAGGCTATACAATGCTTGAAATTGCCAACAAACTGAAGATTTCATACAAAGGTGTACTTTTTGTCTTAAAAGACAAAGGACAACTGGCACTAACAAGGACAGAAAGAGATGTGGAAGGCCCAGATATAACTAAACAAGAGGATAAGTACATCAGAGACTCTAGTTTGAGAAATAGATGCCTCACATGTCCTCAGCTGACAGCTTCATTAAATTTTACCCACTCAACACCAGTTTCATGTACAACAGTAAAGAGAAGACTCAGGGTTACAGGCCTTATAGGAAGATTTGCAAAGAAAAAGCCACTTTTGAAACCAAAAAAGAAAAGGTTAGAGTGGGCAAAGAAACACAGACATTGGACAACAGATAATTGGAAAAGAGTGTTATCGATCTTAACCCCATTGGGCTTTTGTGGGATCATTAGACTGTAAGGTACGTGAGAAGTGCCCGACAAGACAGCCACATCTATGGCAAGTGCTACAGGAAGCGTGGGGTGAAATGTCACCTGAGTATCTGGATAAACTAACAGCTATAATGCCAAGGATCTGCAAAGCTGTCACGTGGAGGATTTTTTAGATGAGAACTCTTTAAAGTAGTTTAAGAAGTTCTGAAATTTTTTTTTTCAAATTGTAATAGTAATTTTTCACATTATTAGTGTCCTGACTATACATTGTGATCAACTGAATGCCACTTTGGTGATTAAAAGTACCAATTTATTTCCATATGAGCTAAATCTGTACATTATTCCAAACTTTGGCCGCCAGTGTATGTTTATATGTATATTTCAAATGTTTGTATGTATATGTTCTATATGTATATTTTTGTATTCTCTTTGCACTGGAAGTTTCTGTCACCATGAAAAATTCCTTGTGTGTGTAAGCATACTTGGCAATAAAGCTCATTCTGATTCTAATATTGCGTAGGTCCCCCTCGTGCCGCCAGAACAGCGCTAACCCACATCTCAGAATAGCAGAGACTTTGTCAGTTTGAATCAGTCTGGACATTCTCCGTTGACCTCTCTCATCAATAAGGCCTTTCCATCCGCAGAACTGCCGCTCACTGGATGTTTTTTTGTTTTTGGCACCATTCTGAGTAAATTCTAAAATCCCAGGAGATCAGCAGTTACAGAAATACTCAAACCAGTCCATCTGGCACCAACAATCATGGCACAGTCCAAATCATTGAGATCACATATTTTCCCCATTCTGACGGTTGATGTGGACATTAACTGAAGCTCCTGACCCGTATCTGCATGATTTTATGCACTGCACTGCTGCCAGATGATTGGCTGATAACATAATTGCATGGATGATTGTTGGTGCCAAACGGTCTGGTTTGAGTATTTCTGTAACTGCTGATTTCCTGGGATTTTATCACACACAACAGTCTCTAGAGTGTATAGAAAATGGTGCGAAAAACAAAAAACATCCAGCAAGCAGCAGTTCTGTGGGAGAAAACGGCTTGTTAATGACAGAGGTCAGAGGAGAATGGCCAGACTAATCCAAGCTGACAGGAAGGTGACAGTAAACCAAATAACTACACTTTACAACAGTACTATGCAGAAAAGCATTTCTGAACATACAACACATCGAACATTGAGGCGGATGGGCTAGAGCAACAAAAGACCCCTCCGGGTACCACTACTGTTAGCTAAGAACAGGAAACTTAGGCTGCAGGGGGCACAGGCTCACCAAAACTGGAACGTAGACGACTGGTAAAACATCCTGGCTGCGACATGCAAATAGTAGGCCCACTGCATCCTTAGCTTTCTGTTCTTGGCTGGCAAAAGTGGAACCCGAAGTGGTCTTCTACTGTTGTAGCACATACGCCTCAAGGTTCAATGTGTTGTGCATGAGATGCTATTCTGCTCACTGCAATTGTAAAGAGGGGTTATCTGAGTTACAGTAGACTTTCTGTAAGCTCAAACCAGGAGATTTTTTTCCCCATTCTGATGGTTAATGTGAACATTAACTAAAGCTCCAGACCCGTATCTGCATGATTTTATACATTGCACTGATGGCACACGATTGGTTGATTTGATAATTGCATGAATATGTAGGTATACAGGTGTACCTAATGAAGTGGTCGTGAGTGTATATATACTGTATAATTTTCTGTTTAACATATGTAAAAGATACAAGAAGTATGTGCTTTGAAGATATAATCATCTGAGTTTTTCCCCTATATATGTTAAGTACACTTTTATCAGGCTAGAAGTGAGAATCAAACAAAATGAACTACAACATGGATATGTTTAGTTATAGAATTGGGCTTTTTGGAATTAAATTGGGCTAGAATGTTTTAGAATGGCATCCGACACCTGAATAAAATGCTGAGATACATCCACTCATATGCAACAATTTTTCATGGTTTATTTTTTTATTTTCTCCCCTTTTTCTCCCCAATATGGAATGCCCAATTCCCAATGTGCTCATTGTGGTGTAGTGACTCGCCTCAATCCGAGTTGCGGAGGACGAATCAGTTGCCTCTGCGTCTGTGACTGTCAATCCGAGCATTTTATCACATGGCTTGTTGAGCGCATTATCATGGAGACCTAGTGCGTGTGGAGGCTTCACGTTGTTCTCCGCGGCATCCACGCACAACTCACCACGTGCCCCATCGAGAGCGAACCACATTATACCGACCACGAGGAGGTTAACTCAACGTGACTCTACCCACCCTAGCAACCGGGCCAATTGGTTGCTTAAGAAGCCTGACTGGAGTCACTCAGCACACTCTGGATTCAAATTTGCAGGTGTGGTAGTCAGCGTCTTTATTTGCTGAGATACCCAGGCCCCCATTTTTCATGGTTTATTGTTTAAAAGTTGTATATATGGGTGAGTTTTGAACCCAGGACCACCTGTGTAAAAATTAAAAATCATACAATTGGACCAACATCATATAGTATATATGTATATTTATCCATATACTGTATATGTGTTTTTTATTTTTTTATTGATCATTTATTTTAGGGCAGAGGCTATTTGCACTAAGTGTACATAGCAACAAATAACATCTTCTTGCAAAGAAGTGCAAATAGTGTTAGATGCTATATGCACCCCTAATGAAATACTAACATACAGTATACGGGTATCGCTACAGCATGTTTATTGTGTTTATTTCGAGTCCAACAGACACCCCACCCTTAACCCCTATCTCTAAACCTAATCCTAACCTTCCCTTATAAAAAACTTAACCATGGTTTTACTACAGTTACCATAGTATCACCATGGTATTTTATAACAAAATCATAGTAACCACAAAATTAAACATGGTTACTATATTAATACCATGTTACTGTTGGAAAATCATGGTTAATTGCATTAAAACTATTGCTTCTGCCATAAATCATGGTTATTATAAAATTACTATAGTAAAACCATGGTTAATTGTACCCGGAGCAAACCTTTCTCTCGACTCCATGACCTTCACCGTGACCAAATCACTATGAGGAAATCAACCTTTATATTCATTTTTATTTATTAATATAAGTAGTATTAAATGAAATATTAATAGTGGAGACAGGAAACAGGATAGAAAAAGTGGGACCAAAGGCGGATTTGAACCTGGGTCGTCCACAAGAAAAATCACATCCACAGTGTTGTTATATCCCCGACCACTGCAGTGACACTAGGTGTGCAGTTTGTCTTCAGTTTTTGTGTTTCCATCAGACTTTTGGAGTGCAAATAGCCGCGCTTGTGTGGCAGGTGCTATTTTCACCTAGTGCAAATACTCACTCCATTATTTTATTTGTTTTATTTTGTTGCTCTGTTCCTAGCAAATATATGTGTAAAGTACCATCACGAAAGGGTACTTTTTTGGTAAGGGGTCATGTCATATCTTGCCTAGGGCACCAAAATCTCTCTCCTAAAATCCCAATTTAAAGGGATAGTTCACCCCAAAATAAAAAAAAAATCTCTCATCATTTACTCACCCTCATGCCATCCCAGATGTGTATGACTTAATTTCTTCTGCTGAACACAAACAAAAATTTGTTTCTAGCTCTGTGGGCCCTCACAATGCAAGTCAATGGGCCACAAAATTTTGAAGCCCCAAAATGCGCATAAAGGCAGCATAAAAGTAATCCATACAACTTGGTAAAATCTATATCTCTTTAGAAGCAATATAATAGGTGTGGGTGAGAAACAGATTAATATTTACAGTGCATCCGGAAAGTATTCACAGCGCTTCACTTTTTCCACATTTTGTTATGTTACAGCCTTATTCCAAAATGGATTAAATTCATTATTTTCCTCAAAATTCTACAAACAATACCCCATAATGACAACGTGAAAGAAGTTTGTTTGAAGTCTTTGCAAATTTATTAAAAATTTAAAATGAAAGAAATCACATGTACATAAGTATTCACAGCCTTTGCCATGACACTCAAAATTGAGCTCAGGTGTATCCTGTTTCCATTGATCATCCTTGAGATGTTTCTACAACTTGATTAGAGTCCACCTGTGGTAAATTCAGTTGATTGGACATGATTTGGAAAGGCACACACCTGTCTATATAAGGTCCCACAGTTAACAGTGCATGTCAGAGCACAAACCAAGCCATGAAGTCCAAGGAATTGACTGTAGACCTCCGAGAAAGGATTGTATCGAGGCACAGATCTGGGGAAGGGTACAGAAAAGTTTCTGCAGCATTGAAGGTCCCAATGAGCACTGTGGCCTCCATCATCCATAAATGGAAGAAGTTTGGAACCACCAGGACTCTTCCTAGAGCTGGCCGCCTGGCCAAACTGAGCTATCGGGGGAGAAGGGCCTTAGTCAGGGAGGTGACCAAGAACCTGATGGTCACTCTGACAGAGCTCCAGCATTTCTCTGTGGAGAGAGGAGAACCTTCCAGAAGAACAACCATCTCTGCAGCACTCCACCAATCAGGCCTGCATGGTAGTGTGGCCAGACGGAAGCCACTTCTCAGTAAAAGGCACATGACATCCTGCCTGGAGTTTGCCAAAAGGCACCTGAAGGACTCTCAGACCATGAGAAACAAAGATTGAACTCTTTGGCCTGAATGGCAAGCATCATGCCTGGAGGAAACCAGGCACCGCTCATCACCTGGACAATACCATTCCCACAGTGAAGCATGGTGGTGGCAGCATCATGCTGTGGGGATGTTTTTCAGCGGCAGGAACTGTGAGACTAGTCAGGATCGAGGGAAAGATGAATGCAGCAATGTACAGAGACATCCTTGATGAAAACCTGCTCCAGAGCGCTCTGGACCTCAGACTGGGGTGAAGGTTCATCTTCCAACAGGACAATGACCCTAAGCACACAGCCAAGATAACAAAGGAGTGGCTATGGGACAACTCCGTGAATGTCCTTGAGTGGCCCAGCCAGAGCCCAGACTTGAACCCGATTGAACATCTCTGGAGAGATCTGAAAATGACTGTGCACCAACGCTCCCCATCCAACCTGATGGAGCTTGAGAGGTCCTGCAAAGAAGAATGGGAGAAACTGCCCAAAGATAGGTGTGCCAAGCTTGTAGCAACATACTCAAAGACTTGAGGCTGTAATTGGTGCCAAAGGTGCTTCAACAAAGTATTGAGCAAAGGCTGTGAATACTTATGTACGTGTTTTTTTTTTTTTAATACATTTGCAAAGATTTCAAACAAAATTCTTTCACGTTGTCATTATGGGGTATTGTTTGTAGAATTGAGGAAAATAATGAATTTAATCCATTTTGTAATAAGGCTGTAACATAACAAAATGTGGAAAAAGTGAAGCATTGTGAATACTTTCCGGATTCACAATATGTCCTTTTTACTATAAATTCTCATCCCTGCCCAGTAGGTGGTGATATACACAAAGAATGTGAATCACCAAAAACAAAAGAAGAAGAATGTGAAAGTAAAAGTGGAGATTTAAAGTATGGACCTACAGAGCTGAGATATTGGGATGGCATGAGTGTGAGTACATGATGAGAGAATTTTCATATTTGGGTGAACTTTTCCTTTAACCCCTGAAATGATCATATCTTTGATAAATTGAATTTACTTAATTTAATTTTCCAGAGGATTAAATATTTTAAAGCATTTTTAAATACAGGGATGCTTCTATTCCACATATTTTAGGTCTGCTGGTGTGGACATTGATTGCAAGCATGGAGTATTTCCTATTTTCCCCATTTGGATGGGTGATGTTCATGTCTGTCTTCTGTTGGGTTCTCACACTCTTCCTCCTAATCATCATCTTGGTCAATGGAGAATTCCAATAGGTGCCTTGGACTACTCTGGTGCATTCACTTTTTTAAAGTTCTATCATAGATTCTTGTATCTACAAAGCTCTGACTGAATTGTAAAGAATACCATCACAGTATGTGGAAATAGACCTTGATTGTGTGTGTGTGTATATATATATATATATATATATATATATACACACACACACACACACACACACACACACACACACACACACACACACACACACACACACACACACTATATGGCCAAAAGTTTGTGGACACCCCCTTCTAATTAACGAATTTGGTTACTCCATTAAATCCAGTAAAGAAAAATCTTAATGTTTCTTTATGTAATGGCTTGGGCTTTGTGTGCTTCCAAATTTGTGGCAACTGTTTGGGGATAGCCCTTTTTTGTTCCAGCATGACAATGCCCCTGTGAACAAAGTGCGGTCCATAAAAAATGGTTTACTGTGTCTGGCGTGGAAGAAATTGACTGGCCTGCACAAAGCCCAGACCTGAACCCCACTGATCACTTTTGGGGTGAACTGGAACAGCAACTGTAAGTCAGGCCCCATCGACCAACATCAGTTCCTGACCTCACTGATAGCCTTGTGTCTGAACGAGAGCAAATCCCTGCAGCCATGTTACTACTTACAGTATAGTGGAAAGCCTTCCCAAAAGAGTGGAAGCTGTTATTACAGCAAAGGGGGAAATTGATGCCTAAGGTTTTGAAATCAAATGTTCACCAAGCACATATGGTGTCCACAAACCTCTGGCCACATAGTGTGTTTGTGTGTGTGTATGTGTGTGTATATATATATATATAACAGCTTTGCATTACTTTTGTTCAAAACTTACAAAATAACTGAATTATTTTGAAAGAACATATTGCAATGTGAATTGTTGTGACTAATTGTAGTTGTGTACCTCTTAGGTTCTCATTTTCAACTGTACTGCAGCTGTGCTCTACATGTCAGCTGCTATTGTTGAGGCAACGTTGGTGGATAAATGGGTCAAAGGTCACCATGATTACAACTGCTGTGCAGCATCAGTGGTAATATTCTTAATGATTATTTTCAGGCGTTATATATTAGTAGCATGCAATATTATTCCTACCAAGCTCCTTGATTCCTACTATACTGTTCAAATAAGGGCCTCACTTGAGAAAAAAAAAAAAAGGTTGCATCTCTTTTACTCGGTGTTCCAGTTTTGTGCTTTTCTTATTTCTCTGAGTTACACTGGTAGTGCATTCTTCAGTTTCAAATCCTGGCACAGCAAAGATGCATAAAGCTGATAGTTGATGTTTTTTAATCAAACTTTATAAAATACTGTATGTCTCATATGTATACTTTTCGGGTATGGGTTAAACTCGAAACATATTTAATACTATTGACTTGTCTTTATTAATATTAAAGAAATTAGCATTTTGTGTATATGAATGTATTTGTAGTATTTCCACAAATATATAGATTTGTTTGGATATTTTGTATTTTATGATATATCACTTACAGTACGTTTCAATACACATTTTATTGTCTGGAATTTTAGTCAGGATTTTTTACTGGTTGTGAATCATTGATTGTGCCTCTTAATGTAAACACAAAATGTAAAAAGTGTAGCCTATCATCTAAAAATTTGGGTCATGATGTTTGGACTTGTTTTGTCTGTGACTTGACAAGCTAAACTTGACTAACAAGTTTTCTGAAATCCCTGTTGTATTTTAAGGATCATGAAATTAAGCACCATGATGTTTTCAGACTCTGTCTCTGCATGCTCTCACACCATCCAAATAAATCTCACGGCAGATTATTTTAAGAAGGACTAAGTGGACCTAACCACGGTAGTGAGGATATATGGTTCTATGTTGTTACAGCTGTATTATTAAAAATGCCTCGGTTAAACAATGGAAGAACGATGGTAAGCTTTCAGAAAGGCAGGTACAATAGATAATGAAGATGGTTTAAAGTCTGTAACTACCTGCATTATAGACAACTTATGGACAATGTTTTTCTCCCATTCTAATGATGTCTGATATTCAATAAACTCACCATGTTTGCCTTCAGATATTTCAAGAGATTACTGATTGGAAATTATTTAGAGCCAGATGAAAGGAAAATAATATTTTAGTATTCGCGATTCGTATTCTTCTTGTATATATTAGGTATGGAGGAGAATTTTATATTAAAAAAAAGGACTTAAATATTGATCTGTTTCTCACCAACACCTATCATATTACTTCTGAAGATCTGGATTTAACCACTAGAGTCATATGGATTACTTTTATGCTGCCTTTATGTGCTTTTTGGAGCTTTAAAGTTCTGGCAACCATTCATTTGTGTTTAATGGACCAACAGAGCAGAGATATATATCTTTTAAATCTTCGTTTGTGTTTTGCATCTGGGATGGCATGAGGGTGAGTAAATGATGAGAGAATTTTCACTTCTGGGTAAATTATTCCTTTAAGTCCGGGTGTTATAGCTAGCCAAATAGAAATATGGTGTTATTTAAATGACACTAATTTAGTTAATAGATTTCCCATGGCACCTAGAAGTGTAAAAAAATAAATAAATAAAAAAAAATAAAATAAAAAAAAGTGTAAAACTAAAAAGGTTCAAGGTGCTTAGATGCTAAAAATAACTCCTGTATATCCAATGTAAATATAAAATGAAATTAAGTAATTATTAATTAATTGCAGTTATGTAATCAAACCACTTTTGAGCATTTAAATGACCATGTACTGTACCTCAGCCAGCACCAAAGACAATTTTTGCACTATAGGATTTGATTAGGATGTGTTGTGGTGTTTCGAATTAAAGATAGTAGGCTATGAGTATTAAATATGTATGTATGATTGATCCATCCCATGTCATCATAATCTCACTCCAACCAGGTAACCAAAGTTGGCAACAATGCTGTAGCCTAGAACTTTTTATAAAACACAAATGCATGTATACCCTCCAACCAGTGGTGTAGTAGTGTCTGAAGAGGTGGGCATATGCCATCAGTTGCGCTCCCGCAGCTCCGTGCACGTTTAGAGAGAATCTCTGTACACTTTTTAAAATAAAAAACACAATTCACTCAACGGTGCTGCGACATCGCGTTAGTAGATTGAAAAAGTTCCGGGTCAAAAGACTACTCGTTATTCTGGCGGCCATACTTATCATCATTTATTTCAGGTGGGCATACGCAAAATCCTAAAAAAGATAGGTGGGCCTGCGTATGCCTAGACTACAATACTGACTTCAACTCACCTGCAGTAGATGTCCTAGATGTGTTCAGTATAACAGGAATTTTATGAGATAAATCACATATGATAGCTAAATGTTGGACTCCTCTTAAGTCATCAGGCATGACAAGTTAGTAATGTGTTCCAGTTGTAATTCATGCTCTCAGGCATCTAAGTCCTGCAGTGAGAAAACTGAGCAATCAGTAAAATATACCTTTTTCGAAGACTGTGATGACCAGCTTCCACCTTATTAAGCAGCGTATATTTAGCAAACCTTTTTATATGATCATATATATATATATATATATATATATATATATATATATATATATATATATATATATATATATATATATTTGTGTAAATTTATAACATGTTTATTGTTACTGCCCTGGAATTACTTTTATAAAATTAATTACCACAGCTTTTGGGGGGGTAGTCAAATTTGTCATCTCACATCTGACTGTCTTAATCCACCGCTCTCTATTTTTTTTTATTTTTTTATTTATTTATTTATTTTTCTTCTGGAAAGTCATTCAAATGTAATAGTGGACTATTTTTGAAAATAATATTTATTGTGGTCTCCCATTCACTCCCATTCACCGCTGTCAAAGTCTACCCTGCAAACTTTTACTTCCGCTTCCAAAACACAGAGTGTGAAAAAAAAAAGTCTATTGAGCAACTCCGGTTGAAAGTGTCAGATCCCGTTTCCAATGCGTAAATTAAACTGAAACCGCGCCTTCCGCTGCACCCTATATACAACCACGCTTTTAATGACGCAACATTAGCAGATAACTACAGCTTCGTTGATTATTATGAGAGCATGCGTTCTAGTGTAGTCGCATCTTTTGCAGTGCACGTAGTGTCACGGCGATACTAGCCTACTTCGACAGATGAGTTAATGATGATGGGGACTTTTATTACACTAGACTACTTACGATCAAAACAAGGAATTCTTAAGATTGCTCAGCACGTAAGTCGTATTATTCAGTCAACAGATATAAGTAGCATTAATTTACAATAGCCTTAAGTAGGCTATTTTACTTCCATGAACACTTTTTACACGTTAAAGTTTGTTACGACCTCGCTTAATTCAAATGTCCTATTAGGGGCCGTTCACACCGAAAGTGTTCTTGTTTCTGTGTGCGCTGTCTCCCTATTGTATTCCTGTGTAAACATGCGGACGTTCCTCTCAGCGCCGCATTTGTAGACGCCGTGTCAATTTAAAGACCTTCAAATGTTTAAAACACGTCCCGACACACTTGCGTTCTGATCCGTTCAGTACTTTTTATACAGATTCAATTATCCCTATAAATCTATTAAACTCAATGACCGTTTGACCTAGAGACATGAAACCAACTGCAAAACACTCAGAATATTTGTCTTGTTTTGCAGCTGGTTTCATGTCTCTAGGTCAAACAGTCATTGAGTTTAATAGATTTATAGGGATAATTGAATCTGTATAAAAAGTACTGAACATTTACTCCCAAAAACAAGCCTTGTGCTATATAAAGTTGGTTTTGTGTCTCTAGGTCAAACAGTCATTGAGTTTAATGGAATTAGATTATTACAAACATTTACACTACTATATTTATTTGAAAACATATAGAATGTAAATTCCACAAACAGTGTCTTGTGTCATGAAACTGATATTTTTAACAACATTTCATATTTGTTGTGATGTCATAATGTCAAATGGTTAAATTGTTGAATTGATTTATAGGGCTAATAAAATTGATATGAAAAAAATTATCCTTTTTTAAAATTCAGCTTTGTACTAGGCAAAGAAATCCTATTCGTGCATTTCCAAGTTGTTTTGGCTTGAAAATGTTTAATGGGTATTGTCGCAAATGTCAAACGAATGTCAAATATAAAACTAACTTTACCGCACTTACTCGTCATGATCTTTCAATAGAAGTCGTAAAAAGGGATTGACAGAAACAAAGCATCTTATTTGTGCGCAGGTGATTCTTCTCGCCGCGTTCGCATGTGTTCGCTCCACGTTGTACAACAACTTGCATGCCTACAGGTTCTATGAAGGGGTCACACTGGGTTATGCTGTTGCAATCTTCATTTTCTTATTCCTGACTGTCTTTGGGATTCCGAAAAGGGTGCTATTTGTGAACTGGGCTGTTGCTGTGAGTACTTTTCATTTACTAAACTCAAATAACTATGTCTGTCATATGTATATTATATTATATTAGTGCAATAGTATATATGATTTAAAATATAGCTGTGTCATGCTGAACACACACTCTGTCTGTTCTAATAGGAGTTTGTGCTCGATACACTGGGATTCATCTTTGTCTCCATTGGTTCCATTGTGGCTGCTGTAAAATCTTGTGAAGTCGAATTTCTGGTTGCTGCCTCAGTAAGGCCTTCATTATGTATTTACAGAACCAGTGCTGAATAGTTTGGTTGTGAGGTGGAGTTATCCTATAGAGTACATTATTCTTCATAGCACTCACAACCAACATTCTTTAACACCGATACCATTGTAAGCTTCTCTGGTGCATGTTTGTATTTCAGGTGTTTGGTTTTCTGGCCTCACATCTTTTAGTTTGTAGTGTGATGCTGTCGTTTGTTGCCTCTCGCCACACACAACCTGTGGGTAAGTTTAAGGTTGAGTGTGCTTTCTATGTGTATTTGAGCATTTTGCATTTATTTACAACTTGGTAACACTTCATAATTACTACACACGGTTTAACATATTTATAAAGCTTTCGTTTATAGGTAATTAATCATTTATAAATTGTTGTTCCTACATTGCTAATACATAACAGAGTATATACAAATAGTATGTAATGGATTTATATTTTCTGCTGCAAATGATTTATTATTGTTTACTTTATAGGAGTCTCATAATGGTCTTTCATCCTTAGTAAACAACTTTTAAACCATACCTAACTAATGTATTTCATTTGATGCAAACCAGTGGTAAATCAGTGTTTGAGTGCATAGTGAAAAAGAAGACTGGCACACTGCTACATATGCTCCCATATAATTAAGTAGATCAGACAAACAATGTTTCGACCACTATATATATATATATATATATATATATATATATATATATATATATATATATATATATATATATATATATGCTTAATCTGCATGAAAAGTTGTTTAAATTATGGAAATCATCATGTGTCATGAAATATTGTACTTTTGTATGTTTACTT
Source organism: Myxocyprinus asiaticus (assembly GCF_019703515.2). Taxonomy (NCBI): domain Eukaryota; kingdom Metazoa; phylum Chordata; class Actinopteri; order Cypriniformes; family Catostomidae; genus Myxocyprinus; species Myxocyprinus asiaticus. The sequence continues at coordinate 13,778,343 of NC_059373.1, read as the reverse complement.
GTTCATAGCATGATATAGTGTAAATGTGCATGTAAATGCTGTAAACTATTTATTGAATTCATGCCCTTGCATTGTCCGTTGTTGTGATAGTAAACTCTTTTTTTGTTTTTGTATTCTATACACTGTAGGTTTATTGTGATTCCAATAAAGGGTTAATTTACTGATATTTGGGTGGTTTGTTGCCCATTCATTGGATAAATGATGGCTTGTTTGGTCTCCACCATTGTCAGGTGTATTTATTGTTCATATATAATCCTTCAACGCCTGATGTTCTTATTGCCTGTCGAAATTATATTACATTTTAATTACATTTGTAGTAGTGTGCCTATAAACTGTTACCTTTTGTGATCATGCTCCTGCCCTTAATTGATTTAAAGTATGCACATTACCTCATTTTTCAAAGAAGTGTTTGATAACATTATAAGGTATAAATCCAAAATTAATAAAGAAATTATAAAACCAAATATGTAATTAATTGGACAAAAATATATTCTTAATTAAAGGAATATTCTGGGTTCAATACAAGTTAAGCTGAATCGAGAGCATTTGTGGCATAATGGTGATTATCACAAAATGTAATTTTGGCTTGTCCTTTTCTTTTTTTAAAAAAAGCAAAAATCTGAGTTACAGTGAGACACTTACAGTGGAAATGAAAACCTTCTTAATGTTCTCAAACACTTATTTACAACTGGTTTGCAACAACTTAAATACATCAGTTAGGTATGGTTAACAAGTTGTTTACTAAGGATGAACAACCATTGTCAAACGGCTCATATATGAACTTTTCAAACAATAATAAAACGTTTGCTACAGTGAACATAAATTAATAACATACTATTTGTATGCAGCCTATTATTGAATTAATAATGTAGGAAAAAGGATTTATCAATTATAAAATAACTACATATTAATGCTTTACAAATACTTTATACTGTGTAGTTATTATAAATTGTTACCTAAAACGTGTTACTAATAGTGAACTTTGCAAAGTGTCTGCGCAGTCCATTGTGCGATTCTCAATCAATTTAAACATCCTGAACAATTTGTTTATGTGAAATAATGTCATTTCTTTTTCAGGTCCACCAATACAAAACCACTGTCTGGAAGATGGTTCATAAGAAAAAGAATTATTCTGAAATATCACACCGCTTCCAATAAATGTCAACACTGATGCAGAAATAAAGGGCAACTACAGTTGAAGTCAGAAGATTACATACACCATAGCCAAATACATTTTCACAATTCCTGACATTTAATTGTTGAACAAATTCCCTGTCTCAGGTCAGTTAGGATCACTACTTTATTTTAAGAATGTGAAATGTCAGAATAATAGTAGAGAGAATTATTTATTTCAGATTTTATTTCTTTCATCATATTCCCAGTGGGTCAGAAGTTTACATACACTTTGTATTTGGTATTATTGCCTTTAAATTGTTTAACCTGGGTTAAACCTTTTGGGTTGCCTTCTACAAGCGTCTCACAATAAGCTGCTGGAATTTTGGCCCATTCCTCCAGACAGAACTTGAGTAACCGAGTCAGGTTTGTAGACCTCCTTGCTTGCACACGCTTTTTCAGTTCTGCCCACAAATGTTCTATTGGATTGAGGTCAGGGCTTTGTGATGGTCACTGCAATACCTTGACTTTGTTGTCCTTAAGCCATTTTGCCACAACTTTAGAGGTATGCTTGGGGTCATTATCCATTTGGAAGACCCATTTGCAACCAAGCTTTAACTTCATGGCTGATGTCTTGAGATGTTGCTTCAATATATCCACATAATTGTCCTTCCTCATGATGCCATCTATTTTGTGAAGTGCACCAGTCCCTCCTGCAGCAAAGCACCCCCACAACATGATGCTGCCACCCTCATGCTTCATGGTTGGGATGGTGTTCTTCTGCTTGCAAGCCTCACCCTTTTTCCTCCAAACATAATGATGGACATTATGGCCAAAAAGTTCCATTTTTGTTTCATCAGACCAGAGAAAATTTCTCCAAAAAGTAAGATCTTTGTCCCCATATGCTATTGCAAACTGTAGTCTGGCTTTTTTATGGCGGTTTTGCAGCATTGGCTTCTTCCTTGCTGAGCAGCCTTTCAGGTTACGTCGATATAGGACTCTTTTTACTGTGGATATAGATACTTGTCTACCTGTTTCCTCCAGCATCTTCACAAGGTCCTTTGATGTTGTTCTGGGATCGATTTGAACTTTTCGCACCAAACTACGTTCATCTCTAGGAGACAGAATGCGTCTCCTTCCTGAGCGGTATGATGGCTGCGTGGTCCCATGGTGTTTATACTTGCGTACTATTGTTTGTACAGATGAATGTGGTACCTCCAGTCATTTGGAAAACGCTCCCAAGAATGAACCAGACTTGTGGAGGTCCACCATTTTTTTCCTGAGGTCTTGGCTGATTTCTTTTGATTTTGCCATGATGTCAAGCAGAGGCACTAAGTTTAAAGGTCTTAAAATACATCCACAGGTACACCTCCAATTTAGTACACCTCCTATCAGAAGCTAATTGGCTAATTGCCTAAAGGCTTGACATAATTTTCTGGAATTTTCCAAGCTGCTTAAAAGCACAGTTAACTTAGTGTATGTACATTTCTGACCCACTGGAATTGTGATATAGTCAATTAAAAGTTAAACAATCTGTAAACAATTGTTGGAAAAATGACTCATGTCATGCACAAAGTAGATGTCCAGAACAAATTACCAAAACTATAGTTTGCTAATATTAAATATTAAAGTGTTTAAAAAATGAGTTTTAATGACTTAAGTGTATGTAAACTTCTGACTTGTACATGGTTGCTTTAGTTACTGTGGCTGTTTACAAATTTAGGTAACACTTTACAATAAGGTTCCATTTGTTAACATTAGTTAACAACATTATTTAACATGAACTAACAATGGACAGTGCTTTTACAGCATTTATTAATCTTAATGTTAATTTCAACACATACTAATAAATTTTTTTTTAAATCAAAAGTTGTATGTTAACATTAGTTAATGCAGTATGAACTGCCATGAACTAACAAAGAACAATTTCATTTTATCAACTTACATTAACGATGCTTAATAAATGCTGTAAAAATATATTGTTCATTGTTAGTTCATGATACCTAATACATTAACTAATGTTAATGAAGGGAACTGTATTGTAAAGTGTTACCCAAATTTGTCTGGAATATAAATGATATACTGTGAATTTTTAAACATTAAAGTCTCAGCACTGTTTTGTTATAATTTCTCATGTTGACTTATTTCACGATTTATTGTGAAAAAATCCTTAACACAGTTAACCCCTTTTGCAATCTTTAAATGAAAAGGTAAGACATAAAAATGTACAATTAGTAAAAAAAAGTCACACTTGTCTCAAATGAGCAAACCGTTCCAAAGACATTTTTTTTTTTTTTTTTGCTGATGTCACAACCTTCCTGTGTCATAACATCATGTGGGTTCTTATGGTTTCCTGTCCTTCCACCCACACCAATGAACGACACCAGAGACAGCAGCCATTCCCAATAAATACAACTTTAATAGAGTGATTACAGACCTGATTCAGAGAAACATCACTACATCTTGTGAAATTACAGGACCATATTAGCATGTTTATTTCCCCCTCCAAAGAAGTTTGGTTGATGACTGTACATACAGGTGAGAATGACCTCAGATCTCACCTGCCTTGCCACTTCTGCCTCTCTACCCCTCCCCTCCCCCTCCCAGTACTAATTTCTAGCCGTTATAGATGCTAAACAGACAATTCCACTAAGTTTCCTGCTGAAATTACTTATTTAGCTTGTAACCAACCACACACACACTCACACAGACAAACACACACATACACCAATGAAAAGACAGTAATACTGATCTTGTTTGCATGATCTATAGTGCATCCATTAATAAACAGTGTCATAAATGGCTGTAGTTGAGAAATGAGAACAGGCATACACAGAAGCATCCAATTTTCAAAAGCTATTATGAACACACACACACATTTTTTATTAAATTTTTTTTTTTTTTACACCAGACATAGTTGTCAGTCCCATCTAGAATCTCAAAGATAAACGCTCATAGATGAAGATTTTTGTCCGAGCTTAGATAGACGACTTCATAAACCATGTCTAAGCCAACTCTCTCTGTTACATTGCTGTGGTGTTGGAACACGTTGTTTCCAGTTGTTTCCTCAAAACGTATTGTACTACTCTGCTACAATCAGCATTGTAAGAGATTTTATTCAGTGTCATTGGCTACTATTGTGAAATAGTGCAATATTAAGATACTTTTACTGTGCTCAACTGACCCCAGGTGAAGACTTTTAACTTGGTGACTCTTTATAATTTCTCAGCAGCAAAAAAAACTTCAGGGGTCATGGACATTAGAAAATAATGTAAAATCATGTCAGTAAGTTTGTTCTGCAGTTTCTGGTCCTGTAATTGATACGCTTTAGAATAGGGCTGCGCAGGAGTGTGTTAAAGGGATAGTTTACAAAAAAAAAAAAAAAAAAAAAATACAAATTCTGTCATTATTTATTCACATTCATGTTGTTTCAAACCCAGATGACTTACTTTTCTCTGTGGAACACAAAAGGAGATATTAGGTAGAATGTTAGCCTCAGTCACCATTCACTTTCAATGCATCCTTTTTTTTTTTTTTTTTTGAAAGTGAATGGTGACGTACTGTCAGTCCCAACATTGAGCCTAACCTCTCCTTTTGTGCTCCATGAAAGAAAGAAACACATTTGGGTTTGGAACAATGTGACAATTTAAATTTTTGGGTAGACTATCCCTTTAAGAATGCTGAAGACAACAATTTAATGAAAATACCAACACAAGGTGACCACATTCAACATATTTGTTTGATCATATCCTTCTCTGTTGCTATAATGACTGAAATGTGATACTTCCCTTTATTTTTCTATTTGTTTTTTGTTCACGAGGCTTAATAAGACGTTTAGATAAGTAAAAATGAGCATTTGTTTGTTATAAGCCGAGTGACATTCACTGTAGACATTCACGGTTCTTCTCTCGCAAGAAGGTAATTCACTACCAAAACCATGGAAAAGAATCTAACTTGCATACACAAAAAGTGTACATACCCCTCACTTTCTAATTCTGACTTGAATCTACATTTCAATTTCCTTTCTAAGCATCTCTTTTAGTGTCCTTAATTTCTACGTTAACCTTCCTTCAGTCTGTCTCTGTTTAACGGAACCATCCGCTGTACATGTGTGCGTGTGTGGAGACAGACATAGCATCATTATATGCCTGACATGCAACTTCAAGTCACTGGCCTTACAAGGAATAAACAGGAATAAATCCCCCCCCCCAAATCTGAACAAGATCAAGAGGAAGAGTGAGCGAGAGGAGGGGAGGCGGCAGAAGGGAGGCAGGTTCAGGGTGGGCGGAGAGAGCAGTGTAAAAGGGGAGGGGCTTGACAGTGAATAAACCCCGCCTCTTGTTCAGGATTCATCATTTTCAGCAGGTGGCGTGGTGGCAATAGGAGCCGAGTCCAGGTCGGATTTATTGGCGATCCGGTCCAGCTCAGCCTGGACGTCTGTTAACCCCAGCTTGGAGCCTGAGAATGACCAAGATACAATCAGAGTGAATTAGTACATGTATGGTGACATTTCATTCACCACAATTCAGATCACTTCTTTGTTATTTGGGACCAGCATTAACCAGAGCTTTAAAGTCTGTTATGTGCATTTCATACTTGCGACAGCAGCAATACATATACACTTTAACGTGAGTGTTTCAGTAAGTGATTGAGTAGAGCAAGTGGGAAGCCTAAATAAATTCAGTATGTTTACATGCACAGTTATTATCGAGCTACAGCGGTTTTTGCATAGTTGAGCTACATTCTTAAACTGTCTAGCCAAGTACACATGACACAATGCATAATCGAATATTTGAAGGAAGGACATAAGCTTCGGAGAACGCGCAAAATGTGAAGGCCAGTTATGGTCCGATTAATGTGTATACATGTTGGATGAAGTTGAGCTACAATCACATTATCTAGGTCTGTTTGTTTGACTGACAAAAAAAGATGAATTATTGTTTGTCAGACTGAAAACTTTTAAAGTGCATGTAAACATACTGATTGATTTGAATCAATGATGTATGTTTTAAAATGTTTTATTCAAAACTTGAAGGGAGAAAAGTAAATACAAAAGGTGGAATGAATGACTGAGGAATGAGTTGAAAGACTTTAAAAAAGTATTAACGTATCTGCACACACACACCGACTCACACATTCAGGCTGTTAAACTGGACATGTGATGTGCCTCTGTGGAAAATTCGAGGAACATAGAGCAAACACAATAACATTAACCATGCAGTAAGAACTTCCTAATTGAGGTTTTTACATGGAAATTGTGCTGTGAACCATCTGCTCATTCAGGGCTTTAAAAGGTACAATTCACAATGCTGGTAATTAGCAACTAGAAAACCATGTCAAATTAAAGGCAACCAATGCTTTCAATTACGTTTCATGCAGTGATAATCAAGCTGTATAGATTGAGCAATTTGAAACTCAACATGAAATTCAGCAACATAAATATGAGAAGGCCATGCAAGGTGAAGACACCAGACCTTCCACAACAAGGATGATGTAACATAAAGGAGGACATTGATAAACATGTATGTGTGCTAAAAGAAAGTCATGCTCACATCTCAGTGGTTATAAAGAGGGAGTGCAGCTTTGGTTAAAGGGATAGTTCACCCAAAAATAAAAATTCTCTCATCATTTACTCACCCTCATGCCTTACCAGATGTCTATGACTTTCTTCTGCAGAACACAAATTAAGATTATCTCTCTCTGTAGTTCCATACAATGCAAGTGAATGGTTGCCAGACTCCAGTGGTTAAATCCATGTCTTCAGAAACGATACAATAGATGTGGGTTAGAAAGAGATCATTATTTAAGTCCTGTTTACTACAAATCTCCACTTTCACTTCCACATTCTTCTTCTTTTGTTTTTTGCCGATTTGCATTCTTCATGCATGTTGCCACCTACTGGTCATTGCTGGTCAAATGTGGAGATTTATAGTAAAAAAGGACTTCAATATTGATCTATTTGTCACCCACACCTATTATATCACTTCTGAAGACATGATTTTAACAATTGGAGTCATATGGATTACTTTTATGCTGCTTTTATGTGCTTTAGAGCAAAGTACTGGCAACCATTCACTTGCACTGAATGGACCAACAGAGTTGAGATTTTTTTTGTTCTGCAGAAGAAAGTCATACACATCTGGGATGGCATGAGGGTGAGTAAATAATGAGAGAATTTTCATTTTTGGGTGAACTATCCCTTTAAAGAAAATGTATTTGATGCAAGTGAGGGACAGCATGAACACACACCTTAACGTGGCCAACATCCCCTGGCTAACACACATGTGATGGAAGACAGTTTTAAAGGGGTTACACATTGAGACTGATGAACAATGACATGACTCATAAGCATAAGCATACATGTTGCTGACTCACACTCATTCATACATACAGAAAGTGTAAATAAAGAGAAAGGGCCACGTAAAAAATAAATAAATATGAGGGCATAGGGTGATGACTGGGAGATGTGTCTGTGGCCAATGAGGTACTTTACCTTTAATACACTCCCATAAAATCAAGCTGCATTATGGGTTCAAAAAAAAATGAAGATGCAAAACAATAATATGAAAGGAAACAAAAGAGTGGAGATAAAATCGGCCAATCTTTGATGGAAAATAAGACCACTGCACATGCTGTGTTAGTTTTAGAGTGTGCAACTTTGAAATTTGAATTTGAAATCCCTTAGTAAGCATGTTAACAAGTTGTTACTGCACGTAATTTAGGCCAAACACTGAGTTCTCATTTTCACCCACATTACTATAACATTTTTGCTTCATTTTCAGTTTTTAAGAGTTTACATATTTGCACGTAACCTGATTCTTTCAGTCGAGTTATGTGTTAGATTACTGGGTTATTACACAGTAATCTGATATGCACTGTGTGAACAATGAGGGTGAGCGTTTGTCAGCTTGAAAGATTAGCAGGATTGAGTTTTCAGCTGCACATGCAGAGGAAATTTCATTGAATATGTTTGTTTTACCGTCGCTGATGTCAAAGATCTGGGATGGGAGGATAAAGGTGGAGGAGAGCGGGGGTGATGAAGTCAATATAACGACAAACAAAAAGGGAGAACAGTGGACAAACTTCAGTGACCTCACACATATATAACGTGATAAAAAGAGGCAAAAGATTTGAAGTGTCTTCAAATTTATAGAGATGTTCTAACATTTCAACATCAAGCTTCTCTTCATCAACTCTTCCTGAGGTCTATGATTCATAAGATGTGAGTCTTTCTTGTGAAAATGTTCATTCTATTTTAAGACATAGATGGTCAAGACAAATACACTCAAACACATTTGAGTGTCATGACACAGTCTATTTACATATTCTTATAAAGCTGCTGCTTTCATGATGTTAAAAAATGGTGGAGAATCTTAAAAAAACAGGCCTGAATCTAACTGACAACAGGTTGTAGCATCTATTAGAGCAAATTTAAGAACATATAGCTGTACTGGAAGTCTGATTTATACAAAACTTAAAAGGATAGTTCACCTAAAAATGGAAAATCAATCATCATTTACTCATCTTCTTGTAGTTCCAAACCCGTATGACTATCTTTTTTCCATGGAACACAAAAGGAGATGTTAGACAGAATGTCAGTCTCAGCCAGTGGCTTATAATAGACATTTTTATTCGCATAGCACAAAATTTGGGAATTTTCTCATTGTAGTGGAGGGTTGCGCATAGAGCAAAAGATCAACCTTGGGATTTAAGAATCAATATCTAGGTTATTCAAATGAAGTTTGCGATGCATCGACGGAGACTGACATATTGAGGGTAACGTACAAAGACTATGATGCCTGACTATGATGAATGACGACTATGATTAATTTTTATTTTTGGGTGAACTACCTCTTTCAGGCATATGTGAAAACACTTCAAATACACCAGATTTCCGAGGTGACATGGATTACACAAATGAATGAATAAGCGTATCAATGTTTCTCTGAGGATCTCTTACCTGACTTGCGAACTGTTCCTGGTGTGTTGCTCCCTCCACCTGTGGGCTGACCACCTTGGCCGGGCGAGCCAGCTTTCTTAGTCAGCAGACTGTTGAAGAAGTTAGCTAGCACACCCTCACTGGTCTGGCCTCCTGCCACAAGAGGAAAACAATAGTAATAATTACAATAATAATGGCTGAGGCTCCAACAGATACTGACCTAGTACCAGCCTTCTCGAACTAACCATAACGCTAAAGGAATGTTACAGGTTCAAGTGATGACCAATAGACACAGTGGCATAATGTTAATTACCAGAAATAAATAATGAAATAATAAATCATAATTTCGACTCGCCCCTTGTTAATTAAAAGAAAAGAAAAGAAATCAAACATTGTGGTAACAACAATGCACTTCCAATGGAAGTGAATGGGGCCTGTCCATAAACATTGAAACACACACGGTTTAATAAAGTATAGCCACAAGACATTAACATTATACACGTAAACATGATTTTAGTGCGAAAAAATTTGCTTACTAACATTATCTGTGTAAACTTTGTTGTCATAACGATACTGTGATCTGGTAAACGCTGTAATGGCGGTAAATCCCTGATTTTATCACACTAAATTCATGTTAACATATAATGTTTACATCATGTGGCTTTAGTTTCATAATTAGTGTGTATTTTAAAGCTTATGGACTATTTTATTTAAACATTAGAGGGGCCAGATAATTTTTTGTTGTAATCAACATTATACCACAAATGCTGTCAACTGAGCTTAACTTGTACTGAACCTGTAAGATTCCTTTAAAAAAAATGGTCTAAGATCAGCTCTTATGGTAATCTACTAAACCCTAGGCTGGAATTAGAAACATGCTGAAGGTCGAGATTAAAAGTCTGAGGGGGAAATTCAATGTGGACAGCAAGGAAAAAAGCAAAAGCAACCCTAATACCAAGAAGCACTCCTAATCCTCCCCAAACACGTAGAGCAATTTTCATATGATCTAAACCTATGAAGAAGAGCTCCTGAAACACACTGAAAATCTATTCATTAACACTGTAGTCCAAACTAAACATTTTTCCCATACACCCAGGCAGACAGGCATTGCTACATGAAAGAGGATGGGATCTTATGTTGAAGGTCAAATGTTGCATTGTTCCTAAGATGAATGGGTGATGAAAACCAGGAAACCAGATCGAGAGAGTTGGAGAAATAAATCCCCAGGAAGTAGAAAGGTGTGATCCCAAAACTGTTGCTCCCAAAAATTGGAAAAATGAAGATGCAGCCAAGAAAATAAAAAAAGGAAAGGATCCAGAAGCTCTTTCCCAAAACCTAGTGAGCTGCTAATGAAGGCAGCATTTTAGTGCGCTCCCAACACAAAGACTGTTTCAAAAGGCAACTTAATTATGCTGCCTCCTAAGATACTTGATTTTATCCAGATTCTAAGGCAACATTGCATGTATCCCTTATAGAGAAGGCAATTCCAGCATGCATTATGATGGGCTCAGTGAAAAACAGTCCTAGATGGCGAACGAGTGTTGATTATAAATACACTTCTTCTATTCATTCAATGGCAAAAACTAGTTCAATCTAATAAAAAATTGCCTATTTTACCCAATATTTGTGTGTGCTATGATTTTTATACTTAAGGCATCACACTAATTCCAAAAAGGCTAATTCCAGGTAATTCCAGGTCCAAGTTGCCCCGCTTTATGACTGACAGGCTGAGAGTTAGCTTAGCAACATGCTAACGTCAGATTCTATTGCAATCAATCGAGAGTCAAATTTTGCATGTAAGGTGCACAAAGTTGCTGCCAATGTAAAGTGCTCCAAATCAGTCACTAATAAGGTTTCATCTCTGTGAGGATGTTGCCTTAGAAGGCAACAAGGCAGCGAACAAGGTGTTGGAACAGACCCAGAGAAAGATGAAGAGAAGACAGAGAAATGCATCCGAAATATGTCGCTTGCATACACACCTTTCATGTTGGGATCAATCTTCTTGGTACCTGATTGCATGGGCATGACGTTAGCCACGTTTGCTGCAGCGGAGCGATTGGTCGTCCTCGGTGAGCCGGTAGGAGCTCTGTTTGTTGGGTCCTGATAAACACCAACAAAAAAATACAGTGTTGAGAAGTAACTAACCGAAAGTAGTGGCACTACTAACTAGATTTTTCAGTTGCAGCTCAGTTGTTTTCCAGAGAGTACAAAACACTACATGACTAGCTGGGTTTCCATCCATGTATTTGTATACACATTTTGAAATATTGCATAAAAATTACTGAATGGAAACACTACGATGCAAATAAAAATCTCCAAAATGCACATCAACTACTACACATGCTTGCAGTGGATAATTAAAAAAAAAAAAATGTATAAGACATTAGCATAAACTATGATGGAAACAGATTTACCTAATAAACTTCTAATCGAATTTATTAGGAATACAAAACAAGCATAAAAAAATAATGTGACTGAATAATTTGTTCATAACTGGACTAACCAGCGGGCCAATCATCGAATCTGAAATATTACTCTGGTCATCCTGAAATAACAGTGTCCTGAAAATCCAAAGTCTGCATAGAGTTTGCAGAGCAAATAAGTCAAATACACACTTGATCTGTGCAGGTTTATTGACACTTTTGAAAACTCTCTTATAGATCTGCTGGGTAAAGTCATCAGGATGGAGGAACGCACACACATAGTGCTCCCAAAACTGTGTGACGCGCTGTCACTCCGTTTCTAAATGGCAAGTAATTTATTAATAAAAAAGAGTCACAGTGGCTACAACCCTGGTACACATTCATCCACATGACAAGGAAATGTTTTGTGATTTGAAAAATGTCATGTTAGTGTCTGTATTTGTCATGTTTATAAGTCGCTTTGAATAAAAATCATCTGCTAAATGAATATTTTTAAATGTAAAAGTCTCAATGCAGGAAAAAAACATGATTCAATACAGAGTAACACATTAAAATGTAATTCACGTAAAACACTTACAACTGGCCTTCCTGCAGTGACTGGAGGCTGTTTAGCTAACAGAGACTGAGACAGGAAAAATCCATCAGTGTTTATTTATTTATTTATTATAAAATAATGATTAATTTGACCTTTATAATTCATGCACAACCAACAAAACTCCTCTGGTTACTTGAAAATATTGAGCTGCATTCTCGATGAATCTCAATTTATCCCACATTTAGTTCAATCAAAATCTAGTAGTTTAATACACACAAACAACGCCTAGTGAGCCACCAGTTACTTTGCTAACATAAAAACAACATACCATCTCAGTATTCAGGATAAAATCATTTGATACTGTGCACATGTAGAGCTGTTACCTGCAACTTTACTAGAAATACTTGGTCATCTTCAGCTTGAACTTCTTTTTCATGTACAAACTGGAAAGCAATTCCAGAAATGAGTAATCGTAGGTTAAGAGAGAATATGGAAATTGCATATGCATTGGCAAAAGCAGTATAAGTGAATTTAAGAGTAAAACCGTACCTTTCTAACTGGGGGTTTCACTATTACATCTTCAAAGTTGTCATCTGCTTTTACTGTCTGAAAATTTTCATGCAGGATGGCAATCTTTTTTTCATTGTCCCATCCTGATGGACTGAAAGCAATAGACACAACTTTTGAATGTATGCACCTTCAAATGGTGTTACTTTGAGCAATTCCATGAACAGTATGAAATTAGCATTTTAACATTATGAAGTAATACATGAAAAACCCTCCCCGATTTGCTCTATAGAAAAAAAATGAAACCTAAAGCATGCTTAAACAGTTTTTTTCCTTCAAGAGGCTGCATCTGCGGCTCGCCTCCCAAACACTTACATAAACACTGAGTCTTTCTCCACCACCTGAGCTGGGATGTTGAAGGGAAAGCCGTATAACCTGTGTACGAGGTATTTATATAACAAGTCTAGATTTTTGTTCTCCTTCATGGACGTGTAGAGTAATGCTGCTCCATCTGAAGGTCACTTGTAAAGGAGAAGAACAAGAGGCGGCTACATTTAAGCAGGAATATCTGAGCTCCATTAACTTGTCGAGATTTTTGGAAAGCAGCCATTATGGCACTGATGATTACAGGTCAGCAGATCATGTTACTGCTTTCCACTGTTAAACCGGACATTAAGATGCAATTATTCTACTAGAGCAGGTCCTGCTTTTGTCTTAAAAATAAATAGACATTACATTAAAATCCTGACATTTAAAAATAAAAATGAACAAAAAATAATCGTCAAAAATAAATATAGGCGTCATTATAGCTCTTGTTTGGATGTGGTGATGGTTAAGGATACACTGCAGGCAGAAGCGTCGAATGTGAGACTGGATGAAGTCTAAGTGCTCATCTTTATAATCATGCTCCTTCTCCAAAGTGCTGATAGCATCACACTGCAGAGAGAGAGCGAGAGAGAATTATGAAAAGGCAGACTCCACTAATATACTATTCCATCCTTGCTTCGTAACTTGATATATTTGGGCCTTTTAGTAAAACAAATCAGAACTGCAACGCTTATTTTATTTAAAGAATATGCACAAACATAAAATCACGATCTTAAAACAGCACCAGCTGAATTCAATTTTATTTTTCAGTTCGGAATTTTATATGTGAAAGTTGTCAGTGTATACTACACATCCAGACATAAAAACAAGTATCAAAACATTCACAACATAGATCAAAATTAATAGTGAAGAACCTCAGGAAGCACAATAAACATTCTGCTAGTTGCTGTAAATGCAAATTAATCTTAAAGGGATAGTTCACCCAAAAATGAAAATTCTCTCATCATTTACTCACCCTCATGCCATCCCAGATGGGTATGCCTTTCTTTCTCCAGCAAAACACAAATGAAGATTTTTAGAAAAATGTCTCAGCTCTGTAGGTCCATACAATGCAAGTGAATGGTGATCAGACATTTGTACCTTCAAAAATTACATAAAGGAAATGCATATGTCTCCAGTGTTTAAATTCATGTCTTCAGAAGTGATATAATAGGTGTGGGTGATAAACAGAACAACATTTAAGTCCTTTTTAACTCTAAATCTCTACTTTAACTTTCACTTTCAGATGTGATAGTGAAACTAATCAGGTACCACATGTGACTTTCAGAAAGTGAAAGTGAAAGTGGAGATTTAAGTATTTTAAAAAAAGGACTTAAATATTGTTCTGTTTCTCACCTATTATATTGCTTCAGAAGATATGGATTTAAACACTGGAGTAGTCATATGGATTACTTCAATGTTTCCTTTATGTGATTTTTGGAGCTACAAAGGTCTGATCACCATTAACTTGCATTGTAAGGACGTACAGAGCAGAGACATTTTTCTAAAAATCTTTGTCTGTGTGCTGCTGAAGAAAAAAAGTCACACATCTGGGATGGCACGAGGGTGAGTAAATGATGAGAGAATTTACATTTATGGGTGAACTATGCCTTTAAAAAGACCCCTTGAAATCAGAATTGGAGTTTTGTGGCTTTGAGTTCATCTCTATTAGCTTTGAAGCCTCCTAAATGCTCATGTTCTCCTAAAGGTTTAGCAAATATATGCATTTAAAATGCATCTCTCTCCTCTGTGAATATAGAACAAAATTTACTGATGACTCATCTTGCATAACACAGATTTCTGTCCAATCAAATGCTCTCTAGAATGAGAATGTCCTGCCCCTAATACCACCAGCAACCAACTAGCATGCAGTAAATCATGGTTCATGGATGTGACATAGCAATAGGCTGTGACAGCCTATTGGCTATGTAAAGAAAAGGACGAGCCCTTCGATATGTCTCACCTAAACATCCTGTACATCATGGGGTATTTAATGTTATTTGAGGCAGCAGGTATACCTTAGTGCAGACCACCAATATAGGAAGGCCCAGGTTGTGTGTGAGTGTGTTGTCCCCCAGAGGCAGCAGGATGCCCTCTTCCTCTGATTCTGGATTCCTTCTCTGGGGCACGCCATCCAGGTCACTTCCCGGTTCCACATACTCCTGGAACTGCTTGACCACTGCATACAAACACAGTCATATTCAGCCACTGAATTCTTTACAATCTTCACCAGAGGCGGACTTGCCATCGGGAGAACGGGCCACAAAACGGCGCCGCGATATGAATGGGGCAGCGATATGCAGAAAAGGACAGCGACACCAACCCAACTTTTGGGCCAGTTTCAATAAAATCCCGGGCCGATTTCTCTTCCCAGTCAGCCCCTGACCTTCACTGAACTGCAAAATTAATTTATGCAAGTACAAAACATGTCATCTAGCAAAGCCTGCAGCGATCTTCAGGACTCTCAGAGATCAAAATGCATCACCACACTACGTCATTCCTATAGGGTGCTTAGCATGCAAACACACTCACTATCACCAGTCGAAACACACACACAAAGACACTACTCACATCTGTGCTCCAGCTCTCGCATGGTTTCAGGAGGCACTCTGAGCTTGTCCAAATAATCCCTCACCACGCTGCCCCACTTCTGCAGTGAATCAAGGGCCAGCCAGGGTCGGGATAGATCCACCACGAACAGGACCAGTGAGTCTGCCAGATTCTCCGTGGACAGAGCAAACTTCTGTAGGCCTTTGTGATACAGGTCTCCATCCAACACCCATGCATTACACCGTGCATGATCTGCCAAAACACAGCAAAGGCTGGTGAACAGTACTATTATTGGATGTTGCATGCCCTTATTGAATTACCTTGCTGTTTGTTATTAGGCAGCAGTAAGTATGATATGTGGAACAGATTGCAACTAATGACAAGGAGTATTAGGCTTGACAGCTTGACACAAAAATGTATTTCTAAAACAGTAACAGTAATTATGTTTCATATACACAAAAACAAAACATGCCTAATGGTACATCAAAAAGGCATAAAATGCAAATTACACAACAAAACAACTTTCAGATCTGAACTCATTTCAATTATGCTCAATTGTGCTTAACTATAGCATATACAATAGTTCCTAATTAGTTCTCAATAAACTTTACAACCTACATTTCAGTAATGGACATAACCAATTCCTGCTAGAAAATGTTCAGGGTATTGATTGTTTAATGCAGATTACAACCAGATTTCTCTAAATTACTGTAATTTAAAAAGGTTACACACACACACACACACACTTAAGATGGACAGCACTTCACTGGTCCATACATTAGAAATATCGAACAGCATAATAAAAATAGACAGGCTCCTAATTCTTACCATCAATGTCGTCATCATGAACATTGAAATACAGGTACTCTAAACCCCGTCCCTTCATGTATTCCTCTACAACTTGTAGTTTGGCCACAAGGGTGGTCTTCCCAGACCCCACCTCACCTGTAAAACAAGTCAGCGTATACATAAATAATCAGACAAACATAAAAAACATTTAATATCGAAGACATATTTATCTTGCACATTCTTACAATAAACACCAGAGAAATACAAATAAAAAAACTAGTGCAATGTGAATCATAAATATGTTTAAAGTGCTTTTAACTAAAGCCTTAAAGGAAAAATTCACCCAAGAATGAAAATTCTCATATCATTTACTCACCCTCATGCCATCCCAGATGTGTATGACTTTCTTTCTTCTGCTGAACACAAATGAAGATTTTTTTGAAGAATATCTCAACGTTGTTGGTCCATACAATGCAAATAAATGATGGCAAGAACTTTGAAGCTCCAAAAAGCACAAAGGCAGCATAAACTTAATCCATGACTCCAGTGGTTAAATCCATATCTACAGAAGCGATATAAGTGTGGGTGAGACACAATACAATAGCTAAGTCCTTTGTTACTATGAAACTTCACTTTCACATTATTCTTTTTTTGTTTTTAGTGATTCACATTCTTAATGCATATAGTCACCTACTGGGCAAGGATGAGAATTTATAGTAAAAAGGACTCAAATATTGACCTGTTCTCACCCATAACTATTATATCACTTCTGAAGATTCATTTTATGCTGCCTTCATGTGCTTTTTTGAGCTTCAAAGTTTTGGACCAAGTTGACTTGCATTGAGCTACAGAGCTGAGATATTCTTCTAAAAATCTTCACTTGTGTTCTGCAGAAGAAAGAAAGTCACACACGTCTGGGATGGCATGAGGGTGAGTAAATGATGAGAGAATTTTCATTTTTGGGTGAAATATCCCTTTAATTGCTAAAAATGTAAAACATTTGCCACTCTTTAAAGTATTCTATGGCCATTTCATAAAAACCTATACATTTTACAGCATTGAATAAGATGCTTTGCTGACCTATATAACATAGAAACATAAAGACTTGTATCTCTTAAGTCATATTTAATTATTTAATAGGCACTCATTAAGTAAATAAAAACAACATCCAACAGAGTCTGCATGGCAGTTTGTAATTTCTGACGCCCAATGATGAGAAAAAAGCACTTCCACTGAATCAGCAATAATGAGCCAATCAGTGGCTATGTGTCAAAACCTAGTGTGCTGTCTACCTAGACAGCATTTTAGAGCATATGCGCCTGGAAAGCATTTGTAAGCACCATAGGCGTCTAGAAACCATTTATAGGCATCATATGAGCTTAAAAAGCATTTTTAGACATCAAAAAAAGGCAAACATGCTCTCTAGGAAGGCAGCTCACTAGGTTTTGAGACACAGCCTATGTCTGAGAGTGCGGATTATCTGCATTCACCAAACCAGACAGTCTCAAGACAAAGCTTTGAAACGGAACAAATGACCGAAGATGGAAAAATAGAATTCCTGCTACTGACACATGTGTTTATTTTCTGTGTCTGACGGCGATCACTGGAGACAATGTCGTGCGCTCAGCCGACCTCTCAATAACAATAACAGCACACAATCACATCAGTGCACACACACACACACGCTTTTGCTATGAAATCGGACCATGCAAGCCCTTGCATTCCCCTTACACTACGCGTTAATTAACAGTAACGAGTCACTGGATGCAGATGAGGAGGATGCACCGATCACAAGAGACATGAAACAGCATTTATTTGTGAGAGAGAAAAAACACCCACCCATTACCACCACATTCTTTCCTGAAGGCAATTTTGATCGGGAACGCGTAGATACCTCACTCAATATCGACGACCTGAACAAAGGAGGAAACCGAGTGGAGTTAGCTCTTAAAATCACATGGGTTTGCAGAATAAGCATCATTGCAACCATTGATTCAATCTGGCCTGAGAGTACCTGCCCGGCTGGGGTAATTTGTAAGTTAGCGGCTAACTGTCACATGCGGATCTGGGCCACCTAAAGGCGGGCTATGCACATTAATCCAGGATTTAATTGGGGATAAAAGAACTGGGTTGGCCTACCATAAATTCTGTCCGTCATCTTCATCGGGGTTTTGGCTTTCGGAAGTGTTGTTATTTACATTTGTGCTAGCCGATAGGAGTGTATTTCTGCCTGTGGTCGCCATCTTCGCAGGCTTGAGTAACACCCCTGAGTGAGCCCCGGATGTGTCGCACAGAGCCAGAGCGCTGCTTTTCTGTCTGGACGTGGACAACTGCGAGCCTCAATCACAGCCCAAATCAAAGCTCGGGATAATGGAACAGAATACAATTATAGATTCCACTGCGAGCCACAATCATAGGCTGAATCAAAGTTTGGGATAATAAAATATGATAGAATAGAATTATAGATAGGGGAGAGCGGGGCACAAACTAACACTTTTTGGTTTTCTTAAGTTCGTGTAAATGTACTTTGGGTTCGATGTATTTGTCTTTTTTCACATTCATTTCACACGTGTCTATTACACATATGTGGTCTTGTTTCATGAATACAGCGTATACTTTTTTTTTTCGCAATCTACCTCGAAAAAAAGAAAGCGAAATGTTACAGTGCCCCATAGGCGGGGCACATTGTAACAAGAACATATAACATCTTAAAATCCCTCTCTAACAACTGTCTCTGATCTAATTAAAAAGCGTAGAAGATAAACACAATTTTAATGACAATAAAAGCCATTTATTATCTTTGTTATATATAATATAGCAATAATTTTGACACTTGACAATAAATAACACAACTAAGCCACAGCATTGACCGAAATAATGCATGGATTGATGACAAAACACACACACACGCATTGAGGGGAATTATGTAAATTGCATATCTGAATGCGCGGAATTGCATATCATTTTTTGTAATTGGGGTACATTGTAACGCAGTGTTACAACGTGCAACGCTTTTTTATTTTTATTTATTTTTTATTTTTTATTTTTTTTACTTTTCTGGCATTTTTTTTTTTTTTTTTTTAAATCTACACAGTGTTGATATGGCAACAAGTAAACAAATGAAGTTTCGTCTTACCAGCGAAACTTTACACCACGTGTGTTACAACTAGCCCCGCGTTAGTTTGTGCCCCGCGCTCCCTACCACTACAAGCCACAATTACAGCAAAAATAAAATAATAATAAAATTCAGGATATCAGAAGAATTGAATACAATAGATTGTGAGCCACAATCATAGCACGAATCAAATTTCAGAATATCAGAATAGAATCTAATAGAATTATAGATAACCCTGTGAGCCAAAAACATAGCTGAAAGTTCAGGATAATAGAATATAATTATTATTGATACCACTGCAAGCCATAATCATTGCCCAAATTAAAGTTCAGGATTATAGAATATAATTATTGATACCACTGCAAGCCACAATCATAACCCGAATCAAAGTTCAGGATAATAGAATAGAATTATAGATACCACTGCAAGCCCCAATCATAGCCCGAATCAAAGTTCAGGATAATAGAATAGAATTATAGAGACCACTGCAAGCCACAATCATAGCCCGAATCAAAGTTCAGGATAATAGAATAGAATTATTATTGATACCACTGCAAGCCACAATCATAGCCTGAATCAAAGTTCAGGATAATAGAATAGAATTATAGAGACCACTGCAAGCCACAATCATAGCCCGAATCAAAGTTCAGGATAATAGAATAGAATTATAGATACCACTGCAAGCCCCAATCATAGCTCAAATCAAAGTTCAGGATAATAGAATAGAATTATAGATACCACTGCAAGCCCCAATCATAGCCCGAATCAAAGTTCAGGATAATAGAATAGAATTATAGAGACCACTGCAAGCCACAATCATAGCCCGAATCAAAGTTCAGGATAATAGAATAGAATTATTATTGATACCACTGCAAGCCACAATCATAGCCTGAATCAAAGTTCAGGATAATAGAATAGAATTATAGAGACCACTGCAAGCCACAATCATAGCCCGAATCAAAGTTCAGGATAATAGAATAGAATTATAGATACCACTGCAAGCCCCAATCATAGCTCAAATCAAAGTTCAGGATAATAGAATAGAATTATAGAGACCACTGCAAGCCACAATCATAGCCCGAATCAAAGTTCAGGATAATAGAATAGAATTATTATTGATACCACTGCAAGCCACAATCATAGCCCGAATCAAAGTTCAGGATAATAGAATAGAATTATTATTGATACCACTGCAAGCCACAATCATAGCCCGAATCAAAGTTCAGGATAATAGAATAGAATTATAGATACCACTGCAAGCCCAATCATAGCCCGAATCAAAGTTCAGGATAATAGAATAGAATTATAGAGACCACTGCAAGCCACAATCATAGCCCGAATCAAAGTTCAAGATAATAGAATAGAATTATAGATACCACTGCAAGCCACAATCATAGCCCGAATCAAAGTTCAGGATAATAGAATAGAATTATTATTGATACCACTGCAAGCCACAATCATAGCCCGAATCAAAGTTCAGGATAATAGAATAGAATTATAGAGACCACTGCACCAAGCCCGTCAAAGTTCATGAAGCCATCAAGCTCGAATCAAAGTTCAGGATAATAGAATAGAATTATAGAGACCACTGCAAGCCACAATCATAGCCCGAATCAAAGTTCAGGATAATAGAATAGAATTATTATTGATACCACTGCAAGCCACAATCATAGCCTGAATCAAAGTTCAGGATAATAGAATAGAATTATAGATACTACTGCAAGCCCAATCATAGCCCGAATCAAAGTTCAGGATAATAGAATAGAATTATAGAGACCACTGCAAGCCACAATCATAGCCCAAATCAAAGTTCAGGATAACAGAATAAAATTATAGAGACCACTGCAAGCCACAATCATAGCCCGAATCAAAGTTCAGGATAATAGAATAGAATTATTATTGATACCACTGCAAGCCACAATCATAGCCCGAATCAAAGTTCAGGATAATAGAATAGAATTATAGAGACCACTGCAAGCCCAAACATAGCCCGAATCAAAGTTCAGGATAATAGAATAGAATTATAGAGACCACTGCAAGCCCAAACATAGCCCGAATCAAAGTTCAGGATAATAGAATAGAATTATAGAGACCACTGAAAGCCACAATCATAGCCCAAATCAAAGTTCAGGATAATAGAATAGAATTATTATTGATACCACTGCAAGCCACAATCATAGCCCGAATCAAAGTTCAGGATAATAGAATAGAATTATTATTGATACCACTGAAAGCCACAATCATAGCCCGAATCAAAGTTCAGGATAATAGAATAGAATTATAGAGACCACTGCAAGCCACAATCATAGCCCGAATCAAAGTTCAGGATAATAGAATAGAATTATAGATACCACTGCAAGCCACAATCATAGCCCGAATCAAAGTTCAGGATAATAGAATAGAATTATTATTGATACCACTGCAAGCCACAATCATAGCCCGAATCAAAGTTCAGGATAATAGAATAGAATTATAGAGACCACTGCAAGCCACAATCATAGCCCGAATCAAAGTTCAGGATAATAGAATAGAATTATTATTGATACCACTGCAAGCCCCAATCATAGCCCGAATCAAAGTTCAGGATAATAGAACAGAATTATAGAGACCACTGAAAGCCACAATCATAGCCCAAATCAAAGTTCAGGATAACAGAATAAAATTATAGAGATCACTGCAAGCCACAATCATAGCCCGAATCAAAGTTCAGGATAATAGAATAGAATTATAGAGACCACTGCAAGCCCAATCATAGCGCGAATCAAAGTTCAGGATAATAGAATAGAATTATAGAGACCACTGAAAGCCACAATCATAGCCCAAATCAAAGTTCAGGATAACAGAATAAAATTATAGAGACCACTGCAAGCCACAATCATAGCCCGAATCAAAGTTCAGGATAATAGAATAGAATTATAGATACCACTGCAAGCCACACTCACAGCCTGAATCATAGTTCAGGATAAAAGAATAGAATTATAGAGACAACTGCAAGCCACAATCATAGCCCGAATCAAAGTTCAGGATAATAGAATATAAATAGAGACCACTGCAAGCCCAATCATAGCAAAAATCAAAGTTCAGGATATAATAAAACAGAATAGAATTGAATAGAATATAATTATAGATACCACTGTGAGCCACAACCATAGCCTGAATACAAGTTCAGGATATCAGAATAGAATAGAATAGAATAGACATGTAGATACCACTGCAAGCCACAATCATAGCCTGAAGAAAAACTCAGGATATTAGAATAGAATGGAATCATAATCTTCTTGTGGCTGTACTCATTTTATTTTTGAAACCATCAATGGGATGAATAAAAGCATCATAATCCGAAATAAAGTAGAATTGTTATTGTCTTGTGGTCGTAAGAAAGAAAGAAAGAAAGAAAGAAAGAAAGAAAGAAAGATTTTAATTTAATAAATATTCAGAGCAATTTTTTCATCCATCAAAACAGATCTGATTTCTTAAAAGATTTTAATCTTAATTCATAGCCATTGTAATTCACTAAACTCACCACCAGAGTGCAGGGTTACACTATGTTCGCACCCTGCACCTGCTCTCCAGTTTTCACAGAAGGGGATTAAACAGTCAAGTTAACTGGAGTGCGCTCGCCTGCCCTACTCTTAGGTTGAGACAGGAGACTGCGGGTCGGACTATACATCACCTTTACGCACAACCCGATGTAGCCGTTTTTAACATCATCGTAGAGAATCTGGAAATGGAATCGGTATATTTGGATGAAAATGAATCCAGTGCGCAAACTGCACTGATCACGATCTGAACACTAAAGAACTTTTTCTGGCATTGTTTAGGATTTGTTCTTATACTTAAAGACTGGGTAAGTATTGTGCCTTCAATAGCAAAACATCAGAACTCTCACGAATTCACGCAGACACACTATTTTCAGATGACTTGATGATGTTTTACGCATTTATAGAATAACGGTCATCTTAAAAACCGTGACCAAATATGCGCATGTTTTCTTTTTATTCCGACGGAATAAATATTACTCGGTTTTCTGTTTGTGTAGAAATTGTGGCTGGGACATAGCCTGCTGTCTGTGCCATATCGATATATGCAACGCCTATAGTTCGCATAGTTTGCAGTAAATGGTAGACTACTATGATATTCCTCTCTATTATCCATTCTGGATAGTAGCCACTGATTTGCAGTCCATTTGTTGTAGGCTATATAAATATTTTTTTTCTTTTTTTTTTTTTTTTTTTTTTTAATTTGCTGTCTATCACAGATAGAATCGAGGAGTTTAATACTACATCATAAATAGGCATAGAAGATGGCGAGTTGTTTTCATTCATTCCTCATCCACATACAAACAGAGCACTTGGACACCTTGTCTGTTTATTTAATGTCTACTTTTTTCCAAGAAGTTGCACAAGTTTTGATCAGCCTAGGTGATACTGTACTGATCGATGCCGCATTGGATTCATTCAGCCGTAGTCACCTAGAATAAACCGATCACAAAAAGGAAGGTGAGAGCTTCTGAACAGGCTTTTGAACAGAAACAGCATTTCAGCTCCTGTTGTACAAGCGCCATATAGGTTGAGTTTTATACCACAATTAACAGCATGAAAACTAGGCCAATGCAACGCTCTGCAATGCAACCAGGCTGTCCTATGGAGTTATATATGTGCCAAAATTCTTTGCGCGCAAAATTGTATTTTGAGCGTGCAAAATGATATTTTGAGCACACAAAAATGTTCTATGCGCACAAGATGATATTTTGAGCGTGCAAGTAGATATTCTGAGTGCACAAAAATGTTTTGCGTGCACAAGATGATGTTTTGAGCACACAAAAATGTGGTTGGAGATGGCTGGTGGACTTCAGGGCGCCCACTTGTTTGTGGGGTTCCGCCCCTGCAAGATACTGCCCCAGGCAGCTGCCCATGTTTCCCACGCCTAAATCTGCCCCTGGCTTTTCCAACCGTATTCTGACAAGTCCTGCCTCCTACGTCAGGATTGGCTATTAGCAGTGATGGGCAGAAGCTTTGCCACAAATAGCAAAGCTATTAGCTTAACTACATTTCTACATTCTACATTTCAGGTGGTAGCTTCACTAGTTTTTAAATCAAGTAGTTTTCAGCAGTGAAGCTATATTTTTGATTAGGTAACGGCGTAGCTTTGACAAAAGCTACACTGCTACATCATGCCGTGTACCCGGTGATTACTATCGGCAGTTTTGAGTCAGAACTAAAGATGTCAGACTCACAAATGAATCGCACATCTGAGTCAGTGCTTTACAATGAATTGGTCACACGTGATAAGAAAGAGGTCTGAATAGGTTCGCGATTCAATCTGGATGACTCAGAAAGCTCACGCATGCGCTGCTGACTCATTTGGTGCATGCTCTCACTTGCCAAAACGCTCTCGGAATATTTTAAAATGTGGAAAATTAAGATAACACTGGTTGCAGTGGATCTACAATCAGTGGAAACTAAAACTGCAAATGTGTCCTATCATTTGCCAGTGATGAAGGTCTTTATTAAGTTAACACATGTTGTGTGCAGCCTGTGAACGGCACTGCAGGTAAAGACATTTTACCACCAAAAGAGTGTTTAGTA
This sequence comes from Myxocyprinus asiaticus, assembly GCF_019703515.2. NCBI lineage: Eukaryota > Metazoa > Chordata > Actinopteri > Cypriniformes > Catostomidae > Myxocyprinus > Myxocyprinus asiaticus. Next base: position 13,753,418 of record NC_059373.1, on the reverse strand, counting down.
GCTTACACAAAAACACATAAAAAGTACCATGGCATTACCATGTTTTTTCTACATGTAGCCTACTATTACCTGGGGGCACCATATTAAGACAATGGTATATGCATAAGTTAATCATATAGTAATGTACCATAGTTGTACCATGGCATTCTTTGAATTACCTTGAAGCACCATTTAATTTCAATTGTACAGTATATGAATATGGTAATCATATATACAATTACCATGATAGTACCATGGTATTCTTTGAAGTACTTTGAACCACCATTTAAATATATAATAGTACATAAATATGGTAATTGTATCTGAAAGTACCATGGTATTACCTACTGATATGTCAAATATCACATTGTTATTGCCCTGATGTGCTCACACACACACACACACACACACACACACACAAAGAATTTGGCCTCTGATCAGAAGCATGTAGTTCATACAGAAATACAACAGATAGACACAGAATTACAGGATAAGATGAATAGTATATGTATGAGTTTTTATACAGGAGTGTGCAAAGGAAATTATGTTCAAATGGACATGGGTTTGTAGAATTAGAAGTATAATAAATATGAAAAATAAAATGTAAAAATAGTGATTTTTCATTTTGACCACATGGGTTTGTATAGGTAGCATGTATAAATATCAATTTACATGTTGTTTTTTACATGCACATACATATTATATTGCACCATACTGTATACTTGTATACTGTATTGCACTATACTGTACTATACTGTACCATGGCTTTGATAAACATCATGTGATTAGTGTTTTAGGTGCTTTGTCTATGACAGTATGCTTTGTGCATCTGGTTGAAAAAAAAATTAAGTAGCTTAAATGTTGCAAGCTACTTTTGGCGTGTAGCTTGTAGTGTAACTTACTACTTTCTCTGAGGTGTAGCTTTTAGCTTACCTCAACTAATTGTTTTGTTAAGTAGTTGGTAGCATAGCTAGCTAAATTTTTTGAGTAGCTTGCCCAACACTAGCTATTAGAAGCTGCTTACAAGTGCTCTGCAATTGGACAGTTGAGGTCGCTACAGCAACCATGAACATCTCAGTTTAAATGTAGCAGAAGAGCCAACAGGCACAATGCTCCAAGTTCAGTACACACTTTATATACTATATGCAGTTATCATTACAAAAGATATTTACCCCATGGATTATAGACATACCAGGAATGCTGTAAGGCTTAACTTACTGTAATGTAAGTTTTCAAAATAAAGTAGCCTGGGATCATGCAATGCTAAGGATTTATTTCTATTTTCTTTTTTCTTTTTCTTTTTTTGTTTTACTTTTTGCAGTCTCAAACAATTGAGGTTCAATATACTGTACATTTAATTTACCCCAAACTATGACAGGAGATATAATTAGCCTCTTTTCCTTTTCTTCCATTTCTTCTCATTAATTCATTTTGCCAGAAGGGTTTTGTAGAATGCATAAATGTCATAAAAACAGCATACTGAACATTTCAAGATAACCCACAGCTTTGAAATGCAAGCATAAACAGCTTTTCTAATTTATTATCAAGAATAGGATGTTAATTTAGATAATATTCATAATATTTATAATGTACAACTATCGAAAAAAATAGGAGAGGACACACTAAAGAAGGTGGACTAAATAACATGTTTATTAAAGAAAATAATATTTAATATAATAATAACAAAAAGAAGAAGGTTCAGTGGTTGCTGATATATGGTAGACTGTAATTTGATCACATTTATTTTAATAAACTGCTCTCTCAGAATATCCTGTGGGATAGATAGAAGTCAAATTAAGTTCCCCAAAATTACACTATTATGTTAGTCTAAAAGAGTTTTTTTTTACACACGGGAGAGATTAAATTAATATACTTTCAGATGATAGTGGTAGCTAACATGGCCAAGCTAGTAGCTATGTAAGTGTAACTTGGTAACCTAGATAACCAAATACTAGAAAATACTAATTGTTCGCTCAAAATATCATCTTGCACGCACAGAACATTTTTGTGTGCTCAGAATAAAATCTTATACACTCAAAGTATAATTTTACGCGCACAGAACATTTTTAACAGAACACTATACTTTTGTGCGTGCAGAATTGTGGCACACATATAACTCCATAGCTGTCCAGCAGCACGAATAAAGCACGAGTGCTTTATTAATTCATTATATTACAGGAGACTCCACGCTTTCCAGGATTATTCCAATAGAGTTTATGCAGAACAGTCCGCGCGCGCAACACGAACGCCTGCAAAGCGCTATTCACGCGCAGCCACCTCAATTAATCTGAGCGCGCAAGAGGAGCCAGGTGCATTAAAATAACGCATCAAAGTGGGACACGCTTACTGTAAAAACTGCATGGGTTTACCATCAGGAATAACAGTTCTGCCACATATCAGGGTTAGGAGGCTTTGAAGTGTTTCAGTAGACCGTAACTTCATGTCGCCATCCTTTATCTAAAAATAACAATAATGATAATAGAAATGTGGCACTCAAAAGAAGCAGAGGGCATGAATAATTGAGTATACACAGAGAGGGAGAGAGACGTTCACTGTGGTGTGGTCGCAGCCAGAGTATTCGGGTCAGCTCTGCGCTGTGTTTCAGGGAATCTCTCCCACAGGGACAGCGCTGAGCTCATTCCATATAGGTGAACAGCAAATTCATTACAAGACAACGTTATCGGTGCCTCTGACTTAACAAGTCTCCCAATTTCTGTTTTAATCAACTCAATTATTGTGTTAGAACTTATAGCCTAAATTCAGAAGTGAAACACAATTCCATTCAAATTATTTTAAGGACTGCCTTCCTCAAGACACTACACTGCAAAAATGTTTTGCCACTTAAATGTGGTTCTGATTTTAAGAAAAAAAAAAAAAAGAAGAAGAAGAAAAAAAAATACTGTATATATATATATATATATATATATACATATACAGTTGAAGTCAGAAGTTTACATACACTTAGGTTGAAGTCATTAAAACTAATTTTTTAACCACTCCAAAGATTTCATATTAGCATCTACTTAGTGCATGACATGAGTAATTAATCCAACAATTGTTTACAGACAGATTGTTTAACTTTTAATTGACTATATCAAAATTCCAGTGGGTCAGAAGTTTAAGCAGCTTGGATAATTCCAGAAAATGATGTCAAGCCTTTAGACAATTAGCCAATTAGCTTCTGATTGGAGGTGTACTGAATTGGTGGTGTACTTGTGAATGTATTTTTAAGGCCTACCTTCAAACTCAGTGCCTCTTTGCTTGACATCATGGGAAAATCAAAAGAAATCAGCCAAGACCTCAGAAAAAAAAAATTGTGGACCACCACAAGTCTGCTTCATCCTTGGGAGCAATTTCCAAATGCCCAAAGGTACCACGTTCATCTGTATAAACAATAGTATGCGAGTATAAACACCATGGGGCAATGCAGCCATCATACCGCTCAGGAAGGACATGCATTATGTGCAAATCAATCCCAGAACAACAGCAAAGAACCTTGTGAAGATGCTGGAGGAATCAGGTAGTCAAGTATCTATATCCACAGTAAAATGAGTCCTATATCGACATAACCTGAAAGGCTGTTCAGCAAGGAAGAAGCCAATGCTGCAAAACTGCCATAAAAAAAGCCAGACTACAGTTTGCAAGTGCACATGGGACAAAGATCTTACTTTTTGGAGAAATGTCCTCCGATCTAATGAAACAAAAATTAAACTGTTTGGCCATAATGACCATTGTTATGTTTGGAGGAAAAAGGGTGAGGCTTGCAAGCTGAAGAACACCAACCCAACCATAAAGCATGGGAGTGGCAGCATCATGTTGTGGGGGTGTTTTGGTGCAGGAGGGACTGGTGCACTTCACAAAATAGATGGCATCATGAGGAAGGAAAATTATGTGGATATATTGAAGCAACATCTCAAGACATAACGCTCAGTCACAAATGGGTCTTCCAAATGGACAATGACCCCAAGCATACCTCTAAAGTTGTGGCAAAATGGCTTAAGGACAACAAAGTCAAGGTATTGGAGTGGCCATCACAAAGCCCTGACCTCAATTCAATAGAAAATTTGTGGGCAGAACTGAAAAAGCATGTGAGCAAGGAGGCCTACAAACCTGACTCACTTACACAAGTTCTGTCTGAAGGAATGGGACAAAATTCCAGCAACTTATTGTGAGAAGCTTGTAGAAGGCTACCCAAAATGTCTGATCCAAGTTAAGCAATATAAAGGCAATGATACCAAATACGGACAAAGTGTATGTAAACGTCTGACCCACTGGGAATGTGAAAGCTGAAATAATAATTCTCTCTACTATTATTCTGACATTTCACATCCTTAAACAAGTGATCCTACCTGACCTAAGACAGGGAATGTTTTTTACGATTAAATGTCAGGAATTGTGAAAAACTGAGTTTAAATGTATTTAGCTAAGGTGGATATAAACTTCTGACTTCAACTGTGTATATATATATATATATATATATATATATATATATATATATATATATATATGTGTGTGTGTGTGTGTGTGTGTGTGTGTGTGAATAAATTCTGACAGAATTAAAATTTTTGAGTAACCTAAGCCTAAGAACCTAAGAACAGAATACTGTTCTGCAAAAAAAAAAAAAAAAAAATTCTTACTGAGTATTTTTGTCTTGTTTTCCCGATAAGAATATCTAAACAAGAAAAGATTATTTGAGAAGCAGAATGACATAGGATCAGGGGCGTAACTACAGGGAGGGCAGCCACACTAGGGACCTGGGTGATCTGGATCAGATTCCTTCTAAAATATTATGAAGGGGTTTCATAATTTGTTAAACTTTGTTGATTTGCACTTAACAATAAATGTAAACTTTTCCATAGCCAAACAATGAGATAATTCCTGTATCAATTGCTATAAGGTCTGTCTTTGTGGGGTTTATGTTTAAAACAAGAAAAACTATTTGCAAATGGAGATCAAAAAATAAACTTGGTTTCCCTTTGAATCAAGTTATTTTCTTATCCAATTGGCAAATAGTTTTTTCTTGGGATAAGCACAAACATTTCTAAATTTTGTCAGATTTCTCTGACAACACATGCCATTTTTCTTCTCAAGTAAATTTGTCTTGTTTTAAGAATGTTTAGATATTTTTACTGGAAAACAAGACAGAATACTCTTTTATTATTATTATTATTATCATATCAGTGTAAATATGTTCACCTTGTGTGTACACACTGAACACTCTCTTGCTAGAGTTAATGGACCCTTTTCACAGACTGTGATGACGCGTTCCCACCTTATTTAGCGGCATAAATCTAGCAAACTTTTTATATTTGCAATTTTTTTTAATGTTTTGTGTAAATTTATAACATTATACTTTGTATGATATTACCCGGGAATTGGTTTTTAAAACAAGTTACTGCAGATGCAATGAGATTTCCAAGACAGCTGCTGAGAGAGTGACAGTAAATTTGCCATCATCTCTCTTCTGAATGTCGTTGTCCATCGCTTTCTAATTTTTTCTTTATTTGGAAAGTTGTGGTAACGTAATAGTGGTGCTTTTCTTTTTATGTTGGAGCAGATGTGTGAGTTATAGTCTCCCATTCACTATAATTAACCACTGTCGAAGTTTCACTGCAATCCTTTATTTCTGCGTTCTAAAACCCGGAAGTGTGAAAAGGGTCCACTGTGTTTGTGTGTAGAGTAGACTATAACGTATGATTGTACACCATTTGACCTGTGACTTTTTTAAATGAACATGGAGACTCTTGACTAAAATGGCATGGGACCGTAAACAGCGTCATGCAGCACTAACGCTGAACTAAACTTATTGTCTTTTCCATCACAGTTTGAACACAGGAAAGCAAAATGAGCAACATCTATGAGTCAGCAGCCACCACACTGGGCCTCTTCAACAGCCCATGTCTAACAAAAGTGGAGCTCCGTGTGGCCTGCAAAGGAATATCTGACAGGGATGCTCTGTCCAAGCCTGATCCCTGCGTAGTCCTCAAGATGCAGTCCCATGGACAGTGGTTTGAGGTATGTTCAAGTCCCTAATGGGCTTCAGTTCTTGTTTAGTTATTTTGTGCTGTAGGTTTTGTATTTTCCAACAAAGGCAGAATTACATTTTTCATGAAGGAGTATTGAATTTTCACCACCACACATTAAATGACAATTAGAAACATTGGCCTAATCTAGAGCTGTGGTTCAAAATCAGGTCAAGCAACTGTTTGCATTCAACACTGCCAATGTAAACCCGAGTATGTTGGTTTTTAATGATGAGATCAGAAACAAATCAGAAAATAGAAATAAAACATTGAATAGTATATTAAATTTCCAGAGTCACGATGCACTCCACGTACCCCTGATGGTACACATACACATTTTTTTTTTTTTTTTTACTTTTTAAACAGCTTTGCATATACTGAATACTATTGTAAACGTTTCCAAGTGAACAGTTTTTTAAAAAATATTTTAATCATAATCATTGCACAAACACTAATCTGAACTAAACAGAAGAGACTGAAGAACGAGTGCCTTATAGTTTATCAGATAGTGGAACTGGTTCTTTAAAGTTTAAACTTGTGATGTATGTGTGTGAATGGCTGTTATAGGCTGATAGGGTTCTGAGGCTGCACTCTATGCTGTGATGTGAAAGCAATGTAAAAGAGCTCCATCAGATCAGATAAAAAGTCTAACAGTCATGCTGTCTTGTGCCTCACTAATTAAACTAAAGAAGGTGAGGAGGTGCAGTGCTGCAGTAATTCAAGTGCTGCAGTAGCTCAGGGGTTTGAAGTGGCCTGTTAGTTTTTACTAGTTGTCTCTGAAAAGGTTTCAGTTTCAGAAAACAGCTGTTTCTGACATATGTCTTTTTTTTTTTTTTTAACTTGGCACAGTTAAGCATACAGTCCATAATTAATGAAGCTGTGGCTTTTTAATCCCATATGTAAGTGCTAAAGCTAAAAGTAATGTGTTTGAATCCAATAAAAAATAAAACAAAGACAGACAGATAGATAGATAGATAGATAGATAGATAGATAGATGATAGACAAACAGACAGATAGATTAGGACCATTATGATTGTTTGCATTTGTGATTGTTTGCATATTATTTTCATTACAGTAGAGCACATTTTGCTCACATATTCTCATTACTGTAATGCAAAAAAAAAAAAAAAAAAAAAAAAAATCTGTCTTATACTCGTATTGTAATTACTGTGATGTAAATAAATATATATTGCTTTAATTTTAAAGTATTTTCACATAATGGTAGTATTTGCTTTTTTCCTTTAATATATGCTTATATTAATTAAAAAAATACTGTAATACAGTAAAAATTGCAACATTACAGTAATGACAATCATCATTAAAAATAATGAGAATAGTGAAAGAGAAATGACATTAATGAAAACTGGGGGTAAATGTGCTTAATTTTCCTTAAAATAATGTCGCAGTGTGTCTTTCTAATGGTCCTAAATCTAGGCTTCATTATCATTATGCAAGATATGTACAGTATACACAGTACTGTGCAAAAGTTTTAGAAACTTGTGAAAAATGTTGCATAGTAAGGATTTCTTCAAAAAATAATGCCATAAATAGTTTTCATTTATCAATTAACGTCATACAAAGTCCAGTAAACATAAAATAAGCTAAATCATTATTTGGTGTGACAAACTTTGCCCTTAAAACAACACCAATTCTCCTAGGTACACCTAGACACAGTTTTTCTTGGTTGTTGGCAGATAGGATGTTCCAAGCTTCCTGGAGAATTCACCACAGTTCTTCTATCTATTTATGCTGTCTCAAATGCTTCTGTCTCTGTATAATCCCAGACTGACTCAATGTTCAGTGGGGGGCTCTGTGGGGCCATGACATCTGTTGCTGGACTCCCTGTTCTTCTATTCTATTCTATTCTATTCTATTCTATTAGCAAAAGGAATGTTTGGGAGTCTAAAATGTATATTTACCATTGACACACTAAAGCTGAAGATATAAATAACCATCTTAAGGCAAATGTTTTTGTGAAACATCTTAAGTGCCTAAGACTTTTGCACAGTACTGTATATAAAACATGTATATATCATGTACAGTATATAAATATATATATTGAGGTGAAATATTTGTGTGCCTATGTAATTTTAAGAGGCTTGTTGTTGCCATAATGCCAGTAATTACCGGCCAGTTCCAGCAAATACAATTTTCACTTTAAGTCCAATAACTTAACCTCATCCTTCTTTGTCTAAATTGGCTCTGTTCTGGTAAGGGTCCGTGACATTGATTTGGGATGTGACTGAATGTGAACTAAATCAGTTCAGGATATGAACTGGATTGAGGAAAATCCTTTTCATCATCCAAACAATCAGCCTGCAACTGGGATTGGATAAGACTGTATTGATCCCAGATGGGGGAATTTGTAAAGAGCTTTAAAGTTGCCTCAACTGAATGTGGTTAATGAAATCAAAACCAATGTTTGCCGTGTTCTGATTGGTTGCAGGTGGACCGGACAGAGGTGATTCGCAGCAGCATCAGTCCTGTCTTCTCCAAAGTCTTCACTGTGGACTACTATTTTGAAGAAGTGCAGCGGCTCCGTTTTGAGCTGCATGACATCAGCAGCAACCATAATGGACTCAAAGAGGCTGACTTTCTGGGTGCCATGGAGTGCACGCTCGGACAGGTGATTGAACTGAAAAGCAGCAGAGTGCAAATTTAGCAGAAGTATAGTGGGGAAGATGAAAGCATGTGTATGGATTGAGTACGTGAGAAAGTGGATGAGTTCGTGAGAGGCATTGTGTGTATTCAAAAGGGTAGCAAAGTGCTCGAGAGAGCAGCAAGGTGCCTGGTGGGCAGAAGGACTATTAGGCCTACTCAAAACTCTTTTAATCTAGTCTATAATAAAACAAGATTACAATTAACGTTATGTAGTTAAAGGAACATAAGAGGGTAAAGAGGATTTGAGGGAAGTAGAGTTCAAGAAGATAATGGAGGTGGATGCTGATAACAGATTTGAAAGAGACATCTTTCCACTGTAAACACTGATGTGCTATAAACTTTGAACAATTCAGTTATATTTATTAAAATTTTCATTATTAGTGTTCACCACTTATTGTTGTAAACAAGTGTATATGATGTGGTTTGAAAATACAGTTATTTTCGTGAGTTGAACAAACTCAAGTCAGTGTTGGGGGAGCTACATTACTATGAAATTGTAACTTTCTAAAATTCAATATGCAAACAACTTAAAGTAGCTTAACCAGCTACAGCCAAACTAACCAAAAATTAGTTAGCTACACTACAAGCTATTAAAAGTAACTAAAGTGAAGCAATTTAAGAAAGAAACAACTTTTGAACAATATAACTATCAGATGATATTATGTAATTCTGCAATAAGAACAGTTTTTATCTGGCACAAAAAAAAATCTATTTTTATGTGGCTGACCATGTGACAAACAGCAGAAATTAACTAAATATTTCGCTTTAGAAATTGAGTTTCTTGCTCAAGTGAATTGGTGAACTGATTCATTTACATCAAAATTAATCGGTCTTCCCAACGTGACATATTAGTGAATCAGTGAATCGTTTATTTTAACCAGTTCACTTATATGAACTGTCCAAATGAAACAATTCACATAAATGGTTTCTGGAAGATGTATTTTTCAAATTGTTTGCTCATCTGCAATACGTCTGTAGCAAATCCCTTAGTTGTTATGGAATGAGGAAGCAGGAAGCGTTCTTCTTTCCAAAATAAATTCTTTTAAAAAAAATATTTTTTTTCCCTTTTCTCCCAATTTGGAATGCCCAATTCCCACTAATTAGTAGGTCCTCGTGGTGGCGCGGTTACTCACCTCAATCCGGGTGGCGGAGGACAAGTCTCAGTTGCCTCCGCTTCTGAGACGATCAATCCACGCATCTTATAACGTGGCTCGCAGTGCATGACAACATGGAGACTCACAGCATGTGGAGGCTCATGCTACTCTCCACGATCCATGCACAAATTACCACGCACCCCACTGAGAGTGAGAACCCCTAATTGCGACCACAAGGAGGCTACCCCATGTGACTCTACCCTCCCTAGCAACTGGGCCAATTTGGTTGCTTAGGAGACCTGGCTTGAGTCACTCAGCATGCCCTGGATTCGAACTCGCGACTCCAGGGGTGGTAGTCAGCGTCAATACTCACTGAGCTACCCAGGCCCCCCCAAAATACAGTCTTAATTCACACAAACCTTTTGCTTTTCAGCAGAATGCTCCCAAAGGCACACACACACACTGCTGGAAGCTCAGCTCTCTCTCTCATCTGCCGCCATCTCCAAACAGGTGTTAGTAGAGGTGTGAATCCTTAACCACTCAGCTTTCCCAGACCTCACTCTCCACAGATTGGCACTCGATCACACCCCCACCTCCACATACCCCCACCGCGCGACTCAGGCCGGGGAACTGTCTAGCCTGCAACCAACTCCCCCCCCCCATTCCGAGAGAGAAAATCAGCCACAGCCTTCTGTGCCCCTGGCCTGTGGACCACCTAGATTTTAAAGGGCTGAAGTGCCAGATACCAGCGAGTGATCCGTGATTTGGTATCCTTCATGTGGTGGAGCCATTGGAGCGGGGCATGATCCAAACAGAGGGTGATGGCCCTCCCAAGCAGGTAGTACCGGAGAGTGAGTACTGCCCATTTGATGGCCAGGCACTCTTTCTCTATTGTGCTGTACTTCATCTCTCACAACGAGAGCTTCCGACTAATGTACAGCATGGGGCGCTCCTCCCCCTCCACTACCTGGGATGTTACAGCCCCCAACCCCCTTTCCGATGCATCCGTCTGTAACAAATAAGGGAGAGAGAAGTCAGGAGAATGCAAGAGTGGTCTGCCACAGAGTGCAGCTTTCACTTGTATAAATGCCTGTTGGCACGGCTCCGTCCACTGGACCGGGTGTGTTGTTCCCTTTTTAGTGAGATCAGTCAGCGGGCTGGTGACATCTGAATATTTAGGTAAAAATCTACGATAATAGCCAGCCAGAACCAGGAACTGTCTCACCTCCTTTTTGGTCTTGGGTCTTGGACAAGCTGCAATAGCAGCTGTTTTATCAATTTGGGGATGCACTTGTCCATGACCCAAGTGGAAACCCAGATACTGTACTTCCACCCATCCAATTGCACACTTCCTCGGATTCACTGCCCATCTCAGCGAACTCAGGATGCCCTCAGATGCTGGATATGCTGCTGCCAATTATTGCTATAAATCATAATATCATCCAGGTAGGCAGCGGCATATGCAGCATGCGGGAGGAGAATTTTGTCCATGAGTCGCTGAAAGGTCGCCGGGGCCCCAAACAAACTGAACATAAGGGTAATGAATTGGTGTAAACCAAACGGAGTGGAGAAGGCTGTTTTTTCTCGGGACCTGGGAGTCAAGGGGATCTGCCAATATCCCTTCGTTAAATCCAGTATCGAATAAAAGCGAGCCGCACCTAACCGATCGAGCAGTTTGTCAATGTGAGGCATTGGGCATGCGTCGAATTTAGACACCGCATTCACTTTTCTATAGTCCACACAAAACCGGACTATCCCGTCAGACTTTGGTACCAAAACCACCGGGATGGCCCAGTCACTGTGGGACTCCTCGATCACAACCATATTGAGCATGGTCGTGAGTTCCCCCGGACCACTTTTTTCTTGTGTTCCGGTAACTGATATGGGTGGGGACATACCACCACTCCTCAATGTGGTGTTCTGTGAGGTTCATACGACTGTGTAGAGATGAAAACACGTTGGAAAACTCCTTTTGCAACCTGGCAACCTCATTGACTTGGGACGGTGTGAGGTGGTCTCCACAGGGAACTGGGGTGGTGTGATGGCTGGTTTTTGATTCCACCTCCGGATCTAACTCCACAATTCAAATGCATAATACACCAAGACTAATACAAAGCGATGCCCCGTGCCGTCCATTCTAATGGCCCGACGAGGTCCATGCCAATTCTTTCAAAGGGGACCTCGATCAATGGCAATGGCGCAATGGCACTTTTGGAGCGGTCGGTGGATTCACCAACTGACATTCGTGACATGCAGCACACCACCTTCGTACATCCCCACAAATGCCCGGCCAATAAAAAAGGGCCATGAGATGGTTCAGTGTATTATTTTGCCCTAAATGTCCCGCCATCTGATTATAATGAGCCACCTGGAAGACAATTTCCCGGTGGCTTTTCAAAATTAACAACTGGGTTGTATCTGCTTTTGATTGAGTGTCCTGCATCACTCGATACAACCTATCTTTAATAATTGAAAAGTATGGATAGAAGAGCACCGGGCTGAACCTTTCGACCATCAATTACTCTCACTTGGTCAAAGGCATGCCTGAGAGACTCGTCTCTTGTATGCTCCAGAAGGAATTCCCCCATGGGGTTTTCCCGGAAGACTGGAGGGGCAGAGCCCTCACTTTCCTCTGGGTTTCCCTGACGTGAAGCTGACGTCAACAGCTCAGGCAACGCCTCCCCAGCCAGCTCTGCACAAATTCCACACCTAATTACAGTATTTCAGGACCCATCCGCACACATTCCCCTTAATAATGTCTGACATGCTGACCATTTCGTACCCAAAATCAGCGGATGGGTAACTAACTGCCACCTCTATTGTCTGTTTTTGTCCCTGCAATTTAACAATAGCAGGCAGTAAAGGGTATTTGTGTACATCCCCATGCACACACCTCACCTTCACCCGGCTTGCTGTATCCAAAGCCTCACCTTGAACCAAGCTTTGGTGAATCGAAATCTGATTACAACCCAAATCCACCAAGACTTGGTATGTACCCCCTTAGATACTCACTGGTATGCGGTACATCCCTGCTCGATCAGGGTCAGCCTGTGATGTGTCGGGAACCCAGACCTATGGCCCCACATCCATCACCAGGCATTGTTCCTGAATGTGTCCCAGTCCCCCGCAGCACCAGCATACCAGCCCAGACCTTACCTCCATACCTGTGGCCCCAGATTTACCAAACTGCTGGGGAGGGGGAACAGAAGTTTGGAGCAATAGAAACCCCCGGGTCTGGGGAGCCGGCTTCAGGAGAATGACCCCCCATCTCCGAGGTAGGGACAGGAACAGTATGGGATGGGATGGGGAAGGGGAAAAGAGAGAGGGGGAGAGAGAAACAGAATCACCATCTCCCGGATTCTCCCTGGACCCACTCCACCACTCCCTTCGGCAGACAGTTGACAAACTGCTCCAGCACCATCAGGTTGACGACTCCATCGGTGCCACAGTCTTCAGCCAGCAACCACCTCCGACAGGCATCATGGAGCTGTTGGTTGAAGACAAACGGGTGGCCGAACTCACCAAATGTCAGCGCCTTCGGGGTTATGGCCAACCTATTGCAGGATGGCTTGTTTCAGGTCTGAGTACTCCAGCAGACTCGTCACAGGTAGCTGTTGTGCTGCAAGCTGAGCCTCCCCAACAACAGTGGCAACAGATGGACTGCACACTGTGCTCAGAACCACCCCGACCCCGGCACAGCAGGTGTAGTTGGTGTCCCTGTTGGAGTACCCCCCTGTGACAGCAAGCTCCGGATCACCTGTCGGTCCTCCGCCAGGATTTGGAAAATAAATAATGCTGAGACTGTACGGAGAGGCTCAACTGGGGCCACATTTTTTTTTTTTTTTTTGTATTTATCTTACCTAACACATTTATTGTAACTACTAACTTTTCAACAGCTGGTTGGGTTGCACCATCTGTGCATAAGGTCTCACATAAGTTGGGATGTAAAGTTCACACTAAAGGCTTAGTAACTACTAGTTAGTTTGTAACTAATTCAGTGCTCAATTTGGTTGCACCACCTGTTCTTAAGGCAAGACTTAACTATTAACATAAAAAAAACTGTAATTACATAAAAAAAAGGTCTGGCTGTACAAAATCTAAAAATTTTCAGGTCTGGCTGTACATTTTAAGGTCTGGCTGTAAATGAAGAACAAACATGACCTCACACGCTCAAATGACAAATAGGTTTTGATTAACTTTACTTTGAAAATAAAAACATACAATGTATGGTTATTGTTTATAACCCTGAGGAAGAGCATTTAGATCTGCTTAAGCCTGTATCTTTGACAATATCAACCCTCAGAAGAATAGAACTTTCATAGAATTTTCAACATAAGAACAGTCTTTTTACACAAAATAATGCAGCCTAAAACTGAAAAAGAGCATTATGTCTGTTTTTTCCTTTTTCTTTTTTATCCTTCCATTCAATGAGTGGACAATTAGCCTTTTTAGTCTGTAGTTTTAACTGCACTGAGCGGCTAAACAATTTGCATAAATACATTTGATTGAATTAGACTTAATAAAATGCACTCACCCAAAAGTTGCTGGTTCATTTTTTGGAGAAGAGTGAAACTGAACTATGGTTAGACAAGCTTAAACAGGCATGCTCCTTCGGAACTGGGTTGGGTTGCACCAGCTGTGCATAAGGTCTCACATAAGTTGGGATGTAAAGTTCACACTAAAGGCTTAGTAACTACTAGTTAGTTTGTAACTAGTCAGTGCTCAATTTGGTTGCACCACCTGTTCTTAAGGCAAGACTTAACTAGAAGGTCGTAAGCTCTCCGTAAAGTAATGCATAATCACATAATATGACGTTTACCTGTATTGATCCAATAAACAGCCTTCAAATTTGTACACAGAAGTGTTAAAAACTGTGAACTTCTATTTGATCTTGTCAAACTGTCAGCTGTAATAAATTATATCCCAATTAATATACGAAATGTAATAAAAGTAAATTTGATAAATAGTATATTTGCCCTGTGTAAATAACAATATATAGGAACTGTATAATTTGAAAATATTGAGTAAAAGCAACACTATATAATTGCAAATTTAAGTTAAGCATACTCACAACTAGTAAACTATAATGAAATGGATAAGTTCACTCGTTGTGAAAACCACATCAGGTTAACTTGATTACACACTTATTGAGAGATTTACATTATTACTTTTAGGCAATGAATTCACTTTGAATGATTCTTCTCTGCTTGAATGATTAATTTGAGTATGTTTAACTTATCAGGGTTTACCAAGTGGGGTTTGCATGTCATTGTTTGCTTTTTCTCTTCCTTCAAAGATTATATCACAGAGAAAACTCTCCAAAGCTTTACTAAAGCAAGGAAACACAGCCGGAAAATCATCTATTACAGTAAGAATAGACTCCCCACCCCACCCTCTAAATTAATTCACAGACAAAAGACACTCTATATTGTTATAACCTGAGTGATGACCTCTTTGAAATCACAGGTCACAGCGGAAGAGCTGTCTGGGAATGATGACTATGTGGAGTTAGCCTTCAGTGCCAAGAAACTGGATGACAAGGTGTGACATCTTAGTAATTGCACAGGAAGCACTTTTTAACAATGAAGGGTCAAATATTTGGTAACGTTGGTGTGGAGGTGAGGGCATGTTCGAGCGCCCGTCTGGAGAGAGAGAAAGCAGTAAGGAGTTCCACCTGAGATGAATTGCTACTAATTACTGTTTCTATGTTCACAGTGAGAGACGGAGGATATAAAAAGCGATGCAGTCCACAGGGAGAGGAGAAAGAGTTGCACACCAGAGACTGCGTTTCTGTGTCACTCGATACAACTGATTGTTTATAACTGAAAAATACGGATATGTGAGTGCAATGCGCGGCTGAAGGCATTGACCATCAATTATTTTCACTTGGTCAAACACGTGCTGAAGAGTCTCGTCTCGTGTCTGCTCCAGAGGGAAATACCCAGTGGGAATTCCCCTAAGGGCTGGGGAAACCGAGGCTTCCCCCTCCCTTACGTTATCCTGATGCGGAGCTGACGTAGACGGCCCCGGCTCCGCATTGCACACTGACACAGTCCCACTGTATTACAGGACCCATAACACACAACCCCTTTAACAACACTGAAAAAGCCAGCCAATTAGTACCCAAAATTAGTGGATGGGTGAGGCAGGGACTAACCACAGCCTCAACATTATGCTTTTGACCCCGAAATAGAATGGTGACGGTCACTACAGGATAATCGTAAATATTCCCATGCACATATCTCATCCTCACCTGATTATTTGCATCCAGTGCCCCATTTTGAACCAAGCATTGATGAATGGAGGTTTGGTTACAACCTGAATCCACCAAGGCTTGTTATGTAACCTCATTCGGGGGCAGCCTGTGGAGTGTTGGGGACTCGGATCAACGTCTCCACCTCCATCACCGGGCACTGTTTGCGGACGTGTCCCGATTCCCCGCAACTCCAACAGACCGGCCCAAACCTCACACCAAGACCAGTGGCAGCAAATTCCCCCACCTGAGAGAAAGAATGGGAAGAGCCAGGGGAGAGAGAAACAGGAGTGTTAGTGCACCACCGGGAGAACGGAATAGGTCAGAAGGAAGGAGGGGAGGGGGCGGGGGAGGGGAAGGGACCACAGAGAGAGAGAGAGAGCCGGGCTTGACGGTCCCCGGATATGCTGCTAAATGGTCTTCCACCAACTGTACTGCTTCATCCAGCAACGCTGGTCGGTGGCACTGGACCCACACCGCCTTTCCTTTCGGTAGTCGGGAGATGAATTGTTCCAGTACCATGAGATCGATGACATCCCTGACATCGCTGGGCTCCTCAGCCAGCACCTATCACCGGCAGGCGTCACGGAGCTGTTGAGCAAAGGCAAATGGGCGGCCGACTTTGCTCAGCATCAGGGATCGGAACCGCTGGCGGTGCTTTTCTGGATGTGGCTGAACCGCTGCAGGATGGCTTTCTTCAGCTCAGGTTACCTCAAGAGTTTGTCGACTGGGAGTTGTTGGGCCTCCAGTTGGGCCTCCCCGGTCAGCAGTGGTAGGAGATGGACTTCCCATTGCGCCTGCAGCCATTCCAGAGCTTGGGCAGTGTGTTCGAAGAGCTCCAGAAAGGCCTCCGGATCATCTTGCACCCCCATCTTTGCAAGAATTACATGGGGATTCGCTGCTGCTGGGGTTGTGGTGTGCGCCCCCTCCTGGGGTACCAAGCTCCACAATGCCAGTCGGTCCTCCTCTTGGCCTCAAAGGAGTGCCTCGAACTGTTGTTGCTGTTCCGCCCGCAGATCCATGAGGGCCTGGTGTTGAGCCTGGCAGATGCAGGCGAGGGATCAGAAGACTTCCTCCAGTGGCAAAGACAACTCCATAGCAGCGTATCCTTCCTCCTTCCCGGGTATTAGCATCAGTGTGAAAAGGTTCGTTGAGTGATGGATAAAAGAGGAAGCAGGAGCCGGTTTCCACAGTCCATGTGAGTCAGGGTTTATTATCAAAATAACAGAAATCGCTTTTCACACTCAAAACAAAAGCCTGCTTTTCAGCATAAAAGGTAACACATATCAGCTTTTCAGCACAACACTCTAAAACACTGAAACGCAGTCTCTGGTGTGCAACTCACTCTTCTCTCACTGTGGACTGGGTCGCTTTTTATCTCCCCGTCTCTCACTGTGAACATAGAAACGGTAATTAGTAGCAATTCATCTCAGATGGAAATCCTTACCACTTTATCTCTCTCCAGATGGGCGCTCGACCACGCCTCACCTCCACAGTTGGCAACAGAAACAAACATCCTTTCAATCCTACTTTGACAGCGAGACATAAAAACTGATATAGTTTGAGATTGCTCTTTCTTGAAACAGGAAGTTGAGGCGGAGCACATCAAAGGGCTTATCCTTCTTTAAATCGGCATATGTTAATGACACTGTGGGAGCTTCTCATTTACTAAATTTTGCTTCCTCGTTTCCTCGCTCCTCCGTCCTCGAGTCCGTGACACGGAAACCAATCAAAGTCCGCCATCATGAAGGACGTATCAATTCGCTAACTGCAGCACGAGGAGGCGAGGATCGAGGACCGAGGGCCGAGGAAGCTTACCGAGGATGCTTGAGCAAGGAAACACAGGAGCTTCCTATGCGGAAGTCATTTTGGTCGAAGCACCTGACCCACGCACAAATTGTCTTCCCCCTTCACATCTGACACAACAGTTTTAATTCATGCTTCACCTTTGTGGTTTAAATAAACCATAATTGTCACATACTTTAACTGTGCATCTTGAATTATTAGGTTTTATAATGAAAATATCAATTTATCAAGTTTCAACAATATAATGGAAAGTGCTCTGATGTAATGCAGCTGTGCAAAGATGGAGCTCTGAAGTGACACATGAGTGAGTAGGACATTCCATTTTACAAAAATATCTTTCTTCGATTCCTCTGTCCTTGTTTCCTTTCCTTCCAACCTTTGCTCCTTTCCTAAGTGGGTGGAGCAAGGAAACGAGGAAAGGAAGCAAGGAAAGGAAACGAGGATGCACAGTTTCAGAAATGAGAAGCACCCAGACTCTCTGCTATGAACAATGATTTGCAACTTGCTATTGCTAGTCAGAAGTAGGTCGTATAAGGGGGAGGGAAATTCTCATTCTATAGAGCATTTTGCTGGACAAAAATGTTGTGCGTGCAAGATGGGTCATCAATATTTTTGGTCCCTTTTCCCTTTTAAAAATGTTTGTTAAAAGATAATTTTGTCAACTTTTAAGAGTAAACTAGCATATAGATGCTGACCTCACAGCTAAAGAAATCAGTTACTACAAAATAGGTTCTTCTTTTTAATGTACACTCAAAAATAACTCTTTAGTTGAACTTCATTCAGCCATGGACAATGGTTCCACATATTTAAAAGCGTTTTCTTAAATTAAAATTACCATGTAAGTTCAACTTTAAATATTTCAACAAATTTAACATGTCAAAATAACTCAATGAAAATCTTTCAGTGATATGCTGACAGGAAATGTTGGCATGCTAAATACATGCTGGTGGGAAGCACTACTGAGTGCAACTTGGGGTGCTTCTCATTTCCTAAATTGTGCATCCTCGTTTTCTTGCTTCTCCGTCCTCGAGCCCGTGACCCGGAAACCGATCAAAGTCTGCATAATAAAGGACGTATCAATTCTCTAAATGCACTGCAAGGAGGTGAGGAGAGAGGACGGAGGAAGCTTAACAAGTACACTTGAACAAGGAAGCACAGGAGCTTCCTATGCACAGGACTTTGTTGTCAAAGCGCTTGACGCAGGCATAAATTCTCCTCCCCCTTTACATTTGACACAACAGTTTTAATTCATGTTTCACTTTTGTGGTTTAAATAAACCATAATTGTCACATACTTCAACAGTGCATCTTGAGTTATTTGGAATTATTATGAATATATTAATAAATAAAGTTTCAATAACATAAAGGCAAGTGTACCAAGGTACTGCAACTGCGCAAAAATGCGCTCTGAAGTGATGCTAGAGTGAGCAGTACATTTTGTTTACAAATCCGTCTTGCTTTGATTCCTCTGTCCTCGTTTCCTTTCCTTCCATCCTTTGCTAAGAGGTTGGAGCAAAGAAACAAGGAAAGGAAGCAAGGAAAGGTAACAAGGACACACAATTTAAGGAATGGGAAGCATCCTTGATCACAATGCTATGGTTAGCACAGCAATTGCTCAATGGATAAAGCAATATGTAGAATACTCAAAATGTACCGGTCCTCAACCTAGGCTCCAGCTCCACTCTCCACCATGATGGTTACCTCTAAAACTACAACAGATGTTCTTCAAAATCTCAAAGTCTCCCTCTTTATATTCATCTTGCTTAAAGACACATAAAATAAAACAAAATTTAAATATTTACTTTCCCTGTTGAGTCCTTTGGAAAGCATGCTTGGAACTGGAATTCCTCTGCCCAGTTTCAGTTAACCAAACAAAAATGATGTTGTCCCAACGCAAATGTATTAAGTAAAGCTGACGAGACCATTTTTATTAGTTGAATCAACTCAGTTAATTTAAATAGCCATGGTTACATATATTTCTTGGGTAAAATGAACATGAGAGGATTTTTTTATTTTATCCCCTTTTCGGAAAGCATTTTTGGAATGCCCAGTTCCCACTACTTACTAGGTCCTCGTGGTGGCGCGGTTACTCACCTCAATCTGGGGGCGGAGGACAAGTCTCAGTTGCCTCCACTTCTGAGACCGTCAATCTGAACATCTTATCACGTGGCTTGCTGTGCATGATAAAGCAGAGACTCACAGTATGTGGAGGCTCATTCTACTCTCCGCAATCCACGCACAAATTACCTCACACCCCATTGAGAGCGAGAACCAATTAATCGCAACCACAATGAGGTTACCCCATGTGACTCTACCCTCCCTAGCAACTGGGCCAATTTGGTTGCTTAGGAGACCTGGCTGGAGTCACTCAGCACACCCTGGTTTGGAACTCGTGACTCCAGTGGTGGTAGTCAGCGTCAATACTCGCTGAGCTACCCAGGCCCCCACCAACATGAAAGTTCTTTTTTTTTTTTGAGAATACCATCATCAAAATGAACACAGCTTTTAAATGCACAAAGGACCATTTAGAAAAGCAGTATTGAAAAGATGTACATTCAGGTTAAGTCTCATTCAGTCCTTAAATGGGAGTAAGTCAGGATAGGCCATTCATTACAGCAACAGATGAGCTAGGATTGCCGCTCAATCAATCAAAAATTCATTAAAAATGCTGCTATGTGAAGCACTCTTTATTTTTCTCTTCTCTTTCCTAGTGTGAATGTTTTATGTATCTTATTCATGAGAATGAGTTTGGGGATTTTTAGAAGTTATTTTTTTTTCTTCAGGACTTTTTTAGCAAGTCAGATCCATTTCTGGAAATCTTCAGAGTGAATGACGATGGCACAGCATCACTGGTGCACAGAACAGAGGTAAACATATATATTGTATACATATTCAGTAAATAAAATGCATTAACTGATTAATTGATCTTGATTTTTTCTTTTTTACAGACCATAATGAACAACCTTAATCCTGTCTGGAAATCATTTAAAGTTTCTTTAAACACACTCTGCAGTGGAGACCAAGAGCGAGAGCTAAGGGTAAGACCGACTAGTTTCCGTTTTGCATGTTGGCAAGCTCTTAATGTAGACCTGAAATCAAGCCACCATCCTGCTATGAATTAGCACCACGGGTTTTAAAGTGATAGACATTATGACCATTGAGTGAACTATACCTTTAATGCTACTGATGAAATTTAAAATATATATATATATATTGACTTTTGGATCCACTATTAATTTATTATAAATCAATAACCTAAGCAATTCTGATGATAATTAAATATGCCCTTTAAAATGTTTATAAAATCTCATAAACCAGTGAATCATCTTATTGACATACTACTGCAGCGGTATCAGCACACCCCTTACGAGGCTTTTATTTCAGCATAGTTTTTTTCTTGCACTTTATTCCAGTTTCAGCTTGACCATTTGGTCACATTAGATCAGAATCATCTTGGCAGATTTATGTAATGCTAGTCCTTTCCATTCTGCATCACCATTCCAGCTGACATATCTCATAGTGAGCTAATTACTGAGTGGGTAAATGGAGCTTGGCTGTGTGAAGGGCCCTGACAGTTAGTTGAGAGGAGCAGACATGGTGGAACCAAGGACAGAAATTGATGTTATATCCCTTTAGTCCATCCAAACCCGCACAGTCCTGGTTTTGAGCAGTCAGGAGCCACCAAGAGAACTTCCTGTCCTTGGATCCAACTGTAAACAAGAAAATTTCAGCAACTCTATGGAGAGCAAACAGCCCTGTTTGCTGGGACCAGAAAATAAGCCTAGACTCAAAGTAAATCAAACTATCTAGGCTTACCTTGAGATGTTGGTAATAAAGGGTACCGAATGGAGTTGGAATGACTAGAGCTTTTTATTTTCTTAGCAGATGCAAAAACTTCACAGATGCACTGTGACAGTCAATTCCTCTTGACAAGTTCTTTTAACAATGAAATGAATGGACAATGAAATTACTTTTATTTCTGGGACAGCCTGGTTTGACATTTTAAGTTTTTACTTTGTAATCATTTAATCCAAAAGAATAGTAGTGATTCAGGTAACTGCATCAGATACAGTATAATTACAGGCAAAGTGACCATTAAGTATGCATTTTGCATAACTAAATAGTGTGGCCTTAAATGCTGTGAGTGTTTGTGGTAAAATCATAATCCTACAGTGTCAGTTGTCCTTGCAGTCTTTAGTTATTTCAAGTATTATGCATTTATTCAGTCAACCGAATACTCAGTTTGTGTGTATGTTTGCTTATTTCCTCAGTGTGCAGAAGCTCCCTAGATTGGATGACTTTCATTCTTTTTTTTTCTCTTCCACACACACACACACACACACACACACACACACACGAGAGAGAGAGAGAGAGAGAGAGAGAGAGAGAGAGAGAGATCTCAGCACTGCCGGTGTAAGATACTCATTGGTATGCCAATGCAGGTTGGGGGATTGGAGCTGTATTGTAATAATCTGTCTCTAAGGATGATTCTTTCTATGTATTCTCATAACGATGCAGCATTGATATAAGATTTAGCCTATACTGAGAACTCATCAAATCCTGCACAAAAGCTATTAGGAAGTATGCTTTTAAAAGACAAGGACCAAGAAAGAGATAAAGAAAGAGAGTGTAAAACTAAGAGAGCCAACATCCTAATTTATTTAGCTGAGAGAGAGTTTAATTCCTTGATCAGCTCCACATTGGCACTTTACTTTGTTGCCCTCAGCTTTAGTTGAAAATAAATGGCACTTACAGCAAATGAACTAAATGCTTGGAAACATGCCATTGTGAATTAAGATTTTGGTACTTACACTAAGTGGCTGAATGAGCAGTTGTACAAAATATTCATTTAAAGCTTGTTAAATTTCAATCCAATTTTAAAATATTGCTCATTGTACCAAATATTTGTATCATGTCTCTCTAAGGTGATGTTGGACTGTCAAGGGCATTAGACAGATGGGAAAACTGTTATTTTAGGTGGCATGAATAAACATGAACTGTTTTGTTTAATATGCATGGCTTCTTTACACTGTGTGCTCCACAGACAGTGATGTTTCTGCAGTGCAAACACATATTCAATTCAGATTCTTAGAATTACAAGTCAGAACTGAAAACCACTGTGTCACTTGTGAATCATGTCTTTTGCGAGATACTATATCAATAGATATACTGTATAAGATAGGAATGTTAAACTGTTAGCTGCAACCTGATCTCATGGAACAACGCTACTATACAGTATTTTCATTTTTGCAAAATAATTTGTATGTGCCTTGTTCATATCGCGGCAGTTTCCTGGTCAAATAGAGGTGCTACAATAATGACTTTAATCCCCTTTAATACAAATCACGAGTAAGACGGCAGGTTAGTAGTTCTTCACCACTTACTTTTCATCCTGTTCCTCACACAATGCTACCTTATGACATCAAAAAATAATTTACTATAGCAAAAAGTGTCACAGAAGCACCCAAAAATGACGTAGTTCCTTTAGCATTTTTACACTATTGTTTAGGTTTAAGGTTTAGGGTAGGGAGGTAGGTTGGTTTTGCTGATTTAAAACTCGATAGGACATTTACCGTAAAACCCTCATCTGTTTGAGAGACAATTTAACTTGCTTTTAGCTAGGGATGTCCCAATACTGCGCTCATGTACTGGTACTCATACTCGTAAAAATAGTGTTATACAGACAGTGACAGTAATAGAGACAGTGTTGTACTGACGCCGGATGCTCTTAGCTTTTACGGCTCCTGCTTGGCTCATACAGGGAAAACAACATCATGAGCATTGCACGCTCTGTTTGTAGCAGATGACAGTAAACAGAGTGCAAATTCACACTGTAGCGCGAGTCACATACAGAGTGCATACTTATTTAATTAAACAGCAGCCTTTTGCAGTTTAATATCACTATGAGTCACCCACAGTGGGAATCTGCCGTCATAACGTCAGAGCTCCTTGTTAAAAACAACACAGAAACACTTCAAACTAAAAGCTCAGTCAAAATTAAAGATAAATTTATGGGAAAAAGTATGACAGAAATACTGTATATCACTCCTGTAAAGTTATGTAATATTTACTGTAATACTACTACTACTTATAATAATAATAAATCAGTCATTTGATTAAAGTTTTAATTCATTCATTTATTTAAACACCATTTTGATGATAAAATTTAAATAAACTGTAGATATAGAGTTAAGGTTGCAAGCTTAAGTTGATCGTAGAGACCGTTGCCGCCAATGGTTTCTACAATCTATTTAGGCTTATGATGAACTTTTTATTGTGTAGAAGAGATGTGAGTTTTATATGTTGAGTTATTGCTGGCTCTCGCTCCAGCTGAAAAGTCAACCACAGCATTTCTGGATTAATTAATATTTTAAATGGCCTTCAAATTTTGATTACCACCTGCTTATGTCTCAGCATCAATGATTCATTAACAGCAATGCTACATTCCTGCCACCCTTGACACACACCCCCACACACCCACACTCACAATGACACACACACACACTCCACCGTACAGATGTGTTAAACCAACAACATGACAAAGGATATTGAATAATTGTTATGATAACAAAATGACCTTCTGCAGCAGAGTTCCTCTGTAAATTTCTATGACAATCAACTCCTTTCATTGCCCACAGACACTGCAAATGCTTTTCATGCAATAGATCTTGAAACTTTCAACTGCTAAGCTTGTTTCAGATTAAACAGTGGCTAGATAAAAGTACTATAAAATGAACTGTGAATCTCAGTCTCACTGTTGCATGAAAAGTTGATGTTGTTTACATGTTGGCTGAACTTGTGACTAATTATCCCAGCGCTTGGTGTTTGGACTTACTGTTTACTTTGTGTGCATTTTTTACACTCGGTACAATCTATCATTTCAGAGACACTGCTATCTTTGCTCCTGGAAGCATCTGCAAGATAAACACAAATGTGTGAATTCTTATGAGAAGATTAATAGAGGTTTGAAGTTAATACATGACCACTAGCACCACTAGTGTCACCATCCGAAACTGCAAAAATAAGGTTTCCTGGCCACACAGACATTGTTTACACTAAAAATGGCTTACTTATAGTTGTCTCTGTAGATTAAGATGGAATAGGGGAAAGTATTGTAATGTTGGGGGGGAAAGCACAGACTTTACCTAAGTTTGTATCTTTACTATTTAGCTATACTGTATTTTACCTTTATACCTGCAAAATCAAAATGCATTCTAGCTTAAAAGTTTTTTCCAGTCCATTTCTTTTCAATTCTTTGAAATCATATGTATCTTTTTCTCTCTTTCATAGACACATGCACAGACACAAATATTCATGTGTGTGTGTTTGTGTGTGTATAAGACCATGTGACCTGTTTTATTTATACTGCTGTACAAAACTAATTAGAACAGGATCTTCAGCTCAATTCTGCAGGGACTGATCTCTCACACCTAAAGCAAAAAATATTCACAGATATAACATAAAACATATGGTTAAAGACCGTAGAAATGTAGGATTTTGCTGGTTCTTTGAGTTAAAGGGCACTTATGCTTTTAAATTTAACTATGTACTGCTATTATCCTGTGATGATTCATACTGCCAATTGAAAATGATTAGCTGTAATTCTGAGGTTAGAATCTGTCACAGTTATTTTGGTCGTGTCATCTCTTTCTGCTAAATTATCACCTTTTTCTTGTTCTAGTGTACAGTATGGGACTGGGATTCTAATGGCAAACATGACTTTATTGGAGAATTTCAAACCACCTTCAAAGAGATGAAGTCAGCCATGGATGGGAAGCTGGTATACACATACAAACACACATTAACAAAACAGACACCGCAATACAATAGATCACTTCATCAATGCAAAGTACACTTGTCAAAGTGAAAAGAAAAATACTTTTATTAATTAAAATAAAAAAGTTCACCTTTGTTTGCTTCGTGCTTCTCTAAGTCACATGTCTTGTATGCATGGATAGTGTTTCACCTAATTTCAAGATAAATTCACCTGTGCATGGGAGTATCCCCATTGCATTACCAAGAAAACACTAGATTATGAAAATCCAGAAACATTCCACATACAGGTCTTTGAAGAAAAAAAAAAAGGCCAGCAAGGGCAAGGATATTAGAATACTTACAAAGTGCTGAATATACAATGAAGCGCATTGAACTGAGCAACAGCAATAGCATGCATACTTCATAACTCCAGCTTATATGAACGTGTGGAAAGAAAAAAGCCTTCATTAATAAAAAATAAAAAACTCATATCACCTCTCTCACTGGAGTGTGCCCCTGGGCATGTGAAAAGCAGTGGGAATTTGAGGAAGATTTTATAGTCCGATGAGGTCAAAATGTAACCTTTAAACCTGCTAAGTGCATTGAGGATTTGTGGAAATTCTGCAGCTCCCAAATGGTCCCAATCGAACTCGATGGAAGTTTTTTTAAAGCTTTGACAAGAATTCTGTACTCTGTTGCTGATAGAGACTCACTCAAGAGACTGGCTGGGTGAATAAGAATGCACTCTTATTCCTTATTACACTCTTAAAATATGTTATATTTAGTATATTACTAATGTTCATAATTAAAACAAAAAACTAACCCTAAGTTTTAAATGTAGTCACATGTATTTTTAGGGTTAAGTGTCTGATGACTGAAATGCAGAACCTATTTTTTATTATTATTTTATCTCTGTTTAACAAAATTATTTGTTACTAACTTTGGCCTACTTTACAAGTCTAATATTGCACTCAGACAAGAAATAATTAAATTAACCTGTTAAATTAATGTAACCTAAAATAATAAATCTTTTGGAATCTATGACTTGGCACAATTAGTCTTTCACTCTCTGAGTTACTCTTTGTTTTGGGCGATGTCTTCCTGTTAAGATCAAATGCTATATTTCACTTAAGCATGAAAAGCTGTTGCATAAAACATTGAATGCACAGTGATGTAATGATGTTGTTGGGTGCTATTGTTTAAAGACCTAATAGGGTTATTTATCTCTTACAAAAAATTAAAACCAATGGATACCACTGGAAAGTTAATATTATGTAGAAAATAATAAATTTCAGTCATGACAACTCTTGTAAAGATTTAACATGTTAATGTGGATATAACATATAACAAGATACTGGTCTTGGCAGACAAGATCTGTTACGCTGCTGCTGCTGCAGAACAAGTACAGAGACTTGCAACTGCTTGAACATACACAGACATACTGAGTTAAGCATGTGGACATGCTGCTGCTGCTGCACAATTGGACAACACAAGACATACTGCATCAAGCATGTATGACAGCTGCTGCGCAATCAGACATATATACATGTTGGAGAGCTAGACATGTGGAGGTGGAGGGTTTCAGAGAAAACTCTTACAGCGCGCTGCAGTGAAACCAGCTTACTTGCAAAATGAGCTAACTTAAATATTAGGCAAAGAGAAAGAAGGCAAGTCGACTGACTACCTAATTATATGTCAAATGACCTATCAGCTTACACCATTTGAGCTGATTGGCTTAATACGTCACATGTGAGTGGGCTGATTGGATAACAAATAACAAGTTTAAAGAGCTTAGCTTGCATCATGTAGAGTTCATGCCTGAGCTTAGTCATTTTGGTGGAAAAAGTAGAAGATAAGAAAATCAGTTAAACTGCTTATTGAATATATGGATATTTTGAAACCACTTGTTATTGAATATATTGAGTTGTTCCTGTACTGCAGTTTTCTATGGTTTCCCTTGACTTTTGACTCTCTCTTTCTATCTTTTATTTTTCTTTTTGTCAGTTTTCTCTTACTTTACATCCCAGCTACCCTTTTCATATTCTATAGTCCCCCATCCCTGTCGTATCTGACACTTTATTCAAGAATTGCCTGTGTGTGTCTCTCCCACTGATTTACCCTTTTTCTTTTGACCTTCTTTTTGTCCTTGATTATGTGTAGACATCAAATCTATTGTCACTTTGAACACAATGTTAGCAGCAGAGAAAAATAAACAATGAAAAAGAGGAAAGGAGCAAGAGGGAAAACATGTAAAAACAAAAAGTTGTGACCAAGAAAGCAAGATAGAGTGGTGATTTCAGGTTTGACTATCCTTGTGGGGACATTTGGTCCCACAATTTAGGCTAAATCTGACCTACAGATAGCTATCAAGCTGTAAGGGGACTAGATTTCTAAATCATCATTTAGATAGCAAGTTATCTAAAATTTTCTATTATGGTGGGGACTTTCCTTTGTCTTCTATTGTTTTTACACTGAGCTAATGATATTTGATATCCCCTAACTCTACTTAAAGGTTGTACAGAAATCTTTTTGCATTTTTAGGTTTTCATTAAGACATTATTGCATATTTAAGCCATTTTACTCATGGAGACCATTTGCTGGTCCCCAAAACGTAGGTGATTTCAGGTTTTACTATCCTTGTAGGGACATTTTGTCCCACAATGTGGGCAAAATCTGACCCGCACAGACCCACTATTACCATGCCAAATACACATTATACATAAGTCTATATAGTCTGAATGAGTTCACTCTATTCTGTCACCTCTCTCATTTAAAATCTATTACAGGCTGTGCTGATTAGTAGTCATTGTGTGGCTTTAAATTCCATTAACTTCATATTCACTACCATCCTCTTGAGTGCAAAGCAGACAGGCTTCAACTGACGCTTCCTGTGGCATTTGTTAATCAGTGGAATATCTCGTCTGTCAGCGCATGTTGATTACTCTGATAGCGGGGTTCACAAACAGGTGCTTCAATGGGAAACTGAGATTCCTTGAGTCTCCAGGGGTGGAAGGAAACTTCACACATGCTTTTTAGAGAGAGAACCTGATTTATTGAGATCTTTAGAACAATAATAATCGTGACTGAATGTCTGTGATAATAATTAGATAATTTTAACTAATTCAGCCCAGTTTCCATGGATTAAAGTCTTCTTTGGATCTTTGAATTGTTAGCATTGTCAGTAGGCTCACTGAGATTTGTACTCACACACTAGAAACTGTTTGGCTGGATAGATGTTTCTTTTTTCTCTCTCTCTTTCTCTCTGATCTTTGATCAAAAATGAAAATTCTGTCATAATTTCCTAATACTTATCCTCATGATCCTTTGATTTAACGATAGTGGATGGGGACCAGAGATGGATGTGGCACAATTCACTTTCATTGTATGAATAAGAACATACTGCTAGATAACTTCTTTTGCAAATTTGACCATAAAACCTAACAGGTTTGAAACAAAATGAATGTGAGTAAATGATGATAAAATTTTATTATGGGGTGAATTATTCAATTGACCATCTCAGCCATTTTAAGAGAAACTGCAAATTGATCTCATATATAAGGTCACCAAAAGGTGACTCATCAAAACTGATATGTTTGTTGAAGTCTCACCTGCACTGCTAGCTCACAGTCAATCATTCTCACATTTTCTGAAAAACCTAACTGCAGACACTATGTTATACCGAGTCTTTTAGACATCTATCTGTCAAGGTGCCTGTAAACCTGTTGGCATCATCCTCTCATACTAATCGATCACAAGTGTACCTCAGAATAAAAGACCTGCAAGTCCAAGCAATCCATCATGTGGTTCAATGGGTTTTATGGCAGAGATGAGTGAATGAATGAATGCAGTACTCATGTGTTGTGTTCTATTGACTCTGTTTCTGACAGATACAGTGGGAGTGCATCAATCCTAAGTACCAAGTGAAGAAGAAGAACTACAGAAATTCTGGGATGGTGATTCTTACCTTGTGCAAGGTGAGATTGTTTTTTCACTCTGACAATTTTAATCTGGTGGTAGCTTTATGATTATAGATCTAGGCTGCTAAACTGCTGAAAAGACCACCTAATCCACCAACCAGATCACTACCAAACCAGCATAAACTAGCCTTGAATAAGCTTGGCTGGTCTAAGATGGTCTTTTTAGAAAGGAAGAATATATCCCAACTAAAGTGAACATTTAACATGTTCTGCTCCATGTAATAGATTGGTAAGGATGTAAGAGTAGATCTGGAAAAAATAATAATAATAATTTTTGGAAGTGCTCAATAGGTCACTTGCAATGATCTTT
Organism: Myxocyprinus asiaticus; assembly: GCF_019703515.2. Lineage (NCBI taxonomy): Eukaryota > Metazoa > Chordata > Actinopteri > Cypriniformes > Catostomidae > Myxocyprinus > Myxocyprinus asiaticus. The sequence continues at coordinate 13,723,561 of NC_059373.1, read as the reverse complement.
CGTTTTGGATTACTAATGTAATTTTTCATTAATTGTTTTATCTCTGTTTTAGATTATTAAAATGCACTCTTTTCTGGATTACATCATGGGAGGTTGTCAAATTCAGTTCACAGTAAGTTTTGGAAAGCATTCCCTGTTTTTACCACTCACGCTGTTAATAACTGGACCCCGCAGAGTAGCGTCACATAATGTGTTTCTGCAACAGCCAGTTACGTTACAAGCTGTCAGATCGGCTTTTGCGATGACACAAGCTGTGCTGGTCAAGCGTCTGTAATTTATATTCGCTCAAACAGTTACTCATACAGTCTTTTAAACCACAGAATAAGTTTATTTTATATACATCCAACTTGTCACCAAAGTACTATGATAAAATGTTTACAGCTCTTATACGCACAGTCAATACATCAAACACGATCTTCCTCCAATGCGTGCTGCCATTTGTTTACATTAGTAGCGGTTGTCATTCATCAAACAAACAGCTACTCAAAGAGTCTTTTCAAGAACATAATATGTTTATTTTATGTAACAAACAGCCTAATTGTCACCAAAGTACCACGATGACAGTTCACAGCTTGTATATGCACAGCCATCATATCTAAACACGATCTTCCCATGCAGCCATGTCTGCTTATTATTAGGTGCAGATGCAGTTTATATTCACACAAACAGCACCTCAAACAGTCTTTTCAGGCATATAAAATGTTTGTTTTCTGAAACAGACAGCCAAACTATCACAAAAGCACCACAACAACAGTTTAAAAACTCACAGTGAAAACATGCTGATCGAGTGTGATTATCTGACGCATTCAGCCAAGTCTGTTTACATTAGCGCATGTCACACACACACACACACACATGCACGCACAATGTCTGAGAAGTCAGACAGTGCACATAGGCAAACCAGACTGCTGATACTATTTGTTCATTTGTTTTTTACAGCTATAAAAATGAAATAAATAAAACAAATACAGTACAGCAGACATAACCTTTTTGTTCACATGTTTACTATATTATATAAAGTTTTTTTTTTTTTTTTTTTTTTATGACAAGAAATCAAAATGTTTTAATAACATTTAAAAAATACTCATCTACACTCTGCCCGCCTTTACCGGCTGTGCAGTGTCACATTCAAAAATAACTCACTCCAGGGGGCACTGCAGGGGAATTTTGTTAAATTAGTGCACAGTTAATCATGAAAAGGTTAATGTCATTTTAAAGACTTTGCAATACAATACAATACAATACAAATGTATTTCTATAGCACATTTAAAGCAACAGCAGTTGAATAAAGTGCTTTCCAAAATAGTAAGATTAAAAAGATAATAAATTATAAAACATGTACATTCACACACCACATTAACAACAATTAATTTTGCTCAACCTCAAAAGCCAGACACAAAAATGCATCTTTAAACAAGACTTAAAGGGATAGTTCACCCAAAAATGAAAATTGTCACATTGTTTACTAACCCTCAAGAAATCCCTGGTGTGTATGACTTTCTTTCTTCACCAGAACACATTTGAAGAAAATTAGAAAAATATCTTAGCTCAGTAGGTCCTTAAAATGCTAGTGAAAGGTGATCCGATTTTTGAAGCTCCACAAATCACAGGCAGTCAGCATAAACGTCATCGATATGACTCCAGCTGTTAAATTAATGTCTTCTAAAGTGACACGATTGCTTTTGGTGTGAAAAATATAAATATTTAAGTATTTTTTAAACCCTAAATCATGCTTCCGGTGAGCAGCGGTACACGCGTATGACGTAATCGCATTGGTATTTGAAACACGCTAGAACTGAGACATGTGCATCACAGCCAGAAGAGCAGCGCTGTTTACGTCCGATGTACAAAGATGCCTAAGTTTGTTCCTGGGAGGCAACAGTTGTCCTAACCTCGCCCCCGCCCTAATTCTAACCATATGGAGCCTGTAAGTCTGAGTAGCCTACCAGGAACAACGCATGCCACCTTTGCCCCATCGCTGCTATATAGAAGTGAGGAGAGACGCTGTACAGAAGCTTGGTTGTTTTAAGTTTAGATCTGTATTTATCTGTTTCTTTACTCGCAATGGTGCATTTGTGGGCTTATCCTGGATGTCTCAACTGAGTGGAGAATGTGAGATTACATCTGTATCATGGCAACGCAAATACATCACACGAGAGACCGCTTGAACTCCACCTCTCGTGAAGCTTACCAGAAGCGATGATTTAGAGTTAAATCATCTTTTTCGCACCAAAAGCGATCGTATCGCTTTTGTAAGACATTCATTTAACTGCTGGAGTCATATCTATGACGTTTATGCTGACTGCGATTTTTGGAGCTTCAAAAATCATATCACTGTCCACTTGCATTTTAAGGACCTACTAAGCTAAGATATTTTTCTATTTTTCTTCAAATGTGTTCTGCTGAAGAAAGAAAATCATACATACCTGGCATATCATGAGGGTGAGTAAAGAATGAGAGAATTTTCATTTTTGGGTGAACTATCACATTGAAAGCTGTTGCAGATGAATAAAAGAAAACCAACCCCCACTGAATATATAGACTGGATATTTGTAGTTGTAGTTCAATCAAATAATTTAATCAGGAAACTATTGTGTTGTGTTTTTGGAATGGTCTTAAAGGGATAGTTCACCGAAGAAAAAAACAAAACATTCTGTCATCATTAATTTACCCGTATGTGTCCAAATTTATATGACTTTCTTCCGTGAAGCACAAAATGGAGATGTTAGGCAGAACCACAGTTAACCTTAGTCAACATTCACTTTTATTGTATGGAAAGAAGATGCAAAAAAAGTGAATGGTGACTAGGCTAACATTGTGCCTAACAATTTCCTTTTGTGTTCCACAAAAGAAAGTCAGAGGTGTTTGTAAGGTCAAGAGGGTAAGTAAATATTGACAGAATTTTCTGTTTTGGGTGAACCATTCGTTTTACTTAAAGGCTAGAATTGGCATCTATCATAGTGTTGTTGTTCTGCAGGTGGCGATTGATTTCACTGCTTCAAATGGTGACCCTCGAAACAGCTGCTCCCTCCACTACATCCACCCTTACCAGCCCAACGAGTACCTCAAAGCCCTGATTGCTGTTGGCGAGATCTGCCAGGACTATGACAGGTAATCCACCAATCAATCACACAATCATCAATTAGTCAGTCAGTCAACCAATAAATCAGTTAATCAAGTGGTCATGCGGCCATGATTTTTGCCAAATAAAATTTAATAGACCAACTAGATGATCTAGCCCATTACGAAATTGAGCAATCAACTGTTTACTGCAGTTGTTTTCTCAGTATAGGCCATTAACCAAACTTTTAGACCAGTTAATCAATTAATTACACATTAAGTCAATCAACCATCCAGCCTTATGACTGCCAGGGCCTGTAGGATGTAATGCTGCCATGTCAAGGATTGTGTGTACACTTCAATCACTCACTTAAACTCTGAGTCAATTATATTTGACCCCTCACAATGTTACATCCCTTCTCACCTCATTGCTCATCTCTGGGGCTCAATACACTCGGATTAATCCTCTCTACTTCTGATGTGTTTTCAGTGACAAAATGTTTCCTGCCTTTGGCTTTGGAGCCCAAATTCCACCAGACTTCAAAGTAAGTTGATTGTTTTATATGTAAAAGTAAAAGAGCTTTTGTTTTGATTAAACTTTCATAACATTTATTTCCATTCAGTTATGTGCAATTTAAGGGGATTTGGTAAGTTATTTTAAATGACCAGTCACTTTGACTGTGGTAGAGTTACTACAGTGAAAAACTGGAAAACCTGTTTGAAGATCAGTTTTGACGTTCTGTTTGTTCGGGGCTAGAGGAGCAGAAATTGCACACTTCACCTTTAAGATCAAATATTTAATTCAGTAATCACCTTTACATGTCTTTGAACAATTAAGTGGTTTTTATGATAATTCGTTTTTATTATTTTACTTGTTTTGTTCAAATTAACATAAAATAGAGAATATAAAGGATTTTCTTAGTTGAACTGAATTTGTAACGTGAAAGTTTCCAATACAATTCAATGAATCACCATGGAAACCGGAGTGCTTCGAATCCCTCACAGTTACCTAACAGGAGATTTCTGAATAATTCATGAACTGCTGATGCCCTTTTACAATAATCACCTCATCACCTGCTAATCTATGCCAATCACTCAAAATCAGGTCACCTGATTTGTTGCCATGTTCTAATCAGTTGTCATGGCCAAAATGGGGTTGAATATGAATCTAAAATGCATTTTATTTGACCGCAGTTCAAGCCACAGAAAAGCTCCATGTTTTATGCATGGTCTTATCCCATTCATTGGTTGCAATGAATGAATGAATATAAATGAACCATTCAAACTCTATGAAGAAATGGAATGTTAGTTCTTCCAGTACATTATATGGGCTCTAATAGCATCATGTCAACAACAGATAACAGTTAACTTCAAAGTTTGTAAATCTGATTGAACTGATTTTATATTCTCTGTGCCTTTGGAAAAGAAAATCAAAGCTGCCGTCATGTCACTGTTTTTTGAGATTTTGAAACTAAGCTGTCTTTTTTCTTCTCTTTAGGTTTCACATGATTTTGCTGTGAATTTTGATGAGGACAACCCAGAATGTGCTGGTGAGTCATAGAAGTGTAAATGACAAAATGTCTTTTTTTTTTTTTTTTTTGTCATTAACAGTTTTTATTGATTCCACACTCATCAACAAACAGCACATGAAAACACGGAATCACCTTTCAAAAAAATATAACCCCCTTCCCACCCCCCACCCAACACACGTCCCAGTGGTCAGACACGCATACAAGCAGACAGTCCAAAGAAAATACTCGGACATAAAAAATAAAGAAAAAACACAAAAAATTGTCCAAGAAAAAGGGTTCCACACATCAATTAATTACATACACATCATTTAAACTGTCCCTCTCCACTGTTCCTCCCTGGCAACCCTCCAAGAAGGCCAAATATGTGCCCCACTTCTTCTCAAAGGCACCCAAGCTGCCCAGCCGTCTATGCAACATCTTTTCAAAGGCTGCCACTGTGCCCAATTCGGTGCACCACTCATGAAATGAGGGTGCACCAGCTGACTTCCATCCCCCAAGGATCACTTTCCTGCTGATCATCACACTGGTAAGGACCCAGTTTTTAATATGTGTATTCCCTAAATTAACCCCCGCTCCATCACCCAAAATACAAATTCTGGGGCAGAATGAAATGAGTGCCCAGGATCTCACAGACATAACTCTGAACCCTCGACCAAAACTGTTGAATCTTAGTACAATACCAAAAAACATGGGCTATGTCCCCATCCTCTGATTGGCATCACCAACAGGTGGGTGAATCTTGACCAAGCCTATGCAATCTAGAGGGAGTCCAATAAAAATTATGCAGAATCTTAGACTTGACATTTTTTTTAAAATCCTACCCCATTCTTCATCCTCCAGTACTAAATTCAGGTCTTTCTCCCATAACTTCTTGAGAGATGTCAAAACCCCGTCCCCTAGACTCTGAATTAGCCAGGAATAGTACGCTGAAGCCTCGTGACCCTTTCCAAAAGCCGCTAGTTTCATCTCAAGAGTGTCTGCAGCTTTAGGGGGCTGCGTACTACACCCTAAGATGGTACAAAGTAGATGACGCAGCTGTAAGTACCTGAAGAACTGAGATCTGGGAATCCCAAACTGCTGTGTAATATTATCAAAGGATCTCAATGCTCCATTTTCATACAGGTCACCCAGCGTAGCAATTCCCTTCTCAATCCATTCTGTCCAGCAAAAAGGGGACTTCTTAATACACAATTTAGGGTTTAACCAAATAAATGTCTGAATTGAGCACGCGGGAAACTTTTGTCCACACTAACTGCATGTGTGAGATAACGGGATGTGTCTTTACTTCTCCGGGCAGCTTGGTAGAAAGACATTGCAATGGCAGGATAGGGGCAAGGACTTCCTGTTCAATAAAGAGACAGGGAGGAGCTCTTTCAGGCGGAAGCGACAATTGTGCCAAATGTCTGAGACCAAAAGCATAATAGTAAAACAATATTTTGGGGAAACCTAACCCACCTTTGTCAATTGGCCTGTGTAACTTGTTAGAATGCATTCGAGGACATTTACCATTCCAGATAAAAGATTTAGCAATACTATCAAATTGTTTAAAATAAAAGAGGGGAACTTCAATGGGGAGAGACTGTAATAGGTAGTTACATTTTGGAATACAATTAATTGTATTATAACATTAACCTTCCCAATCATAGATAAATGTAATAAAGCCCACCTTTCCACATCACACCCTTTTTTTATTAAAGGGTCAATATTAACTAAATTGCATAAATTTGCTGGGAATACAATACCCAAATACTTAATGCCCTGTTTGGGCCACTGAAAGGTGCCCGGCTGAAAAGCCGTTACCGGGTAGAACGCTGTCAGAGCCAGAGTTTTGGATTTAGACCAAATAACTCTGTATCCCGAAAATTTAGAGAAGGAATTGATCATTCTGTGAAGGCAAGGCATAGATCTAGTGGGGTCGGCGAATAATAAAATATCATCTGCGTAAAGCAAAAGCTTATGCGCCACACCTCCTGCCACCACCCCTGGAAAATCATCTTCCCTTCTTATCGCAGCTGCTAATGGTTCCAGGTCAAGACAGAACAATAATGGGGAAAGAGGGCAACCCTGCCGGGTGCCCCTATCCAGAGTAAAATAATCTGAAATTAATGAATTTGTTTGTACCGCTGCTACAGGGTGTCTATAAAGTAACTTAATCCAACCAATAAATGTACTCCCAAACCCATACACTTCCAAAATCTTAAAAAGATAATCCCATTCTACCATATCAAACTCCTTTTCGGCGTCAAGTGAGATGGCAGCGATCGGAGTCTGATCATTGGCTACTGACCACATGATATTGATGAAACGCCTAATGTTGTCAGAAGAGCTACGGCCCTGAATAAACCCCACTTGATCTATATCTATAAGGGATGTCATAATTTACTTAATCGGTTAGCCAAAATTGACAATTTTTACATCTAGCTGGATCAGGGAAATTGGATGGTAACTCGCTTGGATTTTTGTCCTTTTTAAGGATCAGACTGATCCGGGCTTGTGTCTTGGTTGGTGGAAGCTTTCCATTCTTTAATGATTCCATATAAACTTCTAGTAAAAGTGGAGCCAATTCTGTAGCATAAGATCTAAAAAATTCAGCGGCAAAACCATCTGGCCCCAGAGCCTTGCCTGTAGGTAAGGCCATAATTACCTCGTCAAGCTCCTCCAAGGTTATCTCAGAATCAAGAATTTTTTTGCTCAGTCATCAATTTGGGGAATTTTAATGGTTCTACAAAGTTTCTAATGTCTTCATCAGTAGACGAAGACGTGGAACTATAGAGATCAAGATAGAACTCTTTAAAAGCATTATTAATATCAATGGCCGAGGTAAAAAGTTCACCACCAGCAGATTGACAAAATGTCTTTTTGATTTTCAAAAAGAAATTTCAATAAAGTCCTATTTGATCTTCAACTATGGGGCAAACATCTTACACTTTCACCCTTGGGAAAAGCAGAAGATGATCGGTAATTCAGAGCATAAACTACAGTATGAGCTGTTATGCATTTAAATGAGGATGCGCCCGTCTTTTTATAAACAAATATTTGAACAAACAAGACTGCCTTATAACCCCTATTATAACCTTATCTCTGAGGTAAAAGGTCATGCTATTATCTGGCATTTTCATTTAGTTAGTAGCTGTGGAATTTATATGACCATCAATATAACATATTTTCCATCCATAAAACAGATAGTTTAGGTCCTGGATTCTGATTAGTCAATATAGCATTCCAGCCATGCTAAAATACTTATCGCCAGTAAATGTAAAAGTGCATGTCATTAATAGAATAACAGTCTATTATTGTTTAAATATTAGGGACTGTATCGTCTGGTGGAAGGATGGTACTTGATAAAATTATGCTTGAATGAACATTTGTGTTCTTAAAGAATCGTTCAACCAAACATGAAAATTCTCATTTACTCACCCTCATGCCATTCCAGATGTGTATGACCTTCTTTCATCTGCTGAGAAAAAGATTTTTAGAAGAATCTTTTTATTTTTATTTTTTATTTTTTTTAGAATAATAGCTCTGTAGGTCCATTCAATGCAAGTGAATGGTGACCAAAACTTTGAAGCTCCGAAAAGCACAAAGGCAGCATAAAAGTAATCCATACTCCAGTGTTTTAATCCATATCGTCAGATGAGATATGATAGGTGTGGGTGTGAAACAGATTATTAAAGTCCTTTTTTACTATAAATTCTCCTCCCTGCCCAGAAGGTGGTGATATGCACAAAGTATGTGAATTGTCAAAAACAACAGAAGAATGTCTAAGTGAAAGTGGACATTTACAGGAAAAAAAGGACTAAAATATTGAACCGTTTCTCACCCACACCTATCATATTATTTCTGAAGACATGGACTTAGCCGCTGGAGTCATATGGGTTACTTTTATGCTACCTTTATGTGCTTTTCTCAGAGCTTCAAAGTTTTGGTCACCTTTGACTTGCATTGAATGGACTTGCAGAGCTGAGATATTCTTAAAATCTTGTGTACAATATGTACTTAAAATACACACATGGGATGGCATGAGGGTGAGTAAATAAGAGAATTTTCATTTTTGGGTGAACTATTCCTTTAATATTTTTATTATGTAGTAACGGTTTTATAAAAGCAATAAAGCACTTGAGGGTGTGCTATAATTTTAACACAGGCACAGCTTAATTGCTACATGTCATTTCATCCCCCCCCCCCCCCCTTTTTTTTTTTTTTTTTTTTTTGGAATGATTGTACCCATGTTGTTTGTGTTTTGCAGGTATTCAAGGTGTGGTGGAGGCTTATCAGAACTGCCTGCCGAAAATCCAGTTATACGGCCCCACTAATATTGCCCCCATCATCCAGAAAGTTGCCAACTCTGCCTCTGAGGAGATGCATACCAAAGAGGCCATGGTTAGTGAGTGATGGAGAAAGAGTGAAAAAGACAATGCCTTTAATTGGACTGAGGAGCTTAATTCCTGTACTGCACCATATTGCTGCCATCTGCTTTACTGTTGTAACTTTTTTTTTTTTTAAATCAAGTCGAGTAGCAGATGTACCTGAAAGAAAACCGTGTGGAAGAAATGCCCATTTTATTGCCTACTACTGTAATGTTCAGTGGGGTCCAAAAGTCTGATAATTGAAAATTTGGGATTTTTGTTATTTAAATCTGGAAATAAACGACTTAGGTTTTTGAAAAATTTTAAACGAAACATTGTGATATAAAAAGAAATATGTAAGGTTCTGCACTATTTCCAGGTCACTAATCAAATAAAAGCTCATTTGTCATATGTTTACTCCTTTGTACAAAATGTTTTCCTTGCTGCAATTGAAGCACACAGGATGTTCTTTTGAATATTCTCAGACCATGCCACCTCAAGTACATGCTATCATTAAAGCAAAAGGCGATATACCAAATACTAAAACATTTGTTGTAGTAAATCGGAACAAAATGCAAAATAGTAGCATTTTCCTTAATTGTTTCAGACTTTTGGATCCTCTGTATGTTGGTTATCATGGAGCTTTAAATACAAAATGCAAACACCTGGTGTCATATACTGTGTGATGTTAATATTTGTATGTTCTGTCACATTTCCTCTATCACTCTATCTCTCTGTTTCTTCATCTATGGCATTAGGAGTACTTTATTCTGCTAATCCTGACGGATGGAGTGATCACAGATATGGCAGACACGCGAGAGGCCATCGTCCACGCCTCACACCTGCCCATGTCTGTCATCATCGTTGGCGTGGGCAACGCGGATTTCAGCGACATGCAGATGCTGGATGGTGATGATGGAATTTTGCGATCGCCTAAAGGAGAACCAGTCCTGAGGGACATCGTTCAGTTTGTGCCCTTCCACAACTTCAAACATGTGAGTAAAAACAATAATAAAATAAAAACCATCATATGACCAGCTACATGTTGGTGTAATGGGAGCCAGCTGGTACGTGTTTGCTGTGCAGTGTGTGTGTGTAAACCTCACTCCCCTGGCCTCGAGAAGCACAATCGATTGACGCTAGGGGCTAGCCTTTAGCCTCCTCGTAAGCGCACCTCCATCCAGAGTGGGTTGAGCAGGACTGGTTACATTGGCTAGACAATAGCCAACATAAGAGTTTTTTTAAGATTTTTTTTTAAAGGATCATTATTTATATACATATATATATATATATATATATATATATATATATATATATATATATATATATATATATATATAATATATATAAAAAAACATTTTAATTTTTTTTTTTTTGTATACATTTTTCCTCCTAAAATCTGATTTTCTCCACACAAAAAAAGTTTTGTTTTTTGTGGCAAAAAAAAAATTGTCAATAGTTTTGTTTTTTAGTAAACAGGATGTTTATGTGCTGCTGTGCAAATTTCCATATAAACAGCCTCTTTGCATGTAAAAGGTGATGCAGCGCTATGCTGCACTATTACTTGCGAGCTGCTGGTTTGCTGGTCGGTCCAATATACAGTGTTTTACCTTGTGTGTAACTACCCCATATTACTGCCCCATTCTTCAATAAAAGCCTCTTTGCAAAGTTTGCATTACATTTATTCATGACGAGGTCGGGCTGAAATCATCAGAGGTGTAAGCATCAACTATTCATTTCTGATGTTGGGATTTTTCAGAAGTAAATTCAGAGCATATGGTGCTACACACAGCCAGTAACAGCACAAAGTTTGTCCTATTTTTCTACATTGAACCTGATCAGAAATTAGTTATTCAAATGTTAAGAAACTGATAGTATCTACAATGCTTTCTACTTACAATGTCATTGTGACTGGGCAGGCCACATTTCTTGTTACCAAATAGGCATCATTCATGTGTTTAGATGTATTCACCTGTCTGATGTCAGAAGGTTTTAAGAAAATTTGAGTTCTGAAATGTCCATGTCTTCATAGTACTATGAACTCAAAAGATCAAGGAAATTTTGATTCCTCAAGATATGACTTTAATTCTTTTGGAAGTAGCTTAAACGTTGACCGTTGCTGTCTGTTTAGAACACTAAGAAGATGCTGTAAACAGTTAAAGGACTACATGAACATAATAAAGTTTTGGAAATTTAACAGATGACTAATAAATCAAAGCTTCATGAACAGTTGTTTCTAATGATGACAAATGCTTCATGCCAAGTTTAAGGATTTTAGAAGACTGTATGAAACCTCTGGTCAGGGTTTAGTCAGGCAAAGAAAGTGTAAGAGGGTGTCGTACATCTGAAAGCATCCTCCTTTCTTTTCACCTCTCCCCTTGCTCAGGTCAGTGCATTTCTCTCCCAGCTGTCTGTCTCGGCTCCAATAACAAGCATCTGAGCTGTGGAACTGATGGAAGGAAAAACATCAAAGCTCTAAGATTTTAGTGCTCTGTGTTTAGTTTAATTAAGGAGTGTGAAATCGTTTGTGTAGAACAGTCTTCATTATGAAAGCATTTCTTTAAGTGTAGCATAGTCTGTGCTGCATCCATCCAGATATCATTGCCTCTGCACTTTACAGTAAAGTTGAGGTCATTCAAAGTTCAGTTTTTTTTAAACATTTTTTTCTCCCATAAAGCCTACATGAGTAGAGGATGAAACATTCACTCTTTAAAAAACAGGGTTTTTAAGACACTCAGACAACTAATTTCACATTCATTCATGTGTCATTATTCATAAAAATGAATTGTCAATCATGAATACTTCATCATTATTATTATGGAGACAGCTGTGAGAAGAACTCTTTTGAACTGAGTTATTTTACTGGATGACCATTCTCTCATCATTTACTCACTCTCATTATGTTCCAAACCTGTATGCCTATCTTCAGTGGAACACAAAAGGAGATGTTAAGCAGAATGTTAACCTCAGTCACCATTCACTTTCATTGTATGGAAAAAAAGGTAGTAAGTTGCACTTTAAAATCTTTCAGGGTTTTAACATTATTAAAACTCCTCCTCACAGTGAGATGACTGTTAGGAAACTTGCTATCTCAGGTCAACTTCAGCAATGTCACACAATTCATAAATACAACACAACTCTGGAGGTGTGAAGTTGGCTGTCCGATATGAATGTTCCCATGAGAAACTAAGTGTTTGCTTTTATTTTTAGCTCTTTCCTGCTGTTTTCTCCTGTCTTTCTCCACCTGTTTTGCACACAGAGAGAAATAGGAGTGACACCTTTCCTGCATCACCTACTCATGCAAAAGAGAGTAAGATTTAATTTATATTCTTTTCATCCCTCTGTCTTTACTTCAACACAGGCCTCTCCTGCAGCGTTGGCTAAAAGTGTTCTGGCCGAGGTCCCCAATCAAGTCGTGGATTACTACAATGGAAAAGGCATCAAGCCAAAATGCCTATCGGACTATGAGTCTTCCAGAGCATTCAGTCCCTGAGCTTCACACAGCCATAGAGCTGCTTCAAGAGACACAGTTTTCTACGGTCTACTAAAGCTGAAAGACAACTTCATTGATCATTTCAGAGCTTGCAGCAACACTGTCAATATTGACAAGCAGGTCCATCCTTGTGTTTTTAGATATTTATCACTCAAGGTTTCATCTATAGGTTTTCCTTAGCAGATATTTTTCTTCTTATACAACTATTTACATACAGTTGCTCCAAGAAGTATTTGGATATTTTTGGACACATAGGTCACACATATTGGAATTTCATTGCATAGATACAATTTTAAACCAAGTGGAGTGATGTATAATATATATTTATATGTTAGTACTGTGCCAAAGTTTTAGGCACTTGTGAAAAATGTTGTGAGGATGTCTTCAAAAATAATACCATAAATAATTTTAATTTATCAATTAATGTCATACAAAATCCAGTAAACATAAAATAAGCTAAATCATTATTTGGTGTGACAACCTTTGCCTTCAAAACAGCACAATTCTCCAGGTACACCTGGACACAGTTTTTCTTGGTTGTTGGCAGATAGGATGTTCCAAGCTTCTTGGAGAATTCACCACAGTTCATCTACCTATTTAGGCTGTCTCAGTTGCTTCTGTCTCTGCACGTAATCCCAGACTGACTCAATGATTCTGAGACAAAATTTTAAGAAATTGTTTGTGTGTGTGTGTGTGAAAAATATACTGTGCCTAAGACTTTTGCACAGTATTATGTACAGTATACACACACACACACACACACACACACATATATAGATATAGGTAGTTAATTTTAAGAGGAGGTATGAAGTCAGTTCACAAAGGTGTCCTAGCAGAGTAAACACGGGTTTAGTACATCACTTAGACATGTTTCACTTAGTTTGACAACCACAAAGTGTCCAAATACATTTTATCAGAATTTTTAACAGGATATCTGTTGTTTTATAATTCAAAAACCTAGCAAAGCCTTTTTTGTGGGGGAAATATCTTGCTTGAAAAGTGTGTTTGTTCTATATATTGTATATATTATCTATCTATCTATCTATCTATACAGTTATATACTGTACATGTATGTATGTATGTGTGTGTGTATATATATATATATATATATATATATATATATATATAGGTACACTGGCGGCCAAACGTTTGGAATAATGTACAGATTTTGCTCTTATGGAAAGAAACTGGTACTTTTATTCACCAAAGTGGCATTCAACTGATCACAATGTGTAGTCAGGACAATACTGATGTAAAAAAACAGCACCATCACTATTTGAAAATGTCATTTTTGATCAAATCTAGACAGGCCCCATTTCCAGCAGCCATCACTCCAACACCTTATCCTTGAATAATCATTCTAAATTGCTAATTTGGTACTAGAAAATCAGTTGCCATTATATCAACATATAACACAGCTGAAAGCTATTTGGTTTGTTAAATGAAGCTTAACATTGTCTTTGTGTTTGTTTTTGAGTTGCCACAGTATGCAATAGACTGGCATGTCTTAAGGTCAATATTAGGTCAGAAATGGCAAAGAAACAAAAAGAAATAGCTTTCTCTAGAAGCTTGTCAATCAATCATTGTTTTGAGGAATGAAGGCTATACAATGCTTGAAACTGCCAAAAAAAACTGAAGATTTCATACAAAGATGTACACTACAGTCTTCAAAGACAAAGGACAACTGGCTCTAACAAGGACAGAAAGAGATGTGGAAGGCCCAGATACAACTAAACAAGAGGATAAGTACATCAGAGTCTCTAGTTTGAGAAATAGATGCCTCACATATCCTCAGCTGACAGCTTCATTGAATTCTACCCGCTCAACACCAGTTTCATGTACAACAGTAAAGAGAAGACTCAGGGGTGCAGGCCTTATGGGAAGAATTGCAAAGAAAAAGACACTTTTGAAACAGAAAAAGAAACAGAAAAGTTTAGAGTGGACAAAGAAACAGACATTGGACAACAGATAATTGGAAAAGAGTGTAATGGATCTTAACCCCATTGAGCTTTTGTGGGATCAGCTAGACTGTAAGGTGCGTGACAAGTGCCCGACAAAACAGCCACATCTATGGCAAGTGCTACAGGAAGCGTGGGGTGAAATGTTACCTGAGTATCTGGACAAACTGACAGCTAGAATGCCAAGGAGCAAAGCTGTCATTGCTGCATGTGGAGGATTTTTTTGATGAGAACTCTTTGTAGTAGTTTAAGAATTTCTGAAAAAAAAAAATTCAAATTGTAATAGTCATTTTTCATGTTATTAATGTCCTGACTATACATTGTGATCAGTTGGATGCCACTTTGGTGAATAAAAGTACCAATTTCTTTCCATAAGAGCAAAATCTGTACATTATTTATATATATATATATACATATATATGTGTGTGTGTGTGTGTGTGAGTATGTGTGTGTACACACATTAACAACATTAAAACCGCCTGCATAATATTGTGTTGGTCCCCCTCATGCCACCAAAACAGTGCCAACCCGCATCTCAGAATAGCATTCTGAGATGCTATTCTTCTCACCATAATTGTACAGAGCGATTATCTGAGTTACCGTAGACTTTGTCAGTTCGAACAAGTCTGGACATTCTGTCATCTGTTGACCTCTCTCATCAACAAGGCGTTTCCATCCGCAGAACTGCCGCTCACTGGATGTTTTTTGTTTTTGGCACCATTCAGAGTAAATTCTAGAGACTGTTGTGTGTGAAAATCCCAGGAGATCAGCAGTTACAGAAATACTCAAACCAGCCCATCTGGCTCCAACAATCATCCATGCGATTATCTAATCAGCCAATCGTGTGGCAGCAGTGCAGAGCATAAAATCATGCAGATACGGGTCAGGAGCTTCAGTGAATGTTCACATCAACCATCAGAATGGGGAAAAATGTGATCTCAGTGATTTGGACCATGGTTGGTGCCAGATGGGCTGGTTTGAGTATTTCTGTAACTGCTGATCTCCTGGGATTTTTATGCACAACAGTCTCTAGAATTTACTCCGAATGGTGCCAAAAACAAAAAACATCCAGTGAGTGGCAGTTCTGTGGACAGAAATGCCTTGTTGATGAGAGAGGTCAACAGAGAATTGCCAGACTGGTTAGAACTGACAAAGTCTACGGTAACTCAGATAACCACTCTGTACAATTGTGGTGAGAAGATGACAAGCGCTATGCACTCATGCCAATACAAGACAAGACATGGAACATGAGTGTCCGGATCTCGACACCAAAACCGAACCAGACAGGGGAGTTAGGACCAGACACCATGCTCCGGACATGAAATGAGACAGACCGAAGAGCACACGGCAGGGAAATACACCGAAGCCGTGCACTCAAACAAAGACAGACAGAACATGGAGGATGAGTGTCCGGATCCCGACACAGAATGCTATTCTGAGATGTGGGTTGGTGCTGTTTTGGCAGCACAAGGGGAACCAACACAATATTAGGCAGGTGACTTTAATGTTGTGGCTGATCGGTGTATGTGTGTGTGTGTGTATATATATATATATATATATATATATATATATATATATATATATATATATATATATATATATATATATATAGTATACATTTTTTTAATTTTTTTTTATGAATGTCCTTGCTTTGATATTTTGTTATATCATGCAATGACAGTTTTACATTTGACTGAAGTGTCCAAATACATTTTTGGGCTGCTTAAACTGTGAAAAATGGGACATAGAATTAGTTTCATCGCAGCTCCAACCAATCAACAATCTGCCAGCACCTTTTGGTCTACCGTCACATATTCTGTGTAAATGGGAGACAGCTGAAACATGCAACTGTGGACAGTCTTCTTTAGATACAGATGTCAGAGTGATTCCAACTTGTATTTGCCAGTGCGTTTTTTTTTTTCTACTTCTTTATATTGTTATTGTTATTTTGACAGACCTGCTATAAAAGGTATATGTAGTTCAATATAGCATAATATTCCTATAAGTGATAGTGTAGGAGGCAAGTGGTTATTGACCATTGCATGACCAATACTCAGTTAGTAAACACTATTAGTCCTCTATAATCCAAAAAAGAGCATTTTAACAGTGCTTTTTCAGATTATTTATTACCTATTTATTTTATTCAATTTAAAGATTATTTTTGATGTGGGGCCTTTAGGACTACAGATTTTACATAAAGTATATTACATATAGCTATAAACAAAAGAATATGAATATTTATTTGAAAGCAAGTGGAATGGACTAAATTCTGTGAATACATACAATATTTAGGGATCATTCTTTTTGTTTTTTTCTACAGGTTTCCTTGACATTTATGTTTGCAAAATTTCTTAACATAATCTACAAGTTCTTTCAAATGTTTGGAAATAGTAGGAATGTTTTATAGTGCTGTATTAGCCTTTCTTTCCTTTTTTCTCCCATGTGTGTGTGTGTGTGTGTGTGTGTGTGTGTGTGTGTGTGTGTGTGTGTGTGTGTGTGTGTTGTGCGTGTGCGCGTGCGCGTGCTTCAGACACCAGGACTATATTTTGCATGTTGCCAATAAATAATCTGATTTCCCCATTTTTGTGCTGCATTTTTTATTTGTTTTACTTTGTTACATTATCGAATACTGATGTTCACAGTACAATATGCACTGTAGCTCAGCATTGCTCACTTTGCAAGCCATTAAGAATTATTAGGTATTCACAATCACATTCCATAATATTGATTCATAGTAATTAACTAAATGCAAAATGTTATTAGGGATCCTTGAATGTAGAGGCTCTTTAAAAGACCTTGAGAAATGTAGTCCTAGAAGCGTGATTGACTCTTTGTGAGTCAGAGGACTCTTTGAAGTTTAAACACACAAACACACGTGCTCACACTCCCCAGCACACATGCACCCAGCCTTTCAATTAGCTCCATCATGTATAATTAAACACTCAGATCCGTGGGACAAGACCAGAGACAGAGAGAGATCATCACATCCAATGATTCCATCAGTCAGAAATTCATCAGTGTCACGATGCAGAGAATGAGAGTGGCTCAGAACCCAAACGCAGAGTTAAAAATAAAGGAATTTATTTATACAAAAACCAAACACAAAATTTCCACAAGGGGGAAAAAACAAACATAAACTAAAAAATTATCCGGGCTGATAACAGGGAACCAGGACCGAACGGAGCGAGTAGGATGGGACAAGGACCGACATAAATACGACCAACCAATAGGACTGGCTGGAAACACACAAGATGAACTGGCACACATGAGAAGATTAAAATAGGGAGAGAAATCAAACAGGTTAACAAAACAGGGCAGGTGTGACTAATAAACTAATAACAGGCAAACGAGGAGGCAGGGTATGACACAAGACTGAGAGACACGTGGTAATACAGAAACAAAACAAAGCCACGTGCTCTCACAAGACAACAAAACACCCGAATGGCATGAGTGCACATCGCCAAGACAATAAAGCAATATACAGTACACTCATGCCAACCGACAGAACAGACTCGAGAATGCGTACCAACGGCAAACAAAGCAATGCCACGCATTCCCACACTAAACAAAGCCTGAGCGTACATTGCGAGGCAAACGCCACGTGATGCACGCAACAGGCGACAAAACAAGACAGAACATCTGTGCAAGAGTTCGGCCACACACACACGACACCTCAGACTGAAGTGACCGAACTTCAGCACAACGTGAAGACTGCTCGCAATGAGTTCTTACGGTCATGAGAGACAGAACAGATTATTGACACGAGTGCATGCCGCAAGATGACAAGCGCTATGCACTCACGCCAATACAAGACAAGACATGGAACATGAGTGTCCAGATCCCGACACCAAAACTGAAACCGAACCAGACATGGGAGTCAGGATCCAGACACCATGCTCCGGACATGAAACAAGACAGATCGAAGAGCGCACGGCAGGGAAATACACCGAAACCGTGCGCTCACACAAAGACAGACATGGGACTATGATGCCATGGTCCCCCTTCACACAAAAACCCAGACTGACAGAGTGACAGGACTGTGACAATCAGTTTATTTACTAGTGATTTAGCTGATGCTTTCTTGTTCAGAACAACTTGCAGTACATTTACAACAGATACAGAAAACTGCACAGAAATGTCTGGCGCAAAAGTTTCAATTTTAGACCCCGGTAAAACTCCAGTTCGTTGACCGCACCTTCTGGGGTTTGAACCTGTGAACCTTGGTTCTAATACAAGTCAAGCCCTTAGAACATACAGTAAGTAAATATTAATGAATGTTCACTAAAGTGATATTTTTTAATGAGCCTGAATATCAACCAAGATAAATATTATCGTACAATATTGCCATATTGATCGGAGAAACCAGTAATTCTCAAGTTCATGAACTGGTTTGCATAAGCCCTTTAAAAACTAAGCATAAACATTTCTGAATGTTCGCCACATCAAAAACAATTATATATATATATATATATATATATATATATTTACTCATTTCAATTTCATAACAAATTTCCATAAAATGTAATAGAGTAATCTTTAACCAAAATAAATTAATAAAAGTTTTATCAATATAAGTTTGTTAAAGATTACACAATTCAATGGAAATTGGTTATTCAATTAAAATACATGAAAATAGGCTTAAATCTTTTTTGAGTGAAAAGCAACCAATAACAGTAAATGTATATTATATACTTAGTTTTTAAATGTTTATATGTTATTATTATTATATATTTATATTTTATATATCATTCATATTCATTCTTTGTAATTGTACATTTTATATTTTCAATTGTCTAAACAATTTATATTGAATTAGGCAAAACATTTTTATCTGACATCAGTCTAGGCAGCCGAAGCTGTAGAACCCAACATACACATTTCAGACTGTCCAGAATGAAAGCAGCATTCTTTATTCAATGTTGAATGGAACACCACCTGCTGCTGAAATGTGTACCACATGAGGACATTAAGAACATCTAGTGCAGTGGTAGCAGGCTGGATTGTGAAGAGTGGATGAGGTAAATGACAGGGAGGTGGAGGTAACTGGTAGGATAAAAGAAAAATCAACTGGCAGGTTGGGGGGAAAAAAAGCAGTTGGCAGGGTGGTTGAGGTAGAAGGCAGTGTGAAGGAAGTAGCAGCTGGCGGGGCAGTTGAGACAGCTGGCAGGGCAAAGGGAGCGGCTGAGTTATTGGTAGAGTTCAGCCAGCAGTGGTGGTGAGGTCTTTATGGAAAACTCCTGGTAGGTGAGGTCATCATTGAGGTCCTCCTCAAATCCCTCACCCTCCTGATTTTACATTGACTTCCTCCAGCAGCTGCTCTGTCTTCTCTGCATCTTGGTCCAGCCTCCAGAGTGGCTGAGAAGGTTGTCCATTCTGACTAGGTCTCTTAACCCTTGTGTGTCAATTTAAAAAAGTTACTCAGAGGTCCTCAGAGGACAAAAATGTCCACGTCAAAAAACTGCCATAATAATATTATATATTAATATTATTTTCCACTTTCAATGAGTAACATTTTTTAACAAACATCAGTCCTGATCATAACTACCAAATATTCATTCATTTTCAGTATTTTAACCCTTTAAATGCCAGTTTGTTTACATAATGCCATTGTTGTTTTTTACACACACACACACACACACACACACAAATTTCTCAATACACACATACAAAACACACTCTGCCATCCATACTAACACACCCACATAATTTTAGCTGCATCATTTATTCAATTGGCCTGCAGTGCTCTATAATACAGCAAACAGAAAATAGGAAAAAAGCATGTGTTTCCTCCATAGGTTAAACATGAGAAAAATGGCACCATCTGGTGGAAAATATTAAACAATTTAAATTTTGAAGCCAGGGCTCTGGAATCAGAATCAGAATCAGAATCAGCTTTATTGCCAAGTATGCTTACACATACAAGTAATTTGTCTTGGTGACAGGAGCTTCCAGTGTACACCAATACAAAAACAATACAAAAACAGCAGCAAGACATAAATAATAATAAAAAATTAAAATTAAAACTAATTAAACACATATGTACAGACACACACATACATACATGCACTCATACACATGGGTAGTGCAAATCTAATAAAATCTGTTATGTACAGTGCAAATACAAATCTGTTATGTACAGTGCAAATGTTTTTTTGTTTTGTTTTTCAGAGGAATGAAATGGCAGAAGAGGTTGGGTATGTTGGATAAATATAAGAAAGACTAAACTGTGTATTGCACATAGTTATTGCTCAATGGGGCAATTTAACAGTTCATGAGATGGATAGCCTGAGGGAAAAAACTGTTCTTGTGCCTGACGGTTCTGGTTCTCAGAGCTCTGAAGCGTCAGCCTGAAGGCAACAGTTCAAAAAGGTAGTGGGGCAGGATGAGTGGGGTCCAGAGTGATTTTTCCAGCCTTTTTCCTCACTCTGGAAGTGTATAGTTCTTGAAGGGGGGGCAGGGGGCAACCAATAATCCTCTCAGCAGTCTGAACTGTCCTTTGTAGTCTTCTGATGTCTGATTTCATAGCTGAACCAAACCAGACAGTTATTGAAGTGCAGATGACGGACTCAATGACTGCTGAGTAAAACTGTATCAGCAGCGCCTGTGGCAGGTTGAATTTCCTCAGCTGGCGAAGGAAGTACAACCTCTGCTGGGCCTTTTTCACAATGGAGTCAACGTGGGTCTCCCACTTCAGGTCCTGTGAGATAGTAGTGCCCAGGAACCTGAATGACTCCACTGCTGCCACAGTGTTGTTTAGAATGGTGAGGGGGGACAGTGTTGGGGGGTTCCTCCTAAAGTCCACAATCATCTCCACCGTTTTGAGCGTGTTCAGCTCAAGGTTGTTTTGACTGCACCAGACAGCCAGCTGTTCAACCTCCCTTCTGTATGAATCTCGGATGAGGCCGATGACAGTGGTGTCATCTGCAAACTTCAGGAGCTTGACAGAGGGGTTCTTGGCGATACAGTCATTGGTGTAGAGGGAGAAGAGTAGTGGGGAGAGCACACATCCCTGGGGGGCACCAGTGCTGATTGTACAGGTGCTAGAAGTGAGTTTCCCCTGTCTCACAAGCTGCTGCCTGTCTGTCAGAAAGCTGGTAATCCACTGACAGATAGACATGGGAACAGAGAGTTGGTGTAATTTATTCTGGAGTATAGCTGGGATGATGGTGTTGAAAGCTGAACTGAAGTCCACAAAAAGGATCCTTGCATATGTCCCTGGTCTGTCCAGATGTTGCAGGATATGATGCAATCCTATGTTGACTGCATCATCCACAGACCTGTTTGCTCGATAAGCAAATTGAAGGGGATCTAGAAAGGGTCCAGGGATGTTCTTCAGGTGGGCCAACAGCAGTCTCTCAAATTATTTCATGATCACAGACGTCAGGGTGACAGGTCTGTAGTCATTAAGTCCTGTGATTTTTGGTTTCTTTGGGATGGGGATGATAGTGGAATGTTTGAAGCAGCATGGGACTTCACACCGTTCCAGTGATCTATTGAAGATCTGTGTGAAGATGGGGGCCAGCTGGTTAGCACAGGATCGAAGACACGCTGGTGAGACGCCATCTGGGCCTGAAGCCTTTCTCATCTATTGTTTCCGAAAGATGCGGCTCACATCATCTTCACAGATCTTAAGTGCAGGTTGAGTAGCAGGAGGGGGGAGGAGGGGGGTTGCAGGAGGTGTTGGTGTTTTTGTGAAGTGAAGGTCAGAGTGGGTGTGGGGTGTGAGATTGGGCCTTTCAAATCTGTAGTAGAACACATTCAGGTCGTCAGCCAGTTGTTGGTTCCCTACAGGGTTGGGGGCAGGAGTCCTGTAATTTGTGAGTTGTTTCATGCCACTCCACACTGATGCAGGGTCGTTAGCTGAAAACTTGTTTTTCAGCTTCTCAGAGTATCTTCTTTTAGTTACTCTGATTTCCCTGTTCAGTGTGTTCCTGGTTTGATTGTACAAGACTTTATCCCCACCCCTGTAAGCATCCTCTTTGGCCTGACGAAGCTGCCTGAACTGAGGTTGAAATATCAAAATTCCCCAAAAAATACATACCTTTGGCAAAATGATCGAAAAAACTAAAATGAAAAAGACAAAAATGTCCCGAAGGTCTCACAATGGTTAAAAAATTAACAAAAATAATGCTTTACCGAGTTCTTTAGGGCCAGAAGGTGGATATGCAGTACTCTTCCTATTACAAACCTCTGTTGATATGAATCAGGAGAGACTGAAGGCTCATACTGAAGGTCAGGACAATGGACAATTGCAGTTCAACCTCACTCTGCCTTCCTTGGATAAGTGAGGAAAGAGGAGGCCTTAATGGCCAGAAATCCCACTGACTGCTGCCAAGTCCTGGTTGCTGGTACTGGTTCTTAAAGGAATATTTAATACATTAAAAACTATTTCTGGCATATTAAATAATTTTCTACAGTGAATTTAGGGTTTTAGAGGTTGTTGACATTACATCGTCATGGCAACGAGGTTGTAAAATTGGCTATAACTTCACACAGGAAAGGTTATTAAGTGATTTTATCACACTAAAATTTTGTTTATGTCTTGTGGCTATACTTTTAAAAACTGAGTATTTTAACCCAGAATATTCCTTTAAGGCTGTCCAGGAGCTTCAGCTTAAAATTCATGTCATAGACAAGCAGACTATCCAAGAGTCACGTATTTTATTATAAAATGAGGACTGAATATATGCATACAGCACATTTCAATTTTTGTTGTTTTTTTAGAACAATTTCTTACATGTAACAACATTATAATAATTAGCTTGTTAATAATTAGAGTATTAGTGCTTCAAATAAGAAACTTGTAAATCGGGAAGAAAGTGAGAATTGATTAAAGGGTCTGCAATCAGGAAAGGCGCCCTTTATACACATTTTATTTTATTTTTTTATTTTTTTTTTGTGGTTGTTCTTGTCGTTATTTTTTACTGTGTTTAATAATGTTGAGAAAGCAAAAAAAAAAAACAAAAAAAAAAAACTAAGTTCTCTACAACTCTTGCAACATCTGTCATCTACAAAAGTTCTTCAATTTCTCCACTAATCGCATGTTTGTTAATTTATTTATTTATTTATTTTATCCCCTTTTCTCCCCAATTTGGCATGCCCAATTCCTACTACTTACTTGGTCCTCCTGGTGGCGCGGTTACTCACCTCAATCCGGGTGGTGGAGGACAAGTCTCAGTTGCCTCGACTTCTGAGACCGTCAGTCGATGCATTTTATCACGTGGCTCGCTGTGCATGACACCGCGGAGACTCACAGCGTGTGGAGGCTCATGCTACTCTCCGCGATCCACGCACAACTTACCACGTGCCCCATTGAGAGCGAGAACCACTAATCACGACCACGAGGAGGTTAACCCATGTGTCTCTACCCTACCTAGCAACTGTGCCAATTTGGTTGCTTAGGAGACCTGGCTGGAGTCACTCAGAACACCCTGGATTCGAACTCGTGACTCCAGGGGTGGTAGTCAGCGTCAATACTCGCTGAGCTACCCAGGCCCCTGTGTGTTTGTTTATTAAATATCTGGCTAATTTGATGATTCTTTCAGCTCCATTGAACACATTTTACCATGTTAAAAACCCATCCGCAGAATTTCCTTTAAAATTAGCACAGAAAATGTGAAAAATGGGCCTGGTTATTACAGTGTTATTACTATGAAACAACATGCTCCAGATCTCAGGTCTTTGGCAGCTAACCGTTGGTGGTTCGAGCACACGAATGCGCGGTTTAGTTTTACATATTTAAACATTTCTTTTCGGGAATCAATAAAACATCAGTTTATCTTAAATTTTTAGGCCACACGCACACACCTACGACGGACTTAGACCTACGGAGAACTAATATTTTAAGGGAACGAAAATTCAGCAAAAAGCAGCGATCTTATTTCTGTGTTACACCGGAAATTAAGGGAATGACATTCTCGAGCAGGACAAACACACGAGACATGCCTGACACAATGTTGCGGTCTGTCTGAATGATTTAACTGTTATGTGTTGTGTTGTTTGAACCTTGTAAATAATAACGATGGCAGCATGGACGTGTAGGTTTTTCAGGCTTGGTGATTGTTTAATAAGAGGAGCGCAAGGAAGCTTTTGCAGAACTGGAGCAACACTAGAAAGGTATTTGACAACGTTTTCACATAAACAACATAAAGGTGACTTACCTGTAACTTAACAACATATTTGATCTCACATATACAGAAAATATGTAAAACATTGTGTTTGTAAATTCGTTTTTGCTCTTTATTCAGTTATTTAACTAAAGTGTTCAGTTAACAGTTCACCCAAAAATGATAATTCTCTCATAATTTACTCACCATCATGCCATCCCAGTTGTTTATGACTTTCTTTCTTCTGCTGGACACAAACGAAGATTTTAGATGAATATTTCATGCCTGTAGATCCATACAATTCAAGTGAACATTGGCCAGACCTTTGAAGCTCCAAAAAGCACAAAGGCAGTGTAAAAGTAATCCAGACAACATCAGTGGTTTAATCCATGTCTTCTGAAGTGATTTTACCATGTTTGGGGGAGAACATACCAAAATATAACTAAATTTTCACTATAAATCTTGATGTCTGAAGTCTCCTTGACCATCATGATTTCAAGCTCGATTACACTTCCTAGCATCATCTAGCGCTCCGCACATGCGTCAAGCACTAGGAAGTGTAATCAAGCTTGAAATCATGATCGTCCTAGAGATTGCAATAACAAGATGTATAGTGAAAAATGAGTTGTATTTTGGTCTGTTCTCACCCCAAAACCATTAAAACTTAAACCTATTACTTTTATGCTGACTTTATCTCCTTTTTGAAACTTCAAAGTTCTGGCCACCATTCACTTTCATTGAATGGACCTACAGAGCTGAGATAATCTTCTAAAAACCTTTGTTTGTGCAGAAGAAAGTTCATACACATCTGGGATGGCATGAGGGTGAGTAAATAATAAGAGAGTTTTCATTTTTGGGTGAACTATTCCTTTAAATTCTTAAAACGTAAGCATTGTCAGCAGGCACCATGAAGTCCAACCACCTAGCCTGATACTAACAGTTTCCATCATACCGCTGTCTGTTTCATCTTTTTCATCAGAGCCCCTTTCGTTCAGTGTGTAAGGACCCATCAGACAGACACATGGTGGGATGATCACCTCACAGAAGATAATGCTTCTTTTCTAAAAAAAGACTATTGGGGAGGAATACAGACAACAGGTGACAGACAAACTCAACCCCCTTAAGGATGAACCCTGGCCCAGACATGAATGGGTGGAAGGTGGGTCACCCCAACTCTGGAGTCTGATGTTTTAATTTCATCTCCAGCCCTAAAGGAGGAGTTCTGCTAAGATGATAGCATTTGGCTCATTATTGTATTGTTTTATATGAATACCCGAGTAATCTAACTGTTATCATGGTTTCATGGATATTGAATCTGTAAGGATTGAATAATCTGCATATCCTTAGGGAGTCGGAGGGTTGGCGTAGTGGCTGTTAAACTCGGAATGATGCCTGTGTGGACCAAGTCTGGAGAGAGACACGTAGTGACCATGCTGCAGGTAGAACAGCCTGATGGGCCCAAGTTCATGTCACTGTCGTGTCTGTTATTCTAACTGGAAAATTAGCATTAAGTAGGGATGCACAATATATCGGTGGCCATATCAGTATCGGCCGATTAAATGTGAATTTTAAAGTTATCGGTTATTGTTCCGATAAGAAAATTTGGCCGATAAATAATGTTTTTTTCAGGCACATGGTACTCGCCAGTGTTGTAGTACTTGAGTCCAGGACTCGGACTCGAGTCTCGATATTGGTGACTTGTCTCGAACTTGAACACTAATGACTTGGACTTGGACTCGAGCATTGGGTGCATTCTGACTTTGCATGCATGTCATGCCATGTACCAGTTGCGGATTTCCTTGCTTTCACTCAACTGGATGTGCACTCTCAAATCTCCCTACTCCCGTTCAGAGAGTGCGTGTGCCACTCAAAACATGTCATGTGTACTCGCAAACCTATTATAACGCAAAATAGCTGCCTCTGTTTATTTATACAAATATTCTGCCTCTGTAGACGTGGTATTGTGAGGGAGAATACCGGAGTTTGAGGAATCAACTCACCATTTGGTCGGTGGTGCATAATACATGGTTAAAGTCGTACTGTAAGAATGATATTCTGATGCTCACTGACAATATAAGAGACATGAGCAAATCAAATGACAGAAACCGTTAACAAAAAACATGTTGCGACTTAAGTCCTCTCAAAACTTTCACCTCAGAAGAAAACTTACCTGCACAAAATTGTCTAGAACGCATAAAGGATTTTTCAGAATCTATGTGGTGGCACATACTTGGAAAATTCAAAAATATGTGGTACAAAATCGTAAATCATTATTACGAGTTATAATTATAACGGGAACATAAGATCATGTTGATGCGTGTTCATGCGTTTATGACAGGTGCAGTTTAAATAGAGACAGAGACTGGCTCGTGTGATGTGAGTTTATCACAAATGTAGGCTAAAACAGTTGAGTAATCCCATTGTTAAAAGGACAAACATCCATCCATCCATGAAAAATCATGTTAATTGCACCAGCGTCTGAATTATAATGAATTTTGATCATATAACACTAGAGGACAATACCTGAGAAAAAATAATTAAATAAATAAACTTCAAATAAATGGCAAGAAGGCACTGTTGTTTACAGTGGAAAGTTATTTTTCTGACATCTCATTTTTTTATTCCCTTGATTATTGTATAGGCCTATATAAAACATTGTGATATATATAGATAGATAGAATTTTAAGTTCTCAATTATTCAAGACCAAGAAACAGTTAGTACTAAAATAGGAACAAAGAAACAAATGAAGAAAACTGCTTAAAGTTTCTAAAAGCAATATCAAACATTCAAGTAACATAAAAAAAAAAAAAAAAACCTACAGAGATGATATTGTTATTGCTTGTATGGTTTCTTGTACAATACACTTTGAAAGGCTGTGTGTGTGTGTGTGTGTGTGTGCGCGCACGCCTCAACTTAAAATGGCAACAGAATTGTGATTTTTTTTTTTTTTTTTTTGCTTATTTTATTACATAAACAAGGACTCGTAACTCGGACTTGTATGCAGTTATTGGCAACTCGACTCGGACACAATATTGGTGACTTGGACTCGGACTTGAGCAGTGAGGACTCGGACTCGAGATCTAATGACTTGACTACAACACTGCTACTCGCCATGTGGGTTTTGATTGGTGCCTTCTGGCTTTGCTTTAGAGGATCATACTGGATCTGAGTAAACACTTCATTATACAATATTTATGTCACATGCATTTTGTTTCTTTTTTTCTCTTTGTATGTTAAAGCATATTGTTGTGTTTACAGTGAGTTTGAGACTTGTTTGCATTCCTTAGTTTTGTCTTTTCACTGGTGCAATGCACTTTATTTACAAAAGTAGCTCACTCATCAAATTAATTTTAAATTGTAGTCATTATGCTATTTTAAATAAAAGGAAGTTGGCCATAGGAATGTAAAATTTCTTTATTTGACTTGCTCAAAGTAGGTAAATGATTTAAAAGTTTTAGATGTGTCTTGCAGGTTTCTTGTTTTCTGCACTTGAAGTTGTTTTAAAATAAAAACAATAATCCACTTTACATGATGATTTCATTAGAAGTGCTCCGGATGTGGCTTTATAAGGTGTGCCTTTTGTTTTTGTAATCAGTTACACAAAATGTAGATTTAGATCCAGATATAGATTTATAGGTAAATATATTGGTTATCGGCCTTCAAAAACACTGAATTATCGGTTATAAGGTATCAGACAAATTTACATATCGGTGCATCCCTAGCATTAAGCACATGGAATTTAGGAATGACCAGGGTAGAAAAACAAAAAAAGTGGTTAAAGGAATAGTTCACCCAATAAAATGCATACTTTATCATTTACTCACCCTCTTATCATTTTAGACTCATATGACTTTCTTCGATGGAACACAAAATGAGAAATTTTGAAGAATGTTTATGCTGCTCTTTTCCATACAATAAAAGCATGCTGTTACCAGGGGTTGTCAAACTCCAGAAAGGACAAAAAAGGACCATAAAAGTAGTCCATATGACATATGCACTATATTCCAAGTCTTCTGAAGCCATATGATAGCTTTTTGTGGTAATGTTTCGCTGAAACTCACTCTCTGATTTGTGTTGAAAAGAGCTTCCTGAGAATCTCCTTTTCTATCTAAGAAAGTCATATAGGTTTTGAATGTCATGAGGGGACTAACTGACAGAAGTTTCATTTTCGGGTGAACTAATCCTTTAAAGATCTTAGCTGATAACACCAGAATCAATCTTGGGTAGGGCAGATCCATGGACTAGAGGGATACTGTGATGGTACATGATATATATATATTTACATCTCAATCAAATGTGACATGAACACACCAAAACCTCTCTCTCAGGTCCAGGATTGTCATGTGGTAAAACACCTATCCAAAGAAGAGTTTGATGGCCGCACAGCAGCTCTTGTTGTGGGAGGAAAAAGCATCTCTCCGTTTCACGTGAGTAACTATTTTTAATCGGACTGCTGTGGTCAGTATCTCTACCCTTCTGTTCCCTCACCCTTCCTGTGATCCTTGACCTCTCTGAAGTGGAACTGGATAATAGACTAGCTTTTGTGCTTCTCTGGAGAGGGAGGATAATAAGAACTGAAGAGCTCCTAGAGAGAAATTACTGAGCTCTCAGTATATGTAGAGGTGACCTGTGTGTGTCTGTGAGTGTGTTTGCATGTGCGTTTGGGGAAATTAAAATGGGAGGCAAGTCTGCTCATCTTTTGAGCAACTTTCTCATTTTATTCTTCTCTCGCTGCTCCTTTTTCATGGTTTCTCTCCTACCCCTTTTGCACCTGTGAACCTGTATCAGAACTGGCCCATGTTTCCACTGATCTGAGAGCCAATTGACTACATAAGTGACTGTTACTGTATTATGATCTTTGTTTATCAATTTTATTAGATTTGAGAACATATTTTAACATCCAAAGTCTCTTTGTGCAATCCCAAGCTGCTTTTAATGCAGCGGTGAGAAGTTATTACAAATAAAATTAGAAAAAGAACTTTGCCATCAATTGAATGCGCAGACAACTTCTTGGTTTTAATGGGAGATCATTTTTTTAAAATTTGTTAATTTTTGTTTATACATGGCTCTTATCAGACTGATTTGTTTTTCTTTTAAAAAATTATCTTGTTGTGGAAAGAATGGTTCCAGATTGGGCACTGGCTTCAGCACCATGATGGTGGATAAGTTGCTCCCTATCTAACTCTCTCGCTCGTCTTTCTCTCTTACACCCTGTCTACACCTGACACGAGCGGCACATTGCGTCAAAAGCAATAGAATCCATTATAATCAATGATGCTGTCTACAATGGAAGCGTCCATCGCAGCGCGTCCGTTGCTCTGACAGTAAATGGGTGTACCGTTCCATTTTGCGCTGCACAAATTAAATGGTTCAGAATGTCGTGTCATGTCGTTCATGTAGACAGGGTGTTAGTGAAATTTGTTCCTAAAAAAGAAAAGGGTAGCAGTGACAAGACATAATTGAGGGAGATATTTTTTTAAACAGCTGAAATATACTGTTCAATGGGGTTTTCAAAAGAAAAATTCTGTCAGTAAGACTTTTTTTTTATTTAATTTTTTATACATTTGAGAATAGGCCTGTGTGGTCGTGTCTCTGTACATGACAGCTGCCACAAAGTGAGGTTGAACTGCAATTGTCCATTGTCCTGACCTTCAGTATGAGCCTTCAGTCTCTCCTGATTCAGTCAATCCACTCCCAAAACACAGCAGAGCAGTTTGACTTTAATGTATTCTCTTTCTCTCTGTTCAGTTCCTCTCCTTTTCTCTTATTTAACTTTTTTTTTCTCCTTTTTTTTAAGAACTAGGATTATAAAAGTTAGCAGATAACTTGAAGTAACTGAAACTCAATCTATCTCTCTCTCAGAGGGCAGAGGGATATTTAGAGATTTTCCGGAATGCAGGAATTCCTCCTAAACAGAAAATCACCACATTTTGTGTGTCAGACAATGCTATCATCAAACCAGGTAACTTCACTTGCCAGAACTCTTTCTTTACCAGATAAATAATTGGAATAATTTCAGTATCATACTCATATTTTCACATTTGCACAGCTCATGATGTCTGTTACACTAATGTTCTTGTTTTGTTTTTGGTTTATGTTTGTTTTTGTTTTTTGTTTGTTTCATCTTTGTTTGTTTTTTGTTTTTTTTGTTTGTTTGTTTTATTCTGGGTTTGGTTTGGTTTGTTTTTGTTTTTGTCTTGGGTTTGTGTTTTGTTTGGTTTTGTTTTGTTTTTAGGTACTCCTCTATATGCAGCTCACTTTTGTCCAGGCCAGTATGTGGACATCACAGCCAAAACGTGAGTCAACAATACATATGGAGTGTTAACACAACATTTTTTTTTTTTATGGGAATCTTACGTTTTGCAGTTTTATGGCTTTATGATTATACCATAGACCTCATTTGTAGATACTTTTAAGTTGATGGCAAGTTTTGTCGCAGAAATATTGTTTTCTTGCTCTGGCTTAGAGGGATTCAGAGTGAAATGCATTTTTCAAGAGCTGAAAAGCATGACTGACTGATATTTTGGTCAGCAAAAATATGCATCTTTCTGTCCTTGCTTACGCCCTCCCCTCTCATCCACCTAATTCCAAGAGCCTCGTCTCCTCATCAGAAAATGAGTTTGCGAATCTCAGGGGCAGGATGACAGGGCTGGCTGAGAGCCACTTCAGTTCTTTCTGCAGTAAATCAGCCTGAGATTTTCTTTCTAAACAGATTGATCACTTGATTATAGTTGAGAAAAAGACCTTTGAAAACCACAGAGAGATCAATATGTTTCTTCAACCTTTAGGTCATTGATAATAATGTTATATTAATAATGAAACTGAAACTAAAAAATAATAATAATAATAATGAAACTGAATTTACTTTTGGCAATGTTCTGTTTTGTTGTTGTGATTGTCATTTCACAATAGTTGACTGTCATTTCTGCTTTTCTCATTGAATTCTAGAAAAGGAACTATATTCTAAAATACTTCACAATATTTATTTTTTGTGCATTTACACTGCAATAACAACTGCATAAGTAATGTTATGAAATTATTGTTTTAAATATCAATTAAAAAAATCTATAAATATGAAATGAATGAAAATATAAATGTATAATTTTAATTAAAAAAAAAAAAATATATATATATATATATATATATATATATATATATATATATATATATATATATATATATATACAGTACTGTTTTAGGCACTTGAGAAAAATGTTGCATAGTGAGGATGTCTTCAAAAATAATGAAATAAATAGTTTTTATTTATCACTTAATGTCATACAATGTCCAATAAACATAAAAAAAACTAAACCAATATTTGGTGTGACCACCTTTGCCTTTAAAACATCACCAGGTACACCAGGACATAGTTTTTCTTGGTTGTTGGCAGATAGGATGTTCCAAGCTTCTTGGAGAATTCACCACAGTTCTTCTATCTACTTGGGCTGTCTCAATTACTTCTGTCTCTTTATGTAATCTCAGACAGACACAATGTTCGGTGGGGGGATTTGTGAGGGCCATGACATCTGTTGCAGGGCTCCCTGTTCTTCTATTCAAATCTTTTCTATTTGCAAAAGTAATGTTTGTGAGTCTAACATTTATATTTCCTATTGACACACGAAAGCTGAATATATAAATAACCACCTTAGACAAATGCTTTTGTGAAACATCTTATGTGCCTAAGACTTTTGCACAGTACTGTATATATATGCTCCATGACAACAAGAAAGTTTAAGGCTGCTCTGATGCTGCATTTCATTTACACAGAACCAAAGCAGCATCAGAATTGAATTTGATACTAAGGGCTGAGGTGGGTCAGAGCAGGCTTAATTTAGATTGGCTTTTGCATCTTTACATAAATTTAAGCAGGAACAGATCAGGCATAACTTAGCTGTGTAAAGATGCCTATAGTGTCTCAGTCTTGCCAGCACTATTTCACACCTGAGATTCTCTCTGTCTGCAGCTTCATCCACATACTTTATCTCTAATGTTGTTACACAGCATATAAAAACAAAATGGTGTTTTGTTTACGTCTTATTAAAAATGCTTTTTTATTGCAGCATTGGAAAAGGTTTTCAAGGTGTAATGAAGCGCTGGGGGTTCAAAGGTCAGCCTGCTTCTCACGGCCAAACTAAGACACACAGGAGGCCAGGATCTTTGGGACCAGGAGGGGTGAGTGTGTTCATGTGTTGTGGATACAATGTATGAACGTCAATTCATCCAAGTGGGCTCTGCAGTCACACTTTTGCTGCAGCAAAAAGTGAGTTTTCATGAGGATATTTTCCATCGAATAAATGGGTTAAATAAAAATGAAACTATCATTTTGCCACAGAAAAGAATAGATTGACAGAAATCCACTTACTGTGGAAGTTTATGGGGTGATCGTACAAATGTTGATAACCAATTAATTTGTATTTAACCCAGAAGATTTCTTTCATATCTAGCTGAGCTTTTGCAAAATAGGAGGCCAAAATTCAATGCTGACTTGACATTTTGTCAGATGTGCTACAGAATTAATTGAATGTCTTCCCAGGACCACAAAATGCATTCTGCAGTGCAGTGTCTCTGACTGGATGTTTTTTTAGATTGAGGGCTTTTCTCAGTCTGAGAAGTTTCATGTCAATCCTTTCGGGCAGCCATAAAAGTAACTGTCCTGTCCGGTCTCTCAAGAGAGCTTTGCTTTAAGAGTTTAGTGTGACCTCAGTGTAACCTTTGCATGTTTGATGGCTGTGTCTCTTTACTTGTAGGACCCAGCTAAAGTTTTCAAAGGAAAGAAGATGCCAGGCAGGATGGGAAATGTTTATGACACTGCTCATGGCTTAAAGGTACACCAATCAGAATGCACACACACTTACTTTCATACTTTCATGTTCTGTGATATTACATGCTATACTCCATCTAAAACTATTTTAAACAGCATTTTGCAGTGTTTAAGATCTTGAGAGACTGCACAGGATATTTGTATGTTTAAAAATTCATTTTTCACTCAAAACCATTTAAATGAACTAGTGGTAAAAGGTCGTAAAATAATTGTGAATAACTTAACAGGAATGGTGACCAGTTGGAGCACACAAAATATACACTTTCCCTTGTACATGCACCACCTACCCATACAGTATATCAAGATACAAACAGCACACAGTGAGCAGAATTTCGAAGCTCAGCTGCACACTATAATATTTACTTAAAAATAGTGCAACCTCAGCACACCTAGGCTATTTATAAAGTGACCTGATGTCACAGTGTAATGAAGATGCATGAGAGAGAATAGTGTGTATTCATTTTTAGGTTCACTCAGTTCTTCTCTCAGCAGATATGGAGAGTGAACACCAAATATAACGGTCTTTATGTCAACGGTTCAGTACCAGGCCACCGCAACTGTCTGGTTAAGGTAAAACCCCTCTCAGACACACAAGTATGCAAGTCTTAAACACTTGTCCTGAGGAATTGCTTTTTGAAGGTGAAGATCGAAAGTTCAACATCTGAGTACATGAGTGTCTATCTCCGCTTTCATTTTTTCTGTTGTTGTCTTCACTTTCAGCAGTGTTTAGCTAAAATAAGAGCTTTGTACTGTACTGTCCATGCCAGCACAAGCACTGACCTTGGCACACTTGCATACGCTCATTGAGATATTCATCATTTCAATACAGAGAGATGCTTGTGGGTACAAAGTGCATTAAAAGGCATCAGTAAATCAATCATATATTGTCAGCATTCTGTCTTTTAGAGTGTGCTTGCATGCTCACGTCTCCAAAAGTATAGATGGATGACATAATAATACCTTGTCAAATGTTGAGGAACATCATACCTATGATCTAGACAAACAGGAGTAGATGTTGCATCAGTGTTAAGCAAAGTTCTATTCCAATTGCCTGAATGCTGTGGTTATGTTTGCCTGATCAGGTCAGAGACACAATTCTACCCAATCGGGTGGTGAAGAACAAGAACCCACCCTTCCCCACGTTCTTTGCTGATGGAGACGAGGAGCTTCCTGAAGACCTCTACGATGAAGACATGTTCCAGTTTGGAGAGCCCATCCCTGAATGAAGTCATGACTGCACAACACTCTGCTTACACTCTCTGAAAAGACATGGATCCCTTGACCTGTCTTGCGTCTAGTGGGTTCAGTGTTGCAGGGCGCCTATGAAGTTGAAAGACGGTGCAAAATAACTTAAGAAGCGACTGATTTTGGCAAGCAACACACAAATACACACTGTTTAGCGTTATACTGACTAAATTCTTAACTCTCTTACATCTGTGTAAAACCAAACACCCACAAACTGTCGAAAGTATGGGTCATGTTGGATTTAAACAATAAAACCTGTTTGATATAATCTTTCTGCTTTTTTTGCAATCATATTTTATATAGATGTTTTTATATGTGTACTGTACATACTGTATGTCATATGTTATGGCTAGGGTCCCCTGGGGGTCCATGAAGAACCTATATAATACCATATTCTTTTGAATGTTATTAAATATTTCCAAGAAAATGTATCTTTTTTTTTTTTTTTTTATCTTACGGGGGTCCCTTGGTCAGCTAAAGTTGAAAATCCCTGTTTTATGGCAATTGACACTTAATTACTGTTCAGGTCATTTTTGACCCTAAGCATTTTTGTTTTTTTAATAAAAATAGTTTCCTTAATCTGAACGGTACAAGGCTTGGTGACTTTTTCTAAACTTGCCACCTGAACACACAAATAAAAATTGGACTTGATTCGATGAGTCTAGGTGGTTTTATAAAATAGTCCCCTGTTCGTACTGTTTGGGTCAAATTTGATCAGCCATTGGAAATGAATGGTTGAGACAATAACAGAGCAATTTCCTTTTTTATTTGTCAAATAAAAATCAATAAATCAGACACAATGCAGTACATGCACACGCATAAGTGAAGGTGTGAGGCAATACAAAATCCTGGATGCAGAACACGCATACAAAGAAATGAATGGGTGAAGACTATAACAGCAGTTTTTTTTTTTTATTTAGTCAAATAAAAATCAATCAGCCACAATGCAGAACACACACAGAAATGAGGTGAGACTATAACACATCCTCAATGCAGAACACACACACACACACACACACATCCAAATAAATGAATGGGTGAGACTAACGGAGCACTTTTTTTTTTTATGCAGTAATTTAGTCACAATGCAGAATACACACACTTTAAGGTCAGATCAAAGACATCACTGAGAGAAAGTTTAAGCTTAGGTGTGGGAGCTGCACACCATGGTAAGGTTTGACTGTAAGCATATTTACAAATATTTTACTTTAATTGTGTCTAAATATATTTTCAATGCATCTAGAAATTAAGTTTGTTACAGCATTGGCTTATATAGTAGCGGTTCTTGTTGGGGAGGTCTGTGTGGACCCCCCGACCGCAAGATGCCGCAAGATGCCACCCTGGGCAACTGCCCATGTCGCCCATGCCTAAATCCGCCACTGGGCTTATTGAGGACAGCCAATACATGGAGCACTGAAAGCATCTATTGGACATAGTTGTCATTACTTGTAATCATTATTTTTATTCCAGCAGATGTCACCAAAGACCACCGATGCATGACATATTTTGATGTTTTGACAATCTTTCAATTTACTGAAATGGAGTTTTTTACTGAAGTGAAGATAACATAAAATGTGCTTATTTTAAATGAACATGAATTAAGTAATTGAGAAATTTTGAGATAAGGTCAAAAATAGCATAAAATCCCAAATGAAAGCTATAGCTTTAGTGTGTTTTCTTCCATTCGTAAAGACAGTGTTATTACATTTCCCCATTTTATGTTTCTGCTCAAATTTGACCCGAGCAGATGAATCTGAGTTCTCTATTGATAAATTGTACAAGGGTTAAGTAGACCACATAGAAATGGTGTTAAATAGAACAAACTTGATAGGAAAGGGACAGAGTTTGGGGATAGTTTGTATTTTTTGTCTCGTACTGTTAGAATTTGTCACACAATTAAAGTTACTGATTCACTAAACTTAATAGTCAACATTAATACCTAAAACTGCATGCATATATGATCCTTGAACAAGATATATCAGAAATCAAATCTTTTGTCTCTCGTTTGTTAGAAGCCCACTTTTATTCTGACCAGCAAATCAAGTGATTGATAAAGTTGTGTCAATCAAGCGTTATAGTAATGTTTGTGTTGATGTTTATTTCATAAGTATAAGTGTTGTCAGCATTTCCTGAGTAATCCAGCAGTGTCTCCATGATTGAAGAGGAAGTTGACAGCAAAACTCTGTAAGGATGCCCTGATGGGACACAGTGCTGACCTCTGTCCATTAGAGAAGAGAGTGAGAGGAGGAGTGGAAGGATGAATAGATGCTGACAATGGTTGACATTTCTCTCTTTCTCTCTCTCTCTCTAAGTGAGGGAAATAAATCAAGGCATTAATGTTGCATGAGTTAAAGCTTACTGGTAGATGAAGGGAGAGAGTGTGTGGATGGGATGGCTACATTAGAGTCAAATGCCCTCAAACCCTGTTTCTTATACACAGTCTTGTTACATTGTAGAAACATCACATATACTGTACACTCTTCCTGTTTTCTTCTCTCCCTCCCTTTTCTCTTCTAAAGAATAATCAATGTAAAACAGCTAGTGGGCATTTTCTGTAACTCAAACTAACAAGACTGCTATAAAAATATTTAATGGAAAAAGTATTGCAGCAAATAAAAAAATGCAGCAAAAGTCTCTTAATTGGTTAACTGTACGTTACATTTCTATACAGTGAAAAAAACTATAATATATTTAAGACAATACATACAATTTCACTTTAAAATATTATATAAAAAAAATTATTATAGCAGTAATAATTGTGGAACTAAAAACCTGAAATACCTTATAATGTATACATTTATATTAGGGTTGATTCAGATAAGCTGGGCCATTTTTGACGGTCAAAAAAGTGACCACAACTTGTGCAAATTCACCCTGAAATAAATTTTCACCATACATTATTGGGTAATTAATGCATTTTAACAAGACATTCATGTACAAAATATTGTTAAACTCTGTTTAATTTGAAAGTATAAATCACCTAATAATTTCTGGTTAAAAAAAAAAAAACAGGAGCTCTCAGACATCTCATAATGACCCATCACTTTTCATTATTTTTTTATTTAAATGTCAATGTTTCTTCTTATTTTTGGTATTATGTTGGCTTGACAAAGTCAATTACTCTACAGATTTTTCCAAAATCCCAAAGCCAAGATCAAAATGATCAATTGTAACCAGTGGCCAGGGTTGGGGAGTAACGGAATACATGTAATGGGATTACGTATTTAAAATACAAAATATAAGTAACTGTATTCCACTACAGTTACAATTTAAATCATTGGTAATTAGAATACTGTTACATTCAAAAAAGTATTTTGATTACTGAAAAGATTACTTTGCATTTTATTGTCATTTGTTTCATTTAATATTTAGTCCTTTCAGATGGAAAACATTTATACATATAAATGATGTGATCCAAAGTGCATTTGAACAGCGGTGAAACACTTTCTTATGATGTGTTACATTCATATGAGCAGACAGAGAAGTAAGTTTGAAGTAAGTTTGGAGCAGAAGAAACAGAAATAAACCTTGTGTAAATTGTCAGCTTTACACTAAGCTAAAATGCTATTTCTAGCTATTTTACATGCACATGTTACCAGGCACGATCATATTTTGTTATCAAGAAAATTCACGTTAGATCATAATTAATTTTTTTCTAGTAAGACCTTTGATAATAGGGCAAAAATCTTATTCTTGATAATAATTTTTGTATTGTATTTTTGTAATGTATTTTTAACATATGTATTTTGTCTTACTGTACTGGCAGAGTTTTTATAGTCAAAACAAGTGAAAAAATCTACCAGTGCTGAAGAAGTAATCCAAAGTATTTAGAATACATTACTGACTTTGAGTAATCTAACAGAATACGTTACAAATTACATTTTACAGCATGTATTCTGTAATCTGTAGTGGAATACATTTCAAAAGTAACCCTCCCAACCCTGCCAGCGGCCAAGGGTGGACCAGGGTAGGCCTAGGCCCGCCCACTCAAATCCACCCAGAATATTAGAGATTATTTTATGACTTCAAATATATATTTATGAAATAAAATTCTGATTTGTGAAAGTGTAAAAGAACTGTTTGAATGTGCTGTCTCTCTGTTGGTAAGGAAAATTTGGTAAATAATAAAAAAAAAAACATTTGGCCCATCCATTTTTATTGAGGCCCACCCAAAATAAATTTTATGGCTACGCCCTTGATTGTTACTCCTCCTAGAGCTTTCAAGCTGCATCCACCAAAATTGGCACAGACTTTCAGACTGTTCCCATTCCGGTTGCTATGACTTTTCCAACTGATCGGAATTCTGGTTTTTGTACAGTGGACGACCAAATATCTGGAAAAATCCCATTGATTTACATTGATGGAATGTTCAAACGGGCCAAGATTATTTGAACTCCAACTGTCAAAAATTCAAATGTAAACAAAGCACAATTAATCAAAGTCTTTTTAGCAAGTCACTTCACTCGGCAGACAATATTGGAGCACTCCCGAGCAGCTATTTTTATGTTAACCAGAGGCAAACATGTGCAGCTCCTGTCTACTTGAATGGGGAAAGACCGAAATCTCCAAAACAGTTGGTCAAAATTACAATCAAAGAACATATTCCAAATCAGCAGTAAAATCTCACAACACTGATATCATAAACTGTGCTTCTTTACCTCAGATTATGCTTAAAAACCCCGATGTGCATGACTTTGTATAGCTAATGCACATCTGTGTTCTCAAGTTGATTGACAGGTGATGTCTGGATCTAAAAGGTGTTTGGCCATTCCAATTTCTCCCATTCATTTTAATAGAAGTGACCCATCTCTGCTAAATAGTCTCTGCCTTAATCTTCAAGTTGTTCTCTCTCTCATTCTCTCTCTCTCTCTTTCATGCCTGTCATCTGTTTTTGTGTGGGTAACACTTTCGATACATTGTACCACCTGTGTTATTATGGTGGCTAAAAGGCAAATTTTGTAGTTCAAATATGGTGGTATAGTAATATTATCCTTTAATGATATATATACGGTTATGAACTGAAAATGTCCACAATGCCTGATACATTATCCCAGTACTTCTATTGCAAAGTTATGGAAACCACAGCTACAAGGTTGTTGCTGGTTTTGTTTTACAGTAAAGCCTATTCAGCTTGTCCAAAGTCATTAGCCTTTGAGCGACAGTCTGGGGGTAACAGTTATGCTTTTTAAGGTTAACAAGCTACACGCATTATAATATACAAGCCTCATACATTATAACAGACCTGTCACATATTGTGTTCATGTATTATTCAGTTTGAAACCTTCCTCTGCATTCTGTCTCCACTATGTTTCAATACACCACCATTATGATGTGCAGTTTACATTAAGATTTACAACCAAGTCTCTCTTTTTTTATTTCTTTTTTTACTTTTTAGTCAATCTCCTTTTGCTCCTTTTCCCCCCATTATCATTTACAACTGCCAACACGGAATATTTATATATGCTGGTTTGTTCTAGGGACGCAGTCTCTGCCAGAGAGACTGTAAGGGTCTTAAAATGCCCCTTATAAATCTTCACACACCCACATACACTTGTGTCAGATTCCTGACCTAGTAATACATGTTTTTGGGCTCTCTCCACACATGCATACATAATGCAAAGGTTTTTTTTTTATTTCAGTGCCACCATTGCATGAGAGAATTCCCTGATGTCAGCACTGCACAAAAAAACAAGCATTCACTTAATTCACACACACACAACCGAATATATTGTTTAATCCAGCAGCACTATGGGGTCTTCATTTTCTAGTTCTGCCCCCTAACGATGGCACATCTGCACCCTCACAGAGTGCGCACAAGTGTGTGTTTGTGTGCATTGGACCCTAGTGAGAGTGTAATGCCAAACACTTAGCCAATCTCCCAATCTAATCCTCGGAACATACACACATCCTGTCCCTCCACATTTCCGCCTCAAATCGCTCTTGATCACTCCACCGAACCTCACAGCAGTCACACCCCCTCCTGGACCCACACCTGCTCAACACAGCGCCCTACCAATGCATCCACACACATCTGTGCTGGAGGGCGA
Organism: Myxocyprinus asiaticus; assembly: GCF_019703515.2. Taxonomy (NCBI): domain Eukaryota; kingdom Metazoa; phylum Chordata; class Actinopteri; order Cypriniformes; family Catostomidae; genus Myxocyprinus; species Myxocyprinus asiaticus. The sequence continues at coordinate 13,682,952 of NC_059373.1, read as the reverse complement.
CTTAATGAGATATAAAAGCCAAAGGGTGCAGCTGGCAGGGTTGTGTGCATGTGTGTTGTGTATAATATGGTGTGCCAACACCAGGGTGAGGCCAGTCCACACCGCCCAATGATCAAGAGTCTCTGCCAATTCTCCTGAGTTTTGGTGACCAATCAGGAGGACATAAATAGTGAAATTGAAAAATTCATTGGTTTGAGAAAAGCACATAAATATTTCTTAACATTAATACATATTTAGTGGTGTATATTGATTAAAAATGATAATGGTATACTTAATTAGTCATTTATTAAATATGTTTAAATGGAATATAGGCTATGTAATTATCACTATTAATATTGCTCATAACCCCTAACCCAAAATACGAGCAATAATAATAGTGATTATTATTATTAAACTTTTTGCTATGGAAAACAATAATAATAAACAAATTGTACTATGGACATGAACAATACTTAACATCATGTGGCTTGTTGAGGAGAGGTGTGCTGTTACTTTTACAGAAGATAAAACAATGAAAATCCCTTTGACTTAAAGACCATTAAAAGGGTCTTAAAAATCCTTAACAGACCTTGGCAACCCCCAGGATAACCTTGTGGTGGCGAGTTTTGCATGAGCAACCACCACTAACATTTCACACTAATACGTTTTGTTTGAAAACACATTGATTGTAACATCCCAGGTAGTTATCCCTCCTACCAACCACCAGAGGGAGCCCTCTCCCAAATTCTAACTTTGTACCATTTCTTCTTTGGTGATTTCCTCTTTGAACTATATAAATACCATGCCATTTTGACTGTGAAGTATTGTCAGTTTACCCTGCCTTACCAAGTGTTTTTCCATTGCTTTTGTTGCCTATTTTCCTGGATTTTCTGCCTTTTGGATACCCCTTTGTTTTGTTTGCCTTGTTGGACTATCTTTTTGGTTTATTGGATTATAGCGCTTGCTTTACAACTACCTCTATTTGCCTGCCAATTTGGATTGTTTGCTTGTGTTCATTATAAACTTCCAGCACATGGATCCTAACACCGTCTCCATGGCCAGTTCATTACAGAATACTTCACCTAACTTGGATCCAGCGGAAGTTTCACAGCTCCAGGCCGCATTTGTACACTAGTGTGAGGTATTAAGGGATTACCAAGACCAGCTGAACAACCTTCGAGCTGCAAACGAATGTTTGACACAATACATTCACTTACTACCAGCTCCCCATGCTAAACTGGTAAGCTTTGCTCTGCCTGATAAGTTTGATGGTTCTGCTGAAAAATGCTGGGGTTTTTTACGACAATGCAAGGTATTTTTCTCAAATCAGCCTGAATCATTTGATCAAGACACCAGGACATGTTCTTTTTAATGTCACTGCTTACCGGCAAAGCTCTCAATTGGGCCGCCACTGTTTGGGATAAAGATACTCAAATCCAGGTTTCATTTGATTACTTCATTCAACAAATCCACAAAGTCTTTGAGTATCTAGTGGGTGGCCAAGATATCTCTGTTCAGCTACTTCATCTACGCCAGGGTCATTGATCAGCAGCGGATTACGCAGTTCTGTTCAGGACACTAGCAGCTCAGAGTGGGTGGAATGATGTCACTCTGAAGACTGTTTTCCGTGAAGGGCTTAACCTGAAACTCAGGACGGAACTGACCTGCAAGGGTGAAGGTACGAATCTTTCTGAATACATAACTATGGCCATCAAGACTGATAACCTGCTTCAGAATGCTTCACGGCCTCAGTTTCGCTTCACCTTGAATTCTACAGTCTCAGTACAGGCCCAGGCATCCACTGTATCACCCGAACCCATGCAAGTTGCTTACACTCACGTTTCCATGGAGGAACGTCGATGCAACGAAAACCTTTGCTTTTATTGTGGCTCACCAGGTCATCTCAACGCTGCATGCCCATACAAGAAAGAAAGTTCTCCTGAGTCAAGGCAAAGTGTGAGTACAATGAACACTGTATCACACGTTTCACATAATTTTCTCCATTGTCTGGGAGGTCTCCACTGGTGATCATGTAAAGTGTTTTACAGCTTTAGTGGATTCTGGTGCTGCTGTTAATCTCATTAATCAGGAGATTGTACAAGAACTCAATATACCCACCATTCAATGCTCCCCAACAATTAACATCACCACTGTTGACAACACTCCTATTGGTACTGGCATAACCCAACAGACTGTTCCGATTACCATCAAGGTTGGACGTTTTCATGTAGGAAAAAAATCTCACTATGTCAAAAACTCACCCAAGCATGCTCTTATCTGGGTCATCCCTGGCTGGCCATCCATGACCCATTGATATCTTGGAACCAAGGTAAGCTTATGCAATGGTCAAGTTTTTGTCACAAACATTGTCTCCATGTTGCTGTTTCCATGCCTTGTCTATCACCAGTATTGAGAGCCCTGAATCACAGAAGGAGCCCACGTTCCCCAAGGAGTATGCAGAGTTCAGTGAGGTGTTTAGCTAAGTCAAAGCTACACAACTTCCTCCTCATCGTCCATGGGACTGCACCATTGAACTTCTATCAATACAGCCCCACCGAGAAGCAAGGCATATGTATTGTCATGCCCTGAGACCCTCGCCATGGAGAATTACATTGAGGAAGCCCTTGCCTCCGGTTACATCCGTCTCTCTACCTCCCCAGCTGCTATAGGGTTCCTTCTCATAGAGAAGGATGGAGGTCTACATCCCTGCCTCGACTATCGAGGCCTGAACTTTGTCACCATAAAGTACTGTTACCCAATACAGCTTATCCCCTCAGCCCTTGAACAACTCCGTGAGGAAAAGATCTATACCAAACTTGATCAAAATTTTGATATAACCTTGTCTGAATCTGAGAAGGGGATGAGTGGAAAACTGCTATCATCACCACCAGGGGGCACTATGAATATTTGGTCATGCCATATGGACTTGCTAACTCCCCCTCGGTTTTCCAGTCTTTTATCAAGATATTCAGAGACTTACTGAATCATTGTGTGGTGGCTTACATTGACGACATCCTCATCTACTCACAAGACAGGGAACAACATATCCATCAGGTCAAGACGGTTCTATCACGTCTCCAGGAACACCAACTATTTGTCAAGGCAGAAAAATGTGAGTTCCATACCACTTTCCTAGGCTACAATATCAGCCATCAAGGTGTAGAAATGGATGTCTCTAAGATAACAGCAGTCACCGAATGGCCTCGACCTTCAAAAATCAAGGAACTACAGCGGTTTCTGGGCTTCGCCAACTTCTATCGCCATTTCATCAGGAATTACAGCATCATTGCAGCCCCACTCACATCGTTGCTCAAGGAAAAGCTCAACAAATTGCCTTGGAACAATGCTGCATACCAGTCCTTGCTGAAACCCGTCCACCCAGTATCTGGCTCTGGAACCACGGATTCTGAGCCTCAATCTCCATTGGAGGTAGATGGAGCCCCGCGTATATGGTCAGAGAGATCATTGACTCGAGACGACGAGGGAGCCAGATGCAATACTTGGTGGACTGGGAGGGCTACGGACCAGAGGAGAGATCATCGGTAGCCGCCAAGGACATAATGGACCCATCCCTGATCCAAGAATTTCATCATGCCCATCCTAATTGTCCAGTACCACGACCAAGGGGACGTCCCAGTAGAAGAACACCAGGAGTTGTTCGTAGAGGGGGTGGTTCTGTAACATCTGAGGTTGTTACCCCTCCTACCAACCACCAGAGGGAGCCCTCTCCCAAATACTAACTCTGTACCATTTCTTCTTTGGTGATTTCCTGTTTGAACTATATAAATACCATGCTATTCCATTTTGACTTTGCAAAGTATTGCCAGTTTACCCTGCCTTACCAAGCGTTTTTCCATTGCCTTTGCTGATTGTTTTCATGTTATGACCATTGCCTATTTTCCTGGATTTACTGTCTTTTGGATACCCCTTTGTTTTGTTTGCCTTGTTGGACAATCTTTTTGGTTTATTGGATTGTACCGCTTGCTTTACGACTACCTCTATTTGCCTGCTGATTTGGATTGTTTGCTTGTGTTCATAATAAACTTCCAGCACATGGATCCTAACACAGTCTCCATGGCCAGTTCATTACATTGATTTTGTTACATTCACGACTCTCATCCACACTGGAACGGTATTTCCCTACACAAAAAATTGGGCATTTTTTGAAAACGGTCTCCATTAATTAATACTTTTGAAAACAATGAAATTAGGAAACTCCAGACAATACGTAGTTCTCAATTAAAACAGATTTATGTGGATGTCAATTTCATTTGAAAATACGTTCATTTTGCTATATTTGCGCCTCTTGTCCACTTTGAAATGTCATTTAACTCCACCAAAACTGAGCATTTTGAAAACAGTCTCCATTACCACGTACTTTAGAAAATAATGTTATAAAACTGATGAGTTTTCAAACAAAATGGATTCATATGGATGTCTTTTTGTTAAAAAAATTAATGGATTTTGCTACGTTTAGGCCTCTTGTCCACACTGGAATGGCGTTTTACTCCAGAAATGGAGCGTTTTGAAAACTGTCTCCATTAAAACATACTTTTAGAAAACAATGTTAGGAAACACAAAACAGAGTTCTTAAATGAAAATGGATTAATGTGGATGATTGGATGACTGATTTTGGTACATTCATGCCTCTCGTCCACACTGGAATGCCATTTTACTCCAACTAAAATCGAGTGCTTCAAACACGGTCTCCATTACCGTGTCAGGTAGAAAACTTTAACATTAGGAAACTGAAAACAGTGTTCGTAAACGAAAACTGATTTGTGTGGATGTCATTTTTCTTTGAACACACATTGATTCTGCTATGTTTACGCCTCCCATTCACACTGCAACAGCGTTTTCTTCCAACGAAAATGGATTAGTGTGGATGTGGCCTTAATATATGCCAATAGAGATCACCAACACATATTTCATACCCATCTTTTTCTCTCTTTCCTTGCACCTTGTCTTCTGTTTAAAATCCTTTCTTTTATCTCTGATGTCTGTTCATTGTGTGAGGAGGTGACCTTTGAAAGGAGCTTCTCTGGAGCTGACCTTGTGTGTGACTTTCCTCAGAAGTGTCCTGGCACCCTGCTGTCATACACCCACACTCTCAGAGACACACATACACTGAGATTTGAGATAATTACTCACACAAACACAGTGACTGAGAACAAGAATTTCTGATGAGTAGTATTTTTGTATAACTCATCATCCTCTGCCATATATCCACCTGAGATGATTAAGATTTCCATAGCAAAACCTGCTTCCAAAATTCACACATAGTATACTTAGTAGTGAACTGTAGTGAGACCTGTCAAAAACTGATTTGTAAGGACATTTGAAGTAGTACTCACTATTTGACAGGCTTATAAAATGGCCAAATCAAGTTGTTCTTGAAATCTATTAATGTCAAAAGGTTTGGAAGAAAGGGTGAGGGTCCAATCCAGAATACTGCCACCCCAACTTGCATAAGTCCTGTGGCCTGCACACTCTGTGTTACCCAGCACGTGCTGTTCTATGCTTGGGCACATTAGCTTCTATTAATATTAAAGAATGTGTTCTCTCCGACAAACTGGGACACATTACAACGTACTAGTGCAATCATCCATTCATCACAAGCATAGCATACTGCCACACCAACATTCCCATAATTTCCTCCATCGTTATAACCATGACAATACTCGTGACATCAGTCTTTCCATTATCCTCTTTTGTAGCTGTCAAAGACACACATACACATGCTCACTCACTTCTGCCAAGCAAACTTTGTTCCCTTGTTAACCCATTAAAATCTTTTATTTTCCTCTCTCTCTCTCTCTGCAATTTATAATCCATTCAAGCCACTCTAATTCTGCGAACTGATTCAGTTCAGTAAACTCCAATTAAAGTCTCCAAGTCTTGAGTCCATGAGAGACCAGGTGTCACCATGGCTACGGTAGAGAGACTGCTGTCTGTCAGTCAATGGTTAGTCAGAGGCAGGACCCAGCTGGGCTTATAAGTGATGAGATATGAAATATTAACATCTTATTAATTATTGGAAAATGATTTCAACTCATTAAAATAGATACAAGTTTTGGATGGTCACAGCAGAGAATCCACTAAGCATCTGAAAATTTTATATCAAATATCCCCCGATATTTCTATTCGAGAACCGATCTTTTTGCTCATGTCATTTGTATTAGCACTTAAAGCCCTAACTTTGGGAAGATTGCATCACTTAAAACTAAGTGTCTTTCTTCTATCCTAGCTTAAAGGGTAGTTCACCCAAAAATGAAAATTCTCTCATTATATACTCACCCTCATGCCATCCCAGATGTGTATGACTTTCTTTCGTCTGCTAAAAAACAAATGAAAATTTTTAGAAGAATATCTCAACTCTGTAGGTCCATACAATGCAAGTAAGTTGTGATCAGAACTTTGTAGCTCCAAAAATCACATAAAGGAAACACAGAGGTAATCCATGAGACTCCATATCTTCAGAAGTGATATAATAGGTCTGGATGAGAAACAGATCAAAATGTAAGTCCTTTTATTACCCTAAATCTCCAGTTTCACTTTCACTTTTACATCTGAAAGTCACATGTGGTGCCTGTTTAGTTTTATTTTCACATCTGAAAGTGAATGTTAAAGTATAGATTTAGAGTAAAAAAAAAAAGGTGCACTCAGTAATTTTTTTAAGTATGTCAAAGTACCTTAAATCGGCTTACAGTGACACCTAGTGGCCTGGAGTCTGCATCATTCAAACACAGTAGTTTTCAGTAACCAATGCCATTGTAGTAATTCACTATGCTCAGTAAACCAGGATTAATTTAATCCATGATTATGCAAGTAGTATTCAGCTAGTCATGTGATCCTAACATGGCAGCCCCCATGAGAGCGCCCCTGCCCCATGTAGAATAAAAGAGCTTTTATAAGGTTACTGAAATGACTGAACTCTTCATCTCACATGAGTGTTCATGATTTCATACATACTGCATGTTTCAATATTACTATTCATTTCTTTAGGAGTAAAACCTTTTAAATTAGGAAAATAATTACACCTTTAAATATTGTTCTGTTTCTCACCCACACCTATTATATTGCTTTTGAAGATATGGATTTAACCACTGGAGTCTTATGGATTACTTTTATATTTCCTTTATGATATTTTTGGAGCTACAAAGGTCTGATCACGGTTCACTTGTTTTGTATGGACCTATAGAGCTGAAATATTTTTCTAAAAATCTTTGTTTGTGTTCTGCTGAAAAAAGAAAGTCGTACACATCTGGAATGGCATGATCAGAAGGGTGAGTAAATTATTATTTTTTTTTAAATCATTTTTGGGTGAACTATCCCTTTAATATGCAGAGACAACTATAAGTGTGCCATTCATAGGCTGATTTTCCTGAAAAGTGTAAACACTGTCTCTGTGGCAATCCATTGATCTGTTTGTTGAGCATCCCAAACAGCCTGACACAGCAACATTGGCTCAACCAATGGCTTGAGTTTAGGTTGGGACTATCTGTTTGACCAATGCAAGATAGGAAGAGTGTTCAGGAAAACTATTTGAAAACAGTCATAATTTTTGCAGTTCCGTTTGGTGACTCCAAAACTACAGACTGCACCTTTAAACTTGGAACTTCACAAGTGGCTTGTCCCTTTTCCTTGAACTGAAAATGCCTGCCAAATCTCCAAATTCTCCTTTGATCAAGTTTAAATATGTTGTTTTATTATTCTCAAATGAAATCGTGTCTCATAAATAGAGGATGCAATTTGCTCATTATTTTAAAGATTGTTACACTGGCAAGCAGTGTAAACCAAGTGAAAACATCTTCTCACTCTCAAATGCAGCCTCTTATCTCTCTCAACTCTCCTGATAGCATAGCAGAAGCTGTTGCCTATTTGATTAAGAGTTTATTATGTTCTCATAATTCCTGAGTAAATGTCATGGCCGCCACATGCAGGCAGATTAGCACCCCACCCTACAGAAGTGGGAGGAAAGGTGGCCTTGCTCCTAGGAAAGACTGTGGGATGTTGAGCAATCAATACAGGGTGGCAATCTTCTAGACACCTCTGGAGACACGAGGACTTGAGACAGAGAGAGAGAGAGAGAGAGAGAGAGAGAGAGAGAGACAGAGACAGAGAGACATGTTATTCTCCAAGCTTTTTGCAGTATTAATTACAAATGATCACCAAGCATCAGCAAAGTTGCCCCATGCTCATATGCCTTAGATTCAATATTCAATTCAAGTAGCTATATAAAACATCTATCACACAAAGACAAATATACTCACACTCACTCACATATTCTCACACGTGCACACAGGTGACATTTCTCTGCTCTGAAAATAAGTATTTTAGCAGCTTCTAGGTACAGGACAAAAGATCTGAGCACAACGGCCCGAAACCAGCCATGTGTTAAAGAGCTATTCAAAGTGTGTGTGAGTGTATGAGTGTATGAGTTCTTGCTCCCCTTGACCTAACACAGCATGGTGCCATATGCACTTATCCTCCAATGTATGTGTATCTTGATCTATAGAGCTTGTCATATTCTTTTCATCACCATCATTATCTGCCCATGTGTGTGTTTGTTTAAGAGAGAGAGAGGTATAGAGAGAAAATGTGCAAAAGAAACACACCCACCCCTGATATTACACTTACATCACCCAGACGTCTATTTGATGTGTTTAAATCTGGAACACATTTTTTTTTACGTTATTTGCTCATCTGCAATATGTCTATGAGACGTTTATCAATAATTACACCTCAGAGGTGTACGTGTGCTACCTGGGAATATGTCACTGTCCCAGACAGCACACGTACACCTCTGAAATGCCTGTTTTAGATCTTTTCATCTGGGAAGCATCACAATTTAATTATCATCTATCTGTTAAACATCTTAGAAAGATCAGATTTACAAACAATCTAAATCATAAACGTCTCAAAGACATCTGCTGAATGTCTTGTTGACATCCAAGGCATAACTACTGACATACATCTTACAGACGTATAGCAGATGAGCCAGCAGTGTCAAAAATACGTCTTCCATTTGTAAACACACACATCAAATATAAATCTGGGTGATGTACCTGTGCTATCAGGGTTATAGTGACCTTTTCTGCAAAAACATTTAAGTTTAATAATATAGACATTTAATTCAATTTGTTCTGAATTGTTACGTTTCCAGCAAACTGACAAAAAGCACCTTAAATATGGTACAACCAACATGTCATTCTCAACACTACCTACATCCTTAAAGCCCCCTTATAAAGTCTGTAACCTACAGACAGTATTCGGGGTAGTGGTAATAGCCTACAATTTGATGCAGCTCGTAACTTATAACTTAACATAATAAATGATCCAGCCATTCTAGTGTCCGTTGTTATGTTGACTTTATGTTAACACGCGTGTTTTTCTTGTCACTGCGATAATGTTCTACACTTCATGAGGTTTTATTTCAACTCGATTTCAACGGGAGTCAATCGGCCACACTTATGAAACCTGACACGCTGCTACCACCTAGTGGATACAAATCCAAACTGAGCGCGCGAATGAGTAAACACAGGGAATAACTATCCAAATAAACACTGTTATACATGTTAAAAAGTTCTAAAAAATGATAGAAAATAAGAACTGAAGAATGCACCCATTCTTTGAGCAACAGTGCAGAAATCTCAAATAAAATCGCATCTGTGATGACGTATTTCCGGTGACGTTTTGTTTTGAAGAGCCAAAGGTGGGAACGTCCGTCGACTCAGAAGTGAAGTGAGTTTTCCGGTTCAAACCAGCCATAATTAGCCACATTTAGTTGGTATATATAAACAGATTTTATGAGAAACACCCTCAGAACTCTTTTTAGGTTGAAATTGTTCTTTGTGGGGGCGAAATGGAGGCTGTTCCGCGGATGCCGATGATTTGGCTGGAGCTGAAGGAAGCGGGGGAGTTTCAGTTCAATTTCCCCGTCAGACAGGTGAGACTCCGCGGCCCTTTAATCCGACCTCTTACACAACACTTACAATAGACAGCTCAACATACAGTGTTTGGAACTTTTTAAAAGCATTTGTGATCTTAAAAAAATTGCTTATGGATATTTTACTCTAAAAGCCGTTAACAACATATATGAGGTGTGAAACAGGTATTTTCTCGTGGATTTCTTGCCTTTTGATTCAATAAGTCTACTATTGGCCTTTGTATTTTAGTAATTAGAAAAACAAATAGTCTCCTTCACACTCCAAACTTGTCAATCTTTTTTCCCTCACCAAATTTGCATTAAGTCAGCAATGGGACCTCTGTTATGAGGTGTTATATTGTGTATAGCAGTAAACTTTATGTGTGTGTGTGTGTGTGTGTGTGTGCGTGTGTGTGTGCGTGTGTGCGCGTGCGCGCGCGTGCGTGCGTGTGTGTGTGTACACATGCATACACTGGCGGCCAAAAGTTTGGAATAATGTACAGATTTTGCTCTTATGGAAAGAATTTGGTACTTTTATTCACCAAAGCCATCTCAACTGATCACAATGTATAGTCATGACATTAATTACTATTACAATTTGAACTTAAACTACAAAGAGTTCTCATCAAAAAATCCTCCACGTTCAATGACAGCTTTGCAGATCCTTGGCATTCTAGCTGTCAGTTTGTCCAGATACTCAGGTGACATTTCATCCCACACTTCCTGTAGCACTTGCCATAGATGTCTTGTCGGGCACTTGTCACGCACCTTACAGTCTAGCTGATCCCACAAAAGCTCAATGGGGTTAAGATTTCCAATTAACTGTTGTCCAATGTCTGTGTTTCTTTGCCCATTCTAACATTTTCTTTTTGTTTTTCTGTTTCAAAAGTGGCTTTTTCTTTGCATTTCTTCCCATAAGGCCTGCACCCCTGAGTCTTCTCTTTACTGTTGTACATGAAACTGGTGTTGAGCGGGTAGAATTCAATGAAGCTGTCAGCTGAGGACATGTGAGGTGTCTATTTCTCAAACTAGAGACTCTGATGTACTTATCCTCTTTAGTTATATCTGGGCCTTCCACATCTCTTTCTGTCCTTGTTAGAGCCAGTTGTCCTTTGTCTTTGAAGACTGTAGTGTACATCTTTGTATGAAATCTTCAGTTTTTTTTTTTTTGGCAATTTCAAGCATTGTATAGCCTTCATTCCTCAAAACAATGATGGACTGATTGACAGTTTCTAGAGAAAGCTGTTTCTTTTTTGCCATTTTTGACCTAATATTGACCTTAAGACCTGCCAGTCTATTGCATACATTGGCAACTCAAAAACAAACACAAAGACAATGTTAAGCTTCATTTAATGAACCAAATAGCTTTCAACTGTGTTTGATATAATGGCAAGTGATTTTCTAGTACCAAATTAGCAATTTAGCATGATTACTCAAGGATAAGGTGTTGGAGTGATGACTGCTGGAAATGGGGCCTCTTTAGATTTGATCAAAAATTACTTTTTTCAAATAGTGATGATGTTGTTTTTTTACATCAGTAATGTCTTGACTATACTTTGTTATCAGTTGAATGGCACTTTGGTGAATTAAAGTACCAATTTCCTTCTGAAACAGCAAAATCTGTACATTATTCCAAAGTTTTGGCCGCATGTGTACATACACGCAGACACAAACATTACTGCTATACTGTCCTCATTTGTAGATGTGATCACAGCAGGTTAGAGGAAGAGGAAGTTGTCTTATAATAGTTAACAGTAATGTATGACTAGAAAATGCTGTTGTCAACAAAAACGAATACTGTCAACTGATGTTTCATACTCAACCATGAGGCCAACACCGAAAAATTGTTAATAAACAAACATGTGCTTTTCCCCTTTTTTGTCCACAGTACATTCAATTAAACTATGGTGAGAATCCAGAGAACTACAGTGAGGCACTAAAGAAGCTGGAGCAACTTAGGCAGGTGGGTTAAATGCTGAAATCTGCATGATATACCCTGCATTTGGCTGCAGTAATCAAGTGATTCAAAGAGGACTTCGATGATGAAAATTGTGTTAATCTCTTTCTCATTATTAGACTGTGGCAAAAATACCGAGGGATTTTGAGGGCTGCAGCACTCTTAGGAAGTACTTTGGTCAGCTGCATTTTCTGCAGAGTCGTGTTCCCATGGCATTTGGCCAGGAGGCTGCAGTGCCTGCGACATGGTAAATTTTGCTGTCGGTGATCACTTTGTTGCGAGGTCACATATTTTACAACCAGTTAAATTTAAGCTGTTCTTCTTCTTTTTTTTTTTTTTTTTTGCTTGAAGGATGGATGTATTTTCAGAGAGAAATGTCACACATGATGATATTAACTATGAGCAGGCCTGTGTCCTCTATAACCTGGGTGAGTTAAATTCAATTAAAGCATAAACCTAAATTAAATGACCCCAAAAACTATATGGACACTTAAAGGAATAGTTCACCCAAAAATGAAAATTCTCATAATTTACTCACCATCATGTCATCCCAGATATGTATTACTTACTTTCGTCTGCTGAAAACAAAGGATTTTTAGGAGAAATTTTCAGCTCTGTTGGTTCACATAATGCAAGTCAAAAGGGTCCAAGACTTTGAAACTCAAAAAAAATCACACAAAAGCAGCATAAAAGTAATCCATACGACTCCAGCGGTAAATCCATATCTTCAGAAGCGATATAATAGGTGTGGACAATATTTAAGTCCTTCTTTACTATAAAGTCTCCTCCCTGCCCATTAGGTGGCAATATGCATGAAGAATGTGAGTTGTCAAAACACAAGAAGAACTCTTATGAGAAAGAACACTTAGTAGGGCTGTTTGAAAATGAAGATTTATAGTAAAAAATAATTAAATATTGATCTGTTTCTCAGCCAAACCTATCATATCGCTTCAGAAGACATGGGTTAAACCACTGGAGCCTTTATGTGCTTTTTTGAGCTTCAAAGTTTTGGATCTACAGAGCTGAAATATTCTAAAAATCTTCATTTGTGTTCAGCAGAAGAAAGTCATACACATCTGGGATGGCATGAAGGTGAGTAAATGATATGAGAATTTTCATTTTTGGGTGAACTATCCCTTTAAGTCACTTCTAAAAATGTATGAATATCATTGTGACACATTTGTTTATCAATTGCATTTGTAACTATTACTCTATCTTATTTTAGGTGCCTTGCACTCTTTTCTTGGAGCTGTGGATAACCGCTTATCTGAGGAGGTGAACATGCAGTCTATTACAACTCCTGATATATCTGCAATTAGAAAATTATAAGAAAGATAAAATGAAAATGTTACATTTTTATTTGTGACTTTCTCACAGTGACTAACTTTTTTTACTACTCACTCTTTATATGTGTATTAAGGGGATGAAAGTGTCCTGTACACATTTCCAGTGTTCTGCCGGGGCTTTTGCCTACCTTAGGGACCACTACAATCACAGCTACAGTTCTGACATGAGCAGCCAGGCTCTGTCAATCAACATCAGCCTCATGCTGGTAAACATAAAATGTGTAATACTAAAAATGTAAAATTCACCTAGGAATGTCTGAATATCCAACCTCCTACATGGAAAAGTGCAATGGAACACTACTTGAAGTTGAACACTGATAATTTCCAGCTCTGTCTTTACCAAGTTGCAGCTGTATGATATAATGTGACAATGGTAGCACCCAGGAAGATGTCCACAGTTAATGTTGAAATTTCACTTAAATGAAAAAATAAATATAAAGCATTAGTAAGTTCCTATATTTAATTATAACACCTGTTAAGCAAACATTTAAAGATACAGATGTGTAAAACACTGTATGTTTTCTTCTCTTTTGATAATTGAACACCTGCAAAACAAATGCTAGCATTTCACACTTTGAGGTGCATTTTAAGCTATCCTTTCTGTCTTTCTCCCCTAAATTATACTTTTTTTGGTCTCTCTCTCACTCTCTCTCTCTCTCTCTCTCTCTCTCTCTCTCTCTCACTCAAGGCACAGGCTCAAGAGTGTCTTCTGGAGAAAACTCTACTAGACAACAGAAAGAGTCATTTGGTAGCAAGAATTTGTGCCCAGGTAGGAGTAAGCTCTGTACGTGCATGTCACCAAACAAAATTACACTTTGCAGCATACTTGCCACTGCCGCACTTATTTTCAAGTCTGATTGCAGGTGTGTGCCTATTATAAGGACTGTCTGAGAGTTTTGGATAATTCTGAATGTGTGCCTGGAAGGATTCAGAAGGAGTGGAGGAAACTCATCTGCCTTAAGATCAGCTACTTCAGTGCCATTACACATGTGAGATCACCAAACTCACCATGCAGCAAACCACCAAACATTTACTATGTATTATAAACTTACTTTATGCATGTCTTTCATTTTATTTTCATTAGTTGCACACAGGAAAACAGTCAGAGGAGCAGCAGAAATATGGAGAGGCAGTAAGTGTATATGTGTGTCTGTAAGTGCTCTTCTGAGAAGTAAACAAAGTGCATCATGCACTAATTAATTATTTTACGTCGTGCTGGCCCATATGACAATTTGCCGTAGATACAGCATCACATAAATACTTTTTTTCCTGCTTACCAACGTCATTGTAGAAATACCATACATTTATGTTTATTTGTCACCCATGATTAATTTATTCTGCAACTAAAAGTGCCTGCTCCTGGGGGGGGGGGGTTTACCGAGAAAAAGTGAGTAGTATTCAGCTGATAATGTGATCTCATCATGGCAGCCACCATATTTATTATGTAGAGGTAAATAGCTTTTTCTAGGCTACTGACATGACTGGAGTTGTCATCTCGTGTCTATATGTTATTGTTTATGTTTAAACAATTTCTTGGTGTACCTTTAAAGAGGTCTTTAACTTCCAAACTCACCTCTGTATGCCCAATGTAATGAAGTGTCTGGAGAATAAGTGCAGCTGAATGTAACTTCGTCTGTTGACAGTGTCAGACCACTTATTTTTTCTCCACAGGTCACTTATTTTCAGTCCTCCTTGGACAAACTTGGTGAGGCAATTAAGCAGAGCAAGGTAAAGATTCACATGCATATTGTACACAAACACACCTGTTTATTAAATTCAGTGACTTCCTAACTATTTGCCTGTACATATTGACCTCTTCAGGGCCAATCGGAATCTGTGCAAGAAGCTCTTAGATTCACAATGGATGTGATTGGTGGAAAGTATGACCTTTTTGAATTTTTATTTTGATGTATATTCATTTGCAGGATGTAAAACTCAAATCATATTTGAGTCGTGAGCTCAGTATAGGGTGATTAGACTCTCACCAACTTTTTTTTCTTTAAAACATTTGTACATCTAGCACAAAATGGTTGTAATGCATCAGAATACTTTCTTTTTATTTACTGTTTATTATGCGCATATTGTGCATTTTAGTTATGCACTATCTCATTTAATTTCCTGCTTCTTTTCCCCTGTTTAAGGTTTAACTCTGCTAAGAAAGACAATGATTTTATTTATCATGAGTCTGTGCCAGGTGTAGACACACTGGTGGCAGTAAAAGGTAAATCTTTATTTTAAGATTATATGAACAAATTTAGGATCATGATCTTGTTCACATTTGGCTTTGTTTCTTCTATGACATTTGCTGTGCAGGTGCATCCTTGGTGAAACCCCTTCCTGTGACTCCAACAGATCAGAGTGTCACCGGTCCTGACCTCTTCTGTAAACTTGTTCCCATGGCAACTCATGAGGCCTCTTCCCTTTACAGGTCAGCTGTTGTCTCGTTAACATGCTTTCAGAATATTTTCATTCATCATTACTGTCTAATTCTCTGATGTGTCTTAAATTGTATGTAGTAATATTCAATTTGAAACTATTATGACTCTTTCATTTTTTTTTTCTCTGTATTTGTTAGTGAGGAGAAGGCAAAGTTACTTAGGGACATCATGGCTAAGATAGAGGACAAAAACCAAATCCTTGAGTAAGTTACACAGAGCTGATTTGATTAAAACGTTTACATATTATTCCATATTATGTGGCTGAAAGATTACCCCCTCCCCCCCATCTTTTCTTCTCTGTAGGAGATTTATGGAGTCTCTAAGCAGTGACTTTGTGTATAAAGCCGACATGTTTAAATCACTTCCTGACGCTTTGTTAGAAAAATGTGCATTTCTCAGTGTACGTCCAGACACTGTCAGGAACCTTGTTCAAGCTATGCAAGGTGAGAGTATACAAACAGACACATAATTTGTCAATACAAATTTTCATGTTAAAAAAATTTAAACCAGGGGCCTCATTTATAAAGACGTTCGTAAAATGATCTTAAATGTGAACGGACGACAATTTCCAAATGTTCTACAAATTATTTATAAAATGTCTGTACGCACGAAGAAATGTTCCTTAATGCATCCCACTCTATAAATCGCAATTCAACTTAAAAGCATGTGTATTTGAACGAGCACATGGACTCCACCTGCAGAACGCCCACAAATTCCCTAATGTGGTGAGACAGAATACAATAAAAGCGCATGCGCAAGTTATTAATTCGTTAATTCATGAATTCATATGGTTGTGTGAATTAAAATTAGAATTCTTGTGTGGTTGGTAAGGTTTTCTAAACAAGTGAGTGCATCTGCCCATAAAATGCACCATATTCAACAACTCATCAGTTATTCATGCTTATTATCAATAATAAATACATTCATTGACTGCATTTACTGTAAATCCACACCATTCTTCAACCAATGTCCATGTTCTTGCTTAACTTTTAAAAGAGGTTTACATTTTCCTTTACATATAATAAAATATGCATAGTTTAGCTACATTACAGTCGTGTTCTGTATAAAATGTGCATTTTCCCGCTACGATCTTCTGTTCGCTCTTGCCATTGATTACACTGCATTTTAGTCAAATCGTTTGTTTTTATTTATGTTCTCAACAACAGCAAACAAGAGGCTGAAGGATAAATTGAAAGTTTTTTTAGGTGAGTTTTATGTTTTAATTGAGACTGTTACTGTGCTGTACAAATCTGTAAATTGATTTAGTTATGTTTAACAATCTCTCCTCGCTCCAAAAATGTGCTGAATATATTACATAGGCTACCGTATATTACACCTGTCTGTTATGTCGTAGGTCTCAAAATTAATTTTTTAGGGAAACGTGCAGATAGGGCTAAATAAATAGTGCTGCAGCAGATTTCCAAAATAAAACATTTACGTTACACATAATCCATAAGACCACATTCTGACTCATTTCGGAATATTCTTGTACACGTATACATTCTCACTCATTTTTAATAAATTCAGTCAGTCACTGATTCATATTTGCATCATTAAAAATAAAAAAAAATCAAGTTAGTGTGCACAGGCTCACCGGTAAGCACAAAAAATGTTTGAACGCATCCTTGTCAGTTGACGTATGGTTAAGAAAATTTTCACATCAGTTTCTGACTTTAAAAATCCCAATTTGTTCATTACTTTTGACATAGGATGAAATCCATGTATTTTAGGATCAAATCTGATCGTATGTGCATTTTATAAATGAGGCCCCAGGTTTTTGTCAAATGGAAGATGTACTGTGTGTTGAAGACTTAAGCTAAAGTGATAAGTCACCCAAAAATACAACTGAGATGTTAGGCAGAATGACAGCCTCACTAACCAATCACTTTCACTGTATGGAGAGGGAAAAAAAGATGCAGTGAAAGGGAATGGTCACAGACAAACATACTGTCTAACATTGTTTTTGTGTTCTATGTAAGAAAGAAAGTAATAAATGTTTGGAACAACATGAGGTTAAGTATGACAGAATTTTCATTTTTGGGTGAACTATGCCTTAAGGTCTTGTCATTAGTGGGTGTTTTGTCAAATGAATGTTGGTATTAAAAGAACTTTTAAAGAAAAGGAAAAGTTTTAGATAAAATTGAAAAAAAAAAAATGTGTGTGTGTATATATATATATATATATATATATATATATATATATATATATATATATATATATATAAATTTTTTTTTTTTTTTTTGGACAATGCTCAAAATCTTCTTGCTGGGCTTTTTCTTAATAGGAGGCTTCATACATTCACAGAAAATATGTCTCATTCACATGCAAAATGTTTTGCAAGAATAAGTAAATTGTAGAATTTGTAAATGCCATATGTCTGAGTTTGTTCACTTTAAAATAAAGATTCTTGGTGGATGCTTTCTTAACTGCGATTCAAGAATGCAATGAAACAACGTGAATAAGTAGCAGTACTGTTGTAATATACAAACAATACAATTGTCATGTTAAAGGGTCAGTCTTTTAGCAGATTTAGCAGATCAAATGTCCTATTTTGTTTTGATTTCAGTTTGATGGATTTGATGACATCAATTAATTTGTGTTGTAGCACTATCAAATGTGTACACTGATGTGGGCTCATCTCTGGAGGAGGTCCATAGTGCCCTGGAGGAAGATGAGGCTGGGGAGAAGAGTTTGATGGAGGTGGTGGGGCAGAAGGGAATGCCAGCCAGGCCTCCAGCCCTGCAGGAGATTCAGAAAGAGTTGAAGAAATATGAGGCTGCCCATCAGACAGCTAGCCACACCAACACTGAGCTCCACAGAGCCATGAACCAACACATACCAAACCTACGTCTGTTGCAGGGACCTGTTGAGGAACTCCGAAATAGTCTGCCTCAGCCACAACTCAGCCAAGGTAAGAGTGAATGTATCTATGTGTGCATGTCTGTGCTTTTATTAAGTATTAGAATTGAAGTTGTGAGAAGCTACTTACCAGTGTAATCAAAGTAAATAGACTTTTCTGACTACACCTAAGTTTGTACATCTGGATTACCCCTAAAAAGTTGTTGAAGATTCTCTTTTTTACTTCTAAGATGATATGGCATCTTTGCAAAAAATGAAGACAATTCTCAACAAAGTTGATGAAATGCAGAAGCAGAGGATCTCATTGGACAACCAACTTCGTGACCTTATTCATAAAGATGACATAACTGGAGTACTAGTAACCACAGATCGTGCTGAGATCAAGGTTAATGACCTACTGAAGCTATTGTAGTGCTTTTTCGGTAACACTTTACAATAAGTTTCCATAAGTTATCATTAGTTAATGCATTAGGTGTCATGAACTTTTTTTACAGTGTTTCATAATCTTGCTTAATGTTAGTTTATAAAAACACATTTGTTTATGTTAGTTATGCATTAACTAAAGTTAACAGCTTTTAATTTTAAAATGTATTAGTATATGTTGAAGATAACATTAACCAAGCTTAATAAATGCTGTGAAATTAATGTTCATTGTTAGTTCATGCTAACTAATGTAGTTAACTAATGTTAACAAATGGAACCTTACAAATGAAACCACTTTTTCTTTATCTCTCTGTACTCATTTGCTGTCATTTTATATTGCACAAATGACCATTCAACAGTCCTAAAATCTCTTTTCCTCTTTGCTTCTATACTCTTACAGACATTGTTTGAAGAACAGTTGAAGAAATATGATCAGCTGAAGGGGTATATAGAACAGAACTTGGTAGCCCAGGATAACATCCTGAAAGCCCTAACAGAGGCTAATGTGAAGTACGCTCCTGTCCGCAAGACGCTCACGCTCACAGAGCAACAGTATGTTTTTCACTGTATATTTTTCAACGTGATTATTTGTGTGGTTACTGATTCCATGCCATTATGTGTATAATTCACTTGTCCTGTCCTGCAGATGGAACAGCACAGTTCAGTCTCTTATTGCCTCATTTGAGGCTTATGAGGACCTGATGAAGAAGGCTGAGGAGGGAAGAGACTTCTACCAGGATCTGGACAAGAAGATTACCAGCCTTTTGGACAAAACCAAGTCCTATTGTCAAACCAGAGAGGAGGAACGAGTTTCCTTGCTGGAGAGGTAAGTCATCTCAAGCTGATGGTCATGATACTTGGGGTTAGATTTTGCAAGTGAAGATAAAGTGACCTGCAGTACACTGTTTGTAGACAATTCCATAGTGTTAGGTTAAGTGGTTTGCACAATGGTGATTAGTAGGCAGGAGTGGGACTGCAGTAACTCTTCAGGTTGTAGGTTGCCTCTAACCTGGACTGAATCAGCAACCTTTTTATCAGCCGATCGGATCTATAACCAGTAGGCTACCACCACCCAATACTAAGATTATTCCATTTCAAGCAACCATTTTTCAAGTACACATCTGCATGATTGTCTTACCTGTGACATTTTACAGGGAGATTGGAAAAGTGCCACCTCCCAGACTTACTGCCCAAAAGCCTGTGGTCGGGCAGAAAGTTCTTGGTCCTAGATCTGGCCCCCCCAGTCTTGAGGCTGTAGGTCCTTCTGTCACCCCTTTTGTGGCTGGAGATCTTCCAAAAGAACTGCGAAGCCTCCCTCCGAACATGAATTTGGCCCGAGGTCCAGTACCTCCAAATCCTGGTCCCCATGGTGGAACCCCTCATATCTGGCCACAAGGGACAAGCCCATTTCCACCTAGTCAGTTTCCAAACCCACAATTTCCCAATACAGATCCAAAGCTCAGGCAACAGTTGGCACAACATCTCCCACCAAATCATGCACCTTATGGCCAAGCCTCAGGGCTTCCACTGCCCTTGGCACCCCTTCAGATCCCTGGGCTGCCACAGCAGTTCCAGGCAAGATCAGCTGGAGGTATCACATCTGTGTATCCTCAGGTAAACCACTCGACCACTTCACAGGTGCCTACTCAGGGCTACAATACTGTTCTCTGGCAGCAAGCCCATGGTGGACCCATTGCTGTTTCAGGGGGGTACACTGTGCCTCCACAGATGGGGCAGATGCCTCAAAATTCCATTAGGCCTGGTCTAACAGGGCCACAGGTATCCATGCCAAACTCCCTTGGACAGCAGATGCCGACTGGCATGCCCCAGTCTTCCTCTGCCCAACAGAATATGCAGGGAACCCCGTACCAAAGCTTTACCCCCCAGCCTGGACAAAGTGTCCCCTCAACCACATCAAGAAGTGTATTTCCTGGGCAAATCCTGCCACCCTTCCAACCTGGACAGTTCCAGCCTCCCAGGCCTTTCCAAGCAGAGCAACAGTCTGGCTTCCCAACCGGCTACAGACCAGCATTAGTTCCACATACTCAACCCCAACATGGTCTACCAGTCTCCCATCCTCAGGGAGCCCAAACCCAACCTCAGTCTGTTCCTTCTCATCAGTTCCATCCTGGACAACTTCCACAAAACCAGCCTCAGCCTTATATGGGCTATGCTCCTACATCTTTTCCAACCTCACAACCTCAGCAACTCTCTGCACCCCTCCAAAATCCACACCAAGTGCAGCCAGGCTCTCAAATATTTCCACAGGTACCCTTCAGCCAAAATTCTCAAATAACTTTTGGTCCTCATCCAAACTCTCAGCCCCCAATGCCATCAGGAGCTGTACCACCTCAAGGTAACATGTATTCTTTTGCACCACCACACATGGGCCAACAGGCCATTCCTCCCCAATTCAACTGCATGTTTAATGGAACAGGGGGACAACCTGTGTATACTCCCAGTCAAACCCAAATACTTGGCCCTCAAAATGTGTCTCGCCATTTGGCAGGACAAGCAGTTGCACCAGTGATGGACAATCCAGTTCCTCCCTCACTTGCCAGCACTCTTGTACCTACTCCATCATCTGCTCACTTCTCGCCCCAAAGCCATATCTCCACTACTAAGCCAGATATGCCATCCTCTTCCTTGGTGAACCAAAATTTGGAGCCACAAGCCACAATAAGTGCTACTCGATCTGACGAAATAAGGCAGCAATCTTCCGGAGAGTCTCTCCCTTTGGAGATAGTGTCTGACTCCACGACAGTTCTGGATTCTCTTCAGAACAAGGTGGATCATCTCAGCATTGAATCCCAAAGTGAGGCATCTGATTGTGGAGTGGATAAAGGCTAACATGTTGTCAAGTCAGAACTCGACAACAGTTGTGCAGATGCTATCAATGGTACTCAGGATACCATGCAGAGCACAGTCGGAAATGATGACACTGACCAGGAAGTGCCAAAAAAAAAAAGATCTGTTTGGTGATTTGGATTCTTTGTGGTCACTACACAAGATATGATGCCTGAACATACTTCTACATGTACTAACACAGAACTGCACCATACTCTTTGTACCTTTACTTACACACTATGATATATCGATTATAAATTGATTATTTACAAGCAAATAGAACACATCTTTTGCACTTTAATTCTATGCAATCCTCTTTTCTTGTGTGTCCAGTATCACACTGTGTTTCCAGTCCTAAATAGCACTTTAATCTGCACTCTATTAATTAAATGATAATGATGTTGTTGTTGAGGAAGTGAAGTTACTACATCATTGGTTTTCCATTGTTTCAGAAAGTAAAAATTGGTACAAAAAACTCGACTAGCTTTCATGTTTACTTTTGTTAAACAGTGTAAACACAGCTTTTATTATAGCTCTGTGTACATCATAATATTGTAACTGTTAAAAAAAAGTGAGACACCACCAGTGTTTTACTGTATTGTGCCACAAGAATTTGAATTTGTGACTTTAAAAACAGGGACCTCTGTGGAGATGTTGCTTCCATTTAAAATTCAATATTAAATCAGTTGCTGAAAAACACTACGAAATGTGTTTTTGTGTATTCATATGTACCACTATTGAAAGTATGTTTCAGTCTCATTCAGTTACAGGGCATTTATTTCTGTTCTTGTCGATCATCTTAAGATCTGTCAGATTGCATGGAGAATATCTGTGCCTTACAATTTTTCCGTCTCTCCCCAGCTCTGCTATGCTATGGGATTCAAGCCCAAGTTTTGGCTGAGCCAGTCTAAGACTTGACCTGAGGCCACACCAATGTTGTTTTAGGGACCTTGTCATGTTAAAAGTTGAATTTTTTCACCCTAGTCTAGGGCTGGGCATGCTTTAGAGCATGTTTTAAAAGAATCTCTATTGGCTTAGTGTAATTTTTCCTTCTATACTTAACAGTTTCCCAGTTACTGCCCACATTGAATCCCCACAGCATGATGCTACCACTATAGGTATGGTATTAGGGGGATGATCCTGTTAACAGAAGCAGCAGTAGATGGGTTAAAAGTTGTTTGGCAAACTCCAGGCAGGCTCTCAAAAGGCTTTCACTTTAGATTGGCTTCTATCCAGTCATTACCATATAAACCTAAGTGAAGCATTGCTGCAAGTTATATTTATATAGGGAGAAACTGACGCTCTGATCAAGTGGGCAATGAGATCTTTGTCACCTCCCTGTCTAAGATCCTTCTTACTGGAATTGTTGTGTATATGCTTACAATAATACAATATGCAAAGTATGTTAAACTAAATATAACCTACATGTCACCAAGTATTACACAGTAAAAATGCAGTATATATACTGCAGCATGCTTGCATACCACCAGTGATGAATTGTAACGTATCAATGCCCTAATATGGCCATATGATGGCACTGTCTGGTTGTGTAGTAGAGAAGTAGGGTGGGACATTGTCTATTATGAGTGTTTGTATGTGTCCCTCTTTATGGATTACTGGAGCCATCTGGATTAAATCAACATGCTTTGTTCATTGGCTCCATTTACCAAAAAGCCACAGAATTTTTATACGCACATCCATCCTCTCCAAAAAATTTAAAAGGAATGCTGTAATGTTTGACAGGTCAAAGTGACGGAGATACAGACATGATTCAAGTAAATGAAAACTTTTTTCCAAACACAACAGATCTGGAATTGTCCTATACTGTATTAATAAAGAGGGCAGAGGGAGGAGGATTTGGATAAGAGGTTTCAAAGTTAAAATCTAGTACTGAACACAGTATCGATGTGTTGCAAGTAAACATGAAAATAGCAAACATAATGCATGCATACATATTCAAATGCATGTGTGCATAGTTGCAGTGTGTTTATTGCTAGTCAGAAATCGTTTTATCTTAGTTGCAAGCTCAAGAGCCCTTCTCTCCTCTAAGTCACTACGTCTTATTTCTGCAGTCTGTGCACACCGTCGCTGCTTTTGACTTGCTTTGACAGAGTGAGCTCTGGGAGAGTAGCTGACCCAGTTTTTCTTTGTTAGATGGTTTTGGCCTGAGCAGAATAGCACACTCTTAGTGATGTGAAATTGCTTAGAGAACATGGTATTAGTTTAGATTACCAGCATACTCTAAACTTATAGTAGCACATATACATTGCGTGTACAAGAACTGAGTAGTTAAATGTGTAAGTTAGAGCAATTTGGCTGAATTTGTGTTGTTTTTTTGATACATACTGTATGGAATTGTACAGAAGTACGTCCTTCAAGACTGGGGCAAATAGCAACTTCTACTTACAATGTTTGTCTTTCCAGACAACGTTTAAGTCACTTTTTTTGTGTCCAAATAACCAGCAATAATGGCATCAATTTGAACAATTCTAAAACTCTTTATTCTTAGTTTAAGTATTAGTCTAACATTGAAACACAAAAATTACCTTAAGTATAATAGTTATCAAGTTGATTGTTTGCCCTGAATGTTTACAGGTTCCATCTTTTCTGTGAATGCATGTGTGTGTGCAATATGACTGTGTGCTGTTTGACAAAATACGACATGAAACATGGCATCATAACTCATATCCACATTTGTGTAATGCCAAATAATAGTGCTTTCATTTATTATTTTTCCCTTTATAATTCGTTAGATTTATGTTGGGTAATCCTGCTAATCATCTTTTCATTCATGATCTGCTTTAAAGCTGAAGTGTGTACTTTCTGCACCATGAGCGTCACCAAATGGAATTTCAAAAGGAATTGCTGATTTGAAACAGATTCCAGAAAAATTCCCCCATCTTCCATTGGTTGTACAAACAGATAGTCCCACCCAAAACACACACCATTGGTTGAGCCAATGTTGCTGTTGGAATGGACGGCCGCTCAACCAGAGGAATGATTTAATAGCATCACAGAGCTACAGTTTTACACTTTTCGGTGAAAACAACCAACAAATGGCTTACTTAGAATTTTAACATTAAAAAATCACACACATCAGCTTTAACCTTCTTTATCATGCTGCTGTGCTATTTTGTTTTGGCCATACATGAGTCAAGGCCAATGCTTGTAAATTGTGTCCCAAATCATGTCTGTACAGTACAGATGCTCATTAGCTTGTGATACATTATTGGTGTTTTCTCTTTAACCAAAAGACCCTCAATTCATGTTTCACCAGCAATCGCATTGTCTCTAAAATTGTCACGGTCAAGTCACATACATGAATGTGTAATTTGTCATTTCAGGTTCATCATTTTCATCTCATTGTTAAAGGCTTTAACTATTTTAAGGTGTGTAGGCCATGCCCAGGCGAGGGCTGGATGACCCGGAGAGCACTCCCGGTAGGGAGCGTGTGCTAATAGGGCTGTAGCCGGGCTCGGAGCTGCGTCTGGGGCAGAGCTGGGACAGAGGCCGTCCCTGTCGAGATTTGCCAGGAGGCCGGTGCAGCACAGGGGACTTTTTGGGGGACTTGGGAAGCTTGTAGAGGAAGACATTGTAGTGCAGTGGGGGGCTTGTCTCA
Organism: Myxocyprinus asiaticus; assembly: GCF_019703515.2. Lineage (NCBI taxonomy): Eukaryota > Metazoa > Chordata > Actinopteri > Cypriniformes > Catostomidae > Myxocyprinus > Myxocyprinus asiaticus. Next base: position 13,657,556 of record NC_059373.1, on the reverse strand, counting down.
GGGTGCATTTTTGCCTCTTTGGGGAGGAGCAACTCTAAGTCGATGGTCACACCACCCTGGACATGTACACAAACACACACAAAGGCAAAGGTACAAGTACACAAAAGCAGAACACAAATATAGGTACAGATATAGAAATATTTGACGAGCACACATTTGACGCAATCACACATGGATATAACACAAACACAAGGAAAAAGCAAAAAAGTATTAAGAATTGAAAAACGACAACGACAACAAAATTAAATATGGGTAAGTTGTGTTGGTTATGACTAAAATAGACTCCCTCATGGACTGGCACTACCAAACTGTTTTAATTCAGAGTAAAAAGAGGAAACTAGAGCCATTGCAATTGACCATTATGGTAAATGGTGTGATTTAAGTATTTGTCACACCAGGACAAGCTGTGTCTGAGTGAATGAAAACGGTTATGGCTTAAGAGAAAGTACGAGCCTGCAGGAATTTATCAGGTATGTGTAAGCTGTGGTAAACAGAGGATTGTACTTGACAGTATGTGTGTCTATGTATAGATGTTCATTATTACCAGCAATCAAATTTACAACACTGAGCACTTGTCATGCATTGCTTGTTTCAATATGGTCTGTTCATAATTGCTTTGCAGACATCTGGCATTAGCAACCAATTCAATTCAAATGTTTTGCTGTTGTGAAGTAATTAATTCAATAGATATACTCTCTCAGGGAAAGGCAGCTTTTCAAACCTTGCCACTTTTACATATGAGAAAGCAAACATTTTGGTGCTAGCTTTATTATTTAGTAGTAAACAAACCACCAAATTATAAGTATACATGTAATATATCTGAGTGAAAATTTGAAATGTTTGAAATATGTAGTGAAATCACTGAATGATGGCTGATGCCAGATGTGTTCCTAAGGAGCAACTATGCACATCAAAACTAAGAAAGCTAGTAACCAGATAATACATTGTCCACCAAATTTTCTTTGTTTATTTTTTTGTTTTATTTTGGCTGGCCGTTAACTACAAAGATGGAGTTGGAAATTATTGTATTTACTGTATGTTTGTCAAATACACTGTAACATAACTTTATACATAGTGTATAGGCCTAAATATATAAATGTATATATTTCTAAAATATAAACCATATTTTAGAAAAAGGAAAGGATTTACACTGATCAGCCACAACATTAAAACCACCTGCCTAATATTGTGTAGGTCCCCCTCGTGTCGCCAAAACAGCGCCAAGCCACATCTCAAAATAGCATTCTGAGATGATATTCTTCTCAACGCAATTGTACAAAGCGATTATCTGTGTTACCATAGACTTTATCAGTTTGAACCAGTCTGGCCATTCTCTGTTGACCTCTCTCATCAACAAGGCGTTTCCATCCACAGAACTGCCGCTCACTGGATGTTTTTTGTTTTTGACACCATTCTGAGTAAATTCTAGAGACTGTTGTGTGTGAAAATCCCAGGAGATCAGCAGTTACAGAAATACTCAAACCAGCCCGTCTGGCACAATAATCATCCATGCGATTATCTAATCAGCCAGTCGTGTGGCAGCAGTGCATAAAATCATGCAGATACAGGTCAGGAGCTTTAGTTAATGCTCACATCAACCATCAGAATGGGGAAAAAATGTGATCTGAGTGATTTGGACCGTGGCATGATTGTTGGTGGCAGACGGGCTGGTTTGAGTATTTCTGTAACTGCTGATCTCCTGGGATTTTCACACACAACAGTCTCTAGATTTTATTCAGAATGGTGCCAAAAACAAAAAACATCCAGTGAGCGGCAGTTCTGCGGATGGAAAAGCCTTGTTGATGAGAGAGGTCAACAGAGGATATATATATATATATATATATATATATATATATATATATATATATATATATATATATATATATATGCTGCATATATTTAATCAATCAATTATTAAAATATTAATCTTGCAATTCTATGGAAACACTTTACAATAAAGTTTTTTTTTTTTTGTTTTTGTTATTTTTGGTTAACATTAGTTAACTACATGAACTAACAATGAACAGTAGTATTTTTTTTAATATAATTTACCATTAGCCAAGATTCACAAATGCTGTAAAAAAAGAAAAATCATTGTTTGTTCATGGTAACTAATACATTTATTAATGTTGACAAATTCAGCCTTACTATAAACTGTTATCAGTTACATGGATTTGTTGCCATTTTGTCAATCCGATTCACCAAATCACAATCAGACTGGACTTGTTGCAATTGCAAATGAAAATGGGATAGAAATTGTTTATGTTTTGTCATACATACCCACTTTGTAAATTCAGCCTATTATCTGACTTTAAAGCTTTGTTATGAAGGTGAAATGTCCGGTATGGCTCGTAGTACCTCAGGAATGCTAAAGCCATGCACAGGAGCAAAGCAAAAGTGTGAGAGGAGCAGTGAAAGTGAAGGAGTAAGAACAGGAGCGGTGGAGTTCAGGAATACTGATCAAGTGTTTTATTCCAAACAAACTGACTTTATTCTCATTTGTTATCTCCAAAAATGTACAAAAACAAAAATTTCAGTACATCAGTATAATTAGGAATCAATTAATTTCAAAACACATGAGCTTTTAAACTGTAAGGTACTGCATATAAATATCAATCCAAGCAGTATTTGAATATACTGCATATTCAGACAAATTCACAGAATAAGTCAACAAACATCTACAAATCTCAGAGAGATTTTTTTTTTTTTTTTTTTACCACTGTCTAATTAATTATGTTAGTTACCATTAAACTTTTTTATTCTTTTCTTTTTTATTTATTTTTTTACAAAAGAACACCAATGCATGCTGACTTGGAGTAAGGCAGGACAGAGAGGAGTTTAGAAGGTGAAGGTGCTAGGCATTGAAGGTACAATATCAAAGGTTGTAAACCTAGGGCTAAACCTTTGGGTTTGGGTGAAGTGTTTCATAGCTTAGCGTGACTTATCGGAACATAGCAAAAAAAAAAAAAAAAAAGCATAACCAACACATGATGCAGCGTGACATCAACTGTGACAGCAAGCAAAGACAAGGTGAAAGTGGCAACGCCAATGTGCTGGTAAGGTACTCTTAAGAGTAGCAGAGCACCATCATGGGTTAGCATGCTAGTTCAGTTCTTTGGTTGTGTGGCTGAGTTCGGAATGGCATACTACCCATACTACTCTTACTACTTCTGCCATATGAGTCTATGGCAGAAATAGTATGAGCAGTAAGGTAGCATACAGTTCCGAACTCAGCCACTGTTTTGAAGTCACAGTTGCGCCATCTTGAGGTGGGTGCAAGGTAGAGTGTCATGTTCGATGTGAGAGTTTTGGGCCCCTCAGTGAACTAGTCTGACAAATGTATGCTGCTGACTTTTACACCAATAAAGACCCAATGAAATCTAAATTTGAAAATTGTAGCTTTTAGTACAAGTCCATTAGCTTTGAAACTATCTATATTCTAGTGTTCTCCTAAATGTTGGTAAAATGAACTTTTACCAGATATACACATTTAAAATTTACAGTCTTTCACTTCTGGGAAAACAGACCAAAAATATGGAGCACAAAAGTTGGGTTCCAGAAGTAAAAATCCCATTCCTAATCCCATTCATTTTCTCTATAGGCAAACAGATTTTTAATAATAACTTACAAAACTTTAATTATATGCCTAGGGTGAGCTCCAAGGTCATAGGCACTAGAGGTCGACAGATATATCGGATTTACCGATTAATCAGGGCTGATAGTTTTGTTTTTCAACTATCGGCTATCAGAAAAAATCAGCTCCGATAGTTTACGATAGTTATTTTTGGTTTAATTTCTATGTGGCCAGCGCTGGAGGATTCTACAGTCTGAACTTCTTGGTTCTAAAGTATAATGGTGCCCTCTAGAGTTTAAATAAAAACAATCACTTGCTCCGCTTGGAGTTACTTGTGCAACGTGACTAGGCTATGCAGCGAGACGGACTCTTCAGAAGCGGATTTAAAACATCGACAAAGAAAAGCCAATGCATGTCTAGAGTACAAGATATTATTGCCTATAGTCATGGTACAATAAATCAGTCATTTAAGTCAACAAAAGGTGGTTTGATAATTCATTTGGTTATAAGTAGCTAATTGCTGCACTGGAGAACTGCATTACCGACAAGGTGGAGATGATGCTAACATGCTGTTTGAATGGTTAGAACAATGTTCCAAAGTCAAGAGTATAAACTGCTTACTTTCCAGGGTACAGCGGCGTCAGGTATAAACATGAGCGCTCCAAAGAGATTTTGTGCTAAGTAGATTAATACATTAATCGTCAGTAGTAAAATCAATTTAATGTTAATGGCAACCTTATTTGGAAACCTTATGAGTCCAAATGACTCAGATTTAAAATATTTAGCTTCTCAGGGGCCCCTCTGAGTTTTTGCTTTTGCTCTCTTTGTTCTCTTGCTTCAGAAGATCAAGCGCAAGAACAGTGCCTTACGTGAATGCGCACAGGAACAGTTTTCCGTTTCATAGTTTTCTGACTATAAGGTTTTCCAAATTTTTCTCCACTTCTGTCCAAACTTCCTTTGTTATGGCGTAGTTATGTTCAAAAGAAATGGAGCATGGTCAAATATTTAAATCTGAAATATACATTTGATGTTCATGAGTGGGCACATTGATATATAATATATACGACGTGTTCATGTGAGGGATATATAATATATACATCTCCATTCTAAACTTACAATTAAAAAGACAAGACTTGAGTTTTATTAATTTCAGATTGGGAGAAATGTATTGAAGTATTGCCGATACTTACTAAAGCACTACTTTACATTGAGTGGAAAGTTTTCATTCATATTAAAGATTTAAAAAACTATCCGCCAATTAATTGACTATCGGCCTGTTTCCCCACATTAGTTATCGGAATCTGCAAAACCCACTATCTGTCAACCTCTAGTAGGTACATATATTTCGAAATATTTTGAAATAAACCTAAATATATTGTTTCTAAAATTGTAATCAAACAATTTAAATCAATAGTTTTACATTTTTCCATTGCTTTTAATTAAGCTTTTAATTTGCAATGCTTCATGGGATTGTAGTTCATGCCCTCTTGAAAGACGGTAAGTGCCTATCTTGTACCTTTGTATTTGTCCGATTTTCAAATATTTCACTACTTCAAATCAAAGACTGTAATGTTATGATTCACATCAGAGCTGGTTGGTTTTGGACTATTTAAGGATTTTATGAAATCCATATGGAAACAAAATGAATGGGAAAGGTGCTTTCTAAAAGTGGGTGGTCACAGTTTTTTGTCCAATCAAATGCTCTCCCCTGCAAGCAACAAGCTAGCTGCAAATCATGGTTCATGATTGTGATGAAACAAAAGCATATTGGCTATTTGGCTTCGATATGTCTCGCCCAAACTTCCGGGTCAATAGGAAATGCATCAAAAAAGGACAGAAAACTGCACTCATCAAGTGATTTCATGGGGTCTTTAATGTATGACCATTATGGAATTTTAATAATTACAGGGGCTCGTCAGATGTGTGCCTTCTGACAGTCACAGCGCCAGCCTGTGGCAAAAGGGCGGTATTACATATTATTCATGTTGTTCTGCAGTGAGTTTACCTCCTCTGCATTGTTTTCACTGGCAGCCTTGTTGTTTTCAAGTTTTGGTGTGAGTGAGTTCTGGATGTTCGGAGACTCGTCCTCTTTAGGGGGAGATTTGACTGGCTCCTCCTTGGTAGTGTCATCCTGTGGGTCAACAGACATACACAATCTGAAATTACTATGAGCAAACAACAATGCCACAAACCTTTTACCTTCACTCCAACTGTCTCACAGCTGGTATTAACACTTTCTAATGTGTCTCCAGTGAGTGACCACTTCGTGACTACGTACAAACTTTCGTGACTATGTACATATAGTGTTGTATGGGATATAGCAGTGAGACAGATTGTCAAAACATTTCTTTTAAAGGGTTAGAATGGCACGAGGGTGAGTAAATAACAAAATTTCATTTTTGGGGGGGTGAACTATTCTTTTAAAGCTGTCTAGCAGGTCTAAAACCCTTGTTTTGGCACATTAATTATGCCTTATATGAGTTGGTGGATCTTTGGTGTTGTCCATAAGCATTTAATACACTACAAATGTGAAGGCAGTTCAAGAGATTGTATCAAAATGTGTTTACAATATGCACTGCATTAGACTTTTAACCTCAGAAAACACAAATGTTCTAAATCAAAAGCACAGGGTCTGATGTTTCTTAAGTTCAAGGTTCAACAGGTACAACATTCAGAGCTGCAGGATAACATGACTCTGGGTGGTTAAGACAGCGGTTTGGTCCTTCTTTAAAGATCAAAGGTAACAGGTTCAACAGGAGCAATGGCTAGGAGTCTATGAAACATTTAGTCCAGGTAATCTACCCTGAAAAGTGACCTCAACATGGCAGCAAAGAGAACGCACAGAATATGATGCAACTCGTGATGCAATGTTAATCTTAACATCTTTGTATGCTGTAAAGAGCCTAGTTTGTGTGGCCTACTACATTGATTCCAACTGGTCGTGTTTTTGCATGTGAACGTGATTAATTAACTAATTAATGCTGTACCACTAAATACTTCTAAACCCATTATACAAGTAGCATCATAAATTGACTCAGTAATGAGTAGGGTATAATGGGGCTAAAGGCACCCCTTAAGGAAATTTCACAAAATGTATCAAGGTCAAAAAACATTATTTATTTTTATTGAATATTGATGGAACAACATAATTTGTGTGAAAATAAATAATCATGCAAGGTTGTTTTGATTAAAATTCAGTTTTAAAAAAATAAAAAAAAGGTGGTGAGGGAGCCTTTTACCCCACACTTGGGGTAAAAGCCTCTAGGGGGTTTACAGTGATATTGTGTAGATACTGGGCAATAGTTATAGTGCAAAATCTGTCAACTAATCCAAATCATTTTGAGACACGAAGATGCTTTTTTGAGTGACAAATTAAGATGATGCTTACTCAAAATAACTACTTCAGAAAGGTCAACCATTTCCTGTTAATTTCAAACAAATTTTCATTTTATTACATATCAGATATTCTATAAACAAACTAATCTCTGTTATGATTGGATGAGTCAATGTAAGCCCACTTTGAAAAATTTTCATAACAAATCTATTCGCCCCACTTAAAAAAAACAAAAAACAATCTGTTTAATAGGGGCCTTCAGCCCCTGCAACAGGGAGGCTTTTTACCACAAATACTATACTTTCACTTTTTGGACAGTTATTGAAAATTTTTTGATATATTGACCTTAAACAAAACTGAAAATGATAAATGAGTAGTTTGTCTCAAAAGAAATGTGCTAATTTCAGGGATACATAAATTTGCAACATTTTAAAAAATATAACATTTTGATCAAATTGCCTCAAAATCAACCTCTACACATTTCACACAATGAACTCATGGATCAGGAAAATTTTGCAGTGCATAGTGATAAACAGGTGTTTAGGAAAGTGCTGTTGTAGTTTTTGTTGCTATTTAGTGTTTTGGGTGAAAATAAAATCAATGGAGCCTTTTACCCCTCCGAGCCTTTAAACCAGTGATACCCTACTAAAAGTAAGGAGGAAACTGACACTTACCCAAAAGTAATGGCAAAGTGACAGATAGCCACTAAGCTAATGGGCGAATGGAAGTACACAGAAGGGGTACGATCCATCACAACAACTATGAGTCCAATGGCAATTATGTGAATGGGACCAAAACTTCACCGAAATCGTTAGCCCTCTCAGTATGTCTTCAAGAGGCCCTCGAGGGGTCTCTCTGTGAAATATGTGGTCTCTGGGCACGCTGCCAGTGTGAATCCCACAAGCAATTTTTTCCATTCATTTCTATCGGTGTTTCATGGACACCCCTCAGAAAGCTCCAAATGACTCAGATTTGAAATCGACATATTTTCAGGGGCCTCTAAGACAGTGTGCAAAGTTTAAAGCCTGTCCGAACTTGTTTAGTGCTTAATTGGCTGACTTGTGAATGTAAAGTGACAGATATTTTTCTAAATATATTTATGATTTTTTTTTTTTTTTTTATGTATTATTTCCCAAACTCTCAGGGACAAAGGTTTTAATATATTGTTTATAAGGGACCTACAATGAAGCATTTGAAGCCCCCAGGTCTTAGCACCAAATTTAAGGTTATTTTCACCAGGTCACACAGGAAGTACCCACGTGCAATCTGTTTCAAGGCCACCAAATAGGTGGTCCGTAGAAAGTCATTTTTCATGCAAAATCAAAATTTTCAGGACTTGTGGGTTAGATGAATGTTTTTAATGGGATGCCCTGAGCACCGTGCATGTGGTTTAATCCCAAAATTAAATCCTAATAATGATAAATGATCTGATGAATGTACTGGTGCATTCGGGCCTCTCAGGCAGTGTCTCATAGGCTTCTATGGCAGACAGATAGATCTATGAAAAATAATAAAAAAATACTTTTTTGCATCCTAGGCTTTGTCCCCGTTAGTATGTCTTCAAGGGGCATCTGACATGTCAGCATGTGAAACTTGGGGTCACAAGGTCCTCTGTTTGTGATGCCAGGGCATATCCCAAGAGCAATTTTTTCCATTAGTTTCCATAGTTGTTTCATGGACACATTTCAGAAAGGTCCAAATGACTCAGATTTAAAATATTTAGCTTCTCAGGGGCCCCTAAGAGAGTATGCTAAGTCTAAAGCCTGTGCAACCTTGTTACGTGCTTCATTGGCTGACTTGTGAATGTAAAGTGACAGTTATTTTTCTAGAATATTTTTCTTGATTTAAAAAAAAAATAAGTATTCCCAAACTCTGAGGGGCACGGCTTTTTAATATGTTGTTTCTAAGGGCCCTACGTTGAAGCATTCGAAGCCCCCAGGTCTTAACACCAAATTTAAAGTTATTTTCACCAGGTCACACAGGAAGTGGCCATATGCAATCTATTTCAAGGCCGCCAAATAGGTGGTCCGTGGACAGTAATTTTTCATGCAAAATCAACATTTTCATGACTTGTGGGTTAGATTAACGTTTTCAATGGGAAGCCCTGAGTGCCGTGCATGTGGTTTAATCCCAAAACTCATCCTAATAATGATAAATGATCTGATGAATGTACTGGTGCATTCGGGCCTCTCAGGTAGTCTGTCTCATAGGCTTCTATAGCATAGAGAGATCTATCAAAAATAATAAAAAATACTTTTTTGCATCCTAGGCCTTGTCCCCATTAGTATGTCTTCAAGGGGCATCTGACGTGTCAGCATGTGAAATTTGGGGTCACAAGTTCCTCTGGTTGCGATGCCAGGGCGTATCCCAAGAGCAGTTTATTCCATTAGTTTCCAAAGGTGTTTCATGGACAGCCGCAGCCCATGCATTTTAAGTCTAGGCCTTCAGTGCAATTCATGCCATTAAGAAAACACAGTTTCACAATGAATAAGACACCGTATGCCTATCATACATTATGTGGCAGTCAACTAATAATACCAATTGACATTTTAAAAACACATCCACACACGAAAGCCAGAACCAAGGATGTCTAATACCAAGAAAAAGCTCTCTAATAATATTTGCGATTTAAATTTAGCTTGCAATGAATTTTGTTTCGTCAGGGTACACGGTTACTTTTCAAAACTTGAACCAACACTGAATGCTCAAGCAGCCTAATTTACACTTAGAAAACTTCTGATGTTGCTATAACAATGCAAAAAGCACTTACCAATTTACTTGAAGTGAAAATCAGCCCTCCTTTCCTGTTTAATTAATCAATCACACGATCATGCAGAACATCTCAGGTTTTTAAATCTATAAGGATCTCTTTCTCAACGGCAATAACAGCAGTGATGACAGCTGACTCATCAGCAAGATCTCACGCTCTTCGCTTTCAAATTACGTACATCACTTAAAGCATGACTGCATCACTCAAGGCCAGCTAGAAGGCTGGACTGGGACATATCCAAAAGACGACACCCACCAAGAACAATTAAATCAATCTGATTGGCTGATGAATCTGACAATCTGACTTTAGATGCCTATTCACTGCAGTGTTCAGGGATTCTGCAGCAATTCTGAAGGCCTGACGGGGTGGAGCTCAGACTCATGCGCTGCTTCGGCTAAGGAGCATGGCTTCAGGCATGTGATTTGTGAAAGAGTCATCACACTTTGCTTGTAAGCATCGAGGAATAAATTCTGACTGGATAAACGTTTTGTTGTTTGCTGTTCGTTTGTAGATGAATTAGGAGTGGAAAGTGATTGAAAATAAATAGGCAAAAAAAGTCAATGAGAATGAAAGGATGAAAAAATATCTATTTATTAGGCATGTTGCACCAGCAGAGAAGGCTTTACTGGCCCTGAGAAATCGCCACTGTTTGTGGACACCTCTCAGAAAGGTCCAAATGACTCAAAAAACTTCCAAAAGGAAGGTCCCATCTGCAGCTTTTTTTTTTTTTTAACAATTTTTTATTGATTCCATTCAACAAATTAAATAAACACAACAGAAAATGCGGAATCAAATTATATAAAATTAAACCCTTCCCCCCGAACATCCCCCCCACCCGACACTCACCCCAGTGGTCATAAATATTTAGAAACATTAAAAAAAACACAAAACACACACACACACACACACACAAAAACATAAAAAGTATACTTTCAAAAAACAATCAAATTGCACACACACATTTAAAATTATAGATCCCTCTCCACTACCCCTCCCCAAAAGCCTTCCAAAAAGGCCAAATATCTGCCCCATTTCCTATCAAATAACTCCAGATTGCCCAGCCTTCTATACAACCTTTCCTCAAAGGCTGCCACCCTCCCCATCTCCGAGCACCACTCATGAAATGAGGGTGCTCCAGCCGATTTCCAACCCCTTAAAATAAACTGTCTGGCAATCATGACGCTCGTTAGGACCCAACACTTTATGTGCCCATTCTCAACATCGATAACCACCTGTCTGGGGCAAAGTGAAAGCCGAGTGCCCAATACATCACATACAAGACTCTGAACTTTCAACCAGAACTCCTGGATCTTAACACACCCCCCAAAAGACATGGGTTATGTCTCCATCCTCTGATTGACAGGCAGGTGGGTGTGTCTTTAAGACCAAGCCTATACAATCTAAAGGGGGTCCAATAAAATTGATGTAAAATCTTAAATTGCATAAGGCGCACCCTTGCATCTCTAGATGCAGACCTGATGTTTTTTAGAATCCTAGCCCACTCTCCCTCCTCCAATACCAAGTTTAAATCTTTCTCCCATAATCTCTTGAGGAAAGTTGAAGTCTGCAGCTTATTTAATGGCCGCCAAATACATGGTTCATGGACAATCATTTTAATGCAAATTATACATTATTATGAGTTGTAAGTTGCATAAGTGGGTTCCATTGAGTATGTGGAGTGTTATACTGGATGTTTGATTGATAATATTACATGTAAATACCAAGAAAAGCCATAAACATGATTGTTGACAGACCACATATTTGCCGCCCTTCAAATAAGTTACATGTGGGCACTTCCTGTCTTTTTGCTTAGTCATGCAGGAATTGCCCACGTACAGCTTATTTCAAAGGCAGCAAATACATGGTTTGTGGACAGTCAGTTTTTAAGCATATTATACACATTTATGAGTTATAAATTGCATAGAAATGTTACATTTAGTATGTTGAGTCCTGAACAGGTGGTTTCATGAATATTATCACATTGAAATACTATTAAATGTCCTAGAACATGATTGTCTATAGACCACCCATTTGTCACCCATAAAATAGATTGTATCTGGGATGATCCCATGTGCAATATGTGATAAGGTCCATGATCAATTTATGAATTAACAATTATATTTAAGTGACTATATGACTCCCCCTGGACAGAAAACACCATTTAAAACCTCAAAAATTGACCGTCCACGAACAGACTATATTTATAAATGGTATAGATTGTACGTGGGATCTCTATAACTCCAGACTGGGACAACTTAGAAACTTCAAACCTGTACTCCTGTGCTCATCTCAGTCTCCTCTCTCTATGGTGTGAATAGACAGAGGAGGTTGAGACATGGCAATCCCACGTACAATTTATCCCATTCAAAATTTTAGGTGGTTCGTGGTCAGTCGAATTTTGAGGTTTTGAAGGGTGTGTGTTGTACAGTCACCTAAATATGATATTCAGTGAATTCCTGTATCCCACACATTAAAAAACAGATGTCCACCAAGTGACTATTTCAGGCAATGAAAATAAATTTCCCTTGGACAGTCCCAGTTACAATCTATCTACAGGGCTAAAATAGGTGTTTGGTGGACATCGTTTTTATAAGCTCCATGATCAAATTTATGACTCAAAATCACATTTAGGTGACTCTATGACTCCCTCTGAACAACATACACCTTTCGAAACCTCAAAATTAGACTGTCCACAAACCACATAAAATTTTGAATGTGATAAATTGTACGTGGGATCTGCATATCTCAGCTCTGGGCAGACTTACAAAGCTGAAACATATACTGTGGTGCTCATCTCAGTCTCCTCTCTCTATGGTGTGAATTTAGAGAGGATCAGAGAAAGTCTCAAATTTCATCTGAAAAAAACAAAAGGGGTACGGAGTACCCCCTCTGATTTTAATATCGTCAATACCGATACCAATACCAGTAATTCTATTAAATTGTTTTTTTTTATTTTTTTATTTCTTGGGATAAAATGGGTAATTTAAAATATTATTTTTAGTCATAATTCAAGTCATTTTATTTTTCACATTTGTGAGCCTAAACAGTAAATTATTAGACTTCTGTTTTGTTTACCCTTACAAAAACTAACCATGGTTTCACTACAGTAACTATAGTTTAACCATGGTATTTAGTTAAACCATAGTTACCACATAATTAACCATGGTTACTACTACAATATTACTGCAGTAAAACCATGGTTAACTATTTTTTAAATTACTTATTAACAACAATTACATACAATTATATATATATAAGAAAAGTCACCTTTAGATAAGTTGTTATTTTAGCGTGAATTCACTCCAGAAGCAGTGTAGTAGTGTCTGCAGAGGTGGGCATACTGTGAATTTATGAAAGACCCCCCATAAAAATTTTAAAAAAACACATGCACCCGATCTCTAAAATTCATTCACATTTATATACAGTACATATGTAAAAAGTGTAAGAAATTTATTTTTTCCATTAAAAAATGACTGTTGTAATTATATGCCCACATAAACTTACAAAATGTATATCAGGGTAAGTTTCTTGCTGGCATGGTGTAGAGTACACTACTAAGAACAATTGTATGGTTACTTGATATTAAATATGTATTTAAATTAATAGGTGTCATTAATGTTCCTTTTATTAGGCTACTATGAAAATTGTTAATACTTTGTTATTACTCTAACTAATAAACTAATTCATAATTCGTAATAAACTGTTAAGCATTGTATAACTAATATGAGTGTAATAATATTCACGTTAACACGTTATCTTGTATTACCATATATAGCCTACATAAGAATGAATGGTTATTTGTTTTATTTGTGTACTATTATGTGCTTTTCCTACTTAGAAATATAAATTTAAATGAATTGATATCATGAGAAAAAAGGCACCACCGACAGCAGTAAAAGGCAAAAAAAAAAAAAAAGAGCAGCAAAAACTAGCAGGTGTGCAGTAACATGCAGTAGTTTCACAAAGTTTAATTGCATAAGTTAAATGTAAATATTTATACATATATTTACGTTTAGCAGGGAAATAAATTTACAGTGCAAATTATGGTTACTCCAGGGATGCTTGTGTACCAGACACTGGAAATGTCCTGCCCCTTACTGAAACGGAAAATATTATTGATTAGCAAACATCCAATCACGTCTGAAATTAACATTCTGATTGGTGGATCAGCTTAGTCGGACTGTCTGTCTTGCCAGTGCCATCAGTTGCGCTCCCGCAGCTCCGTGTGCGTTTAGAGAGAATCTCTGTACACTTTAAAATGTATATACATAAACACAAGTCACTCAATGGTGCTGCAGCATCGCGTTAGCAGATTGAAAAAGTTCCGGGTCAAAAGCCTACTCGTTGTTCTGGAGGCCGTGTGTATCATCACTTATTTCAGGTGGGCATATGCAAAATCCTAAGAAAGATAGGTGGGCCTGCGTTTACCCTAGACTACACGACCAGAAGCTGTTTCTCTGATTTTCTATTATTACCTCAACAAGGCAGTGATCCCTCTTGTTTGAACGAGCCTTGTGACGGCGTAAGCACTTGTCTGCTTGTGTCTTTGAGCATGTATGTTAAGATGAGCAGAAGAAGAAATAGTACCCATCCTGCACAAGTATTTGCTAATATAGCCTAATCATTTTTATTTCACTTTGAAGCTTATGATTATTGTTCATGTTCATGGTAACCAAATAATAATATCTCTAGTTAAAATTTTTTTCTTTTTTAGACTCAATATTTTTGTGTGAGGATCGATATTTTTGATACAACATCAGAATCAGAAGTATCAATACTTTAGGATCAATCCGCCCATCCCTACTTCCTGGCTGATGTCTTGAGATATTGCTTCAATATATCCACATAATTTTCCTTCCTCATGATACCATCTAATTTGTGAAGTGCACCAGTCCCTCTTGCAGCAAAGCACCCCCACAACATGATGCTGCCACCCCCATGCTTCACTTTTGGATGGTGTTCTACGGCTTGCAAGCCTCACCCTTTTTCCTCCAAACATAATGATGGACATTATGGTCAAACAGTTCAATTTTTGTTTCATCAGACCAGAGGACATTTCTCCAAAAAGTAAGATCTTTTTCCCCATGTGCACTTGCAAACTGTAGTCTGGCTTTTTTATGGTGGTTTTGAAGCAGTGACTTCTTCCTTGCTGAGCAGCCTTTCAGATTATGTCGATATAGGACACATTTTACTGTGGATATAGATAATTTTCTACCTGTTTCCTCCAGCATCTTCACAAGGTCCTTTGCTGTTGTTCTGGGATTGATTTGCACTTTTCATCTCTAGGAGACAGAATACATCTCCTTCCTGAGCGGTATGATGGCTGCGTTGTTTATACTTGCGTAATATTGTTTGTACAGATGAACGTGGTACCTTCAGGCATTTGGAAATTGCTCCCAAGAATGAACCAGACTTCTGGAGGTCCACAATTTTTTTCTGAGGTCTTGGCTAATTTCTTTTGATTTTCCCATGATGTCAAGCAAAGAGGCATTGAGTTTGAAGGTAGGCCTTCAAATACATCCACAGGTACACCTCCAATTCAGTACACCTCCTATCAGAAGCTAATTGGCTAATTGGCTTAAGGCTTGACATCATTTTCTGGAATTTTCCAAGCTGCTTAAAGGCACATTTAACTTAATGTATGTAAACTTCTGACCCACTGGAATTGTGATATAGTCAATTAAAAGTGAAACAATCTACCTGTAAACAATTGTTGGAAAAATTACTCATGTCATGCACAAAGTACAGTGGCATGCAAAGTTTGGGCACCCCTGACCAAAATTTCTGTTGCTGTGAATAGTTAAGTGAGTACAAGATGAATTTATCTCCAAAAGGCATAAAGTTAAAGATGAAACATTCTTTTCACCATTTTAAGCAAGATAAGTGTATTATTTTTGTTTTGCACAATTTTAGAGTGATAAAAAAGGAAAGGAGCACCATGCAAAAGTTTGGGCACCCGAAGAGATTTTAGCTCTCACATAACTTTTACCAAGGTCTCAGAACTTAATTAGCTTGTTAGGGCTATGGCTTGTTCACAATCATTGTTTGGAAAGGCCAGGTGATGCAAATTTCAAAGCTTTACAAATACTCTGACTTCTCCAACCTTGTCCCAACAATCAGCAGCCATGGGCTCCTCTAAGCAGCTGCCTAGCACTCTGAAAATTAAAATAATTGATGCCCACAAAGCAGGAGAATGCTATAAGAAGATAGCAAAGCATTTTCAGGTAGCCGTTTCCTCAATTCTTAATGTAATTAAGAAATGGTAGTTAACAGGAACAGTGGAGGTCAAGTTGAGGTCTGGAAGACCAAGAAAACTTTCAGAGAGAACTACTCATAGGATTGCTAGAAAGGCAAATCAAAACCCCTATTTTGACTGCAATAGACCTTAAGGAAGATTTAGTAGACTCTGGAGTAGTGGTGCACTGTTCTACTGTGCAGTGACACCTGCACAAATATGACCTTCATGGATGTGTCATGAGAAGAAAACCTTTCCTGCGTCCTCGCCACAAAATTCAGCATCAAAAGTTTGCAAATTAACATCTAAACAAGCCTGATGCATTCTGGAAACAAGTCCTGTGGCCACAATGAGCAAAGGTATGCTTGGAGAAAAAAGGGTGCAGAATTTCATGAAAAGAACACCTCTCCAACTGATCGATTATGCTTTGGGCTTTTATTGCAGCTAGCGGCATGGGGAACATTTCACTGGTAGAAGGAAGAATTGATTAAATTAAATACCAGCAAATTCTGGAAGCAAACATCACACCATCTGTAAAAAAGTTGATGATGAAAAGAGGATGGCTTCTACTACAGTATAACAATCCTAACCACTTCTCAAAATCCACAATGGTCGACCTCAAGAGGCGCAAGCTGAAGGTTTTGCCATGGCCCTCACAGTCTCCCGATCTAAACATCGAAAATCTGTGGATAGACCTCAAAAGAGCAGTGCATGCAAGATGGCCAAAGAATCACAGAACTAGAAGCCTTTTGCAAGGAAGAATGGGCAAAAATCCCCCAAAGAAGAATTGAAAGACTCTTAGCTGGCCACGAAAAGCAGTTACAAGCTGTGATACTTGCCAAAGGGGGTGTTAATAAATACTGACCATGCAGGGTGCCCAAACTTTTGCTTCGGGCCCTTATCTTTTTTTTTTTTTTTTTACTGTAAAAGATGGGAATAAAAAAGTAAAATTGCTTAAAATATTAAAGAAATGTGTCATCTTTAACTTTATGCCTTTTGGAAATCAGGCCATCTTTTGCTCGCAGCAAAAGAAACAGAAATTTTGATCAGGGGTGCCCAAAATTTTGCATGCCACTGTAGGTGTCCTAAACGACTTGCCAAAACTACAGTTTGCTAATATTAAATCTGTGGAGTGGTTAAAAAAAGAGTTTTAATGACTTCAACCTAAGTTTATGTAAACTTCTGACTTCAACTGTATATAAAATAAGCCAGTTATCGCAGTGCATCATTCAGTCTGAAGTACCTCATGTGGCCTATCTCACATGTGAGTCAAGGTAAACAGTTTGAAGGGAAAATGCAAGGAATGACAGAATCACTTTATGTATCTCTAATTCTCCAACATGATCACATGGGAAATCGTTGTGTTGCTTCAGAAAGTTCATGTACCCTGAAATCATCCCGATTCAGCCAAATTACTGACAAGCGCCATCACCCATCAGACTTTTTGCATCAATTCCAGCGTAAACACATTTACTATTAGCAACCTCTGAGACATGGGTGCTGGTCCTGTGAAAACCAGGAAGTAATCATGTTCACATAAACAATGGTTAGCGTGATTTGGAGGTTGCATTTTCACTCAAAAATTACATTTGTACCCATCTGAGGGTTGAGTATATGGTTGGATTAAAAAAAAAATTGCAGTCCTGTTTTGTATTACATCATTTACCACTAAAAATACTACTTGCTATTGGCACCACTCTGTGGACATTTCAGACATGCCTAAACATTCAAAAACACTTCCAGCTTTGGCCACAAGGGGGTGGGCCGTGATTGGAATTTTGGTAAGTACAGAACAATTTCAGCAGCAAAACTTTTAACCTACTTTTGACGAATTCACTGTAACACTTTACAGTTAGGTTCTATTTGTTAACATTAGTTAACAACATAAGTAACCATGATCTAACAATGAAAAATACTTTTAAAGTGTTTATTAATCTTGGTTAATGTTAATTTCACCATATACTAATACATTTTTTAAATCAAAAGTTGTGTAGGTTAACATTAGTTAATGCACTATCAACTAACATGAACTAATAATGAACAGTTGTATTTTTATTTACTAACATAAACAAAGATGAATAAATGCTGTAAAAAAATATATTGTTCATTGTTAGTTCATGACACCTAATGCATTTACTAATGTTAACGAATGGAACCTTATTGCAAATTGTTATCGAATTCACTGTGTGGTCAGTCTGAATTCTTTCCATATTTATGAAGATGAGGGACATAGAAAAAGAGATCTCCCACGCATGCCAAGAAATCAAGAGAAGAATAAGACAGAAAGAACATATACCACCTGTGTCGAGAGACAGAAAGCGAGAGACAGAGAGAGATAGAGCGCTTTATACCACCAGTCCTACTCGTGCACAGTGGCGAAGAGAGGGGAAGAGAGGAGAGGAAAGTTACCTGACAGATAATGTTATCATAGTAAGCCAAAGCGCGGTCATGGGTGAGATTAGTCGAGGTGTCATACAGTTTCCTTACATTTGCCTGAGATCCCTCTGCGACAGTGGATAGTGAGAAGTTATCGATGTGTTGCTCCGACTGTGGCCGGTACTTACTGTAGAGATACAGAGAGAGGAAAATGTATAAACGGAAGTTACATTTTTGGGAATATTACTATTAAAACATTCTTTAAAGCAATGTTCCAAGTTCGGTACAAGTAAAGGTCTATTGACAACCTCTGAGGCATGCTGTTGATTACCACATTTTATAAAAACCAACTTGGTCTCATGAGAAGTCATAACAATAGTACTAGATGGCGCAATTGTAAGAAATTACTCGAGCTGGCTTGTACACATCTGTATGACTTATAGTCCCATTGAGAAAATTAAGTTTAACCCCTGACCCAAACATAAACCTAACCATAATGTCCAACCCAAACCCTAACCATGATTGAACCATAAAAACATTTGGGTTTGGAACGAGATGAGGGAAGTGAATAACAGGTTATTGACATACATCATTTATTTATATTGCATAAATAAATATGGAAAGAGTAACCAAATTTGTTTACAGATGTTTCCTTAAAGGAATGTACAGAGTTCAATACAAGTTAAGTTCAATCGACAGCATTTGTGGCATAATGTTGATTACCACAAAAATACATTTTGACTCATCCCTCCTTTTCTTTAAAAAAGCAAATAATTAGTTTACGAGTGAGGCACTTACAATGGAAGTGAATGTGGCCAATTTTTTTAAACACAGAAATGTGAAGCTTAGAATTTTATAAAAGCACTTATATTAATTCTTCTGTTAAAACTTGTGTATTATTTAAATTGTCATTTTTACAGTCGTTTTGTTGACATTACATCGTCATGGTAATAAAGTTGTAAAAAAAACTTTACACAGAAAAGGTTAGTAAGCAATTTGATCACACTAAAACGTTTACACACATATCCTTTATGTCTTGTGGTTATACTTTTGAAAGAGTGAGTATTTTAACATTAAAAAATATTTTTAAAAAAATAATCCATTGTAAGTGCCTCAATAGAACCAAGTTTTTTGCTTTTCTTAAAGAAAAGGACGGACGAGTCGAAATTAATTTTAGTGGTAATCAACATTATGCCACAAATGCTGTCGATTGAGCTTAACTTGTATTGAACCCGGAACATTCCTTTAAAATAATTGTTGGAAAGTAGGCTTGCTAAAATGTAATGCCTGTTTTGTATCGATTTGAAATTCTGTTTGTTGATTGTTTGGTCTCTTTGGGAATAAAAGTTATAACTTTTTGTATAATTATGAGTTGTCATGAGACCATGTTGGTAAAAAGAAAAACCATACTAATAGAGACTTAATAGAGACTACTTTTTAAATACCCTTGTGCAGAAATGTATTTCTTAATTCCTCAGTACAAAATGTGAGTTATTTGATGTTTAAGTTGTCTGTTGATAAATAAAACATCTATTAGCAAGTGATTTCATCACATTACACTCATATAACATATAAAATGTTTTAAGTTATGTGACTATACCTACAGTATATTAATCCCAGTGTAATGCCTTGGCACATAGACTCCAAGACTTAAAACTTTGTTTAATGGGTGAAACATTGAAGATAGGTGGCTCTCGCCTGATGACCCCGCAACTGGGCTGAAGGCACTGGTGGAGGTGCGGCAGGCAATAATGCCTGGCAGGTTATTACAGCTACCTGTGCATCTGTTTATTTTTTTTCTGGGAAACCAGTGACTACTGTGAATAGGGCAGTTGGAGTCCAGGGAAGACTGGAGGACAGTGTAGGGAAATTTAGTAGTATAAATGGTATGGATTAAAGTGTACCTTCACCATAATATGAAAGGAATATTATAATGGAATTAGCCGAGTTCAACCACCATTATAAGAAGGAAAAATGACAAATAATTAGATTATTTTTAATCTACTTTATTGCTAATCTAAAACTTCAAACTAACTAACACATATAGTCAAAAATAAACAAAAGGTTGGTGAGTGAGCTGTAACAGAAGGTGAATTAAATGATCTGTACAGAGAAAATGAACTTTATGGAGTCTATAGACAATGCCTTGAGAACCATTCGATACTTCTTTTAGTATACCTCGATTTGCAATCGGATTACCCTAGGTATTTAACTAAAACACCAGCACTTTCAGCAAAAGTCTGGAGATGTACTTGCATGTTGTCGTGTTTCCTTGAGTTGCTTTAGTTCTTTGGCTCTTTGTAGAAAGTTCTGGTTGTTCCGTCAATGTTTTGGACCTCTGTTAAGATCATGGACAGTTTGTTGCTGGAATGGAGAGGCGGCTTTAAAGCGAGGCCTTCCACATGGAAGACTCATCACTCCCGTCACGTGCGTGATTCATAGAGCAGTGAGGGAGAAAATATTCCTCGGAACTTTGCGTTCCGAGCTTTCCTGGACTCTACATTGTACAGAACTTGAGGGGTGCTGGAGAAGACTAAAAGCCACGAGGGAAAGAGAGGAAGCAGGAGGATGAAGAGAGGTGAGGGAGAGAGAGCTGAAGAGGAAGAGGGGAAGAGAGTATTTGTCCGAGGCGGGGAGACTTTGTACTGTTGAAGTTGACCGCACCCCAAAGGTATCTTGAGCCAATCAGAAGTGTCTTTTGCTAGGTCACACGGTCATTTGTCTGTCCCTCCTTCTGGAAGGAGTTAATGTTCCTTTGTCCTGTTTCCCGCTCGAAAAAGTACGTTTTATTCATACATTTGATATACTGTATCTCGGATACAACTGAATATATCAAAAATCTATTAAAATAAACATTCCTGAAATGCAGAAAGAATCTCAATGATAGTAAACATGATGTGCTTGTCATGAATGGTTACAATTCTAGTAAAATGACATGAATAAAACAAGATTAAAGATTATAATCATCAATTTGTCAGTGAGAAAAGTGATTACAGGTCATTACAACATCATTTTCAGAATTATCTAGCAAGGCTAGGTATTGTGTACACTTTGGTACAAAAAGGGAGATTCTGTGCATTTTATAGGGTTAAATCAGCACTGTGTACTGTGTACTGTGACTTGTGTGAAATGTTCATTGATTAAGATGAGATGTCCTACAAAGTGTTCAAAAGGATCCTTCCAAAGACAGTAAGACAGTTTTCAAACTCTCGTCTTGCACAGAGCTTTAGCATGTGACACAGAAAATGTCTAATTTTAAGTGTGTCAAATTGGTTAAATTGAAGGACAAAGGAGTGTCTTAGCTTTCCATAGTGGTTTCTATAGTGACGGTTCTTTATCTATCTCTTGGAATGTGTGTGCCAGTTGTGGGGGTTTCCTAAGAGTGTATTCGGACTGATCTGACCTTTGTTCATTAACAGTTTTATTGGCCAGATGCATGTCTTAGCTAGACCCCTTGATGCCAGCAGAGTCCCCCAATTTATAACTCTGAGGAATGTCTGGGGTGCCTGTTGGCCTGTGTGTGTCCTAGCCCCAACAACTTGGAGGTAAATATCCATGTAGATCCTGGATTTAAGTCGTTCAGTGTGGAAATTAATAATTCTTCTGCCCATAAGATGCCCATAAGATCCTATAACGGTCAGGAAAGACTGGCTGACAGCAGAAAAGTCTGCACAGGGGTGGGTAGGCTAGTTACCTTACCCACAGGTCCATACACAGGGGACACCCTTACCAACTACAAGCACAATTAAAGGAAAACAGCCCAGTGGTCCTGTGAGAGGCGGGATGGAAAATGGACCAATTAGGACAGACAATATGGATGCAACTGAAGCAGCCGTGGATAATGAGCAAAGGATCCTTAGAAGATGCAGTTGCGGGTGGATGAGTGTAACAACTTACAAAGGCCTGCGGATTCATCAAGGAAGGATGAAGTGTGGTGGGAGCAGCCAGACACAACCTTGCACTGCAGCAGCAGGTCAGACAAGAAGGATACAGAGCCTGGTTGAGCACCACAGCGCTACTGAATCCACTGTTGTGGAGGGGCACCAAGAAGACCAGTACAGCCAGCAAGACAGGTCAAGCCTGCAAGGTGAACCGCAAGAAGGGATGACCTTCAATCCACAGACAAGACAGGGAATAACAAGGGAGAAGGAGGCTAATCAAGTGGCTGAGATCTAATGATAAGGATGCATGGAGCAGACTAGATGAGGACCTGTGGTCCACCTTTGAGAATGTGCTTACTGGAAGGGTGGAGGCCAAGCTTAATATGTTTAGCGATATTGTGTATGAAGAATACATAGGTAGATTTGATGAAACAGTAGTAAGGAAGAGTGGTCCCAGGGTGATGGGTCAGAGAGAGAAGGAGATACTTCAGCTTGTGAAAGAGCAGAGGCAGCTTTGTAAGGCTTGGAGGAAGGCAGAGGAGCAGGAGAAGGAGGGCTTGAAGGTATTGTGGGATGGCATAAGGGCTAGATTAGTGGTCTTGAAGAGGGCAGAGAGAATCCGACAGCGGAGAAGAAAGAAGGAGCATGAAAGGGCGAAATTCATCAAGGACCCTTTTAAGATTGCCAGAAACCTGCTGGAAGAAAAGAGGAGTGGGAAGCTGGTGATGGCAAAAGAGGAACTTCAAGACCACATGGAACAGCAACTTGCTGAAACGTACAAAGACAACCCGCTTGGCTCCCCTGGATATATCCCATGGCCAGTAGAGCCAGTAGTGGAATTTAACATAGATCTGCCTAAGCTGAGTGAGGTGAGTCAGGTGTTAGAAAAAGCCAGGGCAACTTCAGGCCCAGGCCCCAGGAAACCATACAAGCAGCATAAGAAGTGCCCAGTGGTTCTTAAAATGTTGTGGAGACTGTTGAGGGTTGCCTGGAAGAAGCAGTGCATACCCGTGGAGTAGCAAAGGGCAGTGGCCATCTTCATACCCAAAGAGCAGGGATCCACCAACATTAGTCAGTTTAGGAGCATTGCTCTATTGAACGTGGAGGGAAAGCTTTTCTTTTCGGTGGTAGCAAGGTGGATGTCTGACTACCATCTGAAGAATGGGTACATAGACACAAGCTGCCAGAAGGCAGGTGTGTGGAACATGCATCAGTAATATGGGAGCAGATCCAGTCTGCCAAGAGAGATAAGAAAGACATCCACGTAGTCTGGCTGGACTTGGCAAATGCCTATGGATCAGTTTGGACCAGCTTGTTAGCTATGCACTGGAGTTTTTCAATGTACCAGAGTGCATTAGGTGCTTGGTAGACAGCTACTATGGGGACCTGAAGATATGTCATGCAACACAGGACTACACAACACGATGGCAGCAACTGGAAAAAAGAATAGCGATGGGATGTTCAATCTCTCCCAATCTGTTCACAGCTGCATTCAAGATCATCCTAATTGGTGCAAGACAAATGGTCCGAGGAATCCGTGCACAATCTGGGGTGAGATTGACAGCTCTGCACCCTCCAGACTGCTGCATGTACTAACTGTCTCTTGAAAAGGCTGGAAGAGCTATTTGCATGGGCTATAATGAAGATTAAGCCAACAAAATCACTTAGTTTTTCTATTAGAAATGGGGTGAGGGACAATCGGATTTTGTTTGAGGTGGAGGGTGAAAGAATCCCTGTTGTGGCAGAGGTGCCTATTCGAAGTTTAGGGAGAGAATACACAGCAGATCTTTCAGACAAACACATGGCAGAGTTGGTCCTGAAGCAACTAAAAGAGGGCCTGGATAAGATAGACAATTGTCATCTCCCAGGCAAATTCACGGTTTAGTGTTACTAATTTACACTTTACCATCACCTGATGTGGCCACAAAAAATTGTGAGATTTCTGCAGTGGCAAGGATGGACACCAAGGCCAACAGTTATATCAGGAAGTGGCTAGGCCTGCAATGTTGTCTCTCAGATGTGGCATTGTTTGGAAGAAATGCTTTAAAAACTGCCTCTTAAATCACTCACTCTGGGCTACAAGCAGGAAAAAAACAGGTTTTGTTTTGGAGCTACGGGAAACAACAGATCAGGCAGTGAGGGCAGGTCAATTCCATGTCCAAACAGGCAGAATTTGGAAGGCAGAGGAGGTCATAAACCAGGTGGTTTCAAGACTGAAGCATCAAGAGATTGTTGGAAGAACACAGACAGGAAGAACAGGCGTTGGATGGAGGGTGGCTCCCAATCTGTGGTCAGCAGCCTCCTGAAAACAGAGGAAAGCAATGGTAGTTACGGAAGTAACTAGGATAGAAGAGGAAGGGTATAAGTTTAGGGCAGTCAGCCAGCAGCAGCAAGGGCGCTGGACCATATGGGAGGGGACATCTGATTAAGTGTTAGGATGGGCTGATCTGTGGAAGGTACCCCAGGCTAGGCTAAGTTTTCTAATAAGATCCACCTACATTACCCTACTAAGCCCTGGGAACTTGTCTCTGTGGTATGGCAAAGAGGAGATTTGCCCCCTCTGTGACGCCCCAAGAGCAAACTTGCAGCACATACTGGTTGGGTGCAAGACTGCCCTGGCACAAGGATGGTACAGGTGGCGGCATGATCAGGTTCTGCGGAAGCTGGCAGAGATCCTCGAGGTGCACAGAGTAAAGGCAAACAAAGGCAACCATGCTCACCAGAGGCAGGTGCCGCACAAGGCACAGCACGGAGGAAAGCCAGATCAAACTTGGCGCCTGGAAGTGATTGTTCAATGATGGTCGACCTTGGCCAGCAGATAAAATTTCCTACTGAGGTTGCCATTACCTCCTTGAGGCCGGATGTTGTGTTGTGGTTGACTTCAGCTAGGAAAACAGTAATGATTGAGCTTACTGTTCCATGCGAAGAGAGTCTGGAGACAGCCTATGAGAGGAAGAAGCTAAAATACGCTGATCTGGCTGCAGAGTGCAGGGTAAATGGATGGAGGACTGCCACCTACCCTGTGGAGGATGGGTGTTGAGCATTTATGGGAACATCAATGCAGCACCTATTCAGAGACACTGGCATCGTAGGAGCAGCTTTTAAAAAGTTTTTGAAGGAATTGGCAGAGGAAGCTGAGAAAGGGAGTTTCCGGCTATGGTTTAGAAGGAAGGACAAAAAGTGGGGGGTTCAGAAGTAGGAAAATGAGGAATGGGGAACCTGGGTGATATGTGGTGTGAGCTTGTGCTGAGGAAGTATGCCATACGGAACCGGTGGCACTGAGTTACCAAGAGATATGGTGCCAGTGCCAGTAGGGCACTGAGTACGCATCTTGGTGCCAGTTGGCCAATGGGATGGCATGTATGGTAGTGTCAAGGTATTATGACATATAGAACCCTGGTTGCAAGTAATTTGTGAAGGAAGGATGTCTGGATGGGAAGACAAGGATGAGAAGCATTGGAGGGGATCCAGTGTCCAGCTGGGGGGGGTGGCAGGGAGACGTCCCTGACCACTGCCCCACCAACAGGAAATGTTCCGGACTTAATGGGGTGAACATTAAAGATAGGTGGCTCCCGGCTGATGAACCCGCAGCTGGGCTGAAGTCACTGGTGGAGGTGCGTCACGCAATAATGCCCGGCAGGTTATTACAGCTACCTGTGCATCTGTTTTCCATTGTAAGTGCATTTCTGTAAACACTATTTTTGCTTGTTTTTACAAACTGAGGGACAAGTTGTAATCGACAAGAGGTAATCGACAGCATGTCACAGACAGGTTCAATATACTGTAACTTAACTTGTATTGAACCCAGCACATTCCTTAAATGTTATTTTGGTTGAATATGTGTTCCAGTCCTGAACAGAAATAGACAGCAGCTTGGCAAGACATTATAATCAATGCATTGGATTAAACCGTCATCTCATTTCTGAAATACATGTGTGTATCACGCACACAGCTGTTACCTGCAACAGATGGTGCTGATGTAAACTATACCGAGTGCACGAGTTCAGAATATACACACTTGTCATGCATTTACTCTTGCATTTGCCACCTCTTTCTTCATTGTTGTCTTTTCTATCCCAGTTGGACAACACACTTTTCTTCACCACTGTGTTCCCTTTTCTCTCCTCACCTTCTTTTATCCTCCCTTCTCTTAAAGGGATTGCTCACCCAAAAATGAAAATTCAGTCATCATTTACTAAGACAGAAAGTCTTACGGGTTTGAAACAACTTGAGTGAGTAAATTACAAAATTTTCATTTTTGAGTGAACTATCTCTTAATTATCCTAACTCCTCTGGTCGCTCTTGGACTGGTGCTTAAATGCCTTTGGCTGCAAAGTATATAGGTCACCCTCTCACAGATTGGCCTACTTTCAGGAAAGAAGGGTGATATCATTGTATGGTGAAATCCCATGTTAACACTTTACATTTTATTGTACTGCATTGCATGCAATGAAATGTATTCAGCACAAGCAGTCAATATTTACACTGTCAAATCTGAAATTAGGACTGTAGACCATCAAATCTGAGATGTTGTCACTGATATTAGAGCAACAGTCCTACCTGCGCTTGCGAAGTCGTCTGTTTTCAGTCTTAAGCAGGTGCAGCCTCTTGGAGAAAAAGACGATAACCATAAAGAGGAGCAGCAACATGATTGTGGCTCCACCCACTGCTATACACATCACCTGGAAGTCGGAAATGACAGATTCACACCTGGAACCCTTGTTCCAGATATAATCCTGGACATTACACCTACACAGGGTTAAAGAGAGTAAGAGAGTGGTGTTGGAGAAGACAAATTATTTTATTTTATTTTATTTTACATGCAAGAATATGTTATACATTATACAAGTTATACATTCTTATATAACTTGGGACATTGCAGTCTCTATGCATATGCATTGCCTGATCAAGAGGTCTGCATCACTAGAACCTCAGTCACCATTCACTCTAATTACATCTTTTTTTTTTTCTCCATACAATGAAAGTGACTGAGGCTAACATTCTGCCTAACATCTTATTTTGTGTTCTTTGGAAGATAGAAAGTCATACAGTTTTGATCCTGTACGACACTGGTTTTATTTTTTGAGATGAACTAAATTGAGATGTTAAAGAGATCTCATCTACAAAAAAAGAAAGAGAAAAATTTGGATGTGAAAAGAAAAATGCAAAGGGAATAATGTGTGTGTGTGTGTGTGTGTGTGTGTGTCTGTGTGTGTGTGTGTGTGTGTGTGTGTGTGTGTGTGTGTTTGCTCATACAAGAGACATTTTGACTCAAGATGTTGTCTAACATTGTTTTTTTCCACTGGGATCCAAACAAATTGGCCATGACACACACATCTGTGCAGAGATGAAAGAGAGCAAGCAATGAATGCTATAGATAGTGGAAAGGTAGTATCCTTGTTCACTATGATTCACTATGTGTGTGAGTGTGGCCTGCTGACCCATTTATCATTACAAGGATTTGACTGCAAAGTTAGCCTCTCATACAGCTTACATCTGCATCACTGGACAGATGGCCCTGTCAAGGACGTGTTTATGTGTTCCTGTATTTGTGCCTGTCCCAGTAAGAATAAAACACCTGAGCTGTGATCAGGATGAAGTGCACAGCTTCTAAAAATGTTCTATAGGCCAAAAAGATTGGTTATTTTCAAAATTAAAAGGATAGTTCACATAAAAATTTAAATTCTCTCATCATTTACTCACCCCCATGCCATCCCAGATGTGTATGTTTTTATTTCTTCTGCAGGACACAAATGAAGATTTTTAGAAGAATGTCTCAGCACTGTATGTCCTTGCAATGCAACTAAATGGTGATCACATCTTTGTATCTCCAAAAATCACATAAAGTAAACATAGAAGTAATCCATAAGACTCCAGTGGTTAAATCCATGTCTTCAGAAGCAATATAATAGGTGTGGGTGAGAAGCAGATCAAAAAAGTCCTTTTTTTACTCAAAATCTCCACTTTCACTTTTACATCTGAAAGTCACATGTGGTGCCTGTTTAGTTTCACTTTCACATCTGAAAGTTAAAGTTAAAGTGGAGATTTAGAGTAAAAAAGGACTTAAATATTGTTCTGTTTCTCACCCATACCTATTACATTGCTTCTGAAGATATGAATTTAACCTCTGGAGTGATTTGGATTACTTTTATGTTTCCTTTATGTGATTTTTGGAGCTACAAAGGTCTGATCACCATTTACTTGCATATTCTTCTACAACTCTTTGTTTGTGTTCTGCTAAAGAAAGTCATACACATCTGGGATGGCATGAGGGTGAGTAAATAATTGAATAAATGAATGAATGGATGGATGGATGAATGAATGAATGAATGACTTAATTTTCATTTTTGGGTGAACTATTACTTTAAAGATACTGAAAACCCCAGGCATTTTAAAGTAATTGCTTGGGATATTAGATCTGCTGAATCTGTGACTGTTTTTAAGTCTCATTTAAAAACTCATTTGTATAGACTTGCTTTTATTACTATATGACTGTGTGTGTTTTATGGTGTGTGTTTGCTTTTATTACAATGTGAATATGTTGTGTTTTACTGTGTGTTTTTGATTTTATGTTTTGTAAAGCACTTTGTGCTTAATCGCTAAAAGGTGCTATATAAATATAATTATTATAATTCATTAATTAATGAGGAACATTCACATTCAAAATTATATTGCCTCTGTTTAGCAAATGCTAAATGTTAAACTTGATTTGTAAATGGTTTTCAGGATGTTGCTGTGCAGTTGCAAGGGTGATCCTTGTTATTGTTACAGCCATTGCTATGTGGTTGCTTTGTGGTTGCTTGATGGTTGCTAGAGTGTTCTGAGTGCTGGCTTACTGTCCCAGTTTAACAGATCCGACCCCCAAGTCTCTTATTTTCATCCCTAAAGATAGCTTGGGTCCTTCAATGCAAGGCAATGAGATTTTTTCCCCGCCCATTTTATCAACCATCAGGCGGAAATCAGATTGCGCGAAAAGTCACATTACACCTCTCTTCAACAAGCCGGATGATTTGACGTCTCATTCTGTAGCCCAACCGTTCGTTGTGGGAAAAGCCATGTGCCAAAGTTTAAAACTAGGGTATTAATATGAGGTACTTAGACTTTAAGTATAAGGAATAGTAAAAGTATGCCTAGGCAAGCATCACTAATTAATTGTGTTCATCAGACTATAGGCATGTTGTGTGATGTTGGTTATCCACCAACCATAAATACTGTTTACACATACAGTTACACACAATAGGCTAAATTTACCAAGAGGCTTCTGAGAGCATACAGTTTGTTAAAGGTTGATCAATACTGTATGTAGGCCATACTTATTCTCTAGCCTAAAAGTGAGATCAACTGGAAACTCGGTTGTATGGCCTACTACTTCTATTTGATGTAAGCTATTGGGCTGAGCTGCATACACACACTTACACACATTTGTTTTTCTATTATGGTTGGGTACTTTCAATTGACATCTATTGTTGATATTCTGAGGTATTGACAATTTCTAACCCCTAACACTATCACTAAACCTCCCATAAACTGCTTTGCATGTTTAGATTTTCATTAAGACTATACTAGCATCTTTATTAGGCCATTTTCCTTGTGGCGATCATTGGTTGGTCCCTAATGTAGGCAATATCAAGTTTTACGATCGTAGTGGGGACTTTGACTTACATAGACATCCCCTCTGGAGCACCTAAAATCCAAAAAAAAACAGTATTTTTTATGTTCATCTAATAGGCCATAGATGCTCTACAGATGGAAACCTGGATCTTCTAATAGCACTGACCCCATTAATGTGGACAGACCAGAGCAAACCTCTGTCACCCTCTTTTTTCTCTCTCTCTCTGCGATCGACACATTAGCCCTGCGGCATGTAGTGCCAGTCTTGAATGTCCAGTGCCTGATTGAAAGCAGATTATACTGAGCCAAATTGTGTTTTTACATGTCGGTTGGATAATATAAACAGTAATTATTTTTTTTTATAATATTGTTGTATATTATATTATAGTATATATATATACTACTTATATTAATTAATATTTTAAATATATAATTATGTAGTTTTATATTACATTACATATATACTGTATATGTAATATACTATACTTTTTACTTTGTTATTGGTCCTGGGGTATGACCAATGAAAAGTGCAAGTCCATATATGAGGACATCAAAACTTTTATAATAATTATTCAAGGATTAAAAATATGTTTGAAATTGTTATAGATGAAGTATAGCATGACTCTACCCACTTGCACTGTGATACAAAAGAACACATGAACTATGTCAATCAGTATTACGCTTTCCTTCTCTATAAATCCTTATTTGTGTCAAACTGGAAGATAATAGTTCTGAAATGGTGGCCTGAGATGAATTATCAAACCATGGGCTTTATCAGGAATGTATTGGTGACCTATGACCATATGAAAAACTTGGTGAATTGCTCTGTTCTATTCCACTCTTCTCTAGATCTGCATTATACTGTACATACTGGGCCAAGCATGTTTAAGTAACAGCCAATAATCTTTGATGCTTCTAGCAGATAAGGTAAAATGATTAAGTACACTGTTGGCTCACTAAGGCATAGTTATGTCACTAAATATTCCACCACTCTATAGCAACATCCTGAGAAGCTGGTCTTTATGCAACCAGCAGCAACTCTTGGAAAACGTTTGGACAACTTAACCAACATCAATGGCGTGGCCTGCATGACCTATTAATTTACCCTATACAATGTATATAAAGAGTGGTTGTAGATTTAGATTATTGTCTTGTATAAGTCAGTATTTAGTGGAAGGCCTAAAAGCTTTCCTATAAACCATATGGCAATTGACCTACAGTGTAAAAATGCTTGTGTGACCCGGTTAGCCCATTCCACATGTTTGCATGAGATTGGCCCAGTTTCAAGATCATTGAGGGTATGGAGTTTACTACTGTTCTCAAGAAGAGCCTTCAACTAAGGCTCAATCTGTCTTCAATCCCCTAATATTTGATTTTGGGACATTTTAGAGACTAGCACTAAGCTTCTCTTGAAAATGTAAAAACAAACATAATCCCACACCATGAACAGATGCACAGTGGACATATATGAACATGGCCAAAGGATTGAATTTCATCTTCAGACTCTTCTTGATGCTGCATGGCAGAAAATCATTCTCAAATTCAGAGATTTTTTTAAAGATAAGAATCTGTTGTAGCATTTCATGTTTTACTCAGTGTTATATAGTACATGTATGGGCCAGTGACCAGTCTTGTTTTGCCCTACTGAAAAGACAAACCTACACCAGCATGAATTTTCTTGCTGGTCCAGGTTGGTTTATGCTGGTTTGGTGCTGGTCTAGCCAAGCCCATGCTGTTTTTTCAGCAGGGTCTCCAAGCAACACTCAAACTTTGATTCTCAAATGGGACTGGCCTACATGTTACAAACAAAAAGGCCTCATCCAAACCACATTATGACCCCCTTCATTCAGTTATTTGTACATGTGTGCATCTTACCGACAGAAAGCACCAATACTGTCAACCACATAACACTGTCCTCCATTGAAGCAGTAACTGGTGTAGATTTCACATGGCGAGACACATGTGCCATTGCTACGCACAAATCCAAGAAGACAACCTGAGTTGTCTGCCAGATCCTTTGCTCCTGCAGGGTCATAACCTCCTGACGCACCGTCATCAGAGGCAAAAGTTTTAGTGTTAGAGGGCACTGTGCCAGCAACAAGACGAACATTTTCATCTTGCATGTCAGGGGATGTTGGTTCACTCTCGTCTGGGTAAACTTCGGTAGGGGAATAGTCAGGTGACAAATAATCATAAAAGTTAGAAAGTGTCCATGATGTTGGATCTCCTCCCTGGAGCTTCTGAGCCCGAGCAGGAGTATCAGGGACGATATAATGGGGAGGAGGATTGTAAAACTTCACTGTGATAATATCTTCCGATTGGGAATGGGTGGACTCATAACGAAGAGGATGTGTAACTGGATGCGTTTTGTCAAGATTTAACAATGTCCCGTCTGCTTGTAGTCTCTCGCTCTTCCAACGTGGGGCGCTGTCCCCAATGACCTCCTCATTGAAGTCTAGCTGGGGCAGGCCATGTGCCCAGGTTTCAGCCAGAGTTGGCAGTCTGGCAGCCATGCCACCTAGTGTCAGATCTATCGGGTGTTCTCGCTCAGCAGAAACAGCACTGATGTCAGTGGTAGCACTGGCTGAGGTCCCACTTTCTTCAACACTACCAGACTCCTCCCCGGCTTGCAGTTTCTGAGAGTGAACTTGAGCTAGGGCAATGGGTGTGGCCACACCAGGAAGTGCAGACTTAAGCCCCACCCCTATTAAGTTAGAGGAGTTAGTGAGGGTAGAATTTGAGATGAATGAACTGCCTGAAAAATAAAAAACAAAAGATAAGTCATAACCTTAGTTGGCGGGCAATTAAGAGAAATAAGCACATATTTCTCTTTCAAAGCAACATAAGGTTAGGAAGTTCTTCTTCATTCAGAGCTAGAAAGGTCGAAACAGTCGAGCAACAGTATACTGTTTACGCACATTCAGACACCGCCCATACTGCCGGGGCTGGCGTTTAGAGGAGCATTTAAATGAGATGAATGTCCTGCTTACAAAAATTGAGAGATCACTGCAAATTTTCCACAAACTTGCCGCAAATCGGCACAGATAATTTTCCACATGCAAATGAGCTTTGCGTACTACCAGTGAAGAGCTGCAAACTTCTGGCAAACATTTGTGGCGAATCAAAAGCTCATTTGCATGTGAATATACCGTGCGGCAATTTAGCAGCAAGTTTGCAGCTAGTTTAGATTTTTTGTAAGGGAGACTACATGTAAAACTAATGTGATGTGTTTATATGATGTTTAATGTGACGTGTTACCCCATTGGTGTTGTATTTTATGATGAAAAATCCATGTAAGATCATGAAAAGTTTTTTTTATAGTTGTTTAGACATCACACAGCAAAGATGGGTTTATACAATGCTGACTTTTTCTACATTTAAATTTCCCTGAAAGTTTGCACTGGCAATCTGTTTCAAAACACCATAACATACTTCCTTTTTGGCCAGATTTAGTTCAAATTGATGTCACACAAGTTCTTTCTCTAAATTTTCAGGAAGTATATTGGTACCTTTACAGTACTTCTGTGCCTGTCACCCTGTAGTGAGTTGAAGTTAAAGGTGCTGTAAGCAATTTTATCTATTCTGGAACTTCCACCTGACTAAGCTGTTGATTTGCTATGACCCCTGCACTCCAAAGACACATCCGCACACACAGACACACATGGAGAACGTTGTATTAGAACAGATGGAGGGCGATGGGCCACGAGCGATTCGCCATCAGAACCTGAGTGTTTCGCAGGAGCAAGACATAGGTAATCTATACATGGGGTAGGATTTACATTTTTATCCTATTAACTAACTAACAAAACAACAACAACAACAAAAAAACGGAAATATTGAAAGTTGAAATTATTTTACTATGTGAGAAGAAAGAGACCGTAAAGTTATAGGAGAGACATGAACTTAAGCGCAGCTATACTGAAATCAGTTGCCTGGGACAATGGTCAGTTGTACAGAAAGTGGTCATTATACGAAATATTTGGCCTCAGAATGCCGAATGTCTAATCAGAATCAATGTTTCAGAACTGGCAGCTAGCTGCTGCCTAATGATGAGAATTCATAGTCCCCATTTCTCTCCATACTGCTACCTGTTTTCTTATATGTAACCATACAGCCATTTATTACATACTATGTTCAGATTCACATAATGAAGGTGAAATCTAATCTCTAAGCGTGTGCAATTGAGAGGGTTTTGTGAGATAAATCCAGGCAGTATAAGAGTACCTCCACAAGCAATCAGTTATCTTATTAACATACTGCAACTCAGCAACTCTACAGTCATACAAAAAGAGAACAAAAGACACAGAATATACTCTGTATCATATACTCGCACAAATCTGCTTAATTATACCCTACTGTGTATGAGCCAAGGCCCCAGATTTCTTTCCAAAGCTGCTTGTGGTAGCTGGATTAGGAGCTTTGATTTACTAATGTACCCCCCGAGCCTGGGCCAGAATTGGGATTGAGTTTAGGATTAAGGCTTGTAGGCTGAGACTTGCATTTGTCAATCTAGAGAGACAGAGAGATGGGTAAGGAAAGCTCAGACACACATAATGGTGAATTCCTCTTTCGCACTGCAAAATCTCACTGGCCTAATTGATAGTCCTATAGAGGTTTGGCAGGAGGAGTAAACAGTCTAATATAGTCTCCCTTAAACATATACACTAGAATATGTGGACAAACATGGAAATACCCTCAATTTTTTCTCATTTCATTCTTTGATGGGCTCACTAGAATTATTTGACAGTATTGTATGAAATAATCTCAAATTGCCCTAAATAGGGATGGTCAAAAAACAAATTATTTACAGATATACCAGATTTGATTCATCACCATTAAGACTGGTTGTTGGATATTGATGCACATAGAATCAGTAGGAGACGATGAACATTTTTAGACAATGAAAAACAAATTTAACTGAATATTTGGTGTACAAAATACAAAAACAAGCACACAGATGTCACATATCTTGTTTAAAATTTTTGTCATCAAAGCAAGGGAAAGTGAGAGTGACAAAGAGGAAAATAATAATTATAGGCTACTTTCATTAGATTTTTACACAACTTTAATCAGTCTTTTTAGCCATCTTTAACTCTCAATATTTGATTGACAGTGTGAAATCCAGTTACTATGGGGCATTCTTGGTTTAATTCCTCTTCTTTGTAAATAAAATGTGAGTCACACATCTACCCCTAACAGACACTCACAAACACACTTGCCAAGAAGCAATGTAAAGGGGCTGCCATTTTGGAACATCTCAAAAGCTATGTAGAACAGAGACCCCTCTGTTCTACCCTCTCAAATCATTTCCTCTCTTTCTCCCATTCATTCATTCATAAATTCCCCCATGAGAGGGTAACGGAGATTGTTGCGTATGCATGAACCTTTTATCACGTACCCACACATGATTTTCAAAGTATAGGTTCTTACCAGCGTGGAGTTTAATAGGAATGCAATAAAATTGTCCATCTAAAGGCGAAATACTTTTTTTATAGCAAAATGTTTTTGAACCAATGGACTGACAAGGGTAAAACTGAACAAAACACTGCCCCCTCTTAAAGCAAGAGACCAGGAGAGAGGGTACAAGGGGAAAACAGTAGTTTTCATTTGCATAACTCTTTAGAAAGGGGTCAACTGACAGAAAAGTGAGGTGAGGGGAAAGGAAGACACTGAAAGAAAAATAGCACACACACACACACAAAACACACATTTATACTGTCCGCAAATGGAGCAAAGATGAGGAAAAAGTGAAAGTGTGTTTCTCTTTCCGCCTATTTAAAGAGCAGCAAAGCCTTTGAGAGGAATTTCTGTTCCCTGTTTAGTAAACATGTCAAGACAGCAAGAGAGAGAGGACAGTGAGGAAAAAAAGGGGGTATGAAGAGTAAGAATGTAAAAAGAAATATGGGCAAGAGCTGCTTTCCAACTATTTTCTCATGAGCTCACCAGTACGACATTTAAATCTGAACATGTGAAAGTATGTTGTTGTCTTTGTTCTCTTAACATGCTCATAGCCTCTATTTACAACCAATATCATGTGAAATAAATCAATGAAAACTAATAAAATAAATTTTTCTGAAGAAAATATGAGTGGTGTTTGCTCATCAAAAAGTCACCGCTACAATATGAAAATCCTCTGTATGAGGGTGAGTAAATAATGAGAGAATTTTCATTTTTGGGTAACCTATCCCTTTAACTCACTTCAGCTTATTTTAAAATCAGATGACTTAGAATGACACTACTAAAACTCTGCTGAATAAAGTCCAATCTCTTTGTTTTGTTATAAATAGTACAGTAATGCTGCTTTGCGGGGGAGCTGGCATGGTTGTCCTTGGCATCAGGGATGGCCTTGTAGGTACACAGCAGTGGCAGTGCAAAGCCAAGCAGACATATAGAGATGCAAGACCTGCTTGTTTAACAGTACCAACTCCATTCTGCACCCCATCCATGAAACACGAACTAGTTTCCATTAAACACCTTGATCTGTATTGTACAGTATGATACACTAATACTGTAGATGTACCATTTAATTTTAAATTAATAAAAAATAATTTTAGAAACAATGGTCTAGCCATGAGCTAGGAAAATGTATCAGACGGACTGAATTTTTGTTTGTGTGCATGCATGAGCTAGTAATGAAATTATTAGAGCATAATAAGTAAAAAAGCAGAATGTTTATGCTGTCTTACTGCATTTCAACATAGGCATTTTCCAGTTCACTCTTTCCTTGTGAAAGTCAAATGTTTGTTTTCCATAAATAGTGTGGCTTCAAACTTTAAGGGGGGTTACTGTAGTATTTTGTTACTTATAAAACGTTTAGGTTTGAGGTTCTTCAATAAAAATGCAACATCTTTAAAATATACGAGTTAAGAAGAAAGTCTCTGGAGAGTTTTGCATATATAATTCTGTAGCTTCTGCATGAGAGATGCAATCTCATACATTGGTAATAAGATGTACAGAGAAGGTTAGAGCTTCATTAAAAATGACTAACTTCCCCTATATACTAGTGAAGTAAATATAATTTAGTCAGAGGGATGTATATTTTATAATGTACGGTATATATATATATTTTATCAGATATACACTTTATCCAGGAGTAGGGCCTGAGCCGTTAAAATGGTTTCAATATGTAAAAAACCCCAAAGAATTCTAAGCATCTCACATGGCCATGATTAAGATGCCTTATTAAGGTTCATTTCTTGTTAAATGTTTTTCTCTAATTCTCACTCCAAAAATGTGTTTCTTCAGTTACTGGACTTTTCACCACTCCCTGTGTCTTGTAGCACTTGGAATTACTTTTGTTCAGACACAAACACATGTGAATATTCTGTTTGAGTAATTATACAGAGTAAGGATTTACAATGATATAGAAGTCAGATTGATGCAGACATTTGTCATATGTCTTATAATTCTAGGAAGCTGAAATTTGGCTTAATTAGGTTATAGCAATTTACATGATACGTTTATCATCAGAATTACCAAATTCCGATTAATATTGGAATATGCTGTGCATGTAAATGTGGTCAATGTGTGTGCAAGGTATCAAGTGTTTGAGAAAACAAGAGATTGGTCTCCTTGTGCACAACCCAATGTGCCTACAACTGTTCTATCGTTGAATTTAACAGGTGTAAAATTGTATAGATTCCACTGCAAGGTGTCCTTTGTTTGTCCACACAGACGTTGCAGACCAGCAAGAGTCCAACAGCGTAGGCAGCTCCAGTGTCAGCATCCGGCAGTATAAATACTGTTAGCCCTCACAGGGAGCTCCATACGGACTGACTAGGCAGGCGCTAACACTAGCACGTTGACGCTAATGCTCATTGACAGTCTCTGCTGTTAGGAGACCTCGGTGGCAGATGGCTTTCTTGTGCTGTGCATGAAAAGGATCTTAGCAACTCTAGTGCCCAGAAGGAATGATTTTAAGTTTGTTTTAGACTTTTAAAATAAACATTATGACAGGACATGCCTTAAAACTAAAGGACTGAATTTGTGATTCTGCTTGTCTTTATTTCTCTCTCTTAAAGTTGAGGATGTGAGTGTATAGCTAGGAATGCAGCCAGGTTTTGGCAAAAACAACAAAGAAGAATAACAGCCTTTTGTCACCACATGTCCAATAATGCAATTTCAGCCAGGCACTAGCAATGTGTTTCAATTTATAGAAATGATTATACCTAATTTACCCTATTAAAAACAGAAAAGACAAACAGAAGGCACAATTGCCACCTACTGACAACTAGCACTAGATAACTAGATAACTCTTTCCGAGGACACACTGATTGCCAGTACAAATCAGATGAGAATATTTTAACAAAAGAAACAAACAGATATTTTTTATTCCTTCCACAAATCTTTTCCCTATCTCTCATTTGATTATGCAACTGGTACAATTTTGCTCAGTTGACTGTGTATATTGTAATTTTCTTTAAGGGATTTAGCTGTACAGATGTGGCATTAGTTACAGCATTGTCATAAGAGTGTATATCAGTGATGGATCACGTGACACTGTCCCTGACATCAAAATCACAATTTTAAAGTCAACAAGAAACAGTGTTCATGATATAACCCATTTTACTTCCACAATGTGATGCATTCCCGAATGTAATACAGGATTTTCAACAAGAAAATAAAATGTGGGGTGGAACTCTATTTTATCCATTGGGAACTGATTAAATTGTGAAAAGTTGTCTCTGTATGACAGGTGGCTTAATTAACTTATTGAAATTGGGTTACCATGCTTATGTGAGCTTATTGCAATTGGGTACAGAAATAATTCACCCACAAATGAAAATTCTCTCATCATTTACTCATCTTGTGCCATCCCATGCAGATGTGTATGGCTTTCTTTCTTCTGCAGAACAAAGCAAAGATTTTTAGAAGAATATCTCAGTTCTGTAGGTCCATAAAATGCAAGTGAATGGTGGCCAAAACTTTGAAGCTATAAAAAGCACATAAATGCAGCATAAAAGTAATCCATAAGACTCCAGTGGTTTAATCCATGTCTTCTGAAGCGATCCAATCGGTTTTATGTGAGAACAGATCAAAATATAACTCCTTTTTCACTATAAATCTTGACATCAGCAGTCTCCTTGGCAATCATGATTTCAAACTCGATAACACTTCCATGCACCAACTAGCGTTATGTGTGTGCGTCAAACACTTGGAAGTGTAATCGAGTTTGAAATTATGATCATGCCAAGAGACTGCAATGGCAAGATGTAGAGTGAAAAAAGTGTTACATTTTGGTCTGTTCTCACCCCAAAATCAATTAGATCTCTTATAAAGACATAGATTTAACCGCTGTAGTCGAATGGATTACGTTTATGCTGCCTTTATGTGCTTTTTGTTGCTTCAAAGTTCTGGCCACCATTCACTTGCATTGTGAGGACCTACAGATCTGAGATATTCTTCTAAAAATCTTCGTTTGTGTTCTGCAGAAGAAAGAAAGACACACATCTGGGATGGGATGAGGGTGAGTAAATGAGAGAATTTTCATTTTTGGGTGAATTATTCCTTTAACATGCTTACAATGTGGGGTGGAACTTAATTTTATCCGTTGGGAATTGATTAGATCGTAAATATGGTCTCTATATGACAGGTGGTTGAGGGGAGAGGCTGAAAAGTAAGAGGGCTTGGCAACATCAGCTGAAACAATTGGCCGTTTCAGAGGCTAAGCAAGTTATTACATTTTGATGCAAGATTACCAAGACAAACATTATTTTTTCCCTTTGAAATAATGTGCGCAAGTGAATCGTTATCAGTAAGACCAGGAACGTGTACTTTTATAAAGTCAGTAAATAATGTAAAATTTTATTTCATGCTGCCTTTAAATCCCACCCTCTGCAGTACTGTATATGGCTGATCAATACTGTAAATCGTCATTAACCAGGAAGTGTGTTAATCAATTATTCCAGGCAACATGTCTAGGCATGAAATGTACATGTTCCCACCCCCACAAACGGACCCCAGTCTCTAGCTGTTCATTTCTAACTTGGCAAGAATGGACAAGAATTTCAGTTATACTTTAGTGGGACAAGAGATCTGCATGGCTAAAACAAACTCTGTGAAAGGATCAACAAAGCAGGAGAACCTGATGAAGCTACGAAAGCAAACTAAAAACAAAAGCTCTAGATTTCTGTTAAATGGGTTTATTATAGGCTAATCATACTAAAATTATATGAACTAAAAGGTTACAAAGGTATGTTTTTAAAGGCATGCTGATGTTAATGTCTGAAAGATGCTCGTGACAAATACATAAGCTTTGGAAAGTCGGCTAGGAGGTAACAGGTTCAGTCAAGTTATGAAATGATCATTTCCTGCGTCGTTTATATAGGCAACAGTTTGGCTGAGCTCGCGCCAACGTGACAATTGGCTGCCTGCGTGCAGCAAAGACAACTGACCTTCGCGTTGCTCGATGATTTATCTAGAAAGGAACACATTTTGTGTTTGATTTCATGGATTGATGTGTCAACATGTTTGATGACGTCTACTTGGCACACAGTCTGTTAGCGTGCGTCTTTGATACATTTATCACAGATGACACAAATGCTTTTGGCAATAAGGCGCATGCGCAGTAGTTTGCGCACTTGTTTCAGAAACAACCTAATTTAGTTATGACACATGTTTACAGTTAGCGGCAGGTAACATCGTAATGCGTTTTAAAGGCTGGAAAGCAAGCAGTCTGCCTTCTATCCCTAATTCCAACAGGTCACAGCTGTTATCACTGTTGAATGGCACTCTGCATCCAGAAAGAGGGTTTAATTATAACTCAATTATCTACTTACCATTAGCATACAGAATGACGTGAAAAAGCAGGACGCTGGACAGCACCATTGACTCCCAACCAGCTGAACAAAACGGCGCGCTTCTGGAGTTCATCGTGAAATAAAATATATAATTATTACAGGAAATATTGTATAGTATTTGAGCAATAATCCTGGACATAAAACCTCATTAGATTGATTGTGTTACAAAGCGCGCGGCTTCATGCCAACTTCGGATGTTGTCTTCAATTGTTATTCCTTATTTGGTCGCGATTCAGGCCACCTTATGCGTCCGCTATGAACCCGTCATCTCTTATCCAACTTCAGAGAGATGCAAACAGATACATGGGTCCACCTGGTTTGGGCGCAAAAGCGTAAACTTGTATTGAGAGCCAATATTAGACGTCCACTAAGGGAGCGGATAGTTTCAGTACAAACCGCACGCTGGAAGAGAGCTGTATACACGCTTATATGCGCGTCGAGCCCGCAGACAGTTTTATGTGCCAGTCGAATTCACGGTTGATACGAAGTTAACTGCGCATGCGCATTATTGCCAAAAGCATTTGTGTCATCTGTGATTGAATCGTTGAAAAAGTCGGTCAGCATTGCTTATTGAAGGTTTTCAACCTCTCTCATAGTATACTAGAATGTGGCCGTAAATATTATGAAAAAATGCGAATAAAATAGCCAGTTTCATATTAATTTCCATTTGTTTATGATACATGTTTACACGTTTTGTATCATGTTAATGCGCGCATGCTTTGGAAATGAGGCGTCTGTTCCAGCCCGAGACTAAAGAGGGGTGCAGAGCAGGAGGTTCCCCCAAACAAAGCGCCTGAATTTGGGTCACACAGACACCAAAGGTCGGCTCTAAATACAGCAGACTCCACACATAAGCTTTTGTTTGTTTGTGGGAGGGACAGTCCTTACTAGCTACTGGATGATTAAATCAGAGCAATCGTTGTTGTTCCATAAGATGAGATGCAACACATCTCAGTCAAATTAGTTTAATTCTCGGAAGACTCAAATAGTTAGCATAGTTCACTGAAAAGTTTAATTTTATAATTTACCCTCAGGGGTTGTTTCAAACCTGTATGACTTTCTTCTGTGGAAAAAAAGCAGAGGATATTTTGCACAATATCATGGCTGCTCTTTTCCATATAATGAACGTGCATGGGTACAGAGGTGTCCATCTCCAAAAATAAAAACAGGAAAAGTACAATACAATTTTTGCATAAGATTTTGAACTTTGTACACTTCTGAAGCCATATACAATTGTGCTCAAAAGTTTGCATACTCTTGGAGAATTGATAATATATGTACCATTTTTAAAGAAAACATGAGTGAGCAGGCAAAACACATTTCTTTTATTTCTTATGGGATTCATATTCAACTGTAGGTTATAACAGAATGGCACAATCATAAAACAAAACATGGCAACAAAGAAAAAAATGAAATGACCCCTGTTCAAAAGTCTGCATACCCTTAGTTCTTAATACTGTGTATTGCCCCCTTTAGCATCAATGACAGTGTGCAGCCTTTTGTAATAGTTGTCTATGAGGCCCCAAATTCTTGCAGGTGGTATAGCTGCCCATTCGTCTTGGCAAAATGCCTCCAGGTCATGCAAAGTCTTTGGTCATCTTGCACAAACCACACGTTTGAGATCTCCCCAGAGTGGCTCGATGATATTAAGGTCAGGAGACTGTGATGGCCACTCCAGAACTTTCACCTTTTTCTGCTGTAACCACTGGAGGGTCAACGGCCTTGTGCTTAGGGTCATTGTCATGCTGGAAAGTCCAAGAGCGTCCCATGCGCAGCTTTCGTGCAGAATGCAGATTGTCTGCCAGTATTTTCTGATAACATGCTGCATTCACCTTGCCATGAATTTTCACAAGATTCCCCATGCCTTTAGAGCTCACACACCCCCAAAACATCAGTGAGCCACCACCATGCTTCACAGTGGGGATGGTATTCTTTTCACTATAGGCCTTGTTGACCCCTCTCCAAACATAGCGCTTATGGTTGTGACCATAAAGCTCTATTTTGGTCTCTTCACTCCAAATTACAGTGTGCCAGAAGCTGTGAGTCGTGTCAAGGTGTTGTCGGGCATATTGTAACCGGGCTTTTTTGTGGCATTGCAGTAAAGGCTTCTTTCTGGCAACTCGACCATGCAGCTCATTTTTGTTCAAGTATCGTCATATTGTGCTCCTTGAAACAACCACACCGTCTTTTTCCAGAGCAGCCTGTATTTCTCCTGAGGTTACCTGTGGGTTTTTCTTTGTATCCTGAAAAATTCTTCTGGCAGTTGTAGCTGAAATCTTTCTTGGTCTACCTGACCTTGGCTTGGTATCAAGAGATCCCCGAATTTTCCACTTCTTAATAAGTGATTGAACAGTACTGACTGGCATTTTCAAGACTTTGGATATCTTTTTATATCCTTTTCCATCTTTATAAAGTTCCATTACCTTGTTACGCAGGTCTTTTGACAGTTCTTTTCTGCTCCCCATGGCTCAGTATCTAGCCTGCTCAGTGCATCCACGTGAGAGCTAACAAACTCATAGACTATTTATACACAGACACTAACAGCAATTTAAAAAGCCACAGGTGTGGGAAATTAACCTTTAATTGCCATTTAAACCTGTGTGTGTCACCTTATGTGTCTGTAACAAGGCCAATATTCAAGGGTATGTAAACTTTTGATCAGGGCCATTTGGGTGATTTCTGTTATCATTATGATTTAAAAAGGAGCCAAACAATGTGATAATAAATGGCTTCATATGATCACTATCCTTAAATCCTTAAAAAAAAAAAGACAGTTTTTTTTGCATGATCAGTCATATTTTCAAAATCAATGCCAAAATTTCACAATTTCTGCCAGGGTATGCAAACTTTTGAGCACCACTGTAGCTGTGCGAGGAACAGAACATTTAAATCATTATTTACTGAAAATCTTCCCCTCTGCCTTCCTCTCAAATCAATTTGTGAGTAGTCTCCATAGTTAAAAACGAGTTTACTACTGTAAAATTTTCGATATTTAAAGATATTAGAATTTAAAAACATAGTATAATCAATAATACTATCATGAATGTGAGATTCTGAGTTCAATTATTCAAATCTGCATATTCAAGTCTTTTTCACATAAACTATATATTAAAAGAAAAAGTAAAGAAAGCTTTATAATCTTAAATAATACTAGAGAGACTTCAGTGGATAGTCCACTCCACTGATATTTGTAATACAAACAGAAAATCTCTTAAGGTAAAACAAAGCTCATCAAAACCTAAATTTATCAGAGACGAAGCAACAACTTAAATACAAAATTGCAGAAAGTGCTGTGTAAATACAACTTGGATAAATTAAACATTTAAAAGGATTGTAAGTGATGCTCTTCTAATGCATTAACATTTGAAATCATTGTGCATCCACAAATGAGCAAAAACTCACTCAAGCAGGGTAATAAGTTCATATAAAAGATTTATTCAGCCTTAAATGTTTTAGTGCTTGGTAGCAATACAAAACAGATCTACAAACATTACGTACAGACAGATGCGGCCATGAAAAGCCTCAAACGGCATCATAAATGCTTAAAAATCATTAAATATACACAAAACAAGCACGATTGTAGAGGTGAATATGGGCAACTTGTACAAGACGTGACCGTGTCTTTTATCTGATGTTGTTGAAGGAGTTTGGGATTTAAGGCAGTGTAGACTTAACTCTCCATTAGTGGACGTCACATGGATGCAGCTCCATCAGCCTGTGAGGAAGGTGGAGTTTGGTCTATGAAGGAAAAAGTAGCCAGATTTAAAACTTTACAGCACAACAGCTCCGCTGTCACAGGATACTGATTGTGCCAGTGTTGATCAGTAAATGTTCAGTGAGCATTTGGGTTGAGACATGTGTTACTCACACATGC
The DNA here is from genome assembly GCF_019703515.2 of Myxocyprinus asiaticus. Classification (NCBI taxonomy): domain Eukaryota; kingdom Metazoa; phylum Chordata; class Actinopteri; order Cypriniformes; family Catostomidae; genus Myxocyprinus; species Myxocyprinus asiaticus. The sequence goes on along the minus strand of NC_059373.1, from coordinate 13,613,102 downwards.
CATTGGGAGCTCCGGGTTGCCGAGCACCCATCACCTGTCCAGTACCAGCACTGCCCACCGAATGACCTGAGAGGGGTGCGAAAACCAAATGTTATATGTATGAGCTAATAAGGCAAAATAGAGTAGTAGCAAAAGACAGAGGCAGTGAATGTGAAGAACATATAACAGATGTAGTGAACAGGATTGTTGTTTTTGTGTGAGCATGTGTACAATTGCACTACGCACAATCATCAACAGATCAGTCATTGTGTGTTTGTGTGTACCATGCTGAAGTGGGTTATACGCTGTGCTGCTGCTGCTCTGTGAGGTTCCTGCTTGCTGCTGCTGTTCCATGTGCTGTCGTGCTTTCAGCTCAGCATATTTCACCTGCTCTAGGTGGAAGTTCTGCCTCTCAGACAATAACTGCTGTCTCTGCTGCTCCAACTACAACATAGAGACAAAGAGGCAACTTTTTAAATAGTTTACAAAAAAAAAAAAAATGTCAATCGAAACCCGTGTGACTTTCTTTCATCTGTATAACACACTATAAGATACTTTGAGGAATGTCCAACACATTGAAATGAACAACATTAGGGTGAGTAGATTATCTAAATTTTCATTTTTGGGTGAACTATACCTTTAAATATAAATACTTGATGTTTCTCCATTTAAATATCCTTCTTGTTTGCTACATATTATGAATGCATTATTCAGCACATATAACTGCCAAATATAGATCAATGGCTGACAAAGCCAGATCTTTGTAGAACACCACATTAAAAAATAATTTAGTGTCCTCTCAAAGTCTCCCAAGTTTCACAAATTAATCTAACTTATAACCTTGGAAAGATGCCAGGTTTTGCTTGTCTGCTTCAATAAATCTCACTGAAAGAGTCACATTAACTCACAGCCTCTTTTTCTCGATCCATAATGGTCTCCAGTTCTTCAAAGTGTCTCAGTTTGATCTCCAACTTTTTCATCTGAGTCTCAACCAGCAGAGCCACCAGAGACTTAATCTTTCTCTCTTCCACTGCAGCCAAATGCTAGAGGAACAGGACAAAATGAGGAGAAAGAGCAAGAAAGGAAAAAGTGAGTTCAGATTAATTGGTTTTCAACTGGTTTATGTCCATATAGTTTTGTCTTGTCATTAGTGGGATAGTTTACTAAAAAAAAATAAATAAAAAAAACACATTCTCCTGTCAATTATTCACCCTCATGTTGTTCCAAACCCTTATGACTTTCTTTCTAACAAAGTAGATGTTAAGAAGACTGTTTGACCCCATTTACACCTGGTATTTTTTTTTCCCCAATTTGGAATGCCCGATTCCCAATGCGCTCTATGTCCTCAGTGGCATAGTGACTCGCCTCAATCCGAGTGGTGTAGGACGAATCTCAGTTGCCCCTGCATCTGAGACCATCAATCCGTGCATTAAGATGCGTTTTTGGTGATCCGATCACATCCAGTCAGTGCTAAATACAGGTTTAAAATGTTTTGTGATCAGATCACAAAAACCACATAGGAATGTGGTAAAAAAAATGCATGTAACCGCATCACATTTGTGGTGTAAACGCTAATCCGTCCTATATGCGTCCCGCACAGCAGTGGCACGCCACCCCTCACCTGTCAATAAACAGCTGTGCTAAAACAAGAGTTTAAACTTTGTCAGTTACGAGAGGCTTTAAAAGGAAATAACTGTCCGATCTGAAAATTAAATTAAAAAGCAGATACAAACACGAGAACTTCACGGATCTTCTTCAGTATGTCTGAAATCAACATGCAGGGACACTTATGAGAAGTACGAACATCTGCAGCTCAGTTTAATACAAGTTATCCACTAAAAATACAGAAAAATTATATTCCAAATGTTGCTTTTGTTTTTTGATTAAATTTCAGATGCATCTGGGAGAAGTAAAAGTGCACAATTTTTTTTTTCACGCTTTCTATGTATTTTCTGACTTCGTTGCAGTTTATTATCATGCAGTAACACACTAACATAATGATCAACAGCATAGCCAGGTAATTACTTTTGGGTGGGCCTCAATAAAAATGGGTGGGCCAAGAGTTCGTCCAATTTTTTTGTACCATATTTTCATTAACAACAAAGAAGCGGCACATTCAGAAAGTTTTTACACATTCAGAAATAAGGATTTAAGTATTTAAAAAAAAAAAACATTTTCTACCCAATTTGGCATGCCCAATTCCCACTGCTTACATTCAATCTGGATGGTGGAGGACAAGTCTCAGTTGCCTCCGCTTCTGAGATAGTCAATCCACGCATCTTATCACGTGGCTCGCTGTGCATGACACCACGGAGACTCACAGCATGTGGAGGCTCATGCTATTCTCTGCGATCCACGCACAACTTACCACTCACCCCACTGAGAGTGAGAACCACTAATCGCGACCACAAGGAGGTTACCCCATGTGTCTCTACCCTCCCTAGTAACCGGGACAATTTGGTTGCTTAGGAGACCTGGCTGGAGTCACTCAGCACACCCTGGATTCGAACTTGTGACTCCAGGGGTGGTAGTCAGTGTCAATACTCGCTGAGCTACCCAGGCCCCCAGAATGTATGCATTTTAAAAAACAGAAACAGAGTCCCTCCCCTCCAAATCCAATCACAAGTGGCCACAGGAGATGCATTTAAGCAACCAGGTGTAAACAGTGATGTGTCTCACCTGACCACATGTGATCGGATCACCCGAGACATCTTAATACCATACGATAAAAGTGAATGGTGACTGAGGCTAACATTCTGCCTAAAATCTCCTTTTGTGTTCCAAGAAAGAAAGTCATACATGTTTGGATCAACATGAGGGTGAGTTAATGACAAAATTTTCATTTTTGAGTGAACTAACCCTTTAATGTTCTTTGGTGGGTGCCATGAAAGAGGCCTGTGATTATTCAGGAAATTTGACATTCACCTTTGATTTGGTAGCTGCAGATGCTAACGCTGCTGCAGCGGCTGTGGCGATGTTTCCCTCCACCAACTCAAGCTCCGCCCTCCTCCTCATGTCCTCCCCCTCTCCTTGGGCATGGCCCAACTCAAAACTCTCCTCTGGATAAACAAACAATGGAGAAAAAGGAGATATCATATACAATCACAAAACCTACTAAGCAGAATACAATACAGTACACAATATGCCGCAATGAAAGATGTGTTAAATAATCTGGGTTACTGAAATGCAATGCATTGTAGACTGCAAATTTAGGTGAATGTGTGAAGTCATGTGGGTATTAAATGCATTCAGAAAATTAGCATCCAATGCATATTGAATTCCTTTCAAATGTAATATGGGTAGTTTGGTAGTATACTGCAGATTTAGTGTAACTGGGCTTTCACCCTAACTACATTTTGCATGATCAACATCAAATCTTAAGTAACATTTCAGTGTTTACTTGATGCAAACTAATAGGCAAATAAAGAGTGCAAGCGTGTGACACTTTAAGAGTGTCAACATGCAAATGTGACTGTATCTGTCATCAGAACATCTGTGCTTCACTGACCTGCAATGCTCTCCTCTCCTCTCTCTCCTTCACTCTCTTCTTTCTCCTCGTTCTTCACGCGCCCTCCCAAGACACCATCACCCTCAGGCTATGACAGATATTACAGAATCAGTCAAGATTACACAATCAGCCTCTCATAAGACATCAATTCATAGATACATTCTCCTGACCTTTAAGTGAACTCAGTGATATAAAAATGAAGCTTTTACAGACATTCGTATAAGCTCATATAAAGAAAATCATAACTGTAATCATATGATACCATATATAGCAGTGCTTTCTGTGTCACAAAAAAAGTAATTATGTTTAAAATTATGTGTTTGTGAGGTGTGAGTTTGCAGTTTGAATTAAATGCGATGAGATAAAAGACTTGGTAGCAATAGACAATAAAGACAATAGACAACATGTCTTCTGATTCCCAAATGAATGACTCTTATGAGCCTAATCTTTTAATGAATCTATCAAAAAGACACAAACTCACAGGTTATCGGTTCAAATCAGTCTAACAAGTTACTGGCTAAATCCGTCAGAATCGTTACTGAATAAACATCTGATTCACTTAACCCTTGTGCGACCATTGGGACATTTTTGTCTTTTTCATTTTTGTTTTTTCGATCATTTTGCCTGTGTTAATGCCAAACGGCATAAATTTAGCCATAGGTGTGTATTGTAGGTGCGTAAATTTTGATATTTCAACCTCAGTTCCTATAATACATTGATAATACACTGTGTACACAAAATAGCTACACTCAGGACTTTCAGGACAAAAATGTCCCCATTGAAACCCATTAAAACTGCAATATTTGATCCCAGTGCCATTAAAGCATAAAATCATGAATTCTATGATATTATGCTTTAATTCTGGAGCCCTGGCTTCAAAATGTAAATTTTTAATATTTTCCACCAGATGGTGCCATATTTCTCATGTTCAGCCTATGGAGCAAATACATGCTTTTTTCCTATTTTCTGTTTGCTGTATTATAGAGCACTGCAGGCCAATTGAATAAATGATGCAGCTAAAATTGTGTGGGTGTGTTGGTATCGATGTCAGAGTGCGTTTTATATGTGTGTATTGAGAAATGTGTGTGTGTGTAAAAACAACAGTGTCATTATAAAAACAAATTGGCATTTAAAGGGTTAAAATCCTGAAAATTAATGAATATTTGGTAGTTATGATTAGGACTGATGTTGGTTAAAAAATGTACTCACTGAAAGTGGAAAATAATATTAATATATAATATTACTATGGCAGTTTTTTGATGTGGACATTTTTGTCCTCTAAGGACCTCTGAGTAACTTTTTTTTTTTATTGATGCACAAGGGTTAATGACTGGGCCTTTATCTGACTGTGTAGTCAAAGGTACAAATATACAAAAGGGCCATTTCTGCGCATATAGTGAAATGCCACTTCCCGGGTCATTGCATTCTCCCGTCCCTCTCGGGCCACAATGGGGCCCCCTACACCCATCTAATTGAGCCATAACAGATGCCTGAGTCTTACTCAAAGCTTTTAATATATTAAACAAAAAAAATTTAAAATACAAAAACAAAAAAGACCTTGCTTTCTGGGGCCCCCTGGTGGCTCGGGGGCTCTAGGTGCCAGCGTATACTGCTTATAGCTAGAAACGGCCCTGGTTGTAATATATACCGTTTAAAAAAAAAAACAACAACAAAAAAAAAGGTAACACTTCACAATAAGGTTCTACTGTATTTGTTGACATTTGTAAGTGCATTAGTTATCATGAACTAACAATGAACAATAATTATTTACAGTATATATTAATCTTAGTTCATGTTAATTTATACAAAATAAAATTGTTCATTGTTAACTCATGTTAGTTAATAACGCATAAAGTACTGTTAACATACCAATTTTTTTATTAGTATGTGTTTAAAAATAACATTAAGATCAATAAAAGCTGTAGAAGTATTATTCATTGTTAGTTCACATTAACTGGTGTAGTTAACTAATGTTAATGAATACAATTTTAATGTAAAGTGTTACCAAAAACTAAATATGCTGTAAAAAATAGTATTATTTGTTTAGTATGTAGTTCAGACCAATTATGGGGGATGCTGGAGGAGAATTCTGTAAGAAACACTAGAATATAGAGTATTCTCTTTTCATTTGGATTTGTGAAATAGGAACACAAACAGCAGAATGGATGATAATTTGTCTCCAAATCAGCTTCTCGTACCTTTTCATGCTGCTCGGATTCGGCATTCATCTTTTCTATACCAGCCCCATCTAAAATAAAAGACGAACACCATGATCATGTCATATCTGTACACCATATAAAATGATAAACTGCCTTATGCATTTGTAAGTGTTTAGAGTGCATAGAAGGTGATTGTTTAAACCGCATTAACATCATGAAAGTTTTCTTCTTTCCTTTACTGCCCTCCCCAGGATGTTCTAAGTAATATGACTATTCCAATCATTTTTTAAATACTCTAAAAATGTAATGTGTGTGTGCTCATGTGTATGCATGAGAGACAGAGAGATAGATTGGGAGACGAGTACCAGTCTTTTCTGATTGGTCTGTCTCAAGCCCTGCAATACCAGTGAAGGTAGCCTCTAAATTATGCCCAACTCTCTGTGCTTTGAGAAAGCTGGCGTTGAAGAACTCTGGTGGGGCCTCCTCTCTTGCTCTCGAGAACTCCTCTGAAAGAGAGACAAGCATCAAATACATTTTCTACCTTACCACAAATATCAGCCACACAGACACTAACAAACTCTTACCCAGTGCTGCCTTGGCGGCTGCAGAGGCCACTCGAGGGTCGACCACAGATGCAAGGAAAGCAACAGTGCTCATTACAGGGTTCCCTGACTGGCTGAAGGGAACAGGCTGATAGGCAAGTGGGCCCATAGAGGCTTCGGAATTCTCTAGATACGGGTCCTCTATGGGTAACCGCAAGAAGTGAAGAATGCAGTCATCCTGTGTACGGCTGCCCACGTGTTCTGACACCTTGTTCCAGTCATCTTTATACATCTCTAAAGCCTGAGAAGAGGAGAAAGAAAGACAATTGAATGACAAAGACAATATAGTACAATTTAGAGCATTCACAATCTTCTTGACTTGACTGATTGGTTTGTTCACCTCCAAAAGCAACAGCGTTTCCTGTTCTGCCCATTCTTGTCCTGCACTCGCTCCTTTACTCTAAAGATGAACGGGGGGGGTGTAGAGAAAAAGAGCACATAGGTGTTATTTGCTCAGAACCATGGACAGCTCAAGGGACAAATATAAAAAAAATGATTCTGGAATGTTTTGTTTGAACACTGCAAATTGATACTGCAGATGAAGCAGAGCAGTGTATTTTTGTGTGTATGCATGTTTTACCTTAGGATGTTTCCTGGCATAAATATCAGTCCGCAGACCAAAGTTCTGTAGGTCAGATGGCTTTTCTATGGACTTCTCTGGGAAATGCAACATATGCTGAGAGGCTGACACCTTAAAACACAAAATAAAAAGACACATGAGAACCGTGTTACAAGATATCTAATTTATTCATCGCATCAGACTAATAACACTAAAAGTTAGTAAAATGGCCCTCTGGAATACTTGATGCACTGATAATATAATGATTTCAACTCAAATGAATGTTTCCTGTCCATTTATTGATTTTATTTGCCAAGTAGCCGTTCAGTAAGCAGGAAAATGGTCAGTCAGGCAATCCCCATTTTGGGTTTATTTTGTGATCAGGACCAATTGATTGTACATTTTCCCCTACATTTGATGTTTGAGCAAATGAATGTTTGTGTTAAGAGTTTGTGTATTACCTGTAAGGGTCTGTGCTGTAGCGGGACGAGTCCTGAAGGAGTGTCTGAAAGAACATTGAAATGTGGTGTTGGGGGTGGGCCCATAGGGAGGGGTCGGCTCTCTGCATCCACCTGATAATTTATTAACCCCCATTGCTCCAAAAATGCATGAACCCTAAAATGCAAGCACACTGGTTTATAAATAAATGTCAAATGATGTTTGCACAGGTGTGAAATCCTTAATGCAAGTAGAAGTGGCTAAATGCTTCTTGATAGCACTCTTTGAAAATGATGAAACATGGAAGTAGGGCTGCACAATTCATCGAAAAAATACAATTACAATTAGAGCTGCTGCAACTTACGAATTGTAAAAGAGTGTCAATTACATCATTCAGTTTAGGTCTCCTCTCCTAGCGTCAACATTTTCTATTTACAACACATTTTTTGGTCTGTGGCATGCATGAATGCAAGAGCAAATTGGAGGCATTTAAATTAGTCTATTAGCATATCAGAAACAACAAACTAGTATTCTAGTATTGTTGCATTGCTCACTTTATTATTAACACTTGTTTTTCATGCAACAAAGCAATTCAGAAACAGTTCTCAGCTTGTTTGGATATGTAGCCCACAAAGAACATGGTATTCAGTTGTTCCACACACAGAAAAATATGTTTTTTATATTTTAAATATTATAATATTTTAATGTAAATTGCAATTACAGAAACATATTAAGATATTAAAGGAATATTCCGGGTTCGGTTCAAGTTAAGCTCAATCAACAGCATTTGTGGCATAATGTTGATTACCACAAAAATGTATTTCAACTCGTCCCTTCTTTTCTTTAAAAAAGCAAAAATCGAGGTTAAAGTGAAGCACAAACAATGGAAGGCCAATTTTTGGAGGATTTAAAGGAAGAAATTTGAAGCGTATAATTTTATAAAAGCACTTACATTAATTCTTCTGTTAAAACTTATGTGTAATTTGAGCTGTTAAGTTGTTTAAATTGTCATTTTTACAGTCATTTTAGGGTTTGTTGACATTACATCATTCATAAAATTGGCCGTAACTTTACATAAAGGTTAGTAAGTGATTTTATCACACTAATATCAAGTTTATAGGCATAGTATTTATGTCTTGTGGCAATACTTTTAAAAAAGTGAATAATTTAATGTTAAAAAAAATTTGCCCCCATTCACTTCCATTGCAAATGCTTCACTGTAACCCAGATTATTGCTTTTTTTTAAAGAAAAGGAGCGGCAAGTCAAAATAAATCTTTGTGGTAATCAACATTATGCCACCAATGCTGTCGATTGAGCTGAACTTGTATTGAACCCAGAATACTTCTTTAAGACAAAATGCAACATATACACACCTTATAAGTGCACAAACATCTCCTGTCAGGTTTCTTCTGCAAGAGGTTGAGGTCAAATACTCCTGAGGGTTTAGCCGGTACGTGTCAATCATGAAGTTGCGGTATGCCAGATATCTACAAACAACAAACAAATATTAACAAGTTAAATATGATGAGTTTGATACAGAGGGTATGTGCCTGAGTGCATACATGTTTAACTTACATTTCAGGTGTTTTGGACTTATTTTTCCCATTAAAGAACTCGGGCAGTGCTCGTCTCTCAATCTGATGAACACTACCAGACAGAAAAATAAAAAGAGAAATCCAGTATCACTCTTTGCTAAATTAATTAACAAGGTCTGTTAAATCTCTTGTCCAAAGAGATTTTATTTATTTTTGTATTTATTATTTTCAATCTGGCACTGAAGAACACTTCATGAGCAATGCTCGCAAAAGGAAGCTCTTATAAATTAAGACATGACGGAATGGCAGGCATGCATTATATTAAATATCATCTATTACACTTAAACTTTCCCCTGCAGCTGACATCTCAGTAGTCACAAAAAGCTGAGAACAGTAAAAGCTGTATGTCTGCATATGAAACGGTCTCATCTGATTTTGTAATTTCAATAAGACAAAAGACTTCCTGAAGCATTCAGTTATTTCCTTAGATACATTTGCAGATGTTGGGCGAAGGCATGCAGTAACTATGTTTTGGTTGATTCTCATTATTTCTGATTTTATGTTTCACATTGAAAAATGTCCAGCTTATGTCAAACTGGGGGCACCTAGCATGTAAGAGATCTTAACAGATGTCCAATTAAACTCTTACCAGTTGTAGTCAAACCAGGATGCATAGGTGGGTACAATGATGTGATGCGTTTGCTCTGTGGCACTCTCCTCTCCCTCCATCCCACGGCCAAACTCCCTCTGCTCCTCTTCATCCTACACACACAACAGATCAGAACTCAAACTGTTAAAGCAAATGGACATAATGCAACTATGACAACTGAAAAATACAAAAAACAAAAACTGTCTTACTCTAACACCAGAGAGAAGGTCTTCTTCCTGGTCATCTGAAATATTAAAAATACTATTGAATTCTATCAAACATATAGATTTATAATAACATGCTTTAATAATTATATGTTTTAATATGTTGTAAGTTATATAATAATTTACTGAATGACCAGACACCTGAAAATTCCATAGAGACAAGAAAACACAAACCTACCCAAGTCAGCCATTATCCCTCCTTTGACTGGGGTGTTTTCACTGTCTTTTTTCAGATTCACTGTAGCCAATAAGAAAAAGGTATGGTGATACTCTCCCAACCAAATAGACAACTTAAGAACAGAACACAAAAAGAAAAAGAAAACCAAAAAGAAGTTACCATTTTTAGGCAGAATAACTTCCTCCATGTTAGGGACAGGTGTTGGATCCTCCATGTCTTTGGTGAGGTCTTCCTCTGGCTCCACCACTTCTGGCTGTCCACGCCTCTTATATGCCCCTGAACTACAGGGTTATATCAGAATGAATAAGCTATAAATAAAAGCCACTAATCATACTAACAAATAATCATATTACAGGAGACTCATGACATTCTTTCAGAGGAAAGAATCTCTGTGATAAAAAAGCGGTGATGCAACAGTGATGCAAATGGAAGAATATAAAGAGAGAGAAATGCAATTCTACCCTTTCTTTCCTCCCTTCTTCCTAGAGTCAGAGGATGATGGAGAAGGGGAGCGCCGCCGCTTCTTCCCTGATTTCCGTTCCTTGTGAAAGAGAAAGAAAATAAGAGACTCAATCTAAGAGGACAAACAGAAACAAACCTAAACTGACAGCAACAACAACCTCAAAGAATGAGATGACAGAGTCGAGGGAAAAGTATACCTCTTCACTTTGGTAGATACGCTGCCGGAAGCTGACACTATTCCCATTTTCATCTAGCTCATAGTCTTCCTCATTCATCCACTCATTAAATTTGTCAGTGTCGAGGACCCATTTGGCATGAACCTGGAAAAAAAAACTGGTGTTTTAGAAGATAATCTCATTTAAGTGTCATCTGTCACTACAAATTAAAGCCCATCTCAGCATTTTAATTATTGTCTGGGGTAAACAATAGACAAAGTGATCTTGAGGTTAGAGTAGAGGTTCATGGTAATTCAAGGTATTAAAGGGATAGTTCACCCAGAAATAAAAACCCTCTCATCATTTACTCACCCTTCGTTCTTCTGCAGGACACAAAACAAAGATTATACAGAAGAATATTCCAGCTCTGTAGGTCCATACAATGCAAGTATATGGTGGCAAGAACTTTGAAGCTCCAAAAATGCAACATAAAAGTAATCCATAAAACTCCAGTGGGTACATATATATCTTCAGAAGCAATATGATAGGTGTGGAAGAAAAAGATCAATATTTAAGTCCTTTCTTACTATAAATTCTCCTCCCTGCCCAGTAGGTGGCGATATGCATGAAGAATGAGAATCGCCATAAAAAAAAAAAAAAAAAAAAAAAAAGAGTAAGAGTGTGGAAGAGAAATTGGAGACTAAAATATTGTTCTGTTTCTCACCCACACTTATCATATCACTTCTGAAGATTTGGATTTAAACAAGGATTACTTTCATGCTGCCTTTTTATGCTTTTGAAGCTTCAGAGATTTGGACCCTGTTGACTTGCACTGTGAGGACCTACACAGCTGAAATATTCTCCTAAAAATCTTTGTTTGTGTTCAGCTTAAGAAAGAAAGTCATTCACATTTGGGATGGCATGAGGGTGAGTAAATGATGAGAGAATTTTCATTTTTGTTTGAACTATTCATTTTTTTTTTTTTACCTTCCAGCACCTGTCTGTGTTGGGGGGTTCTTCCACTTCTCCATCCACATCACTTGCTGACACTAGTGAGTCATAACTATAAAAAATATATATATATATATATTTTAGAAGAATAAATCATAATTTCACCATAAGGAAACGCAGTATGAAATGTAGCAATTTCTAATCTGTGCATTTTAAAGCTGCACTACGGAAGCTTTTTTGGTTCAAAATGAACTAAATATCATTATTGGTTGAGTACATAAAAAACAGTGTTCAAAAGTGTTCATTTGAATTTTGAGCTGTCGAGTCGGATTTGGCTTGAAATCGCAGGTTTATGTCGTTAATCCTTGCGACATTACGTCATGTTCGTAAACACAGAAAAGAAGTACCGGCTGTCATGTGTTCTGGCTGGCTGTTCAGTCTGTCACTTACAGTTCTGGACCGCATTACAGCAGTCTAGATGGATGTTTATCTGTTAACTGTTTGGCGAAGTTCTTTACATGGTAGGGTTGTTGAAGCTTATATTGCTTGTCATGCTTTTATGGATCGAACATTACCCGTGTGGTAACAGATCACGATGTACATTGTCTGGTGAAGTTACTGTAACATGTTTACTAATATTCATGACTTCTGAATATTTTATAACATTGCTGTAGTTTCCAGGTTCCCCAAGTGTGTGTGCCACTGTTTTCTCATTTATTTTGCCCCAGTCGCAGAAATGCACAAGCAAATAACTTATTGTCCTTTTAGCTGATTGTCTTTTTACAAATCTGTTTAAAAGTCACTTTACGTGCAAGTTACTACAAGGTAGTTCCCCATGAAATATAATCATCTCAAGTTGTACCAGTTTCATAGCACAGTAATGTACATATTAATTTGTTTAGTGTGTAACCATTTCTCTATTATAACTTTGCTGCTAAGCAAATTGTTAAACTTATTATTTTAATTGTTATATTACATATTTCTACATTTTATTTCATGTTTAATAAAGTATATTTCAACCCCATCATTACTGAATTCTCATTTTATATTTTTAATTTACAGTTTTATTGTGTAAATTGCATTGAGGTACTAGTATTATGGTTTTACTTACATTATCAGCTGAGGCTGTACAATATAATATACAGTAATTAAAATCTTCCACTGAACTCTTCATTTATTCATTCATTCAAAATATGTAAATACGAGTGTTGTTTGTCTTTAAAGCAAGTAATATTTCGGTTTTAAATGTTTAATCGAATAACAAAATATCAACATGAAAATAGCATGTTATGATCCAGCTCCAGATATCTCCCAGTCATGATCACACACAGGCAAAGTCCAGGTAAACTCAAATCATGAGATTCATCCACGCAGAAAAGCAAGTAAACTCACGTAAAGTATTCTTCCGCAAATTGCTTGCTATTTTAAGTTTAAACTACATAGTTCCGTAGTGCAGCTGTAAAGGTGCACTCAGTAACTTTTTGTTTGTGTTATCTTGGACTTACAGTGACACTTAGTGGTGTGCATGCAGCATCATTCAAAATCAATAGTTTTCAGTTACAGATGCCATTATATAAATTCACTATTCACAATCAGCCATGATTAATTTAATCAAAGACTGAAAGTGTCCAATAACAAGACGGTTACTGAGATTAAGCAAGTAGTATTCAGCTGGTCATGTGATCATAACATGGCAGCCCCCATGAGGGCGCCCTTGCCACATGTAGAATAAAACAGCTTTTATAAGGTTATTGATAACACTAGAGCCCTAATCTCATGGGAGTGGTCATGATTTTATATATGTTTCAAAATTACAATTCATTTCTTTAGGAGTAAAACTGTTTTAATGGGGGGAAAAAAATTATTGAGTGCTAGCGGTCGACCGATACATCGGTTTTGCAGATTAAATGGCACAGATAACAAATTTCTGGAACTATCGGTTATCGACAAAAATCCACACTGATAGTTTTTCCCCGTTGCGTCCGGTGCTGGAGCAGCTGGGAAGGGTCCGCTGTTGTTATACAGTATGAGAGCGGCACTTCACTGATGCCTTGTGGTGTTTGTTTTGACACGCGAGACTACACTCTGCATAGAGAGGAACACTTCATATGCAGATTTAAAACATCAACAACGAAAAGGTATGTATACAGTACATGTTGTCATATCATTGTAAAGTAATTAATATGTTGACTAGATGCTGCATTAGTAGAGAACAGCTGTATGTTTGCCAATGAGGCTGAGAGGATGCTAACATTAAAGCTAACCTCAAGCGGTTAGAACAATGTGACAAAAATACACGCAAGTCCTACCCAAATGTTTAAATGTCACGATTGTTACCATCTATTACCATCTATTTGCATTCATTTATATCCAGCTGGTCACGTTTATGCATTCGTTAGCCAACTAAGTTGCATATTTAAAGCTAGTGATGTGAGAAAGCAAATTAATATCTTCATGCAGCCGAGAGAAGCGTATAAACAAATCAGAAACGCATCTGATTTCAATTAAAAAAATGTATCATCACTGTAATATGATGACTTCAGATCAGTCACATTCTTGCACTAAAAAAGGTTAGACACAGCACAAAAAATACAGTTTAACAGAAAGCAGGTGTCTCAATATGATTTTAAAGTTCTTTTTAATGGCACACACCATCTAAAAAACCGCACTCCTGCTGAATAAACAAAAACAAAGGGAAACAAAGATGTTCATGTAGCATGCGTTAACATAGAAAAACAAAAGGATGGTTACAAAAGCGTTCGGTGTGAACAGCCCATTACAGTTTGTGGAGGTCTTTGGCCGTTGCGTCTTGCTCTCTTATAAGCGTTTCTCAGATTGAGCAATGAGTTGTTTAAATTCTTTGTCAGGAAAGATGTTCAAATTGGAAATATGTGTCTCGAGATCCTCGCGTTCGGTTCCATTCTGTTGTGTTCCGTCTGTATGAACAGCCCCTGGCCTGGGCTCATAGTCTGAGCCGCTTCACCACCGAGTTCAGCCGAATACCACTGCTATCTGTGAATATTACTACTCTACATACAACTGTACTGAATAAAAAACAATGTGGTATTTCGCTGTTATTATGAAGCTTGAGTCTGGAGTAGTAGGAATCAGTGCAAGTATAATACCATGTGAACTGTCTATTGAAGCGTTTTCCCCCCTCATTTTACTTTTGACTTAACATTTGATAATATGGACTGACTAAAACTTTTTATTTATTTATTTTATGCACATTAGTTGAAAATGAAATCCTCTTTTTTAATAGCCAGGATAGGAATGTTCTATGCAATAATATAACGGTGCTGAATGGTTGATATATTTATTGCGACCTCTTGTGGACTAAGGAAACAATCTCAATTTAAAAATCAGCTTACTTTAAAATTCGAATATTAGTTCATATGTATTCATATTTATACATTTATGTTATTTAAAAAAGTACAATACATTTTTATGGTTCAGTCAATACTGTTTATTTTTGTAATAAAGTTCAACACTATTTTACTTTGAGTGTTATTTTTTCATTCAGCATCAATTTTAAAAACTATCGGTTGATTAAGTTGGGCAGTTCCTGCCGGTAACCGATTAGTTATTGGTATCAGTAAGATCCACTATCGGTCAACCTCTACTGAGTGCAGCTTTAAGTATACGTGTGTGATGTATTTTCTACCTGTCTGGGCACATGCCCCAGTGCACCATCACTTGCCGATCTAATGGCATGACTAGTCTTAGCCACTCTTCTGTAAAAGGTAAATAAACACAAGCATCTACAATAAACAGTATATGTACAAATATGTCTATTACAGCAGAAAAAAACAGGCTTCCACATTCAGAAATTACACAAAAACCTAAACACACCTTCATCAGCTGTGGAGGGGGACGGGTATATCTGGTGTGTGGCTTGTGACTTCTCTTCTGTCACTGTGCCCTAAAAAAAGTGAGAAAGAAAAGTATTACACATGAACACCAATATGTGTACAGGTTAGATTTCCTGAGTTCTTTTGCCTTTTATAACTTTTTTTCCATTCACCTGGTGTCGCATGACAATGTCTTTGAGTTTGAGAGCCTGCTTCTGTTCCAAGTCAGGGGACAGGTACACTACAGGTCTGCTTAATAGATTATTCTAGTATAAACAAACACACAGGTCAGATATTGTCCATAAAAAAAAGATTCTCATGTCTTTGCTATGATCCAAGCACAAATACCTGTATTAGTGTTTTCTCCACACAGGCGAACATTTCAACGTTGCGATCCACTCTGGATGGGTTCTGAAGATCAAAGCGTCTCCTTTGATAAAACAAAAATAAAAATACACACTGGATGAGTTACGTCTGATATCATCTTTATTACACACAATTTTATTAGCTTAGGGATCACCTGATTTGATATCCATCTCACATCCAATTAGGACTGTACATTTGACAACAACATACATTCAAGGAGCTTACATAAGCTGTTAATACTAACCAGCCCTGTTCTGTCTTAAACTTGTACACTGATCCCAGAATATGGCAGAGAGCACCGCCCGGCTGCAGATCCAGAAAACACTTTGCCTGAGGACAAAGAAACAAATTCACATTGATTACTTGGAACTTTGCAATATTTTTATTATATGAATGATCTGGGTGTGGTGATGTTTGTTTCCTTGACTCAGTCAATCAGGTTAGAAACTGAAAGAGAATTACATTAAACTGTGCTCTATGCATGAGACACCATGTGGGTTTTATTTTAAGAGAGACTGAAAGAGTCAGAGAAAGACAATGCTCATAAAAGTGAGGAAAAAGCAGTGACTCACCGGTAGTTTCGTAAAGCCTGGGTTATTTGCTCGGCGGCCAAAAGAGTCCTCATGAAACTGCAGCAGCTGGGTGACCAGCCCAGACAGTAACTTGCTGGAGGGAGCATCGGTCTGCACATACTTGACATAAAAAACACAAGCACAGATTAGTGAGATTGAAAGTAAGGCCTGTAGTTTTAACTTTCACCCCACTGGATTTATATCTTCCACTCACAGTACTAGTAATACTGATTAATTTATACATTTTAATTAAGAACATCAGATGCATCATGCCATGTGTTACCTACACAGTGTAGGTAGGGTGATCAGTGATAGTATAGACACTGAGAGGGGGTGTGTCACTCAGGTCAAGTAAACAAACAACACTACAACAAGCGCCTGTTTCCGCAACCTCAAAGATGCTAGTATGCTAAGATGAATATTTACTCACATTACGCGGGAACTAAAAACCATCATTTAATTTAACCCTTAAGCAAAAGGTGCTGAGTCTGATCTAAACCAAACTTTACAATAAACATGACTACAGGATGAAGGTTGTCATTTGTGCTCTGTCGTATAAGTTTAGACAGTATTCTGTTTAGCTAGCTGTTCACTTCTGTATCTTACCAAAAACAAAAGCCAAAATACTTCCAAATAAAAGAGCCTTTTGCATTTTTAGACGCTGATGAGAATCCGAAAACGCTAAAAGAACAACAGAACTGTCTGTAAAGCAATCAAAGAAAGCTTTGGTAACCACCACATCATATGGGGTTTCCCGCTTCAGATGGCAAACCTTTTTATAATACTTTCCGATCCAGCTGCGGACCGTTTCCATCTGAGAGATTATCTCTGAGCTCTCCCAGAATTTACAGCACGGTCCACCATCCATTCTTCGGCTTAATGAGGAGCTACAACCGGCTTGACTTGTAGTAGGTCCCGCAGAAGCAGATCCTGGAGGTTGTGTGGCCATTGTTACATGCTAATTAGCCTCCGCTACACAGAATGACTGAATCCTCTAGAGCGCCTCTAGCGGTCACACTGACGATGGCGCCAAACGACTCTGGGGACTCGTGGAATACTACTGTACTGACTACTGCATGCTACACATAGAAATATTGTATACTGCCTTCTAGTTTTTGTAATGGAACAGTAGGCTACTATAAACGGTTTAAAATCTTGTATACAGCAAGTTGTTTCAGCCCAGACTAATACTAATTAATACACACGGTTCAAGAACATTTAAAAAAATATAATGTACAGTTGAAGTCATAAGTTTACATACACTTAGGTTGAAGTCCTTAAAACTCATTTTTTTAACCACTCCACAGATTTAATATTAGCAAACTATAGTTTTGGCAAGTCGTTTAGGACATCTACTTTGTGCATGACACGAGTAATTTTTCCAACATTTGTTTACAGACTGATTTTTTCACTTTTAATTGACTATATCACAATTCCAGTGGGTCAGAAGTTTACATACACTAAGTTAACTGTGCCTTTAAGCAGCTTGGAAAATTCCAGAAAATTATGTCAAGTCTTTAGACAATTAGACAATTAGCTTCTGATAGGAGGTGTACTAAATTGGAGGTGTACCCGTGGATGTATTTTAAGGCCTACCTTCTAACTCAGTGCCTCTTTGCTTGACATCATGGGAAAATCAAAAGAAATCAGCCAAGACCTCAGAAAAAAAAAAAAAAAAAATTGTGGACCTTCACAAGTTTTGTTCATCCTTGGGAGCAATTTCCAAACACCTGAAGGTACCACGTTCATCTGTACAAAAAATAGTACACAAGTATAAACACCATGGGACCATGCAGCCATCATACCGCTCAGGAAGGAGATGTATTCTGTCTCCTAGAGATGAACGTGGTTTGGTGCGAAAAGTGCAAATAAATCCCAGAACAACAGCAAAGGACCTTGTGAAGATGCTGGAGGAAACAGGTACACTGTAAAAAAATGTCTGTAATTTTTAATAGTAAAAGACTGTAAAAATGCTACAGAAATAAAATGTTAATTGAGTATTAACTGTAAAATATACAGTACATTTTTTTATGTTTTTAAAAGACAATACAGTAGTTTTTACAATAAAAATGTTGTAAAAATTACATTTATTTTAGATTTAAAAAGTATGATTTTCCTGTATAATTAATGGTAAAAATGTACATTTGTTTAACAAAAGAGTACATGTACAGTAAATTATTTTTAAAATTACAATAAAAAAACAGTAATCGGGTGTTCCCAGAATTCCCTGCTGACCCATTACATTTCATTATATTTATGGGAATAGTTATTTAGTTTAGTTCATGTTTACTGCATTATATAAATTTCACATGTGTTACTCTGATGGTGTTTAGTATTTGTGTGAGTGACGCTGAGCACTGTCTCTACATGTTTATTGGTCATGGCTTGTGGAAGAGCCACTATTGGTGAACTTCATATCATCATGTGCTCTTCTGTAATTTTTATGGTGACTTACAATACCTTATAAAGTAAAAAGCAGATTTTTACAGTTTCAGAAGGCTAATATCAAGTTTATGAAGTTTGTTTTACTGTAAACTTAACAGATTTTAAAAAAAAGAATTCAGTGCCATCGAGGTCATGTAAATTACAATAGTTTTAAACTGTAAAATGTACAGGTTGTTCTGTAAAGTTGTTTACATTTTTACTATATTTTTTACACAATTATTCTGGCAACCACAGCTGGCAGTGTTTTTTTTTTTTTTTGTAAAAACAACAGGATTTTTTTTTTTTACAGTGTAAACAAGTATCTATATCCAGTAAAACGTGCCTGATATTGACAACCTAAAAGGCTGCTCAGCAAGGAAGAAGCCATTTGGCTACTACACAGGGCATAACAAATGCAATGATTGTTCCTCATCCAAATTAAATGGAGGAGGGAAGATTGCCTGAAGGTGAACCACCTGCATTCTGAAGGGTGTGGTTAGGACCTTAGGCACATAGCCTTTTCTGGGTTTGACAATGGTTTTTGAAAGACCGGGGCCAAACTCCAGACATGAATTGTCAATTGATAGTACATGCAGGTCACGACCTGCTTTACTGAGGCCAGAGCCAGCAGTAGTCCGGACTTAACGTAGAGCATGCGCAAATCAACGGAGTCCAAAGGCTCGAAGGGGGGCCCTGCGAGAGCTTTTAGGACTAAAGTTATGTCCCAAGTCGGGAGTGTAGCCGGGCGAGGTGGGTTTAATCATCTTGCTCCTTTAAGGAACTTTATGATTAAATCATGCTTCCCTATAGTGGCACTGGCTTCATGTGCGTGATACTCAGATTTAGTCGCCACATACACTTTGAGCGTTGACAGAGTGAGTCCTGCATCTAATCAGCATCTCTATCATTGACACTCGCTCCATAGGAGGAGGTGACGCGTCAGTCTCAACAGTGGCGGTGAATGAATTCCGCCTTGGCGGTTTATATATGCCACAACTGTCATGTTGTCTGAGCGAACCAGGGCATGACAGTTCTCTATTTCTGACTGAAAAGCCTTTAAGGCTAGGAATACAACCGATAGCTCTAGGTGGTTGTTGTGCCACGCTTTCTTCGCACCTGTCCAGGTGCTGAAAGTCAGGCATCCATCGCACACCGCCCCCCAACCTGTGTTGGAAGCATCCGTAGTCATCACTTTCTGCCTGACAACCTGCCCCAGCGTGACACCTTGCTGGTAAAAAGCAGGAGCTGTCCAGGGTGCTAAAGCAGCTATACAGCGGCGGGATATAGTGATGTGCATGCGCCCTTGGGACCAATTATGTCATGGCACACGGCATTTCAGCCAGCACTGAAGAGGTCTCGGGTAAGAGACCTACTGGATGGCAGATGCTGTCGCCATAAACCCCAATGCTTTCTGAAACAGCTTCAGTGTAAGTGTTCTCCCCAGTCTGAACTGAGACAGACACTGTAGAATGGCCTGAACACGCTCACTTGTGAGGTGCGCGCGCCCGCTCGTAAAGTCGAGGGGGACTCACAGAAAGGAGATTTGTTGGCTGGGGGAGAGCGTGCTCTTTGCCCAGTTCACATTGAGGCCCAAACTGTTTAGATGTTGAAGCAGCAAGTCCGTAAGAGGTGCATGCCGCTCCGTTTCAGAGGGGCGAGAACCGCATCGATGCACTTTGTGAATGTGAGAGGAGCCAGAGGCAGTCCGAAGGGCAGGATTTTGAATTGATACGCTGTTCCCTTGAACGCGAATCTCAAAAACATCCTGTGATGTTGTACAATTTGGATATGAAAGTACGCATCAGATCTATCGGATCCTGTGGCTGTACATACGATAAGATCCGTTTCGGAGTAATCATTTTGAACGGGCACTTTGAGTGAACGATTTAAATGTCCCAGATCCACGATTGGCTGAAGCCCCCCATCTTTCTTTGGGACAAGAAAATAACGGCTGTAAAACCCTTTTTGGGTTTGACAATTTGGCACAATCTCTATTGCACTTTTCACGAGGAGATTGTGTATTTCGGCTCGTAACACTGGCGTGTCTTCGGACAAAACTGTGGAAGACAGAACGCCATTGAAACGGGGTGGCTGGCGTGCAAATTAGATCATATAACCATGTTAGATCTTTCTTTGTACCCATTCTGAAATACCCGTTAGGGCTCGCCACGCATCCGCGTAGCAGGACAGAGGGCAATCTGGTTTGCTCACCGTATAATATAATGCGTTGCTCACCATAGGGAAGTGGTTGCGCATAATGTGTGTGCTTCGAAGAGGGAAAGGGCTCTTTTTTTGAGAATGTATTCACATCTCATGCATTTGCAATGAGTGCTGTATACTTTATTGCATTTTTTTATTGCATTTATTGTGTTATTGTAGTGTAAGGCACAGAAACAACATTTTGCATAACATTGTGAACAATAATATTCTTTCCCGACAAACAGCATTGGGGAGATGGGGAACAGTGTTCTGTCTCCAGTCGAGCCTTCTTTGGAGCAGACCCAGAGGGAAACACGGGCTCTGATTTCTGCTTCAAAGGGTTGCGCCCATCAGGAGTGCTTCCGCTGCACGGGGTTGTTCCTCCCATTGGCACGAGGCGTGCACTGATATTGCTGCTTCCTTACTGGTGGCTCGCGGTAGCAGGCATGGGGCTTTTAGCCGGGTGCTGGCTTGAAACGGAGCGAGGGCGAGCTGGCTGTGATATGCTCCATTTGGGCATGAAGTCAGCAAACTTATTCACCGAGCCACCAAAGAGGCCAGCTGGAGACAATGAAGCATCCAACAGAGAGGCTTATTCCCTGTCAATGTCCGTGAGGGTCAGCCATATATGTAGATCCAGAATGACCAGGTTGCCCATGGACTTACCGATGGCCTGCGCCGTGACTTTCGTAGCATGCAGCGCTAAGTCTGTAGCGGTGCGGAGCTCATTGAAAATATCTGGATCGAAGCCTTGCTCGTCTATTTGCCTGAGGAGCTTGGCTTGAAATTCCTTGAGCACCGCCATTGCGTGGAGTGCTGCTCCAGCTTGTCCTGCCTCCGAGTAAGCTTTTCCAGCCAGTGCGGACATCTGTCGACACGGCTTGGAAGGATGTATGAGGCGTGATTTCCACGCCCTGTTACTCACTGGGCAGAGGTGTGCCACTACCGCCTCCTCCCACAGGGGGTAGTTGGGCATAGCCATTCTCTTCCCCGTGATCCACATTCGAGAGGATGGCGTCACTGCGCATGCGCACTGAAAAGGGCACGCACCAGGACTTAGTTTATGTATTTAGGGGAAGAATGGGGTAGATTTACAGGATGTGGCCGCTTGACAGTGACCAGACTGCAGGTACCACTCATCGAGGCGAGACTGCTCGGGTTCCTCTGGGGGAGAACACTCGCGGTTGAGCACTTCGATCGCCCTTGTAAGGACGCGAAGCATATCCCTGTCAGTGGCGCATGGGGGCGAGGGGTGGCAGCATCATCCACTGACCACTCGCCTGATGTGGCGAGAGAAATGACATTGTCATTATCATCCCCTACATCAGAACCGCCATACGAGATGAGGCCGCATGCTCTTTCAGAAGGCTGGAGCTCGACTCGCACATAGCATATCGGGAAACATGCCCTTCATGGAGATTGAGGGGCTCGCGGGGCATGTGCCGGCATGAGGTCCACCTCAAGTTCATCCTGCTCAACCTTGCAGCCCCGCCGTGCCTCCTCGTGTGAATCCTCGGGTATCATAGAAGAGGCAGGTGGGAGGGCACGAGAGGCTGAATTGTCCCTCCAGAATGAGGGCGATTCGTGAGTGAAGCGACTTGAGACTCATGTCCTCACATTGCGGACAGTCTGTCTCCATGAGAGCTGACTCTGCCTTGGCACGGCCCAGACAGTAAACGCAGCTCTCATGCTGATCTGACGGCAGGATGTGTCTCTCGCACCATGAACACTTACGGAACGACATCTTTAAAAAGATGCGAAAACTTTTAGATATATAAATAAATATATTTATATTTATATCACAAAACACTATATGCAATTGCTTTGTAAGGATATACAACACCTGCTGAAGTGTTGTGGGGAATCAGGATGCTGAGGCCCGTTCACCAGCGAAGTGTCAAGCGACGAGGCAGAGTGATGTTCAACAAGAGATGACCGCTTTCTTGAAGGAAGAAATTCTGAAGAAATGGTGTTTGTGCACCTGTTTTTATAGCAGACAACTTCGCGCCAAAATAGGTGGGGCTTAAACACCATAGTCAATATTAGAATATTAGTGTTATTGTAGAGAGGTTTCAACTAGGTCGTGTAAGAAGGCACTCCCCCATATGCGTTAATAAACACCATGTCAAGTGTACTGAGTCGTAAGGGAACTGTAGATTCAATAGTTTCTTAAAGGTGCGCTCAGTAATTTTTTTTTAAACGTCATCTTGGACAGACTGACATCTAGGGGCATGGATGTAGTAGCATCATTCAAGCACAATAGTTTTCAGTTGCCGATGCTATTGTTGAAATTCACTATTCAAATTTAGCCATGATTGATTTTATCCATGAGCGAAAATATCCAACAACAGGGTGGTTACTGAGATTAAGCAAGTAGTTTTCAGCTGGTCATGTGATTCTAACATGGCAGCCCCCATGAGGGGATCCCTGTCCAAGTAGAATAAAACACCTTTGGGTTACTGATCTGACTAGAATAGTCTTCATCTCATGTGAGTGCTCATGATTTTATATATGTTTCAAAACTACTACTGATTTCCTTGATAGTAATTGTTTCCTCATTAAAAATGTTTTACTGAGTGCACCTTTAAGGGGTTGAAAAAGACCACATCCATCTACTGACCATCTTAGTTTAATTCTTCAGTACACTTCCACCACATTGTTATATAACTCTAGAAATTGCAGATAACAACACAAATACATGTGAAATATTATAGCATTTTATTAAATAAAGTTTATTTAGCTTTGGACCTGCCTGTGTTTGTGTTAAAGCTCTGAAAATAAGATAATAAATCATATCAAATTCTTTCTAGCCTCACTGACAAGAATGTCGAAATGTAGCTGCCCTAGAACATTGCTTTGTCAGCCCAGCTACTCATTATACACAGACAGGCTTTGTTCTTTTTTGTGCTATATGCAGTCAATACATGGCACATTTAACAAAAGTAAAAAATTAAAAATAAAAAAGGGAAAAAAATAGTTAATTGTTTTTCATTTAATGTTTCATACTTTCACGCAATGAGGATGAAACATGCAATTGTGACAAATGAAGTGTGTGAACTAGGTTTTGAAACACCCCTAATTTTTTACTGAAGGTTGGGCCAGTGAATGACGCATGCTCAGTACGAATAGGGAGTGTTGGAGACAGCCAACGGTGCAGGGAAAGGCAAGACGGGTAGAACGAGAAACCCGTCAAAAATACGTTAACGGAGCTTCGTTGTGTGTCCTCGCTTCACTCCCGGCCATGCCAACGACACGCGATGTATTATTACTGCAATCGGAATAAAATGAGCGCCATTGCAGCCGGGCCCGGAGTGGAGAGTTGCGGGGCCGGGTGTCCGCATAGCGCCAGCCGCTGCTGCGGGGGAGGAGGCTGCAGTGAGCCCGTCAGTGGTGACGGAAGATCGGCCGCTGCGGCTACAGCCACCAGCGCTTCCTCTGCGCGGAGCCCCAGCGTAGCCGAGGCCCAGGCGTTCTGCGAATGGGACGATGCCACCAAAACCTCCATCGATGCGGATCCAGAACAGAAAATGAACAAGGTGGGATTTTTTGGGAACGGTACTGCTGATATCACACGGGAGGGAGAAGAATGTGCGGATTCGGGAAAATACGGACGCGGGCGGTTTTGTAGACAAAGCACGGGAGCGGGCGAGGATAACAGCATTAAAATAGACCACGAAGGGGTCGAGCGTCGGTGTTTTATGAGCGCTATGACGCGAAGGGACGGGCGCAGAGCGAGTGCGAGACTGCCGCTGCTGCGCACCGGGAGAACCCGACGAGGACAGACGGCACGCACTGAGACCGAGGGCGCGATGATGACAGCCGCTGCAAGGTGTGGTCACAGGACTCCCGAGCCTGTGGTCATCAAGCGCCGGGGATGCAGTTCTACGCGAGCCTCCAAGAGGGTGTGTTTCTCCGGGATCAGCTCGGTGACATACTGCGGCAGCTCCAATGGGGAAGCTCACGTGAAGGGCTTCGCGTGCAGCACAGAGACTTTCAAATCCGGACGTCAGGCGGACACCCCCGAAAACAGGCGGGTCCAATCCGAGAACACGAGCAGGGCTCAAAAAAATAATTTAGTTGGGGGTGGCAACGGCATGGAAAATACCGAGCTGCCCACATGCAGAACGACCAAGGGGCGCGTTCGACTGGACAGGGTGCGCTCATTTCTTGCCAGCTCTGCCAACCATAACAACGGGGTCAGCGGAAACGGCGCCCCTCATGTAGGTAGTAACAATATATCATCTTCGCAATCCTCCCCGTTGTCTCTCCAAGCCCCCGACCCTGAGCGTGACCAAGAACAGCCTCAGCCGCAAAATGCACGGATACGCGGACGCGTAAAAAAGCCCCTGTGCGCCCTTTCTCACACTGCAAGCACTCAGTCAGGGAGTGGGCCTCCTAATGAGACGGAACACTCTAAAGGAAGCCAAATTGAACAGAATAATAACCCAGCCAAGTGTGACAGTACAGGTGAAAGTCCTTCAGAGCTGGAGGGCCCCAGCACAGAGCAGATAGACGCAGTCAGGGGGGAAGCTGAACGGCGGCAGGTAGAGCTGGAGGGTCGTACGGATCACCTTTGGAGGCGCTTGCAGGCCTTTCAGGTGAAGCAAGTGGAGAGGCATGTTACACAGCAGCTTCGTGGCCTGTACAGGAGCCCAGGGTTGAGCTGCAGCAGGAGGTCCGGTGCCCTATCTCGAAACTCCGCAGAGCTGAGCAGGCTGGCTTGCAGCTGCAGTGAGATTCTCCGAACTGCAGAGAGTGCCCTGGACTCAGACCACACGGCCAGCAGCTCAGGAGGTGACAGTGACAGTGAGGATGATGAGGGATTGGTGAGAGGAGGTCGCCGCCTACGACCCCTCCCGACAAAGTCGATGTAAGCTTCACTGTTAGGCTTTTAACACAGCGCTTAACGTAAAACAGTGCTTCACACTTGATTTTGAAAGGGGCACTGCTTTTAACCCTGGGTTAGGAAGCCCATTAAACCTGGATCAGTGTCATATGTGTACAGTGTCAAAGTATGGATGGTGTGAAACATGGAACAAGAGTTCCAACCCAGCATTATGTTTGAAGGGATTATTCATTTTTGGGTGAACTTTCTCTCATCATTTAATCACCCTCATACCATCCCAGATAAGTATGACTTTCTTCTGTAGAATGCAAATGAAGATTTTTAGAAGAATATCTCTGCTCTGTAGGTCGAATCAGTGCAAGCTAATGGTGGCCAGAACTTTGAAGCTCCAAAGAGCACACAAAGGCAGCATAAAAGTAATCCATATGACTCCAGTGGTTTAATCCATGTCTTTTGAAGCAATATGATAGGTGTGGGTGAGAAACCGATCAATATTTTAGTCCTTTTCGTACTATAATTTCTCCTCCCTGACTAGTAGGTGGCGATATGCACATAGTTGCCAAAAACAAAAGAAGAACGTGAAAGTGGAGATTTATAGTAAAAAAGGACTTGAATATTGATCTATTTCTCACCCTCACTTCTGAAGACATGGATTAAACCACTGGAGTCATATGGATTACTTTTATACTGCCTTTTATGTCCTTTTTGAAGCTTCAATGTTCTGGCCACCATTCACTTGCATTGAATGGACCAACAGAGCGGAGAAATTCTTCTAAACATTTTCATTTGGTGAAATTGTTGGATGGCATGAGTGTTATTTAAATGATGCAAGAATTAAAATTTTTGGGTGAAATATCCCTATAACAATTTCAAGTGCTTAAAGCCCAGATGTTCAGCTCAGCCTGCCTGTATAAACATGCATGTACACCTACACATGTACAAAGGATACAACTGAGTCCTTGTATTTTGGTGTCGCCTATTGAATCACTGCTTCACTGTACAATGTACAATTCATCCCTGTACTGGAAGCTGATTCATGGCCACCACATTCAGAGAATACAAAGCCATTTCTCACTGGGCTGTCGGATGTAAACTGGGTCAGAACATGCTTCATTCACTACGATATCTATGAATTATAGTCTTGGGACCCCAATATTTTAACTCCTAATTAAACTAGCCTTTGACACTTTCACACCATCCCATTCTTACCTAACGTTAGTATATGGTTCCTGTTTGGTTATATTTTTTGGGGAACCAATTCATAACATTCTAGGAATATTTTTTTTAGGTTTTAACTTTTATAACCATAAACTAACATTCCCAGAATGTTCCAATAGGATCTCACTGTCATAGGCTCTGTTTCAAATCTATTCTCTTCCTCCTCCCAGTGTCACTGGCAAAGAATGGCAGTGGGCGGAGAGTAGGGCGTGGCTTGGAAGCAGATGGGTGTGGCTGCAGACTCAAGTATCAGAGCTGGAGTACCGGATCCGAGCACTGACTGAACTTTACACACACCTCAGACAGGGAAAGGTATACTACATTTCCATTTGTCTAGTTTAGAGAACTATTATTGTCATTTTTCATAAGTGATTCGAATTTATTTTATGTGCAGGTGCGGACTGCTTACTCCCTGCCTGACACACCCCTCAGAGCGTCAAATCCCTCCCCCACATCACACAACTGCAAGTCAGTAACAGATTTAACACACACACACACAGACTCCTATTTTTTCTTATTTGACATTTAATGTACTATTGCTAATTTTATTTATTGTTTATTTGGCAGGGACAATGCACAATACATGTATTGTACCGGATATAGCTAAAAGCTCATTTTCAGCAGGTTACAAGATAAAAAATAACAATCAGTTGTAGTAAATCAAAACTTTACACTTTATAATATAATACAACACCTTACAAAAAAACTAAACAACCCCCCCCCCCCCCCAAAAAAAAACAACCCAAAAAACAACAACAACCCAAAACAAAAAACAAAATAGTTTCCAATTAGGTGGCACATTTGCAACACTCCCAACACCATTTAAAAAACAAACACTTCATCAGTACATTCAATTTCCAACCAGACCAATGTTAACCACATTCAGTGTCTCTTAGCTCAATGACTGCAGACCTGAGTATCCTTCAGCCATGTTTTCAAACTGTATTTAAAATGTTTTAAACTACTGCACTCTCTTATACTCACTGGTAAAGATTTCCATGTCCCAGCTGCCTTAAATGAAAAACAGTTTTGCCCAAATTTTGTCAGCCGAAATTTAACATAACAGTACCCTCTAGCGGAAGCTCTTGTTAATCTTGAGCTGGCACTATATGTGGTTACAAACTGTGTAAGAGGTTGTGGTGCTAGATTGTAAATGATCTTATACAATAAGCCAACATTTGCCATAAACAGAAATTTTCAAATGTCAAAAGATTATACTTAACTATTTTGCAGTAATGATGAGAGTTAGATTTTTTTTTTTTTTTTTTATCCATTATTTTCAGTGCTTGCTTATACAGACTATGAAGTGATTGCATTGATGCACTATTTGTCTAAGACCATTTTGTAATACAGTATGAAAAATGTGACAGTATCATTGAGTGTCTGTACAGTTTTGCTGCATCTGTACTCATTTGATTTCTTATAAATCTAAACTGAGCAAGATTATGCTCACCTCTAGGTTATCTTCTGTTGGTGACCCCCAAAAAAAGTGGCAGACAGAAGACGCCCCCATGCCACAAACTGTGCCCAGTCCACCTTCTGCTGCACGGGTTCAACCGTTACTCCGGCAACGGCGTCACAGACTTATTCGCCTTGAGGATTGTTCTGCGCTGGGCTCAAAGGTGAATAGAATCTCGGAGTTGGCCTTGCTGTTACCCTTTCTATTATGTGAAGTTACTTAACTGCTGCTCACTTGTGCGTCAGTCTCTGTTATAGTGCACTGAAGAGGGGATGGAAAATAAGTGTTCGCTCTTGAACACTCAAGAGTACAGGCTGATCTTGAATCTATTTCTCCCACACTTTGTGTGTCCTTCTCTCAGGCGGTTTCCTTACAGTGCTGGTGTGAACCCCCAACTGTGTGTGTGTTATGTGGTGGTGCTCCTGCTTGTTCCACCTCAGACAAGGGGAAGGACCTCTGGACACATCAGGCCTGGCTTGATATGTCTGTTCACCCTGTTCTCTCTATGCCATCAGGTGAGCTCTTAATATTTATTCACCTGGCCGATGATAAAATGTGCAAAAAAAAATCCTATAGATTTGCAACCCAAGCCATATCTATGAACCAGAATATCACCCACCCAGAAAACCCCAAATAGGTATAGCTGCAGGCCTGAGACCTCCAAATTGAGGCGGAAACTCCAGAAGAGAGCGGGTTTACTCCAAAAGGGGGTTGCGCCAACTCTAAAAGGGGGCATCACTTCCACTCACGGTTAAGATTAGGGAAAGGGTTAGGTAAGGGGCTCCCTGTATCTTTAATGGCAGTTTGGAGCATCTGCCCCTTATTGGAGCAATGCCTGTAGCTATAGCCTTCTCGAAAACCATAGTAATTGTATAGCAACAAACTAAAAACACTTAACACCTCAGCAACCGCATAAAAACGCCCTGGCAACCACCCACATAGTGGCAGTGAGCTTTGCATGGGCGAGCACCTCAAATCTAGCTGAATTAATTGTTTCTTTTTCTGATGCACAGAATTTCAGTATTGTGAAAATATGTTTTAGGTTGGTGCTAGAAATTCATGTTGTATAACAATTACACAATTTACAGTATATATGTATTTAGCTTGTATTTCAACATTACAGTTTGTTAAATGTTTGCTAAATTTAGAAAAACTGTTTAAATGCTGCTCTTTAATTGCAGGCCTTGAAAGTAGCACTTCTCTAATAGGTTTCCCCCATTGCAGATTCACCCCTCACACTGCATTGTGGAATACGCCCGCTGGTCGGGCATCATTCTTATAATTCAATGCAGTGGATGAACAAGTCAACTTCTTTGTCTTGGCTTGGGAGGCGGGGCCAAGGAAGAGCTGGGAGAGTGAGGAGGAGATTAGTTTGTCCCCGCCCACCCAATACACTGCCTCCTTTATTTAATGCACCCGGTGGGTAAAATATTTGCTTAATTGTGGAAGGGATAATGTACAGTGAGCTGCTCATTGCTGCAAAATACTGTAAACAATTATCACCCTGATGGGGGTTTATTTTGCGATTTATGACTGGCTGACTATACATAATCCAACTTGTTATACGAATAGTTCTCCCAAAATGAAAATTCTCATATTTACTCACACTTATACCATCCCAGATGTGTATGACTTTCTTTCTTCAGCAGAACACAAATTAAGATTTTTTTGAAGACTTTCTCAGGACCATACAATGCAAGCGAATGGGTGCCAAAATTTTGAAGCTTCAAAATGTACACAAGTCAGCATAAAAGTAATCCATACGACTCCAGTGCTTAAATCAGTGTCTTTCGAAGCTATCTGATAGGTGTGGTTGAGAAACAGATCAATATTTAAGCCCATTTTTTACAATAAATTCTCCTCCCTGCTCAGTCAATCTCCACTTTCACATTCTCCTTATTCTGTTTTCGGCGATTCACATTCTTCATGCATACGCCCCCCTACTGGGCAAGGAGAAGACTTTCTAGCAAAACTTGACTTAAATATTGATCTGTTTCTCACCCACACCTTTTCATTTCACTTCTAAAGATATAGATTTAACAACTGGAGTCATATGGAATACTTTTATGCTCCCTTTATGTGATTTTTGGAGCATCAAAATTTTGGCACCCATTAACTTGTATTGCATTGAACAACAGAGCTGAGATATTCTTCTAAAATCTTAATTTGTGTTCTGCAGAAGAAAGAAAGTCATACACATCTGGGATGGCATGAGGGTGAGTAAATAATGAGAGAATTTTCATTTTTGGGTGAACTATCCCTTTAAGTCATAATTATTTTATTATGTGAGAAGAAAGAGACTAGAGATACAGTATGTAACTAATACAGCTATGTAGGAAATCTGGGACAACAGATATGCAGTTTAGTGCAATTGACCGCAATCAAATATTCCAGAGAGTCGTGTGGTAAACCAATGCATTGCTTCCTTATACCAGCGCACAATAAAAAGCTAATTGTATTTTCAGGAATTTAACAAACTGCTTTTTTGTAGGTGGTTCTGTTTGCAGAAGCCAGAGAGGTGTGATTAGCCCAATCTGTCTTCCTCAGCGAGCCACAGGTTTGCCCATCCTGCTGGCAACACCCCCAGCGACAGACATGCCCTCTCAGGTAAACAAAAAGAAAAAAGTGAGATTTACAAATATTGCAGTGACTCAATATTCTACATGTTGGCAGTATCTTATTGAATTGTGCTCTTGTTCCTCAGCCTTTGCGAAGGAGGAGAGCAGAAAGCTCATTTGACATTGACAATTTAGTGATGCCTTTGGGCCTGGCTGGACTAGGAGCGCGAGTACAGAGATTACAATACAAAGAGATTATCACCCCAAGGTAAAAAAAAAAAAAAAAATGCAAGAATGAGAGATTAAGAGATTAAATTATAAACTTTTTGCTTGACTTTTGTGGTCCTTTTGGTCAGGCATTGTGGAAAGTGGTTTTGGTTTCAAGTAATTTCCCATCAATTATTCAAGCACAGTGCCAAGTATCCACTGTTTCTAGTGTCCCATTTTGTGAGACCATAGAGCATGTACATTCCAAACTGGAGCCAGTCTGGCAATATATGTGTAGTGTCATTATGTCAAGAGGTAGCAAAAACAAATCCATGCTGCCTATATCGGTTGGTCTGTGTTGGACCAATATGGGTTTTTCAGTGAATATTTATATTACAGAATGTTTACTTAAAATGTACAAATTTTTAAATGAATAAAATGTGCATTTTTTGTTGACCAGACTGTTTGTAAATTTTGGA
The DNA here is from genome assembly GCF_019703515.2 of Myxocyprinus asiaticus. Classification (NCBI taxonomy): domain Eukaryota; kingdom Metazoa; phylum Chordata; class Actinopteri; order Cypriniformes; family Catostomidae; genus Myxocyprinus; species Myxocyprinus asiaticus. The sequence goes on along the minus strand of NC_059373.1, from coordinate 13,581,523 downwards.
TATATTTACCAGTATATATCAGTCACTCACTATTGTTAAAGCAATCGTTCACCCTAATTCTCATCATTTACTCGCCCTCATGCCATCCCAGATGTGTACGACTTTCTTCTGAAGGACACAAAGATTTTTTAAAGAATCTCAGCTCTGATAGTTCATACAATGCAAGTGAATGGTGACCAAAACTTTGAAGCTCCAAAAAGCACAAAGACAGCATAAAAGTAAGCCATAAGACTCCAGTGGTTTAATCCATGTCTTCTGAAGCGATCTAATGGGTTTTGGGTAAGAACAAACCAAAATATAACTCCTTTTTCTGTATAAATGTTGACATCATCAGTCTCCTTTGTGATCATGTTTTCAGGTTTGAATACACTTCCTAGTGTCATCTTGCGCTCTGCGTATGTGTCAAGCACTAGTGTAATCGAGCTTTAAATCATGATCACCAAGGAGACTGATGATGTCAACATTTATGGTGAAAAAGGAGTTTGTTCTCATCCACAAGTAGCATATCACTTCAGAAGACTTGGATGATTTAACCACTGGAGTCTAATGGATTACTTTTATGCTGCCTTTATGTGCTGGACCTAATGTATGAACCTAAAGAGCTGAAATATTCTTCTAAAAATCTTCATTTGTGAAGTGCAGAAGAAAGTAATTCACATCTGGGATGGCATGAGGGCAAGTAAAAAACAAGAGATTTTTATTTTTGGGTGATCTATTTCTTATAGGTAGTGAATGTTATTTCTAATAAAAATGTGTAACTGTTCTGTGTCTTGCGTTTAGCTGGAGAGAGCTGGACTCTCTCTCAGGGGTCTCCGAAAACCAGGAGGGGCCACATGCCCAGTTGTTAAATTACATTAACAAACACCACCAGCCCAATGAGGAAGGACTGGAAAATGAAGAGGAGGTGTGAATGCTTTTAATAAGTGTTTTTACATGTGTAGCATCTTGACATGCTTTCTCACAACAAAACTTTTTGACATCTGACATTTTTACTATTACCTCATTGACGATTCAAAATATCTTGTTGAGTCTGTGTATCTGAACTTGTATATATTTTTGGTTAATAGGTGGAAGATCTCTCTGATGCCGTGTTTCTGAGTCGCCATGCTTTGTGTGAGAGTAGAGAGAGAAGTCGATGGGGGAGTTGGGCTCGTAGACGTCGCCGGGGCAGGTGAGAGTAATTAATGTGTGCTACAGAGAGAGTGTATATGTGATGAAGTATGTTCAAACAGGTGACCAACTAAGCAGTTCTAATTATTAGACTAGAAACACAGTCGTTTTTCAACAGTGATCTTGTTAATTAATAAATAAATGAAAGATACACTCGTTGACCACTTTATTGTATACACCTGTACACTTGTTTATCGATGCAATACAAGCCGTTTCCATCTGTTGAACTGCCACTCATTGCATGTTTTTTGTTTTTGGCACCATTCTGAGTAAACTGAGACTGTTGTGCGTGAAAATCCCAGGAGATCAGCAGTTACAGAAATACTCAAATAGCCCGTCTGGCACCAACAATCATGTCACGGTCCAAATCACTGAGATCACATTTTTTCCCCATTCTGATGGTTGATTTGAACAGTAACTAAAGCTCCTGACCCATATCTGCATGATTTTATGCATTGCACTGCTGCCACACGATTGTCTGATTAGATAATCGCATGAATATGTAGGTGTGGGTGTTCCTAATTTAAGTGGTCACTGAGTGTATATATCTGGACCATTAAAAAGGCAAAGGCATAAGGCTCATGAAGGCAATGAAGGTTACCTCAATTCAAGTTAAGACCACATCTCATTTATGACCTTTATACAGACCACTCCTGAAAATCCCTGTATTTATGTCTCTCTCAGATCTTCTTCCTCCTTTCATGGGGATGGGAAGTGCTCCAGGGGGTTGGAACAGACACCCGACTCTCCAGATTCCAGGCAGATTTATTGTGCAGAAGGAGACGTATCGCCATCCAGCCCTTTCTGTACTGCAGCAGAAGATCCCTTCAGCCAGGCTGAGGAAGAACAGCAGGTGTGTTTGTGTGTGTGTGTGTGTTTGAGGGAGAGCACTTAATGTTCTGCTCAACTTCATTATTTCTGTAACCATGGCAATTATTTTAAACATGCTGTAGTAAAAAAATAACTATTTTTCTAGTTCTGAGAGGTGCCATTTAAAAGGAATCATCCACCTGAAAGATCTGTCATTATTTACTCAACCTCATGTTGTTGCAAACCTCTATGACTTTCTTCTGTGGAACACAAAATGAGATGTTAAGCAAAATGTTAGCCTTAGTCACCATTCACTTTCATTGAATGAAAAAGGAGATGCCCTGAAAGTGAATGGTGACTAAGGTTAACATTTTGCTTAACATTTCCTTTTGTGTACATAGAAAGCCGGCATTTAAACTGCGAACAATGTCATTTTAAATTATTTCATTTTGGATGATGTCACGGTGTTTAACGTACTGTTCCAGCCACAACTCCTCAGCTGGCACACACGATTGTAAATAAAAAAAAAACATCACATCCCAACCACACCCATGATTAGTTTTAACCAATCATCAAAGCTCTCCTAGATCAAGAATTTCAGAGATGTACGCGAACAGGAGAAATCTCACAAAGCGAACACATTGGCAGAACATAAACGTCACTGCATTTTGTCATCATTTGTAGGCGAACTAAGCGAAGCCTGTTTGGCCAGTAAGTATAAATTAGCCTGAAGAAAGTAAATCACACATGTTTAGAACAAGATTGAATTGTCATTTTTGGGTGAGCTACCCCTTTAATTCCGAATATCCATACTTCACTGCTATTACAAAATATACAAAATAGTATGCCAAAAAAGCACACCAATGGTGTAGTATGTTCAAATCCTCAGTATTCATAAAACAGTAAGGAAGAAATACCCGGATGACCTGGTATTTCCAGCGAGATTTTGAAGTGTGGGTGAACTGGACACTTTGATCCCATAATCCCTTTGAAGCTAAGGACGTCAAGTTCTAAATGCTGAATTTAAAAGAACACTGGTGAACCACAAGTCGGGCAGCTCTTTTCAAATGTACGTGATATATATACCAAGAAGGTTCTTCCTTGTGCTTAAATGGTGCTTGTTTAACAAAACCAAAGTAGATTATTTCCATGGATGTTGTTCATACGTCATTTATTCGGGTTACAGGTCAATACCCGCTTTCCCGGATAAAGTATGTCCGAAATCTATTCATACTACTCACATGCATACCTAAAGAATGCACTGTTTTACCGGCCGAGAAGTGCGTTCTTCATCGGATACGGTACATACTCTAACAGTTCGCAATTTCGGAGTCTGCTTGTACTTGTTCATGAATCTTTTCCTGACAGATATACATGTTTAAAATTCTAAGAGAATATGAATGCATATAAGAATCAATTAACCCAATGTTTTGGAAAATAATTCAATAAGCTTTAATAAATCATCGTCCTCTTCTACGTTTGCAGGCTGTGCTGCCATGGGAACGCCGGTCGTTCCCCTTGCAGGAATCTGAACTTCGGTGGCTGCAGGAGGAGGAAGAGACGGAGCCTGATGAGGACCCGTGCGCAGCCAGTGGCCGAAGCCAAAGTACGGACTCTGGCATCTCTGTGGGCAGCCTGGAGCTCTCCCCGAGGACCCCTCAGCCTTGTCAGCAGCACTCAGGCAGCGAGCGACCCACCCCACACACACTGTCCTGCAAACCAGCCACCCCGACAACAAACTCTACAGCTCAGGATTCTTCCACTCTTCCTCTTTCGTTGAACTCGCTCTCTCATTGATCATAGCGCATCCGTCCTCCACCTGTCTTTGCGTCCTCTCCACCCAGCAGTTTAGTTTCGAGGCCCAGTAGAGTCCTGTAAGAACCAGCCTCATTTACTCACCCTCATGCTGTTCCACACCCGTATGACTGTCTTTCTTCCATGGAACACACAGGAATATTTTAGGTAAAATGTTAGCCTCGGTCACCATTTACTTTCATTAAATGGAAAAAAGATGCAATGAAATTGATGCCTAGCATCTCCATTTGTATTCCACAAAATAAAGAATCATTTGGTTTTGGAACAACATGAGGGTAAATGTAAGTAATTTAAGGGTAAACTGTCCCTTTTAAGGTTTTTTTTTTTTTCTGCTAATATCAAATCAACAAGACCACACACCCTAATATCATTGACCCTGTTATCATGATTCCTCACACTAATCTAACCACAAGCCCTTCTGTGTCCTTACACCCTGAATCCCACTGGAGGCTTACATAAAAACACAAAGCCTATTATTTATAATCTTTACCCAAACCCTCATCCATTCAACCTAAACTGGTTTGCTGGTCTCTTAGGCTGACCTGCTGGTCCATTTTGGACACTTTTCAGCTGGTCAGGCTGGGAAACCTGCTAAGACCAACAAACCAGCTTAGGATGGTTTAAGCTGTTTTCTCCAGCAGGGTTGTCCACTACTTATGTCTGTTTTGTTGTGTTCTTTTTTTTTTTTTTTTTTTTTGGACCTGTCTAAAGTGTGTTTTTCTTCAGCTGTGTCAATCTCTCTGTCATTTTGTGTTTTTGTTGAATTCGAGATCTACTTGCTTTGCAATCGACAATGTGAGCTCAAACCCAAACAGATCTTCAGATGTAAGCTCTTGGTTGATGATCTCCATATACAGGCACCACATATTACCCTTTGTGTGATCGCATTTACTGGGATGACTTAGTTACCTTATTCATATGTTGTATTGTATGTATTTCATGGAGATGTGTGCATACTGCCAGTCACCAATCTGAATACGCAAATCATAGCATTTAAAATCTCTTACTTGCTATGTGGATTCTGCAGTGGCTGCCTGTGTGTTTCCACAAAAAGTATGCTTTGATTTCCACATGACCTGTAAAAGAAAGTGTGATTGCTCTTGTGTTTATGCATATCTGGCAGAGAGTGTATGCGTGTGTGTGTGTGTGTGTGTGATTTAGACAGGCCCACTGTACTGCTGCATTAGAAGGTAGTGTTGGTGAATAAAAAGTCATTGTTTTGTTGGAAAACACAAGAAAAACGTTAATGGAAGTTTTTGTATTTAAACGCACATGATGCTCTCAATGCAAAGACATAATAAAAGGAATGAACACAAATGGACTATTCTGCTTGTGTATTTAGTGCATTTACTATGTTAAACCCCTTAAAATTAAATGCATTCCTTCCAAATGTGACTTAAACTTAGACAGTTTTAGTTAAACGTTGTCGTGTATTCATTGCAGAAATTTCAACGTTACACAGTAAGGTGTGTTCAGAACGCGTTCTTGCACCAAAAAATGCTATCGCAACGCAAACCGAACGCAGATATCCTCCTTCCGTTGGTGGATATTTCCCAGGAGCTCATTTCAATAGGTGGCGCTAATGCTCTAAGAACAGCTTGTCACTCCCACTTAGTAAAACGCAAGGCGGACAAAATCCAGGAAGTGAATACAAAGCTTGACACATGACAGGACGCTGGTGAGTTAAGACTGCACAATTATTTCGGACTGTTTAATTTAAAATGAAATACTTTAAAACAGTATTGATGTGCTACTTAGACAAAGCAATGGTGCGCAATTTATAAAATTGACTGCATCGTTATAATGGCTTATTTCAAAATCTTGCAGGCTCGTGTGGTCAAATGATGATGCAATACGTAGTTAAATATTTGCACATCTGCAAACATCTCAACTGCACAAACAATCTATTTTGCACATTACTACTTTCGAACGGACAGCAAGCATATTATTTGACAAAATCAAGGCGTGTAAAACCTGTTAATTTTGTAAAACCTTTCACTAAAATAAAACTTAAAACTAGAATTGCACATTCTGATGTGTGCATGCTTTATTGATATTGAATATATTGATATAACTGAGATCCACTTTATTTGAAAGGAATCTTCTGGGTTCAATACTAGTTAAGCTCAAACAACAACAACAACAACAACATAATGGTAATCAAAACAAACATTAATTTAGACTTTTCGATGTTACAATACAAGGGTTGGAGGGTTTAAAGGCAGAAATGTGAAGCTTGCAATTTTATAAAAGCACTTACATTAGTTCTTGTGTTAAATCTTGTGCATTATTTGAGCTGTAAAGTTGATTAAATCGTCATTATTGTGGAATGTATTACAGCGTTATGTCGTCACGTCGTCATGGCAACAAAGTTGTGAAATTGTATATTACATTACAAAGAAAGGGTTAGTAAGTGATTTTATCACTCAAAAATCATGTTAACACATGTTGTTTACATCTTGTGGCTATACTTTTGAAACGGTGAGTATTTAAACGTTGATGTATTGGCCCCCATTCACTTCTACTGTAGAAGTGCTTCACTGGAACCCACATTTTTGGTTTTTATAAAGAAAAGGAGGGACAAGTCGAAATTATTTTTTGTGGTAATCAACATTATGCCACTAATGCTGTAGATTGAGATTATCTAGTATTGAACCTGGAATATTCCTTTAAGAACAGAAAAGCTACTAGGATTCATTAACAGTGGTTTCCCTTTTTTATGACTCTTAATCTCATTTTTTATATTTTTATTGGTAAATTATTACATAAGAGAATGTGGACACAAAATCTACAAAATAATAGCTGTTAACCCATTTTCTAATGTCTTTTTCATTAAATTTTTATGATAGCTATCCTCAAAGTGCTATATACCACCTTCAGATCTTAAACCCATCATTCTGTGTTATGCTATCAACAAATGACAAACTGAATGGTACCAGTGCATCACAAACAAACTACATGAAATCAAACCTGTAGTTGGAAAAAAAAAAAAAAAAAATATATATATATATATATATATATTTCACTTCACTAAATGTTGGGAACAGATTATTTGCACCCTCTGCCGAAGTGGACACTCTAGGCTAACACATACACTTATGATCCAAAACAATATGACCACCTGCCTAATATTATGTTGATCCTTTGCGTGCCGCCAAAACAGCATCGACTCGCCAAGGTATGGACTTCACAAGACCACTGAAGGTGTCCTGTGGTATCTGGTACCAAGACATTAGCAGCAGATCCTTCAAGTCCTGTAAGTTGCGAGGTGGAGCCGGTGTGTATCAGACTTGTTGGTCCAGCACATCCCACAGATGCTCAATCGGATTGTGATCTAAAGGAATTGGGAGGCCAGGGCAACACCTTTAACTCCTCATCATGTTCCTCAAACCATTCCCGAACAATGTGTGCAGTGTGGCGGGACACATTATCCTGCTGAATGAGGCCACAGCCATTAGGGAATACCATTGCCATGAAGGGGAATACCAGGTCTGCGGCGATGTTTAGGTAGGTGGCACATGTCAAACTGACGTCCACATGAATGGCCGGACCCAGGGTTTCCCAGCAGAACATTGCCCAGAACATCACACTCCTCCACTGGCTTGTCATCTTCCCACAGTGCATCCTGGTGCCATCACTTCCCCTAGTAAACAGCACACACGTACACGGCCGTCCATGTGATGTAAATGAAAACAGGACTCATCGGACCAGGCGACCTACTTCCACTGCTCCAAGGTCCAGTTCTGACGCTCGCATGCCCATTGTAGGCGCTTTTGACGGTGGACAGGGGTCATCATGGGCACTCTGACCGGTCTGAGCCACAGTAGACCTTCTGTTGCTTTGGACCAGACAGGATAGCCTTCGTTGCCCTCGCGCATTGATGAGCCTTGGGTGCCCAACAGCCTGTAGCTGGTTTGTGGTTTGTTACTCATCGGACCACTGTCGGTAGGTACTCACCACTGCTGACCGGGAGCACCCCACAAGCCTTGCCGTTTCAGAGATGCTCTGACCCAGTCGTCTGACCATAACAATTTGGCCTTGTCAAAGTCGCTCAAGTCTTTACTCCTGCCCATTTCTCCTGCATTCAACATATTGACTATGAGAACCGATTGTTCGCTTACCATCTAATCTACCCAGACCTTGACGTGCCCTTGTTAAGAGATGATCAACGTTATTCTCTTCACCTGTGAGTGGTCATAATGTTTTGGCTCATCAGTGTAAGTATGTAATATAAGGAGAAGATCCACCATTATGTGCCTCATGCCAGAATCCATTGTCTTTGAAGCATGTTTTATTGGATTGTGCCGGGTTTAACTCCTTGAGGAAATTGTTTTATTCAGCTGACATTTTTGAAAAGATTTTTTGGCCTGAATCAGTTTTCGAGTTTTTAGCGAAAATAGATTTGAAAAACCTTATGTAGGTCTTTAATCACTATATACATTTTTTTTTTTTTGTATTTTAACATTTTTCACCATACAAATAGCATTAGAAGCTGGCATGGCATTAAACCACAAACAAACAAACAAAATATTTTTATAATACAACTTGAAAATGAGAAAGTGTGACAAATGTAGGCTTAAGGACATATTACAATATTAGTGACTGAAGTAGGCAATGTAGAATCAAGTGATTACTGAGTAGTCATACATGGGGTAATACATAATTATCACTGCCCTATTTAGTTGGTTACATTTCAGGCTTGTAGCTGCAGTTTGTTTTAAAATGTGTAGAGACTAATGCAATTTTGTTTTACTTGCAAGCATTTCTGTTGCATCATGGGGGTTCATGGCCTTACAAGTTATGTTGAAGGAAATCGCCAGTTCTTCACAGACATGAGATTTAGAGACTGCCGCCTTGTGATTGATGGGTGTAGCTTGTATTTTCAATTGTATTTTAACTCTGGATTGGATCAAGCAAGGGGTGGAGATTATGACATATTTGCAGTGTTGGTGCAACAGTTTTTTGCAGCACTTTCAGAATGTAAGGTGCAGCCATTCGTTGTGTTAGATGGTGGGATGGACCAGACGGACAAAAAGTTCAAAACGCTGCTTGAACGAACCCAAAGCAAGATTAGAGCGGCTCACGCTCTTTCCAGAGGATCTCACGGTTCTGTACTTCCTCTGCTTACACACGAAGTCTTCATACAGGTCCTCTCTGAGCTTGGTGTGCCCTTGGTGCAGTGTATTTCCGAAGCTGATTTTGAGATAGCTTCTCTTGCCAAACAGTGGGGATGTCCGGTTTTGACCAATGACAGTGACTTCTACATCTTTGACTTGCGTGGTGGCTACTTACCATTTTCATTCTTCCAGTGGAATAATGTCAGTGGTAGGGCCACAGAACGATACATTCCTGCCCGGCAGTTCATCGTGAACCGATTCTGCTCGCACTTCAACCATATGAACAAACAACTTCTGCCTCTGTTTGCTGTCGTGACTGGCAACGACTACACACCTGATAAAATAACCGATACGTTTTTCCGTCGCGTGGAGCTTGAAAGAGTACCAGTGCGTCGTAAGTCTGGATTTAATAGAATCGAGGGCTTTCTGCTCTGGCTGTCTCAGTTTACTAGTCCTGTAGATGCTTTGGAGGAAGTACTGGAGATTTTGGGTGGACAGCACAAAGGAAACCTTCGTATGCAGCTCTCGGCAGGAATACAGGACTACCAGCTCCCTCGTACTAGCATTCTGGCTCAATATTTCTCAAGTGCCCAACCTGCACTACCAAATACCCAAGGCCTCCCTGCAGCACTGATTTCTCAACCAGAGTGGCTTTTAAAAGCATTCGCATCAGGTAACCTGCCCTCCTTGGTCTTGGATGTGCTTGTCCACCAGAAAGTTCTGCTGATCGTCCAAGTGGAGAATAGTCACCAGCTCAGCAGTCATATAACCTCACTGAGTATCCGAAAGACCATCTACAGCCTGTTGCTGTTGGAAAAGACAAGACAGGATAGTCAAAGGCAACAAAATGTCACCCAGAGAGGTAGAGGAAGGGGAAGAGGAGATCTAAATAGGCAATCTCAGGGTATGGGAGGACAACAGTGTGACACCCCATGTGTTGTTGATGAGTACGACAGACAAGACCTCAATCTCAAGAAGAACACAGTGGAGGCTCACCTACCCAACTCTGTGCCACAGCTAAATCTTACTACAATTGACAAGGTGAGCTTTGGTAAGATTTTTCCAATGCCTCAGCCAAACTTTTGCCCCATGTAAATTATATAAACTTGGTGGCTGGCACTCAAATTTTTGTCAAGGGAAAAGTCTGCATTTGTATGTTCCTCCAATTGCTTTTTCTTAAATGTTAGGCGCCTGCACAGGTGAGACTGCAGGTGTTGTTGGGAACACTGGGTATGTTGGACCATATTTTGCCACCATTGCCTCCCCACTTTTGCCTACCAGTGTGTGTGACGTATTTCTGGATGAATAACTCTAAACCAAAGCCCAGTCAACCACTACTGCAGGCCATGTTGTTGGGACTGGTATACGGCGATCTCAGCTGGAGAACGGCTCATCCTGATGGTAAGAGGACACCTGATCTTCTTTATGTAACATCTATAGCCACTTTCACACATGAAACCCGTTAAATTGCAGTATATTTGCCAGATTGCCTGGTATATGTACCATGTTTGCTATTCACGCTTTAGCTTTCTTCCTCTGTGCCATTTTGCTACCGTTCACAGATCAGCACCAAAATGATTTGCTTGAAATTACCTTTAATCTTTTAAGCTGATCATCTGGCTGAAGGAGGCTACCTACAGTATTTGTAGAAAATCAATTGCTTGACAACAGTGAATTGTATTATTTAGCAGCCATATAATAATTTTTGAGTGCAGAATGCACTTTGAATGAACTTTGCACAGTTGTCTTATCTTCAGGATGCTTAATCATCTAGATCCATAATGTTTTGCTCTCTCTGTCATCTCATGCAGACCCACTGTACAGCAGCAAATCTGCTTCCTCTGTCTGTCAACGATTGTCTGTGTTGAGGGTCAACCCAGGACAAAGGCGGGGCCTAGATCTGGGTGTGGCCCATTTGCTCAGCCAGTGGCAGTCCTGTATGTTGGCTGGACTTTACCTGAACCAATTACTGTGTTTCCCACTACCTGAGCCTAGATATGCCTGGTATGGATTGGTCATAAAATTATCTCACTGAAATATATAATAGTTCTGATACTTTTTTGATAATATCATCACCTATTTCTCTGTACGGGTGGGAACCGAGAACGTGTTCAAAACTAGTTCCATTTTATTTATTTTTTAATACCGGAACCCTATGATTTCCATGGCTTTTAGTTCCATTAACGATTCCCGAACGTCCAATTTCCTGCTGATGTGGGTGGAACACGTTCTAAAATTAAGAGTCGTCATACTCCCTCAACAGATATTTTGTTGTGTATTATTTTAATAAAGTATTAAACACCTGGAGGAAATGAGTGTTTACAGACTTACTGCAAATCCTCACTTGTGTGATGATTAAAAATGTTGAAATCGGTGTGTGATAATGCCAGTAGTTCTGTCACTGGCTACAAATGTGCTGGGACTTCACAGCACATCTCAAAGCTCGCAGTAGATGCATTCTACATCACCCTGTCTTTCCGAGTTCATTATTCCAAGGTAGCTTGACAAGACTGGTCTTCATAAGTCTGTTCTTTGCGTTCTTAGCATTGAGAAACAACCACAGTGTGACCAGTGTAGTGCGGTTTCTGAACATATGACTCTTTTGAGCTGGCTCTTTTTAGTGAATCAAAAACACTTAAACATCAGTCAGAGCGGTTGCTGAATTAATCTTAATTATGAGCATGTTATGACTTCCATCATATCCAACTCGAAACTAGAACTGTTACTGTATTAAGTAATGTTTTACTGACCGGTTGTTCATTTGACAATGTGTACTTAATGGGATACTTTATCCAAAAATGAAATTTCTTTCATCATTTACTCATCATCATGCCATCCCAGATGTGTTACTTTCTTTCTTCTGCTGAACACAAATTAAGATTTTAAGAAGAATATCTCTGCTCTGTTGGTCCATTCAATGCAAGTGAATGGTGGCCAGAATTTGTAATCTCCAAAAATCTGATAAAGTCAGCATCTTTTTTTTTTGTTTGTTTTTTGCTTTAATAAATGACATAGAAGACCACATATAAGTAATCCTAAAGACTCCAGTGGTTAAATCCGTATATTTTGAAGTGATATGATAGGTGAGGGTGAGAAACAGATCAGTATAAATCCTTTTTTACTGTAAATCTCCACTTTCACATCCACATTCTTCTTCTTTTACTTTTTGTCAATTCGCATTCTTAGTGCATTTCGCCACCTACTGGTCAGGCTGGTCGAAGGTGGAGATTTATAGTAAAAAAAAGTATTGATCTATTTCTCACCCACACCTATCATATCACTTCAGAAGACATGGATTTAACCACCTGAGTCTTATGGATTGCTTTTATGCTGCCATTTTTGGAGATTCAAATTTCTGGCCATCATTCACTTGCATTGTATGGACCTAAAGAGCTGAGATATTCTTCTAAAAGTCTTCATTTGTGTTTTGCAGATAAAAGAAAGTCATACACATATGGGATAGCATGAGGGTGAATAAATGATGAGAGAATGTTCATTTTTTTTGGGTGAATTATCCCTTTTAAAATACTCATGAGTTTTGTTGAAATCAGTGGAATAAAGGAATGAATGAAATATGTGATCACATTTAATATATACAGTAGTTAGGATCAGTTATTGGATTGCATTTATGCCTCAAAGTCTACATGCAAACAAGCCTTCTACAAGAATTTTATTAAATGTATGTCTGATTTGTTATATCTGCTCTGCAAAATCTGAAATTATCATTTGGCAATAGGCTGCTGAGGGCAGTTAAAAAGAATAGCATTTTTTATCTCCAAATAATTATTTCTCAAAAGTACTGAAAGAATCGTTAATGGAACCGCTGGGGAGCCAGAATCATTCAGATCCCATCCCTATTTATCAGATGTCATATGGGAAAAAACTGTCCAATGCCAATTACTTGCTCAACTCGCTCTCTCTTTCTCTAAGGCTATTCAGTGGTACTCTGTTACATGGACTTGAGGCTGCAATAAGAGGGGGTCACCAGCCTGAGTCTCTGCTTGCAGGAGACACTGACGCTTGGCAGCTATACTCCATCCTCCTGAAGGCAATAACAAGCACTGCAGTATCAGCAACACCAAGAATGAGTAGAGGAGGGGGGCAGAGAAAAGCACAGCAAAGAGGAAGGGGCAATGAAGGAAGAGGAAGAACCAGTGGAGGGAGAGGAAGGGGCCATGGAGGAAGAGGGAGGGGTAACAGAAGCAGGGGAATGATGCCTGCAGACAGTGATTTCGATTACAGGTTTGCTCTGTTGAACTGTGAGGATGTATGGTGGCCTTGAAAGAGGAGAGGGAAAGGATATTTGAAAGAAGTTAGTTTAGGAGGGGAGGATAAACTACACTATTTTTAACTACATTAATTTCTTTTGAGGGAAAGTTTAACTTTTCTCTCTGTGCCTTTTTTTAAAACATTATGAGGCTGAAGATGTAACTAGCCATATTTTGTATAATGTAGTGTAGGCAGACATGATTTCAGGCAACATGAATATTTTATTATGACAGCTATCATTATTAACTTGCTTGTACTAGACGTGCACTTGCACTGAAATTGTTTTAAAGCTACACCATGAACATTTTCTATTTAATATAGCTTTTTATTCTATTTAATTGATTGAATTTTAATGAAGAATGATGTTGACTTTTAAAATCTTACATTTGGGACCAATATTTTTAATGTAATGTTATATGGCGCCTGTTTTGCCAATATCAGTAGGTGCTCATATTATATATCATCTTAAACAGTTGAAAGGTATATTGCTGATTGTTGGGTTATCCAGAACATATCCTGACTGTGTGTACCGAACTTAAATGCAGGTTTGGGAGGGTTACTGTTGAAATGTATTCCACTACAGATTACAGAATACATGCTGTAAAATGTAATTTGTAACGTATTTCGTTAGATTACTCAAAGTCAGTAATGTATTCTAAATACTTTGGATTACTTCTTCAGCACTGGTAGATTTTTTCACTTGTTTTGACTATAAAAACTCTGCCAGTACAGTAAGACAAAATACACATGTTAAAAATACATTCTCTGAAAAACCTAAATATCTTATGCAGTGTTGTTTCTAAAACAAGATAAATCAAACTGATCTTGTTTTAACATGTGCATGTAAAATGGCTAGAAATAGCATTTTAGCTTAGCGTAAAGCTGACAATTTACACAAGGTTTATATCTATTTCTTCTGCTCCAAACTTACTTCAAACTCACTTCTCTGTCTGCTCGTATGAATGTAACATATCACAAGAAAGTGTTTCACCGCTGTTCAAATGCACTTTGGATCGCATCATTTATAAGTATAAATGTTTTCCATCTGAAAGGACAAAATTTTAAATGAAACAAATGACAATAAAATGCAAAGTAATCTCTTCAGTAATCAAAATACTTTTTGAATGTAACTGTATTCTAATTACCAATGATTTCAATTGTAACTGTAGTGGAATACAGTTACTTATATTTTGTATTTTAAATATGTAATCCCGTTACATGTATTCCGTTACTCCCCAACCCTGCTTAAATGAAGATCTCATGTCTTTCTGTTTCAAGAAACCAAGCACATAAACACCAGTTTCATGCATAACAGCAACCTGCAATTGCTATTGCCCTGTGGAATTAGCTCAGACTGAAATAAAGAGCTGAGAAACACAAGTGCAATGTTATTAGAAAGTGTTGTTGGGCTCCAGGGGACGCAAATCAAGACAGATTCTTACTGGAGATTACCATATGTAGTTAGTACAATATGTCTTGGCGGGTCGAAGTTTTTGGCCATGTTTCATAAAATGTTTTGTCTTGAGGTAAGAACATCAGTGAGAATAACAATGTTAAGCCCTTCTTGTTGTCAGATTGGATCATTGTTATGCTTCAAAGGTGTTTTTTTTCAAAAATATTTCTGATTGGACTTTTTAAAAAATCCAATATGTCCGAACTGGATGTATGAAGTCACGAATAAGATTCACTTATGTTAATTACCACTGCACAAGTTAATCAACATTGCACTTACAGTATATCATATATGATGACTCTACAAAGCAGAACATAATATACATCTTAAAGGAATGTTCTGGGTTCAATACAAGTTAAGCTCAATTGACAGCATTTTTGGTGTAATGTTGATTACCACAAAAATTTATTTTGACTCGTCCCTCCTTTTTTTTAAAAAAAGAAAAAAGAAAGAGAAAATCAAGTTACAGTGGCATGTACAATGAAAGTGAATGGGGCCAATTTTTGGAGGGTTTAAAAGGCAGAAATGTGAAGCTTATTTTATAAAAGCACTTTCATTCTTCTGTTAAAACTGTAAAGTTGTTTAAATTGTATATTTTACAGTCATTTTTGTGTTTTAGGGTTTGTTGACATTACATCGTAAGTTGATAAATTGTAAAATTGTCTATAACTTTACACAGAAAAGGTTAGTAAGTGGTTTTATCACACTAAAATCATGTTAACATGTCACGCATATTGTTTGTCTTGTGACTATACTTTTTCAAAAGTTAGTATTTTAACGTTCAAAAATTGGTCCCCATTTACTTCCATTGTAAGTGCCTCACTGTAACCCAGATTTTTGCTTTTTTAAAGCAAAGCAGGTACAAGTCAAAATTAATTTTTGTGGTAATCAATATTATGCCACAAATGCTTTTGATTGACCTTAACTTGTACTGAACCCAGAATATTCCTTCAAAAAATGTTGTGGTTGCTTTAAGTTGTCAGTGAGATGGTTTATTGCTTGCTTTATGTGCTAGCTTTTTTAAGTTTTGCAGATTGTAACTTTGATTGCATACTCTCCTGCTGTATTAAAATGCAAACCCAAATAAAATGCACTTTTAAAGTGATTCAAGCCATATGTTAATAAAAAATAAATTCCCACAATGCACTATTACATTTTGGATTTAAACTTTCATTCAGAAACATATATAGTCCTGTAACAAGGGCAATGATTTGCTAATATAAATACCTTCAAAAACATTGGCCTTACCAGACAATTTCACAAAAGTTTGCTTCATTTTATGGACACTAAATTTACCAATCAAGTGACCTGTTGTCTATTAAAACCGTTGCAAATGTTTTCACCGACCGAGTACAATCGTCACTTGCCGTCAAATCTGACTGACAGGTTCACAGGTGCAGTTTTCTGTCTTGTTTTTTGTTTTTACTGCTGACATTTTTTGATAAACGTGAATTTGAGAAAGAAATCTATCTAGATACATTAAAATAATGTAATTACATGCCTGCGTTGTATTATAGCCGTACCGTCTGTAAGCGTGTTTTAAATGTATCATGGTAGGAAGGGGGTCTAATAGTGGGCATGAGGGACTGGAGAGGCTGGATCAGATGTCAGCTCCGTGACTGTAATAGTATTCGCGCCCGGAGATTCCCATAGACTCAGTGGGAAGCATTCTTACGACTTAATAACACAGCCACACTGACAGACGAGACAGAGGCAGCAGAAAATAGGGTGTGAGAGGGAGAGCTGCTGGTATTTTAAACTGGAGGAGAGAGCAGAGGGCGGGCACAGGCTCAGATGCATATGTATTTTTTGACTGATATAGGATCATGGCCATGAGCAGGACTGGGATACAGCTGCAGTTTTTGCTGTACTGTGTGTCAGCGTACCTTTCACAGTACAATCTGGACAATATTATCCCGATTCCTACAGGTATACGAGAGATAGATTGAGCGCGCGGATGCATGTTTGTGCGCGTGTGACCTCGTGCATGAATATTAGTTTGCGATTACGAGAGCGCGTGGTGGTGTGTGTGTCAGCTATATTTGTAAAATGTAAATGTATATTATTCATATGTATTTTAATTAATATGCATATTTCTAATCAATTAATATAATTATAAACATAAATGTATGTGTATATAATTATAGGCACATACCCTACATGTATTTTATTTTATTTTTAATTATGCGTTTATTTGGTTAAAACGTACATTCGTACATTCATAAACGGAACTATTGATTGGCTGTGTTTAATGTTTTCCAATGTTTCCATATGCTCCTCATAAAATGCTTAAAAGGCATCAATAAAATTTGCATGGCAGCAAGTCATGAAATGCAGTTCAACATGAATATATAATTGTATAACCCATTTGCAAATTGTATTTCAAATCCATACCAAGGCTAGTCTCACACAATCTGTTTAAATTTACCTGCATAATCATTTTCTCTTCTCTTATTCATGTTGCCATTTAAAAACATGCATGCACATATACATTTATGAGTGAAATATGTGTAGTATGGTGCTATCTTTAATGGCTACAGAGCATCTAAAGAGCACTTTTACTAGACTGCAATGCTTCAGTTAATCAGTGTAATTACTCACTGCAGTGCTGCAGTTTTTTCATGCCAGTCATGCTGTAAAGTTGTTGATTATTTCATTCATTTTAATCACTCTTTGGCTTCGGATTGGTTGTGCGGTTTATGCTGTAGCCCAGGGCCCGGGCCCATATGAAGTCTTGAAAAGATTTGATCCATGTTGTCTGGTGGTCCCTCCACCCCCTCCATTGTTCCTACCCCCTCCCAGTATCTGGAAAAGGAGACCTGTGAGTAATGATAATTGCATGAATAAGTTTTACAGCTGTGATTAATGACAGCATGTCTGTTTCACATTGAAGTCTATTTAATCTGTTTCTCGAGGTCTTCCCTGGGCCTGTGGAGAGGGTAAGAGGGAGAGTGGAGGATGAGGAGCAGGTGACAAAGGACTGTGTGGCGGGACCACCAGGACCTCCTGGGCCTGTTGGACCACAAGTAAGATAAAGGGAGAGAGAGCGAGAGAGAGAGAGAGATACTGAAGTCATCCACAGCTAAATAAATGAAAAAGAAACATTCAAGTTCATCCAAAATTGAAAAGTCTGCAACCCATGTCTTCCAGTGGAACACAGGAGAAATGTTCAAGAATGTTGACTGCTCTTTCCCATACAACAAAAGCATACAGTGATTAGGGGGCTTGAGTGCTCCAAAATAGACTGAGAATTACCATAAATGTCATCTGCACGATTTGTGAGCTATAAGTCTTCTGAAGTCATACGATAACTTTAAGGAACAGCCTTAAACAGTTGGATGTCAATAGCACCAAAAGCCTTTGGCTCTTGCATGTCTTGTAACCAGTCTTGTGATCTCATGAACAATGGGCATGGCAACATTGTTGACAAACTAAATTAGGTGCCTTATTACACGTTTTGCTGCAGAATCCCAGTGAAATATCCAGCGAGGGGCATCAAATGCGAGTGAAATTGTGTTGTAATCAGACAAGGTTTTTAAGGTGAATATTAAATGGAAGTTTAAATGAGTAAAACGTACCTCTCTAACCTAAAACGTATACCTATACCTAACCAACAGTGATCTCAGATCAAATGAGACGTAAGCAAAGAAGAAATCCTTACCCTAAACCAACACCTAAACCCAGTGTTGTAGTAGAGTGTCTGAAGAGGTGGGCATACTGTGAATTCATGAAAATAAAATAAAAAACACATACACCCGATCTCTAAAATTAATTTACATTTATATACAGTACATACAGAATGTAAAATGTGTAAGAAATGTATTTCCATAAAAAATAAAAAATAAAAAAAAAAATAAAAAAAATTACTGTTGTAATTTTAGTCCCACATTAAACTTACAAAATGTATATCAGGGTAAGTTTCTTGTGGCATTAATTCATAATACGCAAAAAACTGTTTTTTGCAAAAAAAAAAAAAAAAAAGCATTGCAGCTTATATGAGTGTAGTAATGTTCACATTAACACGTTATCTTGTATTACCATATATAGCCTACATAAAAATGAATGGTTATTTGTTTTATTTGTGTACTATTATGTGCTTTTCTGTGCATAGTGAAATTGTTATCCTATTTAAATATAAATTTAAATGAATTGATATCACGAGAAAAAAGGCACCACTGACAGCAGTAAAAGGCAAAAAAAAAAAAAAAAGCATCAAAAACTAGTAGGGGTGCAATAACATGCAGTATTTTCACAAAGTTTAACTGCATAAGTTACATTATATATATATATATATACACACACACACACATACACACAGGTTTAGCAGGGAAATAAATTTACAGTGCAAATTATGGTTACTCCAGGGATGCTTGTGCATCAGACGCTGGAAATTACTGAAATGGAAAATATGATTGGTTAACAAATAGACCTATCCAATCAAATCTGAATTGAACGTTCTGATTAGTGGATCAGCTTAGTCGGACTGTCTACCTTGTCTGTGCCATCAGTTGCACTCCTGCAGCTCCGTGCACGTTTAGAGAGAATTAATCTCTGTACACTTCTTAAAATAAAATAAAATAAAAAACACAGTTCACTCAATGGTGCTGCAGCATCACGTTAGTAGATTGAAAGTTCCGGGTCAAAAGACTACTCGTTGTTCTGGTGGCCACACGTATAATCACTTATTTTAGGTGGGCATACGGCGTATCACTACACTACTGTCTAAACCTAACTGATAGTACCCAAAAACAAAAAGCGAAATGAAAAGCACATTTATTGAAGCAACCTCTTCATTTGTGTTGCTTCTATGATACTTTGATCTTATGTGTCAGCTTGCATGTTTGGCTGGGCTTAAACTGCGGATTTATGAGTCCAAATTCCAACACTCTATGAGGTGAGCTACCTTGGAGGCCATTCACATTCGAATAAGATTTGTTTTTCAAATGATGCAGTAGAGTAAAAGTGTTTCGATATTGTAATATAGCAGTGTGTGAGTGAAAGAGAGAAAAATAAATGTTTATGAAGTTATAATCAGCCATTGTACTCGTGATTTGTGTTAAAGTGAATAAAACGCACAGTTGTTGTAGCGCCTCTAATGTAAATTTCACAAGGAAACTGCAGTGAAACATGGCATGTAAAAGTCAGTTTGCAAAAATGTAGTTATATTAACGTTTATTCTGTGAGACTAGGTTGCTTGTACCCGAACGCAACATGGCAAGTTTGAATATGCCAAAGCGTGAATGAGATTTGAGAGCTTAGGCAGAAGGCAAGATTAGCAATGAATAGCGATTTAAATGTCAGTCTCTTTCTCAAACAAAGCTATTGTATTTTAAATTTTTTGGCAAACTAGTCCTTTAGCTTATCATGTTTACATTGAAATGTTCATTATTTTAGGGTCATGGTGGCATCCCAGGGCTACAGGGACCCAAAGGAGATAAGGTGAGATGGCTAATCTTTTGGTAAAAAAAATAAATATATATATTGCTTCAGGCTCTCTTACTATGAAAATTTTAATGTAAAAGAATTGTTCTCTTCTACTTTAGGGTGACATAGGACGACCAGGGTCAAAGGTCAGACAGAATGTGTTCTTTCATTTTCTTCACTGATGTGGGCAACATGCATGCATTTCATGGGTCTGTTCCAAAACCAAGTGAGCTTCCTCTAAAGGTAGCACTTTAAGGCATCATATCCACATTTTTCCTACATCCTGTGTTGCTTAGCGAGAAATGTGGGAGTTACTTCCGTTGTCAAGTAAACACAGCTGTTGTTACGATGTACGTCCATTCATTCTTTCGTTGTGGTGTTGGAATTTTGTATGGACATACATCAGTCACTAAATCAGTGGGTTACTGAATGATAATAAACTGCAGAAAAGCCATAAAGACAAAGAAAGTACGAACAAAACCGGTGCGCTGTTTCTCCCAGATGCAGTTGAGATTTAATCTAAGCACAAACGCAACATTTCGAGCAGAATTTTCCGTTGTTTTTAGTGGAGTACCTGTGTTAGAGTACCAGCTTCAGATGTGTGTGCTTGTCATCTTGTCACCCTGCATGTTCAAATCAGACAGACACACTGAGGAAGAGCTGTGAAGTTCTCATACTTGGGTATGTAATCGCTTTTTCAAGTTATCTGATGGGACGAATATTTCCTTTTAAATCTGCACGTAAATTTAAACTTTTGTTCGGTGGGGGATTGACTGGTGAGAGGTGGTGCTTCGCTGCCATCCGGGACGCATCAAGATGACGTTTTAAACCTCAAATGCGATGTGGTTTTTGACTACCTCTGTATGTGTTTTTGTGATCCAATCACAAAACATTTTGCAACCCGTTTACAACTGTATTTAGCACTGACCATTTGCGATTGGATCATCTGAAACGCGTCTTATTACCAGCTGTAAACAGGGTCTTAAATTGACTGCAGCTAGAACTAGGGAATGGTATATAGAACAACATCCAGCGGAAGTCCCACCCACATTCGTTTCTCCAGTAAGACCCCCAGGTAAAAGGTGGATAGGCGCACTCCAAACTCGAAGGCAATCCCAGAATGCACTGTGATGAGGTCGGCAAAAAAATGTGTGTGTGCTATGTATGTTTATGTTCATTAGTGTATCGCATCATTCCTCTCGCATTACCTGTATTGAAATAAGTTGCGAGTCGAGTGTCCTGTGTGCTGCTCATGAGAAGCGCTGTTTGAATGAGTACAGAGTTGCTTCCAATGAAGTGTGTTCCAAATTGCTCTCTTATGAGGCTCCGTTTCAGTTAGAATGCTGCCATAGAAGGCAGATGATTATATAGGCAGGAGACAGCAAGGCAGCTCTCTATGTTTTGGAACAGATTTTATTAACAATAGAAACAGACTCGAGTCATGAATCCTTCATAGAGTGCATTAAGCAGTTGTCTTGGTCCACATTTCTTTTCTATATCTTTCCTTTAATTTAAAATGCCTCTGTTTATCACAAGAGACATTTTACAGTCCAGTACTGTTTATGACATGCTCTCTGGATGCAACTGTATGTTTTACAGGGTGTCATGTGCTGTTTTACTGTAGTAAAGCCTGGCTGCTGTCCACTGCATTTCTGCTCTGCAAAACTCAGATATTAACCCTTGTGCGTCAATTTAAAAAAGATACTCAGAGGTCTTTAGAGGACAAAAATGTCTGCATCAAAAAACTGCCATAATAATATTATATATTAATATTATTTTCCACTTTCAATGAGTAAATTTTTTAACCAGCATCAGTCCTGAATCACTACCAAATATTCATTCATTTTCAGGATTTGAACCCTTTAAATGCCAGTTTGTTTACATAATGCCACTGTTGTTTTTTACACACACACACAAATTTCTCAATACACACATGCAAATCACACTCTGACATTCATACCAACACACCCACACAATTTTAGCTGCATCATTTATTCAGTTGGCTTGCAATGCTCTATAATACAGCAAACAGAAAATAGGAAAAAAGTATGTATTTGCTCCATAGGCTAAACATGAAAAAAATGGCGCCATCTGGTGAAAAATATAAAAAAATTACATTTTGAAGCCAGGGCTCCGGAATGAAAGCATAATATCATAGAATTCATGATTTTATGCTTTAATGGCACTGGGATCAAATAGTGTAGTTTTAATGTGTTTCAATGGGGACATTGGTCCTGAGTGCAGCTATTTTGTGTACACAGTGTATTATAGATGTATTATAGGAACTGAGGTTGAAATATCAAAATTCCCCAAAAAATACACACTTTTGGCAAAATTTATGCCGTTGGCATTAATACAGCCAAAATGATCAAAAAAACAAAAACGAAAAAGACAATGTCCCGAAGGTCGCACAAGGGTTAATCTTAGTACAGCACTGCTGCTCAGTCAAAACACACACAGCTTTTTAATTGCACTGAACTCTCAAGAATCTTAAAGAAATAGTTCACCGTAAAAAGAAAATTCTGTCATCATTTACTCACCCTCATGTTGTTCCAAACCGATGTGTCTTTCTTTCTTCTGTGGAACACAGATGGAGATGTTAAACAGTGTGTTAGTCTCAGTGTGTTAATCTCAGTCACCATTCACCTTCACTGCATCTTTTTTCAATACAGTGAATAATGAGGCTGTTATTTTGCCTAACATCACTTTTGTGTTCCACACGGAAGAAAGTAAAGGCCTATTCACACCAAGACCAAATTTTCAGTGTGAATGTTCGTTCCAAACAAGCTTTTTAAAAGGCACGATAGGTTCCCTGTTCACATCGGGTCCGACAAAAATCCGAAGGTTTTTTATGGAGCGCAGTCTGTATGTTTTTCTTCGGAATGCGATGAAAACTGACTGACCAATGAGATAAGAGCTTTTGGTCATTTTTCAAGAGTCGCTGCTATATGAGAAACAAAGTTTAATTCCTGCAGGGGGCGCTCAACGGTTCATAAACCCAAATACTCCATTCATCTACATTTACATCTAAGAATGTTTTCTCATTGAAGACATTTTTACGCTGGATAGTTATTTTCAATAAAAACTGATAAATTCAAGGATTCATGCCTGTGAATATACAGTAAATCTGCTTCAGCAGGACCTATAAAAGCATTTATAAAATCCTCATCCAGTAAGAATAAATGACTGTGATTGGTCCATCCTATTCAGCGCTGAGAAATAGCCATCTACGCACTGTTTCGCCTATAAAATCTTACAGCGTTTTTTTGGAGACATTTTTACTCTGGATAGAAATGTTTTAATAAAGATTTATATTTGCAAGGATTAATACCTGTAAATGTAAATCCACCTCAGCAGTATCTATAAAAGCATTAATAAACGACTGTGATTGGCCCATCCTTTTCAGCGCTGACAAAAGGAACATGTACCACCTGACAGCACCATAAATAATAATTTACACCTGATTAATGAGGCTGAAAAACTTTGATAACCATTAAATTAAAAATATACCTTAGAAATTATTTTTTTTTCCAAATGCCATGATGCCCCCATGGATGTGGTGCCCATGGGCACGTGCCCAATTGCCCATATGGTTAATCTGGCCCTGACTGGTGCTGTGCTCTTTTATCACTCACAAAAACTAAAAGTAAATAAATAATATAAAAGCTGTAACACATTCTTTCTTTTTTATAATCTTTATGTAATGTGCTGATCCCTCACATTTGATCAAATACCTGGTGTTTGTTCTTAATGTACTTTATTTAATATGTATATTACTGTGCCTGTTAAATTTTCCTGCCGTTAAAAATATCAGTGAGGTTCAGCAATTCATTTGGACTATGTTCGTTGTAAAATATGACCAAAAAATACTCTTTAAACGTAATACTTTACTTCTAGTGTAGACAAACATATTGCCAAACCCCACTGCTATTTTTACTGCAAGGATAAAATAACACATTTGTAACGGTGCTCTTTTTCTCACCACGTACAAGAAACCCTGAATTCAATACAAATAGGCAATAATTTAAGCAAAAATCTTTTATATTAATTTTAATGTTATCCATCAAATTTTATGCTATACCTGTTTAACATAATGTACATTATTCCACATGTATTTATATCACCGTACCTTGTGTTACACTGTCCAGGAATAATAATAAAAAAAGAAGAAGCTGGGTTTAGGAGTTTGTTTGGAGTATACTTTTGGCAAAATACATGCATAAATATGAAGACAGAAGACATGGGACGTATGTAACTGTGCTTTTTACTCATCTCACTTGCACACACAAAAAAACAAAACAGATTCTATATTCCACAAAATGCATCAAAAACATGGAAAGAACCTAAAGAAACAGTTATGCCAAAAAAGGTAAAAAAAAAATTAAATAAAACACACGAACTGCATTAAATATATTAATCTCCTGATATGACAGCTGAATGCTTAAAGATACAGAAACAGCGCTGCCTACTGTAGGAGTGAAATTGTATTTCATTTTTATTCACTCTGTGTGAATAATCCTTTTGTCGGCAGTTTGTCTCACAAATTCTTCACGAATTTGGTGTAAATATACCTTAAGTCATGAGGGTTTAGAACAACATAAGTGTGAGTAAATTATGAAGGAAATTAAAGTTTTAGGTGAACTATCTCTTTAAATTAAATGTAAGGGAAAAAAAGCTTATAGTGGATGCCCATGGAAAGATAATTTTGTGTAAAATAGATGTTTGTCTACATTTTCTATTAATAATAGCGGCAGCAATTCATAAAACCATGCTCAAAAGAGGGAGAAGAGTGTTATTACCTATCTAGACACACACAGTGGAGTGTGGTCACTTTTGGCATTTTAAAGAGCCAATTTAAATGCCTGGGTCTCAGTAAAGTATGCCAGATTGCAGTAGTCTGCTGCATCCTCTACAACCTAGCACTCAGAACAGGCCTGCAAGAAATGGAACTGCACCATGCAAATTGTGCTCAGAACTAATTCTGTGTGCACGTTTGTGTTGTTACCTGTTTCCGTAATTACTTTGGTGAATATGGCACTAAAACTATGCAGATAGTGCGTGCAACAACAACAAGAACAACAACAACAAAAATGGTGCTTACAGCAGGTGCAATTTCTCCTTAGTGAAATCCCCCCAGAATGTTTTAAAGAAATGAAACATGGATGACTCTCAAAAAGGAGCAAGATTAGATGGGCTGATGTTTTAAAAAACCTGGAGGGCTGCCGAGAGGCAGAGATGCTGAGTAGGGGGTTTGTCTTTGATTAAAGCTGCTCTGTATACTCAGCACTTCAGCCGCACAGCCAGATTTTGTTTGGGGTTGGAGCTGCTGTGTACAAAAGCAAATTTGCACATCAACTATTTCTTCCATTTAGGGTCGTACTGGGCGTCCAGGTCTGCCTGGAAAACCAGGTGCTCCAGGATTGCCCGGCTCAGAGGGACCTAAGGTGGGTGAGTTTAGTCACAAGCTGCACTTACCTCATTAATAACAAGACAGTTTTATCACTCCCTGTGTCTAGTCTTCAACGTAATGGTAAATGGCGGTATCAAGGTAACTGCCAAGGCCATGATCAGAGTCAGGTGTCACCCTTGACTGTTGCCTCTGCCATCAAAACAAATAAGCCTAAGAATAGCTCATTAATGCACAGTGCCCTTTTGACTGTTTATATGTGACCTCATTGGCAGGGAGAGAAAGGAGACCCAGGACTGATGGGAATTCCCGGGATGAGTGGACCAGCCGGACCTAAAGTGAGTCATATTCTTGCCTTCTCCAGTTGTAAAGGATGTGGTCAATGTAATGTAATGTGGTTTTGAGAATGATGTGTGTGGTGATATGTACCATTCACTTAAGTTTTTCAGACAAGTACCACCTCTCTTAATGAGAAAAGAACCAGTTGGTAAATGGTAATCATCTCTGTTCCCATAGGGTTTGCCAGGACACAAGGGTGAGAAGGTATTTCTGTGGAACTCAACCTAAAGGTTCCATTATTGTCACCATCTTAACACTCACACAGGCTTACTTAAGCTTAAGTGAGAATAATTCTAATCTTTGCAGGGAGTACGGGGTGATTATGGACCTGCAGGTCCTAAAGGAGACAAGGTTAGAGACTAAGGATGAAATCTGAAATATTTGTTGCTTCTAGATGACACTCAGATAGTGATTCCATTAGCTGTTCCCTTTTAATTGTGAAAAAGTTGTAGAATCTGTCTATCATTTAGCATGTTTTGGTACTCAAGCAGAATAGCACAATTGTAAGGTTTATTTGATTAGTAAATCTGATCTTCTCTTTTTAGGGAGAAAATGGACTGCCTGGGATGCTGGGACAGAAGGTGTGATGCTGCATTTTAACCATTAAAGGAATATTATGGGTTGACTTAAGCTAATTGATATAGAGTGCCACTGTTTAATTCAAGAAGTAAAAATCCCATTAATTTTCCCCACAGGCAAAATTATTTTTAAAGGAATAGTTCACCCAAAAAATTGTAATTCTCCCCTCATTTATTCATCCTCAAGGCGTCCCAGATGTGTACAACTTTTTTTCTTCTGCAGAACACAAACAAAGGTTTTTAGAAGAATATCACAGCTCTGTGGGTCCACACAATGCAAGACAATGGTGGCCAGAACTTAGAAGCTCCAAAAATCACATAAAGGCCCATAAAAGTAATCAAAATGACTCCAGTGGTTTAATCAATGTCTTCTAAAGCAATATGATAGGTGTGAGTGAGAAACAGATCAATATTTTACTATAAATCTCCACTTTTAAACAGCCTTCATAAGTGCTCTTCTCTCCTAAGAGTTTTTTTGTTTTTAGCAATTCACTTTCTTCGTGCATATTGCCACCTACGGGGAGGGAGGAGAATTTATAGTAAAAAAGGACTTAAATATTGATAGATTTCTCACCCACACCTGTTATATCGCTTCTGAAGAGATGGATTTTCTTATGGATTACTATTCTGCTGCCTTTATGTGCTTTTTGGAGCACATGAATTGGTTCTTGTCACCATTCACTTGCATTTTATGGACCTACAGAGCTGAAATATTCTTCTAAAAATTTTTGTTTGTATTCTGCAGAAGAAAGAAAGTCATACACATCTGGGATGGCATTAGAGTGTGTAAATGATGAGAACATTTTTGGTTGAACTATACCTTTAACAATAAGTCAGAAAACTTTAAAGACAGCCCTACCATGGGCTCTGAAGTTGTTAATCAATGGTATATGTTTCTATTGAAGCCATCATTCTACATTATTTATCGTGTTAAATAGTGGAATTCCTGGTGACGAACTACACTACACATGATCCCAAATAAAAGACACCAAACAGAGAATTGTGGCCAACAAAGCCCACGAACCAAGCTCATATTCTTAAATCTCTTTTTTTTTATTTTATTTATTTATTTATTTAAAATTTATATACATAGATTCTATACATTTACTCAACAACTTTAAAACAATAGTTTTATATTTTTTCATAGTATTAAGTTATATTACGTCATTAGCAATGCTTCGTGGGATTTTAGTTCTTTACTTCATAAAAGACGTTACACAGCCTTGTGCCTTTGTCTTTTTGTCCAATTTGTAAATACATTTTTGCTTCAAATGTTGTAATGTTGTGATTCACCTTGGAATTGGTTGTTTTTGTTCATGGCTTAGAACACATTTACAGAGGATTTTATGAAATCCCTATGAAAGAAACGAATGGGGAAAAACACTTCCGGAACCAAGATGGCTAGAAAAGCAGGCGGGCACTTTTGCGCTCTATTGCTAGGCAGTGGCTGGTGGTATCAGGGGCAGGGGCATTCTCATTCTAGAGAGCATTTTATTAGACAAAAATCTGTAGTGCAAAATGAGTCATTATTTTTGGTCCCTTTTTGCAGAAGAGAAAAAAAAAATTACATTTTAAATTCCTACAGTATATATGCATTAAAGTTAATGTACATTTGTCAACTTTTAGGAGTACATTACCATATACTAGATGACTTGAATGCTAAAAGACATGGACTAAAAGCCACAAAACTCCCATTTTGATTTCACACAGTCTTTAACTTGAATTTAATTCCTCAAAAATAATTTAATGAATTTAACATCAATATGCTTTGGGTGTTACTGATGTGACACTACCTCTCTGTACTCCTCCCTCTCCTTGTTACTCCTCTAGGGTGAAATGGGACCCAAGGGTGAGCTGGGTGTATCAGGAAAACGTGGCCCTACAGGCCGACCAGGCAAAAGAGGCAAACAGGTGAGGGCGCACACACCACTCTACATGCATACAGACATAAACAATCAAATATATTATGCTGTGTTGTTGATTTGTTCTGGGTGTGGCTTTACATCAGTGTTCCTTTAGTTTGTTTTGATATTGAGACCTTGACCATCTGCCTGACTGCGCCTGTGTGAGTGTGTGTCACTTTTACACTGATGTCTATTCGTATGTAATCTGAGGACCTGTAAATCTCACTGTGTTGGTTGCTGGATTTGGACCAGCAGAGCCTCTGATGTTGGGTCCTGCCTCTCATGTTTCGAAGCTCTTGTATTACACTGCGTGTAGGCACTTCCTATGAATGTCTTTACTAGTTCTTGGGAAATACCAAGTGACTGTGACCGTAGCCATTACCCAGCATACATTCCTACAATCAATCAGGCCAACACTATGACAAATAGAAATTTAAAGGAATGTTCTAAGTTCAATACAAATTAAGCTCAATAAAACATTAATTTTCAACTGTGGCAAAAATCACAGTTACAGTAAGGTGCTTAGAGTGGAAGTAAATGGGGCCAGTCCATAAACATTAAAGTACACACTGTATCAAAAGTATAGGTAGCACTTTATTTTACAGTACTTTTCTACATTTACGTACTATATCATTAAAACAACTACAGTAATTATTAGATACTAGCCCTAAACCTAACCCCAACCCTAACCTTAACCCATATTAAATACATGTAGTTACCTAATAGTACTCAGTACTTTCTTGGGTAAATACTCTGTAAGTAAACTGAAAGTACACATACTGTAGATGTAAATATAGACATTAACATAATTTTAGTGTGATAAAATCAATAAGGGTTTACCGGCGTTGCATTGCCATGGCAACAAGTTTGTATTATTTGATATAACTTTACACTGATAAGGTCAGTAATTATTTTATCACACTACAATCATGTTAACACATATGTTTATGTCTTGTGGCTATACTTTTGAAACAGTGTGTATTGTAATGTTGGATTGTAATGAACTTGCCACATTCACTTCCGTTGTAAGTGCCTTAATGTAACCGCAAGTTTTGCTTTTTTTGAATTTTTTATAAACAGCGGACAAGTCTAAATTATTTTTGTGGTAATCAACATTATGCTACAAATACTGTCGATTGAGCTTTACTTGTATTGAACCCAGCACATTCCTTTAAGGTTTTCTTGTAGATCCCTGAACAGGCCTCTGACTCTAATTTGGTGCACATACCTTGTAAGATGAAAGATAATACTCATATGCGTAGACTTCAGCAGTAGGTGTCTTGTGAGTGTGTAGTTTTGTTTTTGAGTTTAGCTTAATTATTTTTATGTCTTGACGTAGGGGCCTGAAGGAGAGAAAGGTTATCCAGGGCCCATGGGACCTAATGGTCCACCTGGGCCCACAGGCCACCCCGGACCTCCAGGAGTACCTGCATCAGGTGAGATAACACACACACACACACACACGTTTACTTTGCTATCCAATTGAAGACCTAACCTTAAAATAAAACATTTTATAATTTAAAGAGGGAAAAGTCTAGCTTATTTGGCTCATATTTAAACAACTTTTTCCTTTGAAAATGTTCCCAAATGGAGGTCAGATATACTGTATAGTTATACAGTATAATGAACAGTTCAATTTGGAGGACATTTTTCAGCATGTTCTAAATAATTTAAACACACACATTGACTAATCAGGGACACATGCATGTCATTCACATTCAGGTAAACATTTCAGTAACTTCTATGATTATATTACTCAGTTTCATATTGACCTTTAATGAAATCTTGTATATTGGCTGTTGTTATTGGTTATGATGTACAGGACTGTTTGTTGTTGGAGAAAAGGGTGAGAAGGGATTGACAGGCCCCCCTGGATACTGCGACTGTAGCTTCCCTTCTCTCAGCAGCCCACCCAGTGCCCCATTACAACACCGAAGCAAATATGACAGAGTTCCAGCGGTAAGTCACACACACAGTGTGCCCATCCAGCAAGCTTTACACATTTTACAGAAAAATCAGATTTAGTTTGCCTTTTTCTAATGGAATCAATGTGTTTAGTTTCTATGCTTTTTATCTACCTCTCAACCTGCCTGTTTTGTGATCTTCCTGGTCAGATATTTCTTGTAAGCAGCGAGGAAGAGCTAAAAGGTCTCCACACAGACAACGCATTCGCCTTCAGGAAAGATCAGAGGTCTCTTTATTTTAAAAATGAAAATGGATGGGAGCCCATTCAGGTATATGATCGACTTGAATACATTTCACATGCTGCCATATTAAAGAGATTGTTCACCCAAAAATGAAAATTCATTCATCATTTGTTCACCCTCATGTTGTTTGAAACCCTAAAAGAATTTTAAAAGAATGTTAGCCTCTGTCACCATTCGCTTTAATTGCATCTTTTTTCCTAAGCAATGAAAAAGAATGGTGACTTGGCCAAACTTTCTGCCTAAATCTCCCTTTGCCTAAAAGTCAACATAAGGGTGAATAAACGATGACAGAATTTTCATTTTTGGCTGAACTATCATTAATTGGCATTATGAAAGCAGGAGCTGTGGTTTGCATTGTAGCTGATGCCGCTCCAGGCGACAGAGAGGATGATGGGAGTGAATGGAGTCTGCGGGGATGGGGAGGTGCAGGAACTCAACAGGGAGGAATGCGATGATGGAAACAAGGTTGTAACGGACGACTGCGTGGGTGAGTCACATAATTAGAATCACATAACTAACAATACAAATTCATAAACATAAAATGAATTAGTGGCCAGCATCACTATTACTATTGCTTGTATTTAGGGTTAGGGATTTAAACGAGCCCCTAATAGACTATTTATGTAATGAATGTACATTGAAGGAGGGACTTGAGATATATCTAAGGACCAGGGTAGGGTTGCACCAGCTGTGCTTAAGGTCTCACTTAAGTTGAGACGTCAAGTTCACACTAAGTGCTTAATTTGGTTGCACCACCTGTTCTTAAGGCAAGACTTAACTAGTAGGTCGTAAGCTCTCCGTAAAGTAATGCGTAGTCATATAATATGACGTTTACCTGTATTTACCCAATAAACAGCCTTCAAATTTGTACACAGAAGTGTTAGAAAGCCGTGAACTTCAATTTGATCTTGTTACGGTTGATGTTCAAACATTGTTTGCTCACGTAACTGTCAGCTGTAATAAATTATATCTCCATTAAAATACAATACGTAGCCTAATTAAACAAGATTTAATTAATGATATAGGCAGTTTATCTTATGTAAATAACAATATTCAATAACTGTATCTAAAATGAATAAGGGATAATAAATAAATAGGCTACTAATACAACAGGCTGGAAAAATAGACATTTATTCATTTTAATATTTTATATATTTCGTGTGTTGAAACTTGACACCGGGCGACATACACAGGAAAGTGCACCGTTAGATTGGTTGAATCATGCTGAAGAAGTAAATTTTTTACATAATGTTTTCTCCAGTAAATGTAAACGAGTGTAAATGCCAACTTCATCATATATGTCGAAAGGACTGAAGACATGAGCTCGTTGATGTCTTTAAATGAGTCTGCTTTTTTTATTCCATCCTTTACTCCTGGACGGAGGCTTCCGTAAATATTTAGTTTATATATAGGGTTACGTTCTACCTAAATTTAATGGTGCAACGCTCAAATATTTCGTAGTGTGTAAATTGTGATTTAGTGCCCATTTATGCCGCAACTAGGCTAAGTTGTAACGTACGTATAGCTGGTGCAACCGGCCCCAGAATATCAAGCAACACCCTGGCAAACTTTTGTTTCTCCTGTTCTGCTTCTTTCTTTTCTTTTCTTTTCTTTATCTGTATCTCTTTCTGTGTGTAGGCTGTAAAAAGGCATTCTGTGGTGATGGATATCGTATGGAGCGTGTGGAGGAGTGTGACGGGAAGGACTTTGGCTACCACACCTGCAAATCATATCTGCCAGGGTATGTACAACCCACTCAAACACACACACACCTTTGTTTGTTGTTTTTTTATAATCGTGTGGACTTTCCATTGACTTTGATTGTTTTATACTGAGCTAATAATATAATAACACCCTACATATATATCTAACATTTATGCATTTTTAGATTTTCATTTAGATATTTAGAATGTTTATTAAGTTGTGATTTCAGGTAGACCAAACCCCACTCCCAACTTATAACACTCACACATTTTACCTCCTGCAAATGTAAACTAGTTGTACACTGTTTGTTTAAAGGCCTGTTCACATCAAATCCGTGATGCTTTGCGAGAGTAACTTTAACGGAACCTTTATTCATCTGTTCACACAGAGTCCGTAAAAAAGTCAACTAAAAACTATTTCACTCCTGTACCACTGTTGAGGTACTGTTGTCATACCAGTCTCCTGTCCTCACCTTCAGCTTTTTGAGGTTAATATAAAGAACGCTGTTAAAGTATTTATTTAACTAATTTGGTATAACTGTTTCTTTATGTTCTTTCGATAGTGTTGATGCATTTTGAGGAGTAAATAATCTGTGTTTTTTTATGCGAAAGAGATTAGTAAAAAGTACTGTTGGATATTTATTTGCGCATGTATTTTGCTAGGAGTATATTAAAAACAAACACCTGATGCCAACTTCTCTTTTTATAATGCCTGGATAATATAACACAAGGTACAGTGATATAAAAACACTTGGATTAATGTACAATAATAGGTATATTATAAAATATGATGCATAGTATTAAAATAATATAAAAGAATACCCTGGCTCTCGGTCATTATTAACATTATTGCAATACTTTGTTATATTACACTTGCAATAAAAATAGCAGTGTGGTTCTGCAATTCGTTTGTCTACAGTAAAATATAGCATGTAAAGAGTCTTTTTCAGGGTTTTTTACGAGCTCAGTGCAAACGAATTGCTGAACCTTGCTGCTATTTTTAAAACCATAAGAATATAACAGGCATAGTGATGTACATATTAAAAATGTAAATAAAATAATAATAAAAAAATAAATAAAAAAAACTGAACTATGAACTGCAACTATATCTTTTTAATTATATAATTTTCAGGGGTGTGTATCAGCTGCACATGTGTTTAGCGCCACCAACACGACGGATTGAGCAGTTGCAACGACTGACAAAAAGCTCTTATCTCATTGGTCAGTCAGTTTTCATCGCACGATCACGGTACGAAAAAAAATCTTCGGATTGTCGGCAGATGTTTTTCCGTACCCGAT
The DNA here is from genome assembly GCF_019703515.2 of Myxocyprinus asiaticus. Taxonomy (NCBI): domain Eukaryota; kingdom Metazoa; phylum Chordata; class Actinopteri; order Cypriniformes; family Catostomidae; genus Myxocyprinus; species Myxocyprinus asiaticus. The sequence continues at coordinate 13,548,028 of NC_059373.1, read as the reverse complement.
GTGCATAGCGACATAGGAATGCATTGTTACCGTACCTAAGCTTGTTCGGAACAAACATACGTACCGAAAAAACGGACTTGGTGTGAACAGGCCTTAAGAGGTCTCCATCTTTTTGTTTGTACAGTACCTTTGGGCAGCTCAGGTGCACTGACTCCTGTTCCATCGACCCAACCAGCTGTAAATACAGGACCTGAGGCCCACAGAAGTTTACACATTCACACATACACATACAACACACAGATGTGGGACAGCCTGCTGAGATCAAAAGTATTTAGCAGACTAGCCAAGAGGATTTGGCTGCGTTTCTTTCTGGCTCATGACTCACTCACACGTAGGCTACACACAACTCGGCAGATGCACTATTTGCAGTACCTGCTCTTTGAAGCTAGGACGCTTTTAATGGGAGCTGAGCTGGTGGCTAAAAGTTTGAAGCAAGTAAGGAGATGTATTATGAAGATCATAAAAGCCGTAATTATTTAAATTAAATGAATGAATGTATAATATGTTTATATGAAACTTATTTATTTGTTTGGTGTTGCAAATGCATGAGTACATTTGTGCATGCTTACATTATGTATCATGTTCTTAAAGAATAAGGAATATGTCACTAGTACGTGCCTCATTGTAACTCATTTTATTTTTTATTTAATGAATTGTGTCCAACATTTTACGAAATGATAGATTATAATTCTCCTGTTATATATATATATATATATATATATATATATATATATATATATATATATATAGTTTTTTGTTTGTTTTTTGCCGAAATATGTATGCCTTGCAATGTTTGGGTTAGACAATAATTTATTCAGTCATGGCAATAAAATTGCAAGTATGTGAACTCCAGTTGGTGACACTGTTTCCCAGTGTCTTGCATTAGTCTCTTTCTCTTTGAACATAACTCAAATACAGCATTTCAAAGTGAGCACAGATTTTAAAAACAGATAGAAGTAAACATGAAACACGCATAATGTGACAAAACAAAAAGTATTTTTGCTTTGATGCCTTAAAAGTTCTTGATTTTATAAGTTAGATGTACAAATTAGTAACAAACGTCTCCAGCAGCCACAAATAAAAAACAAAAACAAAAAAAAAACAACAGAATAATATTGACCGAAAACAGCTCACACATGTTAGTTTTAGCAATGGTATTCCACAGTTTTATTCCTTTGTCCACCCAAGGTAGGAATTAAGCTACATATGATCATAAGTTATTTTTAAAAAGTCAGTGTATGAACTATTTTTACTCTTATTGGTTTGCTTCCCTTTTACAGTAGTCTGAAGGCTTGTTTCTGAAATAGACATACTGACAGAGGCGTAGCAACCATTATAACTTGGGGGGGGGGGGGGGGCACATTTCCCCCTCACTTTTTAGAAAAGATTCTTTGGTTCTGGCTGACTGGACCAATGGTTGAAATGTTTGACAGCAGTCATTAAATTATATGATAATTCTTTTGTTTGATATGAAAATTTTCATTCATATATGGTTGCTTCATTTTAGTTCTAATTATTAAAGTTTTATCATAAAAATGCTGATATTTCTTAAAAGTTCAGTTCCTACACACTCTCAGAAAAAAAAAGAACAAAACTGTACCTTTTAGGGTACAAGTGCCCGTCACTGGGGTAGTACTTTTAAGGGGAACTTTTTTGTACCTTTAATTGAGGAACAAATTTGTACCTTATAACTTATATTATGGATATTTACTCAAGATGGCGCCGAGTATGGCTGCTGCGTTGCGAGCTCCGACACAACATAGTAGTGTTTTGTTTGTTTTGTTCACAATTCTTATGTTTTTTGTCTTAGATGTTGTCTGCCTTATTGTCTACGACAGACAAACACATTTGGACATTGGTTCAGCAATTTCACACCGTAAACCGGACTTCAAATTCCTCAATGCCGACCTGCTGTTTACAAACACGCAAGCGGAGCCCTTTGTCTGGGCAGTCCGGACGCGGAAACGCAGGAGGAAAAGGGGAAACAGAGCCGGCGTTCTCATCAGAGTAAGACGCCGTGCAAATCGACCCCCGCTACCCAGTAGAATACTGGCAAATGTTCAGTCACTGGATAACAAGCTCTGCGAGCTGAAAGCTTTCCAACGAGAGACGAGGGACTGCTGCATTATCTGCCTTACGGAAACTTGGATGTCTACGGAGATTCCAGACTCAGCCATTGAACCCGTGGGGTTCTCCGTGCACCGAGCGGACAGAGCGAAAGACCTCTCAGGTATAAGCAGAGGTGGTGGTGTATGTTTTATGATCAACAAATCCTGGTGTGATCAGAGGAACGTACATTCTATCAAGTCTTTCTGCTCTACTGATCTGGAATTTCTCATGCTTCTGTGTCAACCATTCTGGCTACCGAGGGAATTCACAGCGGCCATTATCACAGCTGTGTACATCCCCCCACAAGCCGACACAGACCGGGCAATCAAGGAACTGTATGGGATTATAAGTGAGCAGGAAACCGCGCACCCTGAGGCTGCGTTCATTGTGACCGGGGACTTTAATAAAGCCAGTTTCAAATCAGTCGCACCAAAATACCACCAACACATTAGTTTCAACACACGAGGGGACCGGGTTTTGGACCATTGCTACTCTCTCTTCCGAGATGGCTACAAATCCCTCCCCCGCCCACCATTTGGCAAATCGGACCACTCTTCCATTCTGCTTCTGCCCGCTTACAGGCAGAAACTGAAACAGGAAGCACCCACCCTCAGAACGATCCAGTGCTGGTCGGACCAATCAGACTCTACGCTACAAGACTGTTTTGATTACACGGACTGGGAGATGTTCCGGTCCGCCTCTGATGACGACATCGAGCTTTACGCTGATAGCATAATGTGTTTCATCAAAAAGTGCGTGGAGGACGTCGTTCCGACCAGAACAACACGGATCTATCCGAACCAGAAGCCATGGATAAATAGCGATGTTCACGCAGCACTTAATGTGCAGACCTCTGCTTTCAATTCCAGGAACGCGGAGGAGCATAAACAAGCCAGTTATGCCAGTTATATCAGATCAGCAAAACGTCAGTACAGGAACAAGATTGAAGGACAGTTTAACACCACCAACTCTAGAAGCATATGGCAGGGAATTAACATCAACACGGACTTTAAAGGGAATAAAAACTCCGCCATGAACACCGCTGCCTCTCTCCCGGATGAGCTAAATACTTTTTATGCTCGTTTTGAGGGAAATAACACCGTCTTCGTGGAGAGAGCTCTCGCGGCCGAAGCTACAGAGGTTAGTTCACTCTCCGTCTCTGTAGCGGATGTAACCCGATCCTTCCGACGGGTGAATATCCGCAAAGCTGCGGGCCCAGACGGCATTCCGGGCCGCGTCATCAGAGCGTGTGCGAACCAATTGGCTGGTGTTTTTACGGACATTTTCAACCTTTCCCTCTCTTTGTCTGTAGTCCCCACATGCTTTAAAACATCCACCATTGTGCCTGTTCCAAAGCAATCAAAAATAACTTGCTTAAATGACTGGCGTCCTGTTGCTCTGACCCCCATCATCAGCAAATGCTTTGAGAGACTAATCAGAGATTACATCTGCTCCATGCTGCCTCTCTCTCTAGACCCCTTGCAATTTGCTTACCGCAACAACCGCTCCACTTATGATGCCATTGCATCTACAATACACACTGCTCTCTCCCACCTGGAAAAAAAGAACACTTATGTGAGAATGCTGTTTGTAGACTACAGCTCAGCATTCAACACCATAGTGCCCTCCAAGCTAGATGAGAAACTCCGGGCTCTGGGCTTAAACAGCTCGCTGTGCAGCTGGATCCTGGACTACCTGTCAAGCAGATGCCAGGTGGTTAGAATAGGCAGCAACATCTCCTCATCACTGACCCTCAACACTGGAGCCCCACAGGGCTCTGTTCTCAGCCCACTATTGTATTCCTTGTACACACATGACTGTGTGGCAACACATAGCTCCAATGCCATCATTAAGTTTGCTGATGACATGACGGTGGTAGGTCTGATCACTGACAATGATGAAACAGCCTACAGAGAGGAGGTGCACACTCTGACACACTGGTGTCAGGAGCACAACCTCTCCCTCAACGTCAGTAAGACAAAGGAACTTGTGGTGGATGTCAGAAGAAAAGACAGAGAACACAGTCCCATCACCATCAATGGAGCACCAGTGGAGAGAGTCAGCAGCTTCAAGTTCCTGGGTGTCCACATCACTGAGGAACTCACATGGTCCATCCACACTGAAGTCGTTGTGAAGAAGGCTCACCTGCGCCTCATATTCCTGAGACGGCTGAGGAAGTTTGGAATGAACCGCCACATCCTCACACAGTTCAACATCTGCACTGTAGAGAGCATCCTGACTGGCTGCATCTCCGCCTGGTACGGCAATAGCACAGCCCACAACCACAAAGCACTGTAAATGGTGGTGCAAACTGCCAGACACATCATCGGAGGTGAGCTTCCCTCTCTCCAGGACATATATACCAGGCGGTGTGTGAAAAAAGCTCGGAGGATCATCAGAGACTCTAGCCACCTGAGCCATGGGCTGTTCTCACTGCTACCATCAGGCAGGCGGTATCGCAGCATCAGGACCCGCACCAGCCGACTCCATGATAGCTTCTTCCCCCAAGCAGTCAGACTTTTGAACTCTTGATCTCCCACGATCAAAATACATCAGCACTGCACTTTATTACTCTTACTCTTATATCTCACACCGGACTGTCATAAATTATATTATTATTATATTATATTCTCTCTTAACAACTTACTATCAACCGACAGCCTGAATGTCAATACAGTACAACCTACTGTACATTCTATATATACTACTATATATACTTTTTTCTTTATTTTTATTGAATAATGTGTATCTATATTGTGTGTATTTTATACTGTACAGTGTATGTTATTATTTGTATATTGTGTGTAATTATGTGTATATTAGACTTTAAATTGTGCTGTGTTAATTTGATGTTATTGTAAATTGGTATATGTCTCATCACTGTCACGACTACTATGTTGATCGGAACTGCACCCAAGAATTTCACACACCATTGCACTTGTGTATATGGCTGTGTGACAATAAAAGTGATTTGATTTGATTTATGTACCATTTAAGAGGCAATTTTGTACCCTAAGATACAATCGTGCACTCTACATAGAAGGTACAAAAATTTACCTTATTAAAAGGTACAACTTTGTATCTTTAGGGTACCACCCCAGTGACAGAGCCATTTTGATCCTTTAGGTGTCAAAAAAGTACCTTATTGACACAGGTTTACAGATATTCAATTTTATTTAAAAATCTCTTTTTACAAAAAGAACAACATTAAGTTCATAACTTTGCACATCTCTCAACAACAGGTGTGGATCAATAAGTATTATAACATACATTAAACAGCAAATACACTAAATACATCATGATGTCACCGCGGATGGATGCCTCGGTGTGGAGTGCTCCTATTGTTTTGTTGTTTTTGTTTGTCCTGTGTTTAGTAATCTTTTTCCAGTCAGTTTTACCAGAGAGGAACTGCTGAACATTCGACAGCATATACCAGTCAATCTTTTCTCGGATTCTGAATATTCAGACATTTTGCTAGACATTTTAGTTGGAGGCGTGGCTGTGTTGTTTGGGAGACGCAGGCAAGGGAGATGAGCAGATGCGCTGGTCAAGCTCTGTAGGCGCGGATTTCGATCAGCAATGCCGAGCATTCATCTTGCGAATCTCCGCTCTCTCCCTAACAAAACGGACAAACAACATCTCCTCACCCGCACAAACAAGGACTTTTCAACCTCTGCTGCCTTGTGTTTCACAGAAACCTGGCTGAGTGAAGCCATTCCGGACAGCGCGTTACATCTGCCGGGCTTTCAGCTGTTCAGAGTGGAGTTAACAACATGCTTTTACATCAGTGAAAGTTGGTATACAGATGTAACAACGTTAAAGAAGATGTACTGTCCTAATTTGGAAGCGCTCTTTATTAACTGTAAGCCATCCTACTCGCCGCGGGAGTTTTCCTCGTTTATTCTGGTGAGTGTGTATATAGCGCCAAATGCGTGTTTGAATGCCACGCTGCCACAGCTGGCTGATCAAATCACAGACATGGAACAACAATGCCCGAACTCAGTTATTATTATTCTTGGGGATTTTAACAAAGAAAACCTCACACGTGAACTACCCAAATACAAACAGCACATTACATGCCCAACCAGAGACAGAAATATACTGGATCACTACTACAAAACAATAAAGGATGCATATCGCTCTGTCCCTAGAGCAGCTTTGGGACTCTCTGATCACTGTCTGGTTCATCTTTTTCCAATTTACAGGCAGAAATTAAAATCTGCTAAACCTGTAGTAAGGACTGTAAAGTAAAAACAAGTTTTCAGCTAACGACCCTGCATCAGTGTGGAGTGGCATGAAACAATTTACAAATTATTACAGGACTCCTGCCCCCAACCCTGTGGTGGACCAACAACTGGCTGACGACCTGAATGTGTTCTACTGTAGATTTGGAACACATCTCCCACCCAATCTCACACCCCACACCCGCTCTGACCTTCACTTCACACAAACACCAACACCTCCTGCAACCCCCCTCCTGCTACTCAACCTGCACTTAAGATCTGTGAAGATGATGTGTGCCGTGTAGATCCTGTGCTAACCAGCTGGCCCCCATCTTCACACAGATCTTCAATAGATCACTGGAGCAGTGTGAAGTCCCATGCTGCTTCAAACTTTCCACTATCATCCCCATCCCAAAGAAACCAAAAATCACAGGACTTAATGACTACAGACCTGTCGCCCTGACGTCTTTGGTCATAAAGTCATTTGAGAGACTGGTGTTGGCTCACCTGAAGGACATCACTGGACCCTTTTTAGATCCCTTTCAATTTGCTTATCGAGCAAACAGGTCTGTGGATGATGCAGTCAACATGGAGTGGTGGTGGCATAGTGGACTAAAGCACTGAACTGGTAAGCAGAAGGTTGTTGGTTCAATCCCCACAGCCACCACCATTGTGTCCTTGAGCAAGGCACTTAACTCCAGGTTGCGCCAGGGGGGTTGTCCCTGTAATAAGGGCACTGTAAGTCGCTTTGGATAAAAGTGTCTGCCAAATGCATAAATGTAAATGTAACATGGGATTGCATCATATCCTGCAACATCTGGACAGACCAGGCACATATGCAAGGATCCTTTTTGTGGACTTCAGTTCAGCTTTCAACACCATCATCCCAGCTATTCTCCAGACTAAATTATACCAATTCTCTGTTCCCACATCTATCTGTCAGTGGATTACCAGCTTTCTAACAGACAGGCAGCAGCTTGTGAGACAGGGGGAATTCATTTCCAGCACCTGTACAATCAGCACTGGTGCCCCCCAGGGATGTGTGCTCTCCCCACTACTCTTCTCCCTCTACACCAACGACTGCATCGCCAAGGACCCCTCTGTCAAGCTCCTGAAGTTTGCAGACGACACCACTGTCATTGGCCTCATCCGAGATGACGATGAGTCTGCATACAGAAGGGAGGTTAAATAGCTGGCTGTCTGGTGCAGTCAAAACAACTTTGAGCTGAACACACTCAAAATGGTGGAGATGATTGTGGACTTTAAGAGGATCCCCCCAACACCATTCTAAACAGCACTGTGGCAGCAGTGAAGTCATTCAGGTTCCTGGGCACTACCATCTCACAGGACCTGAAGTGGGAAACCCACATTGACTCTATTGTGAAAAAGGCCCAGCAGAGGTTGTACTTTCTTCGCCAGTTGAGGAAGTTCAACCTGCCACAGGCACTGCTGATACAGTTCTACTCAGCAGTCATTGAGTCTGTCCTCTGCACTTCTATAACTGTCTGGTTTGGTTCAGCTACAAAATCTGATATCAGAAGAATACAAAGGACAGTTCGGACTGCTGAGAGGATTATTGGTTGCCCCCTGCCCCCCTTTCAAGAACTATACACTTCCAGAGTGAGGAAAAAGGCTGGAAAAATCACTCTGGACCCCACTCACTCTGCCCATTACCTTTTTGAACTGCTGCCTTCTGGCCGACGCTTCAGAGCTCTGAGAACCAGAACCGTCAGGCACAGGAAGTTTTTTCCCCCAGGTTATCCATCTCATGAAGTAAAAACTGCCCCTTTGAGCAATAATTAATGTGCAATGCACAGCTTAGTCTTTTTATATCATCCAACACATCCTACCTCTTCTGCCATTACATTCCCTTGCACTGTATATAACCGATTTGTATTTAGATTTGCACTGCGTATGTGTATGTATGTATATATGTATGTGTGTGTATGTATGTATATATACAGGTGCATCTCAATAAATTAGAATGTCGTGGAAAAGTTCATTTATTTCAGTAATTCAACTCAAATTGTGAAACTTGTGTATTAAATAAATTCAATGCACACAGACTGAAGTAGTTTAAGTCTTTGGTTCTTTTAATTGTGATGATTTTGGCTCACATTTAACAAAAACCCACCAATTCACTATCTCAGAAAATTAGAATACATCATAAGACCAATAAAAAAAAACATTTTTAGTGAATTGTTGGCCTTCTGGAAAGTATGTTCATTTACTGTATATGTACTCAATACTTGGTAGGGGCTCCTTTTGCTTTAATTACTGCCTCAATTCGGCGTGGCATGGAGGTGATCAGTTTGTGGCACTGCTGAGGTGGTATGGAAGCCCAGGTTTCTTTGACAGTGGCCTTCAGCTCATCTGCATTTTTTGGTCTCTTGTTTCTCATTTTCCTCTTGACAATACCCCATAGATTCTCTATGGGGTTCAGGTCTGGTGAGTTTGCTGGCCAGTCAAGCACACCAACACCATGGTCATTTAACCAACTTTTGGTGCTTTTGGCAGTGTGGGCAGGTGCCAAATCCTGCTGGAAAATGAAATCAGCATCTTTAAAAAGCTGGTCAGCAGAAGGAAGCATGAAGGAAGCATGAAGTGCTCCAAAATTTCTTGGTAAACGGGTGCAGTGACTTTGCTTTTCAAAAAACACAATGGACCAACACCAGCAGATGACATTGCACCCCAAATCATCACAGACTGTGGAAACTTAACACTGGACTTCAAGCAACTTGGGCTATGAGCTTCTCCACCCTTCCTCCAGACTCTAGGAACTTGGTTTCCAAATGAAATACAAAACTTGCTCTCATCTGAAAAGTGGACTTTGGAACACTGGGCAACAGTCCAGTTCTTCTTCTCCTTAGCCCAGGTAAGACACCTCTGACGTTGTCTGTGGTTCAGGAGTGGCTTAACAAGAGGAATACGACAACTGTAGCCAAATTCCTTGACATGTCTGTGTGTGGTGGCTCTTGATGCCTTGACCCCAGCCTCAGTCCATTCCTTGTGAAGTTCACCCAAATTCTTGAATCGATTTTGCTGGACAATCATAAGGCTGCGGTTCTCTCGGTTGGTTGTGCATCTTTTTCTTCCACACTTTTTCCTTCCACTCAACTTTCTGTTAACACGCTTGGATACAGCACTCTGTGAACAGCCAGCTTCTTTGGCAATGAATGTTTATGGCTTACCCTCCTTGTGAAGGGTGTCAATGATTGTCTTCTGGACAACTGTCAGATCAGCAGTCTTCCCCATGATTGTGTAGCCTAGTGAACCAAACTGAGAGACCATTTTGAAGGCTCAGGAAACCTTTGCAGGTGTTTTGAGTTGATTAGCTGATTGGCATGTCAAAATATTCTAATTTTTTGAGATAGTGAATTGGTGGGTTTTTGTTAAATGTGAGCCAAAATCATCACAATTAAAAGAACCAAAGACTTAAACTACTTCAGTCTGTGTGCATTGAATTTATTTAATACACGAGTTTCACAATTTGAGTTGAATTACTGAAATAAATGAACTTTTCCACGACATTCTAATTTATTGAGATGCACCTGTATGTTTGTATACATGTACAGTGTATATATATATATATATATATATATATATATATATATATATATATATAGTCTATTGTGTATTCTATATATACTTTTTCTTTTCAATATTTATCTATTTTTTATTAAATTTTAATTATTTTTTAAAGTCTTGTTGCTGTTTTTGTATTGTTGTGTACTGGAAGCTCCTGTCACCAAGACAAATTCCTTGTATGTGTAAACATACTTGGCAATAAAGCTCATTCTGATTGTGATACAATACAATATAAAGCAGTCATTTAAAATGGGCATTAAATTACAAACATTAAAACATTGTAAGAGTTATGTTGAAATGTGAAAAACACAAACGTAATATAAATCATATAATTCATCCAAGTCTATAAAGTCAAATTCAAAATTCAATCCCAAACATACAGAAAATAAAAACCAATGTTTAACATTGACATACATATAGCTTATTTAAAAGGCTACATTGGGGGCCTGGGTAGCTCAGCAAGTAAAGACACTGACTACCACACCTAGAGTCGCAAGTTCGAATCCAGGGCTTGTTGAGTGACTCCAGTCAGGCTTCCTAAGCAACCAATTGGCCCGGTTGCTAGGGTGGGTAGTCACGCTGGGTTAGCCTCCTTGTGGTCGCAACAGTGTGGTTCTCGCTCTCGGCGGGCGTGTGGCGAGTTGTGCGTGGATGCCGCGGAGAATATGGTGAAGCCTCCACATGCGCTATGTCTCCGTGATAATGCGCTCAACAAGCCACGTGATAAGATGCGCGAATTGACTGTCTCAGGCGCACAACTTGAGGCAACTGAGTTTCGTCCTCTGCCACCCAGATTGAGGTGAGTCACTACACCACCACAAGGACTTAAGAGCACATTGGCATTCCAAATTAGGGACAAAAAAAAAAGAGGCTACATTAATACATGTACTGCACCTTTTTAGGGTTACAGTATAGTGCAGTTTTTTTCTTCAGCAGGAATACCAAGTGCTAACAAACAACTTGTCATCAACAACATATGTATCTAGTGCCTGGTAATCAGCCTCCTCACCTGGTGAGAGGACAGTCCAGTCTTCCTCACATTTCACACAGTATGAAAAATAATTACTGAAAAATTTGCTTCATGTGCATAAATGAGACCTATGTGTTGGATAAATTTAACAAGTGTGAATGTTCTCCGAGAACATTTTGGACAACAGAATGGGCGAAGTATTTTTGGTAGATGTTATTATAAGCGGTTAATGACTCTGGTCACAGGGGTAGGCAGAGGCTTGTCACCATCCACAGCAAGTTTCAGAACATACCGCTCAAGAAATATCAGAGTATTCTTTAAGTGAGATGGATATGACAGGTTGAAGACAAAGTATGAACAAAATGCAGCAAGAGCCCCTTCATCCACACCGCTAGCCCTGCAGATCTCCAACCCATCAGCTCTGACCACTTCTTGTAAACACAGACTTCCAGTCAGTGACCTCTGGTAGCTGAACAGTTGGATATGGCAATGATGGTTCATTCTAAATGACAGAGCACACACAAGAATTTCTCTCAGTCAATTTTTTTTACTTGAGGTTACTTAACAAATTATGGACAGACACAATATATATGCTTGAATAGTAATTAATATTCACAATATTCATGTATAAATGTGGCACAACTCTAAATGCAGTTTTTAATTATTTTTACTTTTTAATTATCACATACATAAAATTAATAAACAAACAGAGGACCATATACGCACCTCCCCAAGCACGATGACATTTTCAAGTTTCTCCCTGAACAAGGATGGCAACATCAGGAGAGCTGCTTTGAAATCAATAACTAAAATATAAGACACATAAATATGTATGAATCCATCCAAAGAAAGACAAGGATTAATTAAGAGGATAATGACTGAGGTCAATAGCCAATTACCGGAATCAATTATCAATAATCAGAATCAATTACCAGAATGATCTTCAGTGAGAGATTCTTCTCTAGTCTCCTTGTGCAGCTTTGCTAAGGGAGATTTCTCTTGAGCAAACCGTAGCACACTAGATGCAATGTTTCCAAAACCTTCTTGAAAGCAGCGGCACACATTAAGAAATTTATACAGGAAACCAATTTCTTGATAAAGCTGCAAATAGTTAAGAAAGACACAAAAAGCATAAGCAATTTCCTGTCTAATTTTATACAGTTTCAGTGTCCCATAAGTTAATGCTAAGGCTACATCTACATTAAAGGAAAAGTTCACCCAAAAATGAAAATTCTCTTATGGTTTACTCACTCTCATGCCATCCAACATGGCATCCTTCTTCCTTAAAATCCAACGACATCTTTGTTTACAACTGTTTAGGACTGTTTTCGCTTGTAAACGGCGCTTAGTCTGTGTATATTCCCCTTATATCATATGAACAATGCATATCACTGTATCACCAGAAATGATTAGATGGATATCTGTAAAAATAGTTCAATGTTAGTTTAGCATTATATGTGACTTAAATACCAAATTTAGAGTAAACCTTTAATACTTTGGCACCGTTATTAAGAATACTTACATCTTAAACTGAGCAATGCTTTCATACAGTGTTCTTATGATTTTTATTCGATCTGATGCAGAAATATTGCATTCTTTTCTGTCCAGCATAGTCTGAACATCTACAGGGAACTTGGGAATTTCAAAAACTCACTCACACACACACACACACACACTCATACACAAACACACACACTCTCTCTCACACACACTCATACACAAACACACACATGTTGGTGCAGCTATCATTATTATGACTCTCCATAGACATAATGATTTTTATACTGTACAAACTATAGATTCTATCCCCTAACCCTAACAAAAAACTTTCTGCATTTTTACATTTTCAATATAACATTGATTAGTATGTTTTTTAAATTATTTAAATTATGGAAACACTAGAAATGTCCTCATAAACCACATTTATAGCACAATACCCTTGTAATTACCAGTTTGTAACCTAAAAAAAGTCCTCGTAAACCACTTAAACCTGCCCACACTCACACTCATACACACACACAAACTCATACACAAACACACACATACACACTCTCATTCACAAACACACACATACACACAAACTCATACACAAACAGACACATACACACATACACACACACAAACTCATACACAAACACACACATACACACTCTCATACACAAACACACACAAACTCATAAACAAACACACACACACATACGCACACACACAAACTCATACACAAGCAGACACATTCACACTCTCATACACAAACACACACATACACACACAAACTCATACACAAACACACACATACACACTCTCATACACAAACACACACAACTCATACACAAACACGCACACACACACACACTCTCTCATACAGAAACACACATACAAACTCAAACACACACATACACACTCTCATACACAAACACACACACATTCATACACAAACACTCTCTCACACAGACACACACATTCATACACAAACACACTCTCTCTCACACACACACACACTCTCATACACAAATGCACACATACACACACTCTCATACACAAACACACACACACTCACATACTGATACACACACACACATACACTCTCTCTCTCTAACCTGTATAACCACTTTACAAGACTATGAAATAAAGAAGAAATACATTGCCTATATTAAGACATACAGTTGTAAATATACTAAACTGATAAAGATAAGCATAAGCGTAGCAAACGTAACCTTCATGGGCCCACTTGCCCGCCAAAACTTAGAACAGCAAGCGCCTTAACACCAAAGTGCAATTAAAAAACACTTTCGTTTCAGCCTCTCTCTTATTTGACGAATAAAGTCATTTTATTTGAGACAGAAATTGCCAGAACTTATTATTATTATTATTATTATTTTCTGTTGGCCTTAGTTATAAGTTCAAGGTTATGTGCCGTTAACTATTTGGTTGAGCTTAATACCAAGCTTAAATAGTGGTCAACACTTTAATTTTCCAAGGACGTTTCAGCCTGTAACTTTTATACTCACCCTCAAATTTCATCCTCTCCTCTTCCGTGACTTCTATAACGAACCGAATTAGCTCCTTTATTAAGTGAGCTGTAGACATCTTCCCCAACTCCATTCAAGAGAGATAAAGAGATGCCGTTGCTTTCGGGACTCGGCTGAGGGAACCGCGAACTGCGAATCTCTCTCACACTGATTGACAGAACGGACAGGCGCGAGCCAGATACATTTTCTTAAAGAGACCACAACCATATTAATATTACGTGTACATGTTCAATATAAATGCATAGATATGTTATTTTAGTCCTTTTTATATTCATACTGTTGCCAATTTATATACTTTGTTTCATTCTTTTTTTTTTTTTTTGTTTTGTTTTGTAAAGGGTATATAAATAAAATATACTTTGTTATGACATATTTTAGATAGGCCTATAGACTTTTTTTGTTACAAAGGTACAAATTTGGACCTTTAACATTGAAAACTAAAAAAGTGTACCTTTCAACCTCGTCTGGGTACATAATTGTACCCTAAAGACTTATAGTGTACCTTTATAGGTACAATTATTTATTTTGTTCCTCTGGGAACAAAAATGTACCTGTGCAGTACCTTTTTTTCTGACAGTGCACCCCTGCATACTGACAAGACTTCTCTAATATGTAAGCACAGTTAAAATTCTGCTGCTTTCTTCTTTTGCTGCTCCCTTGCCTTATTTGTTAAGATATCTCTTTATCTGCATCTCTACACTGTTAACTCTTACTGTAGTTTATAGGGTAAATAACTGTAAAATGACCAAATTACTATATGTGGAGAGCAGGGCGGGCCGAGCAACGATTGTGCGTAGCGAGGCCGGCCCCGCTCTCCACACTATAATATAATAATACAGTATTTAACTGTAATATGCATCACGTCACTCATTGATAGCAGTGAGAGATCAAGAGTTCAAAAGTCTGATTGCTTGGGGGAAGAAGCTGTCATGAAGTCGGTTGGTGCGGGTCCTGATGCTGCGATACCGCCTGCCTGATGGTAGCAGTGAGAGCAGCCCATGGCTCGGTTGGCTGGAGTCTCTGATGATCCTCCGAGCTTTATTCACACACCACCTGGTATATACAGTATGTCCTGGAGGGAGGGAAGCTCACCTCCAATGATGTGTCTGGCAGTTCGCACCACCCTTTGCAGGGCTTTGCGGTTGAGGGCAGTGCTGTTGCCATACCAGGCAGTGATGTAGCCAGTCAGGATGCTCTCTACATTGCTGGTGTAGAACCGTGTGAGGATATGGTGGTTCATTCCAAACTTCCTCAGCCATCTCAGGAAGAAGATGCGCTGGTAAGCCTTCTTCACAACGGCCTCAGTGTGGATGGACCATGTGAGTTCCTCAGTGATGTGGACACCGCTGACTTTCTCCACCGGTGCTCTATTGATGGTGATGGGGCTGTGTTCTCTGTCTTTTCTTCTGAAGTCCACCACAAGCTCCTTGGTCTTGCTGACGTTGAGGGAGAGGTTGTGCTCCTGACACCAGTGTGTCAGAGTGAGCACCTCCTCTCTGTAGGCTGTTTCATCATTGTCAGTGATCAGACCTACCACCATCGTATCATCAGCAAACTTAACGATGGCATTGGAGCTATGTGTTGCCACACAGTCATGTGTGTACAAGGAATACAAGAGTGGGCTGAGAACACAGCCCTGTGGGGCTCCAGTGTTGAGGGTCAGTGATGAGGAGATGTTGCTGCCCATTCTGACCACCTGGCGTCTGCTTGACAGGAAGTCCAGGATCCAGCTGCACAGCGAGCTGTTTAAGCCCAGAGCCCGGAGTTTCTCATCAAGCTTGGAGGGCACTATGGTGTTGAATGCTGAGCTGTAGTCTACAAACAGCATTCTCACAGAAGGGTTCCTTTTCTCCAGGTGGGAGGGAGCAGTGTGTATTGTAGATGCAATGGCATCATCAGTGGAGCGGTTGTTGCAGTAAGCAAACTGCAGTGGGTCCAGTGAGGTAGTCTGGACCCGCGGCTTTACGGATATTCACCCGTTGGAAGGATCGGGTTACATCCGCTACAGAGACGGAGAGTTAACTAATCTCTATAGCTTCGACTGCGAGAGCTCTCTCCACGAGGGCGGTGTTATTTCCCTCAAAACGAGCATAAAAAGTATTTAGCTCATCCAGGTGAGAGGCAGCGGTGTTCATGGCGGAGTTTTTATTCCCTTTGAAGTCCGTGATGATATTAATTCCCTGCCACATGCTTCTAGAGTTGGTGGTGTTGAACTGACCTTCAATCTTGTCCCTGTACTGGCGTTTTGCTGCTCTGATAGTTTTGCAGAGGGCATAACTGGCTTGTTTATGCTCCTCCGCGTTCCTAGAATTAAAAGTGGAGGTCTGCACATTAAGTGCTGCATGAACATTGCTATTAATCCATGGTTTCTGGTTGGGGTAGATCCGTATTGTTTTGGTCAGTACAACATCCTCTATGCACTTCCTGATGAAATACGTTACGCTATCAGCATAGACCTCGATGTCATCAGAGGTGGACCGGAACATCTCCCAGTCCGCGTGATCAAAACAGTCTTGTAGCATAGAATCTGATTGGTCCGACCAACACTGGATCATTCTGAGGGCGGGTGCTTCCTGTTTCAGTTTCTGCCTGTAAGCGGGCAGAAGGAGAACGGAAGAGTGGTCTGATTTGCCAAATGGTGGGCGGGGGAGGGATTTGTAGACATCCCGTAAGGGAGAGTAGCAATGATCCAAAACCCGGTCCCCTCGTGTGTTGAAACTGATGTGTTGGTAGTATTTCGGTGCTACTGACTTGAAGTTTGCTTTGTTAAAGTCCCCGGTCACAATGAACATGGTATCAGGGTGCGCGGTTTCCTGCTTGTTTATACTTCCATACAGTTCCTTGAGTGCCTGGTCTGTGTCAGCTTGTGGCGGTATGTACACAGCTGTAATAATGACCGCTGTGAATTCCCTCGGTAGCCAGAATGGTCGACACAGATGCATGAGAAATTCCAGATTGGGAGAGCAGAAAGACTTGATAGAATGTACGTTACTCTGATCACACCAGGATTTGTTGATCATAAAACCACTCGGTGCACGGAGAACCCAGCGGGTTCGATGGCTGAGTCTGGAATCTCTGGACATCCAAGTTTCTGTAAGGTAGATAATGCAGCAGTCCCTCGTCTCTCATTGGAAAGAGATCCGTGCTCTCAGCTTGCAGAGCTTGTTGTCCAGAGACTGAACATTTGCCAGTATTCTACTGGGTAGCGGGGGTCGATTTGCGCGATGTCTTAGTCTGATGAGAACACTGGCTGTCCTTCCCCTTTCTGGCTGCGTTTCCTCGGTCGGGCTGCCCAGACAAAAGGCTCCGCTGGTGTGTTTGTAAACAGTGGGTCGGCATTGAGGTATTTAAAGTCCAGTTTTCGGTGTGCTATTGCAGAACCAATGTCCAAAAGTGTTTGTCTATCGTAGACAATAAGGCAGACAACATCCAAGACAAAAAACATAAGAATTGTAGACAAAACAAAAAAACAACTGCAACATTGTGTCGGAGCTCGCAACGCAGCAGCCATACTCGGCGCCATCTTGAGTCCAGTCTTTCTGTGTTCATACTTTGTATTTTTTTATTCATAAATCCCAGTAATTATTTTCATTAACATGCACATAGGCAGACTCCATTTGATCTCAGAGCATTTCTAGAGGAAAAATGCACCATCAGCATCTGGTGTTACACTCAGTTTATAATTGATGACACAGAGATAACTTCAGGTAAATGAAACGATGAAACTTGCCTCTATAATATTCGAAATTCTAACGTTTGGTATTGGTAATAAGATAAACTGTATATTTGTAACGATAATTGTAATCTTCTTGGCTTTGTCTCTCTCTCGGCCTCCCTCCACCCCCGACGGTGGGAGACAAACTTTACCTCACCGCAAAGCTGTCTTAGGGAAAGATGCATTTGAGCTGAGCAGAGTCCCATGGCATTCGAGTGGAAAACATAAAATTATGTACAAGCAGTAACTACACGGTAATTCAAGAAAAATATATTTTTATATATGTTTATAGAGAAAGAAGAGAACTCGAATGCTATTGAAATTATAAAGTTTACTTTATCTTTGGGGCTGTTCACAGAGGACGCGTTCTTGCTTTCCATCTGCTTTATTTTTAAATGTTGGTACGTCTTTAATCGTTGCGTCGCGTCTAGCTGTTATTTTTTTTTCATGTTGTGAGTGTTACGTTTTTAAGACGGTGTGTCAGTTGAAAGCAGTTCAACGTTTTAAAATGCGTCTCGATACCCGCGTTTCGCTGCTTTTTCTTGCGTCATGAGAGTTGCGTTTTTAAGACGGTGTGTAACGTTGAAAGCTGTCCAATGTTTGAGACCCACGCGTTCACTTTTGTGCTGCGCCCCATCTTGCTGTTTTGGGCACAAGAATGCATCTTGTGTGAAGGGCCACACAATTAGAGGAGATTTTAGGAAGTATTGGATGTGATGACTTCATGACTTTAACATTAACACTGATCATATAGCCTATTATTTACTTTCAGTGTTCACTTTGATCCTTGTGGCCCTGCACTGACTGACGACGACTTCTCCTTCAATCTTTTTTATCCTTGTTACCTTCCCTAGTGGAAAAAACAGCTTAAAGGAATAGTTCACCCAAAAAATGAAAATTTGCTTATAATTTACTCACACTCAGGCCATCCAAGATGTATCTGAGTTTCTTTCTTCATCAAAACAGAATTTAAGATTTTCAGGATTTCATTTTAGGCCTCCTCCTTTAAACAATGCAAGTGAATGTACTCCATTTTTTGACGGTCCAAAATGCATATTTAGTGTGCATCAAAATAATCCACATGACTCCAGTCGGCAAATAAAGTTCTTCTGAACCCAAACGATTGATTATTTTTAGAAACAAAACAATACTTATATACTTTTTAACTACAAATGTTCGCTTCCGTATATCTCTGTGACACATTCTCATGAAAGGGATCATGTAAGCTCGTTGGTAAGGTCACACATGGAGGAGGAGCCAGGAAGCATGTTATTAGCTGTTCCAAGCTGGTCATAGGCTGGTCGACCAGCTACCATCTTCCAAAAACCAGCTTGACCAGCTCATAACCAGCTTGGACCAGCTTATGACCAGCTTCAACTCAATGACTCAAGATGGCGCCGAGTATGGCTGCTGCGTTGCGAGCTCCGAAACAACATTGTAGTTTCTTGTTTGTTTTGTTTACAATTCTTATGTTTTTTGTCTTGGATGTTGTCTGCCTTATTGTCTATGACAGACAAACACTTTTGGACATTGGTTCTGCAATTACACACCGTAAACCGGACTTCAAATTCCTCAATGCCGACCCGCTGTTTACAAACACGCCAGCGGAGCCCTTTGTCTGGGCAGCCCAGCCGTAGAAACACAGAAGGAAAAGGGGAAACAGAGCCGGCGTTCTCATCAGAGTAAGACATCACGCAAATCGACCCCCGCTACCCAGTATTCTACTGGCAAATGTTCAGTCTCTGGACAACAAGCTGAGAGTGCGGATCTGTTTCCAACTAGAGACGAGGGACTGCTGCATTATCTGCCTTACAGAAACTTGGATGTCTGCGGAGATTCCAGTCTCAGCCATTGAACCCGTGGGGTTCTCAGTGCACCGAGCAGACAGAGCGAAAGACCTCTCAGGTAAAAGCAGAGGTGGTGGTGTATGTTTTATGATCAACAAATCCTTGTTTGATCAGAGGAATGTACATTCTATCAAGTCTTTCTGCTCTCCCAATCTGGAATTACTCATGCATCTGTGTCGACCATTCTGGCTACCGAGGGAATTCACAGCGGTCATTATCACAGCTGTGTACATTCGGTCACAAGCCGACACAGACCAGGTACTCAAGGAACTGTATGGGATTATAAGTAAGCAGGAAACCGCGCACCCTCAGGCCACGTTCATTGTGACTGGGGACTTTAACAAAGCCAATCTCAAATCAATCGCACCAAAATACCACCAACACATCAATTTTAACACATGAGGGGACCGGGTTTTGGACCATTGCTACTCTCGCTTCCGGGATGTCTACAAATCCCTCCCCCGCCCACCATTTGGCAAATTGGACCACTCTTCCATTCTGCTTCTGCCCGCTTACAGGCAGAAACTGAAACAGGAAGCACCCACCCTCAGAAAGATCCAGTACTGGTCAGACCAATCAGACTCTATGCTACAAGACTGTTTTGATCAGATGGACTGGGAGATGTTCCGGTCCGCCTCTGATGACGACATCGAGGTTTACACTGATAGCGTAACGTGTTTCATCAGAAAGTGCGTAGAGGTATTGTTCCGTCCAAAACAATACGGATCAACCCGAACCAGAAACCTTGGATTAATAGTGATGTTCGCATGGCACTTGATGCACGGACCTCCGCTTTTAATTCCGGGAACGCGGAGGAGCATAAACAAGCCAGTTATGCCCTCCGAAAAACTATCAGAGCAGCAAAATGCCAGTACAGGAACAACATTGAAGGACAGTTTAACACCACCAACTCTAGAAGCATGTGGCAGGGAATTAATATCATCACAGACTTTAAAGGGAATAAAAACTCTGCCGTGAACACCGCTGCCTCTCTCCCGGAATAACACCGCCCTCGCAGAGAGAGCTCTCGTGGCCGAAGCTACAGAGGTTAGTTCACTCTCCATCGGATGTAACCCGATCCTCCTTGTCTGTAGTCTCCACATGCTTTAAAACATCCAGCATTGTGCCTGTACCAAAGCAATCCAAAATCACTTGCTTAAATGACTGCCGTCCTGTTGCTCTTACCCCCATCATCAGCAAATGCTTTGAGAGACTAATCAGAGATTACATCTGTTCTATGCTGCCTCCATCACTGGACCCACTGCAGTTTGCTTACTGCAACAACCGCTCCACTGATGATGCCATTGCATCTACAATACACACTGCTCTCTCCCACCTCGAAAAAAGGAACACTTATGTGAGAATGCTGTTTGTAGACTACAGCTCAGCATTCAACACCATAGTGCCCTCCAAGCTTGATGAAAAACTCAGGGATCTGGGCTTAAACAGCTCACTGTGCAGCTGGATCCTGGACTTCCTGTCAAGCAGACACCAGGTGGTCAGAATGGGTAGTAACATCTCCTCATCACTGACCCTCAACACTGGATCCCCACAGGGCTGTGTTCTCAGCCCACTCCTGTATTCCCTGTAAACACATGACTGTGTGGCAACACACAGCTCCAATGCCATCATTAAGTTTGCTGATGATACGACAGTGGAAGGTCTGATCACTGACAATGATGAAACAGCCTACAGAGAGGAGGTGCACACTCTGACACACTGGTTCAGGAGCACAACCTCTCCCTCAATGTCAGTAAGACAAAGGAGCTTGTGGTGGACTTCAGGAGAAGAGAAATAGAACACAGCCCCATCACCATCAATGGAGCACCAGTGGAGAGAGTCAGCAGCTTCAAGTTCCTGGGTGTCCACATCACTGAGGAACTCACATGGTCTGTCCACACTGAGGCCATTGTTAAGAAGGCTCATCAGTGCCTTTTCTTCCTGAGACGGCTGAGGAAGTTTGGAATGAACCGCCACATCCTCACACGGTTCTACACCAGCACTGTAGAGAGCATCCTGACTGGCTGCATCTCCGCCTGGTACGGTAATAGCACCGCCCACAACCGCAAAGCCCTGCAAAGAGTGGTGCAAACTGCCAGTCACATCATCAGATGTGAGCTTCCCTCCCTCCAGGACATATATACCAGGCAGTGTGTGAAAAAAGCTTGGAGGATCATCAGAGACTCCAGCCACCCGAGCCATGGGCTGCTCTCACTGCTACTGTATCGCAGCATCAGGACACACACCAGCCAACTTCATGACAGCTTCTTCCCCCAAGCAATCAGACTTTTGAACTCTTGATCTCTCACGATCAATATACATCAGCACTGCACTTTATTAATCGTATTATCTCACACTGGACTGTCATAAATTAATACTCTCTTAACAACACACTGGCAACTGACTATCAACCGACAGCCTGAATGTCAATACAGTACAATACAACCTACTGTACATTTTATATATACTATATATACTATTTTTTTTTATTGTATAATGTGTATTCTATATTGTGTGTATTGTATAATGTACATTGTATGTTATTATTTGTATATTGTGTTGTGTGTAATTATGTGTATATTAGATTTTAAATTGTGTTGTGTAAATTTGATGTTTATTGTAGATTGGTCTGTCTCATCACTGTCACGACTGCTATGTTGGAACTGCACCCAAGAATTTCACACACTATTGCACTTCTGTATATGGTTGTGTGACAGTAAAACTGATTTGATTTGATTTGAAGATGTTTTTCCACCAGGGTTTTTAATTGCTGTATTTGTTGTGTAGTCTTTTACTCAAAAAGATAGTTCAACTGAAAATGAAAATTCTCTCATCATTTACTCACCCTCATGCCATCCTAGATGTGTATGACTTTCTTTCTTCTGCAGAACACAAATTACGTTTTTTAGAAAAAAATATCTCAGCTCTGTTGGTCCATACAATGCAAGTGAATGGTGGCCAGAACTTTGAAGGTCCAAAAAGCACAAAGGCAGCATAAAAGTAATCCAGACGACTCCAGGGGTTTAATTCATGTCTTCAAAAGTGAAATGATAGGTGTGGTTGAGAAACAGATCAATATTTAAGTAAATTTTACTATAAATCTCCATTTTCACTTCAACATTATAGTAAATGATGAGAGAATTGTCATTTTTGGCAAACTATCCCCACTAGTGTATTATTATATAGAATTACTGTATGTCATGATCCAGTTCCCCTATTCTTGTCATGCTCCAATAATAATAATAATAATAATAAAAACTAATGTGTTTTCTTTACTATTAATAATAAATTATATATAATAATAATAATAAAATATAAAGAACAGTGTTGCCAGTATGTTACTGTACCTCTGCATCTCTTTTCCTCCATCCTTACATGCTGTTATTTATTATGTGGTTCAATAATTTGACCTTTTACTATCTTCAAGAAATGATGATAGGGTAATGAAAAGAAAACCGGTATAATAAGCACAGTTATACAACAGTTAGTTCCGCTCCAAAAATGTAATTGGCCAAGCGGTGTTCCAACAGTGCTGATATTTTTAAAAGCACAGCAATGCTTCACTACGTTTAGCACTTCCCTTGTTTGTGTTCAGGTCTTTCAAAATATTTCCATTCACCATTCATTTTCAGTGACCATTTGTGCAGATTGTATGTTTTTCCACAGGCAGGTGGTGAAAAATACCGTCTTTTATGTTGTGAATGTGTCAATGAATCATTGTCTCAAGTGATTTGTTAAACAACACTGAGTTGTTCACAATCGAAACAATGCAAGTGAACGAGAACTATTCATTCAACAACACAGATTCGTTTACGAATTAAACAAAATGGAGTTGTGCTTGATGCTTTGGGCAGTTTTTGAACTATTTTTGCTGCCAGTGAAGAAATGCATGGACTAACTTTATTTTTTGTCTGAAAGTTAAGTTATTCAATATTATTTACTTATCTGTTAAACTGTTGGGAAAAACAAACAATATCACACTCGCAATCGTGCTGTTGGTTTATTGTTAGCGAACAGTGCCGGTCAGAACCTTTTGGGGGCTCTAAGCAAAAATGTGTGTGGGGGTCCCCTTCAGTATGTTCGTAACACTGATTATAATGTCTTTGACAGCATGGGGGCCCCCTGGCAGAACAGCACTGTTAACGATTAATAACATTTGTTACTAAAACTGTAATATCAAAGCACTTTCTTGGTTATTAAGGAAAAAATAGTTTTAAAAAAAGGATAATGCTTTTCATGCAGAGGTAAAAAGGCTATAGCTGTAACAATCATTCTTGAAATGTGGATGGTGTGAAAGCATGTCTAAATCTCTTTCAAAAACTTTCCTTGCTCATTGTACATGAAACATTAAGTTTGTCACAGATTCAGTTGGTAGGGCTGAGGTGATTGAGTTGAATAAAATTACAATTTTGGCTGCTGTTCTTCACTGATAATGGAGTTGATGATGATTATAAATGTCCAGATAAAGGTTAGTACCAAACATGGTATTGTCACATTTCATCTTATATGAGTCCTCATGGCAGGAGGTTGTGGGTTGACTGTGAAAACAAAACAGGAAGAGTTCATTTTGCCACTTGTTACCAAGAGGAAAGGTAAGTTCTCCATTGAAAGGGCATAGTTTCAGATATGTGTTTTAAATTAAACCAATCCTCTGAGAAACTCACAGAAACTTGGTAAATGCAGTTCTACAAAATGCAGTACATTATGTGTAATTGTTTTGGCTCATATCTCCTAATAACCAGGTACAAAAACAAGCTGTTTGCATTGTAACAGAGACTTATGTATGTTTAGGCAGTTTGTGGATTTTACGTTACTGTGAGTAATGTACATCTGACCATCTGTATTAGGCCTGTCTATGAACAGAGGCCACAATGTGAGCGCTGTCATTAAAAAGAGACTTCACCTTTCCACTCATACACTCTCACACAAAGAGGTTGTTGTACCTCTGTTCTCCTTGCTGGGGTAGATACGTGGGAAGGGCCTGAACTCTTCAGGAGGGGGAAAATCCTCAATTGGATGAAAATGAAACTTCGATTCAAAGTCATCTGAAAAGTAGACAAAAACACTTCTGTAAGTTGGAAAGAACAGAAGCTGTATCTTACACTTTGCAAACTGATATGCAAATATATACTGTACATAGCCATTATATTTTCAATGCCTGTAATTATGGCATTAAATCTAATGCTTTTCCATCTTAACTGCTTATTGTTATTTACATTGACATGTAACTGTTGTTAATAGACCATTTAGGCCTTTAGTTTCTTTCCTGTATAGTTCACCTCTAATGACGACCCGGAGTCTCACCTATACTGGTGACCAGGTTTCCATTCCGTACTGAACTGGGTGGGGCTGATGGTGGGAGGGGAATTGGAGGAGGGATCCTACCGGAGAGTTCAGTGTTAGGAGAACGAGCTGGTGGAGCGGGGGGTGGAGCCAGCCGTGGAGCAGCTGTCAATTCAACAATCTTAATAGATACACCACTTCAAATACGTATCCAACACATGAATGAAAGTGTTTTACTGTGGTAATTTGCCATCAATTCTCACAGTCATATAAATTCTTAGATGCACTTAATGGAAGTCAAACAGTAATAGAAGTCATTAGTCATCTACCTGCACTTCGAGGCACTGCAGGGGGTCGTCTACTGGGGGCAGTACAAGGGTAGGAGGGTGGCAATGGTGGTACACTGGGCCTGTATGTGGGTGAAGGCATAGCAGGTACTTTTGGAGGTGGGGGAGGAGGGCCTAAATTACTGTCATTAATTTCTAACAGTCCTGGAGAAGGGGGCGGAGGGAAGAACACTCCAGATGACCTGTTAGGGAGTGAGGATGGAGGTACTGATGGAGGCGGTGGAGGAGGCGGAGGGTAGAAGACCCCAGATGACCTGTCAGGTAGAGAGGTTGGAGGTACAGATGGAGGGGGTGGAGGATAAAAGACACAAGATGACCTGTCAGGAAGAGAGGATGCAGATACCGAGGGAGGCAGTGGAGGAGGCGGAGTTGTGGGCATGGGAATGGAGTGTGACTGGACAGGTAACCAAGTGGGTTTGGCCATATAAGGAGGTGGGGGAGGAGGTGGACCAGAGGGGAGAGGAGGGGGTTTATTACTGGGAGGAGGAGGAGGGGGTGGGGCAGAAGAGGGAGGTGTAGATGGAAGTTTGAAAGTAGGATGTGCAGTTTGGCTGGGGGAGGGTGGAGCCGTGTATGAGGAAACAGGCCGAGCTTTAGACAAAGGGGGAGTTCTCTCCAAAGATTTGTGGGATGGGGAAAGATCAGGCGCACTTCCTCTAAATCGGTCTCCCTGTGATGGAGGATTCCAAAGAGGCTGCTTCAGACTAGTGGTAGAGCCTGAACGAGACACTGAAACAGTAGCAACCATATCTTGAGTTATCACAACCAAAATATCACAAGTCATATCAAAAGACATAATTTACCCACCCTCATAACTTTGTCTGCCATGGAACATAAAAAGATATGTTTGGCAGAATGTTATCATATCTCAGTCACCATTCACAAAGTTCGATCTCAGTCAGACCACTGTCATGTAAATGCTTTAGTCCCACTGAAATCTTACCAAAGTCAGACTAATAGACCTAGGTAATGCAATTGTAGCTCAGCT
Organism: Myxocyprinus asiaticus; assembly: GCF_019703515.2. Taxonomy (NCBI): domain Eukaryota; kingdom Metazoa; phylum Chordata; class Actinopteri; order Cypriniformes; family Catostomidae; genus Myxocyprinus; species Myxocyprinus asiaticus. Next base: position 13,521,929 of record NC_059373.1, on the reverse strand, counting down.
TCTTTCACTAAGGGATATGTACAGTCAGCTGGTTGTTATCGCAAAATAAACCCTGACTGGCCCTGAAGGGGTTTATTTTGTGATAACAACCAGCTGACTGTACATTATCCTGCTTATTACATGGCTACAAACCCCCCCAAAAAATAAAAAAAATAAATGGACATAAAAATATAGATTTGCATTGAAATTATTTAACTATGTATGAAGATTGAAATCGCTGAAAAGCTGAAGTCCACCTCTGGTTTGCGTTGAAGTACTGTTAGTGTTTATTTAGTAAATAATGACTGTCTGACTGCTGATTATCCAGCTTATTACAAAACTGCTTGCCAAATAAAGAAATAAATGGACATGAAACATTGTGTTAACAACACTGAGTTGAAATTAATTTATTAGCTTACTTGAGAGATTGTGAAGTAATCCAAGAATTAGGAAAGGCTCGCAATACCCGAATTACCGGTCTGATATCACTTAATTCCCGAATGAGCGGTTGTTACTCAGAAATATTAGACCACTAGATGGTGTCATTGAGCAATCAGAATCAAGTATTCCAGGTGACACGGAACTAGGGTTGTCAACTGTCCCTCATATTTTAATACGTAATCGTCCCGTATTTAAGGGAATAGAATTGTGTTCCATATTAAATCCAAATGGGACACAGTATGTCAAGGAAGATCAATGACACTTTGCACACGTCTTCTGTCATGTTTCCAATCAAAATCAGGGGAATTGAAACTGCAGAATGTAGTCAAAAATATGACATTCGAGTACATGATTATTGTTTCCACCATTGTGTTTGCTGTTTAAGTAATTTACATTGCAATAAAACACCTGTAAATGCACCTGTTCATGATATGGCATTACATTGCATATGTCAGTGCTCGTACAGTGGAAGAAAGAAAGTCATCCGAGTTTGGAACAACATGGGTAAATGATGACAGAATTTTCATTTTTGGTTGAACTATCCCTTTAAGTCATCATCAGCCATTGTAAATTAGATTGTTTGAGCATAAATAGATCTAACTTCAATACCTGGGTTGTGCTGTGGCCGTTTGTCTCTTTGTCCAGCCGGTTTGAGTACAGGAAATCCCCCGGCAAACAGTCCTCCAAGACTTGGACCCATTGCAGGTGCAGCAAATCCTGTTATGTTTGCAGAGTTCCCAACAGCCCCACTGTCATCCACACTGCTCACTTTAGGCTCTGCAGACAAATAGAATCACCATCATGGTTACTGTGATCTTGCCAAGTAGAAAAGGAATTGTTGTTTCTGGATCAACAACATTCCTATCAACCAATCAGATTTCAGGGTTAGGGCTGGGGTTGGGGCTAGAACAATATTTTTTCAACCTATAATTTCCCTCTAATTTTAGGGGTAGTTGATGGTTAGGGATAGGATTAGGACCATGTTTGTTTGACAGAAATGCTTCAGAACCAACATAGCTACAAAAGAACCAAAAATAAAACTTCAAAAAATTTCAAAAACATTCAGGAACTGTGACCTAAAGTAAGCAATGGATTTTTTAAGCATGTCCTGAGCCCAGCTGAGAATACTTATGTCCTTTGTAATAAAGAGGAAGACAAGGAGCATTTTGACCCCATCCTCTCTAAATGATTCTCACTCCACCACTTCCTAAGGTCTGTCTTAGCCCTTTATCTGCTACTGTGCATAGTGCTTTGAAATGTAAGAACCCGATTGTTGTAGACCTTGAACTCAAATATAGCTCTGCCACAGATAAGTGCTTACAGCTTATCAGCAATTCAGACTTTCTCAGACGCCTGGTTTTCTCTGACACTTGTCTGTTCAGTCTCTATAACTCCTTTATTTTCATCCTCATGAGAGATTAATTTAGTACAGGCTCCCACAATGAACAATGTGAATAACAGCTATAGAACTGAAACTGAAATGTGGGTAGCTCTGGTTACACCAATAAACAAAATTCCAGTGTTGACTATCATAGAGGAGATAAAGATTTAAGTTTTGGTCTGCCAAATCAGATCAATGCCAATTTGGAAATGAACCTGAAACTTTTTCAGTTTAGTATTTAGACTACCTAAGCTTAAAAACAGACTGATTGTTGCCAAGTGTCCCTGATTTTTTCAATTGACACTTGATGTAATTAGCATTCTCAAGGTTATTAAAACCACATTAAAGTACTGGAGAAATGGTGTGATTAGAAATGAGCTTGTTTGAATGAATGTGATTTTGACTCACTGTCAAGGATGGGGGCACTGCGGTCATTGACCTGTCCAACCTTTTTCAGCCTTGCACCCTTCTGAATGTCATCCAGAAGCGCACTACGACCTCCTCCCTCAGAACGCTGGACTTTAGGAGGGTCTGTCCGTGACTGTAAAACAGAGCTGTGACTGTCACCAAAATTTTTACATGTAGGTATGTCCACACATACTCAATTGAGTATCACTTTGCCTTTGCTTTTTTCTGTTGTATAATTTTTTTAAACCGTATCCAAGAAACACCAAAATAAAACTCAATAAACAATCTGTGTGGCAACAAATAGTCAGATACTGAGACAGTAGACAGATACTGATTTCTAGCATGAGTATGTAGGTGTGACCATTAATTTTTTTTACTAAACCTCTAACAAAAGACCAACATTTCTGATTCTTCTTACCTTCAGCCTGTCCTGACTTAAAGGGATAGTTCACCCAAAAATGAAAATTCTCTCATCATTTATTCACCCTTATGCAGTCCCAGATGTGAATGACTTTCTTTCTTCAGTAGAACACAAATGAATGTACTATGCACAGATTTTATCACTCAAAAAAGCACATAAAGACATCATAAAAGTAATCCATTAGACTCCAGTGTTTTAATCCATATCTTCAGAAATGATATGATAAGGTGTGGGTAGGAAACAGATCCATATTTAAGTACTTTTTTGTGAGAAATTTTTCTCCCTGCCCAGTAGGGGGTGATATGCATGGAAAATGTGAATCACCAAAAACACAAAAAGAACAATGTGAAAGTTAAAGTGGAAACTGACTGAGCAGGGAGGAGAATTTATAGTAAAAAAGGACTTAAATATTGATCTGTTTCTCACCCACACCTATCACATCATTTCTGAAGACATTAATTTAACCACTGGATTCATATGGATTACTTTTATGCTGACTTGTGTGATTTTTGGAGTGTCAAAATTTTGGCACCTATTCATTTGCATTAAATGGACGAAAAGAGCTGAGAAATTCTTCTAAAAATCCTCATTTGAGTTCAGCAGATGAGAGAAATTCATACACATCTGGGATAGCATAAGGGTGAGTAAATGATGAGAGAATTTTCATTTTTGGGTGAACTATTCCTTTAAGGCATCTTTACACAGTCAAGGTTAGGCTGCTCTGAGCCTGCTCAAAATTCTGTGTAAAGATGCAATGCCACATAAAAGCCAGACTAAATTATGCCTGCTCTGACGCAGCCTTAAACTTTGTTGTTGTCATGTCAGAACATTTATTTCATAATTTTTTGTTTCATATTTAAAAGTGCAATTTCATTGTTTCATTCATTTCATAATCATATATTTATAATTTTAATTTTAAAACATTATCTTATATGATTATTGTAATTACTGTGTAAATGCATTTATGCCACCTTAGAGCAACATTAAACAGTCTGTGTAAATACACCTTGTTTTGGTATATACAGTATGCCACCTCAGATGCAGCTTCTGTGACACCTTTGCAGTGTAAAGATGGCTTTATTGTGCTATATCTTTTGGATGATCTAAAATCCAATAGATCACAGAAAATGTATGACTGTAATTCTTCCTAGAGATTTCAAGATACATATGTTCTCTAAACTCTGCACAGTCACTTTCTGTCCCTGTCTAAAAGTTTTAAACTTTTAGACCAGGGTTTGTTAATGCTGAATTATGTAAATTTTAATACTTTCTCCTATCCCAGCTTAATATGCAGAGACAAATATAAGTAAGCCATTCATAGGTTCTTTTTCTCAAAAACAGTAAGCACTATCTTTATGTGGTGCTTTGAAAATTGCTTTGTTTGTTTTGAGCAACCTGCTTAGACCCGCCCCAACAACATTACTCAACCAGTGGTGTGAGTTGGGGACGGGGCTATCTCTTTGTTTGACCAACGTCATATGGGGGAGCTTATTCAGAAAGCTGTTTTGAAAACAATGTTTATTTTTGCAATTCCATTTGTTGCCGCTAATGGCACAGACATTACATACTTCAGCTTTAGGCTAACTTTATGCCTTAACAAACTTTCCTTTTCTAGTTTCAAATGTTTATGTGAATTGTTGAATAGACTATTAAAATGTTATTTGTCCACAAAATAAAGCGGACAAGAAAGCCAAACCTGAACATGTGTGCCAAGCGTGCATGTGAGTGTACATTGTGTGTGTAATTTTATCTCTAATTAATAATGCAAATCTAGCCAGGTGGTTGCCAGGAGGAACTGGGTGATGGGAAACAAAGAGAGAGGTGGACAGAGAGAGAAAGCGATAGTCAGAGAAAAATACATAGTGCTTGTGTGCATCTAAAAATGAGCAACAATACAGTACTTTGAATGCTTTGGGTATTATGAACTATCTTACATGTATGTGTGTGTGAGTATCTCACTTGTGCTGAAGCCAAAGCAGGTGGAGGTGGGGGTGGTGGTGCTGGGGGAGGTGGCGGAGGAGGTGGAGGGACAGGCATAATTCAGGAATCTGAAAAAACAGCCACACATACATTCACTGATCTGCAACCCCAGCCCACTGTTTTGCATGATTTAGCCCCTATTCAGATCCACTTGGGTTAAAATATACCCACATCGGGTTAAGTTAGAGTTAAGTTTAGTATCTCTTAGCTTGTGTTTTGTCTGTCTTTATCTCTCTCTATCTCTTTGTATGGTTTTGTGTTTCAACGGCACAGCTCAGTTGGAGCTCCAGCTCACAAGTATTAAAAAACACCAAGAAATTTTAATTTGTTCATTGTGGTTTCAACATGACAAAGTGGTCTCTCTTCTCTCCTCCACTTTTCTCTCCGTGAGTCTGCATGTTCCACTTGGCAGGAAGCTTGTTCCTCACAAGATGCTCCAAACAGGAACCCTCCCTTCTCTTAGGAAAGCCAATCTCTTGCTTCTGCAATGGCCAGTGAAAGGTTCCAGATATCATGTTGTGTATAATCTGCTCTTAACACCAATTTAGGCCTGTCTTCCTGCAATAAAATTCTGAAATTTTCCTTTAAAAAACAAAAAAAACAAAAAAAGATCTAAGATCAGAATAAATGGGCATCCTTTATCAAGAGTTGAAGGGCTCTAGACCTAACAATGGAGTCTGTTGTTTGAGAAGTAGAGCTATACCCAACCTCTGGCAAGCCCAGCAGCCACTAAGAGTTACTATGTGAGGAATAGAAACACACTAAAAACAACTGAGCAATGTAGAAGGAATTTAGTTAATATGTTAATATACTGGAATGTTTATTCTTGCCAAAATAGAGACATACTGTAATTGTGGTAAACTCAATGGAAGGTTTATAGGAGAATTGTGGGTGAGAAAGAAAGCACAACAGGACAAAGTTCAAGCATTATGAAAACTGGTCATCTGAAATGAATTTTCAAAGCATGTTCATGGAACATTAATGGACATAAAAGTTCAACATGATTTATAACTTCATTGAGAGTTGCGTGAAAATTCTGCAACTCAGCTGTTGGCCTCTTTCATGATATGATTGTATAAAATCTTGTGGAGAGAACTTGCTCATTCCCTAGAGTCCCATTAACAGCTTTCCCATGGAGATGTTGACTCACGGTTGTGCTGGTCCACCCATGTGGAAACATGTTTTATACAGGTGAGACATGCTGTATAATGCTAATCATGACACATGTGAATGATCTGGATTCTGTTTATATATCAAAAAGAGAGTTAATGTGATTCAGTAATTGTGTATAAATGCATAATTCATATTTAAATATATACTGTAGGCCTAGTTTCTTTAAGGGTCATGGACAACATTTTAACCGGTAACACTTTACAATAAGGTTCCATTTGTTAACATTAGTTAACTACATTAGTTAACATGAACTAACAATGAAAAATACTTTTACAGCATATTTTAATCTTGGTTAATGTCAATTTCAACATATACTAACACATTTTTTTTAATTAAAAAGTTGTATATGTTAATATTAGTTAATGCATTATGAACTAACATGAACTAACAATGAACAATTGTATTTTTATAAACTAACACTAGCTAAGATTTATAAATATTGCAAAAAAATATATTGTTTATTGTTAGTTCATGATATCTAATACAATAAATAATGTTAACAAATGGAGCCATACTGTAAAGTATGACATTTCAACCATATGCTATTGCAAGTAATACTACTGTGCTATTCGAAAAGGCGTTAAATGTGTACATGGTTCACATTTAAGGCTTGTGTGCCAATGACACCACAGGATGAGTTCATCAGAGAGCGCAAACCAATAAAGTAGTCATTCCACAATTAATATAACGGTACTGCTTTAATTGTCATATGCAAAAACTAGTTTACTTTAGTATAGTTTTCAGGATTAAAAGAAACCACCTTACCTTTGAAAGCTGAAGTTTCGTGTGCTTTTTCTTTCCTTAACTGGACCCAGGGAAGTTGTCAGAGCCCAGTCGGTGCGCGAGATTAGGTGCGCATAGCGCGCGACTCACGAGATACTGTTACTGACCAAGAGCTCGGGTTTTAATTAGGCTGAAGCCGAGGACGCAGCAAAGTTTGTAGGATTTCACGAGAATCATTCGCGTCTAATTTTCCGTTTAGTAAAGTTCATGGTACGGTCCGTGCTTACAGTTCAAAATCACATGACCATTTGTAGAAAATGCATAAAAATAGAACTTGCTGTCAAAACAAAATGATTTGTCTATCAAAGCGTTAGTGACACACTTTTCAGAGGCTGTCCCACTTCCTGTGCTTGGAATTTGTGTGTGAACTGAACTGTACTAGACTACAGAATCCGCCTGTTGCGTCTCGCATTGCACGCAAATGATAACACAGCAGGCGGCGCACAGCGGGAGGTTATCTTGACCGAGATCCGTGAACCTCCTGGCTGTTATATTTCATATCTTGTATGATTCACGATTTGGAACCGACTCGCAGGCTCTCCATCACACCAACCCTTTGATTAAAATAGTATAGAGAGGATATGTTATCTTTCTTCGATTAGTCAATAAAATCACTCTTCATATATGTAGTTTATTATAGGCTGGAAGCTGAAATGTTGGCTACTGAATGCTGTGCAGTACGAGCTCGCTCTCTAGTGGTAGTTTTTGTCAAGGTCAGAGGAGTGTGTGTGTGTGTGCGTGTGTGTGTGTGAGTATGTGTGTGTGTGTGTGTGTGTGTACAGGTTTGGGTGGTTTACGAGGACAAGGGCATTGTGCTACAAATGTGGTTAATGAGGACATTTCTAGTGTTCCCATAATTCAAATCGCTTAAAAAACATACTAAACGATTTTTTTGAAAATGAAAAAATGCAGAACGTTTTTTGTGAGGGTTAGGTTTAGGGGTAGGGTTAAGATTAAGTAGTTTGTACAGTATAAAAGTAATTATGTCTATGGAGAGTCCTCATAAGGATAGCCGTGTGTGTGTGTGTGTGTGTGTGTGTGTGTGTGTGTGTGTGTGTGTGTGTGTGTGTATAGAGCAGTAAGTAAAAATGTCCTCCAAACCAGATTTAAAGGAATAGTTCACCCAAAAATGAAAATTCTCTCATCATTTACTCACCCTTATGCCATCCAGATGTTTTGTTGCACTGTCTTTTGCGGAGCACAAATTAAGATTTTTAGAAGAATATCTCAGCTCTGTAGGTCCTCACAATGCAAGTGAATAGTGACCAAAACTTTGATGCTCCAAAAAGCGCATGCAGGATGCTAAAAGCAATCTCCAGTGGTAAAATCCATGTCTTCAGAAACAGTATAATTGGTGTGGGTGAGAAACAGACCACTAATTACATAATATATATTTTTTTTACTATAAATATCCACTTTCACGTCCACATTCTTCTTCTTTTGTTTTTAGCAATTCACATTCTTCGTCCATATCGCCACCTACTGGGCAGGGAGGGGAATTTATAGTAAAAAAGGACTTAAATATTGATTTGTTTCTCACCTGCACCTATCATATCACTTATGAAGACATGGATTTAACCACTGAAATCGTATGGATTACTTTTATGCTGTCTTTATGTGTTTTTTTGGAGCTTCAAATATCTGGCCGATGTTTATATAAATATCCGATATAAAACCGCCAAATGTGTCACAACCACACTAATATAGCCTACATTTGTGAATGAGAGGTTTTTTAAATAGTGCAATTAGCGGTAATCAAGCATTGATTAAAAAATATCTGTTAAAGCAAACTTACTTGTAAGACCATGCAAATTATCTAATATTTTTCACCCTATTAGGTAAAGACTGTGTAGTCATTGTAGCTCTTTCAGAATTGAAAACTTGTCTTCTAAGAGTCAGGAATGTTGTGGCACAGGGTTGATGAGTTTAAAGATGACAGCCTAAGGCAAGCTGGCAAGGATTAAAACATACACTGATGGAGTTTTAAATACTGTAACTCTAATAATGACCTATCGCTGTCTGTTTACCCCACCCACAATAAACAAACAAAAACGTTTGATGCCTTCGTAGATGGAAAATCATCTGTTTATTTAAAATCTGATGTAGAAACACTTCCCAAGGCCACATTTGGCAACTAATATATAAACTAACATATATTCTAAGATGCACAGTAACCTTGTCAAAATCTTCATTTATGCAGTATTTTCATTAATGGTTTGACATTTCTTGCACAGACAAGCAAAACCTGCTGAAGGGGTCTAAACATCTCAAGCTACAGAAGCCCATTTCACAGAGCCAGCTTGCTAATAACATAGTAATTTGGGAGAAACTTATGAAAATCTCAAAGCTTTATGAGTTTGAAATAGGGTTACGATTTTGGATGTTTCATAAGTTTTAATTTTATAATTCATCCTTTTGGTCTAACAAATCACACACATGGCATTTACAAGGTATTATATACTATTTAAAAAACAACTTATACCAACATCAACTTGTGTATTATTTATCAGTATTGCAATCATAACTAGGGCAAACAAGATTTGCTAAGTAAACTAACAACATATAATTCAGCTCTTTCACTTTTAGTTATATCTTGACTTCTTTGTTTCATATCTTTACTCTCTTATATATTTAACATTTATGATCAGAATCTTTGGTTTGTCTAATAAAAAAGTAGTATTACACTTATTGCTACAGGTATGACTTAACAGTTATCAAGGTCTTCTGCATTCAGTAAAAGACTGACCCTTCTGATGGATGACCACCATATCATTAACTGGCAGACGGTATAAGAATCTTTGAATTCGACATGTCTAATGGACGGATAGGACCACCACCCGGGGCCAGATGTAGGCATGGGCAGGGGTGGGCTGAGCGCACCCAAACGTGAGTCTTGCCCACCCAATCAAACATTTGTGAAACACGGTTTAAAAAAAAAAAAAAAAAAAAAAATATATATATATATATATATATATATATATATATATATATATATATATATATATATATATATATATACAATTTGTGCATTGGTTAAAAGCAATATGGGTTAAAAACAACTATGTGTGTCGCAAACATTGAGGGTGTGCACCAAATGTGTAGTGTTTTTCTGTTTTTGTCATTGGCAAAAAGCGGCTGCTGCAATCCAGAGAGTCCGAGACGTTGCGCGAGCGAGAACGGTAATAAGAGATATTTTTGTGCAATGAAGGCCTAGAGTTTTTAGTGCCCATATAGAAGCCTGGTGTGCAGTGACCACGTGGCTGCTGTTAATGTATCACAGGCTCCCTCTTATCAAATATCTCCCTCCACATTAGCTCCCTAAAATCGCGCTGCGGTATACCACCCATAAGTCTATTTGATGTGTGTTTACATCTGGAAGACATATTTTTTAGGTTGCCTATGTCTATAAGACGTTTCCTCTCGGATGTCAATAAGACATACAGTACATGTCTTTGAGACGTTTATGATTTAAATTGTTTGTAAATCTGATCTTTTGAAGATGTTTAGCAGACGTTAATTAGATTGTGATGCTTTCCAGATGAAAAGATGTAAAACAGACAGATTTTCAGACCCGCTCCCGAGAGATTCTGTCCCGCTGAAAAAAAAAAAAAAAAAAAAAAAAAAGACTTATTTTGTCCCGCTCCCGTCTGCGCGTATTTTTTAGTCCCACTCCCGTAAGATTCTGTCTCTTTTATCAGAGGCTATTTTTATTACAATTCCCATCCAAAAAAAAACAAAAACGGAGAGAGAGAGAGAGAGAGAGAGAGAGAGAGAGAGAGAGAGAGAGAGAGAGAGAGAGAGAGAGAAAACACGTTTTGTTAACACTAACATTGCCAAATATCTGATTGACCTTTGACTGCTTTCAAAGTTTTGTTTGTACCTTTCTTTAATAAAGCGTTAACATCCATAGCACTGGGATTTTCCGCTGCATGGAGCACAAGGAAGAATTTGTATGAATCAACCCTGCGCCTGTAAATCGTTACAATAGACGGATAACACGAATAACACTCTGTACCTTAAATACATGAAATAAATCTCTTTTATTTTTAAAGTAGATTTATATTTATATTTTGCGGCAGTCACGCGGGTCATTTCTTTCTCCCATCTCCCCCTTACATGGCATTAATTTCCATCCATCCAAATTCCAAACTTTACACGTATAGTTTCACTTGTAAAAAATATCAATACTTTTACTACCCTACAAAGGCCATACTCATTAACTAACACTGAAACTGAGAAAAATGGCTTGAATTATTTTGATGTGGATTTTGTTGTTACTGCATTTTCACACAATGGTTTCTCTGAATTTCAGCATATGAGACAAACACATCTGTCCCCAGACAAATCATAAGAGACCTGTTTCAGTCAGAACTCAGTTTTGCATTTTGCCTTTGTAGGGCAGTATCAGTGCTTATTACATTTTTGTCAAACAGAAAGAATTGCCATAATTTAATATTATATAATTACTTCTTTAAGAAGTTCCCATCTGTGTCAAATTATAGGATCTTAATCTTATATGTTATTGATCGCTCCATCTAATATATTTCCTTTCACTCCATCCTTATTTTCCTCCTTGATATTATTTCTCTCCACTCCATCCTTGCATTCGTGGGGACTCTAATTTGTCTTTGTAATTTGCTTTAAGGCTGTAATTCTAATTTATCTAAAAGTGTATTGCTTTATTTTGTTTCTTAGTAATGGAGGTACTATACTACCTCCATTACTTCAATCTTATGAGTCAAGTCAAGTCAAATTGATTTGTATAGCGCTTTTCACAACAGCCGTTGTTTCAAAGCAGCTGTACATTAAATTATGCTATAACAGAAAATGAATGAATATAATGCCAGTATTAGTTCTTTAGAACTATTAGTGGTTAAAATTAATAAACTAAGTAAGTGTGTTTGATTATAGGCTATACAATGTTTATCAGTTTATTTATTTAAATATATATTTTTAATATGAGGAAAAAGTGTAAAATATAGGCAGTTATATTGGGTCTTATGATCTTGACAATTACGCCATGTTACGCCAATTAAAGACATTCAATTAGTAGTCTGAGTAACCCCTCCCCCATCCCAAATGCCCAATGATATCCCCCAGCCCACCCTAGCATAGCTGTCAGAAGCCGGGCCTGACACCACCCGAGCCCCTTCCATTTTTGTTTCTGTTGCATGCATAAACTATTAAAAAAAAACAAAAAAAAAACAGCTCCAGCACATTGATCACTTCTAAATCCTTCTAATGTAAAGTCCTTCATAAAACAACACACAGTAAAACTAACACAGATGTGTACAGTGCAAATGATGTACATATGGCAAAGCTCTACAAATATTTTGTTGTCTCCTTCACAAAAATAATTCTATTGAACTAAACAGCTCAATATATTTGGCATTATCTCCAGCATTTTAAGAATATATATGATGGACAACTTACTCATACTCATAGCAAAAAGACTATCCCCCATAACTGTATAGTGCATTCATCAGTCAGTTTTTCCAACACACAATTTCAGTCTGGAGGTAGTGTCGTATTATATAATATGGTGCTCTAGCATGTGTGTAAACTTCAGTTGTTGTCTCAGTGCAATTAGCGCGATGACGTGTATTCCCCCGATTTGGCGCTCGCCGATTTACCCTCCTCCTCACGGTTCTGTGGAAGACCCGCGCGCTTCGTCCGTTTCTCTTTGAAGCGACCGGAGCGTGACACCCGGAGATTGCGGCGGTTGGAGCTCTCACTGAAAGTCGACTGCTCAGTGGAGTCGTCATAAGTTTCGTCGCTCGGTAAGCCATTGCCCCTTTCTTCCGTTGAACGTGCCGGTAAATTGTGTCGTTGGTTCGGCTCAGCGGAGGGGTGAGGTGTGGATCCCGGTGTATCCTGATTACAGAGGTCCTGCTCCAGTATCGCTGCCGATTCTCTGGCTGCTTTTCGTCTCTTGCCCACGAACGACCTCCACCAGGGACCAGTTTTCTCCGTCATTCTGTGCATCAATGAGACAATGAGCATCATCTATACTTAAAAGACCAGCTAAAACCAGCCTATGCGTTTTTTTGTTTTGTTTTTTTTTTAGCTGGCCTTAGCTGGTCTTGGCTGTTTTTATTTATTTATGTTCAGGTTGGTTGTGTTGGTTGGCACTTCAACATAATGTAAAAGAAATGTGGCCTACTTGGGATGCATTAAGTTACAGTTTAATAGACTTTATCCCCCCCCCCAAAAAAAGAACTAAAAGTTATCACCAGGCTTTTAGCCTATTTTTAAGATTTACGCCTTTCAATTTCATAATAAAATTCCATCAAACTGAACTGCGTACAATTTTTTTTTATTATTGAATAAGTGTAAGTTGTATTAATTTAATTTCGTTAAATACTGTGCTGTTTAATTTATTGGAATGTGTTATGTTGGCTAACTGAAAAGCGTAAATCTTAAAAATAGGCTAATTTTTTTTTAGTGCAGCTAAAAAGGTTTGTGAAAATAGGCTTTATTAAAGTAGGGCCTATACACCAATTATGCACTCTTATTTTGGATATATAAACGTTAAAAAATCTGAAAACAAAAATGCACGTGTTTTGCTTATATACACATTGCCCTGTGATGCAGAACAGGTTTAAAGCGCCATAACCTCAAGAGAGTCTTTTACAGGTGATGATTCATGCCACAAAAGCGAACCTGATCATCAGCCTGAGCAACTCACCTGGACAAGCCGGTCAAAAATGATGAGAACCAGATAAACGCAGCCCGAGGTTCCTCCAAATGAAAGGTGTGTAACGACAGGAGGGAACGAACTTCAGACACTGAATCCACTAAAGAAATCACGGTGCGTGAAAATCATCTTTCACTCCCACGTATACAAAGATTTCAATCACTGGGACGCAGTTGTTAAGCTCATATGACTGAATGAATCTATTTCCGTCTTTAGAAAAACTAACATCCTTTGCAGGACATCACCTGGGGTTGCTTCGGATTATGCCATGCAAAATGTGAACTTGCATTGAAGACTTTATAGAGCCGTCGCAGTTTACAAGAGTACCAGAGATTCCACCTCCGAAACTACAATGAGTGCACCTGTCCTCTGTTGTCATTGGTCGCGAGGGCTGAGGATCGGTCACGTGAGAATAATACAGGTAATTCTACTACGGTGGTGGGTTGGGTTTGGGTTGCCTTGGCAACGAACAGCGAGTCGCTTTTTTCTTCAGTGAAACTTTTTTCTTTGCTTTTTTTTTTTTTTTCTAGGTGGAGAGCATTCTTGTGTGATCTAAACAAATGAGCCCAACCCTTAACTACTATGTCAATGGCTATTGATAGACGAAATGTAGAAATGATTTGAGAGCGTGCAGCTAAATACGAATGTCATTTTTGACAATGACTAAATCAATATTGCATAGAAAAATTTTCCCACTTCATACCAGGCAAACCTCTGGGAAATAGTTGACTAATGCCACTAGTTGTATTTGTTGCAGAGATGACAATGGAAACATTATGCATTATGCATTATGTAGAATGCAGTGTGTAGGCTATGTTAGAACAGTGGCTTGTGTTATTTTTGACCCCACTTTATTGTGAACAGTGTTGGGTAAGTTACTCTAAAAAAGTAATGAATTACTAACTACTAATTACACCTTCTACAGTGTAATTAGATCACTGTACTAATTACTCTGTCTGAAAAGTAATTGTATTACTAATTACTTTCTAAAACCCTTATCAACCTCGACCAGATGAAAAATACAACATGAAATTGTTCTTGTAATTCTTTCAAATAAATCAAATAAATCATATAAAATCAAATATGTTATTCATGAACTGGCCAAATAATTAAAGGGGGCTGCGTTAAATTAGAAAACATACATTTTAACATTAGATGTTACATTTCTATTTTAAATTCACTATTGCTTTATATAGAATTGTTCTATAGTCTATACAGTATGTAACACAATTACATCAGAAGCAACTGTAATTAATTTACTGAAAAATTAAGAGTAATCCCTTACTTTTTTCAATGAAAAAGTAATTTAATTACACTAATTAATTACTTAGTAATGCATTACACCCAACACTGATTGTGAATGAACAACTATTGGTGTGACAACTGTGGTATGAAGTTATATTTTCATTGTGAATCTGAGAATCACAGAGAAAGGCTTTTCGGACTTGAACAATCCAAGGCCTGTATGTTATGATTATCACTTGTATCAGTATAGATTACATTTGCAGATAGTCTCAGCAGACCTCTGCATAGTTGCATTGTTTGAGGGATTCCCTGTAGGGTTTAAGCCTTGCAACATTCTGTCACTCCCAACTTGTCCTGAAGTAGGAATTTAGTGTTAAGCAGAAGTGTGGAATGGTGCCAGTTTCAGCTATTGGCCAACAACGTTACAGTACTGCTGCACACTATGAACAACTGATTTCCAACAGTATCTCTTTCAGTCTCTCTCTCTCTCTCTCTCTCTCTCTCTCTCTCACTGTCTGACCATTGTACACACAGACAATCACACATGTATTGGCAAATACATGCATTGAATATAAAAGTGTATACGGCAACTTTGAAAGTACCTTTAGAAAACTTTAAAGAATTTTATGAGATTCAGTGCTTCCTACAGATTTCTGTTTTACCATCGGGGGAGCCCCTGTTGAGCCATATATATTTACAGGATTTACGTTTTGGAATATGATTAGGATTAGGGGTTTGGGTAAGGGTGGGGGTAGGGTTAGGATTAGGTTTAGGGGTAAGGTTAACAGTATAACTACAGATGTATTTAAAGGGTTAGTTCACCCAAAAATAAAAATGGAGTGTGTATTTACACTAAGTGCAAATAGCCCATCTTGTTGGCAGAGGCTATTTACACTAACTCTGCCCACTACTGCTCAGACCAAACTCAAGACAGCCACAATAGATTTATTTGGGGTCAACTGCTGATCAAATGAAGGTGGACATATTTGAATTTTTCGCAATTGGGTAGAGACATTAAACTGGTTAACGGGTTAGACATTTATTGGATTAAGAGATTGATAACTAAGTGACTATTTACACTCCAATAGTCTAGTGGAAACACAGGATTTTACAACAAACTGCTCCCCCATGTGCAGCTGAAGTAGCTCTGGGTGTAACGACGGTACACCCAGAGATGGAGATCCAGGTTTGAATCCCACCCCTTGACATACTTTTACCTATGTCTACTCTTATTATTTCCTATAATACTATTTATAATAATAAATAAAAGAGATTCCTCGCAGTGATTTGGTCACAGCGAAGGTCAGGGAGTTGAGAGAAGGACTTGATCCGGATAAAATTTACCATTGATTTACTGTAGTAATATTGTAGTAACCATGTGTTTTGGTGGAAAATATATAGTTCTGATGTACTAACCATAGTGTTACTACAGTAACATGTTGTTAAATGTAGTTAATAGTAACCATGTTTAATTTTGTGGTTACTATGATCTTACTAGAAAAATACCATGGTGATACTATGGTTACTGTAGTAAAACCATGGTTAATTTTTGTAAGGTAGGGTTATGGGTAGGGGTTGGTGTAGGGTGTCTGTGGGACTCCAAATATACACAATAAAAATGCAGTGATGCCACTATACTGTATTTTTGTATTTAAACAGGGGTGTAAGAGTATCTGCCACTATTTACACTAGAGTGCAAATAGCATCTAACACTATTTGCACTTAGTGCAAAGAAGATGCTTTTTGTTGCTTTTTACACTTTTGTGTAAATAGCATCTATCGCTATAGTGCAAATAGCCTCTGCCAAATAAAAATTCTCTAATCATTTATCCACCCACATGCCATCCCAGATGTGTATGACTTTATTTCTTATGTAGAACACAAAGAAAGATTTTTAGAAGAATATTTCAGCTCTGTAGGTCATTTCAATGCAAGTGAATGGTGGCCAGAACTTTGAAGCTCTAAAAAGCAGATAAAGGCAACATTTAAGTAATCCATTCAACTTCAGTGATTTAATCAATGTCTTCTGAAGTGATCCAGTCGGTTTTGGGTGAGAACAGACCAAAATATAATTCCTTTTTATTGTACATCTCACCATTGCAATGTCTAAGCCTGATCATGATGTCAGGCTCGATTACATATCAGTACATATGGATTGCTTTAATACTTCCTTTATCTGCTTTTTGGAGCTTCAAAGTTTTGGTCACCATTCACTTACATTTTATGGACCTACAAAGCTGAGGTTTTCTTCTAAAAATCTTCGTTTGTGTTCAGCATAAGAAAGAAAGTCATACAAATTAGATGGCATGTGGGTAAGTAAATGATGAGAGAATTTTCATATGTGGGTGAATGCAGGTACTTCAAATGTAAGTACAATGCAATAATACGTATGTACATAATAAGTACATTGTATTAAATACTTAAGTTTATAAAAAAGAAAAAGAAAGAAAATACTGTTGCAAATGTTTTTTAAACTACCGGTACACGTTTTCATATGAACAACCTGTCAGTAATGACACTGAAGTTATAATTACTTTCAGAAATGAAAAAATCAGTCAAAAACAGCTAACCATAACTGCTAGATCAAAACTCGGGTAAAATGTCTTTACAAAACCGTTTATTTTGCTCATTCAGCAGTGGTGCTGTAGATTCAGTAGCAATGTACTGCTTGAACTGCTGGAATGCACATGTATAATTGCTCTTTTACATAGTATATACTGTATATTCAATTGACACTAACCTGATGTTACTCAGACCGCTTGCTTCAACATTTTGTTTAAAAGCATGTTTATAACCCCAAGAAAAGGTGGTTAACTTATTGCTAAATAAGCTTTGCTTATTTATTTATTTTTAGGGCAAATTGGCCAGTTTGGTGGTGCTGGAGGCAATATTATTGAATTATTGTGTTATTTAATTATTTAAAAATGAAATTTTATATGAAGCACTTAAGAAGACAAAATAATACAATTATGGAAAATAGCATTATATTTAATTAAAGACTATGATTGCGATAATCTTTTGTGACTTTTATGATACTCACAGATAATTCTGAAGCATGGAGTTTTAGCATGCTGATTTATATGTGATGTTGTAATAGATTCTGCAAAAGCTCTTTTCTGGGTGGTTTGAAAGGGGGCATCATGGGGTCATCTGAGAGACACATGGAAATCTCCAAGTTTCAGCAGAAGTTTGGAAGAGGGTTGACCAGGACTTCTTCTCTAGTTATAGTTGTAGTTTCAATGCAAACCAGACAGGAGGTTAACCTAAGGAATGCCATCTCAAACAGTCTCTGCTTACAGTGAGATGGTGCAAGGTTCAGTGAGGAATGTCACATGTAATAGTTTCACAACTTTTGTCAGACCTCAGGGGTATGTGTTTGTGAAACGAGGAGTTTCAAAGAGAGTGAGAGAGAGAAAAAGAGAGAGGAAATATCCAGGAATGTGGTTTCCGCTGTATCTGTCAACAGTATGAGCGAGAATCGCCTAGGAAGACTTTATTTAACGAGTGTGTTAGGTTTTCCTGCCCAGCTGCATACTTGGGGGACTCCCTCTCTCCCACAGGGTTTGAAACCACACACACATACTGGCATCCTTTAGCCACATTACCTTCAATAAATATACATGGCACGCAATATGGATAGTTAGATAGATGTGTTTTGTATTATATTACAGAATATTAAATAAAATTTTATTAAATAAAATTGTTGGAAAAAATAAATCCATAAAAAGAACACATAAACCGTGCACACATATTAACAACCATTCAAGTGTTTGGTCAAAAGGAATACATTTACTTTTACTTGAGTGAGAGAGACATGCCAATCTTTCAGTATTGAGGAAACAGGGATCCGAAATAGAAACAAACACATTGAATGATTTTGCTAAATCATTTCACTCTCTGCATGTGACGTACAGGTACATACCTGCATATCCTTAAGAGCAAGAGAATAATAGAAGAATATGTGTGTGAGACTTGCTGCACTGATGGATTCATTGATTTATATTTGGAATATAGAAGAGTAAAGCAACACTATGTCTTCGATATGCTCTGATGCTATCATTTGTATGAAATAATAGTTATCTGTCAGTATATACTGTACCACCAAATACCAACATCGGCCAGCAGATGTAATGGCCTGCATAATGCACTGCTGAAGTAGTAACAGGTGCTCCATTCAATGTTTGCCTCAAGGTGTTTTATTTCATATGGACATCGAAACAAAAAGGTCTGGCTGAAATATGGTTAGTACGTCATGTCTCTCTTTCTGCAGTACCACTCCCTCTCACTGTCTTTTCTCTCTCTTTCTCTTTGAACGTGAGAGAGGAAGAGAGGACAGAGAAAAACAGCCTGTTGGACTGGTAGAGTGGGTCTCCTTATTGAGAAACATCAATTTAGCTCATTGTACAATAAACTTTGTATAAATGTGTGTATGAGCCATACCGGTGAACATTTGCATGTTTGCATGTTCTTCTGCTTGTGATTAAAATGACATAAAGTACAATAAAGTCCTTCATGGTAAAATATATTTACCTACATTGTATGTGAGAGACATACAGTGGCACCAAAGAGTATTTGTACACTTAAAGGGGATAGTTCATCTAAAAATGGAATCCTCACCACTGGGCGAAGTCATCCGAGCCCTTGCAGACATGCAACAGATGCAGCCGTGCATTTTAAGTCTAGGCCTTCAGTGCGATTCATGCCATTAAGAAAACACAGTTTCACAATGAATAAGACGCTATGCCTATCGTACATTGCGTGACAGTCAACTAATAATACCAACTGACATTTTAAAAACACATCCATGCACGAAAGCCAAAACTTGAAATGACACTTAATGCTCAAGCAAGCCTAATTTTCACTGCAGCATGACTGTTTTGTGAAATGAACATCAAAAATCATAATTTTTCATATGAATCTAACAAGGAGGTCTATAATACCTGGAAAAATATATCTAATAATATTTGCGATTTAAATGTTGCTTGCAATAAATTTCATTTCGTCAGGGTACACGGTTATGCTGCATTCCATTCAAGTTGGATGTGGAATATTCCTACTTGATATCTCTGACCATAAATGCATTCCATTCCCCGATATTCAGAACTCCAATGCTCCTGTTAGCTTAGCAGGGGTTTGACTCTCATTAGAGATGTCTCCTAGCAACCCAACTAATAAACAATGCTGCAGCGCTAGCATTTGTGCTTCAGGTGTACGATTATCAAAAGAGATTATAATGTTTTATACACCTGTTTCTGCAGGCATTTGTTAAACAAGCTTTAATATCATGTAATGTAGAAACAAATTCATTTATCGATGTTACTTAATAAAGTGAATGTTTATCACTTTGTATATCTCCCTGAGTGTCAACATGTTTGTGTGACATCATGCCCCTGCATCTCGGTGAAATCGGAGTTGAGAATTTCTGCACGAGCCTACAAGTTGTAATTCTGACTTCAAGATGCATTCCATTGCACTTTTCCTAGTAGGAAGTTGTAAAATCCGACTTTCCAAGTTGAATTGAACACAGCACTACTTTTCAAAACTTGATCCGACACTGAATGCTCAAGCAGCCTAATTTACACTTAGAAAACTCCTGATGTTGCTATAACAACGCAAAAAGCACTTACCAATTTACTTGAAGTGAAAATCAGTCCTCCTTTCCTGTTTAATAAATTAAGCAATCACACAGTCATGCAGAACATCTCATGTTTTTAAATCCATAAGGATCTCTTTCTCAATGGCGACAACAGCAGTGATGACGATCTCGCGCTTTTCACTCTTGAATTACGTACATCACTTAAAGCATGATTGCATCACTCAAGGCCAGCTAGAAGGCCTCCACCGGGACATATCCTAAAGATCACACCAACCAAGAACAAATAAATCAATTTGATTGGCTGATGAATTTGACAATCTGACTTTAGTTGCTCATTCTTTTGCACTGTTGAAGGATTCTGTGGAAATTCTAAAGGCCTGAGGGGGTGGAGCTCAAACTCACGCATTGCTTTGGCTAACGAGCTTGGCTTCAGGCATGCGATTTGTCACACTTTGCTTGTAAGCATCAAGGAATAAATTCTGACTGGATAAACTTTTAGTTTTTCTCTATTTGTTTGTAGATTAATTAAGAGTGGAAAGCGATTAAAAATACATAGGCAAAAAGGTGATTGAGAATGAAAGGATGAAAAATATTTATTTATTTGGCATGTTAGGCCAGCAGAGAAGGCTTTGCTGGCCCTGAGAATTTGCCACTGAACAGATGCAACATCAGGCCCTCCTGGCCCAGGAGCAGTGCCTCCAGGAGCTCCTCCAAGCTCAAATGGAGCATCGGCAGGCCTGGTACCCCAGAAGTCCTCAGCCGCAACCCCGGAGGCAGCAATGACCATGTCCCAGCTCATGTTGACCAAGATGGGTCCTCAAGATGACCCAGAGGCGTTCGTGGAACTCTTTGAACAGACCATGACCGCCTCCAGATGGCTGAAAGCCAAGTGGGTGATTTGGCTGCTTCCGCTGCTGTCTGAGGAAGCCCAGCTCACAGCTCAGCAACTCCCCACAGACATCCAAGTGGAGTATGAGGCCCTGAAGAAAGTGAACTTATAATGGGTTGGCAGCACTCCAGAACAACACCGTCAGCGGTTTCACTCCCTCACGCTCGGCAAGGTCGGCCGCCCATTTGTTTATGCCTAGCTGCTCTGTGATGCCTGCCAGAAGTGGGTCCGGGCCGGGGAGGAGTGCGATGCCAAGGTGGTGATCGATCTGATGGTGTTCGTGCAATTCATCGCTCGTCTGCCAAGGGGAACTGCAGAGTGGGTCCAATGCCATTGCCCAGCATCGCTGGATGACACTGTCCAGCTGGCAGAGGATCAGATGGTGGCCAATCCGGGGGCCGGAGAGCCCTCGTCATTTTATCAATAGGGAATTCTCCCCCTAAATTGCTTCCCAGGTTTCGGGGTTTGCCTATTCCTCCCATTTCCACTGTCCCTTTCCACTCTCACTCCCAGATTGGTGGACCCGCTGCCACGGACACGGGCGTGAAGTCTGGGCCGGTTTGTTGGAGCTGTGGGGAGCCCGGGCATTTCCAGGACCAATGCCCGGTGATGGAGGTGGGGACATTGGTTTAGGTCCCTGACCCACCGCAGGCCGCCCCGATCGAGCTGGGATGAACCGCATACCTGTGAGTATTAAGGGAGGTACATACCAGGCCTTGACCAAGTGAAAGTGATTGATGGTCAACCTCTTCAGCCGGATATTGCACTCTCATATCCGTATTTTTCTGTGATAAATGATCAGTTGTATCGAGTGACGCAGGATGCTTAGACAAAAGAGGATACAACCCAATTGTTGATACCGAAGAGCCGTCAGGAAATGTTATTCCAGACAGCTCATCATAATCCAATGGTGGGTCACTTATGGCAATAAAAAACATGAAACCGTCTAATGGCCCATTTTTATTGGCCGGGCATTTGTGGAGATGTTTGCAGTGTCAGCTGGTGAATCCGCCGGCCACCCCGAGAGCACCTTTGCACCCGCTTTCTTTGATTGAGGCCCCCTTCAAGAGAATTGGCATGGACCTCATAGGGCCATTAGAGCGGACCGCACCCGGACATCACTTTGTGTTGGATCAGGTGGACTAAGCAATGCGATATCCGAAGGCAGTGCCTCTACGCAACATTTCAGCATGTAGTGTTGCAGAGGCGCTCTTCAGAATCATCTCCCGAGTGGTGATTCCTAAATAAATCCTCACTGATCAAGGCACTACTTTCATGTCACGTACACTATACGAACTGTATGAATTATTGGGAATTAAATCGACTCAGATAAGTGTGTGCCACCCACAAATGGACGGCTTGGACAAATGGTTTAATCAAACCCTGAAAATCATGATTCATAAGTTCATGCACGAAGATGCTCGGAATTGGGATAAGTGGCTTGAACCCCTGTTATTTGCAGTTCAAGAGGTCCCGCAAGCCTCCACGGGTTCTCCCCATTTGAATTATTGTATGGGCGTAAGCTTCGCGGTGTCTTAGATGTCGTGAGGGAAAATTGGGAGGAGGGACCTTCAAACAGCAAAAACAAAATTCAATACGTTCTTGACCTGGGAGCAAATCTCCACATTGGGGCAACTATCACAGGAGAATTTGCTACAGGCTCAAGAACGTCAGTCCCGCCTGCATAACAGGGGAGCTCAGCTACGGGAATTTACACAGGGAGATAGAGTCCTTGTATTACTACCCACATCAAGCTCTAAATTACTTGCAAAGTGCAAGTGCCCTTTGAGGTCACACGGCGAGTCAGGGAAGTCCATTATGAGGATAAACGAACGAATGGGGTGGAGCACGGCAAATTTACCACCTCAACCTCTTAAAACCGTGGAGGGAAGTGGTCCCCGTGGCTTTGGCGACGGTGGTACCAGAGAGGGAGGAGCTTGGGCCGGAGACAAACTTAAAAAACAATTGAGGCACCCCGGTCACTTGCGGAAACTTCCTCTCGCCATCACAAATCATGGACGTGGCCAAGTTGCAAAGAGAATTCTCTGACATGTTCTTGCCCCTTCCCGGTCATACGAACCTCATAAAACACCATATCAAAACAACCCCAGGGGTAGGTACGCAGTCATCCCTACCGATTACCCAAAAAAAAAAAAAAAGTGGTTCGGGAAAAATTAAAGGCCATGCTCAATATGGGGGAAATAGAAGAATCCCACAGTGACTGGGCCAGCCCGGTGGTGCTGGTTCCGAAGACCGACAGCTCGGTCCGGTTCTGTGTGGATTATAGAATGGTCAACGCGGTGTCTAAATTTGACACGTATCCAATGCCTCGTATTGGCGAACTGCTCGATCGGTTGGGCGCGGCTTGCTTTTATTCGACACTGGAATTTACAAAGGGTTATTGGCAGATCCCCTTAACACCAATATCCCGTGAGAAGATCCCGTGAGCCTTCTCCACACCATTTGGCTTGCACCAATTCATGACCATTCCGTTCGGTTTGTTTGGGGCCCCGGCTACGTTTCAGCACCTTATGGACCTGCATACGCCACTGCCTATCTGGATGACATCATTATATACAGTAATGATTGGCAGCGGCATATGAAACATCTGAGGGTGATTCTGAGGTCACTACGATGGGTGGGATTCACGGAAAAACCCAAGAAGTGCACAATTGGACGGGTGGAGGTACGGTATCTGAGGTTCCACTTGGGTCACGGGCAGGTACGTCCCCAAATTGATAAGACCGCAGCGGTTGCGGCCTGTCCGAGACCCAAGACCAAAAAGGAGGTGAGAGTTCCTGGGGCTGGCTGGCTATTATAGAAGGTTTCTGCCTAATTATTCAGACGTCACCAGCCCGCTGACTGATCTCACTAAAAAGGGAGCCCCAGAACCGGTCCAGTGGTCAGAGCCATGCCAACAGGCTTTTATACAGGTGAAAGCTGCGATTTGTGGCAGGCCATTGTTACATGCTTCTGATTTTGCTCTCCCTTTTGTTCTACAGACCGACGTGTCAGACTGGGGGTTGGGAGCCGTACTGTCCCAGGTGGTCGAGGGGGAGGAGCACCCGGTGCTGTACATCAGCCGGAAGCTTTTGGCGAGAGAGACGAGGTACAGCACCGCTGAGAAGGAGTGTCTGGCCATCAAGTGGGCAGTCCTCACCCTTTGGTACTACCTCCTGGGACGGGCTTTCACCCTCTGTTCGGACCATGCCCCGCTCCAGTGGCTCCATCACATGAAGGATACCAACACACAGATCACCCGTTGGTATCTGGCTCTTCAGCCTTTTAAGTTCGAGGTGGTCCACAGGCCAGGGGCGCAGATGGCTATTGCGGACTTCCTCTCCAGAAAAGGGGGGGGGGGTATGTGGTGTAGGGGGCGTGGTTGTGAATGGAGAGCGAGATCAGGAGATGAGAATGGTAAGGATCATCATCTGGCAATGATTGTCTCTAACAGCTGTTTGTCATTGCAGTGAGAGTTGGAGACGGATTTAAGAGCGAGCCAGATGCCAGTCAGGGGAGAGAGCAACCACGCGCCCACAGAGACTAGAGTGTTTGAAGAAGTAAAGTTTTCTGTTAAAAATAAAATACCTTGGAACTCGCCGACTCCCGCTTCCTCCTTGCCCCAACCACGAACACTGTGACAGTTGCGTAACAAAATATCAAACCAAGTAGCATTTATTTTAAGAAGTATAGTACGAAGACATGTTTAATGCAAAACATTTCACAAAAAAAAAAATAAATAAATAAAATAATCAAATATAAGACAAAAAGTATTTTGGTGACTTTTTGGTAGTTAATGTGGTGAACAACAACTGTGGTTACTCTGCTGGAACATCTGTGTAGACTTGAGGTTGGTTAAAAATAATTGAAAATGGCTCAGAAAAGTTAGTTCTGAGAGCAGTTCTAACATAATTTGTTCTTAGATGCTACTTGGTTTTATATTTTGTATCTAATGCAATTAATATCATACATCTTTAAAGGTGCACACAGTAACTTTTTGTTTGTGTAATCTTGGACTTACAGTGACACCTAGTGGTGTGGATGCAGCATCATTTAAAATCAATAGTTTTCAATTACAGATGCCATTGTAGAAATTCAATATTAACAATCAGCCATGATTAATTTAATCCAAGAGTGAAAGTGTCCAATAACAAGATGGTTACTGAGATTAAGCAAGTAGTATTCAACTGGTCATGTGATTGAAAAATGGCAACCCCCATGAGGGTGCCACTGCCCCATGTAGAATAAAACAGCTTTTATAAGGTTTCTGAAATGAGTCCTCATCTCACATGAGTGATCATGATTTTATACACATTTTTAAAAATTACAGTTAATTTCTTTAGGTGTAAATCTTTTTTAATTGGGAAAAAGTTACTGAGTGCACCTTTAACTGCAGCAGTGTAACTCCATGTGCATGACAATACTTGTGTTTGCTGCCTCACGGAAATGGGAACCTAACCGAGCAGAGCTTATACTGTATACAGACAGTGACAGTTTGATTAATTTTGTTTCACTTTAATGTGAGATTTTATCATTTGGAGATCTATGTATTGTGCTTTTAAGGCTCAGAGCTCACTGTGCACTTTATTTGAGTGGTGTTTGAGAAATAATAAATGAGTAATTGAGCGTGAAATCATGAATGCCAAGTAGACTGCTGATGTCAAGATTTATAGTGAAAAGTACTTATATTTTAGTCTATTCTCACACAAAACCGAATGGATCACTTCAGAAGACATGGATTAAACAACTGAAGTATTATGGATTACTTTAATGCTACCTTTATGTGCTTTAGAGCTGGAAAATTTGGTTATGATTCACTTGCATTGTATGGGCAAACAGACTTCATATCTCCTTTAAAATATCTTCGTCTGTGATCCACGGAAGAAAGAAATTCATACGCGTTTGAGACGAGATACAGTTGAGTAAATGATGAGAGAATTATCATTTTTGGGTTACCTATCCCTTTAGTTCTCAAAAGTGTCCAAATACTTTTTGGGGCCACTGTACATAAGAAAGAGAATGAATAGCAGACAGAGTGGAGGTCATGTGATGCCATGCAAGAAGCAGACGTGTGAGCGACGAGCTCTGCGCACTTTGCTAAATTTTTAATTATTTTCATGTTATAATCCACCCAGTTACACATTTGATCTTTGAGGCAAAACATGGCAAAGAAGTCGAAATCCTCGGGCTCTGGAGACTTTAAAAGACACTTACGTGTTCAGGATGAAAGCCCCGACAGGCCTATAGACCGGGGACTCGATTTGGATGGCGCGACAGGAGAGGAGATCCAGCGTCAGTTGTCCAACATGTCGGTGATGCTGACGAAGGTTCTTGCTGACTTGGAGGATCTTGCTGTAATACGTCGATCGATTACGGCGATGGAAATAAAATTCTCTGAGTTAGTTACAAGAGTGACTGATGTTGAGAGACGAATCAATTGTCTGGAGTCTTCGGAGAGGGGATTTACCGCTAATCCACCGCGACCATAGTTTATTTGGAACATCTCCTTGAAAAGCTTGAAAATCTTGAGAATAGAAGCTGCAGGAATAATGTTTGAATTGTTGAAATTCCTGAGCATGAGGAGGGCAGAGATATGGTGAAATTCCTAGCTGAGCTTTTCCTGAGTCTGCTCGACATAACAGGCCATAAATTGGAAATCGAGCGAGCTCACAGAGTCCCAGTTCACAGATTTGCTGAGGGAGAAAGGCCCCGATCAATCCTGGCCAAATTTCTGAGATCATCCGATAAAGATCTTGTGTTGCACCAGGCGAGGAGCAAAGGGAAGCTTTCTTGGAAGAACCATAATATTTTCTTTTTCCCGGACTTTGCAAGTTCGACAAGAGAGAAACATGATCGGTTCAAAGAATGTAAGAAACTCTTACATCAGCGAAAGATCACTTTTGCTCTGATGTTTCCGGCCAAACTGAGAATAGAAACAAAGGACAGGCACAAAGTATTTAAATGTCCCAATCAGGCAATGTCTTTTATAGAATCAATGGGTGAGTAAACCATTGGGTGTTTCTCATGTGAGCGGGTCGACTCGCTGTATTTACTCTGGCTTTTGAGGAAGCTGGGCGTCATTTTGGTTTCTTTTTTCTTTTGCGTTGGCTCCGCCGAGTGGCTGGAGTTTGTTTTGTTTTGTGGATTAACACTTTTCCTTAAAGAAACTTTTGCATTGACGGAAGATTACTTTTGCATTGTAGTTCCTGGCCAGTTTGAGAGTGGACACTACGGATGACCGCAAATATCTACATGCTCACACAAAGGATGTCTTTTATAAAGTTGACGGATTGAGTAAGTCATGGTATATACTTTTATGCGGCCTCCAAGTGAATTGGCTCGACCATCCGGGGAACCGGGATGCCGGTTTTGTTTCTTTTTGTATTGGTTCCTCCTAGCAACTGGAGCTTGTTCTGTTGAATAACACTCCTTTGGAACAGCTGTGGATTAATCTGTTCGTTCTTCATGCTTATTCCTCCTGCTGGCTGGAGTTTGTTTTGTTGAGTATTTTTACGGGACATTGGAATGATTACGTCATCCGCTGAACTCATAACAGCTGGCTCACTGAATATTCGTTTGTCTGTCCGAGGAATCTGAACGGTTTTATATCAGCTGGAATTTGTTTTGTGGAAGATCACACCTTTGAGACAGTTCTGTGAATGAATCTACACATTCTTTGTGTTTATTCTTCTATTGGCTGGGGTTTATTTTACAAAGTATTTTCTGTTATTTAATTTTGCCTCACAAATTTGTGAGGCAATACTGAGCAATCCGATGGCAAAGTTGTTGTGGGCGTTCATGGACCTTTTGAGTTTAGAGGGATTGTCGCCGGTTGGCGCTTTCATGTGTGGGGTTAATGTGCACGATTTTCTTTTTTCTGTTTGTTTTGTTCGGGGGAAGTTCGGGGTTTGATTGTTTCACTAATGGGGAATGTGGTCTGTATAATTTTGTTTTTGACACACAATTTATTTTTCTACTATATCAAAATGTCAAATGTTAATATGAGTGTACTATCTCTCTCCACATGGAATGTAATGGGGCACCCCATAAAAAGAAGGAAGGTTATTACTTTTCTTAAACGTAAGAAATATGATATAGTGTTTCTTCAAGAAACACATCTCTCCCCGCAGGAAGCTGAAAAATTTGGGAAGATATGGGGTGGACATGTTTCTTTAGTGCTGGCTCAAGTAAGAGCAAGGGAGTCATTATATTGATTAATAAACATTTACAATTCAAATGTCTCAAACAGACTTAAGATAAATTAGGGAAAGTCATTATTGTTTTAGCTGAAATTCAGGGGCAAAGGTTGATTTTGGCTAATATTTACACACCTAACGCTGATGATCAGGGCTTTTTTATAGATTTTATAGAAGGGATGTTGCATGCCTCTGGCACCCCTCATGATGTAATATTGGGAGGAGACTTTAATCTTTTGATGAACTTAGTCCTTGATCACAGTGAAACAAAAGGGTGTAAGCCCCCTAGAGCAACAGTAACACTTCACAGGATGTGTAAAAATATTGGTCTTGCAGATATCTAGCGACTTATGAACACATCTGGTAGGGACTATACATTTTTTTCATCAGTTCATAAGATTTATTCTAGAATAGATTTTTTTTTATTTTTATATCTAAGTCCCTCATTTCATCTGTTGTTGATTGCTCAATTGGAAGTATCTTAGTCTCAGGTCACTCCCTGGTGAGTTTAGAGATGTTGCCACATACAGAGAAAAAGAAATCATATAGTTGGCACTTTAATGTATCCCTTTTGCAAAATTCTGATTTCCAACAAATGTTAAAGACTGAAATCAGTGTTTATATGGAGACCAACTGGTCCTCAGTATCCTCTGTGGGCATGGCTTGGGAGGCACTTAAGGCGGTTCTTAGGGGTTGGATCATACAGTATGCCTCATTCATCAAAAAATCCAAAGCACGAGAACTAGTGGAATTGGAAGAGAATATTAAAAGTGCCGAGGCAGAGCTGAAGTGTCAAATGTCATCTGATGGTCTCAGAGAATTTATCCATTTGAAATACAGATAAAATAATATTTTGTTGCGGAAAGTGGCGTTTTGGTTGTTCAGGGCAAGACAGTCATACTTTGAGTTGGGGGACAAAGCAGGGAAGCTTTTGTCTAGATATATAAAGCAGAGAGAGTCTTTTTCTACCATTCCTTCAGTGAAATCTGCTGGTGGTGAAATATTTACCTCAGCCATTGATATTAACAATGCTTTTAAAGAATTCTATCTTGATCTCTATAGTTCCACATCTTCGTCTACTGATGAAGACATTAGAAACTTTGTGGAACCATTAGAACTCCCTAAATTGAGCAAAAAAATTCTCTTGATTCTGAGATAATCTTGGAGGAGCCTGATGAGGTAATTAAGGCCTTGCCTATAGGCAAGGCTCCAGGGCCAGACGGTTTTGCCGCTGAATTTTTTAGATTTGACAGAATTGGCTCCACTTTTGTTAGAAGTTTATACTGAATCATTAAAGAATGGAAAACTTCCGCCAACCATGACACAAGCCCGGATCAGTCTGATCCTTAAAAAGGACAAAGATCCAAGTGAGTGTAAGAGTTACCATCCAATTTCCCTGATCCAACTAGATGTAAAAATTTTATAAAAAATATTGGCTAACCGATTAAGTAAAGTTATGACATCTCTTATACATATAGATCAGGTGGGGTTTATTTGGGTCCGCAGCTCTTCTGATAACATTAAGCATCTCATCAATATCATGTGGTCAGTGGTGAATGATCAGACTCCGGTCGCTGCCATCTCACTTGACGCCGAAAAGGCATTTGATATGGTAGAATGGGATTATCTTTTTAAGGTTTTGGAAATATACGGGTTCGGGAGTACGTTTATTGGATGGATTAATTTACTTTATAGACACCCAGTAGTGGCGATACAAACAAATGGATTAATTTCAGATTATTTTACTCTGAATAGGGGCACCCGGCATGGTTTCCCTCTTACCCCATTATTGTTCTGTCTTGCCCTGGAAACATTGGCAGCCTTGATAAGAAAGGAGGATGATTTTCCAGGGGTGGTGGCGGGAGGTATGGCGCATAAACTCTTGCTTTACGCAGATGATATTTTATTATTTGTCTCTGACCCCACTAGATCTATGCCTTGCCTCCACAGAATTCTTAATTCCTTTTCTAAGTTTTTAGGATATAGAGTCAATTGGTCTAAATCCGAAGCTTTGGCTCTGACAGCATACTGCCCAGAAACGTCTTTCCAGCAAGGTTAATGTTATTAAAATGAATTGTATTCCAAAATTCAAATACTTGCTGCAGTCTCTCCCTGTAGATGTCCCCCTCTCTTATTTCAAGCAATTTGATAGCATAGCGAAGGCCTTCATTTGGAATGGTAAGCGTCCCAAATTACATTTCAATAAGTTACATAGGCTGATTGACAAAGGTTGTCTAGGCCTACCCAAGATTTTGTTTTATTATTATGCATTCGGTCTCAGACATTTGGCTCATTGGTCGCTTCCACCTGAGAGAGCCCCTCCCTGGTTCTGTATAGAACAGGAAGTTCTTGCCCCTATTTTGCCACTGCAGAGCCTTTCTATCAAATTAATAGGAGAAGCTAAGTTACATCCCGTTATCTCGCACTTGAACTCAGTATGGACAAAAGTGTCCAGACTGTTTAATTCGGACATTTTTTTAAATGTTGCCTCGAGCATATGGCTGAACCCCAAATTATGCATCAACAAGTCCCCTTTTTGCTGGTCAGAGTGGATTGGGAGGGAGGTTACTACACTCGGTGACCTATATGAGAATGGAGTGTTGAGATCCTTTCAAAATTTGGTTCAACTTTCTGGTATTTATAAGTATTTACAGCTGCGCCACCTGCTCTGTACTGTTTTTGGGAGTGGTTTACACACCCCTAAAGCGGCAGATACTCTGTGAGTGGTGATTACTGCTTTTGGAAAAGGTCATGAAGCATCGGTGTATTACTCCCTACTAATTCAGAGTCTGGGGGACGGAACTTCAACTTCTCTAAAGAGATTTTGGGAGAAAGATCTAAATTTGGTATTGGAGGAGGGAGAGTGGGCTGGGATTCTAAAAAACGTCAAATTTGCATCTAGAGACGCAAGGGTTCACCTCATGCAATTTAAGGTCAATTTAAGATTGGACCCCCTCTAGATTGCATAGGCTTGGTCTTAAAGACACACCCACCTGCTGGCGATGTCAATCAGAAGATGGAGACACAACCCATGTCTTTTGGGGATGTGTTAAGATGCAAGAATTTTGGATGAGGATTCAGAGTTTTATGTGCGAGGTTTTGGCCTCTCAGATTTTATTTTGCCCCAGACTCTGTATCTTAGGAGATGAGGCAGTCATTAATTTGGTGAACAAGCACATGAAAAACTGGGTCCTAACTAGTATTATGATCGCCAGACAGATCACTTTGAGGAGTTGGAAGTCGGCTGGAGCGCCCCCGTTTCAGGAGTGGTGTTCAGAGATGGCCAGAGTGGCAGCTCTTGGGGTTGGGGGGGGGGTATCCAGAAGATACCCCCCCTGGGGAGTTTAGACATGTTTGTGAAGAAGTGGGGCAGATATCTGTCTTTTTTGGAGGGCTCTCGGGGAGGGACAGTGGAGAGAGAGGTGTAGGGGTTTTATGTGTGTGATTAGTTTTATTTTATTTTTTTAATTTTATTTGTTTATTTTTGTTGTGTGCCTATGGTTGTGTGACCACTGGAGTGTTGTTGGGGGTCGGGTGGGGGATTGGGGGGTTGGATAGTGGGGGTTGGATATTGATTCTGTATATGTGTGTTCTGCTATTTATATTTAATGGTTGAATCAATAAAAAATGTTAATCGCAAAAAACAAAAAAGAAAAACAATGCATGATATCTGTAGACTACTGTATTTGTATTTGCTAAAGTTTGATGTTGTACTCTAATTTAGCCTAATACCTACTTCAGTAAATGCTGTATTCAGTAACACAAATCTAATCAAAACACATATTGCCCTTATAAACTGCAAACTGTTATGAAAATCTGAATATTGTAATTATTACGTACTACGTTCGATGCTGAAACTTAAATACCTTTTCATAATAATTCTTTAGACAAGTTGAACTTTAGTCATGACGGTGGTGCGCTAATATTCCGCATACAGTACAACAACATGGGCAAGCCTATGTGGGACCCACATTACTTAACCAATATGACACCCGCATAATATGCCCAGTTTCAGCCCATGCCCACTCGGAGCCCATGCAGCCTGGATATAACCCACATGGGGCCCAGATATACATGCTGGCTGGGATTCTGTGACTTTGTTGTGTGTTCACTGTTAAGTGTCAAAATATAGTCATATTTTATATGGCAATGTTAATAAGTAAGATAAATGTGTAAAGGTGTTTGTTGTTTATTTATTTATTGTCATTTCTAAAATGCTTGAGCTTGGGAAATCTATATAAATATTGTCTTGTCAGGATTTTTGGTTTGTTTGTGTTGTTCAAAATTCTGTTCTTCACTGTATGTATAACAAGAATCTTCTCACCCAGAACAGAAGGTTAGCTGTGGTCATACAGTATTATCAAGATCTTACAGTTTGTATAGAGATTTAAAGTTTCATTTTACTTTTGTTGTGATAGTGCAACATCGGCCCATAAAAATCACAGTTCTCTGAAAAAAAAAAAACAACAAAAAAAACAGACAGAGTGAGGGAAGTCTGGAAATACTTTTCACATATTCCTGACGTGCCATAGCTATTGTAAGGCAGCTTAAATTGCTATTTTCGCAACCGAAACTCATAAGCACAGTCTCTCTTGCACAAATGCATAATCACTATGGTTGGAAGCACCACATGAGGCAAGAACATCATCAGCAGCTCTTTATTAACATTATTAGCTTTATTCTTACACAACCTCAAAATGATAATGATGTTGCATACTGTAGTGTCAAAGGTCAGACATGTTATTCTGTCAATATCAGAAAACAACCAGCAGATGGCACTGTTCACATTTACTCAGCAAATCTGGGATTAGCACAAGTAACAACATCTTGAAGATTGTTCTTTTGGAACAACCTTGGATTCTTATCAGCCTTATATAAATAACTTTGTCTTAGTTAGTCTTGCATGGGTGTATGAGTGATTCTGTTATCCAAAAGAGTTAGAGGAGATGAAAGAAGTCGTTTGGTACAGTGCAATGATGTGGAACATCAAACTCACAAGAACTGCTTGCATTCCTCCCTCTCTCTCTCTCTCTCTCTCTTTCTCTGTTCCCCTTCACTTCTTTCTTGGTTTAATTGTTAAAATTTTTTCCAGATGTAACCCCCATTCACTGGTAATACTCAGGAGAACAACTGATCCTTGTCTCCAAACCATCTGTGGCTGACCGGTACAATGTTGTAGGCTCATTTATTCTATGCTTAACAAAAATGACTGTAATTGCGGTAAAGCTTCACACCATTACAGTTGTTTTTAAAGTCATGAAACATAATATTTAATCAAGTGTGTTCCTGCAGTCATGTGTTTTTGTAGTTATTGTTTATGTCGACTGCAACAAAAGAAAATATTTCACTGTCCCTGCAACATCATTTTAGTAATGCTGCCAGCGTTTTGAGGGTTTTTAAAAGAGTACATGCATAGGTGTTTCTTCAACTTTGTTGAAGGGGTTCAACATGTTCCAGGGGTTGATTTTTTATTAAAACAAACAGATTTCAACTCTTATTATTATTATTATTATTATTATTATTATTGTCACATTAGAAATGACTTGGAAACTTTTTACCGGGCCTTCTTCATTTATTTCTGGTACATTTCAAATGACTTTTATGTATAGATTTGACTGTTTTAGTCTTGTCTTAGACATAGACTTTTAGTATTAAACTGAAGACCCATTATAAAAATACATATTGTAACACATTTAAAACTATGATAATCTAAAATTAAAAATAAACATAAACCATTTCAGTATTTTTCAAAAATACTACCTGTCCCACAGTGTTCGGTGTCATTTCTACCACACCAAACAATTTTACCCCTAATATTTTTTTCTTCCAAAAGTTAGAGTACTTGTTTAACATGTCGACAAAATTGTCATTGAAGAGCTGACATGAAGATGAGTTGAGATGAAATATGAGACAAGTGATGTTTAAAGAAAATTCAATGTAAATATAACTTGTGAGCAGAATATGTTTATAAGGCATCTTTTCCGATCAAGCAATAATTTTGCCAAATTATGCGAAAAGTGTAAAAATATTGTTTTAATCGTATGTATTTAGGATGCATAAAATATACACTATGAAATTAGCCTTAGCAAGACAAAGGAGTCTGACATTTTATTTCAAAGACATTAAAGATGTCTTTTCCATCACTGTCATTTCCACCGTGGAAACGCAATACAGAATTTGAGAAAAGAATAACAAAATTGATCAAATCTCCTGTGATGCATGTACTGTATATACACTGCAGGACATTGTTAGTAGACACATTTTTCAAAACTAGTGAGAGTGTAAAAAAAAATTTTTTATTGAGTCTACTTTTTAGAAATCCACTGTGCTGAAAGTGCCCAAAGTTGAAGAAACATCCAGATATTGTATGTGTATAAGCCAACCTTCTGTTTCCGATTTCACTGTGAGATCAGTCTAGTATACAGACTGTTATTTGGGAGTTAATTCTACCTCAATAAATACCATCTGGACTGTAGAGCTGAGTTCAAGTAAGAGGTCAAGTTTCTAGCTGTAACCTCATTTAACATGATACTAAAACATGCAAATGCATATTCACAGAGAGGATTAAAGTGACAAAAGTTTATCCTTGTTTTACTGTTTCAGATGTTCAGTTATATTTTTAAGATTTTGTGCATTTAATAAAACCCAGACACACTTTATGTAAAGGGAAGTGGAGAGTTAATGCCTGTAGAGCAGAACTAGGTTAAAGAACTTAATGACCCAACCAGCTGCTGCTCATGTCAACCCCTCAAATCTCTCTTTCTCTGTTCTTGTTCACTTTTTCACCCACTTCTTTCTCTTGTTCTCACGACATACCGAAACAGAGATATACACAGTTGCAATGGCCCAAAAACCTGCAGACAGACAGAAATGCAAATTAATTTATACACAAATTTTTCACAGACAGAGAGAGTAAAACAAATGCATGCATTCATAAATGTGGTATTGTAAACTTTATGATGGATTGACAGTTTGGAAGCTGCTCATCTCGCATTTTGTTTATTTTAGTGAATGAGGGATGGTGAATGAGTGGTGTGTTTTTATGGCAAGCTGTTGTTCATCAGTAAGGCAACATGTGTTTCCAATAGGCAATCCCCATGCTTTCGCTGAGAGGGTGATCGTTACTAAGAGACGTACCTCCAGAAGAGGGAGAGAGAGACTGAGAAAGAGATGTATTTGTGTGTGTGCACACATATACTGTATGTATGTGGGTCAATGATGTGATGCTCATTTTTTTTTTTTTTTTTTGTCCAGATCTATTTAGTTATTCAAACAAAGCAAAAACAAAACATTTTAAAATGCAATTCACACAGAACAATGACTTGAATACGGCTCTGCTGCATGAACATGTTTTCTGTTACTGAGTTCAAAGTAATTTAGATTTTTTATTTTATTTTTTTATTTTTGTACTTTTGGCCGAACTGACCCTTTAACACGCTGCAGGACTATATGTATCTGCTAACTCGTGAATTTACATATCCTGCATGTCTCATTCCCCATCTGTCTCTTTCTCCCAGTCTCTGTCTCCTTCCTCCTTTTCTTTTTTCTCTCCCTCTTTCTCCCTTCCATTTCTATTATGTTCTCTCCATTTTTTTATGTAGTTTGCTCTCCTCATTTCTCATTTTCCTGCATTAATACTTCAAGGATAGGACCATACGAATTTATTCTCTTTCTCCCATCACTTATCTCTCTCACTACTTCTGAATTGCTCCCTCTTGTCTATTCTATCCAATACATGTGGATTTAAGACAGTCGCATAGTCCTTATTTTGTTTTTTATGTATGTGGTGCAGCTGTGTATAGACACGACAACATTTAAATGGACAAAACATTTTTCTTCATCTCTAGCGTGTGTCAGCCAACAAATTTATATGAGGGCTAGACAGGAAATGACCCTCTGGGGGTGTGGGGGTTCCTTACACACAAACATATGCAAAAACACACTCCCATGTGCAAAGGTATGCAACTGCTTTTTACTACAGCTATTGCATTTTTGTTTCATTCTGTTTATTTATGTTGCTTAAAGGAATATTCTGAGTTCAACACAAGTTAAGCTCATTCAATAGCATTTGTGGCATAATGTTGATTGCCACAAAAAATAGTGAGGCACTTACAGTGGAAGTGAATGGGGGCCAATACGTAAATGTTTAAATACTCACTGTTTTTTTGTTATTAACAATTTTATTGATTCCAAAGGTAAAACATACAAACACATCATAAAAAATGGAATCAATTATTCACATTATCCCCCCCCCCCCCCACACCCAACTAAACTACAAATCCATCTCCAAAGCCACTCCCCGAGAACCCTCCAAAAAAGCCAAATAACCCCATCACTTCCTGATGAACAAATCCCATTTCCCCAGCCTTCTAAAAAACATCTCCTCTAACGCCACCACCTCACCCATCTCCCCGGACCATTCCCTAAAATACTCACTGTTTACAATGTACAGCCACAAGATGTAAACAATATGCATGTTCACATAGAATTAGTGTGATAAAATTGCTTTTTTAGACTTTGTTAAATCCAATTTTTCAACTTTGTCGACATGACGATGTAAAACGGCCCGATGATTTAAACAATGTAACAGCTCAACTAATACACAAGTTTTAACAGAATAATAACATGTCATTTAAGTGCTTTTATAAAATTATAAGCTTCACATATCAGCCTCTATACAATCCAAAAAATTGGCCCCATTCACTTCCATTGTCAGTGCCTCACTGTTACATTGATTTTTGCTTAGGAGGGACATTTCGAAAAAAAAATGTTGCATTTTGCCAAAAATGCTGTCGATTTAGCTTAAATTGTAATAAACCCAGATTATTTCATTAAAAATATACTGTATACGAACCCTTCGCCCCGGACAGCGAGCCACACGTTTACACTATCCTTAATACAGGATTACATTAACTGCGAACTTCTGAAATATATATATATATATATATATATATATATATATATATATATATACACATACATACACTGGCAGCCAGAAGTTTGGAATAATGTACAGATTTTGCTGTTTCGGAAGGAAATTGGTACTTTAGTTCACCAAAGTGGCATTCAACTGATCACAATGTGTAGTCAGGACATTATTTATGTAAAAAACAGCACCATCACTATTTGAAAAAAAATCTAGACAGTTCCAGCAGTCATCACTCCAACACCTTATCTTTGAGTAATCATGATAAATTGCTAATATGGTACTAGAAAATCACTTGCCATTATATCAAACACAGTTGAAAGATATTTGGTTAATTTAATGAAGCTTAACATTGTCTTTGTGTTTGTTTTTGAGCTGCCACAGTATGCAATAGACTGGCATGTCTTAAGGTCAATATTAGGTCAGAAATGGCAAAAAAGAAACAGCATTCTCTAGAAACTGTCAATCAGTCCATCATGGTTTTGAGGAATGAAGGCTATACAAAGCTTGAAATTGCCAAAAAACTGAAGATTTCATACAAAGGTGTACAATACAGTCTTCAAAGACAAAGGACAACTGGTTCTAACAAGGACAGAAAGAGATGTGGAAGGCCACAACTAAACAAGAGGATAAGTACATCAGAGTCTAGTTTGAGAAATAGACACCTCACATGTCCTCAGCTGACAGCTTCATTGAATTCTACCCGCTCAACACCAGTTTCATGTACAACAGTAAAGAGAAGACTCAGGGGTGCAGGCCTTATGGGAAGAACTGCAAAGAAAAAGCCACTTTTGAAACAGAAAAACAAAAAGAAAAGGTTAGAGTGGGCAAAGAAACACAGGCATTGGACAACAGATAATTGGAAAAGAGTGTTATGGATCTTAACCCCATTGAGCTTTTGTGGGATCAGCTAGACTGTAAGGTGCGTGACAAGTGCCCGACAAAACAGCCACATCTATGGCAAGTTCTACAGGAAGCGTGGGGTGAAATGTCACCTGAATATCTGGACAAACTGACAGCTAGAATGCCAAGGATCTGCAAAGCTGTCATTGCTGCACATGGAGGATTTTTTGATGAGAACTCTTTGAAGTAGTTTAAGAATTTCTGAAAAAAAAATTTTCAAATTGTAATAGTAATTTTTCATGTTATTAATGTCCTGACTACATTGTAATCAGTTGAATGCCACTTCGGTGAATAAAAGTACCAATTTCTTTCCATAAGAGCAAAATCTGTACATTATTCCAAACTTTCGTGTGTGTATATAGGCCAACTGTACAGTATATAAATATTTATGACAAGATTCTCTCTGTGCAGTCCAAAAATTCTCTCCATGTCTCGCTTCACTCCTCTTCCACGTTGTCTCTCAGTGTTTTTACCTAAAAGAAAATACAAAACATCTGGACCTTTGGTTGAATGGACGTTATTTACTGTGTTCAAGTTGGATGTAGAACAGTAATGAGAAAAAAAAAAAAAAAAAAACATATTCCACAATAACTTTTCGTTGACAAGGCATTTCTTTGCATACATTTCATTTATAGATTCAATGCTCTTGTAATTGAGTGTAGTCTACCCACGCACCCAAGAGAGCGCGCGCCTCACTTCTTCCCACGACTTGGCACGCGGCCTGAGACAAAAAAATTGGTCTGAAATTCCTTTTCTTTACTTTTCTATTTTTCTCTTCACTGCCGGTGCTTTTTAAACAAGCAGTGGAGTCCCAGATTGATTCCCCGAGGGACCTTCATGGGAAGAAAAGTCTGCTTTTTCTATCATTGAATGTGTGTGCGCGCTTGTCTCGTTCAGTGACTGCACTATCCACATCTGGAGGGGAGTGGGGCGGAGTGATCCGTGCTTGAACTCGGAGATAGGCTATGATGTGTGTGTGCGTGTGTACGTGTGCGTAATCTGCAACAGATGACTTCTTGGGGGATGACAGGCAAATGTTTCCTCGGTTGGAGTCAAAGCAGCTCGCCATGGTTCTGCATGGATAGCTCAATGCAGCTAAAAATGACACCTAAACGCACGCTAAATGTCTTAACTCAGGTGGCATTGGATTCGTAAATTTGTCTGCAGAGGAGGATTTTGGCGAAATTGGGCTGATACAAAGGAATGCATTGAGCTGCTGAACGTTTTGTTTGCGCATCAGAATGGCACATTTGTTGCTCTATAGCTTTCTTTTGTCCTGCGGTGGAGCGCTAATATTCATCGCGCCTGCTTGCGCCATTTGCCCCGAGCGATGCGACTGCCAGCACGCGCAGCACATCCTTTGCTCAAACCGCGGTCTGCGCGCGGTGCCCAAAGCGCCTCAAGTGGAGCGCGCGGGAGACGTGAGAATACTCGGCCTCGCGGGAAACTTCATTCACAACATCAGCGCGTTTGACTTCATGCGCTATGGCAACCTAATGAGGCTCAATCTCCAATTTAACCAAATAAGGAATATACACCCTAAAGCATTCGAGAAACTGTCTAAGCTGGAGGAACTATATCTGGGCAACAACTTGATTTCGACAATACAACCTGGCACTCTGCAGTCGCTGAAAAAACTCACAATATTATATAGTAATAACAACGAAATCAAGGATTTTATTTCCGAATCGTTTAGCAATTTAAATAGTCTAGTCAAGCTAAGACTTGATGGGAATTCTATTGAAGTTTTAAACGAGTCTGTCTTCAAAGGTTTGACGAATTTAATGTTTCTACACTTAGAATCGAACCAACTTTGGTACATTGAACGGAATGCCTTCTCTAGACTCAATAAACTGCAGTTTTTAAATCTATCAAACAATAAACAAACAGAACTGCGTGATATTTTTATGTTTTCTCATCTTAAGTCTCTTGCAACTCTTCTGCTCGCTGGTAACGAAATAAGGCACGTTGGAAACCAAGTATTTCAGAACTTGAAAAAGCTCACAAAACTATCGCTAAGCAGAAACAAAATATCAAAACTGGACAAAAAGGCTCTCCAAGGGCTTTCGCGCGTGAAAGAGTTCACGATTGACAGAAACGAGTTGATAGAGATCCCTGCAGGTCTATTGGACCCTCTCGAGCGTATTGAACACCTTGACTTCAGTGACAATCTCATATCTCGAGTTGACCCTGGTGCTTTCGGTCACCTCTCACATTTGAAAACCTTGAAACTAAAAAACAACCGTCTCACGAATCTGTCCGGTGGCATTTTCGCCACTAACGGCGCTCTATTTCACGTCGACCTGAATGGAAATAACTGGACGTGCGACTGTCGGATGGAGAAGCTGAAAAGCTGGATGACGGAAGCTCATTCTCAGGGAAAGCTGTTGACTGTTTTTGTGCGCTGCCATCACCCCCCAGTTTTGGCGGGAAAATATTTGGACTACGTCAATAACTCTCAGCTGGGTAATCTGAATGGATATTGCGAGTCTGAACCTCTATCTCAAGCAATGGAGAGTCGTGGAGCAGTAATGGAGACACCGGTTCTCAAGGAGGAAAGAGGGAAGAGAGGAGAGAAACATGAAGAAGATGGGATCCAAGGGGATGAAGGCGAGCAAGGGCATGTGACACCTCTAGAGAGAAAGAAGAAGAGGAAACTGGGTAGCACAAGGCCACATCCCACAACTGGGGATTCTGAAAATCTCAGGAAAACAGGGAACATCTCCTCATTGGCAAATAGTACTGATTCTTTGACAACCAAGACCATGGCCTTGACAAGTCATAGCTACCATAACCAAAATGCTGTGACCCACTTTCCCTTAGCTCTGGCCCCACAGGAACAGTTCAACCTGCCCTTACAGGAAAGAGCGAAGCATCATGATTCAAGGATTGTAGTAATCACAGATTCTTGTCAGTTCAACCATTATTCCATCTTGAATGTTAGTGTGGAAGATGTCACTTCCAATACAGCCACAGTTCGCTGGAGCACAGCTCCTGACATTGCACTGATTCATGGGAAAGAACTTCTGTTCCGTGTTTTATTTGACCGGTTTGGGCATGCTTTCCGTTTCCCACGTTATGTTTATACAGATGGATCTGACCAGGCAGTGACCCTCCAAGAGCTCCGCCCAGACTCCACCTATATCACCTGTGTGGAGAGTGTAGTGGGTGGGGTTTTGTGCCAGGTAGCTCCCAGAGATCACTGCACTGGATTTGTTACACTTTTGCCTTCAGTGACAAGTGAGGTCAACCTACAGCTCATCACAGTTGCAGCTCTGGCTGTCAATGCGCTGCTCCTCCTTCTGGTGGGCGGAGTCTGGCTGGGGCGTGTGTTGAAGAGGAGG
This sequence comes from Myxocyprinus asiaticus, assembly GCF_019703515.2. NCBI lineage: Eukaryota > Metazoa > Chordata > Actinopteri > Cypriniformes > Catostomidae > Myxocyprinus > Myxocyprinus asiaticus. Next base: position 13,480,567 of record NC_059373.1, on the reverse strand, counting down.
ATCATAAGTAGGAAGTCATCTGCACATGCACATGTGCGTCATATGTACTCTACCAGACACCCGTTTCGTTCAACCATGGCCACAACTTGTGTGTCCTCTGAATTCAGTGGTTACCAGAGTGGCAGACAATTGGCTGAAGAAGGTGACCTCATCCAGTTCCATGGTGACCGTTTCTTTGACAATAGCCCTGCAAGAAGAGATGATGATGTCATAATGGTTAGATACTCAGACTAGATGAGTTGTTTTGTGTGTGCGTGCAAACAATCTACAATGTTTGCTAAATCAGGTCGGCCACCAATGACAAATCACTAGATTATACCATTATTGTCAAAAACATGCACTTTCTTTCTTTCTTTCTTTCTTTCTTTCTTTCTTGTCTATGCATATGCTGCTGGTTGGCAGAATTGCTTGGCTTTGAAATGAATGTATTTCTGTCCTTTTATAGATTATATTACTTATTTTACTCTATACAGATATACTGAAATATTCAGGTCATATATATTACTTGAGTTACGACAAAAGTCCTTTGTTACATTTGATATGTTTCACTTTTACCATTGTTTCCCCTTATTTTGTTCAATAAATAAGTAAACAATAGTCATTGTGCGTACTAATGAAAGTGTATTCTATGTAAGTAATTAAACAAAACTCTCATCTTACAGTAAAAATTATAAAATACCAAATTGTTAGACTCTTCCATCAAATATGCAGCTCTTAAGCATCCTAATATTGCACTTAGGCCTACTAAAAAAAGAAAAAAATTCCTTTGCATCTTACCAGTAGAGAGCGCAATATACTAGTTTTTTTCTTAAATCTGTAACCTAAAATGCAACCTTAATGAATATTTAACTACCACACTAGACTGCATGTATTAAACCCTCAGAGCTGCCAAAATAATAACTTGATAACAGACGTGTCCATGATGACTCGGTGATTTCTGATTGTCAATTTTCGACAGTAGTCTACTAATGTACATGCAAAGCTGAACCTATCAGTACACTTGAAGCAGCGCTTCAATGTTTTGAATTGATTCAGATGAAAGTTGAAAAAAAGAGAGAAACAAGTAGACTTACAGATAGTAAGTGCTTTTTAATTAAAAATGGCAACAAAGGTGTACAAAAATAGATAAATATTTCAGAAAACTGTACATGCATAACGCAGTTAAAACCTGCAGCGTTTTCTGACATTCGTATTCCATATGTCCAGATTCATAATTCCATATTCCACAGAATGTATAGGCATACATGAATGCTTTTACAAGCATTTCTAATTAGAGATAGTACTCATGCTTGCATATCATTTCCAGGAAATGTCAGTATTGACATTTTGATTGTCACAGAGCCAGTTAGTATGAATGATTTTGCTATGCCATATCGTTTAGGAAAATACTGTAAGACATACAGAGTGCTCTGTGTGATTAGTTAAACATGATTCCTTTACTGTTGGACTGAATGTGGTCAATGGATTTCTGATGTTTGCTCTATCTATATAAAATAATGCATCTTTACTTGAATGTTATTCTCATAACATATTTTTCTTTGTTAGTATATAGAACCCAAAATTCACACATGTGATTCTCTCAGTACTTTCATAGGTAATGTGATTCCTGATAATTTACTGAAGGCCCTCTGACAATATTTACAGTGAAGACAAACATGTAACAACAGCTTTAGCTGCATCATCATACATTTATAAAACTAGAGATTCCTATTTACAATTACAAGTTTACAAGTTGCCCTGATTCAATGTATTTCATGCGGCTTTGCCGCTAGTTCCAGAATTTAGCACAAACAGCTGTCACTGAAGCTATCAAATCTTTTACACAGAAAGCAGCCAAAAAAGAAACAAACACATGATACACACACACAAATTCACACATACTCCAGGAGTGAAACCTTTGATGAGCATCCCTGAGAAAGAGTAAGGAAGAGAGTGAGAAACAGACAGAGAGGTATGAATAGGGTGCAAGACAGGGATTTAAGTGTGAGGAGCCAGTATGTTTTCCAGCATTGTAATTCATCGCTGTGAGTTACAATCAAACCCCTGGAAACATCCATCTAACCCTCAGCTGATTACCTGAGATGTCAAGGGCCAGAAATACTGTACGAACAGACTATTTTTATGAAATGTTCTATTTTTACGGTTGACTGAACATTACAGACACCTACGCCTGCACATGCAATATGTGGTGCATACAGAAATCAAAGAAATCCAAGTCTAGAAATCCAAGCCTCAAACTCTTGATTTGACATTTTACTGTTCATTTTTGCTTTTGCACTAATGGATACCTTTTTGGCCATAGGTGCCCTAATCATATGGCTCTCATAATAGATATGTATTTTGCATTTTTATCAGTGTGTGTGTGTGTGTGTGTGTGTCTTTAGAAGTGTGTTATGGTTTGTGTGTGTTGTTAGAAGGGTGTGAGTGTGTGGTGAGGCGAGTGTGTGGTAGATTCAAACTTGATTTTGAAATGCTGTTGTGTTGGATGGCATGTTGCTGGACAGGACTTCCTGTTGGGCTACTTACTCCACCTAAACATGAATCAGAAAGAAATGAAACATTCAAATTTCAGGCTTTATGTTTGTCAGACAGAAGAAGATTTGGGTGTATCTCATAAAAACAGATCCCGGTCAAATGTCACCCCAAATTTAAAAAATAAATACAATATGAGATTATATTTTGCATAAAGAAAAATTTATTTATTTTAGGATTCTTATTTAACATTAATATTTTTTTGCATTGTGAAAATACGCATTACTATAATAAGTCTATTTTTTGTAAGTCTCATTATTCTTAAAGGAAAAGTTCACCCGAAATGAAAAGTCTCTCATCATTTACTCATGCCATCTCAGATGTGTATGCAGTGTTCGAATTGAGGGGGTTGGGAGGTCCACATTTTTCATGCATATTGCCACCTACTGGTTGGGGCTGATCAAAGGTGGAGATTTATAGAAAAAAAAGACTTAAATATTGATCTGTTTCTCACACATACCTATTGTATCACTTCAGAAGACATGGATTTAACCACCAGAGTCGTATGGATTACTTTTATGCTGCCTTTATGTGCCTTTTGGACCTTCAAAGTTCTGGCCACCATTCACTTGCATTGAATGGACCAACAGAGCTAAGGTATTCTTTTAAAAATATTTTTTTGTGTTATGCTGAAGAAAGAAAGTCAAACATCTGGGATCGAATGAGTGTGAGTAAATGAGGAGAGAATTTTCATTTTGGGGTGAACCGTATCTGTAAAAGTGATATTCATTAAACTCTCATTCAAAAAATATGATTTTTATTTAATCCAGCATAAAGACAGTACAATAAATATTAGCATGCAAGGTATATAAATATTTTCTTGTAGATATTCTTGACAGGTTTCATGAGATTCATGCCAGATAGTGTGAGAGAAAGAAAGAGAGAACAAGAAAATTATACATACTCACTTTGCATTTCTCTCTGTCTCACTGAGACAGGACAGTTTTTATGTGCAAGTAGAATTTGCTTGAGTTGAGTGACTTCTGTCTTGAGTGATGTCACCTCATTCTAAGACAGAAAAAAAAGAACTATTATTTTAAACAAAGCAACTAATGGATGAAACCAAAATGAAATTAGAAAAAAAGGAGAAACTAAAACTAAAATTATAATGGAAAAACACATGGTAAATTAAATAAAAAAAGGACAAATAGACATAAAAACTAAGTAAAATAAATACAAAATGAGAGTAACCCTGAAATGTACCTGTAGTTGTAAGTTAGTGTGTGTCAGCTCCTCAGCCTTCCTCTCTAATGACATCACCCAGACTTTTCTCTTCTGTCTGCACCGCGTGGCAGCCGCTCTGTTTCTCTCCAGAAACTTCCGTCTGCGCTCATCTGGGTTTTCTTCTGCTGTCCGTCTGCGTCTGCCCCCAGTCGCCTGCGGAGGAGACTGTGGACAGTGTGTTTGTTTTGGGGCAGAGGATATCTAATAAACACAAACACCTTGAGTTTTGTTAAATGATTTCACAAATCATAAATGTATAAAATAAAAAAGAATATAAAAGTTGAAAAGGAAAAACTCTATTATGGAAAGTCAATTCACAGAAGTTATTGTGGTTGTTGTATAAATCAATACCTGTGCATGTATTGGCTGATGTGAAAGGGGAGGCGGACTTTGTCTTGGTGCAGAGGACATCTAAAAAACACAAACACCCTCAGTTATGCTAAAGAATTTAACAGTAATAATCAAAATCAAACTGTTGGAAAAAAAATCTTTAGTGCACAAAGTTACATCCTGTAGTGTTAAGTTAATTGATAAGTTCATCAAATTCAAGCTCTGAAAACTCTTAAAATTGGGTAGAAATTACAGAAATTATTGTGACAAGTTAAATGAATGAAAACAGACATTTTATAAAAAATTTTAGGGTTGGGTATTGATACAGATTTCCTGATTGGATTCGATTCCAGTTCACAAGCTCTTGATTCAATCCGATTCTGATTCCTATGGGTACATTTCAATTACAATGTCCATTTTGCCTACATATGAAAGACATTCTCTCTCAGGTAATGCTGTTAATTATACCTTCTAATTATAGGTGCATTAAAAAAATATTAATTTGACAAATTTTATTTTATAATTCGAGCCATAAATTTACGAGCCAGTCGCTAATCACCGACATTTTTGGTCGCATATGCTAGTAATTTACTTGCTTTGTAGAGGGCTGCGCTTAGTGTAAAATATCTATCAGTAACACTTTACAATAAGGTTCCATTCGTTAACATTAGTTTATGCATTAGATTTCATGAACTAACAATGAACAATATATTTTTACAGCAATTATTAATCTTTGTCAATGTACATTCAAAAAATGAATTACAACACAATACAATTGTTCATTGTTAGTTCATGTTTGTTCATAGTGCATTAAATAATGTTAACACATACAACTTTTGATTTAAAAAAATTTATTAGTATATGGTGAAATTAAAATGAACCAAGATTAATAAATGCTTTAGAAGTATTGTTCATTTTTAGTTCATGTTAACTAATATGTTGTTAACTAGTGTTGGAACCTTATTGTAAAGTGTGAACAATCTATCTTGGGATTTAATAATCGACAACAAGATCTTTCAAATGAAGTTTGCAGTGCATCCGAAAATGTATATTTTTACCCAGCCCTAATTTTTTAACATTTGATTTGTTTTGTTATTGTGGTTTTTACAAAAATCCATACCTGTCCAGGTATTGGCTGATGTAAAAGGGGAGGGGCAGTCTGGTGGGAGGAGCCAGGATGCATGTGCGGTGCAGGTGGCGAGTGGTGAGCGTGGCTGTGATGTGATTGGTCTTGGCTTTGATGTTGATGTGTAAGTCTTTGTGGCGATTGGCTGTGGCAGTGCTGCTGGTATGCATGATGATGAGGTGCGGATTGTAAATGCGACAGTGGTTGCTGTTGTGAAGACATCATCTCCATAATGTGGCAAAGAGGATTCTGACTCCCATTGGAAACTGTAGGTTGGCTGTGGCTAAGTATGACCTTTGACCTCTGAAGGATTAGAGACAGGGCGATATGGGTCAGACTGGCTCTTAGGGTCATTATCAACATCATTGTCATGTATAAATAATTCATGCTCTGGTTAAGCATTCACAGGCACGCAAATTTACATTTACATTTAGTCATTTAGCAGACACTTTTATTCAGTGACTTACAAATAAGACACATAGCAACAATTTGTCATACAAAGTTTAACAACATCTGCAGTATAGGACTGCCAAATTCTCACAGCGGCTGGAGTAGTAAAGATGCTAGCTCAGAAGAAAGAGACATACAAGGATACTTTATTTTTTTTGTACATTAAGTGCAGGTTAAGTGCAGTAGTAAGTGCAAATATGCACAAATATGTTCATTTTAGGGATAATGGGTATCATATTCTTATTATTATTGTGCATGCGATCGTATTTGTGAAATAAACCTGTATGTGAACGTTTTTATACAGAAATCATGATTCATCAATAAGTTCACATTTAAATTTATTCAAAATTTAAGATAGAATTTAGAACCAAATGAAACCACGTATACCTAAAAGAACAAATCTATGTGTGTACACAACTGATTCTGGTGAAAGTTTTGCATAAGAACCTTTTCTTTAGACATAAATATGCAACTTGCACGCAATTATTAGTAAATGAGACCTCATGTTTTTAAAAGGAAAAACAATGCTTAAAGCAAGGTTTGTTTTACCAATCTTGGTAGGGTACCATGTGGCATGTGTTTTTAATTTCTGCTTCTAAGGTTTCCTGTGTGTAGTGACTGTTTGTGATGGTGAGATTACCTGTCACTTTAAAGTTTTTCAAAACACACACAGAATCTACAAAGACGCCTTTGAAAAGTCAGATGACAACCAGGTCAACCCAAAGCCTTTGAAATTCTATCTGCTCTACTTTTTGCTGACAAGCACTGTGTGAGACTTTGTCTCCTGCATGTGTGTGTGTGCATGTGTGAACTTATCTATCGCTGTCTCAATCGGCTCCCTAGCTCCCTATGTCATGAATCCCCTAACGAAAATCGAGAGTTCATAGCAAATTTGCCACAAACTTGCTGCAAATTCGCCACTGAGAATTTTCACATGCAAATGAACTTTGCGGCAAACTTGCGGCAAATTGTCGATTGCTGCCAAAGGTTTGCCGGAGGTCCACCACTACCGGTGAAGAGCTGCAAACCTCTGGCAAACATTTGTGGCGAAACAAAAGCTCATTTGCATGTGAAAATAATGAGGGGCAAATTTGCAGCAAGCTTAGATTTTTTGTAAGGGTCAGTATATCGTGAACACGAATTCGGGCACTGGCAAGGGTGTTCATCCACTGAACACTGGGACACTTATGACTCAATCACCCGCGAGACGTTAACGAGCTCACGCACTCAAGCGCAGCTGTTATTAATCTGCACCATCGCTGTATAAATGACACTATCGTTCATTTCCGCTGAAGACATTCAAACGTACAGTTAATCAATTAATCTGTTATTATAACAGATAAATGGCATAAATAAAGAAATAAAAATATATTGTAGTGTATTTTAAAATTTATTTCAACGACTCAAATATTTAAAAGATTGTTTCACTTTCATGGTAATTATGAATGAAAGACATTAAAAACAACATCTCTTTTAAAGAGAAAATAAGGCTTGTACTTCATATTTTTACACTTGTGCTCGTCATCTAACAATATGAGAGACTTCAGAAGACATGACGACGTTTCCGGCAAGGGAACATAGTGAGCAACGATGCTCCCTGGTTTTTATGGTGCATTGTGGGATTTTTTAGGGAGCGAACGTTTCAGTGCACTGGAACGATTTTGCGATTGAGACATTCCTAAAAATGGCCGACTCCCTGATCAGTGCCGTGACTACTGAACTAGGGAGCTGATTGAGATGCACCCTATGAATGTGTGTGTATATTTAATGTGTGTTCAATATGATAGATCTCTTATGAATGCCGCTTTTTTAACAGGTGAGACCACAACATTGCCTGTGTGTATGCACCCTTACAAAAATCGAGAGTTCACTGCAAATTTGCCACTGATCATTTTCACATGCAAATGAGCTTAGTGGCAAACTTGCGGAAATTGTCCATTGTTGCCAAAGGTTTGCTGCAGGTTCACCACTACCGGTGAAGAGCTGCAAACTTCTGGCAAACAGCTGTGGCGAATCACAAGCTCATTTGCATGTGAAAATAACAAAGGGCAAATTTGTGGCAAGTTTGCGGCAAACTTTCCAGAACTCTAGGTTTTTTGTAAGACTAGGTTTTTATTCGTATAAATTGGATAACTCAATCAAAATGTCTACATTGCCCTTACAGAAAATCTAAACTAGCTGCAAACTTGCCGCAAATTTGCCACTCGTTATTTTCACATGCAAATGAGCTTGTGATTCGCCGCAAATGTTTGCCAGAAGTTTGCAGCTCTTCACCGGTAGTGGTGAACCTCCGGCAAACCTTTGGCAACAATGGACAATTTGTCGCAAGTTTGCCGCAAAGCAAACTTTAATTTGCATGTGAAAATTATCTGTGGCAAATTTGCGGCAAATTTGCAGTGAACTCTCAATTTTTGTAAGGGTGGTTACAGAGCACTGTAGAATTATGACCCCAGTCTGACTTGTAATGTTTCTATAGAGACATCATTATCCTGTAACCATGGAGTCAAACAGAGTGAGTGGTATGGGGCTGTACCTGGAGGGAGGAGCATGAGCCAGAGTGGGCGGGGCCTGGTATGCCAATCATACTGGACTCCATAGACAACTGTGCCTCCATCTGTATTTCAATAATATCATAAAGGAATAATTGTGATGACATACAATTAAATGGTAACAATTCAATAATTGCTGTACAAAGCAGTTATACTCGCCGCCATCATACTAGGGTGTTCTGGGTTGTTGTCAGGGCATTGCTATGTGGTTGCTAAGGCATTCCGAGTAGTTGTTACCACATTGCTGTGTGTTTAGGTGGTTGCTAGGGTTTTCTAAGTAGTTGCTAGTAGGTTACTTATTGGCCAAGTTAAAAGAGCCCACCCCAAGTCTCTATGACATTCTCATCCCTAGATATGGCTCAGAATCCTCCTTAAATGTACAGTAAGTCTATAAGATTTCTTTGCCTGTTTTATCATCAGCAAGGCAAAATTGTCTGATGGCTTAGAAAAGTAATTTCACACCTCTACTCAAAACACCACACGGTTTGGTATCAGTTATGTTCATAGCACAACGTGGGATGAGTTATGTGTTGAAGTTTGAGACTTGGGGTTTTGAAAAAAGAATGAGCAATGGCAATATTAATTCTTCCCTTTTGCAAGCATCACTAATTATAGTGAGAAATTATATAGAATATATCTAGGGTTACATTCAAATTGAGTCTTCATCATCCATTCTAACATATGTATAAGTCTCATTGAAAAGTGGAAATATTTTTTATTTGCTGATGGTTTTGAATACACAAAACACAAGTGTGTATGTGTGGGTGACAGTGAATGCCTGCAATGCTGTCCTTACATTCATAGTTGATGTCCCAAGCAAAGTGTTAGCCACAGAGTGCATCTGTCTGCTGTGTAGACAGCTGGGTATAGATCTATAATCAGTCAAAGGGATATATATTAGGAGTGGATAACAGACTAAATTCCATTCAAACAGTTCCACACCTACTCATGGGGTCAGCAGAAAGCATATAAGTTTAAACAGGGCTGATGTCAGGGGGAGACAACTAGGAATGTTTTCCAGGGCCTTGTGATCAGGGGGCCAACTAAGTCCCCCAGCAATTTGTGAAAAAAAAAAAAAAAAAAGATGTATGTAATAATTTGTTTCTCTTTGTCACCTCCAAATTCTGCAATGCCGCATCAAATTAATTTTAAACTTTGGCATACAGTAGTCGACAATCAGTGGGTATCGTGCTTTATGTCAGCTGTGCACAAAAATCAACTTTTCAACCTGGAATTTATGCTGCTTCAGGTGCAGCATCTATGCAGCCTTTAAATGTAACTTAAGAGTTAAAGGCTTTAACTGTAAAGTTGAAAGAATTAGTGTGGTTTGGAGCAGAGATTATGGGACAGCCTACTCATTGCCCCAATGTGACCCCGGAAACCCTGGATTTAAATGGGAAAAAATGATGGGTGGCACTGTAAAAAAAAATGTCCATTTTGTCATACAAACTCTATTTTAAAAATTGATTGAACCCTCTAATATATAAAAAGTTGATTACTTAAAAAAATCAATTAAGTCAAAAGTTGATAGTATGATCAACAAAAAATCTTAAGCGATATGTGGCGATTTGTCATTCGTGGCTAAATAATTTCCCCAGCTTACTACTGCCAGTAACATGCTCTTACAGCGTTGGTTTGATAATTTAATGAGAAAAAATTTATTTAATATGAAATGTACTTATGATATGTAAATATAGATAAGTAATATTCACTTAAAGGAATATTCCAGGTTCAATATAATCGACAGCACAAAATCGTTAAGCTCAATCGACAGCATTTGTAGCATAATGTTGATTTCCAAAAAAAAAATCATTTCGATTCGTCCCTCCTTTTCTTTAAAAAAGCCAAAAATCGAGGTTACAGTGAGGCCTTTCCTTTAAGTTTACTGCAAATCTATTAGGTCCAGAGCTCCCACAGACATGGAAAATCAGTGAAATTCAGTGAATTTTAAAACTGTGATTTTGATTCATATCCTCTTTACTATGACTGTGGCTGGGGTGAATACCCACAATCCTTTGCGCTTGAATCTGTTCATGTGTGTTTGTTCAAAGCATGGCAACTTATGAGGACATCTAAATAACTGTTGTTTAGAATTAATAGATGTGTTAGATCTTTTTAGTCTTTTTAATTACATTTTGTTGTCAAAAGTGTTTTGTTTTAAATCACTATCAGGGTAATTAGTGTTTGCTTTGGTGAAGTTTCTACAGTTATACAACTGATTTAACTTGTAACTTGTGATTTAATAATTTTAAGTTGAGTTAACAATGTATTATTTTTTTACAGTGTGGTGAGTAAGTACATGGTAATACTCACTGTTTATTAGAAGTGGAATATGTGGCAGTACATTGAGACTGTGGCTGTGAACTGTGTGTGTGGAGCTGGTTCTGGTTCAGGTGGGCCAGAGCACATTGTTGCTGCTGCTGTTGAGGTTGAAATTGATGAGGTTGTGTCTGACACGGCACCTGTACAGAACATTTCCGGAAATTAGACAATATTAAGAAGTAGAGGTCAACCGATATATCGGTTTTGCCGATTAATCGGCACCGATAACAGATTTCTGTCAAAAAAATAAAAATAAACGGTTATCGGCAAATATCCACACTGATAGTTTTTCCCCGTTGCGTCCGGTGCTGGAGCAGCTGGGAAGGGTCCGCTGTCGATATACAGTATGAGAGCGGCACTTCACTGATGCCTTGTGGTGTTTGTTTTGACATGTGAGACTACACCCTGCATGGAGCGGAACACTTCAGATGCAGATTTAAAACATCAATAACAAAAATGTTGTCATATCATTTTAATATAATTAATTTGTTGACTAGATGCTGCATTAGTAGGGAACAGCAGTATGTTTGCCGACAAAGCTGAGAAGATGCTAACATTAAAGCTAACCTCAAGTGGTTAGAACAATGTGACAAAAAAACATGCAAGTCCTACCCAAATGTTTAAATGTCACGATTGTTACCATCTATTACCATCTATTTGCATTCATTTATATCCAGCTGGTCACGTTTATGCATTCATTAGCCAACTAAGTTGCATATTTAAAGCTAGTGATGTGAGAAAGCAAATTAATATCTACATGCATCCGAGATAAACATATAAACAAATCAGAAACGCATCTGATTTCAATTTTAAAATTTTATCGTCACTGTAATATGATGACTTCAGATCAGTCACATTCTTGCACAAAAAAGGTTAGACACAGCACAAAAAATACAGTTTAACAGAAAGCAGGTGTCTCAATATGATTTTAAAGTTCTTTTTAATGGCACACATCATCTAAAAAACCGCACGCCTGCTGAATAAACAAAAACAAAGGGAAACAAAGATGTTCATGTAGCATGCGTTTACATAGAAAACAAATGGATGGTTACAAAAGCGTTCGGTGTGAACAGCCCCTTACAGTTTGTGGAGGTCTTTGGCCGTTGCGTCTTGCTCTCTTATAAGAGTTTCTCAAATTGAGCAATGAGTTGTTTAAATTCTTTGTCAGGAAAGATGTTCAACTTGGAAATATGTGTCTCGAGATCCTCGCGTTCGGTTCCATTCTGTTGTGTTCCGTCTGTATGAACAGCCCCTGGCCTGGGCTCATAGTCTGAGCCACTTCACCACCGAGTTCAGCCGAATACCACTGCTATCTGTGAATATTACTACTCTACATACAACTGTACTGAATAAAAAACAATGTGGTATTTCGCTGTTATTATGAAGCTTGAGTCTGGAGTAGTAGGAATCAGTGCAAGTATAATACCATGTGAACTGTCTATTGAAGCGTTTTCCCCCCTCATTTTACTTTTGAATTAACATTTAAGAATATGGACTGACTAAAACTTTTTATTTATTTATTTTATGCACATTAGTTGAAAATGAAATCCTCTTTTTTAACAGCCACGATAGGAATGTTCTATGCAATAATATAACGGTGCTGTATGGTTTATTTATTGCGACCTCTTGTGGAATAAGAAAACAATGTCAATTTAAAAATCAGCTGGCTTAAAAATTTGAAAATTAGTTCATATATATTAATATTTATATATTTATTTCATTTAAAAAAGTACAATACATTTTCATGGTTCAGTCAATACTGTTTATTTTTGTTATAAAATTTAGCACTATTTTACTTTGAGTTTTCATTCAGTATCAATTTTAAAAACTATCGGTTGATTAATTGGTTATCAGCAGGTACTGCCCAACTTAGTTATCGGTATCGGTAAAATCCACTATCGGTCGACCTCTATTTAGTAGCTGATTAAAATCACTTCTATCATATCTGCTTCCTTGTCTCCATCTGTCTGTGCTCAACCTCCTATGGACCCCACCATCTGTGTATATGTGTGTGTGCGTATACAAGAACTGTTTGATATTCAAAATCTGATCTGATTGCTTGTTTTTTCTTACTACAGTCCAAATGGACACACACTGTATACATGCACATGCACACCTATACACAAAAGAACACAGGGACATTTATTACAGAAGTATGTACATATTTTGTTAACAGTATTTAAATTGCTTAGTTTCAAGTTTTAATAACATATAATACATAATAAATGCTTCAAACATGTATTCAAATGCAATTTGTATAAAAAAAAAGGTCTTACACAAATTGCATTTGAATTGAAACTTTTGTTTGCTCTCACCGCTTTGGTGTCCTCCTCCTGTGACTGGTTAAGCTCCAAGTCAGTGAAGAGGCCCACTTCCTCACAATCCTGCAAGAAACGGGTTGGAGTTGGAGTCTGATCTACAGATGAAGTTAAAGTATACATTTATCACCAATTCAAACAGTTTCAATAGATACACACAAAAGGACATTGGCTAATGATAATTTTATATACAAAATATAACGGAATTGAACACAAACACAATAGGTAAAGATAAGAAGATGGTGTACTAGCTTTGCAAATATATATCTATATAAATATATCTATGCATATTTTAAACATCTCCACATAATAATGTAAATATTTTAAATGATATTGTTCATGGACAAGTATTGGAAAAGAGTAAATTAACATAGGAAAAGGTATAGTATAGAAAGTAACAATAAGAAAGCTTTGATTCAAACATCAGTATACACAGATCGAGACTAAATACATGTAAACTGAGTAGGCTGTTTCTCAAGGTAATAGTATGGAAACTTTGGATCAGTAGATCAGTATCAAATAACCTCCAGGCATTCTAAACAAATAAAAAAAAAAACTAGACTTCTTCTCAATGTCATGAGCCGAACTTGTCTAAAGTAATCATGTGGCATGCTGAAAAAATGTTAAAAATTAACCCTATGTCATGCACATGAGCCTGATTTTGCTCTTGTTGTTTTGGTAATTTAGATTTAGTCTAAACTAAAGTGTTTTTTTTTTTTTTTATCTGGACTAACACGAAAGGGGTTGGAGGGTAAAGTCGCTCTTATGTTTTTTATATAAATGTTTCTGTCGCTGCAGTAATGGCTCACAGACCCCAGAGGTCAAAGGTCGAGCTGATGTTTACATGTCAGACATAGGGTTTCCAAGGTAACAGACATTGGCTGGGTTTCCCGATAATGTTGCAACTTAAGCTTTAACAATCATCTTAACTAACATTGCTCATTAATTTACAATGGAGTAACACCTGTTTCACAAACCAGCATGTAGATCATTCGTTTAAAAGTAGAAATTAAGTGCTTCGTTACAGGAGCTGTCCAGTCCAAATGTGCTGATCACTTTGGCCAGTATGTCCAGGTGTTTGTCTTCTCAAAATGAAAACAAGGTGGAAATACTGACAAACATGGAAGTTGTTAGCAACCTTGTCGAGGTGCCGAAATGTGTTACCTAACTATTACAGAATTTAATTAAAGAAATTATGTTGGCTTTAGTAAGACACAGTTTCAAATATATTGATGCTCAATCATAGAGATTAATGCAAGTGATGCAATAAATGCATGTAATGTGAATTTACGCTATGTGAATCATAAGGGGCTCTCACGTAGCCTGAAGTTTTGTTCCTTAGGCTGGAAACTAAACAAATGCACACAGAACAGGATTCAAATGATGGGCATCAGTATTGAACTACTCATAGACCTGTCTAAATATTAATAGATCATCTGGTTAGAGTTCAAGGTACTGTGTACTTGTAGCCTTACTGCCATTATGCATCATCCAATTTGTTACTGCCTTGCAAAAAGACTATAGGCAACTGATTTGAACCAGCCATTGGAGGTAGAAAGAAGAGGAGGAGGATGAAGAGAGAGAGAGAGAGAGAGAGAGAGAGAGAGAAAGGGAGAGGGAGAGAGAGAGAGAGAAAGGGAGAGAAAGAGAGAGAGAAAGGGAGAGAGAGAGAGAGAGAGAGAGAAAGGGAGAGAGAGAGAGAGAAAGGGAGAGAGAGAGAGAGAGAGAGAGAGAGAGAGAGAGAGAGGGAATCTCTCATTGCACACTCATGGTCTAATCTTCTGTTAACCATATTTTAATTATTTATTAAGGCATATTTATTTAAGTTTAATCTGCATGGTCACATTACTCACATATGTCTTCTTAAAAAATCTGTTTAATAAGAACATGTCATCTTTTGATTGCCATTACAATTATGCTTATCTAAGAAGGCTAATATAACGTTATACTGTATTACGTGTCTTGTAAATTTAGACCTATCACGTCGCATGCGCAGACTGCCTATTGATTTCGTAGTGATTTTTGTAGCACTTTTTTATCCTCTGAAATAGTTTACAATGCCTTTCCAATGATCAAAATACATTAATACAATTTATTAAATGTCCCACTGTCTTTGATAAACTGTGAAAGATGCCAGAAAGATATGTTTAAACTGCACTTAATGGATTTAAGAGCGGTTCAAAGCTCTCGTTCATTAACGAATGTTTTTACGAACTACTTAGATAATGATGCTTTTGGGAAATGAGCCATTAAGTACTACTTAAGTGCTGCTAACGTTCTACTTAGTGCTTCGGGAAACCCAGCCATTGTCTAAATCCTAAATTAAAGGAGATGATCTATCATGGCACTCACACACATGCTCACATTTACAGAGGCCAGACAGACCTACCAGTAGCAGTCCTCCCTTACATTAAATCCACAACCTCAAAAGCTTAAACTCAGCAAATTACTGTATTCTAGCACAAAATCAGTATGATTATGGTGAATTAATATATGCATTCCTAACTTTCCCACTTTAAATGCATATGCAAATCAAAATGCATGATTCAACATTCTTTATAAAAGACTACTTGTTTTGCCAATTAAAATAAATGATTAATTAATTAAAGGTGGTCCTTCATTGAGTAATTTCTGGAATGTCAGATGAAAACCACTTCATGTGAAAAATAAAGCAAAAAAAGGATTAAACCTTTAATAACGAATAGATATTTATATGTACATTCAGTATATCTGTATGGTTATGTGTGTTTGCATCTTTCTGTACACACCCTTACCTGAAAGTATATTGTCACACTTAATAGAAGAAAATTTGAGGGTCATCTCATGTTTGTGTCTGTGAATAATTAGGTGATCTTCTCTTTGGAAGCACTGCGAGAACAAGAAACACGGTATAAACTGCGACATTCTGAATTGGCTAATTTGCTGCAATTCTTTTTATTAACAGATTATCTGAGATGGATCATTGTTCAAATACGAACTTCATATTTAATAGCAATGAATTATGAATCAACATCTGGACATCCAGGGGCAACCAGATGTCACTTACCTGGGAGCATCCAGGTGCAGTGCATACATATGGCCTGTCCTGATCAACATTCATCACTAAGACCTAAAAACCTAGACATACACATATGCACACATACAAACACATACACACAGGAAATATGATATTAAAAAGTGATTGGATAGATAGATCGATCGATCGATCGATAGATAGATCGATATATAGATAGATACGATTTCATATGAAATATAGTTTCAAAGATTTTAATCTCTCAGTTTCTCAGTTCTCTATATTTTGCTGACATTTCCTGATTTGAGTTTGGGTATTTTCCTAACTTATGTTCTGTCGGTCAGTCTCTTCTTGTTCTCACTTATCTACGTGTTCTCTAGATATTAAGTATTACGTCATAGACGCGCCTTACAAAAAACCTGCTACTCGCCCAGTCATTACTCATAACGTGATCATTCCCCAAATCATATCGACGTCAACCCAGTCATGACATAATCGTTCAGTTCAGCCGAGGCGACGGTTTGAATTAACAAGACCGCCGGTCAACGGTGCGCCTGCTGAAAACGTCTACGGCGCTAAATCAAAACGTCTAACCGGCCTGCAGAATGACGTAATGGCGAAACCGAAAAGGACTCACGCGGTGCCACGAATTTTACGAACCCAAACACCTGAGAGCAGAGATCCTAACCAGAGGCAATATGTGTCAGTTTGGTGTGGAAATATCTTAAAGTTGTCTAAAGCACTGTTCCTCCAACTTTGGAGTAAGCTCAACTAGCATCTGTCAAAAAAAATAAAAATAAAAAAAATAAAAAAAAATAAAAGGTCTGTTAGAGAAAATATCTTTTTAGTTACTACTCAAAACAAATGCAGACACACACTCCCCCAGTCATTTAAATATGCCTATATGTAAAATTCAAAAAGACGTCTTAAACCGCTAAATGTCAAGCACGCGTTCCTCTAAAATGTGTTTATGTGTACAAGCTTTAATAAAGATTTAACAGTTTACAAGTACAGTTCAGATCATTAAAAACCTTTTTTTATGCTCGTACCATGTTTGTTTGGTGGTGTCACACCCCCTCAAATAGACACTCAAACAGTTAATCAACATCACTGTGAAAAACCGGCACTTTGACAGGCACTAAAAAACATCAACATCAACAACAGCAACCGAAAACCCAGACAAGCCCTTCGTTTGTGTTTTGAAACTGGCAGATAAATAATACCTCAACGCGCAAGCGTTAAACAGTAATACTAACTTACCTAAACGCGCGCAGACTGAGACTAGCAACGCTCCTCGCGCTCGGACGAAGCACGCTGAACTGAAACACGATTACAATATGATCTATTTACAGAAGCATTACATCACCTCGTGGTGACGTCACGTGGGATTCCTGAACTTCTAAATCATTGCGGTTCGCTTTTTAAAAAGAGGCGGGGTTTTCAGATCACGCGCGCCCGCCCACAGAGAGGATGTAGCGGGCGTCCGATCCGGTTATTGGCTCGTCGAGGTAGAAAAGGAGGCGCTTGCTCAATGCGTGCTGCGCCAACAGCTGTCTCGAGCTGTGCGCGGGACGGTCCCGAATAGCGAATGTGTGAAAGGGAGTGAGAGAGAGTGAGCAGGACATGTATGAGCGTGTTAGCTCTTGTCTTGATGCGAGTATAAGTTGTTCAACAACAAGATAAACATAATGACACAAACAGTCAAAATGCAGAATCAAGGGCATTGCTGATGTCGTTTAGGATTCATGTAGTCTGTGTCTGTTGTATGCTACAAGTAAAATGGTCGGCTGAAAGCTGCATACTCAAATAATTGTGCCACTATCCATTAGAGGTTGACCGATAAGTGGATTTTGCCGATACTGATAACTAAGGTGATGGAAAAGGCCAATAACCATTTAATTGGGTGATTTGTTTATTCTTCTTCTTCTTCTTCTTATTATTATTATTATTTATACAATTTTCTTAGTCTTTCCTTACTATGGCAGGCACTGAGAGGCTACAAGAATCCAAAATGAGCAAAATCCCAGATGCGGTTTGTGCAACCAAAATCCCAATAATAACCACAAAAAATGAAGATTTGGTGCTTAAAGGAAAGTTCCAGGTTCAATATAAATTAAGCTCAGTCAACAGCATTTGTGGCATAGACCTAATGTTGATTACCACAAAAATTTATTTCGACTCGTCCCTCCTTTTCTTTAAAAAGAGCAAAAATCGAGGTTACTGTGAGGCACTTACAATGGAAGTGAATGTGGCCAATTTTTGGAGGGTTTATACACAGATGTGAAGCTTATAATTTTATAAAAGCACTTACATTTATGCATTTGGCAGATGCTTTTATCCAAAGTGACTTACAGTGTACTCATTACAGGTTTCCCTGGAGCAACCTGGAGTTAAGTGCCTTGCTCAAAGACACAATGGTGGTGGGGATTGAACCAAGAACCTTCTTATTACCAGTTATGTGCTTTAGCCCACTACGCCACCACCACTTCTGTTAAAACTCGTGTATTATTTGAGCTGTAAAATTGTTTAAATTGTTTTAGGGTTTGTTGACATTACATCGTCATGGTAACAATGTAAAATTGGCCATAACTTTGCACAGAAAACGTTAGTAAGCAATCTTTTCACACTAAAATCATGTTTACATGCATATTGTTTATGTCTTGTGGCTATACTTCTGAAACAGTGAGTATTTTAACATTCAAAAATTGGCTCCCATTCACTTCCATTGGAAGTGCCTCACTGTAACCCAGATTTGTGCTTTTTTTAAAGAAAAGGAGGGACGAGTTGAAATAAATTTTTGTGGCAATCAATATTATGCTACAAACACTGTCGATTGAGTTTAACTTGTACTGAACCCAGAATATTCCTTTAACGCAGGACTTTTAAATATAAAGTCTGGAAAACACTTACTAATTTTGTGACTTTTAATTTGAAATTACTTGGCTCTGTTACATTGCTCTGTATTTAAGTTTTTGCCAAATCACTATAGCCTATTATTTCACCAGATTATCATTATATATAGATTATTATTATAGTCTATTTATTCACCAGATTAAAGGTACACTCATTAATTTTTTTCTTCTTTAAAAAAGTTTTCTCCTAATAAAATAAATTATAATTTTGAAATATATGTATAAAATCATGTTCACTCACATGAGATGAACACTACAGTCATATCAGTAACCTTATAAAAGCTGTTTTATTCTACATGGAGAGGGTCCACACTTTGGGGCTGCCATGTCATGATCATATGACCAGCCGAAATCTACTCGCTTAATCTCAGTAACCGTCCTGATTTTGAACACTTTAACTCATGGATTAAATTAATCATGACTGACTGTGAATAGTGAATTTCAACAATGGCATCTCAAACTGAAAACTATTGATTTTGAATGATGCTGCATCCAGGCCCCTAGGTGTCAGTGTAAGTCCAAAACAACACACACAAAAAAGTACTGAGTGCACCTTTAAAATTTGTGTTTATATGTATTTCACCAGATTAGTTTTTTTTTTTAAATGATTATTTTACAAGATATGAAGTTGGAGAGATAATGTATGTGCTGACCAGGCATGTTTCCATATAGTCGCATTTTTATTTTTATGCCCTCACTTCAATTTAGAACTCTTGATTTTTCTTATCAAAATAACCAAATTTGCATTGAAGTTAGGATAAAAATATGGATAATTATTGTCAGTCAGTGATTTTTTTTTTCACCAACCAACCAAGTTGTTCTAACTAAAGAATCCTCTAGCATTTAGATTTTTGCCAATACATTCTCCTAAAACCTGCTGTGAGGGGTGTATCTTATGTTTCAGAACATCGTGGTCCTTTTGTGGTAAGTTTTAGGATTAGACCAAAAGAAAAACAGAACAAGTGGAAATAAGATTGAAAGAGAGAGTGAGAGAGAGAGAGAGAGAGAGAGAGAGAAGGGGAGTGATTCATTAGTCTGCTCTAGCTTAGAATGCTAGTAGCTGTTTCCTCAGCAACACCAAAAAACAGGAAGTGGTAATGATGTCACATCAAGCCCCAGCCTTAGTTGACTCCTACGTCTTTAAACATGACTCATTCACTCACACAGACACTGCACCAGAGGGCATGCACCCACTGGTCTCATATGACATCATCCACATTTCTCCCATGAAATAATTCACAAGTTCAAATTCATCCCATTCTGCTATTTAAAGAAAACACGTGATGACCGTTTGTCAATAATTGACAACATGTAGACAAGATCATAAATAAATAACAAATGAACCTTTGACACTGATATCGTTCCTATATGTGGAGTCATTTACATGTAAATGAATGTTTGTGTGTGTATGTGTGTGAATCCATGCTTGTGAGCAGGTCACACATTTGTTTGTAATTTTGCACATGTAATACTTTGTAATACTTTGGTCTTGATAGGTCTCTGAATTCATTGCATACAAAAAGATAAGGATGATACTCTGGAATCTGGGATAACATAAAACTTGTACTTTATGACATCAGTTTTGTTCAGTCAATTGGTTTGGCCTGGTATGTCCTCACATTTTCTGGCATCTGGCATTGGGTCTACCTAGCTTGGGTCTATCTTGGGTGAGGCAGATGGTTGCATTTACAAAAATCTGCATCTGACCTGCCTGCCACTTTCACTCAACCTTCTCACTCTCCTGAATACTGATCACCCACACCTGCCTCCAATCTCCGCATCAATCAGCACATCTATTTAAACCTCGCTCTCCATTCATTCAGTGTCTGGTCTCAACCTGGAATACAGACTCACATACCTGTGTTTCCATATGTCTGCTCCTCGGTTCCTCTCCACCTCTTCTCCAGCAAGCTGTTTATCCATCTCCTCAACATAAGCACCATTGTTGTGTATTCACCACCTTAAGAAAGTCACCTCCAGAGTCAGCACCAGCCTACTACATGTTAACGATCTTCACGTCTGCCCTGAAATGAAATATCTCACTTGTCTTTGTTTGTGTTTGTTTTTGTGTCTCAAACACCTGTTTGGGTTCAACATCATCATCGAGTCTGGGTATTCCTAACAGAAGACCAGACCAACTAAAGCCATGAACCTGGCAGGTCTGAATCCCCTCCAGGAGCTGGTTGACGCTCTCCGGCAAGCACTCACGCTAGCGGCTAACCCCTCAGCACCTCCAACATCACCCGGCACTTCCACAATTTCTTCTCCAGTCTATTCCGCCAGTCCCATGGTCAATCCAGCGCCCTACTCTGGATCGGCGGAGAGCTGCGCCGGCTTTCTGCTCCAGTGTTCGCTCGCCCTTGAGATGCAGCCGCATCGATTCCCCACAGAGCAGGCGAAGGTTGCCTACATCATCTCCTTGCTGTCCGGAGAAGCATGACAATGGGCCCATTCACTTTGGGTTTAGAATAGTCCGGTAACACAATCACTGGATAGCTTCACCCAGCACTTTAAGGAAGTGTTTGGACGTCCTGAGGGTGACACTCCAGCTGCAGAACAGCTTCATAATCTTCGTCAGGGTCAGAGCTCCATCAATGATTATGCCCTTAAGTTCCGCACTCTGGCAGCATCTAGCAGTTGCAGTGAACCTGCGACGACACCATAGGGCTTGAGTGCTTCATCCAACTCTCCAACCGAGTGGCAAACTGCATTAAGAACTGCCTCGATGAGTTGCCCGCCTTGCAGTCTCCACCTTTCCCTCCACAAAGGTCCATTTACCACTCTCCAGAACCTAACAGCAAGCCCATGCAGATGGATGCTTTTCGACTGACCTCGGCAGAGCGCCAACGCCGGCTGAACCATGGTCTGCACCTGTACTGTGGCGGTAAGGGACACGTAATCTCTGTGTGTCCCATTCGTCCTCAATGTCCACTGATGAGTCACAAACACTCCAAGGATTTGTACCTCTCCCTTGTTAACCAGTGTAATGCTTACTGCCTATGGTTCTCTTTCAGTACCTGCACTCCTCGACTCTGGCTCAGCCAGCAACTTCATCTCGGACGCGCTCTGCCATCAACTCCAACTCCAAAAGTGACCATGTGATCCCAAGCTCCAAATTCACTCCATAATCGGCAAGCCCTTAGGAAAAGGCATCATATGTCATAGCGTGGGTCCAGTCAAACTCCAGGTGGGATGGTGCACAGCGAGGAAATTTCCCTTCTGGTTCTGGAGAGTTCCACTATTGACATTGTACTGGGTTGTCCTTGGCTCATACAACATTCCCCTGTCATCTCCTGGTCTACCGGTGACGTCCTGAAGTGGGGTTCCCAGTGTTTTCCTACCTGTTTCCCAAACCGTCTCACTCCCAAACCCAAATTTTCCGTCAGGAGATCTCTTCCTCAACTCAACCACCATAGAGAGTCCGGCCAGTTCCACCCCTGTGGAGATCCCTTCCTGCTATTCCCGCTTCCAGGACATCTTCTGTCCCTTACGTGCTTCTCAGCTACCTCCACATCGACCATGGGACTGTGCAATAGACCTCATCCCTGGTGAGCCAGTGCCCCGTGGCAAAATTTACCCTCTTTCAATTCCTGAGCAGAAGGCCATGGAGGATTACATCGAAGAGGCCCTCTGTCAAGGATACATCCGGCCCTCTACTTCCCCTGCTGCTTCGAGTTTCTTCTTCGTGGCCAAGAAGGATGGAGGTTTGCGGCCCTGTCTCGACTACCACTCCCTCAACAGGATCACAGTCAAGTTCTGGTATCCACTTCCCCTCATTCCAGCTGCCTTGGAACTGTTGAGAGTAGTCACTGTTTCACCAAGCTGGACCTTCGCAGTGTGTACAACCTCATTCGTATTGGGAGGGGGGATGAATGGAAGACAGCCTTCATGACTCCCAACGGCCACTACGAGTACCAGGTGATGCCGTATGGCCTGGTAAATGCCCCCCTCCTTGTTCTAAGGCTTTATGAATGAGGTGTTCTGTGAGTATCTCCATCGATTCGTCCTCATCTACATCGACATTCTGATCTACTCCCGGAATGAGACCGACCATTGTCAGCATGTAGCGCTTGTGTTGGAAAAGCTGAGGGAATACCACTTGTACCTCAAGGCTGAGAAGTGTACCTTCCATCAGACATCCCTCCAGTTCCTTGGTTACATCATCAGCCCGGAAGGCATTCGGATGAATGAGGGGAAGGTAACAGCGGTACAATCCTGGCCCACTCCAACCACCATCAAAGAGCTCCAGCACTTCCTTGGTTTTGCCAACTTCTACCGCCGTTTAATAAAGAACTACAGCTCCCTCACATCTCTGCTGACCTCACTCCTCAGATCCAAACCCAAATCTCTCTCTTGGAACCCCAAAGCCTCAAACGCCTTCAACTCATAAAGGATGCCTTCACCTCTGCTCTACTCCTCGTACACCCAGATCCTAATAAACCATTTATTGTTGAAGTAGACGCCTCAACCAATGGCGTAGGAGCTGTCCTGTCTCAGCAGCAGGGGGATCCACCTTCACCCATGTGCCGCCCTCTCTAGGAAACTCTCCCTGGCAGAGCAAAACTATGACATCGGAAACCGGGAGCTACTGGCCATCAAACTGGCCCTGGAAGAGTGGTGGCATTGGCTAGAGGAGGCCCAACATCCCTTCCTGGTGCTGACGGACCACAAGAACCTCGAGTACCTTCAAGAGGTTCATCACCTCAATCCCCACCAGGCACGATGGGCCCTCTTCACTCGCTTCAGTTTTACCATCTCCTATCGAATTCTAAGGCAGATGCCCTTTCCCGTCTCTACGCTGCCGAGGAGGGTCCAGAGGGACCCAACACCATTCCCCCACCTCACATCATTGTTAGCACCATCCAATGGTCCCTGGACGAAGGCATCAGCGAAGCTGCCGCCACGGAACCAGCTTCATCGGGATGCCCCACTAATAAGACCTACGTACCCTCCTCCCTGCGCATGACACTCATCGACTCCATACACACCTCCTTGGGAACTGGCCACCCAGGGACCAATAGGACCCTCTCGCTTATCCAGGACCAGTTCTGGTGGCCTTACAAGGATTGAGATGTCAGAAGGTTTGTCCAGGGATGTCCGGAATGTGCTATGTCCTGAACACCACGACAACTGCCGGCCGGCAAACACTTTCCACTGCTCTTCCAAAAAATTTTTTGCTAACAAATGTTTTAGAGTTGTTGGTCACATGCACATGTTCTTTTGTACCATGCAAATGCACTTCTGTCCATGCTTCAGGATGGCAGTAAAAGATGCTGTACTAGGTTAAGGCGGCACACCTTCTCATTAATTAATCATGTGTATGTACAAATTATACATCTCTACCTCATATCTAGAGACATTCTCTCAATATTAATTTCAAAGCTGGATAAATAAAAGTCCAATCCCTATTCCTAATTTCCTAAATAACAAGTATTCTTTAAAAATTAAAAATACAAGCACTTCCTCATTGTCTTTTATCTTGAGTAACCTACATTTTTATGACCCTTTAAGCACCTTTTTTTTACTCAGCAACTGACAAATTGCAAGTTTCTGTTTGATTTTCTGTTTACTTATGTTTAATGAAAGGAATGTTAATTGGTTCTTAATACATTTAAAATTAATTATTAGATTTTCATCAAAATATGAAATGGGTTATACAAAAGTAATCCAAAAGTAAATAGATTAGATTACCTAAAATATGTAATCTGAAAGGTTACAATGAAAGGTTACAATGGTAACAATCTGAAAGGTTACATAAAGAATTACAATTTAAGGTGTGTAATTTGTAATCAGTACCCAAAAACATTAAAAAATGTTGTGTGTTTAAAATTATAAGCTTCCCATTTGCTCACTGTTTCTTGTGTTTACTCCGCCCTTCTCATTTACCTTTGTTATTAGTTTGCTCATTAGTTCATTTGTGTCACATGCCTTCCTTGTTTGCTCTCTCATTTGTTAATTGCTCCCACCTGTTTTCCTTTACCTTCTGTGTTTATTTATACCTGTCTATGTTCGGCTGGTTGTTGCTGTATTGTTTTGTGATTATCTTTTTCAGCTGCTTATTGAGTCCTTCTCCATGTCCCAAAACTGACATTACCAGTAATTATCCCCTTACAAATATGTATGTTGACAAGGTAATAGTATATTTGTTTTTATTACAGATTGCATGATAGTATTTTTAAGTTATTGAGAGCTTATTAGATTTGTGTTCTCATCTAATGAAATTAATGAGATCTAATAAGATGGGGGGTTACATTAAGTAAGTTAAGTAAGTTAGTTAAGTAAAATTAGTAAGTTGTCGAGAATTATAGTAATTCTCAACATTACTAATTACTTATCGAAACTTGTAATAATATTACTGACGTTTCTGATTACTTAATTGAAAAAGTAATCTTAAGTTACATTCTAAAATACATTGGTAGAATGTTCCACTCAACAAATTCCTTTTTTTCCCTCAAAAGTCTGTATTACCCAGTTTCTCCGTAACATTGACTTAAAGGGATAGTTCACCCAAAAATTAAAATGCTCTCATCATTTACTCACCCTCATGCCATCCCAGATGTGTATGACTTTATTTCTTCTGCAGAACACAAATGAAGATTTTAGAAGAATATTTCAGCACTGTAGGTCCTTACAATGCAAGTGAATGGTAATCAGACATTTAGCTCCAAAACATGAAGGAAAAACAAACAAAAAACAAAAAAACAAAAACAAAACAACAACAACAAAAAAACAAACAAAAAAAAACAAAAAAAAAAACAGAAGTAATCCTCCATAAGACTCCAGTGGTTAAATTTTCAGAAGTGATATAATAGGTGTGGGTGAGAAACAGATCAAAATTGAAGTACTTTTTTACTCTAAATGTCCACTTTCACTTTTACATCTAAAAGTCACATGTGGTGCCTGTTTAGTTTCACTTTCACATCTGAAAATTAAAGTTAAAATGGAGATTTAGAGTAAAAAGGACTTAATATTATTCTGTTTTTCACCCACACCTATTATATAACTAATGAATATATTGATTTAAACACTGGAGTCATTTGGACTACTTTTATGTTTCCTTTATGTGATTTTGGAGCTACAAGGTCTGATCAACATTCACTTGCATTTTATGGACCTACAAAGCTGAGATAAGTTTCTAAAATATTTAAGCCATACACATCTGGGATGGGTAAATGATAAGAGAATTTTAATTTTTGGGTGAACTATCCCTTTAAGGAGTGCATGCTCTTCAGCAGGCACAGAAATGCAAACATATTAACATAATTTATGTTTTAAAAGGTATTCCACAAAAATAATATTGAAAGTCGGTAACTGTAATCTGATTACAAGAATATAAAATGTAATTTCACTTTTAATACCCAAAATTATTTGATTACAGTAACTACTTTGTAATCAGATTACACCCAATACTGTTCATTGCACAAAAGATGTTGTCTCCATCTTTCTTGTGTGTTGTACCAACAGAAGCGTTTTACACAGTAATGATAATTTTTCCTGCACATATTTACACTTTCATAAACAAAAACATTAAGACAATAAAAGACTTTAATTAGAAGTAGTATAGGTTAACATTTTACAGGACTTTTAAATTTGCCCTTCTAAAAGCCTAGCAAAAGATGCATGGAAATAACTGATGAAACGGTAGATAACAGGTCCTATGAATCCTTTCAAAACATTCCAATTTCCACGTCCAGCTCTCCGCTCAGGTGAACAGCAGCATGTCTGTTTCGCCGGTCCCTCCTCCTCCTCCGTCATGCTGCTTTGCTCCCATCCCCCTCCCATTGGCTGCCAGCCGTCTAAACAGCTCCAGCTGCAATCACCACCGCTGCTGCTTCTATAAGCTGCCTGCTTTTTGATCACCCCCATCCCGCACAGCCTCTGCCTCCGCCGGTCTGCAAGCTCACGGACCCCCTGCCAACACATCCATCATGACGGGCGTCGCGGCTGCCTCCTTCTTCTCCAACGTCTGCCGGTTTGGCGGATGCGGGTTGCACTTCGAGTCCCTGGGCGAGCTCATCGTGCACATCGAGGATAACCACATCGGTAAGTCGCTCTCCGGTTTCGGCCTCCTGTCCCCACTAACCAGCCGCTCTCGAGCGCGAGAGAAGGCAAGTCTGTGCGTCTCGCGCTTGGCCGGTTTGCATGGAGTGAGGCGTTAAATCTGCCGCACGAACACGAAATAGCTTTAGCATTGGCACGGTTTGAATATAAGGCGATAGATAGTCACAGGCAGGTTTCAGCTGCGGCTGCACGGGTTTGTGCAGGGTTCCCAGATTCTGCTCTGTTTAAATCTAGGCCTGAATGTACTGTAATTAGCGCTCGCTGCGGAGAGCCATTGTTTATGCCTGTGTTGTGTATTCTAGCTGTCTGTCAAGTACGCAGGAGTGAATGCCTGTTAAATTGGTTCACGTTTTGTGAAGGTTCAAAAAGAAAATTCTAACTTCAAACTAATCTCAAGTTAGTGATTCACTATATTGCAGAATGATCCTTTTATTGAGAGTTGAATGATCCTATTAAGAGCTGTTCTGTTGTTTTACAGAAATCATGCAAATTAATTATGGATTTTGGCTATTAATATACTCTCATACCTGTAATGCATTGTTACCTTGAGTAACTTGAAAACATCCATATAAAGAGATGTACTTGGGATGAGTGTCCTCATTCCCATAGGTTCTTACACGCCACATAATTTGCAAGCAATACCAGTGGTACCCCCCAAAAGTAATTTCAAATATATCATAATTCAGATATGCATTACTATGCTTAAATTGAATAATTCATACAGTACATGTATAGAATTACAATAAAACCACATGACGCAAAAATGATGTATGCTTTGTATGCATTATACACTCACCAGGACTTTCAAAAATACAAATTATTCTGTAGGAAGACTTGCATTATGAACATCAGCACAGACGTTGTTTAATAGCCAGTGAGGATGACAATCAATGAGATGATTTCTGTATAATGTCAGAATCAGTGTCCTTTCTTTTCCATACTGTTTGTGTGTACTTGCCAAAAGATCTGTATGCCTTGCAGATCTGTGATGTAAAATGGTGGAAAATGTGTTTATTTGTATTTTCATATGTGCTTACATATAGTGGTTTACAATCTGCTCATATTCATACTAATAGCGGTGCTTCACTCAGCTTGTTTCCATAGTGACTTCAGCTGTCACCATGGAAGACCTCGGTCACAATGAAACACACACCTGCACCCCAGTCTGTTTGTGTGTGTCACTGTAGCGTCATAAAAGATCAGCTGGCCTGAATTCCCTCGGGGGTCAGAGATCTGACTTAAAGGTTCTGAACCCAGTGCTCTTGGTTTAATGAGCTCAACAATGAAAGACCCCCTACCACTGGTCATTAATACTACTAATCAATAATAATCCTATTGAGTGCTGACCACATACTGTGCCTTAGCTCGGCAGTTTGCCAGACATGAAGATGTTTGTTAAAATTAATCTTGAATGACTATGAAATAAGTTCAAGATTTTAGATGATCATTAAGGGATAGGGACAGTATCATGATGATAATATAACTTTAATCACTGAGCATTGCATGAGTTAATAATAGGTTTTGATACTGAATATTTTGAAAAATAACGTTGGAGCTTAACAGGGCTAACTTATATTTTAGACAGCTGGTATGGAATCCCAGGAGTGCCATTTAAAAAAGAATGAAGGAATAAATTAATCTATTAATTTGAAAATAAAAATGTGAATAAATAAACCAATTTATAAACGGACAAACAAACAGACACATTTAAATGTATTTATTTAATTCATGTTTTAAAATGTACTTTTATCAATAAAACAGCACATTAATAAGTATTTTTAAATGCACCTTTTAAATTGTGTTTTAAAAAGCATTTGGCAATTGCTTTTCTTCATCCATTTACCAATTACTTTTCTTTATTGTTTGACTTTCTTTTCTTTTACCATTTGTCAATCCATACCTGCTGAAGTCCGGGATTGGCAGGTAAAAAAGAATGAAGTAATAAATTATCAATCTATTAATTTGAAAATAAAAATGTGAATAAATAAACCAATTTATAAATGGACAAACAAATAGACACTTTTAAATTGCATTTTAAAAAGGTATTTGGCAGTCGCTTTTCTTAATTCATTTGCCAATTGCTTTAAGTCATCCATTTGCCTATGGCTTTTCTTTTTCGTTTTTTTTTTCTCCAATTTAGAATTGAGTTAAAAAAAATGCCATTGGACTGTTGACTCGTGGGAGCAACCAATTAATTTTTGACTCCATTATAACACACGCCCTCTCTCCCACGTGCCACTCAAAGAGGATGTAAGATGGCCTGTCATTGGATGATGGAATGAGCAGTTTATGTGATATTATTGGGTCTGTGAATCCCACTCATAAGACAAGGATGCAAAGCATATCAGTTAATGGTGGCTCATTCACTGTTCCTGTGAAATGCTGAATGCGGCCCTACCTGAGCGTGCACAGTGATACGTGTCCAGGATGGGAGCTGGTAATCGTGATGCTGTCAACATAACCAGCCTGCCAACCCGCGTCCCGAACTGAAATGCACAACAACCGCAATTAGCCTCACCCTACTTCACCGCTCGAGGTACCGAGCCGAAGAAGAATACCACCAGATCCTGTACTAAAGCAATTGCTATTAACCAGTTTCATTAC
Organism: Myxocyprinus asiaticus; assembly: GCF_019703515.2. Taxonomy (NCBI): domain Eukaryota; kingdom Metazoa; phylum Chordata; class Actinopteri; order Cypriniformes; family Catostomidae; genus Myxocyprinus; species Myxocyprinus asiaticus. The sequence continues at coordinate 13,451,126 of NC_059373.1, read as the reverse complement.
TGTATGATGCTCTCTCTGCCATATTTGTGAACAAAGCCCATATACTGGAACTTCTGTGCACTGCACTGTGAGATCATTGACCATAAACACTGGGACACAATGAAATTTGCTAAACTGTTTCTGTTTATAAAGCTTAAAGGAATAGTTCACCCAAAAATGGACATTTGCTGATAATTTACTCACCCTCAGGCCATCCAAGGTGTATCTGAGTTTCTTTCGTTCTTTTTTTTCTCCCAATTTGTCATGCCCAATTCCCAATGTGCTTTTAAGTCCTCGTGGTCGTGTAGTGATTCACCTCAGTCTGGGTGGTGGAGGACGAATTCCAGCTGCCTCCGCGTCTGAGACCGTCAACCTGTGCATCTTATCATGTGGATTGTTGAGCACGTTGCCACGGAGACATAGTGCGTGTGGAGGCTTCATGCCATCCACCGTGGCATCCATGCTCAACTCACCATGCACCCCACCGAGAATGAACCACATTATAGCGACCACGAGGTTACCCCATGTGACTCTACCCTCCCTAGCAATTGGGCCAGTTTGGTTGTTTAGGAGACCTGGCTGGAGTCACTCAGCATGCCCTGGGATTCGAACTAGCGATCTCCAGGGGTGGTAGCCAGCATCTTTACCACTGAGCTACCCAGGCCCCCCTCTGATCTTCTTTCTTCATCAAAACAGAATTTAAGATTTTTAGGATTTCATTTCAGGCCGCCTCCTCTAAACAATGCAAGTGAATGTCCTCCATTTTTTGAAGGTCCAAAATGCATATTTAGGTTGCATCAAAATAATCCACGACTCCAGTCGACAAATACATTTCTTCTGAACGCAAATGATTGATTATTTTGAGAAACAAAGCAATACTTTATATACTTTTTAACTACAAATGTTCGCTTCCGAACATTTCTGCGACGTGCGCTCATGAGAGGGATGACATAAGCTTGTTGGTAAGGTCACGTGGAGGAGGAGTCGGGAAGCTTGTCATTTTTTTTTTAAAATTATTATTATTTGGAAATTATTTTTTATTTTATATTGTTTTGAAATTGTTTTGGTTTGTGAACGGCGCTTGGTCTGTGCTCTGTGCAAGTTTCTATTGTAAACAATGACGCACTTCCTGCCTCCTCCATGTGACGCGTGACCTTACCCAACGAGCTTACGTCATCCCTCTCATGAGCGCACGTCACAGAGATGTACGGAAGTGAACATTTGTAGTTAAAAAGTATGTAAGTATCGTTTTGTTTCTCAAAATAATTGATCGTTTGCATTCAGAAGAACTTTATTTGTCGACTGGAGTCGTGTGGATTATTTTTATGCACACTAAATATGCATTTTGGACCGTCAAAAAAGTACATTCACTTGCATTGTTTAAAGGAGGAGGCCTAAAATGAAATCCTAAAAAAAATTTACATTCTGTTTTGATGAAGAAAGAAACTCAGATACATCTTTGATGGCCTGAGGGTGAGTAAATTATAAGCAAAGTTTCATTTTTGGGTGAACTATTCCTTTAATAAAGTGTTATCTTTCATTTACACTACCAGAAGGTCTTTTTTTTTTTTTTTTTTTTTTTTATGGTAAAAAAAACTTATGTTAAGTGACATGGTTTCATTTCACACAATTCTAGCAGTGAAGGGGTAAAACACTTGTTGGTTATTGTTTTTTTTTTTTCCTCAGAAAACGTTTGGCCTAAATCTTGAACATTTTACCTCAGACATCTTTGACATGTTAATTGCCATTTATCTGTGTCAATTAAATTTAGCCTATAACATAATTGATTCAGGTACAATTAAAATGTAAATTCATTCAAAATTCAAATTCAAAATGTTAAATCCATAAGACCCAGACTACAGTTGTAAAAGAGGAATGTGATAAAAGAATGTGTACATTTACTGTGTGTATAGCTGTCAGTCAATAAACATCTTTATGAAGATAAGCACAACAAAAGATTAAGCACAAACTTTATTTGCGACATTATAAACAGATTTACACAGCAGGTTGGTGTGGAAAATATATACACTACCGGTCAAAAGTTTTGAAACACTTATTCTTTATTTTTTTCTTCACATTTTAGAATAATAGTAAAGTCATTAAAACTATGGAATAACATAAATGGAACTATGGGAATTATGTTGTGACTAAACAAAATCCAAAATAAATCAAAACTGTGTTATATTTTAGCATCTTCAAAGTACTCACCCTTTGCCTAGAATTTTCAGAAATGTACTCTTGACATTTTCTCAACCAACTTCTTGAGGTATCACACTGGGATGCTTTTTAAACAGTATTGAAGGAGTTCCCATCTATGTTGGGCACTTATTGGCTGCTTTTCTTTATTATTTGGCCCAAGTCATCAATTTCAAAACTTTTTTTTTTTTTTTTTTTTTTTTTTAAATAACATTTTAGTTTTGTAATGAAATGAAATAAATTAATATGGTGGCACAGTTATATTTTTGTCTACACAACTAATTTCAAACATTTAAGCATATGCCTTCAGATCAAAAGATTTAAGATCATGAGAAACATTTCAGTCAAGTGTTTCAAAACGTTTGACCAGTAGTGTATATATTTTTAATTTTCATTTGAAAGAGACACTTTCGAAATACACAATACAAAACATTCTACAAAAGTCTGCTTACTTGCCTTCTCTGTATCCTCAGTTGACTGTCATTCCGAAAGTCCGCCTTTTCTCGATCATATACAGTCAATTATTTTAATAAAAATAAAATATTTAAAGATGACCATACAGTGTTTTTAAAATGAATGTGATATAATTGAAAGGGGATGTGTGTTTCTTCAGTATATGTTCTGGAAAGTCCATCAACTTTCTCCAGCGACTCGAGCCATTGCCCTTGCTCACCTCCGTCATATGCTTTCAGTTCAGGGCACGGGTCGGGAGGCTGGTTCTGTTGACAGCATCAGGATTACCAGCTCCCATCCTGGACACATCACTGTGCACGCTTAGGTAGGGTAGCGCTCTGCATTTCACAGCAACAGTGATCGAGCCACCATTAGCTTCTTAAATGCTTCGCATCCGTTACTTATGCGTGGGATTCGCAGATCCAATAATATCACGTAAATTGTATGTACCGTCGTCCAATGGCAAGCTGTCTTACATCCTCTTTGAGTGGCACGTGGGAGAGAGGGCGTGTCTTATAACTGAGTCAAAAGTTTATTGGTAGATCCCACGAGTCAACAGTCCAATGGCATTTTTTTAACTCTATTGTCAATTGGAGAAAGAAAAGGAAAAGGAAAAAGAAAAGCCACAGACAAATGGATGAGGAAAAGCAATTGGCAAATGAATTAAAAAAATCAATTGCCAAATATCTTTTTAAAATGCAATTTAAAAGGTGCTTTTAGAAATACTTATGTGCTGTTTTATTGCTAAATATAACTACATTTTAAAACATAAATTAAATAAACTCATTTAAATGTGTCTGTTTGTTTGTCCATTTATAAATTGGTTTATTCACATTTTTATTTTAAAGTTAATAGATTGATAATTTATTCCTTCATTCTTTTTTTAAATGGCACTCCTGGGCTTCCATAAACTGGCACTTAAAGCCATACAGTCTACAGTCTCTGTCCACTTCTCCTGAATTACATCCCATGATTGTCTTCAACTCTTCCTCTTACTGGAGACAGACCCTTGTTTTAGTATGAGTTTGTAAGTTTGTTTGTTAGCAACAAACTAATGATTTGTTTGCTTTTCATTGATAGACTGATACAAAATATATTAATGGTAATTGATAAAATGGCTACAAACATTTTAATTCGCTATTCACACAGTATGGTGTGTGTGTGGCCTTGAGTGACTTTTGACCTTACATAGAGACAAGACCAAAATAAATGCTGCAGCATTAGTTTCTGTTTTATTCAGTTTGCTCTTGTTTCTTGTTAAAATATTTCATAAAGTTCGATTAACGGAATAGTGCACCCAAAAATGAAAAATTCTCTCATCATTTACTCACCCTTATGCCATCCCGGATGTGTATGACTTTCTTCCATCTGCTGAACACAAATGAAGATTTCTAGAAGAATATCTCAGCTCTTTTGATCCATACAATGCAAGTGAATGGGTCCAAAAATTTTGAAGCTCCAAAAATCACACAAGGCAGCATAAAAGTAATCCATAAGACTCCAGTGGTTAAATCAATGTCTTGAGCGATATGATACGTGTGGTTGAAAAACAGATCACTTTCACATTCTTGTTCTTGAGTTTTTGGTGATTCAAAATCTTCACGCATACCACATTTCAAGCGAAAAATTGCTTAAATATTGATGTGTTTCTCACCCAGACCTATCATATCGCTTCAGAAAATGTGGATTAAAACATGGATTACTTATGGATTACTTTTATGATGCCTTTGTGCTTTTTGGAGCGTAAAAATGTTGGCACCCATTCACTTTCATTGTATGGACCTACAGAGCTAAGATATTATTTTAAACATAATAATTTGTGTTCTGCAGAAGAAAGTCATACACATCTGGGATGGCATGAGGGTGAGTAAATGATGAGAATTTTCGTTTTTGGATAAACTATCCCTTTAAATTTAAACAATTTTTAATTTTTTTTTTTATATATATTACAAACTTATTTAGAAATGTATTAAGTTTTTAAAAGTGTTTTTTTTTTGGCATACAACCATCATACGTTGCCACTGTGTTAAAGTTAAAATACTTTGTCAGAATTCTCTGCTAATTTATCACAAATTATGAAAACACATCTTATGTAAATATTCAGATTCTTTATTCAGTTGCTGGAACATCTTTTGTAGCAATTACAATAACTAAGTATTATGAGTTCACTTCTACTAGCTTTGCACTCCAGTGTTGTCTTGACTGTGTGCCCTGGTTGTCGTCATGATAAATACAGCTGGAAAATTAAGTGTAGTCAGGGTTGTGTGTGCTTTGGAACAGGTTTTCCTTAAGGACCACTTTCTTTAACACGTTTATATTATTCCCACTTTTGACTATCGTGCTTTACCAGTTATTTGAGAGGTAATGTGAAGAACCTGGTTTTCTCTATAGATGTTTGGCATTCAGTTCAAAGAAAATTTGTTCTCATGCTCTCAAGGTCCTCATAAGTGATTGTTAGGCAAACAAACTGGCTTACACAACTGCAGCTACACAAGTACTTACATAATATAGTATGTTATGACAATGTAATAAGCCACATCATTTCTGATGCTAAAGACGTGTCCGATGTCGCAGACCTCTTTAGAAAGAGCTGATGAACGTTTGTGTAAGTCACAATACGCTGGTGTTTTTAAACTTTCCAAGTCATAATGACTGGTCAGTGTTTGTGTTAAACCAATGATTGCAATTTGATTTTGCAATGCACATTCATTTGCTTATTTTATTTGACTGCAGTAAATCTCCCATATAATATTGCTTGTGAATTGCAAGCTTATTCTTCTGTTAATCCACACACTTGATTTAAATGTGAATGGAGTATTTTGAATCTGTGCACCCCTGCTATTTCCTCCATAATCTTTTTCATAATTTCCCTCAAATTGAAGTAGAACAGGTACCTTTCATTATCTAATGAACTTTAGAAGTAGCTATATTTTGTTGCATTTAAGCTTACTAATAGGTAAAGCTTTGTAACAAAATAACATAAAACATAAGATATTATACTGAAATAAATATGTGGTTGAGGATTGTTAAATCAATACAGTGACAAAAGTGTATACCGTATCAATACATTTTCTGTCCCCACAACTCTTGCTTATGCTTTTGTTTTAATTGGAAAATCAAGCCCAAATAGGCCTTCATTTGGGTAGCCCATGTAACTTGTTTACTGTGTCACTTTGGCTAACTAAGCTAAAAGAGAGAAAATGTGACTGCACTTTTTACTTTGGGGTCAAACCGTGCACTGCCTCCTACAGGCCACGTTACACAGTTCAGAAAGCTGAATCAGAATTATCATTATTGCCAAGTGTTCTCACTACACAAGGAATTTTTTTTTTTGGTGATAGGAGAAACAAGGGCACACAGAACATTACAGTGAGACACAGAATATAAAACAAGGCAAGAGTATAAATAGACATACAAATAATAGGACATATAACAATGATGTATGTATGTACATGTGCAAGTGGTGATATATGTGCAAGGTAGGGGTATGTACAGTTATTGAATTAAATATGAGAATTTACCTATGTACATGAGATTTGTATTTACATTATTGCACTGTGGGGGAGTCCTGAGGCAGTTTAATTGTTCATGTGGAAAATGGCCTGATGGTAAAAACTGTTCTTGTGCCTGGATATCCTGGCGCTCAGTGCTCTGTAGCACCGGCCAGAGGACAACAGTTCAAAGAGGGAGTGGGCAGGGTGTGTGGGGTCCAGAGTGATTCTACCTGCACGTTTCCTCACTCTGGAGATGCACAGGTCTTGGAGGGTGGGCAGAGGGGCACCAATAATCCTCTCGGCAGTCCTGACTGTCCGTTGTAGTTTCCTTCTGTCTGATATGGTGGCTGAACCAAACCAGACAGTTATAGATGTACACAGGACAGACTCTGACGGCCGAGTAGAACTGTGTCAGCAGCTCCTGTGGGAGGTTGAACTTCCTCAGCTGGCAAAAGAAGTACAACCTCTTCTGAACTCTAAATAAGCTGAAGCCTTATTTTGATTTTAGGACTTTTTTCTTTAGCATTTTCTTTCTATTTGTCTATGTAAAAACATAAATCTGAAAAAAGAAAATGTGGTCAATGATACACCAATTGATGATACCTCAAGCAGACACTGAAATAATTGGATCAAATGCCTTGTCGTACATTAAAAATTTAGGACAGGTCCATCTTCAGTGGCGATGAGTAAACTTATTTACAGTTACAACATAAGAACTTGCAACTTCATTTAATGTCATGAAGGTCAAAATTGCTGACCGTCTGACCAAATAGAGATCTGAAATGCTTAACTTATTATTTTCAGCTCTGCTTCTTCCTAGTTGTTTTTTTACAGGTCGAAGAATTTTTCCGGTATATATGGATTACAATTTGCAGTCTGGAGTTTTACGCAGACATATGAATATAGGACCTACAGAAACCGTTCACCCAAACATTAAAATTCTCTCACTATTTTCTCGCCCTCATGCCATGCCAGATGTATATGCCTTTCTTTCTTTTTGATACCAAGGACCCACAATATGATGATACCCTTGCAAGGGACACCATTCCATAAATATCAATTCAGCTTCACATTTTTCATGTATAAAGATCGAATTTTACTGTGTGAGTAAAATAGTGTTATTTTACAAAGATAACATGCAAGTGAAATAAAAAATGATTTTTCTATTGCATTGTATTAAAGCCAAAAAATATTAAATTTCTTCCTGTAAAATATTATCTCAAATTATTTATTTTGTATTAAGTTTACAGTATCTTTTTTTCAAATCATCTTATTTCCACTTTTAATGTTTGTATAAACATGAAGAGAAACATTTTCAATTAAATTCAAGTGTATTTGTATAGCCTGTTCACAATACAAAGTATCGTTTCAAAGCAGCGACCCCTAGTGAGCAAGCTAAAAGTGACAGCTAAAGGTTCAAGAAATATTTTTTTCATCACAAACCTATATTTGCAGATTTTTTTTGTCATATATATATATTACAGTTAAAAAGTATGTCTGTCAATAGAATAAAATAATCATGATCCCATGATTTCCATCCAGTCCATTTTTGTTTTCCTTTTAGACTTTTATTTTTTTAAATTTCCGTGGACCCCCTTGCGGCCCCCTGGGGGTCCCCGGACCCTGGTTTGGAATCCCCTGATCTAAGCAGTTTTTCATCTTGCCATTGCGGTGTCTAGGCATGATCATTATTTCAAGCTCGATTATACTTCCTAGTGCTTGAAATCATGATCGCCATGGAGACTGCTGATGTCAAGATTTGTAGTAAAAAAGGAGTTTTGATCTGTTGTCACCCGAAATCAGTTGGATCACTTTAGAAGACATGAATTAAACTACTGGAGTATGATGGATTACTTTTATGCTACCTTTATGTGCTTTTTGAAGCTTCAAAGTCTTGGTCACCATTCATTTGCATTGTATGGACCTACAAAGCTGAGATATTCTTCTAAAAATGTTCACTTGTGTTCTGCAGACCAAAGGCATACACATCTGGGATGATATGAGGGTGAGTAAATGAACTAATCTTTTAAGTAACATTGCCTCCTGGTGGTAAAGACACTGCACCTTTTTCTTTCAAGGCAAGACACACGTTTGCTGACTATCATAATATCTGTGCACATGTAATCTGACTGAGGATTATTAAATGCTACCAAGAACAAGCTGTCGTGTAGCCCCATACAAAATACATATATACAAATAGATCATATATATTTTTTTTCCCTTTAACTAATGATAACTGACTCGGGGAAAAAAACATGTACCTGCATCTGTCCATGTGTGAAAGAGAGACATACAGAAAGCGACTGAAAAAGAAAGTTCATTGGGTATATCTGTTTATAGTTCCCTATGCCAAATGGAATTTTGGATAATGTCATACCCTCCCCTTGCCAGCTAGATGGTGCTCCGGGTATTTCGTCCTGTTTTTAAGTAGGCCTAAGTTGTTTTTGTTTGGCAATGGAAACCTGTTTGAACATGCCTGTTACGTTTCCTATCTATTGTAATTGCATGTTGCAGGTAAAAGATGACATCATTATAAACAATTGACAACAGAGAGTTAATTTGTCGGAGTTTGTTTGTTATACTCTCCTAGCATTATCTGCATATTGCATCCTGTTTATGCTGCAGGTTACTAAACCTTATCTGTCCCTTTTTCGTAACCATGGCAACCAGGACACTAAATTAAACTTTGGTGAAAGATCAATCATTTTAGTAGTTAAAGGAATAGTTCACCCAAAAATGAAAATTCTCTCATTTACTTACCCTTATGTCATCCCAGATGTGTGTGACTTTCTTCAGCAGAAAACAAATGAAGATTTTTAGAAGAATTTCTTAGCTCTGTAGGTCTTTAAAATTTTGAAGCTCGAAAAATCACACAAGTTGGCCTAAAAATTAATTCATATGATTCTAGTGGTTAAATCAATGTCTCTAGAATTGATTTGAGAGGTGTGGGTGAGAAACAGATCAATATTTATGTCCAGTTTTACTATAAACTGTCCTCCCTGCTCAGTCAATCTCTGCTTTAACTTTCACATTCTTCTTTTTGTGTTTTTGATCATTTACATTCTTCATGCATATCGCCCCTACTGGGCAGGAAGAATTTCTATCAAAAATTGACTTAAATATTGATCTGTTTCTCACCCACACCTATCATATAACTTCAGAAAGTATGGATTTAACCACTGGAGTCATATGGATTAATTTTATGCTGCCTTTATGTAATTTTTGGAGTTTTCAAAATGAAAGCTGCACTATTATGACAAAAATCATAATTGTCGATTATTGCCCTTGATATTGTAATCGCGATTAAAGATTCAGTTACCATGATATCACAAAGTAGGCAACCACGTGGTTCTTCAGAGTAGAATATGGTAGATAGTAGCATATGATGGATATGAGCTGCACTCCAGTGTCTTAAGCATCTTCACCTCTTAAGCTCTGCAGGGTTTTTGGGCTGCTGCCTGAGAATTTTCACACTCAAATTTAAAAGCTCCCTGTTCACACATACAGTAGACTAATTTCATAAAAATGTTCTAATTTTTACAGATAACCCCCTACATTTTAAGAAATGACTGAAATAATTAATAAATAACATTGTATATATGTATAATTTTATGATAGACATTTTTTTGTTAAAAACAAAACAAAAATTTTTTTTTAGAAAATGGAATTTCCCCCCATTCATCCATTATGTAGGTCTTAAGCTGCACAATTGTAAGGGGTCTTCGATGCCATCTAATGCGCTTCATAATGCGCCACACATTCTCAATTAGAGACAGGTCAGGACTGCAGGCAGGCCAGTCTAGCACCCACACTTCCTGTTTACACAGCCATGCACTTGTAATCTGGGCAGTATGTGGTTTGAAGTTGTCCTGCTGGAAAATGCAGGGATGTCCCTCGGAAAATGCTGGATGGCAGTATATGTTACTCCAAAATTTGTACATATCTGTCTGCATTCATGGTGTTCCCACAGATGTGCGAGTGCCCATGGCATGGGTAACTGATACACCCCTGGCAAATACAGACACTGGCTTTTGGACCTGATGCTAATAACAGCTTGGATGGTCCTTTTCCTCTTTGGCCCGGATAACATGACGGCTGTGTTTTTCAAAAACTTTTTGAAATGTGGACTCTTCAGACCAAAAAACAGTTCCACTGTTCTGCTTTCAATCTAAGATGGGACAGAGCCCAGAGAAGTCGGCAGTGTTTCTGGACAGTGTTTATGTAAGGCTTCTGCTTTGCATAGTAAAGTCTTAACTTGCATCTGTGGCTGCAGTGGCGAGTGGTGTTGACTAACAAAGGTTTCCAAAAGTAATCCCAAGCCCATGTTCATGATATCCATTACAGATGAATGATGTTTTTTAAGACTGATGTCTGAGGGATCAGAGATCATGCGCATTCAGAAGTGGTTTTCGTCTTGCCCTTTACGCACCAAGATTTGGCCAGATCTTTTAAATATAGTGCACTGTAGAGGGTGAAATGCCCAATATCCTTCCAGTTTTTGCTGAAGCATCTCTTGGCAAATTGACAAGTCTTGAACAATCATTGCTCATGAAGGACTAGGCTGTTTTTTGAGGCTCCTTATACAGTATACAATACTATGACACAATTGCCTCACCTGTTTAACATCTACTGTTTCACATCGCCTTTTTTTATTAGTCTTCAATTGCCCGTCTCAACTTTTTTGGAGCATGTTGCAATCAACTGATTTGAAATTACTGTATATTTTCAAAACAAAAAAGCAATTAAATTCACAAGGTAAAACATCATATAATGTAGTTGTAGTGCTTTCAATATAGCAAAGTGTGAATATAATTTACAAATAACTTAAATGTGTATATATATTATTTTTATTAGCATTTTTCATACTGTCACAACTTTTTGGGAATTGGGGTTGTATTATGGCAAAAAAAATAAACTGTACAGTCACCTTCCTGAGAATGAAAGCATTTATTTGATATGACTTGTCTATTTAAGTGCTACGTGAATGACTTTCATATTCATTTTTAAAATGTCTACAACGTAACCTCTAGGTGGCGCCAATTTGCGACATATGTTTTCAGGCTTTATTTTGTTATTTTCTGTAAATAAATGCAAAAGTGAAGGGGTTCTCTGAAAATTACAGATTCTAAGCTTTCAAAGGATACCACATATGCCTAACTTATGCATACAGGGACTTCAGAGTGTTGTGTTAAAACGGCTTCCCATATAGCGCCTCCCCACGGACCCGCCGGCGTGTCCGCAGTGTTTGAGGTTAAGCATTAAATATTGTAATAATGGTTGTTAATGTTAGACCTACTAAAAGTTATTTTAAAGGGATATCTGTGGTATAGAAGAAATATGTAGGTTCTTTCTGAACTATTGACAACCTGTTTTTACTTGATTCAGTATGCCTGTGTGACATGTAACAGGTTGATAAATACACATCCCCACACGTTTAACACACCTCCAAAGCCTGACATAGGTGGTATAAAATCAAATACTACCATCAGACATGCAATATGTGTCTTTACCTCTAAAATGATTGGTCCACGTACAGTAAATAATATGACATATTTAAACATTAACCGGCTTGTCTTAATCAAAAGTTTTCACGAATATATAATCGTGGCAGTCGTAATCGCGATTAGTTTTTCGATTAATTGTGCAGCCCTAGCACCCATTCACTTGTATTGTATGGACCTACAGAGCTGAAATATTCTTCTAAAAATCTTAATTTGTGTAATGCAGAAGAAAGAAAGTCATACACATCTGGGATGGCATGAGGGTGATTAAATATAAAACTTAATTTTTACGCAAATCTAACAGACAGACCCCTCAGGCATTCAGAGTATTGAATATGCTTTTGAGTCGGTTTTGGAAATTGAGTGACTTTCAGTGGCCAGTAGATGTCAGGCTTGTAGCACAAAATCCATTTGCTGTTGTCAGTACGGGAAACAGTATTGTTCTTGTTGTGGCTCTTTTTTCATTTGCTGAGAGAGATTATGGTGAATATATAGTGTATATAATGTTCTTCCAAAATTGTTCCTAATTATTTACTTCACATATAAGGTGAATTTTGGTGTTCTTCCCATCATTGGAAAATAGTTTTTCCAAATGTAAAATAAACTCCTTGCTAGGGGGAAAAACCCCTTAGACTAGCCTATGGATAGTTTGCTGGTCTTAACTGGTTTAAGATGGTTTAGCTGGTCTCACTGCATGGTGGAGCTGCTGTTCAGTTGGTCTAGCTGTCAGCCAGCTGGCCTCTCAGCCAAACAAGTACCGAAAACCCCTCTTAAACCATCAAACTAGACCACCCTGACCAGTTTGTTTAGACCAGCAAACCACCGTAGACTGGCTTAAGGTATTTTCTGCAGGGCTAATATCAAGAAGTGATTAATATATAAGTTTAATATAATCTATTCAGCTCTGTTCAGATCATTATAATTTGATTGTGTGTGTGCGTGTTTAAAAGAGAGAGTTGCATTAAATGGCTCGTCAAGCCTTTTATGAGGCAATTAGTGAGAGCCAGTGGAAAATCCATTATACCAACTTTCCTAGTCCCACCCAACACTCAGTATGGGTTTGTTTGTAGTGCTTGTGTGTATATTTTGTGCATTTGTGTGAGGGAGAATGTTTATGTTTTTGTTTCCCTTTGCATGTGTGTGTGCTTGTCTTTTAACGTGTGTGTGTGTGTGTGTGTGTACATACGGAAGTGTTTGGAGCGTTATATCCTGCTGAGCTCTGAGAAGTGTAATTACAGCCTCGTTTAGAGTTTTCTCCTCCCCAACTGTCTTCCCCTCCTCTCCGTTCCCTCCATCCGGAGACCTGCTGCTCTCCAGCACATTAAAACACTCCCCTGCTTTTTAATTAGCTGTCTGGAAAGCAAACCCAGCATTCCTACATTGCCGCACCATGCCAGGCTCCTCTACACTCAGGCACAGATGCACACACTCACACCAACTTGGACACCCAAATGTAGCTTTCTGATGGTTTTTTTTAACCACAGGGTGGCACATTTACTCTTCTGACATCTCAAAAATCGCATAATTCTTCACAGCTACTATATAAAATGTTCTTATACAGATATGTTTCTATGTAATTTAGATCCACCTGATCCCAAAGCAGTGTTGCATCTTTACAGGAGAGCAGTAAATTGCCCAGTAAGGTTTGTTTAGCACTGTAAAAAAATGTCTGTAATTTTTATGGTAAAAGACTAAAAGTACTGCAGAAATAAAATGTTAATTGATTAACAAATATTAACTGTGAACTATACAGTATATTTTAAAAGACAATACAATAAAATGTTGAGAATTACATTTTTTTAAGATGTAAAAAGTATGATTTTTTTCATGTAAAATTAATGGTAAAAATGTACATTGTTTAACAAGAGAGTACATGTACTTTACAGTAAACTATTGTTAAAATTACAGTAAAAAACAATAATCGGGATTTCCCACAAGTCCCTGCTGACCCATTAGATTTCATATATTTTATGGGAATAGTTATTTTTCTTATTTTTAATATCAGTTACATACATCGGGGTGTTCTGTTTTATATTTAATATAGTTTAGTTCATGTTTACTGCATTATTTAAATTTCACATGTGTTACTCTGATGGTGTTTAGTATTTGTGTGAGTGACGTTGAGCACTGTCTCTACATGTTTGTAGAAGAGCTACTATTGGTGAACTTCATATCATCATGTGCTCTTCTGTAATTTTTACGGTGACTAACAATACCTTATAAAGTAAAAAGCAGATTTTTACAGTTTCAGAATGTTGATATCGAATTTATTTTTTTTACTGTAAATGTAACAGATTTTTCTTTTTCTTTTTTTTTCTTTTTTTACAGTGCCATCGAGGTCATGTAAATTACAATAGTTTTAAACTGTTATATGTACAGGTTGTTCTGTAAAGTTGTTTAGATTTTACTGTATTTTTTACATAATTATTTTGGCAACCACAGCTGGCAGTTTTTGTTTTTCGTGTGAAAACAACAGGATTTGTTTTATTGTGAGGATTTAATGATATGGTTGCGAATAAAGGGCATTTTTATGGGCAGAAAGTTCTTTAATGTCTTCACACAGGGCCCAGTGTTATTAGCCCTACATAAAGATTTCATAGGGATTTAATGCTGGTCATGGCCCATTAAAATGCAATACTACTGCTACTGGTAGGGACAAGTGTTGCTTTCAACTGGATGGTTGTTGTTTGTATTGAATTATGACGGCCATTAGTGAATGTTTATGATTTTCCTAAATGTGAAAATTAAGTGTTCAGTGTAAGGGCATTGACTGTTATGTGTGTGTGTGTGTGTGTGTGTTTCTAGTTTTGTGTTACCTTGCTACTTTTCTTGTGGTTGTGGAAGGACCTTGTGTGCCTCCATTTTGTAGGTTAAGGGAAATCATAAAATTGGAAAACATTAATTTTACCCTCCCTACACTGTTTTGCACCTGGCACGTTTAATTACACTTCACATCCATCTCGGCCCTCACACACACATTCAATATCAGAAAAAAGTTGCTGAAATTTAAAGATTTTCAATGGACGTGAATTAGAGGTATCTGGTGGAAAAGGGCGATAACTGATTAATCAGCCGATAGTTTTTAAAATGTATTTATAGAATGTCAGAAAAATGCATTATTATTTCCTTACTATGACGAACACAAAGAGTCCTAAATTAATAAAATCCCAGATGAGGTTTATTGTTCAACCAAAACCAAAAAAATAACCAGAAAAAAATGAAGATTTGTTGCATAATGCAGGACTTTTAAGTATAAACAAGCCCGAAACATCTGCAACTGTCGCCATAGATTTTTGCCAATAACGATAGTTCCAAAAAGCAACTATTGGCACCGATTAATCGGTAAAACGGATATATCGGACTGCCTCTAATGTGAATATAAAACTGTGACATGTTTCGTGAGGATATCATTTTAAATGATTCATTAAAGAAAATATTATAGTAATATATTATTTTTTTTAATTAATTTAGGTACCTACTAAAATGTTTTACTGCTCTGAAATGTAAGTTTATAATATAAATTCAATAAAAAATAAGTTTAACTAGCCTAAATGCTTTAAAAAATAAAAATACAATTAACAGTGAATACTTGTCTGCATTGAGTGCAATTTTTCTAAAGGTACTTTACTGGTACTTTCATTTTGAAGCTTGAAAGTCCACACCAGCAGGACAAATGATTTGGAAACGCTAATAAAGCACTGATGAAGACCACCTCGGTGGTCCACCTGAGATACAAAAAAGTGTGTGTGTGTGAGGGTGTGTGTCCTCTTTATGAGGTGTGCAATGCCTAATCCATGCAATGCAGACACAAGAGAGAGCTCTGGTGGGATTTAGGCACACGCACAGGCAGGGGCAGACTGGACTAAAAAGTGTCCCAGAGTGGCCCACCAAACACACATAAAACCACTGTAAATGTGATGAGTGGATTTTTTTTAGAGAAAGCACTAAAAATAAGTACTTTATAGATCAGACAAATAACAGGTCAGAAAACATTTTCCCAACATACACATGATAGGTTAAAATGTACACAAGGGAAAGTGTGTATTTAAGGTGCACACTTAAAGTCAGCATTTCTTCAAAGTTTTTAAAGATCTTAATCACCTTTCAACTTTTTTCTAGAAATGCAAATAAACTATTGTCTTGGTTAATATGAGGTTGTGGAAACAAAAAGTATAATAATAATATATATGTATATATACTGTAGCTATAAAAGATCATAAGTTTTTTTTAAAAGTGTCACACAGCAGGACACTGATGACAATGCTAAAAATTCATGTCAATTACTCGCATTAACTGTGTAATGTGTTTTTTTTTTTAAATCAATGAAAACAAAGTTGGCCAAAATATGTATGTATATAAATATATGTAAAACAAAAGAAACATACCTCTTAAAGTGTAGAACTTTGCAGTATTTTGCAGATTCATTGCTCATATTTTCACTCTGAGTTTGTTGCGTCTTTAAATCTGCAATGATTTAATTCCTTCCCCAGATTATTCTTGAGAAAAAGTGAAAAGCTTTATGCTTTGACAAATGCTGTTTCAGAAGAATTGACTTTATTGCCAAGTAAGTTTTCACATACAAGGAATTTGCCTTGGTGTTTGATGCATATAATAACAATAAACATAGTAAGATAATAATAAACTGTATTTAAGATACAATATATATAGAAAAAGTAAACTGACTGGTTTTAATAAAGGAGCTGTACAGTTGTGCAAAATATGTGCAGTTGTGTAGGGCTGTGCAGAATATGAACCATAGAATGTGCAAATGTTCACTGTTCACAGTTGTTCACAGTTCAAAGAAAAGTTGACAGTTTGAGTATAATAAAAATTGCAATAGACCAAATTAATGTTCTTTAAGTTGATGCAAGACAGTTGTGGAAACTATCATAATCCTTTAAACAAATGAAGCCTCAAAGACTTAAATAGCCACAAGTAATATTTTTCATGATTTATTTTCTGCATTTTTATCAGGCGCGAGCATTATTCAGCAAGCCGCACTTCAGTTCCCTGAAGTATGAATAAATTATGCAAATGACTATGTACTGGTCATAGCTTTACTGTTTGCAGATTTTATATATGCTGCTGTTATTGTATTTGTTGTAACTTGCAGTTATTTGTCCTTTTGTGATTATTCAGAGCTCATCTTATACTTAATATGTTGTCTTTGGTTGTCACCATTATTGTGATTTGTATGTCAAATAATGAGTTCCACGTGAGTTTAAGGAGTTAATGCACACATATGGAAATGCCCTACCATGTGTAAAAAGTTTAAAAATAAAAGCAATTTCAGTTTTCAAAATAAAAGCCATTATACTGATTTTACTTTACAGAGTTTATTGAATATTCATTCTGTAATTGGGTTCATGCGGGCGAATATATATTGCTTGTAGGACGGGCCGGTACTTACACAGCAGCGGGCCAGCCCAAATTACACCTCGGCCCATCGGGAAAACGTCTAGTATGGCCAGTCTGTCCCTGAATACAGGTGGCACTCTGGAGTGGTTTTACAATAAAGACTAAGAATATGTAACTATTATGTGTAATTTGTACAAAGCATTTGTCTTTTGCAGTATTTTTGGAGTTTTGGACATGTTCTTAACTATTGTAAAATTTGCAATGTTGTGCTTAAACCCAACTGGGTTGCAAATAAAACGTTTGCAAGTTGTGTGAAATGTGACAGAGTGCAAAAGTTTTTTTTTTTTACATGCAAGACCCTGGTACGCTCTCCAAAAGCATTAAGAGAGCATGTTGAAGCTGCTTAACAATTATTCTCCTTTAAAATTAAGTGAACATGGTGGAATGCTTTTAATGGCTTTGGGCAAAACCTCATTTAGACGTATGGGACCTATTATATACACTGCCTGTTATACACAGTTCTAACTGTGCATACGCATGCAATGCAAACCATATTCAACACAAAAACCTTGCTTTTCTTTGACTGTTCTTCTCTCCAAATAATTGTGCTGAATGTGCCAGCCTCTCACACACTCACCACTGTATGTCTTTTTTCTCTTTGTGAGGTCTGTTGTGCACTATTTATGTTTTAATGAGCTCTAAGCAGCAATTACCATCCTACAATTTATACACAACCACACACACATACAGTAAACAATGCCTTCATTAAGTAACATGTTGTGGAAGTGTGTGCACATGTGTATAAGAGAGAGGCAAATAGACATACTGATCAATGCCATTGGATGGGGCTCTGTGCCACATGGGGGCAGTCTCAGGCTGTGATAAAGACTATAGTAGGACACACACATACATGCACTCTTGGCAGAGGAACATTTGAAGCATTGGCTGGTGTGCCTCAGGTACTGGAAGCTGCCTGCTGTCACAACGAGCAGAATGGAAAAAGTGTGGCGGTGTGGCATTAGGGTTACTTGTTTGACTAAGCTTACAGTAAGCACAAAGCAAACTTAAGCAAAAACAAGCTGTTATCTAATGTGTTCACGTATACAGTGACCCCCAAAACATTTTGGACGTTTAAGTCACACTTATTTCATTAAATAACAAAATTTGAGTGTGGCATCTGCAAAAAAAAATGACTACTTTTCTCAATATTAACTTTTGAGTAATTCAAGAATAAAGGGCAAAAAAGTTATTCAAATGCAAAGATGGTGCAATAATATTTTTTGAAGAGAACTCATGTAAGATTAGAAGTTTTAAAGGCAAAACTGCAGCAATATCAAATACATTATGAAGATAATCCATGTAAAATCAAAGTTTTTAAAAGATGATGCAAGGCAGAGATGCTGTGATATAATTTACATGTTAGGAGAACCCAAATAAGAAAAATTGTTTTTGTTTTTAAGACATTTGATGCAAATAAAATACACATCATTATTGCTGGTTCAAATTTACTTCCTTGAGGTACTTTATGCTTAATGTTGGTGGGCAAAACTGTATTATGTACTTTAGCGCTGGTTTTGGTAACTGCAGTGGCTCCTGAAATGATCCAATACTCAAATTTTATTGTTCAACCGTTTCACTGCCGGGCGGGAATATGGAACAACAGACACACTTGCCATAAAAACAAACTTTCTTTGTTGTCGTGCAAATGCTCGGTCATGGTGTGCAAGGCCCCAAAGGAATCCAATTTGTGTTTGGTATGAAAGGGCATCTAACCAGTTGGGATAATTTTAATTGTTAGGTAAACTCTCTCATTTTCTCACCCTCAAGCCATTCCAGATGTGTAAGACTTTCTTCTACTGAACACAAACAAGGATTTTTAGAATCCAAGTGTATGAGTACCAAAATTTTGAAGCTCTGAAAACACAAAGGCAGCATAAAAGTAATCCATATGACTCCAGTTGTTAAATTAATTTCTTCAGAAACTATTACTATAAGTATACTACTATATATACTATAAGTATAGGTGAGAGATCAGTATTTAACTCCTTTTTTTTTTTTTTTTTTTTTTTTTTTTTTTTACTATCACTCTCCACTTTCACATTCTTTTTTTTTGTTTTTGGTGATTCACATTCTTCATGCATATCGCCACCTAATGGGCAGGGAGAAGAATTTACAGTAAAACAGGACTTAAATATTGATCTGTTTCTCACCCACACCTATCATAACTCTTCGGAAGACATGGATTTAACCACTGGAGTTTTATGGATAACTTTTACATTATGCTGCCTTTTTATGTGCATTTTGAAGCTTCAAAATTGTTGTACCCATTTACATGCATTGTGAGGACCTACAGAGCTGATATATTCTTCTAAAAATCTTTGTATGTGTTCAGCAGAAGAAAGAAAGTGAAAGGGCATGAGAGTGAGCAAATGATCAGAGAATTTTCATTTTTCAATTTTCACTTTAAGAAGTCGTAGTTCATTACATTTAACTATGTTCCACAAAATCTGACAACCCGAAAGTGTCCAAACCTAATGTTAAACTATTTATCTGTTGTTTTATAATTTGAAACCTAACAAATGCCTTTCTGTGAAATGTTTTGCTAGAAAAGTGTTAGCTCTACCTTTCTTTAAAATAAATACCACTTGATTTGATATTTTGTTATATAATACAAATACTTTCACACATTTTAAAGTGTGGCTCAAGAGCCACAATTCCTTTTTCCCCACTGTAGGTCATACTGCAAGCATACCCAGTATCACTTTTTCCTTCTATCCACCTATACGTGCATCTTTACCTTCACCTTTTATCCTATGTATTTTACAGTCTTATGTGCTTGTATTGTCTCTGTCCCACTCTCAGATACAGATCCCAGGGTTCTGGAGAGGCAGGAACTACAGCAGCCCACATACGTTGCTCTGAGCTACATTAATAGGTGCGTCAAATAATGATCTAAACAAAAAGATGAATTTATTCACACTTCATGACAAATATGCTTTCCTTCTAAACTATATATTTCAAAATCTATTTTAGAAATGAATTAAAGCAGTTTAAGGAAGTTTAAAATTTAAGGGGAATTTTGAAATTTCTGAGACATTAGCAGCAACTCGAGAATACAAGGCAGAAAAATATTAGTAGTAATAATGCCTGGACTCTGTTCTCTGTTACAAAGTGTAATTACTTTTGCAATTACTTGTGGTGTCATGTGTGTCGCAGAAATTACACCACCTTTAAACTGCTTGGTTCTTTGGAGGTCGGTATAGAAAAATAACTGTTTAGTTTGACACATACTTTGATGAATGCCTAAAGCATGTCTATTGTAGCTTAAATTACTGTCTTTCCTAGAACTTCAGGTACAACATGATCATGGCATGTATTCTGTTTTTGTTTAGATTCATGACTGAAGCAGCACGCAGAGAGCAAGAAACTCAGAAGAAGAAGGTCCAACCCAAAATTGCTATATCAGTCATTGGAGGTGTATCACGTAACAATACGGCCACGCCTCCTCGCCATAGCAATGGCAGCCTAACCCCACCTGTTACTCCACCCATCACTCCATCATCCTCCTTTCGCAGCAGTACACCAACAGGTTATTTGTGTGTGTGTGTGTGTGTTTAGGTGAATAAAGTTACACTCAAAAATTGTAGCGTATTTTTTTAATTTATTTTTCACATTTTAATTTCACAACACAATTCCATCAAATTGAACTAATTTTTAATAAAAATGACTGATTTTTATTTTTTAAATTTGATAGAAATTAGTTTTGAAATGTGTGAATCTTATAAAAAAAATGTTTTTGAGTGTGGAAACATGAAATGTAGATTTATGTGAAAAAGATTAAAATAACTTATAATAACTTACAATTCATAATAATGTATTATACAATAACATTATAACACATAAATGTATAAATAAAACGTTCATTTTTTTTCGTGTTATTTGTACCTTAATGGCTACTGATTTCTCATAGTTTAATTAATATTACCCAAATTAGACTCCTCTTGCATATTAAAGGGATAGTTCAAAAATGAATGTTAACCTCAGTCACCATGAATTCTTATTGCATCTTTTTCCAAACAATGGAAGTTAATGATGACTGAGGCTAACATTCTGTCTAACATCTCCTTTTCCAAGAAAGTTTGGAACAACATGAGGGTGAGTAAATGATGACAGAACTTTTTTGTTGTTGGGTGAACTATCCCTTTTATCCCTCAATTTGACTTACCTTGTATTTTAAAGGGTCTGAAATGTTTAGAAAATTTGGCTCCTAAATTAAGGTTTGTTCAATTTGCTGTCAAAGTAAGATTTCCTCAACGTAAAACTGCATGAATTCAATGTGTGTGAGTGTGTATGGGTTTGGACCTCAAAAGTTTCTATTTATTTAAACCAAATGAGTTTGCCATGGTGCCGTCCACCCCTCCTGCAGCTCAGTTTTTATCATTTGGACATTTAAAAAAGACATATCAGTTGATGTTCTGTTCTAATAAACATGCCAACAGTCTGCAACAAAACCTAACAAGTACACTTGATTACTGCCTGTTACGTTACGTTGTGGTACATCTCTTAGAAGTATTAAGTCTGAACTAACTGTGACCAAAAAAACTCATTAGCACCCTAATGATGAAGCATTGGATAATTGGACCAAAGGGCACATTTACTTTTTCAGTTCTCATTAGCTCTTTCATCAGCAAATATATGAAGCAAATTAATGACTAATTAACAAGTTTAACTTTCTTGTTGTGCCCCAGGCAGTGAGTGTGATGAGGAGGAAGTGGAGTATGAGGACTCTGACAGCGATGAGTCCTGGACTACAGAAAGTGCCATCAGCTCAGAGTCCATCCTCAGCTCCATGTGCATGAATGGAGGCGATGAGAAACCCTTTGCATGTCCTGTTCCAGGCTGCAAGAAGAGATATAAGGTACCGCACATGTTTGTAATCATGTCTTTGAGGACTTCAAGAAGTTCTAAAACAATCTAATCTTGCAATCACCCTCTCAGAGCATAAAGGCACTCACACAATTTGTTGCTGGTAAAGGGACAGGTCACCCAAAAATGAAAATTCTGTTATTATTTACTCACTCTTATGTTGTTCCAAACCTGCATAAAATTTGACAGCTTCAGTCAGCATTCATTTTCACTGTTTGGGAACGAAATGCACTGAAAGTAAATGGCGATCCCAGCATTCTGACTAAGATCTTTTGAGTTCAACACAAGAAAGAAAGTTATAAGGGTTTGAACAACATGATGGTGAGTAAATAATAAGAACAGAATTTAAAGTTTTAGATGAATATCTCTTTAATTTAAAGTGTTAGTTCACCCAAAAATGAAAATTCTCATTCATCATTTACTCACCCTCATGCCATCCCAGGTATGTATGACTGACTTCAGCAGAACACATTTGAAGAAAAATTGAAAAATATCTTAGCTCAGTAGGTCCTTAAAATGCAAGTGGATGGTGATCAAACTTTTGAAGCTCCAAATATCACAGTCAGAATAAACCATCAATATGACCCCAGCGGTCTTCTAAAGAGACATGATCACTTTTGGTGTGAAA
Source organism: Myxocyprinus asiaticus (assembly GCF_019703515.2). NCBI lineage: Eukaryota > Metazoa > Chordata > Actinopteri > Cypriniformes > Catostomidae > Myxocyprinus > Myxocyprinus asiaticus. The sequence goes on along the minus strand of NC_059373.1, from coordinate 13,428,591 downwards.
AAAGATCAAAATTGAAGTACTTTTTAACTATAATCCATCGCTTCCGGTCAGCAGCAGTATGCACGTTCACATCACGAGAGGGTGGAGTTTACGTGGTCTCATGTGACATATTCGCGTTGGCATGTTACGGACGTAATCTCACGTTTCTCTCTCGGTTGAGACATCCAGGATGAGCACACAAATGCACCATTATGAGGAAAGAAACAGATACAAATACAGATCAAACCAAAACCAACCAAGCTACTGTACAGCGTTCCTGCTGCTCAGCTGTAAACAGCGCTGCTCTTCCGGGTGTCGCACGTGCGTCAGTTCTCGCATGAACAGGTCAACGTGATTACATCACACACGCATACCGCTGCTGACCGGACGCGATGGATTATAGTTAAAAAGTACTTGCATTTTGTTTTTTTTTATCGCACCAAAAGGGATCCTATCGCTATAGAAGACATTAATTTAACAGTTGGAGTCGTATCAATGACGTTTATGCTGACTGTCTGTTTTTTTTGGATCTTCAAAAGTCGGATCACCATTCACTTGCATTTTAAGGACCTACTGAGCTAAGATATTTTTCTATTTTCCTTCAAATGTGTTCTGCTGAGGAAAGAAAATCATAGACATCTGGGATATCATGAGGGTGAGTAAATGATGAGAGAATTACAATTTTTGGGTGAACTATCGCTTGAAGCTAATTATAATGACCTTAGACTAACCCTAAAATACATGCTATTGGCATTTTATAATATTTTGTTGCCACGACAGATTGGGAAGCTGCAGTAATTATTATTTCTGGAGAGTTCTTTGGACACTATCTCACTCTCTTTTGTTCCTTCTACCTACTCTCTCTTTCAGAATGTGAATGGTATAAAGTACCATGCTAAAAATGGGCACAGGACGCAGATCCGTGTGAGGAAGCCCTTCAAGTGTCGCTGTGGGAAAAGCTATAAAACCTCTCAAGGCCTTAGACATCACACCATCAACTTCCACCCACCTCTGTGATATATATACACGTGCACACACACCCCGTCATTTTCACGTTTACCTAAACATTCTTTCATTTCTGGATCACATAAACTGGGATCAAATGCTGATTTTTCCATGATGCTTTTTTTTTTTTTGTGTGTGTGGTTATATATGCATGTAGATATACTTGTACATTTGCACATTCCATGTATATCATTTCTTTTTCTTTTTTAAGATGTCCTATATATTTCTTTCATGTTTTTTGTTTTTTTTTATCTTCGTGACAAGATGACTGAAAAGGCATTGAGAATGAAAGTACTCTGTTGAAGATTAGGATATGACAAAAACATTCATTTCTGATTTTTAAATAAGTTAAGTAAAACGTTTTTACAATCAGAAAAGAAGAGCAGAGAGGTTCTAGATCATTTTTTCCCCCGCCTGTTAAACATACTTAGATATGTTGAAAGACGTGTACATAGAAAATTATATAAAGACACATTTATATATGGATATTAGTAGCTGAGTTGTATTATCCAAACATTTTATTTTCCATCATATATTTTTCAGAACTTTATATTGTTTTATAGAAAGTTAAAGTTTATCATTTTTATGGACTTTTTTTTTTTTTTTTTTTAAAGTAACATTTCATATTTTTATTTGCTTTGTAGAGAAGCAGTATTTTATTGTCTGAATTGGAAGGATATTGATCTCAGGTCACAATACAGCTGCCAACTTTCAAACAAACAAACCAGGAAACAGGAAAACATTGAAATTCCACTCCGTTCCAGAACATTCCACACAGAATATCAAAGTGGCTGACATTTCCGTTTTTGTTTGCATGCGGCTGGCATGCATGCAGCACCCTCTGTGTAAAATTAAATCGTCTGCATGTGGCCTTTTCTACTGCCTGGAGATTGCATTTAAGCAGTTTCATTACGTAGAAATGGTTTATCATGTATCTAGTTGCATTTGATTTCCAAGCAATGTTTTACAGAATGATCCCTGAATGAAAATACACTTTTGTCGAAGTTAAACCTCGGCCTGAAGAGAGACAAAGAGGGGCAGATTTACTCTGCCCTGTCACCCGGCTGTTATGCCAGCAGTGCAGAAGTGCCAAGTAATTCTTTCCCACTGTTGAAAAAGAAACATGGATGATCTGCCAAACACTTCGGGTCACATCTGGCTATCCGTTTGGTGCCTGTTAGCGGAGCAGCCTTAAAAAGGACCTAAACTTCTGTTTGTGTACTCAGCCTTGCAGTATTGTTTGTCTGTTTTAGCTCGTAAGGTTCTGTCAGCCTTATTTCAGTCATTGCCGTTGATGATTTTTTTTTTGTACACAAATTGTCCTTGATTTTAATGTCTTGTTGTATTTGTAAACAAGTATGTTGCCGTCTGCTTGCCTTGTATTGTAGGCTATGGCTTGCTAGCATGAAACGATCGCTTAGCTGCTCTGCTGTCTCTTGGCTTGTAGTCATACTGTTACAGTCTTTGTTGTCAAAAGTATTAGATCATTACTTTATATTGTTATTACTGTTAGTATTACAGTTTGATAGTGCCAGATGCATAGCTATGCCTGAATACAGTTTTTCCAACTTTAATTCTTGAACAATTTCGTATCGGCCCTGTTGTCAGCCAAATAAGTATACCATGGTTTACAAAAGTGAAAGGTTATAGGCTGTGTCAGCCAGACTAGCAACTGCTAAGAGCCTAACCTCTTTTGGTGCAAAGAAAGGACCAAGTAAGCTCTCCTATCCACTAATCTGTTTTTCTCGGTTCACTCTGGTCAAATTAAAAAACATAGACCAAAAATGGCACTACCAAATCTCTAGTTAGGAAGCTTGAAGTGAAAAGGTGCTGAAACTTACAAAAACGTACTGTGGTGGTACAATGGCATAGTGATGGAATCAGTTGGTAATTCCATGGTTCTTTGACATTTACCATGGAATCGAATGATTACTGTACTTGTGTATCATGGTATTTACATGGTTCTCCAAGGTACTTTAAAGAATGCCAGTATTTGTATTACCATGGCACCTTGGCCAAAAACCCATGGTAAAACCATGGTACTATTTGAAACTTTGTTAGTGGTGCTATGACTGGACATTCCAGAATTTAAGTTGGTGGTGTTTAGTAAATATAGGATACTTCCATATGGTTTCATTCTTTGAAAAGTTTGAGATTTGCCATTTTAGATGATTCTTGGGTATCAGGTTCTGCAGTTAAACGCTAATATCCAGATTGGTCATGTGAACTTCCATCATGGAAAATGGGAAAACTGACAGCAGTTGGAAAGAAGAGGCTTAAAGTTGAATTAATTTAGATGCCAAATAACTCTTGAGCAGGATAAGGGAGTATGTTTGGATGCCTGTCCATGAGTGACTCATTCTAGATAATTCACTGTCCTGTTACTTTCGAATTCACTCGGCATCATGTTTGTTTGTGTGTGTATTTTTGGATGCTGTACTAGTACATTTGTACTTCTCTTCAGCTACAGTGTCATTTGGTCTCAGCTTTGAGACACAAACTAGAACCTGTTAAACATGATTTTAATGGATAGGACCCGTGTGAGTTCTCGCACTGACCATGTAGAGTAATGTGACTGAGATTCATTTATTTTGGAGGGAGTTTGATATACTATATAGTGAATGTATCGTATTGCAAGTCTTTTGTAAAGTGCTTTTGAAATTATATTTTCGTACTGTATGTTTTTGTGGAAAACGTTTTGTGGAACAGAGGCAATTTGTATGTATGTACAATGTGTGCGTGTTTGTGTGAGCGAATGAGAGACTCTTTTGAGATGTCTTTATCTTTAAGCTGCAATGTAAAACTTCGGACAATGGTAGAAAAATAAAAAAAAGCAAACAAAAAAATGGTTCCCCTGCTTCTGTGATTTGTTCATACAGAAATTAACATGGAATGCCCTGGCATAGGTTTATCAGGGAATTTTAAAATTGATTTCCATGTCAGTGGAAATTTCAATAGTGAGTTATCCTCTGCTCTAAAATGTTTCATCAGCTTGAAATTGTTCTTTGTGAAAAATAAAAAATTATGTAAAAATATGTTGAAAGAAATTCTTTTAAATTATAAAAATAGTTTAAATTATAAATAACATATTAAATTATAATTTAAAAAATCCTTAGTGACATTGAACTGAAAAGGTAGTGGAACCATAAGCGTAGTTCTAGCAGGAAGATTTTGGGATTCATTATATCAGGCATATCATCCAATCATAATACAGCCTCCGCTTTATAAGCCTCTCCTGGTTTGCATACTTCCATTGTTTTAAGCCCCCTCCACCCCATCAGCACCAGTTTAGGTCCCGTCCTGGGCGGGGATAAGCTCTGCTCCCATGCAGTCATGGCCTCCGGCAGGATCTGAAGGTTCAAGCAAGAATCTGAGCGCTGAACCGTAAAACAGGGCTTACGCAAAATATGTTTCTTTACTTTCATATTAATTCCAATAATCCTCACTCCCGAGTCTTTTCTGATAGAAATGGAATTTCATTGTTGAAATGGTGTAAAAACCCTGCTATGGGTATGTTGATGTATAATGGCAAATGCAAGGACAAACATGATTTTATGAACTGGAGCTGTAGCATACTTTATTAATAAACACACTTGACACATACAAACACAGAGCAACCCTAAGTTAAACTTGCTGTCACATTTACAGTGAGTAGCCTCACCTGTGTCATATAAATGGATTTCAAGCAGCAACTGTGAATGTGATCAAATCTGTGAATTGTGCACTGTATGGCATTAGTAAAATGAGATGTGCATAATGCTGAAACCAGTACATGCATCATAATGTTTAATTGTTCAACATAAGATGTCTGAACCAATGATGCACCGAATTTATAGTTATAACACAGTGGCTCTCTAAATTCAATCATTTGGTCAATCTGGCTATAAATTTAAAGGGATAGTTCACCCAAAAATGAAAGTCCTGTCATTGTTTACTCACTCATGTTCTAAATCTTTATGACTTTTTCTTACAAGTGAATAGAGACTTAGGCTGTCAGTCCCTAACATTCAGCCTAACATCATCTTTTGTGTTCCATGAAAGAAAGAAAGTCATGCAAGTTTGTATATGAGAGAGTAAATAACAGAAATTTAATTTTTTGGTGAACCAACATTATCCCTTTAAATTAATGTATTACTGTCAGGGTGCATCACAGAAAAGGAGTTTCTAAGGTAACAATATTCCAGTCAATTCAGCTCTGTTTAGTGACCAAGGGTTTGACTTCTTAAGTTTATTAATGGTGGCCATTTCTTTTTGGCCAAGTAAAGTGACACATCATTGCATCATTGGTCCTTTAAAAATAGTCTTCATTTTTATAATCACCAACCTCAGGCCTTCAACTCTCATTTTAAAGCGCAATCAGTTTGACAATAGTGCACAGAGCTTAAAACTAAAAAAGAGCTTTTAAGTTATTATATATACAGTTGAAGTCAGACGTTTACATACACCTTAGCCAAATACATTTAAACTCAGTTTTTCACAATTCCTGACATTTAATCATAAAAAAACATTCCCTGGTCAGTTAGGATCACTATTTTAAGAATGTGAAATGTCAGAATTATACAGGTGCTGGTCATATAATTAGAATATCATCAAAAAGTTGATTTCACTAATTCCATTCAAAAAGTGAAACTTGTATATTATATTCATTCATTACACACAGACTGATATATTTCAAATGTTTTAAATATATGGGGTTAAGGTCAGGCGAGTTTGCTGGTCAATTAAGAACAGGGATACCATGGTCCTTAAACCAGATACTGGTTGCTTTGGCACTGTGTGCAGGTGCCAAGTCCTGTTGGAAAATGAAATCTGCATCTCCATAAAGTTGGTCAGCAGCAGGAAGCATGAAGTGCTCTAAAACTTCCTGGTATACGGCTGCGTTGACCTTGGACCTCAGAAAACACAGTGGACCAACACCAGCAGATGACATGGCACCCCAAACCATCACTGACTGTGGAAACTTTACACTGGACCTCAAGCAACGTGGATTGTGTGCCTCTCCTCTCTTCCTCCAGACTCTAGGACCCTGATTTCCAAAGGAAATGCAAAATTTACTTTCATCAGAGAACATAACTTTGACCACTCAGCAGCAGTCCAGTCCTTTTTGCCTTTAGCCCAGGTGAGACGCTTCAGACGCTGTCTGTTGTTCAAGAGTGGCTTGACACAAGGAATGCGACAGCTGAAACCCATGTCTTGCATACGTCTGTGCGTAGTGGTTCTCCCCCACATTTTTGAATGGGTTTTGTTTCACAATCCTCTCCAGGGTGCAGTTATCCCTATTGCTTGTACACTTTTTTCTACCACATCTTTTCCTTCCCTTCACCTCTCTATTAATGTGCTTGGACACAGAGCTCTGTGAACAGCCAGCCTCTTTTGCAATGACCTTTTGTGTCTTGCCCTCCTTGTGCAACGTGTCAATGGTCGTCTTTTGGACAACTGTCAAGTCAGTAGTCTTCCCCATGATTGTGTAGCATACAGAACTAGACTGAGAGACCATTTAAAGGCCTTTGCAGGTGTTTTGAGTTAATTAGCTGATTAGAGTGTGGCACCAGGTGTCTTCAATATTGAACCTTTTCACAATATTCTAATTTTCTGAGATACTGAATTTGGGATTTTCCTTAGTTGTCAGTTATAATCATCAAAATTAAAAGAAATAAACATTTGAAATATATCAGTCTGTGTGTAATGAATGAATATAATATACAAGTTTCACTTTTTGAATGGAATTAGTGAAATAAATCAACTTTTTGATGATATTCTAATTATATGACCAGCACCTGTAGTAGAGAGAATTATTTATTTCAGTTTTTCTTTCATCACATTCCCAGTGGGTCAGGAGTTTACATACACTTTGTTAGTATTTGGTAGCATTGCCTTTAAATGTTTAACTTGGGTCAAACATTTTGGGTAGTCTTCTACAAGTTTCTCACAATAAGTTGCTAGAATTTTGGCCCATTCCTCCAGACAGAATTGGTGTAACCTAGTCAGGTTTGTAGGCCTCCTTGCTCGCATGCTTTTTCAGTTCTGCCCACAAATTTTCTATCGGATTGAGGTCAGGGCTTTGTGTTGGCCACTCCAGTACCTTAACTTTGTTGTCCTTAAGCCATTTTGCCACAACTTTGGAGGTATGCTTGGGGTAATTGTCCATTTGGAAGACCCATTTGTGACCGAGCTTTAACTTCCTGGCTGATGTCTTGAGATATTGCTTCAATATATCCACATAATTTTCCTTTCTCATGATGTCATATATTTTGTGAAGTGCACCAGTCCCTCCTGCAGCAAAGCACCCCACAACATGATGCTGCCACCTCCATACTTCACAGTTGGGATGGTGTTCTTTGACTTGCAAACCTCACCCTTTTTCCTCCAAACATAACAATGGTCATTATGGCCAAACAGTTCAATTTTTGTTTCATCAGACAAGAGGACATTTCTCCAAAAAGTAAGATCTTTGCCCCCATGTGCATTTGCAAACTGTAGTCTGGCTTTTTTTTAATTGAAGGTTTTGGAGCAGTGGCTTCTTCATTGCTGAGCAGCCTTTCAGGTTATGTCGATATAGGACTCGTTTTACTGTGGATATAGATACTTGTCTACCTGTTTCCTCCAGCATCTTCACAAGGTCCTTTGCTGTTGTTCTGGGATTGATTTGCACTTTTTGCACCAAACTACGGTAATCTCTAGGAGATAGAATGTGTCTCCTTCCTGAGAGGTATGATGGCTCCGTGGTCACATGGTGTTTGTACAGATGAACATGGTACCTTCAGGCTTCTGGAAATTGCTCCTAAGGATGAACCAGACTTGTGGAAGTCCACAATTTCCACAATTGGCTGATTTCTTTTGATTTTCACATGATGTCAAGCAAGGAGGCACTGAGTTTGAAGATAGACCTTAAAATACATCCACAGGTACACCTCCAATTCAGTACATCTCCTATCAGAAGCTAATTGGCTAATTGTCTAAAGGTTTGACATCATTTTCTGGAATATTCTAAGCTGCTTAAAGGCACAGTTAACTTAGTGTATGTGAACTTCTGACCCACTGGAATTGTGATATAGTCGATTAAAAGTGAAACAATCTGTCTGTAAACAATTGTTGGAAAATTACTCATGTCATGCACAAAGTTGATGTTCTAAACGAATTGCCAAAACTATAGTTTGCTAATATTAAATCTGTGGAGTGGTTAGAAAATGAGGTTTAATGACTTCAACCCAAGTGTGTGTAAACTTCAACTGTGTGTGTATATATATATATATAGTATATATATATATATATATATATATATATATATATATATATATATAATTACACCTGAATTACAATATTTTAGTAATCTTTTCAGTCCCTTTGAAGTTTAAATATCTGAATAATGCTCATCTATATGCAAATCATGTATTCTGACTGGTGAATTGCCCTGGCACAAGCTGTGCAGCTATTACAACAAAGTAACACCATCAACTTCTGTCAAACAAAACACTGAAGCCTCTCCATCACCTGAGGCGTTTTATGTTTAACTAAAAGAAGAAAGCAGCAAAGAACACACAATTTTTTTCTCTCTAATCAAAGTTGTCAAAGTTGAGAACATTGCTATCAAAGTGCGTGTGCACGTGCTTCTCATAGAGCTGCTGTTGGCAGTCCAGAGGAAACTGCTCACTGCAGACGGGACACACCCTCCAGTGTGACTCCACATGTCGCTCAAAACTGCTCTGCTCAAAGTGTGGAGGGAAGATCACCTCACAGAGAGGACAACGCTTGTGAACGTCAGCTCTGTATGAAGAAAAAAGGACCAAAAAATCTAGAATTCTGGCACACCCCTGTGGCAAACATGCAGCAAATTCGCCACTCATTGTTTTACCAGGTAAATGAGCTTTGCACCAAACCCTCCATTGTTGCTTTAAGTGTTAGAATTGTCAATTTTTGCAAAAGGTTTACTGCAAATTTACCAAAACCAGTAAAGAGCTGCAAATATCCAGCAACAGATTTTACCCCTTATTAAGTGCTACTTTGTCGCAAATAACCCACTTTTTGTAAGGGGAAACATGCAATGTTCTGAATGGAAAACTAGCTTATTGCTTATTACATACTGTGCCTAGTAAACTCACCTAAATGTTTTTAAAATAGCAGCATAACCTATTCAACAAAAAACATCTAAAAGTAATGTTACATATTCGCATGACCTCACAAAATTACGATTAATTCAGAAAATGGCATCATTTCGGATATAAAACTGGATTAAAAAACACAAAATAAGCATTTTTATGTTAAAAAAAATTAGCAATCTAATCAATAATGAGTCAAGGAAAAGTTGTTAAATTACAGTTGATATTACTTCTGATTATTAGTCACTTTTGAAATGGAAAGTCAAGTATGATACGGTAGTATGCTATACCACATTGCCAAGGTGCTTGTGAACAGCGAGCGCGTATGTGCAAGTTTTACCTGGTGTCAAAGCAGAAGCTGGAGAGGCTGTCATTGGATTCAAGGCTCTGATGATCACAGACTGCAGGGGCCTCACCATCACCTCCCTAACAAAAAGTAAAAATAAATAAATAAACTAAAAATTATTTAAACACATACATAAACGTCATTTCTTCTTGACTGAGACCTAACAATACTATATTCAACAGCAGCCACATTTAACGGTCACCTCTCTTTTGAGACATAACAGCTTAGATCTCACACAGACACACAACACGCCCACACATTCTACGAAAAGCCACGCCTGTCTGCACACAGCCAGCTTCCTGCAAAAGGTTAATGGGCTTTTAACGCAGCAAACGAGAGAGGAAGAGAAAGAGGTCACGCCGATCTGCACCCTCAAATATCACAGGCCGACACCCCAAGCCAATTAGCATAGCCCTCGTCAACATATCTCTCTAACGAGCCTCTCCCTCGTCACTCTAATCCACTAACGAGCTCAAAAGAGAAAAGACTTAATTGCCATTTCATGCAAATTAACCGCCTCTGTATTAACCTATGAACTGAGGTCTGAGGGCGCGAGGAATGCAGAGGGCAGGGAAGAAGGAAAGAAGAAAAAGAGAGAAAGCGGGAGGGAAAGAGTGAACGAGTTTGAATCAAAGGTGGAAAGCCAAGAGGAAGGGTTGAAAGCACGGAAGGAAAAGTTGATAGAAAGAAAGAAAAGTGATGGTGGCTGAGGAGTGAGAAAAGACAGAAGGTAACACCACTTGAATGTAAGGATATTTGTGAAGAAAACAGTGATGTAGTTAAAGGTGCAATATATAACTGACATACTAATACTAACATACAAATGCCCGGTTATTATAATTAAAAGTATGACAGTCTACAGTATTACCAATATGACTGTGTTGGTTACCAATACAGCTCCCAAAGCACAGGTACAGTATATCATGAGACGTGTGTTGAAAAGCACATAGCTTGGAAATCATTGAGTTCAATTTTTTGCATTTTTGCTTGTGTAAACATCTAGTTAGCATCTTAAAAGAGCTTGCATTCCAAAGCTTTAAATGTCACAAAAACATCCGTTGATTGTCGTTTTAACATCTGACACAGCACGTTTAGCGACACATTGCCAATGAGCAAACGCTCTAAAAATGCCATTGCCCATATGAAAACACACAAATCAAACTGGAGTCTCGTCAATGTAGATATGTATGTTATCAGACCTGGTACTACTTTTAGGTGTTCGAGGTTGGACATTCAATAGACATGATCTGTTTTAGTATAAGTAGCTGTAATGCAGGTGGTTTCTATATTTCAACTGATGCTCCATCAATTTAACGAGGCTTCTTTTATGTTCCTTACGTTAGGCCGCTCCTCGGCTGGGTTCTCCAGGCCATCAGGGGGGCTGAGACTCCGTGAAGGCTGGCTGCAGACCACAGGACCACCCCACGGCGGAGGGGCCACAGGAGGGGGCCGGCAGGTTTGTTCAGGGGATAACGCCCCATCTGCTCCATCTAAAGAAGAGGCAGCATTGATTAGTGGATTACAAAATCCAGTTTCACAAACTCAACCACAATTTGCTTTTAAAAACTGATTGAATATGAGGAGCTTCCCTACCACGAGTCTCTTCCTCTGAATAGGGGTTTCCATATTGCAGTTCAGCAGGTTGTTGTGGTACCAGTGGAAGAGGAGGAGGGTCTTGTGGGTATGGCAGTGGGTAACGCAACACCAGTGGCTCTCTGACCTCTAACCTCTGACTTCCAGCTGCCACTGCCCCTCTGTTCATACACTGCCGCAACTCCTTTGAAAGAAACAAACCATCACTGTGGTGACCTTAAACCAATCTCTAAAGCTCCGATCACTTTGTTAATGACTTGCAGCCACAAAGTGACAGGAGACCATTAATTTTTTCGAGAGCTGGTGATTTCCGGCGATACGTGACCATTAGCGTCAGGATGTGTGCGTTTCGAGACGCGACAAAGATGAGAAAAGTTTAACTTTATGCAAATGCGGAGCTATATTGCACAGCGACAACAAATACATCATCCGTTTCCTGTGAGAGACGAGTCGAGTGCATGCAAGATGGAGATTGAGAAGTTATCGTTGTCATTGATTTCATTGTTCTTTATCATTTGTCTGTAACCACATATGTGGATATAATAAAAAAACAAAAACAATTATGCATGAAAAACTGTCAGAAATTGTCAGCATACTGAGTAAGTTTGATTTATAAATTGATAGATTGTTTGTCTTGTTTATGATGATGCATTGAGCACTGCTGCAGTTTAAATAAAAACACTCCCCTGCAGAAATGTACTTTTTAAGAGGCAAACAAATGATTCCTTGTCAAATAAGAATGATATTGTAGCTTTACCGGCAATGTATCTCATCTGTGATCAGATTTTCTAAAGGTGTGGCCAGTTTTGAGATCAGAAGGATTTTGTTAGGGAAGTAGGAACGCCTAGTAGCGACATAGAATACAGAAACTAGCGACATCAAGCCATAGTCGCTAACAGTGTGCATGGGCCTTAAAGCAATGTTTATTGTTACTGCAGTTACGTATGGCAATTCTAAATGAAGGATCTTGATCCTGAAATTGCAATTTGATGACATTCTTCTTAGGATCTCCTTTTGTGTTCCATGAAAGAAAACGTCATTTGGGTTTGACACAGCATGATGGTAAATGATAAACAGAAATGTTTCATTTTTTTGGTTTACTATCCTTTTAGCACAAAGGGACAAATCTTACTATTATAAAGATAATATATTACTATTTTAAGATAATACATTACCAGTCTTTAAATGGCACTGACATGGAGTATAACTCTCCTTCCTTTTTCACTCTATTTCTTGTCCTTTCTTTCCGAATCCTTTGACCCCATATCTTTGAGCCATTATTAGAGGAATTATACCCATATTTAACACAAGTGCTGATGGGTAATCAGGGAGCTGAATGTGGCATTTAGCTGTGACTCTTGGGGCTCAAACATTTACACTCAACCTGATTTCAGCATGTTACCAGCTTAGAATCAAAATAAAATATTTAATATTTAAAGATTCAACAGCACAAGCTAATAAATACCAGCTTTAGAAGATATTGCCTTTTTATTGGATTTTTCCCCCAGATAAACAGCACAATATGTTTGTGTATTTGATATAAAACTGCAACTTCTCAGTTACAATAATGAAAACAAATGTAAAAAACAAAATAGCTGATTAGAAAAGAATATCCCAGACTGATCTCATAGTGAATTCAGAAACAGTACTGTATGTAATTTTTTCTTTAGCTAAACTCGGTATGTGCTTACTGAAATTCGAAGCACTGCTCCCCAGTGGCCGAAGTGGGAAGTATTTTTGAATGTAAGGGCACATTTGGAGAAGGATATAGTTGCAGGCAGAGCTCCAAAAAGGGGCGAAAGCCCCTAACCTAACCCGTTCCCTAACCCTAACCGTGTGTGGTGTCGCCGCCTTTTGGAGTTGGCCCAGCCCTCTTTTGGAGTAACTCCGCACCTTCTGGAGTAAGCCCACCCCTTCTGGAGATTCCACAGAGGGGCACCAAAAAGCGAGTTGTTTTTAGCTGTAAAGAATGTAATACTGTGAAGAGGAATGCATATTTTATTAACTCTACTCCCAAACACAAACTCTTAATCTAACAATCAGTGGAGTAAAAATTTATTCTTAGAGGGAAAATGCAACATCAGAATTGCACTCGTCACTGATTATGCAAACATGATTACTTCCTGATTTCAGTGCGGGATGAGAACCCGGGTCTTCCACACTGTTGATGCAACATGCTTAATGCTAATTTATACAAACTGGGTGAACAGGCTTCGCTTAGTTCACCTAAAAATGATGACGAAATGCAGTGACGTTTTTGTTCTGCCAAGGTGTTCCTTTGGTGAGATTTCTCCTGTTCGCGTACATCTCTGAAATTCTTGACCCGAGAGAACTCGGCTGATCGAAGAGCACTGTTTATTGGTTAAAACTTTTCGTGGGTGTGGTTTGGACGTGACGCTTTTTATTTACAATTGCACGTGCCAGCTGAGGAGTTGTTACCTAGGTCACTGTCGTTAAAATGGATAACTTTTAAGAACGTCTCTCAGAAATTGTGTGGAAGTATACTTTTTTATACATGATTTGCAACACAAACTCTACAAAGAAGCACGGCCACGACAAATGAGTGGAGAGAGATTTGAATTTTTAAACGTGAAAGGGGCCGAGACAAGATTAATAAAGCAAAGAAGCAGCACAGCACTAAAAGTGGCGGTCCACAGAGAGAAAAACCTTCATTATTGGCTTTACTTGTAGCTGGAACAGTACGTTAAACACTGTGACAACACCCTAAATGAACTAATTTTAAAACGACGTTGCACATAGTATAAACGGTGGCTTCGTTTGCCTAGGGTGCTTTAGTTCATCCAGGAGAATAAAGGTTGGCTTCTTACAAAGTATAAACCAGGCTTTATACTTACTGGACGAACAGGCTTCGCTTGGTTCGCCTACAGCGAGATCCAACACAAAAGGTACTTTATTAGTACAAAAAAAAACAACAAAAAAACGTGCTTTTCAGTGGCCAACATAAAACTGCTGCGTTTCAGTCAGACACTGAAGCTTTGATGATGCACACACACTCCTCTACGTGCCTCTCCTCTCTCTCTCTCTCACTTCACTGGCGTCCGGCTTGCTCTTAAATTCATCTCCAACTCTCACTGCAATGACAAACAACTGTTAGAGACAATCATTGACAGGTGATGATCCTCACCGTTCTCATCTCCCAAACTCTCTCTCCATTCACAAGCCGGCGCTCAACCATGCCCCCACCACCACAGGAGCGATTGGATTTTTTAAGCGGAAGGGGCTCCGTGACAAGTTTAATAAAGCAAAGAAGCAACACAGCGCTAAAAGCGGCGGTCCACGGAGAGAAAAACCTGCATTATTGGCTTTACTTGTGGCTGGAATGGTACGTTAAACACCGTGACAACATCCTAAAAAAACGAATTTTAAAACGACGTAGCGTGTAGTATAAATGGCGGCTTCATTCGCCTAGGGTGCTTTAGTTTGTCCAGGAGATAAAAGTTTGACTTCTTCCATAGTATAAATCAGGCTTTACGGTTGCACCACAGGAGAAGGTAATCACACTTGAACCGATGAAAAATGTCTAATGGGAGATGGTGCTTGTCAGTAATTCTGCATAATAGGAAGCAACATTCCGACTTCCTGTGTGATCATGTTGCAAGGCCATATGGCTTGAGGTTGTTCTAAGAATTCAATAACAGGTGTAATAACTGCTTTATAAATGGTCTCACCTCTTCCAGTCTCTCCTTCTCCCTGGTCACCACCACAAGACTCTCTCTCAGTGCAGAAACTTCTTTGTCCTTCTCTGCTACCTGAGCCTAGGGAGGAATTCATACAATTTATTTTGAGAGGGATCTAGATGTAAATTTTTTAATCACTCTAAGAGCACCACTTTAACCCAGCATAAAATCTAATTGTTTGTAAACATGGATGGTGAGTCATATAGTGATATTTGAGTATTACAGATATTGGACTTTCAGTAACAAATTTAATTCTGTTACACTAAACTATTATATGGCTTTAGATGATGTGGAATGTAGTGCAAGAGTCATATTAACTACTTTTAAGGTGATTTTTGGCCTTTTTGGAGTTTTTTATCAGCCATTGGTCACCATGGACTTTAATTGTATGGAAAAGAGTTGCATGGACATTCTGCTAAATGTCTCATTTGGTAGGGATGCACGATATTGGCGGCCAATATATTATTGGCCGATAACCGGGAAAATCAAAATATTATCATGTCGATAATGGAATTGCCGCCGATAATTTGTTACGGTTTATTTGCTTGTGGATGAAATTCTCTGACTGCCTGCAGTGTCTTTCCTTCAGGCAGACTCAGGCGGTCTCAAGCGACAGTGTGCGTGTGCATACACAGCATGTTTCTATAAGTGAGAGCCAAGCTTATGTTGCTCTGTGAGGATTATTTTAACATCTCTGGTTTTAGTCATCTGCTGTAAGTAACGATGGCATTTTTCATATTCTGTTTGTTTCATGAGGCAATAAACGAAACGTGAGAAAAACATGCATGCATGTTACATAGTGGCTATCCTTTTCGCTTATTACTTCATGAAACATAAACAGAATGTGGTAAATAGCACGTCGTTACTTACATCGCAGCATTGCGATTAAAACAACTCCAAGCACAATCTAAAATGGCACATTTAATAAGTTATACAGTGGAACTGTCACAGATGAGCGCTGCAGCAAGCATCTGTGAATGAGACGTGCATAAGCACAAGCACGCACATTCATAACACACACAAACCACCGCTGCACTCGCAGTCCGGCTGCCAGCACTAATAATACACCATGGATACAGAGATTAGGGTTTGTTTTGTGTGTTTTGTTGTTAATATTCGTTATATGCAGTTTATTGCCTCATTTTGGTTTAATGAATTATTACAGCTGTTAGAAGTTCATTATTCTCTGTGAGCGAGTCACCAGGATTACCGTTAACACCTATATAAATAGGCCCCACAAGTGCATTATTATTTATTTCTCATTTCAAACAGCATACATCTGTAATATAGGCACATTTATGGTTTATGTTACATCTGTCAAACCTTAAATAGCAGTCCAAATTCCAAGCTTTTAAATGACACCAATTTAGATTTTAGAACCTTGTGTTTAAAAACACAAGGTTGAGAATATCTGGGTGAACTATTCCTTAAGTGCATATCCCGTCCTATATAAGGATGTTCTAAGGCAGACTCCATCGCTGCATTGAAGTGGTCCAAATCAGAGATGGCTCTGGTTGAACTTTTAGTTTGTATCGCTAAGGACCATCCTAGACAAGTACTGAAGAGACATTTGGACGGTCTCTAGGGCTTGCACCTTCACTGTCTATGACTGCCTTAAAGGGGAGCTTAGAATAGTTTGTATAGCTGAAGAAGACAAACATATGTATAGACTGACTGTGACCTTCTCACTGGGTTTACATAACTAGAAGTCTCTCATCTAAAAGAGAAAACAGCATCTCCCACTTACAGTCTGCTAATCTCTCCCTGTCTCTCTCTTTCTTTTGAGTTATTGTTGTGTAAATGCCTGTTTGGGTTTGAAGTTCTGTTGAAATGGGTTTGCTCAGGGCCCTTACCCTGTTCTGCGGTAAACACTCATAAAGCATTCAGTTTGAACGCGTCTTATTGTGTGTGTGCATGCACATGTGCACACGTGTTTAAACATGCTATAAATAAAAGAGTCTCTCCTTTGATGGTGTCTCCAGCTTTGTCCAAATACTCAGACAAGAAGAGTTTTTTACGATCCAGTCTCCTCTCCACTTGGCCAACCCTGTCCTTTATAACTGCTGTGCAAACGCACACAAGACTGATGGAAATGTGATACATCAGTGAACCAGAGCGTATGACCTAATATCAACCCATGGAAGTTCAAGCGTGTTTGCACGCTTGTGTGCGCTCATATTTTTCATCACTGCGTGAGCACACAAACAACGTGTCGGGTGCAATTTAATGTGTGTACATCTTTGGCTGACTTTTCCTGTTGGGTTGAGGTAACATGAAAAAATCATGCATTTCTGTATGTGTGCGTTTACGTACTTTAAACCTCTTCTCCTCACTGGAAAGGAGGAGCTTTAGGTTTTCACTGATGGTGCACTGCTCTCTCCATTTCTCCTCCATGCATGCGAGCTCAGTCTCTACTGACACACTACAGTCCTCCTCCTCCTCCTCTTCATCTTGCTCCTCCTCTTCATCTTGCTCCTCCTCCTCTTCATCTTGCTCCTCCTCCTCCTCTTCATCTTGCTCCTCCTCTTCCTCTTCATCTTGCTCCTCCTCTTCCTCCCCCTCCTTTTTCTCTTCCTTCCCCTCCTGTCCAGGTCCATTTTCATTCCTTGGTCTACTTGCATCTCTCTGCACCACAAGGTTTACTTCTGCAGGACATTGATCTGTGAACAGTATATAAGAAATTAATATAAAATAATATCACAAGTATTACAGAGACTTTAAGTTCTTTACTTTAAAATAAGCTGGAACATTTAATTATTGATTGATTTATTCATTTGTTTTGAGTATTGATTATGTTGGTCCTCCATCTAGAAACACTTAGACCACTGCAATCCTCATGTCGACTGTAACACTGCGAAGCCACCTACGGTTTTAGTGCTTGCAATATTAAAGGCTTAGTTCACCCAAAAATGAAATTCTCTCATCATTTATTCAACCTCATGCCATCCCAGATATGTATGACTTTCTTTCTTCAGCAGAACACAAAGATTTTTAGAAAATTATCTCAGCTCTGTAGGTCCTCACAATGCAAGTGAATAGTGACCAAAAGTTTGAAGCTTCAAAACCAACATAAGGGCAACATAAAAGTACTCCAGACAACTCTGGTGGTTAAATCCATATCTTCTGAAGCGATATGATAGGTGTGGGTGAAAAACAGATCAATATTTAAGTCCTGTTTCCTTCACTTTTACTTTCTCCTTCTGTTTTTGGTGATTCACATTCTAAGTGCACATCATCACCCCTTACTGGACAGGGAGGAGAATTTATGACAAAACAATATTGCAGGGTTCGTACAGATGCTTTAAAGTTAAATTCAAGGACTTTTCAAGCACATTGTTATTTGTTTTCAAGGACTATGCTCAAGATGTCATTAAAAAAATTCTTTATTTGTTAATTTTAAATAAAAATATTTATTGTTAATTTATTTTTATAAAATATTCTCACAGTAACATTCTTGGTTCATTCATGACAAAACTGATGTGCAATTGTAATGTGCTCCCTTAAAACACACTTTGCTTTCCAACAAAAGTGAATAACTGGGCCCGTAATGAGTAGTGCATATGACTCATGTGCTGTGTTCCCTGTTTTCTAAAGTCACACAACAGATTTATGTGAGGAACTGACCGCAATTGCAAATGAGTCATTCTCAATAAAATTTGACTAACAAAATATTTAAATTTTCCATTCAGTTCAGTTTTTGCCTATAAACGCTGAGGGTAAAAATTTGTAACATGTTGACATTAATTTGTATTCATAAAGGACAACTTGGCTGTTGTTCTTTCTTTTATTATTTAATTTTGTTTCACGAATGAAGCAAGTTAACACTAAGTTAACACTAATGAGGGTTAAATCGGTTACAACACCACATTTTGAGGGTTCAGTGGGGTACAACACCAAATATTTTTGTGTGAAAATATTAGTTAAAATGTGAATTAATAACTTTTTAACATGCTGGGGAAAGTCACTATATGCATATTTAAGCAGCCTCTAAACCTGGACCTTAAATTATTTTCCACTACTTTTTGTATTTAAAAAAAAAGAAAGTAAAACAAAAAAGTAAAAACAAAAAAACAAAACAAAAAAAAAAGCTTTCTTCAAAGCTGTCTTTACACAAGGGGGCACTAGACGGCTCACAAAACTGAATCCTCCATTGATCTGCATTCAAATCACAGAACGTTTTACATCTCATCTAATTTTTTCACTCTGGTGAGTTATTTTTAATTAAAACTGATAGCTGCAATGATTCATACATGTTAAATCCTCAACAGCAGTATCTATAAAATAAATATTTTTAAATCTTCCAGTAACAATTGATTGTGATTGGCCCATTCTGAACAGCGCTGCCAAAAGTAACAGGTGCCATGTGACAGTGCTGTCTGCTTCAGCAGTGGTCTAGTGGTCTGTCGTCGTGTTTTTCCGAAAATAAATAAATTAATTTCATTTATTGAACGATTTAAGCAACATGTTTTATGATTTTCTGTAATTCAAGAATTTTTTTATCACCTCTTGGTAAAAATGGCTATTATAAGGGTTTTCCAGGATTAACATTTGAAAAAGTCAAATTCAGGTACTTCAAGCACCTTGTACGAACCCTGATTATTGATCTGTTTTTCAACCAAACCTTTAAAATCATGTCTGAACACATGGATTTAACCACTGAAGTCATATGGATTACTTTTATGCTCCCTTTGTGTGGATTTTGGAGCTTCAAAATCTTGGCACCCATTCACTTGCATTGTGAGGACCTACAGTGCTGAGATATTCTTCTAAAAATTTTCATTTGTGTTCTGCAGAAGAAAGAAAGTCATACACATCTGGGATGCCAGGAGGGTGAGTAAATCATGAGAGAATTTTCATTTTTGGGTGAACTATCCCTTTAAAGTCAAGAAAAGAATGGCTTCAAATGATGGCTACCTGTAGGAGGCATCTCTGCATCTGGGGTGTGTAACTCCAATGTGGTGTCTGTAGATGCATCATTCCTGTTAGAGTCCTGAAACATACATAACATTGTCACAGTAGAACAATTCTGCTGATCTATGCTAAGGTCTACAGGCTCAACATTAGAGGGTCCTGTCACAATAAACTTCACTGATGGACCTAAACTAGGACAAAGAGTAAGCTTTCCTAAAAGTGCAGGGTGCAATTTCTGTGCCACCAGCAGCTTAAAATAGCATTCCAAAACATTTTCAAACAGGTTTCCCAAACTCTCCACAGCCATCATTTTATTTCCTCACCCCCTGCTGTGCCTCCTGTTGCTGGCTAAGTTTGGTGACTTGTCTTCGCAGACGTTGGCACTCTCTGTATTTCTCTTTGTAGTGCTCTGCAGCCATATTCAAACGCAGCTTCAGTTCCTCTACCTCCTTCTGGAGCTCTGCCTCCAGCTCAGAGACCACACCCACTCCCCCACCAGCCCCACCCTGACATTAAATAAAAAAGGCAAGAACAAAAGAGAGAGTGAAGCCACTTTATTTTGCATTGTATCAACGCAAACCATGTTTTCTGCATACTGTTACATGGTGCGTAACAATTTCCAGTAAAAACATTTTAATTACCGCTTCCTGTGGTGCCTGACTCCTCATCCTGTCCAGCTGATTCTGGGCATGTCTACATTCCTCCTGAGCTTCAGCTAAATGGGCTCGTAGGTCTTCAGCCTCTTGACGGACGCGGTACAGCTCAGCCATGGTGCGATCCCGCCCGCCGGAGGCGTCACGTAACTCAGAGCCCAACATGGCCGCTTGATGCCGTGTGGCCTGCAGCTGCTCCTCAGCCTGACGCAACTTTTCTTTAAGAGTCTGGAGATACACATGTAACACACACACACACACACACACACACACACACACACACACACACACACACACACACGTATGTGGGTGCGTTTGTGAATTGTCTGTGTCGCCACCTCTAGTGTGAATGTTGCTTGTCTCTTACAGCATCTGTGGAGTGTGTATCTCTGTCAGTGCGTAGTCTGTGCAGTTCCTCCTGGTACTGTGCGATGGTGACCTCCCTGTTCAGCTCTACCGCCTTCAGCATCTGCAGCTCTGCGCTGAGTTTAGTGTTCTCCAGCTCCGCGCTACGCACGTGAGACTGTACAAATACACAAATTATCACACACGGGGCAGTGCATTTCACAAAATAAGATTATACTGCTAACACTGTAAATGAAAAACGACACTTTTGGAAGTATGAAACTCACTTTGTAAAGTTCTCTCTCGTCCCTCTCATTCTTCAGTTGAGTTTGCAGACTGTCCCTCTCAGAAATCACCTTCTGCAGCTTGTCTCTCAAACTGAACAACAAAATCATCAGAACTCAGCATGTAAACCCTGTCCTTTAGACTGAAAATACAGTATGCAGCAGTGTTATTATCATTAATTAAAACTAAAATGAAAACTTAAATGAAAACATTTTTGTGAAGTGAAATAAAAATAAAAACTGAAATGACTGGAAAAAATTTAAACTAAACTTAAATACTTTTTCATAACGCCAAAACTAACTAAAATAAAATAAAAATGGCCTTGAATTAATTTGAGTTTTTTATACACAGTAGGGTGAATATGGGCAAAGGTGGGCAAACCTTAGTCAAAAGAAAAATTTAAGAAATACTCAAAACTGGAAAGAAAATACTTTGTAAACCCTCTCTTGACAAAATCCCAGATTTGTTTTCTGGCAGCTTTGGTAAAGTGGGACAGAGGAAAAATTATTCTATAGAAAATATCTACAAATCATTAGAAATTCATTTTTATATTTACACACTTTCACATCATAAAATCATCATATGTAACATTTACGAACATTAAGTCAACTTTTACTTTTTTAAGATTTGCTTCAAAATTCTGTCATTTTCTTTATCATTGTTTTTCCCACCGGTGGGATGTAAAATCATCAATGTAAAACCTCAAAAAGTTAATTGTTTACTTTTCAAAGATTAGTTTAGAAATGCTTTTTAACCATTTAAAGAAATACAGTACGGACATATAGGAGTCAAGCTAAACTGTCCCAGTTTACTCATCTTTACCCTATATTAAAAATTTGAAACATTTACAATCTACCTTAATGAGGAAGACGTTAATTACGTTATTGATGTTAGACATATTTAAATTATCCCAGTGAACACTTTAGCACTGGCTGTCATAAAACACTCAAACTAAAACTAAAACAAACTAAACTGAAGCTAGAAAACACTTAGAAAACAAAAACTAAACTCAAACTAACAAACAAAATGCAAAAACTACATTTAAATTACAAACTGAATATAAAATAGAAGTCAATGCTAAATTAAAAATCCAAAACTATAATAACCCTGGTATGCAGTATATTCTTCTTTTGAGATTGAGACTACATGGCCAAAAATCTGTGAACACCCCTTCAAGTTAACAGGTCTAGCTACTTCCGCTACACCTATTAATAACATCTGAAGAAAACCAGGCACAGAGCCATGCAATCTCTGCAGAAAACATTCAAAATGGGGCATACCAAAATTCACAAAGCATGAATTGCAAGAATTGAATACATAGTCTGATGTGGAAGAACTTGATTGGCCTGCACAAAGCCCAGACCTGAACCCCTATTCAACTTTGTGATGAATTGGAATGCAGACTGCCACCAGGCCCCTGTTACCAACACCTGTTCTTGAGTCTGAATGGGAGAAAATCCCTGCAGCCATGTTCAAACATCTATTGGAAAGCCTTCTCAGAAGAGTGGAAACTGTTATAGAAGTAAAGGAAGGACCAACTCCCTGTTAATGCGGGTATTCAGTTGTCCACTTACTTTTGGCCATGCAGTGTGTATCCAAAATGTAAAATTTGTGTGTAATTTAAATTATTACATGTATGTTATGTGTATATGTGTGTGGGCCTCACCAATCTAGTTCGGCCTCTTTAAGAACAGACTTTTGCGTTACTTCTAGCAGGTCTTGTTCAAGCTGCCTTACTCTGGCCTGGGCCGCCTCCTTCTCCTTGCACAGTCCTTTCTGCAGCTCCTGTCATTGGACAGCAATGCCATCAATCATACCGTTCCAGCCAATCGCAATGCACAAGCAGGTATTTCATCTAATTGCAATGTTGAAATGGTCAAAACTGATTCAAAAGTGATTCAACCAGTTATTAAGCGTTGATTAAACTCTAAAATAAAATACAAATTAAAAACAACACAAAAAAACAAACACATATTCACTGTTAATATGGATGAACCAATCTGTAAATGTAATCATATCATTAGTGCTATATCTTAAAATTGTTGTTTAATTGTAATGTAATAATTAGTTTTGTGATTAGAAAACCATTGGAATATTATTTCATTTAAAGGGTTAGTTCACCCAAAAATGAAAATTCTCTCATCATTTACTCACCCTCATGCAATCCCAGATGTGTATGACTTTCTTTCTTCAGAACACAAATGAAGATTTTTAGAAGAATTTCTCAGCTCTGTAGGTCCATCCAATACAAGTGAATGGGTGCCAAACATTTTAAGCTCCAAAATCCAAATAAGGGCAAAATAAAAGTACTCCAGACGACTCTGGTGGTTAAATCCATATATTCAGAAGTGATATGATAGGTATGGGTGAGAAATAGATCAATATTTAAGTCTTTTTTTTTTTACTATAAATTCACCTCCCTGCCCAGTCAATTTCCACTTTACTTTCACTTTCTCATTCTTCTTCTTCTGTTTTTGGTGATTCACAGTCTTAATGCATATCACCCCCCACTGGGCAGGGTGTAGAATTTATGACAAAAAATTAAATTACTGTTTCTCAACCACACCTATCATATCATGTATGAGCACACGGATTCAATTACTGGAGTCAAATGGATTACTTTTATGCTCCCTTTATATGGATTTTGGTGTTTCAAAATGTTGGTACCCATTCACTTACATTGTGAGGACCTACAGAGCTGAAATATTCTTCTAAAAATCTTCATTTGTGTTCTACAGAAGAACAAAAGTCACACACATCTGTGTTGGCATGAATGTGAGTAAATCATGAACTATCCCTTTAAGGCATAGTTACTTGGCACACAGTCGGTTGAGCCTTAAATAAGTAACTTCCGCTTAGTCACTTGTTTTAGTGTGACCTGTGGGTTACAGAATAATCTGCGAGAAATTACGCAGACTTCAACCTCACACACTCTTTGACAGATTTTCCCGATACAAATCGGAAGAGAGGAAAATAAATTACCAAAAAAGCAAGTATTTGCCTGATTTGGTCTATCATAGAAAACAAAAAGTACTGAGATTAAAGGTGAGATGTGTAATTTTTTTTATGTTAAATTACTGTCTCCTAGCCCCTTTTAAAGGAATATTCTGGGTTCAATACAAGTTAAACTTAGCTGACAGTATTTGTGGCATATTGTTGATTTCCACAAAAAGTATTTTCGAATTTTCTTTAAAAAAGCAAAAAATCTGGATTACAGTAAGGCACTTAAAGGCAGAAATGTGAAGCTAATAATTTTATAAAAGCACTTGCATGCAGAGGTGGGTAGTAACGCACTACATTTACTCTGTTACATTTACTTGAGTAACTTTTTGGAAAAATGTACTTTTATGAGGATGTTTTATGGTGGGTACTTTTCACTCTTACTCAAGTAAATTTCTAATGAAATTTTTTTACTTTTACTTCATTACAATGGGTAGCGTTCCTGTTGTTGCATTACTGGTTTTAATTTAAGAAGTGTTAATAAATGTGTAATTTAATGAGATTTTTGAATGGGACTCTTACGACAGCGTAACTTCACAGCTGCAAGCTGTCACTCGGGTCACGTTCAATTCTACAGCAGCAAGAATGCAAAACAAACAGTTCTTCACTCCATGCAATGCCTTCATTTTACACCAAGACAAGGATATATTTCAAGATTAAAACTGCAGCTCCAACTTAAGAAAACATGGTGAAGTAAGTTTTAGAGATTGTAATAATTTGACAACATCTGTGTCATGATGATGTTCATACATTTTCAGTGTGAATCTGTAACTATGGGCTCTTATGACCTCAGCAGGGCCGGCCTGTGGGTTTGTGGGGCCCTAGGCGAAATCATGAAAACCCACATAACTATGTGTACAACTTTATTTAGAGTAACAAAATCAATAAAAACAAAAAGTTGGCCAGAATGTGTGAAAAAGTGAATAAAAGTAAAAATAATTACATATTTTAAATAGGGCCTATAAACACAACACCTCGAATTATATATTTGTAAACAAATGTAAAGAATAAACACATATCTCTTAGGAAGCAGAGCTCTTTGCAGATTAATTGCTCATATTTTCACTCTATGCAAGTTTTTTGCATCTTTATATCGACAGTGTCTGAATTCCTTCCCCAGCAGATTATTCTTGAGAAAACTTCAAAAGCCCTAATGATTTGACAAGTGCTGTTTCTGCTATCCTTTACACAAAATAAGCCTCAAAGGCTCAAATAGCCACAAAGCAATATTTTTCATAACTTATTTCCTGTGTTTCTGTCAGGCGTGCGCATTAGTCATCAAGGTGTGCGATCTGTGTCTAATAACACTGTTATAAGAAGCCGTGCTCCAATTCCCAGCAATGCTTTGCGTTATGAATAAATTATGCATATTAGTGTGTACTGGTTAGCTTTATTTCTTGCTGATTTTAGATACACTGCTGTTATATTATTTGATGTAAGTTATTTGTCTTTTCGTGATTATTCAGAGCTCATTTTATACTTAATAGGATGTTTTTAGTTTTCACCATCATTGTGAATTGTATGTTAAATGATCAGGTCCATGCATGTTGTTGATTGCTCCCTTGAGTGTGTGCGTGTTAGAAGTCACTGAATTGTGGAGAATTTCAAAATAAAAGTCATTAATGTTTCTCAATTTTATGACTTGATCATTTACTTTGCTCGTGTTCGCGGGGCCCCCCCCAGGCACGTTGGGGCACTAGGCGGCTGCCTGTATTGCCTGTAGGACGGGCCGGCCCTGGACCTCAGTTTCTCAGTTTACATTTTTATATCAGCGCCGCAACATATCAGTGCCTACGGTATAAATCCTTGTAAACATCCGCGTTAAGTGCAAACGTTTTGCCCTGCCGATCGCGATTGTAAGCAAACACAGATAAGGTGCAATTTACTCTTTGTGTACATAACTAATTATCTAAATTCTTTCGACACCAAAAATGCTGGAACTACACTGAACTAAATTCACGCAGGATGTAAAACGCTTTGAAATAATGATAGAAGGCATGAATAAAGCATGATCTTCCTTCAGTGTATAATTAAACATTATATATAATTTGGGACTGTGGAATATTGTTCACATTTTTCACTGTAATATTTACTAGAAAAGGTTTTCCAAATTTCTCTTCTAATTGACAGATTCGTCTAAATCTGAGAAGCATCCTTAAAGTGATAGTTCAGCCTTTAATTAATATTCTGTCATCATATTCCCGCCCTCATGTTCTTCCAACCCCGAGAAACTTTCTGTATTTCTGTGGAAAATGAAAAAAGATGTCAGACAGAATGTTAGGGACTGACACAATTCCCTTTCAAAATATGAAGGGGGGAAAAAAAACATGCAGTGAAAGTAAATGATGATTAATGGTAGCATTCTGTTTAACATCTCCTTTAAGGAATAATTTTCCTAAAAATTGAAAATTCTCACATCATTTACTCACCCTCATGCCATCCCAGATGTGTATGTTTTTTTCTTCTGCTGAACACAAAGATGTTTAGAAGAATATCTCAGCTCTGCTGGTTCACAGAATGCAAGTGAATGGTGATCGGAACTTTGAAGCTCATAAAGCACATAAAGACAGCATTAAAGGAATTCAAATGACACTGGTTCAATCTACACTATGTCTTCAGAAGTGATATGATAGGTGTGGGTGAGAAACAGATCAATATTTTAATTCTTTTTTACTAATAAATCTCCAGTTTCATATTCTTCTTTTTGTGTTTTTGGGGATTCAATTCTTTGTGCATTTCACCACCTACTGGTCAGGGAAGAGAATTAATAGTAAAAAAGGACTTTATATATTATAAAGTTACAGATATTTAACTGAATCTCACCCACACCCATCATATCACTTCTGAACACAAGGATTAAACCACTGGAGTTGTATGAATTACTTTTATGCTGCCTCTATGTGCTTTTTGGAGCTTCAAAGTTCTGGTCACCATTCACTTGCATTGTATGGACCTACAGAGCATAAATATCTTAATTTGTGTTCTGCAGAAGAAAGAAAGTCACAAACATCTGGGATGGCATGAGGGTGAACTTTCCCTTAAATATGATGCATAGAAGAAAGCCATATGGGTTTGAACAACATGATGGTGAATGATGACAATTTCCATTATTAACAATAATATTATTAATAGTTTTATTATTATTATTAATAATAATAATTTTGTAATGCATGTTAAATGTGTGTCATGTACTGGAATATAGGAGAGCAAACATCCATTATGTTATATGTGAAAGTAAATAGTTACTCACTACTTGAGAATTCTTTTTATTGGATACTTCCTTACTCTTACTAGAGTCATTTTTAACATTATTACTTTTATTTAAGTAATTCTTTTTTTAAAGTAACTGTACTTTTACTTGAGTAAAGTTTTTTTGGCTACTCTACCCACCTCTGCTTACATGAATTCTTCTGTTAAAACTTGTGTTATTTGAGCTGTAAACCCAGCAAACAGGGGATGTCCCACGAACGTTCACCAAAGTCGGCATTTGGTCATTTTTGTAACGTTCACTGCAGGATGTTCCCAGGACATTTTGGACATTCCCAACAAGTCACATTTTCGTCTGGGCAAAACGTTCTGAAAATGATGTAAAATAACATTCATCTTTGGTCCCACAACAGACGTTTTCACAACATTCAGATCTTATAAGAATGCGTTTAATTTTAAGGATGCAATTTACAGATGGGTTACTTTACCTCCAAACGTGCAAAACGCATCCATCCGTATCCATGTGTTGCCTTCTCTCATCAGACCTGCCTTGTTAATTTTTCAGCAATTTGTTTTACAGATTACAGAAACAAAACTTTGTTTTAGGTTTGAATTAAGCCTACTGGAGGAATCAGCGGTAAATGAGGAGCTCAAACGAGGTGTTTTCCAAACTGCATTTCTGCGTTCTAGAAGGGCACTGCGGGAAGGGGAAACCACTCATAGGGTCGTTCCCAACTAAAGTAAGAATTTTGTATTAAATTTTTTCACGAATTCAGGGTCCTACCGCAAGACTGTTAGCGAAGGGTACAATCACATGCTTCCTTCAAATTGCCCACATCAAGAGCTCTGTCCTTTGGAGTGAGTATAGGGCATAGGGATGATCACTTTCGATTGGAATTCACCCAGAAACACTGCCAGACAGACACGCCTACACACCTGCGCGAGCGCCTTTAAAAATCAGAGTTCTGCACATGCGCAAATTTTGAATCTCTGAGGCCAACTGTCAGTCGACGCGTCTCTGGAAAAAAGGTAAGCATAAATATATTTCCCTATCTGTCTCTCACTCGACGTTGTGTCGATGTAGTGACACTAGGGGTCACTCTTGGGAGCCTGAGACACCTCTGGTCTTTGATAAAAGGCCACTGAAAATTGGCGAGTGGTATTTGCATGCCACTCCCCCGGACATACGGGTATAAGAGGAGCTGGTATGCAACCACTCATTCAGATTTTCTCTTCAGAGCCGAACGGTCATGCTCACTGAGCTGAATAAGAAAGCAAGCCACCCCAGAGGCTCCCGCCTCGGTCCTTTTACCCACGGGTATGAGGCAAGCGTGGCTAGCACTGGGGGCGATTTGGGGACCCCAATGGGACCGCATCCACCGGGTATCCCCCCGCGGACCTCCCATTCCCCAACACGCTCTTCTGCCCCGATCGGGCTTCTGGATGAGTCCGCCGGCTTGTCTCACGGCGAGTTCGACCTCTTATTCGGAGCCCACGAAAGTGATGAGCTCTCGAGCGCAGCATCAGAGAGCGGGCTCGTCCAGTCAGAAGCCTCAGCTGGGCTCCTCCCTTCGGGGTCGATCGCCCAGTCACAGGCTGACGCGGAGATGACGACATGCTTTCCCGGGCAGCCGCGAGCGTCGGCTAGAGTGGAACTCACTGCTCTTCCCTGAACCCTCGCAGCTCGGTGACTGGTTCCTGGGCTCGCAGCGCCGTCCAAAGCCACGCCCCGCCCCAGTTCCTTTCTTCCCGGAAGTGCATGAAGAGCTGACAAGGTCACGGAAGGCACTTTTTACTGCCCGGTCCCGATCTTTTCAGCTTCCCCGCCCTCACTACCCTTGATGGTGGGGCGGCCAAGGGCTATTCGGCAATCCCCCGGTGGATAAAGGCGCACGAGGTGCACCTGTGCCCGCAGAGCGCCGCCACCTGGCGCGGGTGCCCAAAGCCCCCGTCCAAGGCCTGTAGGTTTACGTTGTCTCTGACGGCCAAGGCCTACGGTGCTGCTGGACAAGCCGCCTCCGCCCTGCACGCCGTGGCTCTCCTGCAAGTCCGCCAAGGCGCTAAAGGAACTGCACGAGGATAGTTCCGCCCCAGGATTGATGCAGGAACTGCGCTCGGCGACCGACCTCGCTCTCCGAGGGACGGAGGTCACAGCGCGGTCTCTCGGGCGGACGATGGCCACACTAGTGGTCCAGGAGCACCACCTTTGGCTCAACCTGGTTGAGATGGGTGAGGCTGACAAGACATGATTCCTTGCTGCCCCCATTTCCCAGGCGGGCCTATTCGGCGACACCGTCGAGAACTTTGCCCAGCAGTCTTCGATGGAAAAGCAATAGATGGATGCTAGCCGGCATATCCTGCCCCGGCACGGCTCAAGATCCCGCACCCCATCCACTCATCGCCAAGGGCGTCCCCCTGCGGTGACTGTACCGGCTCTGCCGCAGCCCGCCCTTTCGGCCCAGCCCCGGCGTGGAGCCCACCGCAGGAAGCAGACACCACCCGTCTCACGGCCGCCCAGAACCCATGAAAGGCTTCAAAGTGCCCTTGAGACGGGCGACCCAGGGACAACGAAACTCGCTGCTCTGGAGCTGGTAAGCAGATCTCCATCTTTTTGTTACCTTTTGCATTTAATTGCGCTGCATGCCCAAGTGGCTGCAGTCCTCAAGAGCTCAGCAAGAGCGGTTTCCTTGTTCCCTGGGTCACGTATCCGGTGTGCACGGCCGTCATCACGACCACCGTCCACCACTCTATTTGGCAGGTTTGGCGCTCCAGCGGCGGTCTCCCGCCCCTGAACGCTCAGCTGTGGCACAAATCCGCCCCCGATGTGACAGTCTCCATGGGTCACGAGGACAGGCCTCTTCCTCCCCCATCCCAGGCTGTTCCGGGGGTGGTCACAAGGAGCCAGGTAAGTGTTTCGATGTCCTTAGACTCAGCACAACCACGACGTGGTGTGGCACCTCGAGCTCCGCCCCGCCGCGAGGCCCCACCTGCCGGTACGTCCTATGGCGTTGTCCCTTTGGTCCCCCTTGCGTGGAACTTGTACGCATGCCTTGCGCTTTCCAATCCGTCATGAGGGCTGGTGCGGACCGTCCAACTCGGCTGCGCGATTCACTTTGCCGGGCCTCCGCCCAGGTTCAGCGGTGTCCACTTCACCTTGGTGAAGGACGAAAACGCTGCTACCTTGCGCGGA
Organism: Myxocyprinus asiaticus; assembly: GCF_019703515.2. Lineage (NCBI taxonomy): Eukaryota > Metazoa > Chordata > Actinopteri > Cypriniformes > Catostomidae > Myxocyprinus > Myxocyprinus asiaticus. The sequence goes on along the minus strand of NC_059373.1, from coordinate 13,398,283 downwards.
GATCGCTACCCTCCTACGAAACCTGTCCCTCCAGCCAAGATGAAGGGGTTTTTCAACCCCTACTTCATCGTACCGAAAAAAGGCGGTGGGTTGCGGTCAATCTTGGACCTGTGAGTTCTGAACTAGGCTTTACACAGACTCCCGTTCAAGATGCTGACGCAAAAACGCATTCTGGCGAGCGTCTGGCATCAAAATTGGTTCGCGGCGGTAGACCTGAAGGATGCGTACTTCCACGTCTCGATCCTTCCTCGACACAACCCTTCCTGCGGTTTGCGTCCGAGAGTCAGGCGTATCAGTACAAAGTCCTCCCTTTCGGCCTGTCCCTGTCTCCTCGCATCTTTACAAAGGTCGCAGAGGCTGCCCTTGCCCCGTTAAGGGAGGTGGGCATTCACGTTCTCAACTATCTTGATGACTGGCTAATCCTAGCTCATTCTCGAGACATGTTGTGCACACACAGGGACCTGGTGCTCTCACACCTCAGCCGACTAGGGCTTCAGGTCAACTAGGAAAAGAGCAAGCTCCTCCCGGTTCAGAGCATCTCTTTTCTCGGTTTGGAGTTGGACTCAGTCTCCTTGACGTTGCGCCATACGAACAAGCGCGCCCAGTCGGTGCTGGCCTGTTTGAAGGCGTTCAAACAGAAAACAGCAGTTCCACTGAAACTTTTTCAGAGGCTCCTGGGGCATATGGCATCCTCGGCGGTGGCCAGCCCGCTCGGGTTGATGCATATGAGGCTGCTTCAGCACTCGAGTCCCGAGATGGGCATGGCGCCATGGGACATGTCGCGTGGTCATCACGCCAGTCTATCACCTTCGTTTCTACAGGCAGGTGTTCCTCTAGAACTGGTCTCCAGGCGCGTCGTGGTCATGACAGATGCCTCCAAAACGGGCTGGGGCGCTGTTTGCAATAGGCACGCAGCCGCCGGCCTCTGGACAGGTCTGCGACTGCATTGGCACATCAACTGCCTCGAGTTGTTGGCAGTTCTGCTCGCCCTGCGGAGGTTTCGGCCGTTGATCCAGGGCAAGCACGTGTTAGTTCAGACAGACAACACGACAACGGTAGCATATGTCAACCGCCAAGGCAGTTTGCGCTCTCGTTGTATGTCACAACTCGCCCGCCGTCTCCTCTGGAGTCAGCAGCACTTCAAGTCGCTGCAAGCCACTCACATCCCGGGCAACCTCAACACTACAGCGGACATCCTGTCACGACAGGTTACCCTCAGGGGAGAGTGGAGACTCCACCCTCAGGTGGTCCAGCTGATTTGGAGTCGATTCGACAGGCACAGGTGCACCTGTTCGCCTCCCAAGAATCCTCCCCACTGCCCGCTCTGGTACGCCCTGACCGAGGACCCCTCGGCATAGACGCGCTGGCACACAGCTGGCCCCCTGGCATGCGCAAATATGCGTTTCCCCTAGTGAGCCTGCTTGCACAGACCCTGTGCAAGGTCAGGGAGGACGAGGAGCAGGTTGTCCTGGTAGCACCCTACTGGCCCGCCCAGACGTGGTGCTCAGACCTCATGCTCCTCGTGACAGCTCCCCCCTGGCGAATTCCCCTTAGGAAGGACCTTCTTTCTCAGGGACGGGGCACCATCTGGCACCCGCGCCCAGACCTCTGGAATCTCCATGTCTGGCCCCTGGATGGGACATGGAAGACCTAAGCGGTCTACCATCTGCGGTGGTAGACATGATCACTCAGGCTAGGGCCCCCTCTACGAGGCACCTGTATGCCTTTAAGTGGCATCTGTTCACTAGGTGGTGTTCTTCCCGTCGGGAAGACCCCCAGAGATGCGCAGTCGGATCAGTGCTTTCCTTCCTGCAGGAGAGGTTGGAAGGGAGGCTGTCCCCTTCCACCTTGAAGGTGTACATTGCCGCCATAGCAGCACACCACGACGCAGTCGACGGTAAGTCCTTAGGGAAGCACGACCTGATCATCAGGTTCCTAAGAGGCACCAGGAGGCTGAATCCCTCCAGACCGCGCCTCGTTCCCTCATCGGACCTCTGTAGTTCTTCAGGGTCTACAGAGAGCCCCCTTTTTGCCTTTGCAGTCAGCCGAGCTCAAGGCACTCTCCTTGAAGACTGCCCTCCTGACTGCGCTCACTTCCATCAAGAAGGTAGGTGACCTTCAAGCGTTCTCTGTCAGCGATACGTGCCTGGAGTTTGGTCCAGGTTACTCTCACATGATCCTGAGACCCTGACCGGGCTATGTGCCCAAGGTTCCCACCACCCCTTTAGGGACCAGTTAGTGATCCTGCAAGCGCTGCCCCAGGAGGAGGCAGACCCAGCCCTGTCGTCGCTGTGTCCGGTGTGCGCTTTACGCATCTATTTGGATCGCACGCAGAGCTTTAGAATCTCTGAGCAGCTCTTTGTCTGCTTTGGTGCACAGCGGAAAGGAAGCGCTGTCTCCAAGCAGAGGATCGCCCACTGGCTCATTGACGCTATAGCTATGGCATATGTCGCCTAGGACATGCCGCCCCCAGTAGGGCTACCAACCCATTCTACCAGGGGTGTAGCGGCTCCCTGGGCCCTGGCCAGGGGTGCCTCTCTAACAGACATTTGCAGAGCAGCAGGCTGGGCAACACCCAACACCTGTGCAAGTTTCTACAACCTCCGGGTGGAACCGGTTTCGTCCCAGGTAGTGGCACGCAACAAGCGGATAAGCCCGGGATAGCTGGCCGGGTGTATCGCTTGCACATAGCGCCTTCCACCTCCCTTGGAGCTGAAGACGTGCGCCATTAATTCCCAGTAGTGTTCACAAACTTTGTTCCCTGGTTGACTTCCTCCGAGCCCTGTGGCAGTCGAGTTTTTGGAGACCCACTGCCAGCCCAGTACACGCGCTAACTAAGAGCCCTGATCTGGAGTAGGTGCTCCGCATGTGGCGGTTCCCTGTAAGGCTAACCCCATGCGATATATATCTTCCACTAATATAGTTCTTTTCTGCTCCCCATGGCTCAGCCCCTCTGCCCCAGTCTCCATGTTTGTAGTAACTCTTCCCCCATTGGGCAGGATCTACCTTGAAGACTCTCCACATGGTTGGAAAGACCGTGTGACGTATTCTTCCACTTAAATATCCCCCCCTCTCTTTGGGCGAGGTGTGGTCTCCGCGGTGTCTTCCCCTTGGGAGGGACACCCCCCAACTAGACCTGGTGGCCCAGTTGGATAATCCCCCTTCTTTTTTAGGGAGTGGAAAAAGGGAAGGGGAAAAGAGGCCACGACTGGGTTAAGCCTGTCTCTATCTTTGGGTAGTCGACTTGTCCCCAGAAAGGGCCGTTCGACACTCATAACTATGTTGGGGGAGGTTACGTGTCGACCTGGTGCACTGGCTATGAGGCACACAGCAGTCTACCCACCACACACCGCCAGTTCACGTAACACAGTTCAGCCAGTTGTGGCGTTTCGTATAGGGACCCCTAGTGTCACTACATCGACACAACGTTGAGTGAGTGACAGATAGGCAACGTCATGGTTACTGGTGTAACCTCCGTTCCCTGATGGAGGGAACGAGACGTTGTGTCCCTCCTGCCACAACGCTGAACTACCCGCTGAAATGGCCGGACCTTATATCGGCTCCTCAGCATAAAACCTGAATGAGTGGTTGCATACCAGCTCCTTTTATACCCGTATGTCCGGGGGAGTGGCATGCAAATACCACTCGCCAATTTTCATTGGCCTTTTATCAAAGACCAGAGGTGTCTCGTGCTACCAAGAGTGACCCCTAGTGTCGCTACATCGACACGTCTTGTTCCCTCCATCAGGGAACGGAGGTTACACCAGTAACCATGACGTTTTAGTCATCATTTTACACAGTGGTTTGTACATATATCATCGAGTTTCACTTTAGAGTTGAAATGTTTTATCCTTCAGTGTTTTAAAAACTTTCCTGCTTCATAATTTGAAATTTGAAATGGCCTGTTTGTGCACAGCCAGTCTTCCATGTGGCAGCAGGTAACCGTGGTTAATTTAGATATTTCACCATGTTAGACTAATTTCAGTTATTGGAGATGGGCAACTTCAACATGATTAGTTTCGAATCCAGGGCGTGCTGAGTGACTCCAGACAGGTCTCCTAAACAACCAAATTGGCCCAGTTGCTAGGAAGGGTAGAGTCACATGGAGTAACCTCCTCGTGGTCACTATAATGTGGTTCTCGCTCTTGGTGGGGCGTGTGGTGAGTTGTGTGTAGATGCCGCGGAGAATAGCATGAAGCCTCCACACGCGCTATGTCTCCGTGGTAGCGCGCTCAACAAGCCACGTGATAAGACACGCAGATTTGACTGTCTCAGATGCGGAGGCAACTGATATTTGTCCTCTGCCACCTGGACTGAGGCGAGTCACTATGCCACCACGAGGACTTGGGGAGAAATTAAAAAAAAAAAAAAAAACCTTAGTTCATTAATTTATCTGATTTCCGCTTTCGACTGTCCTTTGTCGCGCGCTCGAGCCTCCAGTGGTGCATGGCAAAGGTAGAAGTCTAAAATTATCTTTATTATATTAAAATTGTATGTCTCATAACAATATAACATACATTTTAATACATTGTCATCTGCTGTACCTATAAATTGTGCTGAGAAACAGTTAGTGTCTTTTGTGTTTTACCTAAATGCTTAAATTTTATCTTTGATTATGATGATTAGTAGTAGATCTGTATACTGTTTAATAATAATACTGTTTAATAATGTAACTTGTATGTATTTCTTCATTTCAGAGAGACATGGGCAGTGCTTTACCTCTGTTTCATTTGCTTCATGCTTGAGAAGGTAATAGTTTTTAGACAATAATATATTTTGCACTGTTATAACTTTTCGGCTGCATTTTTGTTAGGGATTGCCATTGTGGTAAATCCACCCCTAAGAGGCTCAAACAGAGAACACAGTGGTATTCTTTTGAGTATTGTATTGTAAAGGTAATTATCAGGAGATAATGTGATGTACAGTTGTGCTCAAAAGTTTGCATACCCTTGGAGAATTGGTAATATATGTACCATTTTTAAAGAAAACATGAGTGAGCAGGCAAAACACATTTCTTTTATTTCTTATGGGATTCATATTCAACTGTAGGTTATAACAGAATGGCACAATCATAAAACAAATCATGGCGACAAAGAATAAAATGAAATGACCCCTGTTCAAAAGTCTGCATACCCTTAGTTCTTAATACTGTGTTTTGCCACCTTTAGCATCAATGACAGTGTGCAGTCTTTTGTAATAGTTGTCTATGAGGCCCCAAATTCTTGCAGGTGGTATAGCTGCCCATTCGTCTTGGCAAAATGCCTCCAGGTCATGCAAAGTCTTTGGTCGTCTTGCATGAACTGCACGTTTGAGATCTCCCCAGAGTGGCTCGATGATATTAAGGTCAGGAGACTGTGATGGCCACTCCAGAACCTTCACCTTTTTCTGCTGTAACCACTGGAGGGTCAACTTGGCCTTGTGCTTAGGGTCACTGTCATGCTGGAAAGTCCAAGAGCGTCCCATGCGCAGTTTTCGTGCAGAAGAATGCAAATTGTCTGGCAGTATTTTCTGATAACATGCTGCATTCGTCTTGCCATCAATTTTCACAAGATTCCCCGTGCCTTTAGAGCTCACACACCCCCAAAACATCAGTGAGCCACCACCATGCTTAACAGTGGGGATGGTATTCTTTTCACTATAGGCCTTGTTGACCCCTCTCCAAACATAGCGCTTATGGTTGTGACCATAAAGCTCTATTTTGGTCAAATTACTGTGTGCCAGTAGCTGTGAGGCGTGTCAAGGTGTTTTCGGGCATATAACCAGGCTTTTTTGTGGCACTGGTGCAGTAAAGGCTTCCTTCTGGCAACTCGACCATGCAGCTAATTTTTAAAAGTATTGTCGTATTTTGCGCCTTGAAACAACCACACCGTCTTTTCCAGAGCAGCCTGTATTTCTCCTGAGGTTACCTGTGGGTTTTTCTTTGTATCCCGAACAATTCTTCTGGCAGTTGTGGCTGAAAACGTTCTTGGTCTACCTGACCTTGGCTTGGTATCAAGAGATCCATGAATTTCCCACTTCTTAATAAGTAATTGAACAGTACTGACTGGCATTTTCAAGGCTTTGGATATCTTTTTATATCCTTTTCCATCTTTATGAAGTTCCATTACCTTGTTACGCAGGTCTTTTGACAGTTCTTTTCTGCTCCCCATGGCTCAGCATCTAGCCTGCTCAGTGCATCCACGTGAGAGCTACCAAACTCATTGACTATTTATACACATACACCAATTGCAATTTAAAAAGCCACAGGTGTGGGAAATTAACCTTAATTGCCATTTAAACCTGTGTGTGTCACCTTGTGTGTCTGTAACAAGGCTATGTAAACTTTTGATCAGGGCCATTTGGGTGATTTCTGTTACCATTATGATTTAAAAAGGAACCAAACAACTATGTGATAATAAATGGCTTCATATGATCACTATCCTTAAATAAAAGACAGTTTTTTTTTTTTTTTTTGGATGATCAGTCATATTTTCAAAATCAATGCCAAAATTTCACAATTTCTACCAGGGTATGCAAACTTTTGAGCACAACTGTATATATATATATATATATATATATATATATATATATATATATATATATATATATATATATATATTGTCTATTGTGTATTCTATATATACTTTTTCTTTTCAATATTTATCTATATTTTATTCAATTTTAATAATTTTTTAAAAGTCTTGTTGCTGTCTTTGTATTGTTGTGTACTGGAAGCTCCTGTCACCAAGACAAATTCCTTGTATGTGTGAGCATACTTGGAAATAAAGCTCATTCTGATTCTGATTCTGATATTTAGGCAGCATAAAAGTAATCCACATGACTCCAGTCGATCAATTAATGTCCTCTGTAGCAAACCGATAGGTTGGCGTAAGAAACAAATCGATAATAAAAATGTTTTTAACTTTAAATTGTTGCTTCCACCCAGCACTGTATTTCTGTTTGAAATGAACAAACTCTCACAGGACGTTCATTCTTTTGTTGTATACAAAGTGCGCGCTTCCGACTTCTCGCGTGAACGTGCCATTGCGCTTACTTCACTGATGTGTTGACTGCTGGCAGGAAGCGATTTTTAAAAGTTAATCAAGTTTTTATTTTCAATTTATTTTTTACACAAACCTATTGATTTGCTTCAGAAGACATTGTTTAATTTTCAATAACGGCTAAACATGGTTTCATACAGTAACCAAAGTTAAACTATGGTATTTTTAGTAAAACCAGAGGAACCACAACATTTTAATTTTTGTTACCTTAGTTTATCATTATTGTGGTTTCACTACAAATATGGTTACAATAGTAAAACCATGATAAGTTTTGTGGTTATGGTTTCACTATAAATACCATAGTTTAATAGTTGAAGAGGGAGCGCTAAACTTATTGCAAGGGACGGCAAATTTTTTAAATACAAAATTCAGGGAAAGAAAAAATCCTTCCCTGTTCTCTCAGAGGGGCTCAGTATGTTCCAAACCTGTATGTCTTTAGTGGAAGATATTGAAATATTCAGTCTCAGTCACCATTTACTTTTATAGAAAAAAAAGATGCAATGAAATTGAATGTTGACTGAGATTCTCTTCCATTCTGCCTTTTGCATTCCACAGAATAAAAGTCATAAAGGTTCAGAACAACTGGGTGTGTACAGAGGTTGCACTAGAAAAAAATCTTTATCCATCATTTTGACGGGCTGAGTTGTAAAATTTCCGTCATGGTCTATTTTTACCCGTCAGAGTCTACAACATTCAGAGGCGTAGAATCCATTATAATGGCATATAGTGGATAGGCTTAAATGATAGATATTTTTTGTTCTACCTGTCAATTAGCCACCGCGCTAAAACAAGATTTTTATACTATTCCGGTTATGTGCGGCTTTAAAAGGAAATAAACGTTGGAGTGGAGTGGTGGTGGCGTAGTGGACTAAAGCACTGAACTGGTAAGCAAAAGGTTGTTGGTTCAATCCCCACAGCCACCACAATTGTGTCCTTGAGCAAGGCACTTAACTCTGGTTGCTCCAGGGGGATTGTCCCTGTAATAAATGCACTGTAAGTCGCTTTGGACTTTGGTCGCTTGCCAAATGCATAAATGTAAATGTAAATGTCCGAATGGAAAATTTGAAAATGCACATACATACATAAAATGTCACAGATGAGAACCACACACATCTCTGAGGCTCTGACAAAAATTATTTGACAAAAATAACTGACAAGTTTGCTCTAAATGTCATGTTTGTGCTTAGATTAAAAATTCAAGTTAGCAGAAACAATTTGCTGCTTTTTTTTGTGTGCTTTCATTTTAATATCATACTTTGCTCTTTATTATAATAACATAAAACACTAATCATGCAGTAACACTAACGTAATGATTGATGTATGCAGTCATTAATTCAGAGTCGCTGTCCTCGAAATCCAAACACAGTTGGTCAAGAGACACATACTTCAGGTGTTAATGGTGATGACGCCTCTAAATGCACACCTTAATACCAGGCAATAAACAGGGTGTACACACAGTGTGAAAGAGTAAGTGAAGTCAAAACTTATGCTCTAGGCTAAAACTATCTTCTTTTTTATCTGTCAAAATGACGGACAGCATTTGGAATTATCCGTCAATGTATAAAAAATTCGGTAAATGACGGAGAATTTTCAGTTAATGCAACCCCTGGGTGTGTATATGGGGGGGGGGGGATACTCTTTAAATCTGTAACTTTGAGACTTGTTAAATTAGCATATTCTTTATTTATTATTATACATTCATCTGTGATTGCACCAGTGTAATGTTTACAATAGTCTTAAGATTTCTGTATTGCAGAAAAAAAAAGTTTACTCTAAAGATTATGTATTTGTAAATGTAAATTTTGCATAAATAAAATGAACTACACTTGCTGTGTGTTTCATAAATAGGCTGATTTATTCATTTAAGTATTTGGGATTTTAAAATGGAAAGTGAAAATGTGTTGATTGTATAGCATAGTTTTACCCAACTGAAATCAACAGGTTCAACATAAGGTATGCAAATAAATAATTTGGATTGATTTTCTGTTTGTTTTCAGTGGCGTTAACAATGTTGATTCAACGTGACGTTCAAAGGACTGGTAGCGAACGTCCCTTAAAGGTCCCCAAATGTCTGCTGGAAGTCTTGCGAATGTCCCCCCGACGTTCTGAGGACCTTTTTTATTAGCTGTAAAGTTGTTAAATTGTTTTTACAGTCATTTTAGGGTTTGCAGCATTACGTCGCCATGGCAATGACATTGTAAAATGTCATGGCGGCCATCTTTGGAATGCTCCCGGGAGACTATTTCCAGTCATGCCTATGCAGCTCCTATCTACTTGAAAGGGGGAACACCGAAATCTCAAAAACGGTTGGTCAAAGAATATATTTCAAATCAGCAGTAGAATCTGACAACGCTGGTATAATAAATTGTGCTTCTTTACCTCAGATTACGCTAAAAAACTAAAATTTCTCGGCTTGTATATCTAATGCACATGCGCGTTCTCGAGATGATTGACAGGCGATGTCTGTATCTAAAAGGTGACTGGCTCTTTTACCTGTAAGGCGGGACTTCCTTTCTACATCCGTTGAACATTGGGCACTAGAGCTTCTTGGTTGGGCGTTTCAATTTCTCCCATTCATTTTAATAGAAGTGGCCCGTCTCTGCTAAATAGTCTCTGATATAACTTTACACAGAAAGGATTAGGAAGCTATTTTAATACGCTAAAATCCTGTTAACACATGCATTGTTTACATCTCCTGGCTATACTTGTGAGTATTTTAATGTAAACTGATTGGCCACATTCACTTCCACTGTAAGTGCCTCACTGTAACCTGCAATTTTGCATTTTATTAAAGAAAAGGAGAGAGTCGAAATTCATTTTTGTATTTATCAACATTATGCAACAAATGTTGACAATTAAGCTTAACTTGTATTGAACCCAAATAATCCTTTAATGTGCAGATACAACTATAATTAAGCCATTTGTATGTTGATTCCCATGAAAAGTATGTGGCGAGTGTTTTTGCCATACTGTTTGGTGATGCCAGTGGCAGAGAAATTACACAATTCACCTTTAAGTTGCAAATAATATGATGTCAGCAGTTTGATGCTGAGAGGAGGCATGCTTCGATTTCACTGTCGTTGTGGCGGTTCATAATTAACAGTCGTCATCGGTAAATCACAGCAACATCTGGTTCTGAAAGCATGCATACACCCCTTGTCCTCAGGCTAATCTGGTGACTCGTGGTATTTTACAGCCGATGATGTTTCAGAACTGAAGCAAACGCATATAAAATCTGTGGTCGTAAAATTAGCAGCCACATAATACACACTTATTTTCTCTCGATGAAGAGGAAATATATTTTCATATGTATATGCTGACAGTTTAACACACACACACACACACATGGTGCGGCTATCCTTGTGAGGACTCTCCATAGACATAATGATTTTTATACTGTACGAACTATAGATTCAATTCCCTAACCCTACCCCTAACCCTAAACTTAACCCTCACAGAAAACTTTCTGCATAACATTTTTTTAAACATCGTTTAGTATGCTTTTTTTTTTTTTTTTAAGCGATTTGAATTATGGGGACACTAGAAATGTCCTCATAAACCACATTTATAGCATAATACCCTTGTAATTACCAGTTTGTAACCTAAACAAATGTCCTCGTAAAAAACCCAAACCCACCCACACACACACCCACACACACACACACACACACACACACACACACTCTCTCGCAACATATGAATTGGTTTGTGTGGTTGTGGTGTGAGAGAAAATTATAACAGTGTTAATGTTTTATTTGTGGTGATCTTTGTCCTTTGTGCACACTCATATTTCACAAGTACAGATTCAATAAGGTTTCTGTGAGAAACACTAGGGGGTGCTAAAAGATTAAGAAACCAATTGAATCACATCCTGTTGTTTTCTGGATACATTTACGGCTTAATGTGAATACTGCATTGTGAAACACCAACAACACATATAATAAATAGAGTATAAGTTAACAAGCAATACAAAAGAAAATCTATCAATCTATCTATCTGTCTGTCTGTCGGTCTGTCACTGATCTATATTTCTATCTAGGGAGAGCATATTAGGAGAAAAGACACACAGATGACATAGCAGGAAAATATATTTCAAATAAAAATCCAAGTTGCAAATAAAGCAAGAGGAAGAGAGAGCAATAGGGATAGAAATACAAATAGAGAGAGACCAATAGAGAGCATTGCGTGACTGGTGCTGTTGTCCCTGTGACTGGGCAGGTCTCCCCCCTTTCTATTGAGTGGTTTTTGTGGACATTTACTCCTGGCTATGCGCTCTGGCCTGACGTCACATCTACCCTCTCTGTGACCGACACGACACAACAGATGCCAAGTAAATTTTCTCTCTCTCCCTCTCTAAAACACTCATTGTTCCCTAACTCTCAGTAAATCATCCTCAGTACACTCAGAATAATGTATGGATAAATCACATCACTGTATGGGGAAGGTCATTAATGCGCATACACACACACACACACACACACAGCCATTATCTGATAAGATAAAGTGCTCTGTGGGAGTAGGTTCAGTGTCAGTCAAACACAAAACTGTCTTATACTTGGAGACAGTCTTAAAGCACAAATGTGTGCGCAAACACATGCACACACACACACACACACACACACACACACACACACACACGCACACACGCACACACGCACACACCCGCTTTGATGTGGAGATAACTTGAAATTGTGATCACTGGTGTGTTCCACACTGCTCAAACATTGTGTGTGTTGTTGAGCGTAATGCCCGACCGATATGGGTTTTTAAATGGCTGGTGCGATAGCGATATCTAGGGTGGCTGATAGGCAATATAATGCAGCTATGTATAATATAGTTAATTGACAGCTAATAAAATATACACAAAATAATAACAAGATGGCGCCACGGATGACTGCTTCAGTGTGGAGCACTCAAGCATTTTTGTTACTTTTGTTGTTTGATTATTCTAACATTTTATTAGACATCTTAGTTGGAGGCGCAGAGGTGTTCTACAAGTGCTCCAAGAGACGCAAGCGAGGAAAGCACATCAGCGCGCTTGTGAAGCTTCGTCAATATGGCTTTAGGACTCAGAATATTCATCTGGCAAATGTCCGCTCCCTCACCAACAAAACGGATGAACTGCTTCTGCTCACTCAAACAAATAAGGACTTTCTAACTCCACTGCTCTGTGTTTCACGGAAACCTAGCTGAATGAAGCCATCCCGGACAGCTCGCTAGATCTGCCAGGCTTCCGGCTGTTCAGAGCAGATTGCGTTTCGGAATCATCGGGGAAAACGAGATGCGGTGGAACATGCTTTTACATCAACGAAAGTTGGCGTGCAGATGTAACAGCATTGAAGAAGATGTGCTGTCCTAATTTAGAAGTGCTCTTCATCAACTGTAAGCCTTTCTACTCGCCGCGGGAGTTTTCCACGTTTATTCTGGTGTGTGTCCATCCCGTCACAAGCATGCGTGAACGCAGCATTGCAACAACTGGCTGATCACATCACAGACACGGAGCAACAACACCCGGATTCTCTTATCATTATTTTGGGAGATTTGAATAAAGCTAACCTCACCCATGAACTGCCAAAATACAAACAACACATCACATGCCCCACCAGAGAAAGAAATATACTGGACCACTTCTACACCACTGTAAAGGATGCATCTCACTCTGTCCCATGTGCAGCTTTAGGATTCTCTGATCACTGTCTGGCTCATCTTCTCCCCCTACAAGCAGAAACTAAAATCAGCTAAGCCTGTAGTAAGGACTGTAAAGAGATGGACTAATGAAGCAGAGCTGGAACTACAAGCCTGCTTTGACTGCACTGATTTAGTGTTTTTGAAGCTGCAGTCACAGACCTGGATGAGCTTAGAGATACTGTGACATCATATATCAGTTTCTGTGAGGATATGTACATCCCTACTAAGACATTTTTATCATTCAATAGTGATAAACCATAGTTTACAGGAAATCTCAGACAGCTTCATCATGCCAAAGAGGATGCTTACAGAAGTGGGGATAAAATCTTGTACAACTAGGCCAGAAACACACTTAGGAAATCAGAGTGGCTAAAAGAAGCTACTCTGAAAAGCTGAAAAAAAAAGAAAAGAAAACAGTTTTCAGCCAACAATCCTGCATCTGTGTGGAAAGGCCTGAAAAGCATTACCAAGTATAAGACACCTCCCCCTCGCTCCGCAAAGAATCAACAAATGGCTCATGAACTGAATTTGTTTTACTGCAGGTTTGAAAAGCCCAGTCTCACACCCCTCTCCCACTCTGATCTTCACTTCACACACACTCACCAACACCTCCTGGAATCCTCCTCCTCCCCCCTCCTACTACTGAACCTGTACTTATGGTCTGTGAGGAGGATGTGTGCCAGGTCTTCCGGAAACAAAAGACTAGGAAAGCTTCAGGCCCAGATGGTGTCTCACCTGCCTGTCTGAAAGTCTGCGCTGACCAACTAATCCCCCCCCCAGTCTTCACACAGATCTTCAATAGATCACTGGAGCAGTGTGAAGTTCCCTGCTGCTTCAAACGCTCCACCATAATTCCGGCCTCAAAAAAAAAAAAAAAAAAAAAACAATCACAGGACTTAATGACTACAGACCTGTCACCCACACGTCTGTGGTCATGAAGTCATTAGAGACTGGTTTTAGCCTACATGAAGGACATCACTGGACCCCTGCTAGACCCCTTCAGTTTGCTTACCGAGCAAACAGGTCTGTGGATGATGCTGTCAACATGGGACTGCATTATATCCTGCAACACCTTGACAGACCTGGGACTTATGCAAGGATCCTATTTGTGGACTTCAATTCAGCCTTCAATAACATCATGCCTGATCTTCTCTCAACCACACTGACACAGCACTCCATGTCAACCACAATCTGTCGGTGGATCAACAGCTTTCTGACAGATAGGCAGCAGCTAGTGAAACTGGGAAAAATCACATCTGGGACCCTCACTATTAGCACTGGTGCTCCTCAGGGATGCGTTCTCTCATGTACATGAATGACTGCACTGCAAAGGACCCCTCTGTCAAGCTCCTGAAGTTTGCAGACGACACCACGGTCATTGGCTTCATCCGCGATGGTGACGAGTCTGCATACAGATGGGAGGTTAAACAGCTAGCTGTCTGGTGCGGTCACAACAATCTTGAGCTGAACACGCTCAAAAGAGTGGAGATGATAGTGGACTTCAGGAGAAGTCCCCCCACACTCCCTCCCCCTCACCATCCTAAACAGCACTGTGGCAGCAGTGGAGTCATTCAGGGCTCTACCATCTCTCAGGACCTGAAGTGGGACACCCACATAGACTCCATTGTGAAGAAGGCTCAGCAGAGGTTGTACTTCCTTCGCCAGCTGAGGAAGTTCAACCTGCCACTGGAGCTGCTGACTCAGTTCTACTCAGCTGTCATTGAGTCTGTCCTATGTACATCTATAACTGTCTGGTTTGGTTCAGCCACCACATCAGACAGAAGGAAACTACAACGAACAGTCAGGAATGCTGAGAGGATTATTGGTGCCCCCCTGCCCACCCTCCAAAACCCGTACATCTCCAGAGTGAGAAAATGTGCAGGTTGAATCACTCTGGACCCCACACACCCTGCCCACTCCCTTCTTGAACTGTTGCCCTTTGGCTGGCGCTACAGAGCACTCAGCACCAGGACAACTAGGCACAAGAACAGTTTTTACCCTCAGGCCATTTACCACATGAACAATTAAACTGCCTTCAGGACTCCCATAGTGCAATAATGTATAAATATGTCATGTAAATATGAAAATTCACTCATATTTAATTCAATCACTGTACATACCCCTACCTTGCACATATATTACCACTTGCACATGTACATACGCCATTCTATGTTATATGTTCTATTGTTTTGTATGTCTATTTATACTCTTACCTTGTTTTATATTCTGTGTCTCACTGTAATGTTCTGTGTGCGCTTGCTTGTTTCTCCTATCACCAAAAAAAATTCCTGAGCACGTACGTACGTGAGCACACTTGGCATTAAAGCTCATTCTGATTCTGTAAATAGCTGAATGACCACTTCAGTTTGTTGGCCAATCAGGCACAGTTATCGGCCAAGGCCGATAATCTCCAAATGACCAAATATCAGTCGATTAATTGACCTGGCCAATATATAGGTCTATCTGTTTTATTTGTGTGTGTGTGTGTGTGTGTGTGTGTGTATACGTGCTTATCTATAGTTTGGGGGCAGAACTGTCACCAAAAGTGAGCGAAATCTTATCAAAGCTCCCTTTGGGGACACTCCAGTTGGAAAATGGATTTATAAATAAGGCAAACTGTTTTCTTTTAGGGGTAAGGTTAGGGTTAGTCTATAGCAATTATAATTAGCATTATATAAAAACAATAAAAGTCAACAGCATGTTGCCATTTGGATAGCTAAGTAAAAGTGTTTGCGTTAGCTGTCTTTGTTGCTCCATCAGTTGGTCACTTTTATATGCGATTGTGTGTTTAGTACCTGGTTCTGTTGTCTCTGTCTCTCCTGAAGCTGATCTCTCTCTTGTGTGAGGCGGCGCAGGGCTTTCTGCAGTTCTCTGCACTCCTGTTGAACTTCCTCTACACGTTGCTGCTCACACACACAAACACAGACAGACACACACACACACACACACACACACACACAGATAATAAGTAAAAAATAACATTATATTGTGTATGCTTGTGTGTGTGAGTTTTCAAACCTCAAGTAGTCCAGTCTTTGTTGTCACAACCAGTATGTCGGTGTTCCCATCATCCTCCACTGTCAGTAGCTCCTCTCCAGTGGGCGTGGCCGGGCGGAACTGAAACGGCGTGCTCGCACCTCTGATTTCACCCGTGTGTGTGACATAGCAGAACTGATAAAATTCTCCATCACTACGGGGAACATAATAACCTAGGGAACAGTATACAGAGTATTTGTTTGGCTTTTTTTTTACTTTTTTTTATTTAGCGAAAGTAGCCTCTACACAGCAGCCAACAAAATTACATTAGGAAAGTCATCTGCACCCAAGGGTGTTATCTACACAAACCGCACTGATAACCAATGGATGGTCAGAACAAGAACAAAAATCTCTGCAAAGATGATTTTTAGATGAATTGTCTCTTTAGGATATCAATTTTAGATTTCCAAACATTACTTTTGCAAACAGAATAGAAGTAGAATAAGGAGTCCTGCAACAGGCCCCCACAGAGTCCGGATCTCAACATTTTTTTTTATTACATTTTACATTTATGCATTTAGCTGATGCTTTTGTCCAAAGTGGCTTACAGTGCAATCAAGGTACATTTTCTATCAGATTGAGTGTTCCCTGGGAGCCAGTCTGGAACTGTTCATTATACATATACACACACACACGCTGTATGTACACAGTACTGTGCAGACGTTTTAGGCAGTTGTGAAAAATGTTGTATAGTGAGAATGTTTTAAAAAAATAATACCATGAACATTTTTTATTTATAAATTATCTATTTACCATCTCAAGACAAATGTTTTGGTGAATCTAATGTGCCTAAGACTTTTGCACAGCACTATATCTGCCTGGTTTTATATGCATTTAAATTATATATATATATATATATATATATATATATATATATATATATATATATATATATATATATATATATATATATATATATATACATATATACCAATCAGCCACAACATTAATACCACCTACTATTGTGTAGGCCCCCCTTGTGCCGCCAAAACAGCACCAACCCATACAGAGTGTTTATCTGAGTTACCATAGATTTTGTCAGTTCGAACCAGTCTGGCCATTCTCTATTGACCTCTCTCATCAACAAGGCATTTCCGTCGACAGTACTGCCGCTCACTGGATGTTTTTGGTTTTTGGCACCAGTAAAATCTAGAGACTGTTGTGCGTGAAAATCCCAGGAGATCAGCAGTTACAGAAATACTCAAACCAGCCCGTCTGGCACCAACAATCATGTCATGGTCCAAATCACTGAGATCACATTTTTTCCCCATTCTGATGGTTGATGTGAACATTAACTAAAGCTCCTGACCCGTATCTGCGTGATTTTATGCACTGCAGCCACACGATTGGCTGATTAGATAATCGCATGGATGATTGTTGGTGCCAGATGGGTTGGTTTGATTATTTCTGTAACTGCTGATCTCCTGGGATTTTCACATATAACAGTCTCTAGAATTTACTCTGAACGGTGAGGGGCAGTTCTGTGGACGGAAATGCCTTGTTGATGAGAGAGGTCAACAGAGAATGGCCAGACTGGTTCGAACTGACAAAGTCTACGGTAACTCGGATAACCGTTCTGTACAATTGTGGTGAGAAAAACAGCATCTAGAATGCTATTCTGAGATGCGGTTGGTGCTCTTTTGGCAGCACGATGGGGACCTACACAATATTAGGCAGGTGGTTTTAATGCTGTGGCTGATTGGTGTATATATATATATATATGCCTGGTTTTATTGAGCACAATTCATCAGTACATGTTTCTATAAAAAAGCTTTGCTTTCAATATCTTCTATCAAAACTTTTTCTGCCACAGAAAATAATTTTCTGACAACCACACTGGAGTAGAATTTTTTTTTAACCTTTAATAAAAGCACCCACATTTCACAAATCAAGCAAATCATGATGCATAAAATGAAGCCCCACCCTACATTATTTCCCCATTAATATTCTATATAATTTGGAAATAAATCGCATTATGGGAGTTTAAATGGGATGTCAATCCTCAAAAGAGTTTTTATTTGAGTTTTAGATAGAGTAAACTACTTATCTTATTTATTTTGTGTGTGTGCGCATACCCTGAAAGATGATGGTTCGGTGAACAGTGGATCCATCTGAGTAGTTTTCAGGCATGGGAGACCAGAGAAATGTGTAGTAGTCTCTTGCACTGCTCCAGCCCACCTGAAAAACACACACACGGTAAATAAGAAACTAGTCAGAAATAAAAGTGTAGAAGTGTAGAAGAAAACTATGAAGGCCTATGAAAACAGTAACAGTTACAGTAAAACTTATATAACACAGACTAGTCTATTGTGCTCTAACCGTAACAATAAATGAAACTATATAAAACTTTAAGGAACTGCCATCCAAAACAGAGACAGACAGACTGCGGGAAAGAAAACAGACAGGGAAAAGAAACGGGCAACAATATCATTAAAAACAGACAGAGGGAGAGCAAAATTTTACATCCCAATACGTTTAGCTTCGTATCGATTTCACAGGTTATAAATATCACAATAAGCTCAAGGAGGAATGGAAATACTTAGCCCCCCTTCTGCACCTCTTTGCCAGCTGTGAAAGGGGGGAGACTGTGTGTGTGTGTGTGTGTGTGTGTGTGTGTGTTGGGGGTGTTACTGACTCAGAAAAGTAGGCGTAATGGAAAAAAGGACCGGGAAAAGGGTGAAAATTTTACACTTGCTTCAAAGGCAGCTGAAATTGAGTGGTTACTCTGAAATGTGTTGGTGTGTCAATTTAATCTTTTCGGCCTTTGAAGCAAATGTAAAATTTTCACCTCCATAATCACCCACATTTGTGTGCGTGTGTGTGTGTGTGCCCGCAAATGAGTGACTATATGGTTTTATGTATTTTTAATTGAAATATGATGGAAGCAAAGTGGAGAATGTTTCTCAGGTCTAACCCACTATCATAAACATGTCACATACTGTTACATTTCACAGTTACAAACAAGACACATGCAAACACACACACACACAGATCTTCACAGACAGCAATTTGTCAGCATGATTTTTCACAACACTATCTGACATTTACTTTGATTCTAATATATCAAATCTGTAATCTCTTTTACGGAAAGTATTCAGCTTTCATCTGACACACAGAGTCATCTGTGAAGAAATAACCTATTAATTACACAGAATGAAAGATGATAGCAAGTGGAAAGAGAGAGAGAGAGAGAGTACCTGAGTGTGTTTCAAACAAGTCATGCTTGTAGATACAGGACTGATAAATTAAATAATAAGAGGGCTGATGTAACAATAAATCAGGTGCATAAGAACATGTTTGGCATGTGTGCGACAACTTAATTACATAGTACCTGTCTGAGTGTGTGTGTTTGTATGTCTGTGCACGAACCTACTGTATGTGTGTGTATATGCATGATTACACAGCACTTTTTAGTATTGCTTAAAGGTAGCCTGTTTTCAACGTGCCTCAACATCCTCCTTAATAAAGAGTACTAAAGTTTGTTCTACCTGAAATCCAATGGCCCTGTTTTTTACCTAGTATTAAGACAAACTATTGACCTGATTTGCATAAACACAAGAATAAAAGGGGAAAAAAAATAATAATAATATCTTGCAGGATAACATATTAAAATCAATCTATGATCTTGTGAAACAATTTTAAACATGTTTTTCCCCAATTGTTCTATAATTATTATACATGTTGTTTCTATGCCTTAACTAAGATGGAATATTTGTTCTTTTAAAAGTCAGTACAGATTTTTTATATATACTGTGTGTGTGTGTGTGTGTATATATACATATATATATATATATATATATATATATATATATATATATATATATATACATTTTTTTTACTAGTTTTAATTAACTAGTGAAGGCAAAAAGGTGATTAAAAATCTTTATCAGTTACTTACAGGACCTAAGGTATACATTTCCCTTCAATATATATGTACATTTTAACCTAATAATTTTGAATCATTAAAGTTTAAGGACATGTTATACATATGTCAACCACTCATTTGAAGAACTTTCACAATCTTAAGACTTATATATACATTATATATATATATAAACTTTTGTAACTGAATTTAAATAATTTTACTTTAAAGAAAAAGCACTTACAAGAACTGAATTCTACTTCATTTTATTTGAGTTTAAAAAAAAAAAAAAACATCTGCACAGAAAAGTGTAATGTAAACTTTTATTCAAATCGCCACTGTCTTAAATGAACAGTACTTCCTCAATACCACCAGAGGGAGCCTGTGGTTCACTAAGTAATATAAAGCACGTTAAGGTGTGCTGGATAAGGAGTGATTACAATGTGTGTGTGTGAGCTCCTGAGCAATAGTTCCCATACTCCCTCAGTGACTCCTTGAACATGAGTCATCAGATAGTCTTAGAATCTTTTGATCCATCCTTCCAACCTGCCATCTATCTTGTACAGATAATAGTAGGGAAACTAATAAGACTCATTTGTTTGACAACGGCAGGTGTAAACTGTGATTACACTAAAACTTTATCGCCTAAAAACACAAAGTTGCAAGAGAAAATATTAAAGGAAAAATAAGGCAGGATTCAGCTGTCTACAGCTGGCGGTCATAATAAAATGCCCACAGCCTGTACAAAAGTGCATGCAAGTAAACACACACGAAACCCTATTCCCCTGTAAACTAACCATCAAAACAGAGTGATATTGAGTGGATTAACCATCTTTTTTTCCAATCCACATTTTCCCCTGCAGCCCATCACTAAATGCTGTCTGGAAAGATCTGGTTGACTTGAAGTGCCTTTTAATACCAGCCATAAACTGTCATTTTATCTTAACAAGATGTAAAGTTTCCGTGCTCTCATTTCCTCTTCATTAAAAAAAGAGATTACATTTTCAGATGAAAGGAGGAGTGAGAGAAGGACAGTGAGATTAAATTGGATGAAGATAATGTTCACAAAATTTGAGAAAAGTTGCGCTAATTTTTCTTACAAAAAGTTTACAGGGTTAAGAGGTAAAGTTTAAAAGTTAATGTTTTGAAGGGTTTTTTTTCCCCTCATGAGATACTGTATATAAATACACATATAACTGTGTGTTCAGATACACATATAACCAAGCTCACCCCATATGTAGGGTGTTCATGTCCTTGCACACACCTTAAAAAATAAAACAGCACAGTCTTTGAAAGCAATGAAAAGAATATAACTGTGTGTATATGTGTCATTCAGAATTTGTCTGGATTGTTGATGCATTTCTGGGTATGAAAACCTAAAAAACCTGTAGTACTAACCTTAAAGATGCCAACCCAGTCTTTGGGATGTGGGGAGATGAAAGGGGTGAGTGTGTAATGACATTCAAGTGCTGCCTGTGGGAGGAAGCTCTTTCCAACATTCTGGAAGATGACATGGGCGAAGTTTGAAGACTCCATGGCAACACATCCTCCTCCACCTGCATGTGCCCCTGTACTACAGGTTGATGACATCATAGGTGTTTTAGAAGTGCCTGCAAGTAATCAACCTGCAAGTATAAAACAAGAAAGGTCAGTAGTTTGAAAGGGAATGAAATTTTTTTGAAAGGGAATGAAAGTTTGAAATTTTTGGGGGCAGTGGTAGCTCAGCGGTTAAGGCTCTGGGTTACTGATCAGAAGGTCGGGGGTTCAAGCCCCAGCACTGCCAAGATGCCACTGTTGGGCCCTTGAGCAAGGCCCTTGACCCTATCTGCTCCAGGGGCGCTGTATCATGGCTGACCCTGCACTCTGACCCCAGCCTAGCTGGGATATGTGAAAAAGAAGAATTTCACTGTATATGTGCAAATGTGTGATGAATAAAGAAAATTATAAAAAAAAAAAAAAAAGAATGACAAGGAAACAAGGTTTTACTGTTCAACTGAAATCTATCAAAATGCTCTTTTACAAAACCTTGCATTGTACAATATAAATCCTCTCTGATGAACAATTTAACTCCTCAGACATGCACAGAGGCTTCCTATATTTATTTCCTGATGCTACTTTAAACGTGTAGTGTCATTATTGTAGCCAATGAGTTTCTTTAGAAAATTGCAAGATGACATTTAAGCAATATTTCTAGTTATAGTCAATAACTTGGCATTGTACTACATAATGGGAAATGTAACAATGTAATTAAAGTGCTAAAATGTTTCTGCGCTGACAAGAGGTGAAATGCAATGATTAAGCTACATGAAGAGACCTGCCCTATTTCAGGCAATATGGGGCGATGCCGAGTAGGCCTACATGCATGGCACTGCTGATGGCGGTGATGTTTACAGAGGCCTTGACACCTAATAAAATACAGCACTTCACATATTCCGCCTAAACTCGCAGTATAAAGGAATAAAACCAAACACTCCTCTTGCAACTTGTTATAATATCACTGCATCAGTCGTGCCATACTTGCTACTGAAATTCCACTTGCATCCTCATATTGCTAGCTGGTAAATCTTTAAGTGACAACATGGGGAATTAAAGACAGCTACACTTAAATTAGATTAAATAAATGTGCAATTAAGAATTTTACAATATCTTATATAATAAAAATAGCAATCAGTCGGCTCAGAGGATGAGCTGATTAAATGAGTTTTGATTACTCCGGTGTGATCCACTGCAATTCCACCCCACGATTCATCGGGATGCACCACATATAATTCAAACATGCATTTACAAGATTACAACCGTTATTAATATATATAAATTGCTCAATAAGTGAGTAATACCTGTGATACATGTTTATTCGAAGGTTATATGCTGGTTAAATTGCTAGAAAACGCAGAATGAGCGCAGCGCTGTCATGTAGCTCAACCGGGTGTCAGCATGTTTTGGAAATCTGAAGACGTCACACTACTTCCGGTCAGTTGCGCGCGGTGATTGGTTTATTTTTTCCTGTCAAAGAAAACCGTGTTTAACCATTGGCTGTTGATAAACCCCAGCTAAACCAATGTAAGATGAGGAAAAATGTCATTATATACAAATATTTTTGTTTTTTGTAACCTCCGCTATGATTCCTATATTTGTTATGGTGAAATTAAATATTTGCTCAGCTGTTAATATTTGGGATGTTTCTTGATCAGAAATAGTGTGGTATTTTAAGCAAAGTCACATGAGAAACATAGAAAAGCACAGAAAAACAAATCCTCAACAATGAGACTCTTACAGTGTTGGGTAAGTTACTCTAAAAAAGTAATTAATTACTAACTACTAATTACATCTTCTACAGTGTAATTAGATCACTGTACTAATTACTCTGTGTGAAAAGTAATTGCATTACTTATTACTAATTACTTTCTAAAACTCTTTTCAACCTCGACCAGATGACAAATACAAGGATAGACATGAAATTGTTCTTTTAATTCTTTCAAATAAATCATATAAAATTAAATAAATTATTCATGAACTGGCCAAAGAATTTAAGGGGGCTGCATTAAATTAGAAAACATACATTTTAACATTAGACGTTACATTTCGATTCTAAATTCACTATTGTTTTATATAGAATTGTTCTATAGTCTATACAGTATTTAACGCAATTACAGAAGTAACTGTAATTAAATTACTGAAAAATGTAGAGTAATCCCTTAATTACTTAGTAATGAATTACAACAACACTGGACTCTTACAAATATTGTAATGTCTTTATTTAATAATAAAAAAGACATATAAACTAAATATAAACTAAAATAAACTAAAATATAAACTAAAGTATGCTTTATTTTTTTTATTTATTTATTGCCAGTATTTTATGTATTTATTGTTTTAATTATTTTTTCACGTTTTGTCACAGGCAATATGTCAAATATTTTAATGTAATAGCCTACTTTCTTTTCTAGACCCATGTTAAGATTTTACCTGTTACTTTTGGATTTGCTAAATGTGATTGTCTCTCTTTAAGGATAGGTTTACTCCTAGAAGCCTAAAACGTCTAGACATTCTATAGCATCACCTTAATTCCATTAAAAGAAATCAGAAGGAAAAACTGTACGGCGTCTCACTGTAGATCCCCAATCTCATTGGTTGCTGCAAAACTCCTTATCAGTGATTGGTGAGATTGTGCTGTCAATCATAGGCACCGCCCCTTGAGTTCTTAGCTCGCACTTTGCCAATGAGGCGCTAAGGTCAAGGGAAAATAAGCATGGACGCCTTATTCAGAGGATATTGGAATTTTTATAAAAGGTGCTATAAACATGTGGACTTCACGCGGGGTACGTTATTTTCTTGTTAATTCTCTATTGCCACATAAAGGGGATCAAAGCGCGCGCCTGTCATTGTAAATAGTTGATTTGAAATGTTAGTTTTCCCATCTGGTTTGTTTGTCAGCCTGCATGTATTCTTCTGCAGATTGTCCAGCGATGTTTTACGTCAACTGATAATTATTCATTACCAAATATCACGTCAAAATACATTTTCCACGCTAAGCAATGTGAAATTGCTATTTTACTCTTAAACAGTAAAATTTTGTAACTAAACTGTGTTTTATCCATTGTAAAGTGCTCACAAGTATATTAAGTAAAGGTATTTCTTCTTTAACGTGTGTATTATATACGAACAAGTGTTTCGAAAGGTTATTTTTATTAAAGTGGCAGCCTCCCGTGACTCCTATTACACTGACATTACATTTATTTTGTCTGTGTACCATTGAAATGTTGCTCCCTGTCACATAGATTTATTTTATGGCAGAGGCTATTTGCACTAAGTGTAAATAACAACAAAAAGTATCTTCTGTGCAGTTCTTTGCACCTTAATGAAATACTAACAAACAGTATAGGGGCATCACTGCAGTGTGTTTATTGTGTTTATTTAGAGTCCCACAGACACCCTACCCCAACCTCTAACCCTAAACCTAACCCTAACCCTAACCTTCCCTTTAAAAAAATAACCATGATTTTACTACAGTACCAATAGTATCACCATGGTATTTTGTAGAAAAATCATAGTAACCACAAAATTAAACATGGTTACTATATTAACACCATGTTACTGAAGTAACATCATGGTTAATTTTATTAAAACTGTAAGGAGGTCTTGTAGGTAACAAATGTCTAATTACATGTCTGGCATTCATGTTTCATATCATTGAAAAGTTCTCAGTGTGACTGGTATGAAGGCCTCATTACCTTAACTGTAAAATACATGATAACATAGTTTTGAGATTTTAGAGGAATTCTGATCAATTCTGGGGGTGTGCCTACCTCCTGTATGCAGATAAGGTGTTCCAAACCTATTCATCCCCAAACTCTTATTGTTATTCCATTTGGTTGTGGTCTGGGTATTTAAGGAAATTTAGCACATTGCTCATTGGAATTTTCTGTAGTCAGAAATCCCCCTGGTGCTTACACTACATACATTGCTGAAGTCAGGTGTGCATCTGATACACTTAAAATTAATCTCTGAGCATTAGATGTTTTGTATTGATTATTTATGAATTAAATTTTACTGTAATTTATGATTTCTGTCTTTGTTTGATTTTCTAGTATCCCGTAGATCAATGGCTTCCAAGACCCCAGTGGGTTTTATTGGACTGGGTAACATGGGTACACCCATGGCTAGAAACTTACTAAAGCATGGATACCCTGTCATTGCTACTGATTTCTTCCCAGAGTCCTGCAAAGAGCTTCAGGGCTCAGGAGCACAGGTATTAATGCCACTGTCTCATGCACACTACTCTTGATCACTTGCTGTTGTTCCATGCTTTTCTTTGTTTCTGTGACTAGATCAAACACATATTTGTGTGATTATTGTTAGCCCTTGCTCTTCCTTCCAGATCCTGGATTTCCCCGCAGAAGTGGCTGATAAAGCTGACCGCATCATCACCATGCTACCGTCCAGTCCCAATGTCATAGAGGTTTACACAGGACCCAACGGGATCCTTAAGTACGCCCTCACAGAATAAGCTATCTGCAGTAGCAGCTTACATCTACTTGTTGCCTCCAAATGTAATGCTATCCTGGGGCTTGTTCAGTAAGCAGCTTTCTCCACAGCAAAGTAATTTCCCCGCAACGCTTGTGTAAATAACAAACGTGGGATCTGTGGAAGATTTCACTATTGTATTCTCTGTTTCTTCATTTTATTTCCAGATATTCCATGTTATTGTTAAGGTGAGCAGATCTTTGTGTGTTATACCAGGACAGGGGAAGGGTGCAACTGTACACACACATACATATATAACATGTGAAAGTAAATGTTTTATTTTATATTCCGTTTACAACAATTTTAATCACATTTAAGCCTCTAAAATATGTTGGACAAATTGTATAATTGTAAAATATGAATGTAAAAATTAATTTTAAAAAGTACCATTTTACTTTTCTTTATGTTATGAACATGCAGGGGCAGACTGACCATGGGGAGAGGTTTTTATTTCAAATCCAGGACCGATTTCTCTTCCCAGTCCACCCCTGCTTACATGTGAAATAATACGACCTGTCACTGTTGGAAATTTCATGTCTACACATTTTAATACAAATTATTAACAAGTTAAAAACAAAATTAAACAGAATTACACGTATAACAATTTAACGCTTGTATGATTAAAAAGTTAAATGTATCTTAGCTGTCTGAATGTAATCTACCAGGTCCAATTTACTTCCACGGGTGTCGGGGAAAAATGAACATTTAGAGTGACAGAAAAAACACGGGGGCTCTGGGCAAAAATGCCCTCGAAATTCAAAATATGGTGGCAAAAAATGCACATTATTTGTTTCATGCCGTATGTTGTGCAGATGTTGCCGAGTCAGTGGCGGATGCTCACGGCATAAATGTGCACAGACGGGTCGTGCTCACGCATTAAATTGTGTGACCGTTCGGATCATTTATTCAAAATATACTGTCCTAGTGAGTAACACTGTCGCTCCCTGTGCTACTTCCCTGCCATTGGCTCATCTCACGTATCTTTCTGTTTGAAAAACCTCCTCACCAGCTAGAAGCCAAAAGTGCTGGAAGGATGGATGTTATGCTGTATATTTATTAAGTTAATCAGGTCTGAGAGAACACAAAATCTAATGTTACCAAATACTACAATGTAACCCTAACCCTAATAACAAAAATAATCTGGATAAATAGCCTTGATGTTAAATAAAACATTATTAATGATACAATAATAATTTTACATGAACCACTTTTAGTGTATGAATCATATCTCTGACTAATTTTCATTGTGAAATTTTTATTTTTGCATTGTTTTATTCAGTTGGCATGAAGGAGTTGCTATGCTTTTTTTTTAAAGGATAGTTGATCCAAAAATTTAAATTCTCCTATCATTCACTCACCCTTATGCCATCCCAGATATGTATGACTTTCTTTCTTCAGCAGAACACAAAAGAAGATTTTTAGAAGAATATCTCAGCTCTGTAGGTCCATACAATGCAAGTGAATGGTGATCAGACCTTTGTAGCTCCAAAAATCACATAAAGGAAAAATAAAAGTAATCCATATGACTCCAGTGGTTTAATCCATATCTTCAGAAGCGATATAATAGGTGTGGGTGAGAAACGGATCAATATTTATTTAATTTTATACTCAAATCTCCACTTTCACTTCCAGATGTGAAAGTGAAACTAAACAGGCACCACGAGTGACTTTCAGATGTAAAAGTGGAGATTTAGAGTAAAAAACAAAATAAAATAGAAAAAGACATATTTTTGACTGTTTCTCCCCCACACCTATTATATTGCTTCTGAAGATATAGATTAACCACTTGAGTCATATGGATTACTTTATTTGATTTTTCGAGCTACAAAGGTCTGATCACTACAGAGCTGAGATATTCTTCTAAAAATCTTAATTTGTGTTCTGCAGAAGAAAGTCATACACATCTGGGATGGCATGAGGGTGAGTAAATGACGAGATAATTTTCATTTTTGGGTTAACTATTCCTTTAAGCTCCTCAGTATCAAATCAGTAACAGTGCACATATACAATGTACAGATCATGCAATTTTGTAATTATTGAAACATGAGTTTTATTCCCACCCAAAGTGTGTAAATTTTTGTGGAGGTGGTCAGATGAAAATATTTATGAGGAAGTAGAAAATGAATCGTTTTGGCAGCTGGGTTTCAACAAATGCTCTTTTTGCATTGAGGAGGAAGTTCTGATTTCTGAAACTTACAGTATATTTTTAAAGTACAATTAATTCTTATATGTGAAAAGATCAAGGAAAAATAAATTCCTCATGTCATGACCCCTTTAATTTCAGTGTTGACCTATTTACTGCATTGTGCCTCTGTAAAGTAAAGTTTAAAAAGACACAGGTTTAATGCACAGAGCATAAACAAAGCTGGGCCAAACTTATAAAAACCTTTTGTACGTGTAGAAATTTTTACCTTCAGTGACGTAAATAATGATTGGAGCGCATTAACTACCTTAACTGAGAATTTTACGTATGCCTAACTTAAGTGATGTTTTTTAATATCTAAGTGCTTATTGTAAATGGATTGCACAACAGATGGATTTTGCATCCTTTTGAAGGTTTCTGAGCTTTTTGTCATTCAACATTCTCCTTTGTTTGATATTGTGCTTCCTCTTCAGGAAAGTTAAAAAAGGCACACTTCTTATTGACTCCAGCACTATCGACCCTGCAGTGTCCAA
The DNA here is from genome assembly GCF_019703515.2 of Myxocyprinus asiaticus. Taxonomy (NCBI): domain Eukaryota; kingdom Metazoa; phylum Chordata; class Actinopteri; order Cypriniformes; family Catostomidae; genus Myxocyprinus; species Myxocyprinus asiaticus. The sequence continues at coordinate 13,369,957 of NC_059373.1, read as the reverse complement.
AGAGATGGCCGTTGCCGCTGAAAAGATGGGTGCAGTGTTCATGGATGCTCCAGTCTCAGGAGGTATGACCAACCTTGGTAACAACCTCATGTTACCATAGACATAATGTCACGCCCAGTTTGATTGACAGGATCACTTTATTTAGATTTCTTGGAAGTGCTCGCTGTGAAGATGTAATTACAGTGTGGCTCTTTTGTTTAATGATTAAACTGTGTTCTCACACTGCGCTTTTATTGTGGTCTGTTGGTTCACAGATGTGTTAAACATGTCCATCTGCTTTGTCAGTGCTGTAGTATCTTGTACACCACCAAAAATTTATTTTGGGCAACTCGTACTTCTTTTTAATTTCCTTTGACATATGAGCACCAATAGATGGTTCAGTGGCTAAACGGTTTGTGTATAAGGTCACAACGTCACATATTCACCTCCTGTACATAACAAACATAGTATTATGATAAATGAAACTTATTGCAAATGGTGATCCGTCCATGAGAAACGCTTGAACTGGTTTACAGTGTTACCTAAATTGAGGTACGGTTTTATCTAAGACACAGATTTATTTTGCATGTTGTAATAAATTGACTTGGAAGAGGTAATCTCCAAGCTCTCCCAGCTAATCCAGGTGCTATGACCAAATGATTAAGTCCATACTTAGAAAAGGAAGATCTGCACTCTGGAAATGTCAAAAAATTGAGGTTCTTTATTGTCTAAAACTAGCAGCAGGGGAATAAAAAATAAATCAACTTTAAATTAAATTAGGGATGAAATCAGTGGCCCCAAAAGAATTTGGACACTTCAACTGTACATTAAAATGCCTGAATGTCTTTGCATTAACACAAATAAAAAAAATATAAAACCAAGTGGCATTTATTTTAAAGAAAGATAGCTCAAACACACTTTTCAAGCACAATATTTAAAAACAGAAGTTGTTGGAGTCAGGTGACGCCATGCAAAGATCGGACGTGTGAACGGTGAGCTCTGCGCACTGCTAGTTTTAATAACTTTTAATGACATAAACCGGTGAGATTCGATACACTCTGTTTCATAACTGTTCTAGGAGGACAATATGTCAAAGAATTCAAAATCCTCAGGCTCTGGAGACATTAAAAGACACTTACATGCTCAGGCTGACATCACTGAGAAGGCCACGGACCAGGGAGTCGATTTGGTCAGAGAGTTGCGGGAAATGCGGCGAGAGATGTTGAACATGTTGGCAATGCTGACAAAGGTCGTTGCTGACTTGGAGGATCTTGCCATGGAGGCGAAATTTACTGATGTGGTCTCAAGAGTGGGGGATGTCAAAAAATGGATCGATTATCTGGAGTCATTGGAGAGGGAATTATCTGCTAATCTGCTACCGACCAAGGTGGTTTTGGAGCATGTCTGGGAGAAGTTGGAGGACATGGAACACCGTAGCTGGTGGAATAAGGTCCATATCATGGGAGTCCCGGAGGGAGTGGGGGGACAGAATATGGTGGAATTCCTGGACGGGCTATTTCCAAGTCTGCTCGACATAGCAGGCCATAAGCTGGAAATCGAGCAACCTCAGGGTCCGCTGAGAGAGACAGGGCCCCGATCAGTTCTGGCCACATTTCTGAGATCATCCGATAAAGATCTTGCGTTACGTGAGGCAAGGAGTAAAGGAAGACTTTTTTGGAAGAACCACAGCATTTTCTTGTTCCCAGACTTTGCGAACTCGGCAAGAGAAATGTGATCGATTCAAGGAATGCAAGAAACGTTTACATCAACGGAAGGTCGCTTTTGCACTGATATTCCCGGCCAAATTGAGAATAGATGCTAACGGTGGCTGTAAAACATTCACATGCCCACAGTAAACGATGTCCTTCATAAAGTCAATGGAATGAGTGGGTCATGTTGTGGTGCTCACATTGTGGCGGGTGGAACGGCTCACTGAATATTCGCTTGACTGTTTGACGATTCTGTGCGCTCTTTTTGTGCTGGTTCCGCCTAGTGGCTGGACTTTATTTTGTAGAGCAACACACCTTCTTGACGGTTTTGTGGATGAATCTACACGCCCTTTGTGCTTAACTCCAGCCAATAGGCGGAATTATTTTGTGGAGTGTTTCTGGCAAAGTCATTGGACTGAGTAAGTTATTTGCTTACATTCATGTTGCAGCTGTGTGGGCCAGCTCACTGAACATCAGCTTGACAGTTTGAGGAACCTACACGTATTTTTTGTGCTGGTGCTGCCTGTCGGCTGGAGTTTATTTTGTGGAGTATTTCTTGCAAAGTCATTGGAGTAAGTAATTTGCTTGTACTCATGTTGCAGCCAAATGGACCGGCTCAATGAACATCCGTTTGAATTGTCTGAAGAATCTGCGCGCTCTTTATGTGCTGGTTCCGCCTAGCGGCTGGAGTTCATTTTGTAGAGTAACACACCTTTAGGACAGTTTTATGGATGAAGCTACATGCTCTTTGTGTTTATTCTGCCTATTGGCTGGAGTTTGTTTTATAGATTATCTTTTGCTATGTAATTCTGTCTCACAAATTGTGTATAGAAACACCAGACTTGAGCAAAAAAAGATTGTCGCAAAGGTTCTCGTAAGCGTTCATGGACTGTTTGAGTTTGGAATGGTTTTTGCTAGAAGTTTATACGGAATTATTAAAGAATGGAAAGCTTCCGCCAACCATGACACAAGCCCGGATCAGTCTGATTCTTAAAAAGGACAAAGATCCAAACGAGTGTAAGAGTTACCGTCCAATTTCCATGATCCAGCTAGATGTTAAAATATTGTCAAAATTTTTGGCTAACCGATTAAGTTATGATATCTCTTATAGATATAGATCAGGTTGGGCTTATTCGTGGCCATAGCTCTTCTGATAACATTAGGCAATTCATCAATATCATGTGGTCAGTGGCGAATGATCAGACTCCGGTTGCTGCCATCTCACTTGATGCCGAAAAGGCGTTGATATGGTAGAATGGGATTAACTTTTTAAGATTTGGAAATATACGGGTTCGGGAATACTTTTATTGGATGGATTAAGTTACTTTATAGACACTCGGTAGCGGCGGTACAAACAAATTAATTTCAGATTATTTTGCTCTGAATAGGGGCACCCGGCAGGGTTGCCCTCTTTCCCCATTATTGTTCTGTCTTGCCCTGGAACCATTAGCAGCCATGAAAAGAAATGAGGATAGTTTTCCAAGGATGGTGGCGGGAGGTATGGTGCATAAGCTTTTGCTTTACGCAGATGATATTTTATTATTTGTCTCCGACCCTACTAGATCTATGCCTTGCCTCCACAGAATTATCAATTCCTTTTCTAAGTTCTCAGGATACAGAGTCAATTGGTCTAAATCCGAAACTTTGGCTCTGACAGCATACTGCCCAGTAACGGCTTTTCAGCCGTGCACCTTCCTATGGCCCAAACAGGGCATTAAGTATTTGGACATTTTATTCCCAGCAAATTTGTGTGATTTAGTTTTGTATTAAAACTTTAATTTTGACCCTTTAATAAAAAGGTTTTCGAGCGATGTGGGCAGGTGGGCTTCATTCCATTTATCTATGATTGGAAAGGTTAATGTTATTAAAATGAATTGTATTCCAAAATTCATCTACCTGCTACAGTCTCTCCCTGTAGATGTCCCCCTCTCTTATTTCAAGCTATTTGATAGCATAGCGAAGTCCTTCATTTGGAATGGTAAACGTCCCAGATTACATTTCAGTAAGTTGCATAGGCCGTCTGACAAAGGTGGGCTAGGCCTATCCAAGATTTTGTTTTATTATTATGCATTCGGTCTCAGACATTTGGCTCATTGGTCGCTTCCACCTGTGAGAGCTCCTCCCTGGTTTTATATTGAACAGGAAGTTCTTGCCCCTATAATATTTCCCAAATCCTAATCTTCATTACCCTGGTAATGGTCCCTGGTATGACAACAGATCTGCTCTGAAATTCTGGTGGTCCGGGACATGTGTTGCATGCAATGAGAGGAGATGACGCCTGCTACATTGGAGGCGGCATTGTTGCTCATTAATTGTGGCGATCGGAGTCCGCACTGGTGATTTAGGTACACCACTACTGTTGTGTTGTCCGAACGAATAAGAACATGGTGAGTCACAATATCGGAATGAAAAACTCTGAAAGCTAGAAAGATAGCCAGTAGTTCTAGGCGGTTGATGTGCCATAACCGTTTCGCACCTGTGCCGAAAGTCGGGCGTCCATCGCACACCGTCCCCCAACCTGTGTTAGATGCATCTGTGGTCACCACTTTTCTTCTGAAAATTTGACCCAGCATAACACCCTGTTGGTAGAAGGCCGGTGCTGTCCATGGTGCTAGAGCAGCCAGACAGCGCTGAGTCACCGTGATTTGCATGTGCCCGAGGCTCCAGGCATGATGTGGAACGTGTCGCTTGAGCCAGTACTGGAGAGGTCTCATGTGTAACAGACCTAGTGGTATGACGGTGGATGCTGACGCCATAAAACCCAACATTCTCTGAAATGACTTTAGTGGCAATGTTTTCCCCAGTTTGAACTGAGACAGACAAGAATGGTCTGTACATGCTTGTGATGTGGAGGGCATTGCCAGGCGTAAGCATGGATGCCTGGAGCTGTGTTACCCCAATCACCCGGGAGGGCGATAGAGAGGAGCCGGACAAGCCAGTTCAAGAGAGAGATACACGAGGAGCTGTGTGTGTGCGTCAATGTTTGTGTTGTGTCTCATTAAAAGTCTTCGTGATTGTTCACCCGGTTCCCGCCTCATCCTTTACGATTAGCAAGAGACATTTTTGTTACACTGGTGCCGAAACTTGGGATTCAGGAAGAAATCACTATTATAGAGTCCTTGCCGCTGGCCGAGATGATCAGGACCCTCGCTGGTATTCATCAAATCCAGCACCAGGCCCTACTGGATCTGCTCATGGAGCAGGAGCAGTGGTTCTGGGTGATCCTCCAGATCCAGGCGGAGGACCGGCAGGTGTTTCGGAGCTTGTTGCCCCAGGAGGAAACTGCAACCGCTACCCCGGCCACAGCTTCAGCCACCCCCCACATCACGCTCATGAAGATGGGCCCGCAGGATGATCTGAAGTCCTTAATAGAGCTGTTTGAGTGGACGGCCGATTCCTGGGGATTCAATAGCCAGTGGGCAGTCCGCCTCTTGCCGCTGTTGACAGGGGAGGCCCAGCTTGCGGCCCAGCAACTGCTGGGGGCAGAGATCCTGGACTACAAAAAGCTACGGCTAGCCATCTTGCAGCGGGTTGGTCGCAGTCCGGAACAACATCGCCAGCGGTTCCAGTCACTGATGCTTGGTGAGCTCGGCCGACCGCTTACCTTTGCGCAACATCTCCGTGACTCCTGCCGGCAGTGTTTGCTGATGGCAGAACGTGAAGCCGGGGCTGTAGTCAATCTGGTGGTGCTGGAACAATTCATTACCCGGCTACTGAAGGGGACAGTGGAATGGGTACAGTGCTACTGCCCGGCATCGCTTGATGTAGCTGTCCAGCTGGCTGAGGACCACTTGGCAGCGGTTACTGGGGCCGGCAAGCCCTCTTCTCTTCTCTCTCTCTTCCCGTCTTCCCCCTCCCCTTCCTCTTGTCCTCGTCCTGTTCCTATTACCCAAAAACGGGAAGTTTTACTCCCTAAACTGGTTCCCTGAGCCTGGGGATATTTTAACCAACCAGTTTCCCCTATTTCTCTCCACTTTCCCCAGGCTGACACCAGGGTTAGTGGTACGCAGTCGTCCCTACCGATTACCTGAACACAAAAAAAGTGGCTCGGGAAGAATTAAAGGCCATGCTAGATATGGGTATAATAGAAGAGTCCCACAGTGACCGGGCCAGCCCGGTGGTGCTGGTTCCGAAGAGCGACGGTTTGGTCCGGTTCTGTGTGGATTATAGAAAAGTCAATGCAGTGTCTAAATTCGATGCGTACCCAATGCCTTGGATTGATATTCTGCTCGGTCAGTTAGGCGCGACTCGCTTTTATTCAACACTGGATTTGATGAAGGGATATTGGCAGATTCCCTTAACTCCCAGATCCCATGAAAAACTGCATTTTCCACACCGTTTGGATTACATTCGTGACTCTTCCGTCTGGTTTGTTCGGGACCTCGGCTACATTTCAGCGGCTCATGGACCGAATCCTCAGACCGCACACTGCGTATGCTGCTGCCTTATCTGGATGACATCATTATTTACAGTAACGATTGGCAGCGGCACCTGCAGCATCTGAGGGCTGTCCTGAGGTTGTTGAGACAAGCAGGGCTCACTGCAAACCCGAAGAAATGCGCAATTGGGCAGGTGGAAGAACGGTATCTGGGCTTCCACTTGGGTCACGGGCTGAAGTGGCCCCAAATTGATAAAACCATAGTGATTGCAGCCTGCCCGAGACCTAAGACCAAAAAGGAGGTGAGACAGTTCCTGGTGCTGGCTGGCTGTTATCATAGGTTTGTGCTTAATTATTTGACTGTCAGCAGCCTGTTAAAAAGGGGCATCAGATCCGGTCCAATGGACAGAGCTGTGTCAGCAGGCATTCACACAGGTGAAATCTGCACTTTGTGGTGGGCCGTTGTTACACTCTCCTGACTTCTCTCTCCCTTTTATCATGCAGTGTTGGGAGCGATACCGTCCCAGATGGTGGAGGGGGCATAGCACCCTGTGCTGTACATTAGATGTAAACTCTCATTGAGGGAGACTAGGTACAGCACGATTGAGGAGGAGTGTTTGGCCATCAAGTGGGTGGTCATCACCCTCCGGTACTATCTGTTGGGGCGTGCTTTCACTCTCTGTTCAGACCATGCCCGCTCCAGTGGCTCCATCGCATGAATGATGCCAACGCGCGGATCACCCATTGGTATCTGTCTCTTCAGCCTTTTAAGTTCGAGGTGATCCACAGGCCGGGGCGCAGATGGCTGTGGTGGATTTCCTCTCTAGAAATGGGGGGGGGAGTAGGTGACAGGCCAGATTGCTCCCCAGCCTGAGTCGGTTGGTAGGGGTATGTGGAGAGATGGGCGTGACTGAGCGACTTCTGTGGAGAGCGAGGCTGAGAGGGAGAGCACGGTAAGGGTTAACACCTGGGGAAGATTTTCTCTGACAGCTGTTTTGTGTTAACAGTGAAAGCTGGAGGGAGATAAAAGTAGGGCTGCCCCCTAATAGTCGACCAAACGTTAGTCGATGAGAAGATGTTTGGTCAACCAAATTTTAATTAGGTGGTTGGTCGCAGAAAAAAAAAAGCTGTACAGGAAGTGGTGAAGTCACGCAGTCCGTGATGGACAGATAGTTAACACGGCTGGTCCATGTGGTAATTATGTCGGGTAGGAAATCCAAACATTGGCCTATCATTCATTGACCTCAAACATGGCTTATCATTTGAAACATGTAACTAGTAGCCTAACGTTAGCCACTTTACATGTCCGCTCGCTCTAACGTTAACCTAGATAAATGTGTGCTATTATTAGGCGCATATGCAAGTGTTCATGCAGCGTGTGGAAGCTAAATTAGTACCGCGCTTACTGCATGACATGTTTTTTTGGGGGGGGGGATTTTTCCCCTTTTTCACCCAATTTGGAATGCCCAGTTCCCAGTGCGCTTTTAAGTCCTCGTGGTCACGTAGTGATTCGCCTCAATCCGGGTGGCGGAGGATGAATCCCAGTTGCCTCCGCATCTGAGACCATCAACCCGCGCATCTTATCACGTGGCTTGTTGAGAGCATTGCCACGGAGACAGCGCGTGTGGAGGCTTCACGCCATCCACTGTGGCATCCACGCTCAACTCACCACGCGCCCCACCGACAACGAACCACATTATAGTGACCACGAGCAGGTTACCCCATGAGACTCTACCCTCCCTAGCAACCGGGCCAATTTGGTTGCTTATGAGACCTAGCCAGCGTCTTTTACCACTGAGCTACCCAGGCCCCCTATACTGCATGACATGTTTAACTGAACGGGCATTTCTCTCTATAGGCTATACTGCAGAGATGACGAGGCAGTGTCGTCAACTTCATCTTTGCAGCCGACACTGACTCAGAAAACATTAGTTTATTAATAAATTATTAAAATGTTCAGACAGTCTTCTTTCTGTTTTTTCCGACACATTCATAATCATGACTTTTGCCAGTGCGCTGCGGCAAGCTTTATGCATGCGCTTGAGCGCTTAATTTATATTTTAAAGGCTCGTTATTATGGTTTAGTATTTCTCTGTAATGTAGAACAATGTTAGCAATGTTACATATAATATTCTTTCTCAGTCCTGGAACTCAAACCATTTTCCGATGCCACCCCCTCAGTATATATTTAAGTAATTAATATCATAAACGTGCAACTAGTCTACTAATGGCTTAAATAAACGACTACTAGTCGACTAGAAAAATCTTTGGTCGAGGGCAGCCCTAGATAAGAGGAGCCAAGCGACAGTGAAAGGGAGATAAATCTGAAGCTGGCAATGTTGTGGAGGGCAGCATTATTTTTGTGTTATTCCTTGTGTTAAAATCTGATGTGTTTATGAAAAAGTGTGGAAAATAAATTACGCTGAAGAGTACAAGGTGGTTCCCGCTTCCTTAATTTCCTTTTAACTGACTGAGTGTGTCAAACACTCCTTTGGGACAGTTGTGGATGAATCTGTATGTTCCTTGTTTTTAGGCCTCCTATTGGCTGGAGTTTGGAGTATTTTTTGCAGGACACGAGAAGGAGTAGATCATCTGCTGCACTCATGAACAACCGGCTCACTGAGCATTCGTTTGACTGTCCGAGGAAACTGAATGTTTTTTTTTTCTTTTGTGCTGTTTTCGCTAGTGGCTGGAGTTTGTTTTGTGGAGGAACACACCTTCGAGACTTGTAAATGAATCTACACGTTCTTTGTGTTTATTCTGCCTATTGGCTGGTGTTTGTATTATAGATTTTCTTCTGATATGTAATTCTGTCTCACAAAATTTGTACAGAAGCACCGGACTTGAGCAATCCGATGGCAAAGTTGTCGCGGGGACTCTTGTAGGCGTACATGGACTGTTTGAGTTTAGAGAGATGGATGCCGGTTGCCGCTGTCGTGCGCAGGGTTAATGCACATGTTTTTTTTTCTGTTTGTTTGGTTCTGGGGGAAGTTTGGGGTTTGACTGTTGCACTAATGTTGGAATGTGGTCTTTATCATTTTATTTTTGACACACAATCTATTTTTTCTTATGTCAGAATGACAATTGTTAATATGAGTAGATTGTCTCTCTCCAAGTGGTGAATGGGTTGGGGCACCCCATAAAATGAAGGAAGGTTATTTCTCTTCTTAAGCGAAAGAAATATGATATAGTGTTTGATATAGTATGACTGTCTTGCCCTGGATAGCCAAAACTCCACCTTCCGTGACAAAATAGTTTTATATTTGTATTTTAATCGGGTCAGTTCTTTTATGTATTAAGTCCCCTTTCTGATGGTCATAGTGGATTGTGAGGGGGGTTACTACACTCTGTGACCTATATGAGAGTGGAGTGTTGAGATCCTTTGAAAATCTGGTTCAACATTTTGAGATTCCCAGATCTCAGTTCTTTAGATATTTACAGCTGCGGCACCTGCTCTTTACTATTTTTGGGAGTAGCATACACCCCGCTAAAGCGGCAGATACTCTGGGAGTGGTGATTACTGCTTTTGGAAAAGGTCATGAGGCATCAGTGTATTACTCCCTGCTAATTCAGAGTCTGGGGGACGGAGCTTCAACTTCTCTCAAGAGATTATGGGAGAAAGATTTAAACTTGGTATTAGAGGAGGGAGAGTGGGCTAGGATTCTAAAAAACATCAAGTCTAGGGTGCGCCTTATGCAATTCAAGATTTGACATCGATTTTATTGGATCCCCTATAGATTGTATAGGCTTGTTCTTAAAGACACACCCACCTGCTGGCGATGCCAATGAGAGGATGGAGACATAACCCATGTATTTTGGGGGTGTTAAGATCCAGTAATTTTGGTTGAAGGTTCAGAGTCTTGTGTGTGATGTATTGGGCACTCGGCTTTCATTTTGCCCCAGACTCTGTATTTTGGGCGATGGGGCAGTCATCAACATTGAGAATAGACATATAAAGAGTTGGGTCCTAACTAGTGTCGTGATCGCCAGACAGGTTCTTTTAATGGGTTGGAGGTCGGCTGGAGCGCCCTCATTTCATGAGTGGTGCTCGGAGATGGGGAGGGTGGCGGCCTTTGAAGAAGGGTCATTTAGAAGACTAGGAAAATTGAATTTGTTTATGGAGAAATGGGGCAGATACCTGACATTGCTGTATGTGTAATTATTATTATTATTTTTTATTTTATTTATTTATTTTGTAATCTTTTTATTTTGTGTGTGTCTATAATCATGTGTATATCCTCTTATGTGACCACAGGGATGCTTGTTGGAGGTCAGGGCGGGTTTGGGGATTGGGAGGGATGGTTGTGGGGTTTAAATGTTGATTCCATATACAGTGTATGTATATATATATATGTTTTGTTTTGCTCTTGTATATATGTTTTGTAGGAATCAATAAAAAAAATTTAATTACAAAAAAAAGGAAGGATGAATCAAAATAATTTAGTGGTAATCAACACTGACACAAATGCTTTCGATTGAGCTTAACTTGTATTGAACCTGTCTTCCCTTAAGCTTTGAATGTTGTATGTACAACAGACTTAAGGACTTTTTTCCAGTAAATGGTTTAGTTTCATACCATGTGCTGTCTCTGTAGTCTTGTTTGACAGTCACTGAAGAATGAGAAAATAGAATTGACATTTATAACTGGCATTATACCTAGTTCTAGTAACTTGACTAAATCAACTTCATCTAATGTGATATAAAAATGTAGGCTAAAGACAAGAAGGCTTAAATATAAGAGAACATAACTGATTCAAGTTAAATGAAAACCATTCATTCATATTAAACGAACACCATTCATTCAAGTTAAATGAGCACCATTCATTCAAGTTACATTGGAATGAATGGGAGTTCCCTTTCGAGTCAGTTCACTCGACAGTACTGTAAGCACTATGGGGAGTGTCCTTCACACGACCTTGTTGAAACCCTTATACAATCACGCCAATCCTCTGATTGGCAATGGTGTCTAAGCCCCGCCCCTTTAGGCGTGCAGTCGGCCAATATAAGCGGGCGCTCTGTCACAATTTCTTCAGAATTTTCTTCCTTCAAGACTGCGAACTTCATCTTCCTTTTGGAACGCTTTTTGCTTCGCCGTCAATATACACTTATAGCAGACGTAACTTCTTAGCAAGACGTGAAAAGGACGACTCCTCGCCTGTGCCCAGCACCTGCACTGAGAGGCTTTCTGCTCACATGTGTGTTCTGATGAAGAGTTCTCCACATCGCCGTCGAAGACACTCTCTGTGAATTGGTTCTTCGTTTCAGGCACTCGTTGTTGATCAATGCGGCGCTTCAGCGAAACTCCTACCTGCTTCCCACAGTGCTCCGATGGAGTTACTGTATCCTTTATATACAATATTGACTAAAGAGCCGCATGCGTGATACGTGTCTTTTTTAAGATGCCATTCCGCAAGTGTTCCTTATGTGAATGGCACATCCTGCCGCCTGATGAGCACGAGCAGTGTTCACTGCCTGGTCCGCACCCACGCACAAGCAGCTCTCATGGAGACAGACTGCCCTCACTGCAAGGGCATGAATCTCCGGACGTTGCATTCTAGGATTGATCTCATTCTGAGGGAAAATCCAGCCTCTCGTGCCTTCCCACCCACCTCTTCTGTGTTAAGTGCCGAGGGACCACATGAGGAGGCACGGCAGGCAGTGAGGTTGAGCTGGAAGATTAGAGGAGGATCTCGTGCCGGCGCAAGCCCTGCGAGTCCCTGAACTTCTGATTTAACGTCCTCATCTCTGCAATATGCACATGATGATTCCATCCTCATTACGTTTGGCGGCTCTGATGGATGGGATGATGCTGTGTCACTCGCAGCTTCAGGCGAATGGCCCACAGAAGATGTTGCCGCCCCTTCCCCCAGCAAAGGTGAAGAACGTGCACACGCCATGGACAAAAGAGCTTCTTCACATCATCGCGAGAGCGGCTGAAGTGCTCGGTCTTGAGTGGTCCTCTCCAGAAGAGCCAGAAAAGTCTCATCTGGATGAATGATTTTTGCAAACCGGCCGCCGTCAACAGACCGCAGTCTGGAGGAGCACATCATTCTTCCCTGAGGTCCATGTGGAGCTCACAAAGATCTGGCATGTGCCTTACTCTCCATGCATTCAGGTCGATGGTGCTGCCGTCCTCACTAATGTGGAAGTGGCATGGGGGGGAAGGAAAGTGGTAAGGCTCGTCACCAGGGCTGTAATCACTCTAAAACCTGTTTCTCATTATAGTGATGGCGGAGTGAGACCTGATAAGGCATGCCAGAGCGTCGGAGTGGGAGAGAGTGTGACAGCGGAGAGTGTTGTCCGCATGAGATATGTCATATTGGAGTGGACCACGCAGTGGAAAAAGGCTACTCAAAGTTGAATATGCTTTAACAACTTATTTTTTTAAGCCACGTTAACTTAATAATTAAACTATATAATTTTAGGTGACATGAAATGTGCTAGTAGTATTACGTAAAAGCACATGAAAAATTTTGCAGCTTATATATATGTTTTTTTAAATAAGCAAACTGCATGTAGTAAACATATTTAATATAAAAAGACAAGATACAATTATTGACACAACACTGGAAAAAAAACAAACACATTTGACAGGATAAATTGTCTACAGCTGCATTAGTGTTGCACATCCTTCAATGTTAAAACCTTAAAAAGCCACCTGTCTTTAAAACTCTTTTGAGTAACTTAGATCCAATGCATAAATCAGTCCAAACTGAAAAGCCTGGGCAGGTGGGTGATGACTTTACTTTCAAGAACAATGACATGTCTGACCAGATTGTAGTGAATTGCAGCATCTGTGAGTTCTCTGACCGCTGTTAACAGAGCAACTGGTGAATATTCAACATTTGGCTCTTCTGAATCTTGAGCCCTGAAATGCAGAAATAGAAAAAAGTGGCAAAATTAAAGAGCAATTTATTAAAATTTGTTTCAAAATACACACCTACATAAAATAATAGTTCACACAAAAATTTTGTCATTATTTACTCACGTGTTCCAGACCTGTATGACTTTCTTTTTTCTTCCATGGAAGACAAAAGCTTTGTTTTTGTTTTTTTTGTTTTTTATAAATCATCATCTTTAAAAGGATAGTTCCCCCAAAAATGAAAATTCTCTCATCATTTACTCACCCTCATTCCATCCCAGATGTTTATGACTGACTTTCTTCTGCAGAACACAAATGAAGATTTTAGAAATATATCTCAGCTCTGTAGGTCCATACAATGCAAGTGAATGGTGACCATAACTTTGAAGCGACAGAAAGGCAGAATAAAAGTAATCCAGAAGATTCTAGTGGTTAAATCCATATCTTCAGATACAATAACCAGATCAATATTTAAGTAATTTTTTATTACAATTCTCCACTTTCACCCACACTAATTATATCACTTCAGAAGACATGGATTTAACATCTGGAGTCGGATGGATTACTTTTATGCTGTTTTTAACTGCTTTTTCGAGCTTCAAAGTTCTGACACCCATTCACTTGCATTGTACAGAGCTGAAGTACTCTTATAAATATTTGTTTGTGATCTGCAGATTAAAGTCATACACATCTGGGATGGCATGAGGTAAGTAAATAATTTTCGTTTTTGGATGGAATTTGTAGACATTTTTTGGATTTAAACATGGTAAATGAAAATGTTAAATTAACCTGAGAGTACTATACAATTTATTTTTATTTTTTTTCTCCCCAATTTGGAATGCCCAATTCCCAATGCACTCTAAATCCTTGTTGTGGTGTAGTGACTCGCCTCAGGTGGCGGAGGATGAATCTCAGTTGCCTCCGCATCTGAGACAGTCAATCCGCGCATCTTATCACGTGGCTTGTTGAGCACATTACCGCGGAGACCTAGCGCATGTGGAGGCTTCATGCTGTTCTCCGCAGCATCCACGCACAACTCACCACATGCCCCACCGAGAGCGAGAACCACATTATAGCGACCACGAGGAGGTTAACCCAACGTGACCCTACCCACCCTAGCAACCGGGCCAACTGGTTTTTTAGGAAGCCTGACTGGAGTCACTCAGCACGCCCTGGATTTGAACTTGGGACTCCAGGTGTGGTAGTCAGCGTTTTTACTTGCTGAGCTACCCAGGCCCCCGAGAGTACTGTACTATTAATGGTTGCTCAAAGCATCACACAATTAGCCAAACTATTTCATAAACAACATGCAAGTGATGGGGAATTTGTAGAACATTTATGAAATGACAAACGTTGCAATTCTGCTGAGTTTTCTGTCTGGCTTATAACATATTCTAACATAACATGTGAATACAACTTTTCAGTACACTCACCATTAAAGGGATAGTTTACCCAAAAATGAAAATTCTCTCATTCCATCCCTGATGTGTATAACTTTCTTCTGTTAAACACAAACAAAGATTTTTAGATATCTCAGCTCTGTAGGTTCATTCAATTCAAGCTGCACGGGGACCAAAACCTAAGCTCCAAAAAGCACATAAAGGCAACATAAAAGGTAATCCATTCGACTCCAGTTGTTAAATCTATATCTTTTGAAGTGATCTAGCTGGTTTTATTGTAGGTGAGAATAGACCAAAATATAATGAATTTTTCACTATAAATCTCCTTGGTGATCATGATTTCAAGCTCAATTACACTTCCTATAGCGCCATCTAGCGCTGTACAAATGCATTAAGCACCAGGAAGTGTAATCGAGCTTGAAATCATAATTGTGCTTGGAGATTGCAATGGCAAGATGTACAGTGAAAAAGGGGTTTTATTTTGGTCTGTTCTCACCCAAAACCAACTGGATCACCTCAGAAGACATTGATTAAACCACTCGAGTCGAGTAGATTACTTTTATCAACTATCATTCACTAATTGAATGGACTAACAGAGCTGAAATATTCTTTTAAAAATCTTCATTTGTGTTCAGCAGAAGAAAGAAAGTCATACACATCTGAGATGGCATGAGGGTGAGTAAATGATGAGAGAATTTTCATTTTTGGGCGAACTAATCTATACGACTCCAGTGGTTAAATATATATATCTTCTGAAGCGATAGTTAAAAAATGAACTTAAATATTGTTCTGTTTCTCACCCACACCGATCATATCGCTTCAGAAGACTTGGATTAAACCACTGGAGTCATCTGGATTACTTTTATGCTGCCTTTATGTGCTTTTTGGAGTTTTAAAATGTTGGTATCCTTTCACTTGCATTGTATAGACAAACAGAGCTGAGATATTCTTCTAAAAATCATGTGTACAGGAGAAAAAAGTCATACACATCTGGGATGACATGAGGGTCAGTAAATGAGAGAGGTTTTATTTTTGAGTGAACTATCCCTTTAAGTTTGGGACAGGCTCAAATTATTCTGTATAAAATCAAGGTCTGTTGAACCACAGAACAATATTAAACAACTAAGACCATAATACCTTTAAAGGTGCAGTATGTAAGATTCAGAATCCCTTGTTATTAATGACACCTGTGCCCGTTAAGTGAACTGCAGCCAGCTACCGCATACTCCATAGGGACGCGAGCAAGCGAGCATTGACCAAAACAATGACGTAACGTACAAAGAGGCTGAACGTGATTCACCGGCATCATCCTGACAGATGAGGTAGCATAATTAAAATTACACAGTTATGATTGTGTAACTACAAACTTTGAGATTAAACTAAAACTACTTATCAGCTAACATAGCATACTGATACACACATAGAGCTACATATTACCGAACTATACCAGACAGTTTACTGTTGCACTGTTATGTTGCACTATTGTATGTTTTGTATGCCATATGTTGTACTACGAATAAGAAACCAGCATATTTGCTTAAATTTATCCTGTATACCTGACTTCAGTATAAAGTGAAGATCGGTGAAATTATTTAAAAGTTACAAAGCAAGGTAGCTTGCAATTCGTAAGCATTAGCAGGCAAGATCAAGTTAGCTAAAATTACAATGATCAATCCTTATGGCACTATATTTCACATGCTTTGCAGTTATGAAAGCTTGCCTGTCCAACAAGAAGAACACCAATTCAGGGTTGGTTTTGATCCCCAAAACCGAATGAAGGTCCCTGTAGGAATCATATGCCCTGCCGATGTTCACTCTAGTTTTCGCACAACCACGATCATTCAGTAGATAAAGTATTTTTTTTTTTTTTGTTTGTTTGTTTTTGGGCTTACTCTGAGTTTGTATAAGAGTTGGTGCTGTGCTGGGAGCCGGACGTTTGCTGGATTCCATCTCTAAGATAACATTACCTAGTGTTGCAATTTGTTGTCACTGTTGAATAGCAGAAGAGAATCACTGAGGCAAGGTTCTCGGGAGCGCTTAAATGTCACATCCTTTGGATTTTCCCGGCAAAAGCGACCCACTCCCTTCACATGAAAATCAGTCTACAGGCTTTAATAGGCAACCTAGGAAGTCTGGGAAGGGCTCATTTTTTAAGTTGCGTTACAAGCCGTTCGCACATTGGCAAAAAAAAAGGCAAATATTACATGAAAATTGTTACACAACAGTTTTACCTGGACATTTTTATTTCTCTTCAACTTGCTTGGTGGTCAAACAATATCTTAGTCATAAAAAAATGGGGAAAACCAATTAATTCCAATGTTGCCCATTTAGATCAAATAAAGAAATATGGCAATTTTACAGTAAACGCACGCGCACACACTTGTTACTTAGGAAATTTGTATCATGCAAACAACAAAATACATCCACCTTGTTCAAACTAGGGCGGGAAACTAGTCCGAACAAGTCTTTTGAGCCCTCAGTATTCTTTAGAATGGGGAGAAAAATGAATAATATTTAAGTCTATCAGTTAAATTACACAACAGTAAC
This sequence comes from Myxocyprinus asiaticus, assembly GCF_019703515.2. Classification (NCBI taxonomy): domain Eukaryota; kingdom Metazoa; phylum Chordata; class Actinopteri; order Cypriniformes; family Catostomidae; genus Myxocyprinus; species Myxocyprinus asiaticus. Next base: position 13,353,082 of record NC_059373.1, on the reverse strand, counting down.
TTCAAAAAAAAAAAAAACTTAATCTAAAGAATCACAGGCTAACTTCACTAAACAAAAATAAATGTTAAAATGCGTGTAAAATGTAGAAATTGTACCTCTGTTGATACACCGAGGACCTGTTTAAGTTCAGCACGCGTTGCATCATTTAAAATTATATCCTGTAGATGGACAAAACGTTCTTTAGATAACTGTTGCTGTTCGTTTTGTATTCTACATATCCTAAAATATCATAATTAAACAGAAGTTCAACTAAGAGGTTACTTCAGTTACCTAAACCAGCAACTTGCTGTATGTCTCCTTCCAACATTAAGTTCTGTTTGGGATATTTATGTAAATACATCTCAATTTAATATTTGTGTAGTTCCTGTATTGCAAAAATAATAACAGAAGTTATGACTGAACTTGAAATGACTTATTTTTGAATCCACTCGGACAGCAGCGAACATCCTTCTCCGAAAGAAAACTCCGCTAATTAGAAGCTACATGCATGTGTCGTGTATTTTTGTTGATTCATGTCTTTTATTTTGAAATTTTAGTTCCTGTTTCATGTCATGTGTTCCTGTTTCCCTAGTCATGTGATTTCTGTTTTCCCTCCATGTTCATGTGTCATGTTTTCATTGGTTTATTGTTTAATTAGCTTGTTTGAGTTCTGTTTGTTCATTGGTTTATGTTCTCCCATGTCTTGTATTTAAGCCCTCATGTTTCCATTGTGTAGGGGTCAGGTATTGAATGTGAATGTGTATGTTTATAGTCAAGTCATGTTATAGTCAAGTTCATGTTTACGTTTAGTTCACGTTTGTAGTCAGGGTTTTGGGATTCCACATCTGTAAATAAACTGCACTTGGGTTCTTCATCTTCACGTCTTCATCATTGCCATCATTGTCCGCAGTTCCAGCATATGTTACAGCATGTAAACCTTAAATACATGCAAACCGATTTTGTTGCATATGGTACAATAAATAAGTAGATATTATGTCCAAATTAATATGCACGACAATAAAGGTGTCTGTTCCAGCACAATATTTTAACATTTTTAATGTACTTGCTTTGCACATCACATAAAAATGTTAATTGATTCTTTCAATACACAGTAAGTTCATTTTTTTTCATTCAGGCCAAATCCTTTTTAATTGCCGTTATATGTTGTATTTTGAACAGAATAATTTTTTTTTTTTTTTTTTTTTTAAACTATAACCATTGTTTGTACTTATTAAAGAAGGTAATCTGGTCAAGTTATAAGGAGTCATGGAAATCCATTTAAATAAAGTGTATTATTCTTAAATCAAATGAACTCCAATGATCCTGCAGTGCTCCCGTCAAAACATTAAAATAGTTAACTAACTCAATATAATAAATGTCAATTTAATTACTCAACATCAAATTTATCTCTACAAATGGAAACACTTGATGACTGCTGCCGACTGTGTCTCAACTGTTTACTTCCTGCTGCCAGTTGCCCTTTTTGAATGAGCTTGATTGAAACAAGCTGTTTCAAAATGAACACATCAAGTTACGCCAAAGAGTCACCTATTCAAGTCAGTTTAACATGATGCAATCGTTTTTGAACAAGAAACCCGATACAATGGTGTTAAATCAAAATTAGTTGTTTAAATAAAGTGAACAGCCTCCAAAAATCTTTTTTTGTGTGTGTGTGTGTGTGAGAACCATCACCATTTCGGTGGAAAAAAGCTATGCTTGGGCACCTGTGTGAACTTGAAGAGACCTGACCTCATGCATCCACTAAAAATCACATTGGGAACAGCTAGTTAAAAGCAATTGTAAAAATGGCAATATTAAAATCATTTTCATTTAAATGTAAAAAGTAAAAATTTATTTCAATGTCAGTTTTCTTCTGAGTTTGGGTTTAAAATGGTTTAACTATCACTTTAGCTGAATCTTTTCCAATGCAGTTAATGGAGAAGAAGAAACCCATGATTTTCCAGAAACACAAACACACTCCCAGTTAGATTATGCAGAGTTTCTGTGAAGGCTCTGTGACAGGGCCTTTAATGGCCTGAGACATTATGGAGGACAGCGCTGTCAGTAGCTTTCACTTTGATGGAGCCATAATGTTGGCTCTCCCAGTTCCAGTGCCTTTTGATGTAGATAAAAGGCCATAAAGAGCTGAGAAACTGCCCTGCATAAGCACATGTTTAAGCTGCAAAACTTCCTCACTCTTAAGGCATTAAAGGTTTGCTGGATGTATGTTTACTGATTGGCGTCTGTAGTGCAGACAAGCCTGTGTGTGTGGACTAGGCTATAAAAAAGTGAATGGGTGTGTGTCCAAGCCATTGGACTAGACTGTGATCCTTTCTTACCCTCTTAGCAATTAAGATGATTTACTAATTTCCTCAGATTATATGCCTCTTTCCTTTTAGGTGGAAGCCAAATAAAGGGGTCTGAGACTTGTAACAATAACATTTTATGCACATTTGATTGTCACCAAGAACAGAAAAAATATAGAGGAGAGAGGGGTCAGATGTGCCACTTTTACTTAAGTTGTTCTCAGGCAGGGAGAAATGAGAGAGGTAAAGCTAATGCCCCTAATTATATTTCGAGATGTCTGTTACGAACTGAAATCAGAAGCATCTAAAACATAGGGCCATAGCAGTATGACTTCTTAAAACCTGGTAATCGAGTGACTGAACTTACCCCTTCAGAAGGGGTAAACTTATGTTAGTTTTTTTTTTTACTAATGCACAATCCCGTTTCAAAGCCTTATTGTGTTTCACATTATTCACATTTCCATAAACTAGCCAGGAAAAGGTTCATTTTCAGAATATTTAAATGTAGTGCAACAATTTTCAACATTTTGTAATTGTAATTGGATTCAAAGTTTACTATCACTAATAGTTGAGCCACTGGCTCAGCTTTAACTTAAAAATGCACTTTGACATGCAAAAAAAAACTACTGAGACCCTTAGAGGACAGGGTGGGAAATTGTTTTCTGAAATAGTTTTGCGTGCCCTTGCAAAAGTTTGAGTTTCTTTGCAATATGTTTTGCATTCCCTCAGATTTGTTTGTGTTCCCTTGTAGTTTGAGTTCCCCGCAATATGTTTTGCATTCCCTTGCAATTTTTTGCGTTCCCCCGCAGTAAGTTTCACGATCCCTCCAGAAAGTTTTGCATTCCCTTGCAATATTTTGCGTTCCCCCACAGTAAGTTTCACGATCCCTCCAGAATGTTTTGCATTCCCTCGCAATAGTTTGCGTTCCCCCACAATAAGTTTTGCGTTCCCTCCAGAAAATTTTGCGTTCCCTCGCAATAGTTTGCATTCCCCCACAAGAAGTTTTTCATTCCCTCCAATAAGTTTTGCACAAGTTTTATCACTAATAGTTGAGCTACTGGCTCAACTTTAACTTAAAATTAATTTTAGCTGCCATGTAGAAAATGTACTTTGAAAATAAATACTGAGCCCCTTAGAGGACAAGGTAGGAAATTGTTTTCCGAAATAGTTTTGCGTGTCCTTGCAACAGTTTGCTTTCCTTAGCAATAAGTTTTGCATTCCCTCAAAATAGTTTGCATTCCCTCGCAGTAGTTTGCGTTCCCGGCATTAAGTTTTGCATTCCTTCACAGTAAGTTTTGCGTTCCATTGCAATAGTTTGCGTTACACCGCAGTAAGTTTCACGTTCCCTCACAGTAAGTTTTGCATTCCCACGAGATAGTTTGCATTCCCCCGCAATAAGATTTGTGTTCCCTTCAGTAAGTTTTGCTCTTCCCTCACAGTAAGTTTGCGTTCCCCCACAATAAGTTTTGCGTTCTCTCCAGAAAGTTTTGCGTTCCCTAACAGTGAGTTTTGCGTTCCCTCGCAATAGTTTGCGTTCCCCCACAAGAAGTTTTTCGTTCCCTCCAATAAGTTTTGCACAAGTTTTATCACTAATAGTTGAGCTACTGGCTCAACTTTAACTTAAAATTAATTTTAGCTGCCATGTAGAAAATGTACTTTGAAAATAAATACTGAGCCCCTTAGAGGACAAGGTAGGAAATTGTTTTCTGAAATAGTTTTGCGTGTCCTTGCAACAGTTTGCTTTCCTTAGCAATAAGTTTTGCATTCCCTCAAAATAGTTTGTGTTCCCTCGCAGTAGTTTGCGTTCCCCGCATTAAGTTTTGCGTTCCTTCACAGTAAGTTTTGCATTCCATTGCAATAGTTTGCGTTACACCGCAGTAAGTTTCACGTTCCCTCACAGTAAGTTTTGCATTCCCACAAGATAGTTTGCATTCCCCGCAGTAAGATTTGTGTTCCCTTCAGTAAGTTTTGCTCTTCCCTCACAGTAAGTTTGCGTTCCCTTGCAATAGTTTGCATTCCCCTGCAATATGTTTTCGTTCCCTCACAGTAAGTTTTGCATTACCTTGCAATAAATTTACCATGGTTTTACTACAGTAACCATAATTTAACCATGATATCTGTAGTGAAGCCATAGTAATAATACAGGACAACAAAGGTAATAAAAATCTGAATTTTGTGTTTACTATGGTTGTACTACAAATACCATGGTTAAACTATGGTATTTGTAGTAAAACCATAGTAACCACAAAATTATGATTTTTATTATCATAGTTCATTTTCCTGTATTATTACTATGGTTTTACAATGAATATCATGGTTAAAATATGGTTACTGTAGTAAAACCATAGTAAATTATTTGCGAGGGAATGCAAACATTTGCGAGAGCATGCAAAACTATTTCAGAAAAAAATGACTGCCCTGTTCTCTAAGGGGTTCAGTAAAAAACAGAAGATTTGTAGCATAAAAAAAAGTTTTTCACTATTCTTATGTGCATCACTTAATCACAGCTAACTGTACGTGATGGGCCCTTTCTAAATATGTGGACACGTGACAAATTATGTCCACTTTGCTTGATTAAGGGGGTGACATAGCTTACCCATTGACACATCTGACCCAACTAAAATCGAGCCAAGTGAAGTTGAATGTAAATATAGAGCACCTTAATTGTGATATCAGATCAAAAACACAATATTAAAAATAGAAGATAAATAACCATAAAATCCAAACTTGATACAACAAACAAACAAAAATAAACAAAAAAACAACAAATAAATTACAAAAACAAAGAAAAGATGAACATAAAAGGGATAGCTCAAAATTAAAATTCTGTCATCTGTTATTACATAAGTGAATGGAGACTGAGGCTACCATTCTACCTAACATTTCATTTTGTGTTCCACGGAAGAGAAACAAGTCATACAGGTTTGGAACAAAATGAGGGTGAGTAAATGATCACAGAATTTTCATTTTAGGGTGAACAGTCCCTTAAGACGGTATTTAAATGTATCAGTAATGTGCGTTCTTTAGTGCGAGAACAAATCATGCATAGGAGAACTGTTCAATAGCCTGAACAGACCCTTACTTCCATTAATTCTTTATCAGCTCAATGGGGATCAGACCAGTCCACAAAACACAGCAGCACTAGTGCTCATGTAAACAGAATGACACTTCAGCTCACCAGAAGGTGGCACTCCAGCCAATGTGACGCCATTGTGTGTGACAGACCATTCCCTAGGATCTCCCATCTTCTGCCCACTCATATATGGTCTCTGTTGTGGAAGGCAGAATTTGCATGCGTGAGATCATGTTGTATTTTTTAAAGCTGATTTTCTTTTGATATAATTTTATACTCTTGGCTCCGTGTTCGTCTCTCTGTGCGTCACTAAGGTTTGGCACATCAGACTGTGTTTCTTAAATAATACACTCATAAAATGATGAATGAACACTCTGTGTGTCTCTCTCGTTTCGCTCTCTTTGACCTCTTTTGCGTAGATTTGTAATAAATTCTAAGGCACAAACCTCACCGTCTGCTGTTGCGGAATTGGACCCACAACTAACCCCCAGATAACGTCACGTGCTCTGAAACGTGGGGTGTGCGGCCATTGCCGCATCTAACAAGTGCTTGGCTAGTTAACAGTAATTACCCACATTCCTTGGTTTTTGCTGAGATTGCCACACTCTCACTCTGAAACTCACTGTGGGAAAACTTCAGCTCTCTGTGCGAGAGAGTGTTTGTGTCACAGTTTTGTGTGTGGTGGGATTCGGTTTAGTTTGTGTTTTTAGGGCCGTTGCTCCCATGGTGCTTTAAACTCAAGTCAAGTGTTGTACTTACTAACGTATGTAACTTATGATGTATATTTGCGTAACGTGGTCAGTTGCCATAACCACGATCAACCGTGAAACTTCTCTTTGTTTCATCCAATTTCTTTAAGCAATACCACAAAAGCAATAGTGCTGTTGTCCTAAATATCTGCATTGTACTTGCGGCCTCGTGCCTATGGCCTAATCACAGCTGTGCTGACAATCAGTACAACAATGCCATTGCGAGTGTGATATTGCTTGATATTGTGACTGTCCTATAAACTAGAAGTTAATAGAGGTTAACTTGCATTTTAGACACAATATGGCCAGTTATTTTGTCTAGGTTTACTCCATTATCAGCACTCTTGAATCACTTGAAAATTGGATGACCGGAACTTTCTGTTGTATAATATTTAATCTTTTATTCAACTTAAATTTAGGCCTTTCCTAAATGTTTGACATGATCCTCTTGTCTTCTCTCTTCTCATTTATTATCACTGATGTAACAGACTGCATGCATGAGAGCTGTCTCAATAAGGCAGCCATCACTGTGCCTTCACCCATTAGGCCCTTATGTAGATCAGCACTAATAAAGGACAGAAGGACAATCTGCAGCTTTCAGATGGTTCTTTAAAGCTACATTAGAAATAATAGAGAAATCTTACTTTAAATACAATGTGCCATTTGACGTCCCTCAAGTGACCAAATAGTCTTGAAAATAGGCTAGTTTACAAGTTCTTTTTTTTTTTCAGGCTTGTTATTTCAGGAATATTCCAGGTTCAATAAAAGTAAAGCTCAATCAACAGCATTTGTGGCATAATGTTTACTTCCACAGAAATGTATTTAGCTTGTCCCCCTTTTTTTTTTTTTTTTTTTTTTTTTAAGCACAAATTGTAACCTTAATTTTAGTTTTTAATTTTATTTATTTATTTTTTTTTTTTGCTCAATTTTTGCAAGGTGTTTACAATGGTGGTGAATGGGGCCAGTCCATAAAATACACATTGTTTCAAAAGTTTAGCCTCAACATGAAAACATTATACATGTAATGTATTTTGGGGTGCAAAAATCACTTACTAATCATATCTGTGTAAAATTATTTGCAAAATTAATAAGACTGGTTATAGTCTTGTGACTATACTTTCGAAACTATATGTATTTTAGCATTTATGCATATATAACACTTTATATACAGTATATATATATATACTGTATATATAAAAGGGGCAAGTGAAATAGTTTTTTGTGGTAATCAACTTTACCCCACAAATGCTGTTAAATTGAGTTTAACTTGTATTAAACCTGGAATATTCCTTTAAATAAATGCCTCAATCAGGCCAGTTTGACAGTTAAATGTAAATTATGGGTGTGTTCTTTATTTTTAATCAAATTTTTCAAATCTCCATTGGCTTTTAAGGTAGTAATTTGCATTTATTCATTTTATAGATGCTTTTATCCAATTAGGTGCTATTATCTCTTTAGGTACTTACAGTACATTCAGGGTATACTGTACATTTCCTCAGTATATGTCTGTACCCTGTGAATCGAACCCATTACATTGGCATAGTTCGCAGTCTGCTCTACCAGATTACCTCAGGAACACAGTTGAGTAAATGTCTTTTGATGTGTCACATTTTCTTGAAAAATAGACAAATTCATATGGTTAATTTTACAATATATCATTTTCAGTGGCATCCAAAACAAAAAAATTACTGCATTTGAATTAATAAGGACAGCAGAGATTTTAATTGGTTAAATTTTTCCTTAGTGAATTAGCAAAATTGCTTTTTTTTATATATATTATTAGCTGTTCAGTATTTTCTTTTACTCAATATAAGTGATATTTGAACTTGTATGCACCATCTGTACCATCTTTTTTCTCTCTTTAAAAGTCCAAATGTTTTGTTATAACATCATTATTAATATTTTGTATTATTATTTTTAATGCAACTTTTAACCTGCTCCATCACTGAAACAACTTGTCCATTTTTTTAATACGCAAATCTGTAAATCTCTGTAAAAAGTTTTCACATTTCATATAACTGTAGTGTTAATGAAGTTTGTTAACCTGTTAACATTTTACTCACTCAAATTTGTAAATGGACAGCAGATGCCCCACACAATAGATAATTTGGTTTTTTGATTGACCAGAAACAAGATCACTGGAGAGGTGGGACTCCAGATATATCCTAATGTAGATCAGCTTTCCCTTTGCTGTTTTTGGGCACCTCATTAATATCTCTGCCCTCTGTCGGGAGGACGAGGCTGGCTGACAGATAGGTGAGTGACAGAGGAATTAGCATAACAAGGTCCTAGCTGAGAAGGCCAGGGACTGGGAGACGTTTGTGTGAAGGGGGTGGTCGGTGTCTGTCCTGAACTCCAGATGGAAACAGACCCATAGCAGCTGTCTAACAGGGCCTCTTATAGCAGCGTATGTGTGTGCGTGTTTGTTTATATTGTTGAGTCTGATTGAAAATCATTGAGTGAGGAGAGAGTCTCTAGACTTTATTTTAAAGGGATAAAGTACCAAAAATGATTTGCTCAATTGCATATTGTTGCAAACCTGTATGACTTTCCTTGGAACACAAAAAGAGATGTTAAGCAGAATGTGAGCCTTAGGGGCCATTTACACAAAAATGTTTTCAACTAAAAACTGAAAACTTTTTATGCGTTTTGGCTGTTCGTTTATGTGACAACGGCGTTTTGGGGCCTGAAAACGGGTTTCAAAGTGCAAGTTTTTGAAAACGATGCTGTTATCATCTCCGTGTAAACATTCAAAAATGCTAATTTGTTAAATGCTAATCATGCGCACGCGTATTACGTGTTCAGTCTATAGGCATGCGTGCGAGTACTTCAAAACAATGTGTGAGACATTCAAAACTACAGTGGCGGACTACAGGACTGTGTTTGTGCTGCTCAAGATTTTGAGTTTATTGACGCTTCTCCAGCAAAGTGTAGATTTACTGCATCACTACTACGACCAGCGATCGCCATCTTCATTGTTTATATTCAGCGCTCTGTGGAAGAATGCTTATGTGTGCAGGCGTGTAGTGTTTCTTTACAAAGTGACATCGCCAACTACTGGCCTGGCATGCATAATACAGCGTTTTTAGTCGTTTTCGCAGATCCGTGTGAATGGGGATTTTTTTGACAACGTTGTCGTCTATACGCGAAACTTTTCAAAAACGCAAAGGAAAAACGTTTCCGTTTTTAGTACATCGTTGTCGTGTAAACATACCTTTAGTCACCATTTACTTTAATTGCACTTTTTCCATACAATGGAAGTGAATGTTGATTAAGGCTAACATTTTACCTAATATCTGTTCCATGTAAGAAATAAAGTCTTTCAAGTTTGAATCAACATGAGTGTGAGTAAATGATGACAGAATTTTCAGTTTTGCTTGAACTATCCCTGTAATGTTGGTGTAGTCTTAGAAGCAGCAACATGACTTGTTCATGATTGCTGGATTAAGATGAAGTGAATGAAAAGCTGTCTATCATTTTTCTGTGTTATCTGGTATGCACTTATGGCCCTTGTTGAGGAACTGTCACTCAGAAATCAAAGCCAAACCCCTTCTCCCCATTAAACAGTCACTGTCTGATGTGTGTGTGTAAATGATGTGTACTTATCCTCTATTTCTGGATATTTTTAAAATGCTGATTATGGTACTTATTGAAGGAGCATGTGTGAATGGCCACTAATCAGTATCCTTATGAGTCAATATATTGATGATCCTGCCCTGGAAGTTAATTGATTCCAGATCATTCTTCACTTGTCCACACTCAAAGGAATAGTGTGGTCGCATGCTGAGGATCATGGTGATTAAAGTCCTGCTTATCTAAATGATGAAGATAATGAGATAATCCAATAGCACATAGCTCCCGCTGTTTATATAAGACTCTTATGTAACCGTGCGAAGATTTGCATTTGTGTGTTTATGTGGTGGCTCGTAAACTCTGCCCTTGGTGAACCTGTCAGTACGCCATCTTAGCGTTGCTGGCAGATAAACTGTTGAATGTTTTTTAATCTGTGTGATTTTCTCATGTGTTGTTTTTTTTTATATCTAGACAAAAATATATTTTCATTTCTGTGTTTTTAATTTGTTTGAGAAAATGCCTGCTCTTTGTTGTAATTTTAAGGTTTAACCACATGAAGCTAGTAAATATTTTTTGTTTAAGTTCCCACTGCATCAAAAGCCAGAGAAAAGAAATAAAAAAAAAACTTGCTTTAACATTCTGTGCTGCATGAGAAAAAAGACCTAATTGGCTTATCAAAATTCAGTTTGACTGCCTTAACTATGTTCGAGCAGTTAAGGCATTATGGGGACTGTGTGCATTTATTGGCCCGATTATCCAATACCGCTTTGATCGTAAAATGAATGAATCATTGACATCCTCTGATATGACGCCTTTAAAATCGATATTTTATTGAAGTTTTCCTAATGTTTTTACAGCAGTGTTTCTAGTATTGGAAACACAATAAGAAAGGTTCCTAGAATGTTCTCTAGAGATATCTTTAATGGCCTGCCAGCACAGCCATTTAAAGGGACAGTCGCTTTTGAATCCCTATTGTCTGTTCCTGATCAATGCTGGTCTTTTTACAGTCAAAAAGAAAAAGTTATTGATCAGCTCAAGAGGCTAACTGATAGAATTAAAAAAGGACGAGGGTTTGTGTGTGTGTTTGTGTCTGGTGGGGTGGTCTGAAAAAGCACTGATTTCTAGAGTCTTTATTACTGTCAGCGGTTATAGAGGCTTGTAGAAAGAAGACGAGAGATGGCATGGGGTTTTAATATGCTCACAGTAAAGGAGCAGAGACTTACAACTCGATGAGGTGGTTTAAGCTCCTTCGTACAGTTTTATTTTATAGTTTATTCGAATGTCTTATTTTGCCTGGGAAAAGAGTGTGTGTTTCGAAGCTCGTATCCACAAATGTAGTTTAATGTAACTATGCCACTATGAAATGTTCCAGTGTTTTAAAAAGTACTTAAAGCATTTAAGTGGCTTTTAAGAACATTTAATTAGATGCTGAAATTAAAGTTTGTGGTACCTGACACCACAAACAACTGCATATGTCTGTGTCAGCACTCACATCACATTTAGTTTAATTCAATTTCAGGGCTTTTTTTTTTTTTTTGCAGAGATACATACATTCTGTAAGTCCTTCTATGTCCTTGTGTTTGAAAAAGAGCCAACAGTCAAATCTGGAATATCATTATTACTTAAGTAAGGTATAATGTATAGGGGTGGGAATCACAATATTATACTATATTATTGCGATTCTTTATTTTTGGTTTATTGTGATTCAAAACTACAAATTATTGTGATATTTCACTCAATGTTTCTCATTCGTCTTAACTGGACTTATGAGAACTGTTTCCAAATCACCAAATGCATTGTTAAATTAATATAAAAGTGCCAGTTTACAAAACAAGGCTTGTTTTTACCTAATATCTATGTACAATGCAAAGCCATAAGCATATAAGACCATAATGGCTCCGTATTTCTGTGTATAGGTCAATGTAGCTAGTCTTTCTAAAAAATAAATTATAGTATTTATGAATACAATAGTAGCCTAAACACATTATTTATTACAACACAGTTTCAATATGCAAAAGTATAATAGATTTCACCTTAAAGGTTAGCCTATTTTATATGATACTGACGTTTTTGTCTAAATACATCAATGTTAATACTGTAAAATCGTGATACATTTTAGTAAGGGTGATTATGTGTAAAGCATGATAACTGCACCTTCTAAGAGTGTTATGAAGATTTGTGTGATGAAACAGTTTTGTTACAATAATGTCCAAACAAAACAAAATTTTAAAATGTTTTTTGTAAAATTATTACTGATTCCTATTTATATAAACTAAAAAATAAGCAAATAAGCATGCACACATTGACACTTTGAGGCAGTATGTAACATTAGGGAAATGACAGACACGCTGACCTAATGAGAGAATTATTGATGACAGATAAGTACGACAAAAATCAATGCAGACCAAAGGGGAAGTCATAAAGTCTCTCTCTTTCCTTTCCCTTGCTCTTTCTTTCTCTCCGTTTTGCTCAATCTGTCTAGCATCAGCTCTTTTTTCTTGGTCTTTAATTATTGACTTCGGCATTATTAGCTTCTCAGTATAAACAGCCTATTCATTAGTGTTGACACACGCACAAACAGACCACTCACCTCAAAGAACTGGACCCACTGGGGGGGTCGTATTGTATTCAGCTGTAAAATGAGATTTTAGTGTTAAAATTTTTTCCAATTTTACTGCTTTAATTGCATTCTAATCGGGCAATTCCCCGGACACACATATCTATGTCAGTGGCCTTAAAAAGGACCCCTCCCATGTAGAACATGGCACGCTTTAACATGATTGGCCACGCTTGGTCTTTCAAGGCGTGGCGCTTAATTGAACATGATAAAGTGTAAAGTTAATTACCCCTTAGAGCTGTCACTCATACCTCAGGGGGCGTGTTCACTTAGGGGGAGGAGTGTCGCTTCAGGCACAGCTGTTGTATGCAAGTGTATGTGTTTGTGGGGAGGAGGACAATGGGCTCTTGTCCTCAGAGACTTGTGAGGAATGATTTGGACAATCAGCTTTTAAAGGCAAGCACCCAAATGCTGTCCCGCTGGTGCCATACAGCTTATTAATACCCTTCTCTCCCTCAACACACACACAGTTGACTAAATTCTGGCCTGCTTAACTCAAATTTGCAGCATTATGTTTGATTCTGTATGATACTCCTCAGCTCTTCAATAATTGCTGGAAGGAGATGAGGATGATAGTCACATAAATAAAAGTGCATCGTGTGTATGTTATATACATTTATATTTTCAGAAGTTAAATTCTTTGAGAGACATAAACATCAGTATCACCATTTTTTTATTTTTTTATTTATAGGAGATGTCCTTTTCCCTGGGACCACAACCCACTTTAAAGGGATAGTTCACCCAAAAATTTTAATTCTCTCATCATTTACTCACTCTCATGCCATCCTAGATGTGTATGACTTTCTTCTGCTGAACACAAACAGATATTTTTAGAAGAATATCTCAGCTCTGTAGGTCCTCACTATGCAAGTAAATAGATACTGACATTTTGAAGCTCCAAAATCCACATAAACAGCAAAGAAGTAATCAATGCAACTCCAGTGGTTAAATCTATTTCTTTAGACTTGATATGGGAATCAATATTTAAGTCCTTTTTTACTCTAAATTCTCCTCCCTGCCCAGTAGGTGGCGATTTGCACGAAGAATGTGCATTGCCAGAAAAAGAAGAATGTGGAAGTGAAAGAGGTGATTGATAATAAAAAGGGACTTAAATATTGATCTGTTTCACACCAACACTTATATCACCTCTGTAGATATGGATTTAACCACTGGAGATGCATGGATTACTTTTATGCTGTATTTATGCACTTTTTAGCTTCAAAGTTTTGGACACCATTCACTTGCATAGTGAGGACCAACAGAGCTGGAATATTATAAAACTTTCTTTCTATTGTGTTCAGCAATAGAAAGAATGTCAACCACATCTGTGATGGCATGGGTGAGTGAATGATTCTAGAATTTTCGTTTTTGGGTGAACTATCCCTTTTTAACAAAAATGTGTCTTGGAGTAACATGTAAATACTGTGGGATATGAGTATGGTTATCATTCAGTTTCTTGTTATATACTAAAGTAATGGCTTTACCATCTGATACTATCATTGTGCCTTGCTATCAAGACAAACTATAAACATTGTGTTACAGTAAAAGCTGACAATCAATGGTCCTGAGCACAGTTTGATTGAATTTTCTTAGCATGACTTTTTTTCTCAGGTGTTGGTGCAGCCAGCCTGGCTAAACTCACCTTCATGGTAGGCGGAGTGGAAGACGAGTTTAATGCTGCCAAGGAGTTGCTCACCTGTATGGGTACAAATGTATTGTACTGTGGCCAAGTGGGAACTGGACAGGTAAATGCAGGCAAATATGAACATCCTCTCAACTGTTACCTAATGTTGTGTGCCAGATGCAAGCAGCACACACACTAAAACTCCCCTCAGAAAAGTAGTGTAGCAGCACCACGTGACAGACATGGTATCATCCATGGTACTTTGATATACCATGGTAATGAATGTTTACCATTGTGGCAGGGTTGGAGGGCGGGGCCGTGTCGTGATTCTACACACCTGGCCCCTAATCAGGCTGATTAGCCCGAGAGGGATAAAGGCCGACTGGAGATGGCAGTGCGACAGAGAGAGAGTTACGGACAGCTGTCCGACACCTGTGTGTGTTTGTCTTTTTGGTTCAGTTTCTCATTAAATATTATTTATAATGTCAAGCCGGTTCTCGCCTCCTCCTTTCCCTCAATCCCTTTACACTGGTGCCGAAACCCGGGAAGGAGGAGGGATGCGCCGTAGTAGAGTCCTCGCCACTACCATCCACCCCAAAAGAGCAGCCGTGACCATCCACCGGGGGACGGAGGAGCCCGGCCGCCTGAAAGCGGAGGAATGGCCGCTGACCGCGAGGGGATGTGGGGCTCCTAACCGACCGCCTGGAGCGGTCAGCGTCGCTGCCAGGGGTGGAGAAGACCCCTACCAGCCGTTGAAACGTGGCGGGGTCTGAGACCACCGACCGCGAGCGGGGAGGGCTCCTGGCCGACCGCCTGGAGCGGGAGAACCGCTGCCAAGGGCAGGGGAGACCCCTTCCGTCCACTGAAAACGTGGCGGGGCGTTCCGTCCGCCAGGGGCCGGAGGAATGCCTCCGATCTGTCCGGGGATGCACGGCTGTCGTCCACCAGAGGGTGGAGGAGTGGCCGAGGACCAGGCCATGGCGTATCGGAGAACCGGCAAGTGTTCTTTTTTTTTCATTTTTCTCTCTCTCTCCTCTCTCTCTCCCGCTGCTGCTCCGTGTTGGCCTTTTCCCTCTCTTTTTAAATGTTTTTGTTAATTTGGCACGATTGCCGTTACGGCATGTAGGTGCCACATTTTTTTTTTGTTTCCCTCCCCTTGTCCCCTCCCCTCATCCAGGCAGACGGGGTTGACCCAGGGAAAGGGGAGGGGGATGTACGTCATGCCGGGGGCTCCCGAATGGGGGAGGAATGTGACAGGGCGGGGCCGGGTCGTGATTCTAAACACCCGGCCCCTAATCAGGCTGATTAGCCCGAGAGGGATAAAGGCTGACTGGAGTCGGCAGTGTGACAGAGAGAGAGTTATGGACAACTGTCCGACACCTGTGTGTGTTTGTCTTTTTGGTTCAGTTTCTCATTAAATATTACGTATATTGTCAAGCCGGTTCTCTCCTCCTCCTTTCCCTCAATCCCTTTACAACCATATTTATAAAGCAAGGTATTTATATGGTACTTCAAAAAACATAATATTGCAATTCAAATTTATTGCAGCCAATGTGCTGTATTTTTAGTGTGCCTATCGACAGCTCAAAGGAATAAATGAAAATGTTTTATATTAATTAGATTGTCCGTGTGTTTATAGACGGGTCATGAAACCTGGTGCATTGTGAATAAATGACCAAGTGTTACTTCAAAGCATTTAAATTGCTTATGTGGCTGAATTGATATTTTGTAATTTTCTCTTTCAGGCTGTGAAAATCTGCAACAACATGCTGTTAGCGATTGGCATGATTGGAACAGCAGAGACCATGAACCTCGGAATTAGGTGAAGGTGTGTGTGTGTGTGTGTGTGTGTGTGTGTGTGTGTGTGTGTGTGTGTGTGTGTTCTTTTATCAAATTACAGGCCTTAAAGTTATGCTTAAAATAATTTTCGAAAGATGATCACTTTGTTATTTGGCAAAAATATTGACAAATGGCTATAACAACAGTGATTTTTTCCATTTTATAGTATGCCTTTTTGCCACTTGTTATTGATACAATAACAGAGAAAACATAAATGACAGGGAAAACACCAGATTGAAACTTGTGTCACTCGCATGAACAATACAGCTCAATGTGTAAAGCTCGAGACCAGGGATTCCAAACATTTTGGTCAACTGAACCCCAATGACAAATTATTTCCTTGAAGTGTTATTTTAAGTAAAGTTAACTTGTTCACTTTCTGATATATTTTTCAAATATTTCTGTTTCTTATTCTTATTACATTTAAATGTAAACATTGATTGATTAAATGTAACTTTTTATTTAATTTAATTCACTATTGGCATTTCTATTACAATCTCACAAGCAGCACCCTGCAGTTCCATCACAAACAACAAAGGGTTCAAGAAAACCCTGCACTTGGCCATGGCTCTTCTTTAAAGCAAAGGGATTTAAAAGGAATGGATCAATCAAAATGAAAATTCATTCATTTACTTACCCTCATGTCATTCCAAACCCATACGACTTTCTTCCGTTAAACACAAAAATTTGTCACAATGTTAGGGACTGACAGTCTCAGTCGACATTCACGTCAATTGTATTAAGAAAAGAAGCATCTTATCAACATTTTTACAAAATTGCTCCTATTGTGTAAGAAAGAGTCATGATTTTGGGTGAACTAGCCCTTTAAGTCTGTGTCTATGTTCCAAAAGTAAAGGGATAGTTGAAAATTCTCTCAAGATTTACTCACCATCCTGTCATCCCAGATGTGTATGACTTTCTTTCTTCTGCAGAACACAAAAGATCTTTAGTGCCAAAGTTCTGAAGCTCCAAAATCCACATAAAGGGAGCATAAAAGTAATCCATATGACTCCAGAGGTTAAATCCATGTGTTCAGACACACTTTGATAGGTTTTGGTGAGAAACAGATCAATATTTGTAATTTTTTTACCATAAATTCTTCTCCCTTCCAGTAGAGTGCGATATGCATGAAGGATGTGAATCAGAATAAGGCGAATGTGAAAGTAAAGTGGAGTAGGGTTGTCATGATACCATAATCATATCTTACAATACTATACCAGCTAAAGTATCATGATACCACAGATAGTGTGTCATAGTGGTTCTTAGAAACTAGCCATTCCACTTGTTGCTCCGGAAGTGGTGAAAATAACTGATGGATGAACTGAGAGAAGGCTCAAATGGACTAACTTGTTTCCTAATACATTCTTAATTTGATGTGTAAAAAAAAACCTTTGCCGCATCAAAACAGCCAGTTCAAACGGCAACGGCTTGAAACCTTTATTCCATTATTTCTGTGATTATTTGAATGTTGGTAACATAAAAATACAGATATTGAAATGTGTAATTGTTTTGAGCAACTTTTTCATTATTACAACCGCTTCAGCCCCTCTCTCCTGGATTTTGTTAACATAAAGCATTTAGGTTTAATGAAGTGGCACTAACTCATGTATGTGCTGTAGAAGCAGTGGGATGTGTCTGAAGGTGTTTAATAAGGTTGCTGGTGTTTCCCCCTTTGGCTTGAAATCTTTATAGATATTCATGGCAGATGGGTTTTCCCAGTCTCATCAGTCAAAACCCCAAATAATTCAAAATCTCATGAATCCCAACCCGGTCTCATGAAAATGTTTATAAATTTTACGAGTTGGATATTTTGTATGATTTCAGTGCAGTCGTACGATATCATACGAATTAGCCAAATTAAGAAAAGTCATATGAATCCTTACGATTTCGCCTTGAGAGTTTGTAGTTAAATCCATATAATCCATTAGGAGACACGACCGACAAATTAACACACTGGGATTCAGACGTGTGTGTTTGAAGCATGGGAAAACCACCCATTGAAAAATAAACAATACCATATAAGGGGCCAATTCTAAACAGCATTTTGCACTCTTAAAGGGCACTGCGTGAAGGGGACGTCACATTTTTTATGTTATTGCAGACATAGGTCTGATTCAAATGAAGGTTTTAGTGAAAATAATATTTACAACTGCACATACAACATAACTTACGGTACTACCGTTTAAAAAATTCTTTGGCACCGCCAGTATTTTGAAGCTTTAGTATTGCGATACTACCGTAGCACCGGTATACCATGCAACCCTAAAGTGAAGATTGAGTGTGAAGGGAGAATTTATAGTAAAAAAGGTCTTAAATATTGATCTTTTTCTCACCCACACCTATCATATCGCTTCAAAAGACATGGATTTAACCACCATAGTTGTCTGGAGTACTTTTATGCTGCCCTTATGTGGATTTTGGAGCTTCAAAATTTTGGCACCTATTCACTTGCATTTTGAGGACCTGCAGAGCTGAGAAATTCTTCTAAAAATCTTTGTTTATGTTCAGCAGAAGAAAGTAAGTCATACACATTTAGGATGGCATGAGAGTGAGTAAATGATGAAATAATTTTCCTTTTTGGGTGAACTATCCCTTTAAGTGTTCCGAAAAGATTTCTTCTCTTAGTCTTTACAGATACTAAATACACATCTCATATCTATTCATATTTACTGATTATGACGCAAATGAAGCCATAGAATTGTAGCGCTTACGAAGTGATGTCATCCCTCTTCTCTCGAATATCAGGAGTGTGTAGGCACATGCACACTTATATAGACTTATCCAGACTCATTGAGACACCTTGGGTTCTAGGCTATCATAAATCTCCCATGCTGCACTGCAGCCATTCTCTCATGCAGCAAACCTCGTGTAGGGAATGTAAAGAGGATATGCGTTTGGCTTATTTGAAGATATTATAATTTTCTCCTTTCATCGGAAAGGAAGGGTGCACTCGGAAAGAATAACTCATCTCTCACTATGGAGGATTATTTATATTTTTTCACCCTTCACATTGTACCTTTTGTACTTTCTGTTCTTTTTTCATCACATGTAATTTTTTTTTTTTATTATTACTTCTTTCTTTTTCTTTCTAATTTAGTCATCTCAGAAGAAGCACTGGGTATCTTTAGCCATGCGTGATGTTTCGTTTGGTAAAGAAGTGTCAGCCCCCCCTACTGTCTCTCTCTCTCTCTCTCTCTCTCTCTCTCTATCTATCTATCTATCTGTCATCACTTATGCATGCATATGCTGCTGTCTACTCTTTAAAAACAGTAGCTGCAAGCATGAATGAGCCCTGTTTTTAATGATGCCTGTGTTCTCACATACATGCAGAATAGAGATTGAAAAGCCTTTGAAATTTATTGTTCATCCACTATACAAGTGCACACACACACAGCCTGTGTACAGATGTTAAAAAGATAATTGACATTTGTTATTAAACTGGTTTGTTGCCTCTTAAAAACATTAATAAAATTGTGGGCTCTGTGTGTTTGCTTGTAAGAGTATGTGTTTACAGCTTAATCCTGAGAGCACCAAGGTTTGATGAAGATGAAATGAGAACAAGCATAGTTTATAAAGATAAGTCTTTAAAAAAAAAAAACGGCCCCCTTCTAATGCAGTGATCAAACGCCTCTAGTTTATTTCCTCTCCTTTTACTGCAGTTTACTCATCCCGCTTAAATAGACTCGCCCATCTGTTTTTGCTTTCACTGCTGTTGTATTAACCTGTGCACACTTTACAGTTGTAGTCAGAAGTTTACATACACCTTAGCCAACTACATTTAAACTCAGTTTTTCTCAATTCCTGACATTTAATCGTAAAAATCATTCCCTGTCTTAGGTCAGTTAGGATCAGTATTTTAAGAATTTGATATGTCAGATTAATAGTAAAGAGAATTATTATTTCAGCTTTTATTACTTTCATCACATTCCCAGTGGGTCAGAAGTTTACATACATTTTGTTAGTATTTGGTAGCATTGCCTTTAAATTAATTAACTTGGGTCAAACGTTTTGGGTAGCCTTCCACAAGCTTCTCACAATAAGTTGCTGGAATTTTGGCCCATTTCTCCACAGAACTGGTGTAACTGAGTCAGGTTTGTAGTCCTCCCTGCTCGCATACACTTTTTCAGTTCTGCCCACAAATTTTCTATCGGATTGAGGTGAGGGCTTTGTGATAGCCACTTCAATACCTTGAGTTTGTTGTCCTTAAGTTATTTTGCCACAATTTTGGAGGTATGCTTGGGGTCATTGTCTATTTGGAAGACCCATTTGCGACCGAGCTTTAACTTCCTGGCTGATGTCTTGAGATGTTGCTTCAATATATCCACATAATTTTCCTTCCTCATGATGCCATCTATTTTGTGAAGTGCACCAGTCCCTCCTGCATCAAAGCACCCCCACAACATGATGCTGCCACCGCCATGCTTCACAGTTGGGATGGTGTTCTTCTGCTTGCAAGCCTCACCCTTTTTCCTCCAAACATAACGATAGTCATTATGGTCAAACAGTTCAATTTTTGTTTCATCAGACCAGAGGACAATTCTCCAAAAAGTAAGATCTTTGTCCCCATGTGCACTTGCAAACTGTAGTCTGGCTTTTTTATGGTGGTTTTGGAGCAGTGGCTTCTTCCTTGCTGAGCAGCCTTTCAGGTTATGTCAATATAGGACTCGTTTTACTGTGGGTATAGATACTTGTCTACCTGTTTTCTCCAGCATCTTCACAAGGTCCTTTACTGTTGTTCTGGGATTTATTTGCACTTTTCGCACCAAACTACGTTCATCTCTAGGAGACAGAATGCATCTCCTTCCTGAGCAGTATGATGGCTGCGTGGTCCCATGGTGTTTATACTTGCGTACTATTGTTTGTGCAGATGAACTTGGTACCTTCAGGCATTTTGAAATTGCTCCCAAGGATGAACCAGACTTGTGGAGGTCCACAATTTTTTTTCTGAGGTCTTGGCTGATTTCTTTTGATTTTCCCATTCTTTAGAAGCTAGGCCTTAAAACACAGGTGCACTTCCAATTTAGTACACCTCCTATCAGAAGCTAATTGTCTAAAGGCTTGAAATCATTTTCTGGAATTTTTCAAGCTGCTTAAAGGCACAGTTAACTTAGTGTATGTAAAAGTCTGACCCACTGGAACTTTGATATAGTCAATTAAAAGTGAAACAATCTGTCTGTAAACAATTGTTGGAAAAATTACTCGTGTTATGCACAAAGTAGATGTCCTAAACGACTTGCCAAAACTATAGTTTGCTAATATTAAATCTGTGGAGAGGTTAAAAAATTAGTTTTAATGACTTCAACCTAAGTGTAAACTTCTGACTTCTGCCACATTTTCACGAGGATCTTTTGAACGTGTTAGGTTTCTTTCATGTTAATATAATGTGCAAATGATTTGGATAATGTCCATAGGAGCAGAGCGTGTGTTATACAATTATGTTTATTATTTTAACTGGGAAGGCACCTCCCCTTCACACCTCCTAGATATGAACACACAAACTCTCTCTCTTTCTCTGATTGCTTTTGCTGAGAGAGTGATTTGTGTTGTAGCAGAGAAGCCAGGTTGCAGTTGAGGCGGTAACCTTTTCAGTCACTGACCCAGAACGTGCGTATGTGTGTGAGAGTGTGTGTGTGAGCGTGAGCTGGGGGAGGGGAGGGAGACGATGTTGAACATATGTCACCAGTTGTCCCCAAGAGACCGAGAGACACAGACATAAAGAGGGAAAGTGATTGATATGGGTTCAGTCAGTGGGCTGTTTACAGACATTAAAACCACCCAAAAACAACTGTCAAATGACAGGGTAGCACAACAGCTTGCTCACACACACACACACACACACACACACACACACACACATACTTACACATAATTGAGATTAGAATTTCCAAAACAGTCTGTAAAATGGGATGGACGGTGTCATAGAAAGGGGAAAGAAATAGCACTTTTATTCACAGCCGTATGTTCTTGTCTCTTAATTATTGCATAGATTTATAAAAGTCTGTGAGCGTTTGTGTGTATGTGAAGGCACGGTCCCCTGAATGAGAGACAGGTGGGGTTACTGTATAACTGCTCTTAAACACCCATCATAGTTTAATAGACATAAAACAGCTAAAAAGCGCACTTTACTGTCTTACCACCACTACCACTCCAGCATGTGTTGATCAAGTCACGCTTGTTATGGTTATTTATGTTCTTGTTAAAACAAGAGATGGCAACTCTTTGCCCAGTTACACATCATCCCTAGATTTCCCTCTTCTTCTCTTTGTAATCATTTTCTTTCAAATTAGCTTTCTTTGTCAACTGCCTCCCAATTTTTTTGTCCCTGGTAAACAGTCTGCTATCTGTCAGTTTTATGTTGTTGTTCTTTATTAGTGGTCTTTGCCAAGACAAGTATAATTGTTGCTCATACTCAGGGTTAACAATTCAAACAAAAGTATAAAACTTCAGCATGTAACTCGTCTCGCACCATTTGTTTTACAGACATGATTCATGAAAGGTACCTCAAATCGGATGGCTTGTTGAGGAATGGTGTGCTGTTACATTTATTTTGTGATCTGTTTTAGAATTTCCATTTGGTGGATGATAAAACAAATTAAAGAAATTCCTGAGATATGCATTGAAGAAGGGACCTGGGGTTGAGCTCTTTTGGCCTATGTCGGCCAGTAAGAAACCACAAAGCAATGGGCTAAGAACCACTCAGAACATCTTGGAAACCATCCATATCACCCTTGCATTGAGGTGCCAACTTTTGCATGGGCAAGCACCGTTCACATTTTCGTCAGAAAATGTAATCTAATTTAGTTAGTTACTTAATCAGTTTTCTGCTGCTGTTCTTTATTATACAATGTTATTTGGGTGCACAATCGACTATAATGGAGTTGAAGCAGCAAAACCCATTTCAGTCAGCTCTACTTTAAATGCAGCACTGAAATCACCCCTGTTACTCTTACATGGGGACAGATTGGTGGGGGCGAGATAATAAGACAGCTGCTTGTGTCAGAGTTTTATTACCCCTGCATTTGTGTGTGTTTGTGTGGAACAACAAGCAAGAGAGAAGAAAATGATGAACTGCGGCTCCTGTTAAATATCAATACTGTATAATCCAAGTCCTTTTTCCACAAAGGAATGAGTTGATCCTAAGCCTTAAGGTCAGCAGTCTTTTTGACCTCTGCCCTTTGATCTCTTCCTATCTCTCACTTGTTCAGACTGGGTTTGGATCCAAAGCTTCTGGCAAAGATTCTGAACATGAGCTCAGGGCGATGTTGGTCCAGTGACACATACAACCCTGTCCCGGGTGTCATGGAAGGAGTGCCGTCTGCAAACAACTACCAGGGAGGATTTGGCACTACTCTAATGGCTAAAGTAAGCAAAAGGGTCATTTCTTTTCAACCCAACCAGGGGTCCCACGCTCACAATTTAGCTTTTAATGATTTATAAACTTGTAAAAAGAAATGCAAAAATGCTAAAATCAGTTATCAAAGCCAAAGTATTAAATGCAACAGATCAATTTGTACTGAGCAGAGGATAGTGGATTTTACTGATACTGATAACTAAGGTGGTGGAAAGGGCCGATAACCGATTAATCAGCCAATAGTTTAAAATAACTTCTTAGTCTTTCCATACTGTGATGGCCGGGTACAGACATGGAGGCTACAAAAGTCCAAAATAAATAAAATCAGATGCAGTTTACTAGTCAACCAAAATAACAATAATTATCAGAAAAAAATTTGGTGCATAACTAGGGATTTTTATCTATAAACAAGCCTGTAACACACCAGGGACTCTTATTTTGCAATGACAGAGAGTTGGCTCCATTATAATGCTCTACTGTATATTTAAGTATTTGCCAAATTAAGCCTTTTATAGCCTATATATTCACCAGATTTAGAGTTTTGTATATATATATATGTGTGTGTGTGTGTGTGTGTGTGTGTGTATATATATATATATATATATATATATATCACCAGATGATAATGTTTGATGAATAATTAGGTTTATTATTATTATCATAAGATACTGTATGAAGTTGTAGACATCATACATGTGTTAAAGTGGCACATTTCCATATAGTTGCAGTTTTCTTTCTATGCCCTTGCTTCAATTTAGAACACTTGATTATGTAATTAAAATAACAAAATATGCATTGAAGTGAGGATAAAAAAATGGATGAATAGTGTTGATGAAAGATTTAGATACAGCAAATTCCAATGTAATTGTTTTTATTTCACATCTAGAGGCCACTATTAAACTGTAGAACCAAGCCATTCTAACTGTAGAATCCTCACTGGCCACTGAGGAATTTAAAAAAAATATCGGCAACTATTGGAAAATATTTTTTTCTGATAACAGATAGTTCCAAAAAGCAACTATTGGCACCAATTAATTGGTAAAACCGATATTGTCTGCCTTTATTACTGAGTAATTATGTTGTAGAGGGGGTCAAAATTACAATTTTGCCTATGAATTTGGATCAAAACTGGTTAAAAAATTACCTTAGAAAGATGACAGTGTCATTATTTTATTTTTACACAAAGATAGGGAGATCTATTACTAAAATCGGCTAACTTCAGCACCCCTTGTTGTATTTTATGTCAGTGGATTGAGTCCAAAAATTTGAAAAATACTTTTTTTTCATGCAACTGCAGAAGTATTAAAGATATCTTGATATCCTTTTATATTTTGGTTCAGAATAAACTTTATTTTTGGTATCTTTATCATTTTTAAGGCTCTATATGATTAAATCCCAGAGATATGAGGCTCTCAATGTGGTGCCATGCATATATACAGTTGAAGTCAGAAGTTTACATACACTTAGGTTGAAGTCATTAAAACTAATTTTTTAACCACTCCAGAGATTTCATATTAGCAAACTATAGTTTAGGCAAGTCGTTTAGGACATCTACTTTGTGCATGACATGAGTAATTTTTCCAACAATTGTTTGCAGACAGATTGTTTAACTTTTAAATGACTATATCACAATTCCAGTGGGTCAGAATTTTACGTACACTAAGTTAACTTTGCCTTTAAGCAGCTTGGAAAATTCCAGAAAATGATGTCAAGCCTAATTTAGCTTCTGATTGGCTAATTGGAGTCAAATGGAGGTGTACCTGTGGATGTATTTTAAGGCCTACCTTCAATCTCAGTGCCTCTTTGCTTGACATCATGTGAAGATCAAAAGAAATCAGCCAAGACCTCAGAAAAAAAATTGTGGACCTCCACATGTCTGGTTCATCCTTGGGAGCAATTTCCAAACTCCTGAAGGTACCGCGTTCATCTGCACAAACAATAGTACGCAAGTATAAACACCATGAGACCACGCAGCCATCATACTGCTCAGGAAGGAGACATATTCTGTCTTCTAGAGATTAACATAGTTTGGTGCGAAAAGTGCAAATCAATCCCAGAACAACAGCAAAGGACCTTATGAAGATGCTGGAGGAAACAGGTAGACAAGTATCTATATCCACAGTTAAACGAGTCCTATATCGACATAACCTGAAAGGCTGCTCAGCAAGGAAGAAGTCACTGCTCCAAAACCGCCATAAAAAAGCCAGACTACAGTTTGAAAGTGCACATGGGGACAAAGATTGGAGAAATGTCCTCTGGTCTGATGAAACAAAAATTGAACTGTCTGGCCATAATGACCATCGTTATGTTTGAAGGAAAAAGGGTGAGGCTTGCAAGTTAAAGAACACCATCCCAACCGTGTTGTGGGGGTGCTTTGTTGCAGGAGAGACTGGTGCACTTCACAAAATAGAAAGCATCATGAGGAAGGAAAATTATGTGGATATATTGAAGCAACATCTCAAGACATCAGCCAGGAAGTTAAAGCTCAGTCGCAAATGGGTCTTTCAAATGGACAATGACCCCAAGCATACCTCCAAAGTTGTGGTAAAATGGCTTAAGGACAACAAAGTCAAGGTATTGGAGTGGCCATCACAAAGCTCTGACCTCAGTACGATAGAAACATTTTGGGCAGAACTGAAAAAGCATGTGCGAGCAAGGAGGCCTACAAACCTGACTTAGTTATACCAGTTCTGTGTGGAGGAATGGCCCAAAAATTCAGCAACTTATTGTGAGAAGTTTGTGCAAGGCTACCCAAAAAGTTTGACCCAAGTTAAACAATTTAAAGGCAATGCTACCAAATACTAACGAATTGTATGTAAACTTCTGACCCACTGGGAATGTGATGAAGGAAATAAAAGCTGAAATAAATAATTCTCACTACTATTATTCTGACATTTCACATTCTTAAAATACTGATCCTATCTGACCTAAGACAGGGAATATTTTCTACGTTTAAATGTCAGGAATTGGGGAAAACTGAGTTTACATGTAGTTGGCTAAGGTATATGTAAACTTCTGACTTCAACTGTATATATATATATATATATATATATATATATATATATATATATACACACATTTTTAATAATCAAAAACCAAATGTGACACATTTTATGAAGCTAGTGTGGTGTAGAAGTGAACTCCGACTTTTGAACCCCACTGTATATATAATTACTACCTATTTCATAGAAAATAAGAGGATAACAATGCTCTCTGTCCACAGGATCTTGGTTTGGCCCAGAACACTGCTACCAATACACGAACCCCAATTCCTCTTGGCTCCTTGGTGCATCAGATCTACCATGTCATGTGTGCCTGTGGCTATGCTAACAAAGACTTTTCCTCCGTCTTCCAGTTCCTACGAGAGGAGGGGGTACAGTAAGCTTGTGTAACCCAATACCTGTGAAAGTGGCCCAGACTCTGTATGAGCAAAATGGACATTGTGATCATCTGGCTTAGAATTTATATGCATGTCTATTTTGAAAGAAATATTGTGTGTCCAATACTTCTGTGTTAGGTTGTAGCCTGATGCTGATGAAAACGGTAAAGTCAAAGTTCATCTAAATTTAAAAGCTCCTAATTTAATGAGACTGTCACGTCTGATCCTATACCTCTTAAACTCAACCTCAAACTCCACAGCTTCTGTTTTAATTAGTTCTTCACAAGTTTGTATGACTTGTTTAAACTGTTACTCTGATATATAACCTTTCTTGAATCAAATGGTTATCTGCAAATGTTTATACATACAGTCCATTTTTTTTTTCTTCCATTTCATTGGAAGAGAATAATCCTACTTTGCCTGCATTGGGCAGACCCAGTGGGGGCTTTTCGGTTGTGAGCCTAGATTGATTTTGGGTCTTGACTCATTAAAAGCTGCTGAAAATGGATCTGTTACTTATCTTTTAGGGATCTTTAAGACATACTTCATCCCTGTCAGTTTTGCTTAAACTGAATCCATACTTTTAATTAGAAAAAAGCCGCAAATCCCATCTGGAGTTTGCACTTTTTACATGAAAACTGACTATTTTACACTAGAGAGTAACAGTTTACATATTTATAGTTTGTGGTTTTCATCTTCCTTTTAATTGATTCCAACCATCATTTTTCTAATTGTCTCTGTTTCTTTGGCCACTAAACAAAGGGCTTTAAGCCCCCCTCCCCAGTGTGTAGGCACATACCTGTATGTTTATTTGTAATGCTGTATTGAGAGCAGTGTTAATAGTCTCTGCTAAATGGAGGTCTGTTGAGACTCACTCTAAAAAGAGACAGATGCTATCTGTGTGCTAGGCACACACTCTCACCCAAGACTCATGTTGTGTCCTCTATACAAAAATGTTATAAAAACTTTTTTCTCAATAAAGAGAAAAGTAAACACCTAACTGAGTTATGAGCTGTCATCTTTTAAGCAGTATGTCTTCCTTTATGCCATGTATTACCTTCTTCTTTATTACTGATCTTTATGTATGTTAAATTAGCCTGTTTGTGTTTAATGTCTGTTTGAAGAAATGTTCTTGGATCAGTACAAGTTGAGCTCAAAAAACAGAATTCATAGCGTAATGTTGATTACCACAGAACATAATTTTGACTCGACCCTCGTTTCTTAAAAAAATAGTAATAATAAATTGCGGTTACAGTAAGGTACTAACGATGGAAGTGAATGGGGCCAGTACATAAACATTAAAATACACATTGCCATAATACATAATCATCATATGTGTTATCATGATTTTAGTGTGATAAAATTTGAGTTCTACATGATTTTGGTGTAAAAAAAAAATTGCTTACAGGATTTACCAGCAACGAAGTTGTA
This sequence comes from Myxocyprinus asiaticus, assembly GCF_019703515.2. Lineage (NCBI taxonomy): Eukaryota > Metazoa > Chordata > Actinopteri > Cypriniformes > Catostomidae > Myxocyprinus > Myxocyprinus asiaticus. Next base: position 13,325,161 of record NC_059373.1, on the reverse strand, counting down.
ATATTCAATATAATTTTACACAGATATGGTTGGTTAGCGGTTTTATCACTAAAATCATGTTAATACATACTGTACAACTTGTACGTCTTGAAGCTATACTTCTGAAAAAGTGAGTATTTTAACATTTAAGAACTGACCCCATTCACTTCCATTGTAAGTCTTTACTGTAACTGCGATTTTTGCTTTTTTTTTTTTTTTTTTTAAATGAGGTACGAGTCAAAATTATATTTTGTGGAAATCAACATTAGGTTGAAGGTTGTGTTAGGTAAGGACATGTTGGCCGCTTTCAGGTTCACAGGTCAATATAGGATAGCTAGAACATGCAAACCAAAGATTTATGGTTATAAAAGGAGATGTAATTATAGTCTAGATTGTTTACAAAATGAGAAGGAAGGTTGTAGTAACATTTAATTAGGCTACCTGTGTTCCCTGTATGTGTGTCTTCTCCCTGCCCTCCTTAGTTGGCTTTGCTGATGTCGGGATTGCTCTTCCAGTCTCTGTGGCCTTCTTGCTTTTCCATTGTTCTGTTAAAAAAGCTCTCCAGACACTGAACCCTATATGCACACACACACACAAACACTCACAGTCACACTCTTCAAATGATGCCCTTATTTCCATCATCGCAATCAGAAACCCCCCAAAACAGGCTTTTTCCCTTTAATTGTGTTTTTGGTATTTCATTTTGTGTGTTTTTATTATTCCAGCAGTTATGTTTGTGTCTGTAGACAGCCTCAGACAGGCAAACCCAGTATGAACTAGCGCAGAGGTCGCTAAAACTGCTCTTATGCTCAACTTTTAATTATAGGTCTTAATTTTATGACCAATGCTCGTGATGTGCAGTTATGTGGCTGTAGTCTCAGACAATCCTACACACTGTAAGTGCACTAATTGTTTAACTGTGACTGCTGGTTGTTAACTAGGATCTTAAAGGCTGTATCTGTTTAATCATGTGTTCAACTGAATATGCAGGTGGCTGGCAATGTGATCTCATGAGAATTTGTATGTATTCTTAGGTAAAGTTTGGTTCTAGCAAACGTACATTCTTTTACGCTTGCATAGACACCGAAACATACAATATTGATGTATTGACAGCATCTAAATGTCATCATTTTACATATTAACACCTATAGAAACGTACAAATGTTTACGTGTACTGTTTGAATTGATTAATATTGAATATTTTATAGAATTAATTGGTTAATTACATTTAATTTATAATAAACGAGATTAGTTAAATGCCATCATTTTTATTTAATGCAGTTAACATTATAATATGACATTTTAATGGTTTCATTCAGTTATGTGTGATATCTGCAGCCCTATACATGTTTTAAAGGATTATATCACTTTAACCAAGACTGCACTTTAAAATGTTAAAATGAATAAAACTCTGTAATCATTTAATCATTTATTAAGCATTTAATTTTATTTTTGTTTGCCATGGGACACAAAAGGAGTTCCCAGAGTAAGCCAAAAAGCTAAATAAACCAGAAAAAAACACCATAAAACAATAATAAAATTAATCCATAAATTTGTTAGCTATAATCCAAATCTTCAGACTGCTTTCTGTGAAGAACAGACCCAAATTCAAGCCTTTTATTGAACGATCTCTGTCTTCATCCACCGCAGCACCGTCATACCCGCTGCATCCATCAACATGCCTTTCGTTTTCAAAATTCAAAAATTGCCGCCTCAAGCATTACGATTACGTCAAATGCTCACTGGCTCTCAAGTTTCTTGTGACCGTTTTCGACATGCCATATTCTACAGTGTATATGTTTAAATAAGAAATGACAGCGCCGTTATGGAGTGCATCAGGAGAAGATTTGCAGCGATTAATAATTTAAATTCCACTCTCCACCTCACACAGTGCTATTGTATGCCGTCAGGGAGCATATCGAATGCAGCGCATCGCCCTTTGGACTACATTTGTACTGAATTTTTCCATTTTTCGGAATATATTATTGTGATTAAATTGATCTGCCTGTTACGTATTTTATATGCTTAATAAATGGGTATGTTTAGGTTTAGGAGTAGGTGTGGGATTAGCGGCTGTAATATATATAAATGAATATATTGTAACAAAAATCATTGCTACTGTACATTAATCTACTTGTTACGTGTTTTTATATTGTTGAAATGTGGTTTTGTTTAAAGGTTGGGGTAGAGTTAAGGGATCTAAGATATCTATAAAACAGTAAAAATGTACAAATATATTTATAATTGATTCGTGTATTTAAACATATTTGTAATGGATCCGTCAAGATTTTAAGTTTCTAAAGCTGTAAATACGTATAAATGTTTAAGTTTTAGGTGCTTTCAAACGTCTATATTGTACAGTTTAGTGTCTATCAAAATGTATTATGTAAAATGTATATGTTTAAATATTACATATATTAACATACAAATAGCTACATATATTAATGAGATCAGGCTGGCATGTGTGCTAGCTATACTAGATGGTGAATAGTAGCGCTCTGATTTCTGAACATGCATGATTTTACACTTATTATGCTTAAGCTGGCAACGCATAAGGTCTTGTAAATGAACAGTTAAAGCATAAACCGATCGCACACCTAGATTTTTGCCCATAACCCCCATTTAGTGTAAACACCTTTGCCCACATTCTTACCAGCTTATGCAATGTACGCAAGCAATAAATGTTTGTGTTTTGACGTCAAAAGTGGAAAATAACCTCATGATTTTAAATCTCATGTAAATGCGTTTTTCTTGCATTGTCAGATTATTTTCAAAATGCTGATTGCAGGTAGTTATCAGCGCAAGCGTGTAGATTTGGCTTGAACATTGGGGGGGTTACAGTGTGAAGAATTTACATGTTTCCATTGATCATTGTATAAATACAATGGGGGGGGGGGGTTGGGGCGGGTGTTGTACTTGCTTGTTTTGATTATTGGGGGGTGGGGGGGTTACCTTCCCCCATCCCCCCTGGAATCTATGCTCCTGTATCAGCATATTGATGAGTATGTAAACACACTTTTAAATGGATTCTGTATTGATTGTCATGAATTTAGGCAACATCCACACAAATATGTTTTTTTTTTTTGAAAACGCATTAATCTCGCTATGTTTACACCTCTCATCCAAACTAGAACGCCGTTTTCCTCTACCGAAAAGGGAAACTATCGAAAGCGCTCTCAATGACCGCATACTTTGGAAAACAATGACGTTACGAAACTAAAAACAGAGGTTTCCAACTTAAACGGTTTAGTGTGGACGTGACTTAAGTTTACGTAGAGATATTAGAGCCATAGTCTGGTTTACATGATCAAATTATAGACCACAGTGTTCGTAGTCCAAATACTATTTCTTTGAAGTTAAAAGCAATGTGTAAACATCTGTAGTACATACTGTTAGGAAACAATGTACAAGGTGAAAAATGATATTTCATTTTATGTCACCTATAATTAATTAATTACTTGAGCTACAGTCATTAGGAATCCCTTGATCGTTTCAAATAAAGCTGTTTAATTTGTATGCTTTTTAGACAAATGGTTTTTGAAGGTTATGTTTGTGTAAAAGTTGTAACCAAACAGAGACCTAGTGTAAGTAGCAATAGACTTATGGATGGGCCATGAATAGACGTCATTAGCTACCCAGACAATGTGCTGTCCAGTCTGACCTTGGTGAAAAACTACAACTGTTGAGCGTCAGTCATGTTGAGTGTGATTCATATTTGGGTTTTAATTTATCCATGTTTACAAGGGGAATGCTGGGTGCTGTGGCTTTCTCATTAACAGGACATGAAAGGAGCTGTAAAGAGAGCAGCGGTGAAACCGGCCCACACTGACGTCTGTACGCCACAGTATCTCGCACAAACATGGACATACAGACTCTTAAGATGGGCCTGGACTCCCATCCACTAAAGAGGTCATAACTATCTTAAGTGTCTCAACCCATCTAGCCAATCAATCCATTTTAGACATGCAAACTGAGATCTGTTGATGCATAATTTAGGCCTTGTACAGTTGCTACCTTCTCAGAAAATAATCACACAAAAATATACTCAGGGTTGGGAGGGTTACTTTTGAAATGTATTCCACTACAGATTACAGAAAACATGCTGTAAAATGTAATTTGTAACGTATTCTGTTAGATTACTCAAGGTCAGTAACGTATTCTAAATACTTTGGATTACTTCTGCAGCACTGGTAGATTTTTTCACTTGTTTTGACTATAAAAACTCTGCCAGTACAGTAAGACAAAATACACATGTTAAAAATACATTCTCTGAAAAACCTAAATATCTTATGCAGTGTTGTTTCTAAAACAAGATAAATCAAATTGATCTTGTTTCAAGGATTTTTAGATATTTTTACAGGAAAACAATAAAAAAATTATTATCAAGAATACGATTTTTGCTCTAATATCAAAGGTCTTACTAGAAAAAAATAAATTATGATCCAACGTGAATTTTCTTGATAACAATAATATGATCGTGCCTGGTAACGTGCATGTAAAATGGCTAGAAATAGCATTTTAGCTTAGCATAAAGCTGACAATTTACACAAGGATTATTTCTATTTCTTCTGCTCCAAACTTACTTCAAACTTACTTCTCTGTCTGCTCGTATGAATGTAACACATCATAAGAAAGTGTTTCACTGCTGTTCAAATGCACTTTGGATCGCATCATTTATATGTATAAATGTTTTCCATCTGAAAGGACTAAATATTAAATGAAACAAATGACAATAAAATGCAAAGTAATCTCTTCAGTAATCAAAATACTTTTTGAATGTAACTGTATTCTAATTACCAATGATTTAAGTTGTAACTGTAGTGGAATACAGTTACTTATATTTTGTATTGTATTGTGAGCCCACTAGAATCCTGCGGTTGGCTAAGGAACGTTGCCTTGTTGTACCAACACAAAGTGGCACCAAAACACTTTCCCGGACTTTCGGCTTCATCATACCACGTTGGTGAAATGACCTTCCCAACTCCATCCGTGAAGCTGACTCACTTTCTGTCTTCAAAAAATTGCTAAAAACACATCTTTTCCATGAGCACTTAACCGGTCACTAAAAAAAATAAATAAATAAATAAAAAATAAAAAAAATTGTCCTTGTTGCACTTTAATCTGTTTTGAATACTTTTCTGATGCTAGTGAAAGTTTGTAATATGGCACTTTTCATACCACTGTCTCCTTAAGATGATTCGCTTATGTTTTTCCTCCCTTGTAAGTCGCTTTGGATAAAAGCAACTGTCAAATGAATAAATGTAAATGTAATATTTTGTATTATAAATATGTAATCTCGTTACATGTATTCCGTTACTCCCCAACCCTATATATACTGTTTAAACCTCAGGCCACCTCATTTCACTAAACTGCTTATTCAGATGGAAGTTTACATTGTGTTAAAAATGAAAAAAAAAAACTATTATTCTTATTCTTTAGTATCAAAGTTTCACATGCTTAATCATTAACTTAAAAGTGTATAATAGATTGTGTTTAGACATGGAATTTTGAGTATTTGAATATTCCTTTATTTGTGGCTACTCTGTGTCTAAATGAAAAAACAAAAAACAAAATGAGAATGCTGCTAAAAATACCCCTGTATTTTACCAGTGAAGTATTAAATAGAGTCTCCTTAACAAAAATGTCAAAAAACACAACCAATATCATCAACATTCAATACAAGTTCTAACTTAATCAACAGCATTTGTGGCATAATATTGATTACCACACAAAATAATTTCAATGCATCCCTCCTTTTCTTAAAGATATGGTTCACCCAAAAATTTTAATTCATTCATTGTTTACTCACACCTGTGCTGTTATAACCCCATATGATTTTCTTTCTTTTTCTTAACACAAAGGGAGAAATTGTGAAAAAAAAATTGTGATCAGTGATGTCATACAATGGCAGTTTATGGTGACCACCTCTTCAAGCTTCAAAAGCACACAAAAGTATAATTTAGAAGTCTAATCAATTATTTCATGAGATTTACCATTTTTATAAAAGCATACAGTAAGGTTTGGTGAGAAACAAACTGAAATCTAATGTATTATTTAGTGAAACTCTTGACTGACAGTTGCTCTCCTGTGTGCATTCATGAGACTGCATGCACGAGAGCAGTATCTGTCGTGAGATGAGGCGTTCAAGTGAAAACTCATTTTGTTTATCTATTTTGTTCATCTAATAACAGGTCTGCCAAAGCAATAGTGACAACAGGACACAACTGCACACAAACCTGTCTGAAGAGTTTGTAGTCAAAGAATAGATGCAAAGAATATAGAAATAGAACATTTTTATTTAAAGTCATATTGGGGTTATTGTGAATGGGACCGATTTTGGGAGTTTTTAGGTTGAAATGTGAAGCTTATAATTTTATAAAAGCACTTACATTAATTCTTCAGTTAAAATTAATGTATTATTTAAGCTGTAAAGTTGTTTATTTACTGTAATTGTTTTTTACTTTCATTTTAAGGTTTACAGCGTTACGTTGTCATGGCAACAAAGTTGTAAAATTGGATGTAACCTTACACAGAAAAGGTTAGTAAGCGATTTTATCACATTATAATCATGTTAACACACATATTTTTTTACATCTTGTGGCTATATATTTGAAACAGTGAGTATTGTAACATTTATGGATTGACCCCATTCATTCCCATTGTAAGTGCCTCATTGGAACCCAATTTTGTTTTTTAAAGAAAAAGAGGGATGAGTCTAAATCATTTTGGGGGTAATCAACATAATGGAACAAATGCTGTCACTTGCATTGAACCTGGAGTATTACTCTGAACACATAAGAAACATACCTAAATCTGATGCATGTAATTGTTTCTATTGTAAAAATTATTTAACGTATCCCAGATTAATATGCAGAGTCGACTGTAAATAAGCCATTTGAAGGTTGATTTCACCCTAAATTTTAACAGTGTGGCTCTGTGACACTATCAAAATATTTCTCTTGTTTGTTTGAGCTTGCCCGGCCAGCCTGACATTACAACATTGGCTGGACTAATAGTGTGAGTTTGGGGCGGGACTATCTGTTTGTGCAACCAATTGAAAACAGATTCCAGAGTTTTCTAGAATCTGTTTGAATGATTATTTTTTGCAATTCCATGTGGTTGGGCTAGCAGCGCAGAAGTTACACATTTCAGCTTTACAGAAACAGCATTCCAAAAGCAGCCTGTCAGAGATGTACAGATGAGAAACATTTGTGAGTCAACAACTGCGTTTAGGTAATGCTGATTAATGGAGGGGGGAAAAAACAAGGGATGTAATAGAGGAACAAAGGCGGATGAGCCATTCTGCACCACTGAGAGTCTGCGGTTTTCTCTCATTACATTCCTGTTGCTCAGCCCTTTAAAAGTGCTTAAGATGAATAAGTGTGTGAGATGTACTAGATTAGCTAATTAGTCACATCTCACGACAAATCTGCATATGTACTCATGTTGTGGAGTGGGAGGTCCCTCTCTGTCTTCTTGTGAGTGTGTGTTATGGGGGTCAGGTAGAAAGGCCTACACTAATTGCCCTTTACCCAGTGAATGTGTGTGTATGTAGACTCATTTAGATTCCTCTGTGGTGAGCCCTCAGTTCATTCCACTGTGTTCATTATCATACTCTAATAACTAGAACTGCTGCTTTTACAGAGCGAGATGCATGCGAAAGTGCCTTAGGGGTAGAAGTTGGGTGGGGGCTTCAGGCTAGTGAATCAAGAGCCCTTGATGCATTTTCAGTGTCTTGAAAGGGCAGTCTGTAATTTCAAACAATGCACCACTTGGTGCTATCCAATGAGTCTTGTGTTTCTAAACACATGGGTGCCATCTTTATAGAAATATAGGCATATGCTTTTAATATTTGAAGGCACTTTTCAGATAGTGAGGTAACCTAAAAGGTGCAAGCAATTGCAACAAGGGATCTTAACTAGAGATTATTTAAAGTCTTTCATTTTCTCATGCTTCTTTATATACTTGTACTCAGATTTACAGAGAGCTATTGGGTATAATTCTGTGATCCTAAAATGGGTTTTCTTTAGTGTGCCTTTCCATCGCATTCCTTTTTGTCCTGAGCCTTGGGTTTGTTTTATGCATTATGTGAATCCTTCTCCCTCTCGCTGTCTTGCTCTCACTCCTTGAAACAACCACACCGTCTTTTTCCAGAGCAGCCTGTATTTCTTCTGAGGTTACCTGTGGGTTTTTCTTTGTATCCTGAACAATTCTTCTGGCAGTTGTGGGTGAAATTTTTCTTGGTCTACCTGACCTTGGCTTGGTATCAAGAGATCACAGAATTTTCCACTTCTTAATAAGTGACTGAACAGTACTGACTGGCATTTTCAAGGCTTTGGATATCTTTTTATATCCTTTTCCATCTTTTTAAAGTTCCATTACCTTGTTACGCAGGTCTTTTGACAGTTCTTTTCTGCTCCCCATGGCTCAGTATCTAGCCTGCTCAGTGCATCCACGTGAGAGCTAACAAACTCATTGACTATTTATACACAGACACTAATTGCAATTTAAAAAGCCACAGGTGTGGGAAATTAACCTTAATTGCCATTTAAACCTGTGTGTGTCACCTTGTGTGTCTGTAACAAGGCTATGTAAACTTTTGATCAGGGCCATTTGGGTGATTTCTGTTACCATTATGATTTAAAAAGGAGCCAAACAACTATGTGATAATAAATGGCTTCATATGATCACTATCCTTAAATAAAAGACAGTTTTGTTTGCATGATCAGTCATATTTTCAAAATCAATGCCAAAATTTCACAATTTCTGCCAGGGTATGCAAACTTTTGAGCACAACTGTATATGAGTAATGAGCAATGGCCGTGGATATTTATCACCTTCTCCTGCATGTGTTCAGAGGGTCTTTATTATATTAATTACACTTATTGGAAGAGTGATCATCAACCCAATCAGAATCCATCACATGCTGGTTCCCGTGGTGATCAAAATCCATCGCTAGCCGGTTCCCATGACAATTGGCCTGGTAAATGATGACAGTAGTGTACGGGCTGATAGCACACTGTACCCCATGGGGCGGATCCTGCAAATCTATTTATGATAGCACAAGCTAGGCTAACAGTAGCGTGCTGCTAGCCAGCACTACCTGCCCAAATTCTAGAACAATTCATCAGACAATGCCAGGCTTGGCTCTATTGCTCTGACAAGTTCATTAAAATTCTCCAGTGCTTTTCAAACACAGCAGTGTGGAGATAGCTAATACTTTAGAGTTGTGTGCAGCTGTGTGTCTGTTTTTGGTTCAAATGCTTTCTGAACACATTGTGATACTTGGATAGTCAGAAGTAAACATATCTAATACTGAAATGCTTTCACAAATAATCTCAAGGGTCTATGATATTGCATTTTTTAGTTAAGTACATTTTTCATTGCTGTGACACCCTAGTGGCCTCAGAATGAGCTCAACATTTCCCTGATAATATTTGCTTTATAGTTCTTCTCTTTATTTATTTCAAAATTTAATTTGACAGTCTTTGCGGCTTCTTGTTTGGCAACACTAATTAGATTAGACAACCAGGGCAATCAAGTTGTATAAATTAGGCAATATAACATTGTAATCAATACACCTAAGCATGTCACGTTAACAGCAGAATTCACATTATGGAACTAAAGCTCTTCAAGCTATCATGTCATAATGAAAGAACAACTGTTTCTAATACCACTGCTGCTGCACTTGATGTTTGCTTCATGGTCAATTGACTTGGCAGTTCATCCATGCCTCTGTTAATTGGATGAGGTAAGAGGGAAAGAGATAGAGAGAATGAGAGAGAGAGACGGTGTGGAAAAGAAGGTAAAAAATGTATGCAAGAGAGAGAGAGTGATTTAGCGCTAAAGCGGCATTGATTATCTGTTCACCGTTGCAGCGTTTCTTGGCTAACTCAGCCTCATCACAGCAACACAAACACATAAACAGCCATAACTGGCTCATTTAGAGATGGGAGGAGCCTTTGGATAATGGATCCAGGGATTAGCCACTGTTCTTTAGCAGGGATAACCAATGAAAAGCTGTTTGTGTGGATACAAAAGCTATAGTGAGTGTGTGTGTGTGTTGAATAATGTAATTCTGTTACACATCAGAAAAGATAAGGAGGATAAAGGTGGTCGCAGTGTTGTCATTTGCCGTAGGACGGCTGTATCCTCTCCTTCGTTCTCTCTCCCTTCTCCCACAGCCCCAATCATTTATCACCCCATCATGCACCCTCGATGGGGTGGAACTGGCCGGGGGCTTCTGGGATACAGTGCTGGACAGGGAATGATGGGATAGCATAGTCACAATGTCATCACTAATTCGTCGCTCTCATCCACTGAGCTAAATCTTCATCTATCAGCGAGACCCTGCACCATTAAAGCTGGTGCACACACTTATACACACCCACAGCTCAGTGGAGCATTGGGCTGGGCAGATGGTGTAAATATAGATAGAATTGGTTTGATTGGAATAGAAAAGGCCAGTGCATTCCTGTGTGGCTGTCAGAGGGTAAAGAGGATAGATGGGCAAGGCGGGTGCCCTCTCACTCCCTTTCTACACACACACACACACACACACACACACACACACACAGCTTTTTCTCACTATAAGCTTTATAAAATCTGCACATGTAGAATTCTGTTGAAATTATGCTTTACTGCTTCACCTCAGCTGTAGAACTACATGTGTTCAGTCCTCAATCCTGAAACAGTTAAACACTCCCCACATCAACAGTTCTAGAATAATTAGCTCCCGTGTTATCACAGTGAATATGAAGAATGGCTTCTGAAGGCTTTTCAAGTATTCAGTGCTAGCTCCCTCTGACTAGAGTTGCATGTACAATATTTGATCATCCAGAATCAATTCAAGTCAGGCTGTCAATGTTTCTGTCGGAGAAATGAATCAGTTCTGTCTACAGAATAAAATTTCATTCATAACGGTTGCATTCAGATCATTCACGTGATAATGAACAGTTTAAATGAGGGAATTCTATTAAAAGTTAGCTTATTTGAATTATCAACAGACTATTAAGTAACTGGCTTGATACAAATTCACACACTTTCCCATTATCGGGCCTGTTCTGTAGGTTGAATGTTCTTTGAAGCGACACTGTAGTTTGTGTCAGTAGTGTGTTATGGGATATTATAATTACACAGAATCTAGTATTCACTTTGCTGTACCTCATCAATTCAAAACACAAATTGAAGTATAGAAATTATTTGACCACAAACAGTTAAACAAGTAAAATGCATCATATATTTTAATTTCTTACATTTTGCCTAGCTTACAGTGCTGCACACTCTGGGAGTTCTCACAACCAATTTCTTGAGGTATCTTCCTGGGAGGCTTTTTAAGTAATATTAAAAGGATAATTCACACAAAAATAAAAATTATCTAATCATTTACTCACCCTCATGCCATCCTAGATGTGTATGACTTTCTGTCCTCTGTAGAACACAAATAAAGATTTTTAGAAGAATATTTAAACTCTGTAGGTCATTTCAATCCAAGTGAATGGTAGCCAGACCTTTGAAGCTCCAAAAAGCAGATAAAGGCAACATTAAAGTAATCCATTCAAGTAACCCCCCCCCCCCCCAATTCCATTTGGCTTTTAAGTTATGATTAAAGTTAGATATAGAGGAAGCCCACCAAACAAAGTGGCTTAAGTTTATTTTAAACAAGGTCCCTGATGACATCAACCAGTTTATGCGGCCAGTTTGAGCACAGATCATTTTGTGAATCTGTAACAACGTAACTATGGATAGATGGAGGATTATGAACTACAGTACATTGGACCCGACAGAAGGCCTAAACTGCTGACTTGGTGAGTAAATGTTGTTTTTCATTTTACATGGGAAGAGCGTTTTTACATGCATAATGTATAGAGGTCTTAAAGGCACAGCAACAAACAACGGCACGTTTTGGTGCTGGTGTGAGAAACCTTGAGTGTTACTGTTACTGTATTTTTTCCCTCAAGTGAAAAAAAAAACAAAAAACAGACAGAAATGACCCCTTTGCGTTTTAAAGGTGCAAAGAGACCTCTTTAACTCAGCAATCACACACCTTGTCAGATGTCTAACTGACAGTAATACACACTCTTGTCTAGTGGAGCACCTTGAGGCTCTATCTATTCTCTAAAGCTCATTGATTCTGTCAAACTTCAGATGGAGTGGATTCCACTCAGCCATCTCACTCTCCCCCTTCCTGGCTTTACCACCCATACATGCACACCTTTTTTTCTATCGTTCCATGCATCCATTCCTTCTTCATCTTTCTGTTCTACAATTGCCTTTTCATTCCCTCTCACGCTCTTAAAATCAATATTGATTATTATCTTTTAAGAGCCATGTCTAGTCTGTAGCATAGAGAGATGGAGGTCGGCATTGCTGCATTTTATTTCATATCATCATCATCGTCATCCTTTCTACTGTGCAGGAGTTACTTCTTATCAGTGAGTATAAATTGCAGGAGGAGGGGAGAAAAGAAGGATGTGAGGGAAATGAGAAAAAAGATGACACACAACTTATAGTGCAGCCATATTGATTGCTTTTACGAAGTGAGGAGAGGAAAGGTTATAGGCCTAACTTTACAGGCTAAGTTTCCATTTTAGCCCCATTGCATTTAAATATAATTTTCATCAAGTCAAGCATAATCTTTAAACATACTGAATCTATTCCAGGGAGTAGCCTTGTTTGTGTGTGGTTTGTGTGTGTGTGTGTGTGTGTGTGTGTGTGTGTGTGTGTGTGTACTTTCATGGATGGTGCTCCATCATACTGTTTCTGATTCGTCCATGATTACTATTGACGCTCTGATGATGGACATGAATAAAAATTACTATGATGAGATAAGACTTTTACAAGGCTATCTCTCACCCACCTTTATCACCCAGAATGTAAGTTCCTGTGTGTGTGTGTGGCTCACCACTGGACAGGGCACTCCGAAGAAGACAGAGAATAAGTGTAGAGTGAAATGACAAGGGAAAGAGAGATGGACACTCGTATTCTGTAGTTTTTTTTTTTTTTTTTCCAGCTGTTGCTGATAAAGCTGGTGCAATTTATGCTCATGACACTTTCAAAATCTGAGGTCACACTCAATACCAGTACACCTTATTGTTCAGAATATACTTGATGCCACATTTGTGCATGCAAGTGAACTGTAAATCTGCCTGCGGTGTGTGGTTAGTGTACTTGTCTGTAAAACCCTGTCTGTACTGTTTGAATGGAAATGATATGGCATTTTGTGAAACAACATTTTCCTGTCGGAGAAGGAGAGACGGACAGAGAGGGAGTAAAATAGAAAGAGAGAAACTCGAGGTCAACTGATTGTAGAAAGACCCATAAAAGTTCCATTAACCTGTTCAGAGTTAAGAGCTTGTTCATCTTAGCTACAGACAACTACCACAAACAGAACATCACCATAAAAAACCTAACACACATACACGTTACACTCAGACCCTAGCTATCTTCGGCTTACTTTATCTGGCCAAGCTTAAAGCTTTGCATTTCCTCTGAATGAGTCACAACACAGAGACGCCAGTGTGTGCCAGTCAGTGTGTGTGTTTGTATGTGCATGATTTAATGTGCTTGACTCCCATGCTCAAAGTAAGTGGCTCAATTGCAAACAATGAGTTATTTTTTAAGTTGTTCATTAAAGATGGAAACCCAGATCCACCCTCCTTGCATCCATCCCTCTTTCTTTCATCCCTTGTTTCAAGTTGCAATCCGTTCTCCTTTTCATAAATCTATTCTTAGTCCATTCAAACTCAAATTTCTTAAGATACACTTAGAGACAGGGCCCTTGTTTTATGTTTTTAGTTTACCCATGTGCAGGGTTTCATTAGCTCACTTCAGTCATTTCACTGATATTAAAGGAATAGTTCACCCAAAAATGATCATTTTCTCACCATTATGCTGTCTCAAACTTGTATGACTTTCTTTCTTCTGTGGAACACATACGAAGATATTTTGATAGAGATATGATGTGCATATATCCATACAATACAATGCAAGTCAATGGGGACCAACACTTCCAAGCTCCAATAAACCCCACAAAGGCAGTGAAAAGGTTATCCACATGACTCAAGTGGTTTAATCCATGTCTTCTAAAGCGATATGATTGGTTTTGGGTGAGAACAGACCAAAATGTAAATCCCCTGCACTCTCTTAGGTGCAATCATGATTTGAAGATCGATTACACTTTCTAGGACCCCATTGACTTGCATTGTATGGCTATTTTTACATTGTAGCTACTAATATCTTTGTTTGTGTTCTGCAGATGAAAGAAAGTCCATTACTAGTCAAGTCATTTTTATTTGTGTATTACAATATGCATTGTTATACAAAATGTCTTTAAAAGAAATGTATATATTCCCTCAGTGAGCAAGCCAAAGACAACTGTGGCAGTGGTTGGTGGAGTGTCCCCTGCTGCCTTGCTGGTGTAGGCTTTAGTTGGCTGTGTTTTTATTGTCCATGTATAGCGATGCTGCTTTTGAATGAATGGCGTTGACACTTTTTGTATTATTGTAAGGCTTCATTTCACTTATTCATCTGTTTTATGTGACACCACTGTATGACCGCCTCGCCATATTTGTGACCAAACGATACACCTTTATTATGCTGCATGGTCAGATGTGAAATTTTAAAGTTTGATAAAGTGATACTCTTTACTTACCCAACCAGAAACATTATTTAAAAAAAGTAATTCTTTAAGTGACATATGGCTTCTTTTCGTCAAACCCATGCGACAGTAAAGAAGGGAGAGTGCATGGATAATTGTAACACTTATGGTTTTTTGCTCATTTATTCAAATGTTTGGCCTAAAGCTTTGAAAACTTCACCATAAACATCCTTGACATGTCAATTGTCATTATCTTTGTCAATTACATTTATAACTTAAACATTTTTTATACATTTAAGAGTTTAATACATTTAAACTGGAAATGCATGAAGAACAATGTTAAGTTCATATGCACCCGGACTCTATAATTGCAATTGAGGTATATGATAAATGTGATAATAAATGATGAAGTACTATATTGTCAATTTACGATATATACTGTATTTACTAATGTTAGTCAATAAACAGCACATCTTTAGATCATGAAGCTCAGACTTTATTCATGCCAACAGACTAAAATGTAAACTTATTAGATGGACATTTTGAGTAATTTTGTAGTGGACTAACACATAAAAAAGTGAGTAATTGATTGCTTGAAATTTAGAATTTAAAGGGATAGTTCACCCAAAAATGAAAATTCTCTAATGATTCACTCACCCTCTTGGCATCCCAGATGTGTATGACTTTCTTTCTTCTGCAGAACACACAGAAGATTTTTTGAAGAATATTTCAGCTCTGTAGGTCCTCACAATGCAAGTGAATGGGTGCCAACATTTTGAAGTCCAAAATCCACATAAAGGGAGCATAAAAGTAATTAATATGACTCCAGTGGATAAATCCATGTATTCAGACACAATATGATAGGTGTGGGTGAGAAACAGATCGACATTAAAGTCATTTTTTTATCATAAATTCTCCTCCCTGTCCAATAGGGGGCGATATGAACAAAGAATGTGATTCACCAAATACAGAAGGAGAAAGTAAAGGGAAATGGACATAAATATCTATTTGTTTCTCACCCACACCTATCATATTGCTTCAAAAGTTATGGATTTAACAACCAGAGTCATCTTGTGTACTTTTATGTTGCCCTTATGTGGATTTTGGAGCTTCAAAAGTTTGGCACCCATTCACTTGCATTGTATGGACCTATAGAACGGAGATATTCTTCTAACAAACTTTGTTTGTGTTCAGCGGATGAAAGAAATTCATACACATCTTGGATGGCATGAGGGTGAGTAAATGATGAGAGAATTTTCATTTTTGGGTGAACTAACCCTTTAAATTCAACCTTCAACCATTAAACCTATTTTTCTAATGAAAAAAAAAAAATGACCAAAATGTTGTATTTTTTTTAATTGCATTCACACATAGAAACATACATCCCAAGTCTTCTGAAGCACAGCAGTCACTTTAAATAATTGTATCCCTTTAACATCATGCATCCACAGCGCCAACCAATGCATTGAGTTGTTAGGGCAACATTTAGGTGAGGAGAGAAGCAGCTTCATTGTTGCCCACAGCAGGCGAAGGCACAAAGGGAAATCTAATTGCAATATTCAAGTAGTGTTTTTATTAGTCGAATACATTTTTTCTAAAACTTGGCTAAACAAAAGGAATGATTGAAGTTTTTCTTGATATAGTTTCTCGAGTGATTTTGCATTCACCGCCATTGCTTTCTACCCGCGGATGGTCACAAATATGGCCGCAACGGGGGGAAAAGTCATGTGACTGAAACAGATCAATATGACAAAATTTCTTGGGGTCTGCCAAAATCTTGCATTGTTCCATCTGAATGGTGATGGGAACAGAAAGAATAAAAGTGTATAAAATTAATCAAATCTAATAAAAGCTTGAACAAGCAGCTTAGTGAATGTACATAGCTCATTTCTTGAATCTTTAACAGCAGCTAGCATGTGGAGGGGGAATACCAGGACACCCTTGTCATGCGCCAATGATTCTCCTGTCAGTGTGTGCCTTGTCCTGTTGCCTTCTGGGGGTTGGGGGTTGGAGCATATCGGACACAAGTAAAAGGGCCAGAAAGCTGTAATGAAAACACATCACTTGTTCCCAGGGCTTCACCATCACACACATACAGTACTTGCATACACACTTCTCTACTTGATTTCTCTGACAGAGGTCTGGGAAAGGATGGGAAAACTGAGGGTCTGGCATGGTTGCCATGTAGTTCGGCGGCATGGTTGCCATGTAATAAAGCATAGTGCTGTGAAATAAAACGAGGTGTGGAGAGAGCTGGAGAGCACTGCAAAGCCATTGGCTCCCTGAGCCATCATAAAACAATAACTCACTCCTATAATATAAAGTGCTTATTAAATTATTTTAGACAATATTGCATGATGTGGGCACACTTTGGCTGAGCCTCACTCTTACAGCTGCAGGAGAAAATAGAGAGTCTGGTAAAGTGAACAGTATCTTCAATAATATTAGCAACAATACACTTTAATGTGATACCAATAGCAGTATAATTACACATGAACTTAACTGTAATCACAATGATTATTCTCTCATTATTTACTCACCCTTATGTCATCTCAAACTCATATGACTTTCTTTCTTCCACAGAACACAAACAAAGATATTTAAATGGAGATATGATGTCTGTTTGTCCATTCAATGCAAGTGAATGGTGACCAAATTTTCAAGCTCCACAAAGGACATAAAGGCAGCATAAAGGTAATCCATAAAACTCCAGTGCTTTAATCCATGTCTACTGAAGTAAAACTGTACATCTTGTCATTGCAGCCTTCTAGGTGCGATCATGATTTCAAGCTCAATTACACTTCTTAGTGCTTGATGCATGCACAGAGAGCTAGATGGCGCTAGCTAGTGTAATCGAGCTTGAAATCATGATTGCCAAGGAGACTGCAATGTCAAGATTTCTAGTAAAATGCTGTTATATTTTTGTCTGTCCTCACCCAACATGGTGGGATCGCTTCAGAAGATATGGATTAAACCACTGATTACATTTATGCATACTTTAATGTACTTTTAGGAGCTTCAAAGATTTGGTCACCATTCACTTGCATTGTATGGACAAACAGACATCATATCTCCAAAATCTTTGTTTCTTTTCTCCGAAAGAAAGAAAGTCATACGAGTTTGAGACGATATAAGGGTAAGTATATTTTAAGAGAATGGTCATTTTTGGGTGAACTTTTCCTTAAAGATTTTTGTAGATTGATAAAAAAAAAATCTCATAATAACAATAATAATAATTAAAACATAGAGCCAAAAGATTTGCTTCTACATGATGTCCTTGTTTTCATGCATTTTAAATTATTTTAATAAATAGTATGTGGGGGCCTGGGTAGCTCAGCATGTATTGACACTGACTACCACCCATGGAGTCATGAGTTCGAATCCAGGGCATGCTAAGTGACTCCAGCCAGGTCTCCTAAGCAACCAAATTGGCCCGGTTGCTAGGGAGGGTAGAGTCACATGGGGTAACCACCTCGTGGTCGCTATAATGTGTGGTTCTCGCTCTCAGTGGGGCACATGGTGAGTTGTGCGTGGATGCCGCAGAGAATAGCATGAAGCCTCCACACGCGCTACATCTCCGCGGTAACGCGCTCAACAAGTGTCATAAGGTGTGCGTAGTGATGGTCTTAGATGCGGAGGTAACTGAGATTCGACCCAGATTGAGGCGAGTCACTATGCCACCACTTAGAGTGCATTGGGAATTGGGCATTCCAAATTGGGAAGAAAAGGGGAGAAAAAAAAGGTATGTAATATAAATATAAATTTAATAGTCAGGTTTTGTACACATCATCAAATAGTTAAAAGGATAGTGCACCCCAAAATTAAAATTCTCTCAACATTTACTCACCCTAATGCCATCCCAGATGTGACTTTCTTTCTTCTGCTGCACACAAACAAAGATTTTTTAGAAGAATATTTCAGCTCTGTAGGTCCTCCCAATGCAAGTGAATGGTACCAACATTTTTAAGCTTCACAAAGCACATAAAGGAAAAAGTATGGATTAAAAGTAATCCATAAGACTCCAGTGGTTAAATCCATATTTTCAGAAGCGTTATGATAGTTGTGAGTGAGAAACAGATCAATATTTAAGTCCTTTTTTACTATAAATTCTCCTCCCTGCCCAGTAGGTGCCAATATGCACAAAGAATGTGAACTGCCAAAAGCAAAAAAGTGGAAAGTGGAGATTTATATTAAAAAGGACTTAATTATTGATCTGTTTCTCTCACACTTATCATATTGCTTCTGAAGATATGGATTTACTTTTATGCTGCCTTCAAAATGTTGGTACCCATTCACTTGCATTGTGAAGACCTACAGAGCTGAGATATTCTTCTTTGTAATTAAAATTTTTTATTGATTCAAAAATAAACAACAGAGAAAAACACAACACATACACATCAAATCAACATTTAACATTTAACCCCCACTAATATCCCTCCCCAATCACCAACCCCAACCTAACCCCCAATGAACACCTCTGTGGTCACATTTAATAATACACACACACACACACAAAATAATAATAAATAAATATATAATAAACATACATAATTAAATGAGAGTACCCCCAAA
Source organism: Myxocyprinus asiaticus (assembly GCF_019703515.2). Taxonomy (NCBI): domain Eukaryota; kingdom Metazoa; phylum Chordata; class Actinopteri; order Cypriniformes; family Catostomidae; genus Myxocyprinus; species Myxocyprinus asiaticus. The sequence goes on along the minus strand of NC_059373.1, from coordinate 13,306,011 downwards.
ATGCTAAATAATTACCCCATTTCCTGACAAACAAGTCCCCAAACCCCAGCCTTCTTCTTGCCACCTCCTCAAAAGCTGCCACCCTCCCCATCTCCGCACACCGCTCTGGAAATGATGGTACTCCGTCTGACTTCCAACCCCTTAAAACAATTTGTCTGCCAATCATGATACTGGTCAGAACCCAATTTTTTATGTGTTTATCTCCCAAATTTATGACCGCCCCATCGCCCAAAATACAAAGTCTGGGGTAAAGTAAAATTTGAGTGCCCAAAACGTCACACAAACAACTCTGAACATTCAACCAAAATTCTTGGATCTTAACATCCCCCCAAAAGATATGGGTTGTGTCTCCAACTTATGACTGGCATCGCCAGCAGGTGGGTGTGTCTTTAAGACCCAACCTATACAATCTAGAGGGGGTCCAATAGAATCTATGTACAATCTTGAATTGCATAAGGCGCACCCTTGCATCTCTAGATGCAGACTTGACATTTTAAAGAATCCTAGCCCACACTCCCTCCTCTAATACCAAATTTCTCCCATAATCTCTTGAGAGAAGTTGAAGTTGTCCTTTTCCAAAAGCAGTAATCACCTCTCCCAGAGTATCTGCTGCATTAGAGGGGTGTGTTCTGCTCCCAAAAACAATACAGAGCAGGTGGCGCAGCTGTAAATACCTATAAAACTGAGATCTGGGAATCCCAAAATGTTGAACCAAATTCTCAAAAGATCTCAACACTCCACTCTCATACAAGTCACCGAGTATAGTAACCCCCCTCACAATCCACTCTGACCAGCAGAAAGGGGACTTTTTTATTTTTTATTTATTTATTTTATTTTATTTTTCATTAATACATAATTTAGGGTTCAGCCATATGCTTGAGGCAACATTTAAATAAATGTCCGAATTAAACACTCTGGACACTTTTGTCCATACTGAGTGCAAATGCAAGATAATAGGGTGTAACTTAACTTCTTCTATTAGTTTAATAGAAAGGCTTTGCAATGACAAAATAGAGGCAAGAACTTCCTGTTCAATACAAAACCAGGTAGGGGCTCTTTCAGGTGGAACCGACCAATGAGCCAAATGTCTGTGACCAAATGCATAATAATAAAACAAAATCTTGTGTAGGCCTAGCCCACCTTTATCAATCGGCCTATGTAACTTATTAAAATGCAATCTAGGATGCTTACCATTCCAAATGAAGGACTTTGCTATGCTATCAAATTGCTTAAAATAAGAGAGGGGGACATCTACAGGGAGAGATTGTAGCAGGTAGTTGAATTTTGGAAAACAATTCATTTTAATAACATTAACCTTCCCAATCATCGATAAATGTAATGAAGCCCACCTGCCCACATCGCTCGAATACCTTTTTATTAAGGGGTCAAAATTAACTCTAACTAAATCAGACAAATTTGCTGGGAATAAAATGCCCAAATGCTTAATGCCCTGTTTGGGCCACTGGAAGGCAGCCGGCTGGAAAGCTGTTACTGGGCAGTACGCTTTCAGAGCCAAAGCTTCGGATTTAGACCAACTGACTCTGTATCCCGAGAATTTAGAAAAGAAATTAATAATTCTATGGAGGCAAGGCATAGATCTAATGGGGTCAGAGACGAATAATAAAATATAATCTGTGTAAAGCAAAAGCTTATGCGCCATACCTCCCGCCACCACCCCTGGAAAATCATCTTCGTTTCTTATCGTGGCTGCTAATGGTTCCAGGGCAAGACAGAACAATAATAGGGAAAGAAGGCAACCCTGCTGGGTGCCCCTATCCAGAGTAAAATAATCTGAAATTAATTCATTTGTTTGTACCACCACTACTGGGTGTCTATAAAGTAACTTAATCCATCTAATAAAAGTATTCCCGAACCTGTTTATTTCCAAAATCTTAAAAAGATAATCCCATTCTACCATAACAAATGCCTTTTCGGTGTCAAGTAAGATGGCATCGACAGGAGTCTGATCATTCACCACTGACCACATAATAATAATGAAATGCTTAATGTTATCAGAAGAGCTGTGGCCCCAAATAAACCCTACCTAATCTATATGTATAAGGGATGTCATAACTTAATCAGTTAGCCAGAATTTTTGACAATATTTTTACATCTAGCTGGATCAGGGAAATTCAGGTAACTCTTACACTCACTTGGATCTTTGTCCTTTTTAAGAATCAGACTGATCTGGGCTTGTGTCATGGTTGGTGGAAGCTTTCCATTCTTTAATGATTCCATATAAATTTCTAACAAAAGTGGAGCCAATTCTGTAGCAATTCTGTAGGCAAGGCCTTAATTACCTCGCCAAGCTCTTCCAAGATTATCTCAGATTCAAGAGAATTTTTTTGCTCATTCATCAATTTAGGGAGTTCTAATTTTTCCACAAAGTTTCTAATGCCTTCATCAGTACACGAAGACGTGGAACTATAGAGATCAAGATAGAATTATTTAAAAGCATTATTAATATCAATGGCTGAGGTAAATATTTCACCACCAGCAGCTTTCAATGAGTGAATGGTAGAAAAAGACTCTCTCTGCTTTATATATCTAGCCAAAAGCTTCTCTGCTTTGTTCCCCGGCTCAAAATATGACTGTCTTGCCCTGAATAGCCAAACCTCCACCTTCCGTGACAAAATAGTGTTATATCTGTATTTCATTCGGGTCAATTTTCTGAGGCCATAAGAAGACATTCGGCGCATTGCCCCTGAATTTCTGCTAAAACAATAATGACTCTTCCTAATTTTTCTTTAATCTGTTTGAGACATTTGAATTGTAGATGTTTTCTTATCAATGTAATGACTCCCCTGCTCTTACTTGAGCCAGCACTAAAGGAACCATGTCCACCCCATATCTTCCCAACTTTTTCAGCTTCCTGCGGGGAAAGATGCGTTTCTTGAAGAAACACTATATCATATTTCTTACGTTTAAGAAAATAAATAACCTTCCTTCTTTTTATGGAGTGCCTCAACCCATTCACATTCCACTTGGAGAGAGACAATCCACTCATATTAACATCTGACATTTTGACATATTAGAAAAAATAGATTGTGTGTCAAAAATAAAATTATAAAGACCACATTCCTCATTGGTGCAACAATCAACCCCCGAACTTTCCCCAGAAAAAAAAAAAAAACAGAAAAAAGAAAAATGTGCGCATTAACCCCGCGCATGACAGCGCCAAACGGTGTCCATCCTTCTAAACTCAAACAGCCCATGTACTACTACGAGAGCCCCCGCGAAAACTTTGCCTTCGGATTGCTCAAGTCCAGTGTTTCTATACAAACATTTTTACGAATTACACAACAGAAGATAATCTATAAAACAAACTCCAGCCATTAGGCGGATAAACACAAGGAACGTGTAGATTCATCCACATAACAGTCCCGAAGGTCCACAAAACAAGCTCAGCCTCTAGCGGAACCAGCACACACACACACAAACACACACACACCAAAAAAAATAAATAAATAAAATAAAATAAAAAATAATATATATATATATATATATATATATATATATATATATATATATATATATATATATATAAATGACAAAATAAATTCCCTAGTCACGCTAATGATTTGCAAGAAATATTCCACAAAACAAACTCCATCCAATAGGAGGCGTAAGTACAAAGAACGTGCAGATACCTCCACAGACTTTCCCGAATGAGTGTTACTTCACAAAACAAACTCCAGCCACTAGGCGGAACCAACACAAAAAGCAACAATGAAGGCACTCAGCTTCCTCGGAGGGTCAAGTGAATCAAGTGAGTCAGGTCCACTCGGCTGTATCAAGAGCATCACACAATAACTTACTCATTCCATTGACTTTATGAAGGACAATGCTTGTTGTGGGCATGTAAATGTTTTGCGGCCATCCTTAGTATCTATTCTCAATTTGTCCAGGAACATCAGTGCAAAAGCGACCTTCCATTGATGTAAGAGTTTCTTGCATTCCTTGAATCGATCATGTTTCTCTCTTGTCGAATTCACAAAGTCTGGGAACAAGAAAATGTTGTGGTTCTTCCAAGAAAGCCTTCCTTTACTCCTCGCCTCGCGTAACACAAGGTCTTTATCGGATGAAATTTGGCCAGAATTGACTGGGGCCTGTCTCCCTCAGCAGATCTCCGAGCTGGGACCCTGTGAGCTCGCTCGATTTCCGGCTTATGGCCTGTTATGTCGAGCAGACTCAGAAAGAACTCATCTCGGAATTTCAAGATATCTCTGCCTTCTTTGTTCTCAGGAATTCCAACAATTCGGATGTTGTTTCGCTGATTATGATTCTCAAGGTCTTCCAATTTTTCCCAAAAGCATTGCAAGTCTATCTTGGTCTCTAGGGGATTAGCAGCTAATTCCCTCTCCGATGACTCCAGATAATCGATCCGTTTCTCGACGTCCCCCATTCTTTTAAACCAACTCAGAGAATTTCGTCTCCATGGCAGTGATCTATTGACGTATTACAGCATGATCCTCCAAGTCCGCAATGACCTTCGCCAGCATTGCCGACATGCTCGACAGTTGACGCTGAATCTCTCCCGCTGCACCATTCAAATTGAGTCCCTAGTCTTTGGCCCTGTCAGGGATGTTGGCTTGAGCATGTAAGTGTCTTTTAATGTCTCCAGAGCCCAAGGATTTTGAATTCTTTGACATATTGTCTTCATAGAACAGTTATGGATCAAGGTCACCGGTTTATGAACAAAAAGTATTAAAAAACTAGCAAAGTGCGCAGAGCTCGCCGTTCACACGTCCGACCCTCGCATGGCGCCACGCGACTCTCAGCTGAGATATTCTTCTAAAAATCTTTGAGTTCTGGTGAAGAAAGAAAGTCATACACATCTGGGATGGCACTAGGGTAAGTGAATAATGAGAGAATTTTCATTTTTGGGTGAACTATTCTTTTAATATAAAAAAACCGGGGGGGAAAATGGCTGATTGAAAAGAGAACACAAGACCTGGTCAGTTAAATCTTATGGATATTTCAAATGCACTATAGTGTTACAATGATTAAACATTTGGGGTGAGAATATGTAGTTTATCTGTATTAGCTCAGAGTGCAGAGACATTGGGGTGGGGTCACCATCTGAAAATTAGACAACCATGACCTTGACTATTGATTTTATATTGTTTATAGCATGACTCGCCGAGTGATCGTTATTGAAAGATACCCTGATAAGATGTCCTCAGACATTGCCTCAAATAAAATGGGCTTATTTTTAAATGGGAACTTTTACTTTCTAATTTTATTTTTTATTTATTTTTTTATTTTATCCCCTTTTCTCCCCATTTTAGAATGCCCAATTCCTACTTCTTAGTAGGTCCTCGTGGTGGTGCGGTTACTCACCTCAAGTTGCCTCCGCTTCTGAGACCGTCAATCTGCGCATCTTTTCACGTGGCTTGTTGTGCATGACACCACGGAGACGCACAGCACGTGGAGGCTCATGCCACTCTCCGCGATCCACGCAAAACTTACCACGCGCCCCACTGAGAGTGAGAACCACTAATCGCGACCACGAGGAGGTTTCCCCATGTGACTACCCTCTCTAGCAACTGGGCCAATTTGGTTGACTGAGGCAATTCAAAACTTTACATTTAATTTTTTTAGGTTTAGATTTTAGATGTTCCATTCAGAGGTGTCCTACTGTTTCACCTAATTACATCTTTGACATTACTCTTCATCTCACACACATATGGTTGGAAATTCTCATTAAGAATGATGTGATTTATAGCCGAATTCAGGCTTCCTTTAATAATAGCCAGTCATCCAGGTCCTGAGGCAGCAAAACACACCCATCCCATACACTGCTGCCACTAAGTTTCACTGTAGTTATGATGTTCTTACAGTGGAAAGCTGTTTTCACTTTACACCAGATATAGGAAGACTTGCATCCTCCAAAAAGTATCACTTGAGGATCCTTGAGGATCATCCAGGTGCTTAGCGAGTACGAGATGAGTTTTCTTTTGGTGAGCAGGTGTTTCCTAGTCAATTTTTGCACAATCACTTTCATTCTGTTGGACACATGAACACTGACATAACCAGATGCTAGACAGACCCACAGTTGTTTGGAAATGAATGTTTTTCTAGGATAATTTGGTCTTCTTTGATGAGGTGCCACTGTGCCCTTGCAGAAAGTTTGGCAGGTTGACCACTTTTGGGAATATTCACTACTACTCAAAGTCTTCTCCATTTGGAGGTAATGGCTTCCATTGTGGTTCGATGGAGTTCAAGAACATTACTAATGGCATTGTATCCATTTCAAGACTGAAATATCTCAACAATAATTTTTTCCCCCAAAGTCAAGTGTGGTTGTGTTCAGTCACCTCAATGTAAACTAAACATTAGTTGATTTCTTTGTTTCAAGATTAAGTGGGCAATTTATTTTCCCCAGGGGCAATAGGGGTAATTAATGGTTGATCAAAATGGGTTTTGCAATGGGCGATGCTGATTCTAATGCCGAGAGAGCAAGGTGGCTGATGGCTGATGTAATGCCAACAACCATGTAGTAATACTATTCAGTAACAGCAAAAATTGCTGAAATGTAATAAACACTTATTTTACACAAATAAACACCTATTCTACACAGTATTTATACATTTCAATAAACAACTGTTAACCGACCAATTAAGCGGTAACAAATATCTGATTAATCAACCTGGCCAATGGTAATTGTTGACTTATTCTATTAAATGAAGTAATAATTAAAAAAACTACACTTTTATTTGATTGTGTGAAACTATTCAGTGAAAGAAAGGGAGCAAAATTTTAACGGCACTGTAGCTCTAGTAAAATACAGTATAATGCCAAAATCAACACAGAAAGGTTATCTTTACGATGGTGATTGAAACGACACATTTCTTGCAAAAAATCCAAGTTTAACTCATCTACTGTATGTTTTACAAGGTAATATGTCAGTGTTTCAAATACCATTATAAAAGGAAATTAATTCAATTTGGATTCCTTCTTTTAGTTGTAATAAGTTTGTGTTTTGAGATTTGATGATAAACTTTTTTTTTTTTTTCTTATAACTCCGGATCCATAATTGCAATCAGAGCAGCCCCATGTGCAGCTTGATATGTGAATTTAACTGTCACGTAACAGAGCAAACACCAAATTGGAATTTGAAGCTTTTACATCCTGAGCCAATGTTGTCAAGGTAGTACTATAAGCATGTAATTCTTTTAGTGATTTTGAAAAATTGTTCATGTTCTTTGAAGCTACACTTTCAGATTTTTCAGTAAGATACACATGGAACTATATACAGGCACTTCGATCAATTTTATTAACAGAACATTCTTTTAAAGAAAATCAATGATCCAATGGTTCATACATTATGCTGGGTCTGCAGACCAGCCCATATGTGGTATTCTGGCTGCATCTCAGCTCTAAGCATTGACCAGGTTAACCACATTGCTAGCCCTCTGTCTCCCTCTCACAGTAGTAAATGAAGAATGTGAGGGCATCGAGCTGCTGCTCCTCTGATATGTAAATCCATCAGTATAGGCAATGATGAGCTAGACGGAGCAACTAATACAACTGCAGCTGTTGGAGAGGACAGCTTATCTAGAAAAAAAAAAAGAGAGATAGAATGAGAGAGTCTGGGAGAATAACTCTACCAGGTGATTATAGCAAAAAAAATTATTTATGGCTCTCTGTGGTGAAAATGACCATAACAAATAAATAAAAAAACATGGTGATCTATTCAGCACTAAATATGTAATTTCAGTTGGCTATATATCTGACACCATTAAGGACTGCTAACAGTGGAATGTTTGTCTAATTAACAGCAGAAAGTGAAACTATAGCAGAGGTTTATTAAGACTTTTCTACAGACAATGTGGGTTGCTTACTGTAAAGCACCAGGGCAAAGAAGGGCTGACAGAGAGTGACAGCACCCCAAAACACTACATATAACAGTATAAATGCTATGATGATCATTGGGACTTGCACTCTCTTTTTCTCCCAAAAACACCCTAACCATAACCCAACACATTTAGTTCTTTGCTCTGAAGAATACTGCTGATTGTTTACAATGCTGAGAGGCTAACAAAGAGTTATACTTTTGTATTTGCAGCCTTATTTGGAGCCAAAGGACACATAGAGATACAGTTGTGCTCAAAAGTTTGCATACCCTGGCAGATATTGTGAAATTTTGGCATTGAGTTTGAAAATATGACTGATCATGCAAATAAACTGTCTTTTATTTAAGGATAGTGATCATATGAAGCCATTTATTATCACATAGTTGTATCTCTCCTTTTTAAATCATAATGATAACAGAAATCACCCAAATGGCCCTGATCAAAAGTTTACATACCCTTGAGTATTGGCCTTGTTACAGACACATAAGGTGACACACACAGGTTTAAATGGCAATTAAAGGTTAATTTCCCACACCTGTGGCTTTTTAAATTGCAATTAGTGTCTGTGTGTAAATAGTCAATGACTTTGTTAGCTCTCATGTGGATGCACTGAGCAGGCAAAATACTGAGTCATGGGGAGCAGAAAAGAACTGTCAAAAGACCTGCGTAACAAGGTAATGGAACTTTATAAATATGGAAAATGATATAAAAAGATATCCAAAGCCTTGAAAATGCCAGTCAGTACTGTTCAATCACTTATTAAGAAGTGGAAAATTCAAGGATCTCTTGATACCAAGCCAAGGTCAGGTAGATCAAGAAAGATTTCAGCCACAACTGCCAGAAGAATTGTTCTGGATACAAAGAAAAACCACAGGTAACCTCAGGAGAAATACAGGCTGCTCTGGAAAAAGACGGTGTGGTTGTTTCAAGGAGCACAATACGATGATACTTGAACAAAAATGAGCTGCATGGTCGAGTTGCCAGAAAAAAGCCTTTACTGTGCCAATGCCACAAAAAACAACACCTTGACAAGCCTCACAGCTTCTGGCACATGGTAATTTGGAGTGACGAGACCAAAATAGAGCTTTATGGTCACAACCATAAGCGCTATGTTTGGAGAGGGGTCAACAAGGCCTATAGTGAAAAGAATACCATCCCCACTGTGAAGCATGGTGGTGGCTCACTGATGTTTTGGGCGTGTGTGAGCTCTAAAGGCATGGGGAATCTTGTGAAAATTGATGGCAAGATGAATGCAGCATGTTCAGAAAATACTGGCAGACAATTTGCACTCTTCTGCACGAAAGCTGCGCATGGGACGCTCTTGGACTTTCCAGCACGACAATGACCCTAAGCACAAGGCCAAGTTGACTCTCCAGTGGTTACAGCAGAAAAAGGCGAAGGTTCTGGAGTGGCCATCACAGTCTCCTGACCTTAATATCATCGAGCCACTCTGGGGAGATCTCAAACGTGTGGTTCATGCAAGACGACCAAAGACTTTGCATGACCTGGAGGCATTTTGCCAAGACGAATGGGCAGCTATACCACCTGCAAGAATTTGGGGCCTCATAGACAACTATTACAAAAGGCTGCACACTGTCATTGATGCTAAAGGGGGCAATACACAGTATTAAGAACTAAGGGTATGCAGACTTTTGAACAGGGGTAATTTCATTTTTTTCTTTGTTGCCATGTTTTGTTTTATGATTGTGCCATTCTGTTATAACCTACAGTTGAATATGAATCCCATAAGAAATAAAAGAAATGTGTTTTGCCTGCTCACTCATGTTTTCTTTAAAAATGGTACATATATTACCAATTCTCCAAGAGTATGCAGACTTTTGAGCACAACTGTATATGAAATATATTTCCACTTTTGTCAAGACATGTTGAGGAAATACTTAGGACATTGATGATTAGGCCTACCTATCCCAAACTTTATAAATGTAATACAATTTAAATTATTAAATGAAATATCTTGGCATAAATGTCTCCTTTTTTATGTTTCACAGTAGCCCCACTGCCTGAAATTCAGTTAATTATTCCAAATTTTACTTTCTCTACTTTAACCTGTTGATGCTAATTGACCCCACCCATGGGCCTGACTTTACTTTGCTTAAATGAGTTCACATTTACTATATAGTGTGCTGTTCAAAATTGTTCATAATGTTGACAAATTATACATCTTTATAATTTGTCAACATTATGAACTCTTCTTTGACTAGACTATATAGTAAATGTGAACTAATTTAAGGAAAGTGGGGGGAGGGGGCGAGGGAGCATGCACATCAACAGGTTAATCAATTTTTGTAATTCACAAAATACATATTTAAGAGTAAGATCAAGTAGAAATATATCTTAATGGTAAAAATCATACTACTTTTTTTTTTTTTTTTTTTTTTTTAAGTTGGCTGGTTAAGTCTGCTTTGGAGAGATTTTTCCCTCTTCATCTGTTATACTTGGAAGGAGGAAGCTTATGCTTTGCAATGTAGGAAGCCCATCCTAGGCCCAAGCTGACTGGCTATAAACACTGTTTTATAATTAAAAGGTAAACTGAATGAATTTTATAAACGAAGACATGTAAGGCCTACTTAAACAGGAAGAGATAAAAACGAACCAGTTTTCTGCCAACAAAACTGCATCCATCCTGCTTGTTCTCTCTTATAAATTTCAAAGTGTGTATGTGGTGTTTCCTCAGCCTGGACGAAGTGTCTCCGTTGCCCCGTAAACAACGTTGATAGACGCCAGAAAAATATGACTTTCACACACGTCAACTGATTTAATGTGACCTCTAGTTTCTTAATGCTATTGGATTTAACCAGATGAAGGCTCAGATTGTCCCGTGCACTTGTGCATTAATTCCCTATTCATCATCATTAGGCAATGACTGGTCCATTCACGCATCGCTCTGTCTGCTGTAAATTAGAACGTAAACAGGCTTTTAAACAGTCGCCGCCTGGAGAAGCGCTCACGAACAGATGCACGGTACCGCCCCAGCCTATATGGAGTTCTGTCGCTCCAAAATAATTAAATAAAATTAAAGGAGATCTAAAATCTCATTCTCACAAGTCTTACAGTGACCTAGATCTTTAACTCTCTTGGTAGGGATTTATCGCTCATGGCCTAATATTGATTGTATTTATTTATTTATTTATTTTAACATGGCTTTTTATTTTCTAGAGAGGATGCTGGGCGTACAACCTAAATGCAGGTGGACCATAGAGGCTTGCAATGCAAGTGCTGAGAGTAAAGCCACTCTGCTCGGTTTACCGTCACGAAAATTCGTACATATTTTACAAGTTGGCTGTTTAGTATGATTTCATACGATTTCGTTCGTATGAATTCGTAGGATTTCATCGTGCAAATGCCCGGTTGATGTATGATGTGGAAGTAAGCGTGAGTTCCGCGCACCAGGTGTCAATGACATGCTTATTAATATTATGCCTTTACCCAAACCCCTTATCTAAACCTAACCCAACAGTAGAGTGTGTAAACATGACAGGAAGCTGCTGTGTGTGACAGAAGCAAGTAACTGTAGCTTATTAGATGAAAACGATGTCCAGCGATGACACTGGCTGTAGTGAAGGTCTTAGGAATTAATTTGAGTGCAGTCATATGGTATCATACAAATTAGCCAAATTTAGTCATACAAAGTCGTACTAATCTTTACAATTTCGCTGTGAGAGTGTGTTGGAAAAGAACTATATAAAGTGACATGTTTTTTTTTTTTTTGTTGTTGTTGTTTTTTATCCCACATGCTCAGTTTCAGTAGGCCTACATTGGCCTTGGGTAGGCTATATGCACATGAAATGTCACATAGCTATTAAGTATCAAACAAACTAACATTTATTGGACAGTGGTAAATTATCAGCCCTATGGTTGTCCTATTTATATTTTTATTATTCATTGTCAATTTAGTCGTTGGTCATTTTCCTCGCTTCGCCTTTGGTAATTTAATGTAACACCGAGCATAAATCCGTCTTTGAATTCAGTTAACTGCTTTGTTTAAATGGCGTTTTATTCCAAACTTATGCATTTTAATCAACGTGGTCACACTTACAAGAACTGATTCTAATAAGGCCTTCAATCACAGGCGCAACCAGGACCTTCTGGAGGCTTGTGTGTGGATGGGGGGCGGGGGGACTGAATTGTTTTGGCAGGCGATTCACAAGCAATTTTTGACATTTGTTTGTAAAATGAGAAGACATAAAGAGTAGAAATTAAATATTTCAAAAAACCTTTCAAACAAAAAAAATGTCCCTTCAAGCATATGGCTATATGGTTAAAAGTGACTGAAAAGGACAGGCTAGGAAGAAACTGCTGCACTGGCACGCGGTTCATGAAGGGGAAAAAGAGCTATAGCTTATTATTGTTAGAATTGTTCTTTAATTATTATTGTTATTTTTATTATTAATATTTATTATTATTATTATTTTATTTTTATTTTTTTATCTCTCTTGGCTGGGTGCAAGCAAAATTGCAAATCTTTGAATCTTATATTTTAATATTCTCAGCTTTTGCTTTAGCAGTTTGACATATTAAAGCCAGCTTGTGATGGTAAGACACAATATCCAAATATTATGTCAAGAAAGTTTCAATTTGCCGCTCCAGGTGCCACAATTACTGGGCCAACCCAGCTTATGGAAGCATAATCGGTCTTTCTGCATTCCAACATATCCGAAAGACATTTCATTCTTTTTATTAACAGCGGGGACTGCTTAACTGTCAAAAACTGTCGTTCGTTTAGATCAAGTTGTCCGTTCATACCCAGCCTATTAGACAGCATCATTTCAGTGTTGCAGATCAAAATTAAGAGCCATATTAGAGACAAAGGTGACAACATACTGTAATTTGATAGCAAATCCGTATGGTCATTTATGTTTAGGATTTAACTTGTGCTTTCGTTATGTTGCTGGCTTCTGATGCCTTATGGCTGCCTCTTCATTCTCGTTCTCTGTATGAGACAGGTTGAGCATGTTTTTGAGAGAAACATAGGACTTATTTCCCTGTTGTTTAGCTTCCAGAATGTCTAAAAGAAACATCTGTGAACAAATCTAATTCAATTATAAAATCGTCGGAAAAAGTAGTGCTTGCAGTGTTTCATAAATGATTGCATAACATATTTCCAAATTGTAGTTCTAGCTTTTTGAGAATGCACATTGATACACTTGTCCATTTTCGTTTAAAATACACCTTTATTAAGAAACTGAATTTAACCAGAACAGTTCTGACCATTTTCGCGCATTTCCACTATATAAAAACCTAAATGGCGAATGTTCGACAGATCTCGAGTGTGAACATTAATACAAAAATGAATACTGGATGATATAAGAATTGAATTTAAATACAAAAAAAGTAAATACATTACAACCAATACGACCAATAAATAATGCCATGTCTGATGTCCATAAATACCATCGTTTTAATTTTTGTTTGATTCAGCATCTTGTAGCCCATTTTTATTGTTAACTGCATGAAAGATGGTGATGCGAAAGCAAGGAGATGGCACGGCATGGAGGTGTTGGTAAAAGTATTCAGCTGATGTTATGCTGGTGAGATAGGCATCTCTGCTTTGCCCCAATTTGCCGCATGTTTGTCCAATGGATCTCTAGCGCATCGTCACCCGTCAAGCCAGCAAACCTCGCATGGAGCTTCTTAATCCGGTCCCCTGGCGCCTTGTTACCGGTTTGGCAGACAAGTCTCTAGGCGTGCAGCATTATCATTATTCAACATTCAAAATTTTTCCCTTCCGAATACATCACTCCTTAATTTCCCTCGCATCTGCACATTTCGCTGTGCTACCGGGACCGGGTGTTCGTGGAGGAGAAATAATGAGTCAAACTTGCTCGGTTAACAAATCCCCTTGTTAAAAAAGCAAGATGAAAAACATGGTTTTAATGTGAAAGAAACTGCATCTGGGTCAATTTGTATGGGGTAAGAGAGTATACATTTTGAGAAAGCCTTTGCGCTATCCTCCAGTCATTCCGGTTTTTACAAATACATTTCCTATATCACATTTTGTTGACAGGGTATCCTTCAGATTTATATGCTTTAATATGACATCTCTTTTATGAATATCTACTTCCCCCAAAGATTATTTAAACTAAACGTCCGTCGCCTATCAGTGTTAAAAATAGGCCCTTTTTGCACAATAAATAGCTTCTTAACTGGAAAACATCCACAGTTTGAAACCTTATCTAAGCAGGTTGCTTTTGTGTTGTGCATGGTGCTTTGGGTCGTTCATGCGTTAACTTATTAAATATTGCCAAAGTGCCCAAAGCTGATCCGGATAGTAATCGAAGAATCCGTAGCCTTTTGCTATAGTCTTATCTGGTCAGTGGCACTTCCTCCCTTTGGTGCAACGAGACTGAAGATGATTTGCTTAGGACTGCTGGCGAGAACGTTAGGAAGGCCTCAGTCCTGGTCGTGGGCGAGCACGAAAAATCTGCGTTGTTGGACCTCTGTGGGAGACCATTTGACTGACTGGCAGCATGACAGGCAAGGCAGGAGCATGGACTTCCCCCGGGACCAAGCCCATGACCCGGGCTGGGGTACAGTGATGGGTGTCTGAAGGTGCACAGCAGCTCAGGACGCGGATATGGATGCGAAAGAACCCGAAAACTGTCCAGCGAGCGCAGAGGGTTGGAGAATGGACCCCCGGTGGCAGAGGCTGAACTTGCAGTCACACCGCTGAGAGGATAGTAAGGTAGAGGAAGATGTGATGGAAATGGATAGGGCAGGCTGCCTGTGGCTGCAGCATGGCTCATCATGTAAGTGTAAAAGGCGGGGTCTGCAGGATGCGGCCAAGTCATCGCCAGCCGCTGTCTCTTGTCCTTCATACGACGGTTTTGAAACCAAACCTGTTACCAAAAAGCAAGCAAATACAGTTATATGGTAGTATAATGACTGAGGCCTTTTGAATGTAACCAAAGCCATATTGGCAAAGGAACGAACTGTGAGCAATGCACTTTTAATAAAGCAAATAACAGGTCAGGCCTATATGTAAGTATAAATATAATGATATAATATAATTCCGTATTGTTATTAAACTTTTTTATTTTTTTATTTTTTTATTTTTTTACATTCACGATCGTCTGATCTGTCAGAATTTCTGGTGGAGGACTCGAGCTTGGTAGGTTTTCACATTCCTTGCTGTTCGCTGATCATCTTTATGAAATGTTTTTCATTCTCATTAAAATAATTATGTAAAATGTTATGTTTTAAAAAAGAATTAGAGGTTTGTGCGAAGTGCAATACCTTGATGGTTGTTTCCGGTAAATTTAAGGAAGCCGCCAACTCGCACCTACGTGGCCTGGACACGTAATTTTCCCGGTAAAACTCTTTCTCCAGTCGTGCTATCTGCTCCCTCGTGAAAGCTGTTCGATACCGTCGCATCTGGTCAGAACCGTAGTTGAGAGCCCCTGGGCCTGAACCCACCTTACTGTTGTCCACGCCTACTTCTTTGCCATGGTTCGGCGAGCCCGTTTCCGGTCCTTACAGAAAAAAGACATTAATGATTTTTAAGACTTCCAACAACTATTGCAATGTCATTACATACCAGATTATTTGAAAAAACGTACATACTGAATTGCTGGTTTGCATGATATTAGCTGCATGATAACACAAAACATTTATAACAAGATGCTTCTGAGATCAATAAGATATCTGTGATATTAGCAGTCTTAAAAAGATTTCGCACAGATAGCTTAAATAATTGCACTGGAGACTGATAAACCACTGGAGAAAAGCTAAAAAAAATATCTCTCAATCTCTCAATCTCTCTACATATATTATATTATATTATATTATATTATATTTATTATTTTTATAGTATAAACCAAATAAATACCGGCTTTAATAAAAAATCTAATCGAAATGAATATGCACTTCCGAGGACATGAGCTTATGCATTCTATAAAATAATACAAATATAAAAAACTAGCCAATTCCTTCTTTCCTTGTTGCATTACTTGCTTTAAATGATATGCCTAATTCTAAATGGGGACAAATAAAACATCTGAGGCACCGCGGAGAAGCGTTTAATGGATCACACCATCACGGTTAATTAATAAATATATATATATATAATTGTATTTACTACGTGTGAACATTGTGAACATTTTTTTTTTTTTTTTTTTTTTTAAATAAAGCCTTTGATTTTACTAAACGAAAAACGTAACAGTTTTTAAGATGTTGCAGATTGGTGTAAAATGATTTGGCAACTTGTTATATGCCTGGACAACACCTCAGATACACGGTGGCCTTGTAATTGACTTGTTAATTCGAAAAGCAATGAGATAAGAGGAGCTGACAATCGAACGCGCTCTTAAGCAGTGGGCGACACAACACATCAGACCTCATAACATGTTCATTAACGCATGGTTTGTCACTCAGCGAAAACTTACAAACAGCAGGTGAAAATGCAACTAAATAAATAAAGATAAATTAAGAAAAAATACTATGAGCAATTTTTATTTTTACCTTGTCCACTCGGGTAATCCATGCTCTCGGGAGTACAGCTGACATCTATTTCCTCATAGAGGTCCGATTCCGCATCTGAGCTGATGGCTTCTTTATTAGGGGTGTCTGTCAACTCTCTACCCGGCGCAGAGGGCTTGCTAGCAAATGTCACATCTCCGCACTTTGCAGGATGTCCCTTATTAGCTATTTCCACTAGGTTTCTCGAGTAAGGCACGGAGCCGGGGCTTAGGCTGTTCTGGTGAATCAGGTTGTCCGGTTGCTCTCGCACGGGGTCTCCAGTAGCTTCCGACAAATTTGAGCCAGTTTTGGCAGACAGAGTACCAGTCTGACCACCCTCAGCGCGCATCACCATGTCTTTAGTGCTGTCCATAACCGAAGGACAAGAACAGGGGTCCATGTGTTCCAGAGGTTTATAAGACAGTTTGGAGCAGCAGACGAGGAGCTATGCGATGCGAGCGCTCGAGAGTGCAGCACGAGCTCTGGGAGAGATCACCATTGCCCTTTCTCTCCTCAAGCTCTGTCATTCTTAATAGGGCAGTCGTCATAATAGAAGGCTCAGTGACGCCACGCGTCGATTTGGAGTGAATAAACAGAGCGATGAGCGGTCTAGCAGAAACAGAGGTTAATTCAAGGCTACACCAGAGACAACAAAACACTGTGGACACCAAAAACAGGACAAATCGCAAAGATTCACTTTAAATTCGCACACATTCTGGTAAATATTTTCTTAGGCTTGGTTGGGTAGTTTAAGTGATTTCGTCCCTTTTAATGTCAAGCTAAGTTATTGTGTGTGACTCAATTTAGTCCATTTTCGTTCTCTTTAAAGCATTGTTCTATATGTTGGGCTTTTTATAAAAACTGTGTTTCCTTAGAGGATGCATGCCAAAACCATTTTAGTTTCACTGATTTCAAATGTTAACCTTTTTTTTTTTTTTTTTGCACTGAATTTAGATAATTTGGTTAAAGGTCTCAAGAGAAGTAAAAGACCATATGGTATTTTTTAAGTTCCTAAAATAGAATGGATAGAGGCTTTAAAAAAAAAAAAATAGTTTGAATAATGTCATAAAACGCAGATATGGTCAAACCCTATCTATTATCTCCCTGTCTTGAGCTCACTCGTATGGGAAGGAGTCATAATGGCAGCCTTTCGGAATACATTAGCATATGTTTCTCCATGATCAGCACGGTCAGAGCGCGTTGGAAGACGTCAAGCTGAATGAGAATATTCAAAAGATGAGGAGGGCTGTCTCTCCTCCAGCAGCGTAATTTTTGAAGTAGCCAACACGTTCCAACCTTTCTTCTCGCGCACCATCTCAGTCACGCTTTCGTGCACCCTCCCTTCCCTTCTCTTTTTCTTTTGCCCTAACTCGATCTTCCAAAGTGGTGTCAAGTAAAGTGCAAAAAGGTCAAGTCCCCGTGACCAGAAGTAAGAATAACAGACTATTTGACATTTAATTAGATTTGTTTGAGCCGCGCCAACAACGAATATCCTCACCGTCTACTGGCGAAATGCAGCTTGTCCAGTTTCATCAGATATTCTGGAATAGTATTTAACATGTTTCAGTTTGAACTCTACAGGTCCATTGTCATAATTATTACAACATCTTAATTATTTGATCATATTTATTTAAGGGATTTCGCAACAACAAAAAATTAAAAGTGATGTGGTTTGCAGCAGAATGGACAGAAAAGAAGGAAACGATAAAAATTAATAGTCAACAAAAACTAGCCCATCAAGTGTCGTTACAAAATGCATAAAAAAAAAAGATCTGTTAAAAAAAATATGTTATTTTTATATTGTTCACCTATATTTTCTATCTGAGTTTGACTTATGGATTTTTTAAGATTCCTTTTATTATTATTATTATTATTATTATAAATAAAATGAAAACCACTGAATGGACATGTTGCCAAATGCACATGTTGGACATGTCACCTCTTGATCACTGACAAAAACAACACTTTAATTGTAGTGGGGCTTATGAGTTTGATTTAGGGCTCCAGTAGACGATTCTGTCGGATACATACACAGATGAAGCAGTGCACTAGCTGTTTTCAGTGAGGAGGCCTCTCCCTCCTCCGTTTTGATGTCGGAGTTCAGGCAGTAAAATTCACAACAAGCCGTGATGAAGTGAATAGCTTTAAACAATATCGGCTTAATGGGTTTAAACTTGATATTACTTCTCAACCCGATCGTTTCATCGTTTAATACACCCGGCTGCAACTATAAGACTTTCCATATAACACTTGAACCACAGTGGCAGCGGTAGAACAGAACGATGTAATTAGCTCAACTGCTCAATCTTAGTTAACCCCACCACCACTTAAAATTGATACATTTTCTGAAAACAAGCTCAATGGCGTGTTAACAGCACATATCTCTTTGACAGAGTAAATGGTGTAACCTGCAGAGCAAGTGACCATGTTTGGTGAAGAGGTGGCCAGTAGCCTACAGATCAACTCTGCCGTCTTTTTAGCCGTCTTCGTCTAAATGTTCTTCCTTGTCGATTAGCGCGTGGGAAATCTGGGGACGTTTTACAAGCGCTTGAGCACATAACCGCCCTGTTTTTAAGAGAGCTGGACACGCATGTTGGAGAGTGACGTCAGATGCTAAATTGGTGTGGCAGTAGTGACAGTACTTCACTGAACCATCAAAGCTGTCCTCGTGCGCCCTCGCCTGTTAGAAGAGATGAGGGCTCTCTCTCTCACTCACTTACTCTCTCTCTCTCTCTCTCTCTCTCTCTCTCTCTCTCTCTCTCTCTCTCTCTCTCTCTCTCTCTCACACACACACACACACACATGACTTGGCCGCATCCTGCAGACCCCGCCTTTTACACTTACATGATGAGCCATGCTGCAGCCACAGGCAGCCTGCCCTATCCATTTCCATCACATCTTCCTCTACCTTACTATCCTCTCAGAGCTTTATTGGCATGACTGTATACAATGTACAATGTTGCCAAAGCATTCTGTAACAGTAATAAAAATAAATAAATAAATAAATAATAAAACATTTATTACATACTTAAAACAACATACAGTTAAGTGCACAAATTGTAAAGAGAAGTAACTACTGAGAGCAATGAGTAAAATTAAATTAAACAGACACTTTTAGTATTTAGTGAGGGGTCACTCTCTCTCCTTCAGATCATGACAGGAGAACACATACTCTGCTGCTAAATCAATACATTCAGCTTTTCTCTCCAGGGGCAGCAGATCATTCCAGACTGGTTGCTAGTTCATCGATGTGTATGTTGAACAATGTTGGCCTTAAATAGCAATCCTCACTCCACGCTCCTGGGAAAGATATCTAGTTTTTTTTGTCATAATTTTCACATGGCATTTGCTTTCAGTGTACATCGATATAATAAGGGCTGGGTTTCCCGATAACGTTGCAACTTAAGCTTTAACGATCATCTTAACTAACGTCTCTCGTTATTTTACGGTGGAGTAAAGACTGTTTCACAAACCAGCATGTAGATCATTCGTTATAAAGTAGAAATTAAGTGCTTCGTTACAGGAGCTGTCCAGTCCAAATGTGCTAATCACTTTGGCCAGTATGTCCAGGTGTTTGTCTTCTCAAAATGAAAATATGATGGAAATACTGACAAAATTGGAAGTTGTTTGTAACCTTGTCGAGGCTCCGAAATGTGTTACCTAACTATTACAGAATTTAATTAAAGAAAAAAATAATTATGACTTTAGTAAGACAGAGTTTCAAATATATTGATGCTCTGTCATAGAGATTAATGCAAGTGACGCAATAAATGCATGTAACGTGAATTTACGCTATGTGAATCATAAGGGGCTCTCACGTAGCCTGAAGTTTTGTTCCTTAGGCTGGAAACTAAACAAATGCACACAGAACAGGATTCAAATGATGGGCATCAGTATTGAACTACTCATAGACCTGTCTAAATATTAATAGATCATCTGGTTAGAGTTCAAGGTACTGTGTACTTGTAGCCTTACTGCCATTATGCATCATCCAATTTGTTACTGCCTTGTAAAAAGACTATAGGCAGCCGATTTGAACCAGCCACTGGAGGTAAAAAGAAGAGGAGGAGGATGAAGAGAGAGAGAGAGAGAGAGAGAGAGAGAGAGAGAGAGAGAGAGAGAGAGAGGGAGGGGGGGGAGAAAGGGAGAGAGAGAGGGAATCTCTCATTGCACACTCATGGTCTAATCTTCTGTTAACCATATTTTAATTATTTATTAAGGCATATTTATTTAAGTTTAATCTGCATGGTCACATTACTCACATATGTCTTCTTCAAAAATCTGTTTAATAAGAACATGTCATCTTTTGATTGCCATTACAATTATGCTTATCTAAGAAGGCTAATATAACGTTATACTGTATTACGTGTCTTGTAAATTTAGACCTATCACGTGGCATGCGCAGACTGCCTATTGATTTCATAGTGATTTTTTCAGCACTTTTTTTATCCTCTGAAATAGTTTACAGTGCCTTTCCAATGATCAAAATATATTAATGAAATTTATTAAATGTCCCACTGCCTTTGATAAATTGTGAAAGATTCCAGAAAGACATGTTTAAATTGCACTTAATGGATTTAAGAGCGGTTCAAAGCTCTCGTTAATTTACGAAATTTTTTTTACGAACTACTTAGATAATGTTGCTTTTGGGAAATGAGTCTTAGAGATTGAGTACTACTTAAGTGCTCTTAACGTTCTACTTAGTTCTTTGGGAAGCCCAGCCAAGGTCATATATTTTACCTTAGAGTTTTAATTTAGTCTTTTCAGTAATGGGAAAGTCTTGGGTTTTGACTATCTTTGACTGCCAATTCTAATACTTCCAGTTGCTTGGTTATTTGATTTTGTTTACAATCTCTCTCTCTCTCTCTCTCTCTCTCTCTCTCTCTCACTCACTCACTCACTCTCTCTCTCAGACATTTGTCGTGATGTTTCTCTCCAGCATTGACTCTTAAAAGATAAACAAGCATTTGACAAGTAATACTCTGCTAATATTTTGGGGTCAATAAAGTATTAGCAACTCTCTAAAGGATAGATTCCCTCCTATATTCATGGGCGTTTACAGGGAACTAAAACAAGGCCCCTCTAAGGTGTATATCAAACAGAAGCTAGACTGCATTGTAAACATAGAGCAATTTTTTGGATTTGTTGAACAGTTTGTTTTAAGTGATTTATTTTATCAAGTTCATTTACTGAACTAATTGGATATGTTTGGCCTGACATGCCTTGAAGTGTGACTCACAAACTTGGACCATATTCCTTGTGGCTCATTCCTAAACGACCAATAAACCTTTTTGTGGGCGGTCCTTGCAGGCGTCCTTGAACTTTAAACATTGAGATATTTGTCATTTTCCTGTGGAAACCAACCCCCAGAAGCTTTCTGTCGTCTATATGTTATATCTACACAGTTGTAATTGTCTCAAACAAATGTGAAAGTTTGCGTTAGATACAGTATTATATTAATCATATATTTTCATACCAACCCGTTCTTACTCCCAAAGCGTCAAATACTGCATTTTGTGCAAAAGCCCAGCGCGTCAACAAGTGGACGCTATAAGCACGCTATGGCATCTCATGAAAATTCGTGCATAATTTACAAGTTGGCTATTTTGTATGGTCTCGCACAATGTTGTTCGCTTAAACTCGCACGACTTCATCACGTGAAACAAATTCACATATGTCTAATGTTCCACACACAAGGCCTTAAGGACATACTTATTAATATTATGCCCTTACCCTTATCTAAACTTAATCAGTAGAGTGTGTAAACAGGAAGCTGTTGTGTGTGACAGAAGCAAGTAATTGTCACGTATTAAATGGAAACGATGTCAAGCGACGTCATTTGCTGTAGTGAAAGTCGTAGGATTTCAAAGGAGTGCAGTGAGGATATCATACGAATTAGCCAAATTTAGAAAAGTCCTATGAATCCTGACGATTTCGCCGTGAGAGTGTGTTGGTTTCCGACGCATCCATTGTCAAATTATATGTTGGGGTAGAATTTTGTCATTCTGACATGATATGTAGGGGTATGATCTTCAGTATGTTTGAAATCAGCCACGTTTATTCACAATGATAATGTTTAATCAGCAACATGTATTATTTTACAGTGGTTAATGTTAAATTAGTTATTTTATATACACATTCTGCTCTGCTGAAGTGACCTATTCAGTTCTAGGTGTTTCCCATGCACTCCGATTTCTTTGTATGAAGAACAGACCCAAATGTAAGTTTTTATTTCGCGGTCCCCCGGCGTTCACTCTGTTCCTCACACAATGCTTTTGTATCATTTGTATGTTAAATAAGTGATTGTGTCTCTACTTTTATCTGCTTGTTATGTCTTTAATATGGTTGAGAATTGGTTAGGTTTAGGCATAATAGTGGGGTCGGGTGCTTAAAAGTATATTTAAAATATGGTGTAATGTAAATGTAAGTTTTTGTTACTAAATTTACCCAACCCAACCCCATCCCTAAACCTAACCAATTATCAACGATGTTAAACACGAAACCACATTGCTAATTGCTTAGGTTCAGGAATGGGCCTGGGTTAGGGGATCTAAAATAATCGACATGATTGTGTAATATTACCACACTGATATATTATATAAGTATAATAAAACATTTTGCGGTTAAACACACGCAATACTAAGATTGGCATGACGCCTCCCTTTTAGACTGCCTCTGAGTGCGTCGGATACTGACGCCAGAGGGTGCTTTTGGCTTCTGTAGATTGACGCGCTGGGCTCTTGCACATGCGGCAGTATTTGACGCCTCGGGAGTGAGAACGGGTTGCAACAAGTCTGTACTAGGATAGTACTGCATATAGGCTATTCGTTGCATATATTTACACTACACTACACACACTACACCAAATATCAAAACCTTTCGTGACTTTCGAAATTTCAGCATGTCTAAATTTTCTGAGAAATCGTATCTTGAAAATATTTTGAAAACACATTTTTACTCGGCTTTCATTACTTGAAAAGCAACTCTATGTAAATAGTTATTTGTTTTTCCTGTTGTAGAGTATTTTTAATTTGATAAAGTTTTTTTGAATCAACGACTGACCCTGCCAATGACTCTACGTTAAGTCTACGTTGAGCTCCAAGCATAACTTGTTACAAGTAATTTATTTAATTGATTATAAGGCTCTGTAGTTCATCTGGTCTTGTTTTTTTCTTGACAAGTTTCTTGACGTTGTTAGATTAAGTAGGATTAAATAGCTTAAACTGTTCGCACCTCTTTGTTTGTGCGTGCTGATTAGAAGGAAATCTGAGGCCTGGTCGCAAATTGACTCGACAAGATCTGCCCCTAGTGTTTCCTGCACTTCCTCTAGAGGTGTAACAACTGTGCCCAACTTGAACTTGACCTTGGCGTGCACAGAGAGCGGTTTTGATTAGCTACAGTAAGTGGACAATGTTAGCACATTGTTAGGTTTTGCTCGATGCTTGACATTCTTTTTTAATTAAGTAAATGTATACCACATATAGACCACATTTATTATACATATATTTAATTAACACCTCCATTAAATCTTCCATCTTTTTAAAGTGATTCCCAAGGCTTTGTTTGAGAAGTGTGCACACAGTACGATCATGCACCACACACTTCTTTGCTTGCTGTAACAATCATAACTTTGATTTTAGGTTTCATCACAAAATCCTGTGTTAGATCCAGCTTTGGTTCACCTCATCTGTGCTGCTGAGCCATGCCTACTGCCAACAGCCTTTACCAACCAGAAAGCATGCAACAAACGCTACGCTGACGACTGCCTGCCTCACTCTATTCGTTTCAAGGATGGACTTCATTAATCATTATCTTTACAATGTACTAACTCTTATATTACATATTAAATAATTTAAAAGGTTATTCAGTAAACAGCATTACACATTATGTGAATTGGGCACACCATAACGTGTGCCACCCTATCCTCACGTGAGCATCTACATGGCATTTATCATTCAGGTGCTATACGGCTATACCACTGACTTGACTTTTTTTAAACCATTTTCCTTGTAATTACACAAACTTTATATCTTAATACTTCAAAACAATGCTTATATAATAGGCTATTATTCAAGCGAGTGTCGCTGTCCATGCGATAACACGAGACGAATCAAGTGTCTCTTCTTGGAATGTTTTACTGTTCAATGTTAAAGGAAATTAATGCTGATTAAATTAATTCTGATTAAAGGTGAGAGCGAGAGTTTTATTTTTTACACTTATGCCTAACCGATGAAGTCTAAACCAACGAGAAAACGGTTAACTCGTTTTTTTATCGTCTATAAAAATTTATTAGAATGCGTCATCAGGGAAATTATACATTGCTTTATTTATTCAATATGTTGGCTACAAATGCACACAATCTCCATAATCTCCACTGAATTGAAAATTTGGAAAAATAAAAAAAACATAATACAAACATCAATTAATTTTTAGAAGAAATATTAGACTCTGCAACAGTTTTTACCTTCATAAATAAATAAATAAATACATAAACTCAACATACGTTAACACAATGGCAAGTGACCGAGCATTAAATGGGCACACGCATTTATGTTATATCATTGCCTTATATCATAGTGTCTTTATCAATAAAGACACCATTATTTGTGCATGGAAAACAAAGCAATTAAGATACACATTTTGGATAAAAATAGCATCTTTTGGTTTTCTAATCGAGAAATTAATTTATTAACATGACACATTATTTAAAACGTAGCCTAAATCAATCCCAAAATCTCAGTCTTTACTTTTTACTCATATTTTGGCGATTCATCGTTACATTTGAAAAATGATTAATAAAAAAGATTTATTAATTTTATAGCCGAATATTAGTACCTATATGCTCTTATTTCAGAGCTTCTTCGCTAAACACACTTTTATGGGAGTTGTTTGTGGTTATTTCAAAACATTTATTACAAAACATTTATTATTGATTAAAATAATTTATTTCGGTAGATGTTTTCAAAAGATAAATCATGTTGAACAAAATAACTTAATTTCACTACAAATTTAGACGTGGCTAATGCAGTCACTTTTGGTGCAGATTTAACCAGGCTTTCGGTTTTATTTACTACAGCTCGTTCACTAAACAGGAAATATCCCAAAAATTGGAGTTGTGGGACCGGACACTGATAAACAGTATTTTTAGGGTCTGTGGATCACAGGTAAACAGGGACATGCGTCTTTTTACATCATATTAAGTCAATGCACCGTCTAGCCCACAAATCACACCACACTGAACAGTCTGTTGAATCTCATTTTCGAAATGAACACTCTTTGAGTATGCCCGTGCACTCTGGATTGCATCTGCTGTAAAGTTTAAAGAATCAGGCATTCTTATTAAACTGAAATTTCAGTAAAACACTGTATAGCCTAAGCATATTGGTTTTCAAACTTTTGTATCGTGTGTTTCGGCTCGTCTGGACGAAGTTGCACTCTTGCTGTAATTTCGTTGTCTTGATGGAGAAGCATTCTTCTTGCTAGTGTTGTTGGGGTTCAAACATGACCCGATACACGTTAGGGTCCTAGGCCTGCACTGGACAACACATGCGTTCACTTTTCATTTTGTGAACTTTAAAAGTACTGCGTTATTATTGCATTTAGAAATGTTCATAGATTGAGTTCACATAGCTAAGCAATTGAAAAATCAGAAAAGAAAAAATAGTGATTCCGGTGGGTTTGAAAGCATACAAAATTGACGAGAAACTTTGGGATTATTGTTTAAATGCTGGAAAATCAGTAAGCTATTAAAACAGGTTGAAAGACCTATTGAAAGAATATTACTCATTTTATTCTGTTTCTCATTATTATCTCATTATTTTGAGTGTTTAAAGTGTGAATTAGTAATAATAAATCTGCGGATTATTTACATTTTAATTGGTATTTTTTTAGACTATTTTTAATTTAACGAGCAGAGTACGGAATATGTCAAATTAAAATGTTACAGTAGCCTAAACGACAATATACAGATACCTGTTGTGTCTACACGAAATGTCCCTATTAGGTATTTTTAAAAGCTTATTAAACACTATTCGTTTGTAATAAAAAAAATTAAATAAAGGATGGACTTTATAAATAATAATAATAATAACAGGCTAAAATAAATAGGCTATTCGATTTCCCCGCACATTAACTATCAGTCTTTTACGTCTTTTCTGCCGTTTGCAGAAAAGCACAATGAAAATATTTGACATCACGCCATATATTAACTATCTCTTGCAAACATGTCTGAGCTACTGAGAAAACGAAATGTGAATTAGTCAACACATAAGAAAGGATTTAATTTTTTTTACAAAGGGGTCGTTAACGCTTTTCCATCCGTATTAATTTTATTTTTTTTTATTGTTTCCTTCGAAGCAATCGAATGCATAACTTCCTTTTTAGGAATTCTATATAAAATTACGTGCCAATAAGCACATTTTTGCACCGGTCCTGGTTCTGGACTGAAAATTCAAAGACTTATTATTCGAAATTTCTGTGGAAGAATTATCAGCATTCACATGCGAAATCAGAATAAACTATAATGTTTTAATGTAGATTTCCCCCCTGCAGTTGAATATACATGTTCATTTCAGTAAACATTGTACAGACGCACGCTTTTAAAACTTCCTTACATGGCTTCCTTCCAAAACAATTGAGTTCTCGACGGCCAATTAGTTAAAAATGCTTAAAAAAAAACAAAAAAAACAAAAAAAAAGCGTGTTAAATTGTACCGTCGTTGCTTAGGGAAAGTGGCGGGCCAGCGTAAGAAAAGGGCCTCTGTGACGCATTTCATTCAGCAGAGATTTCTCACCATTCGACTGTTCTCCTTTGTAAAGTTTTTGTCAACAGACTGGTCATCAAAGTCTGAAAAGGCCAACAGGCACAGCGTCGCAGCCAGACGACCACCTTCAACTTGACCTTGGCCTGTAGACGCGTCAGTCCCGCACGTAAAATATACAGAAGAATAAAGGGGCTGTTCTCTGTCTCCGCATCTTGTAAACGAAACGGAAGCCGCAGCAGCAGGAGTTCATGTCACGTTCAAACACTGGACCTTTTTCTTTCATTGCCGTCACTTGCATCCCATTTTCTAGGTATTGTGAAAATATCCTGGACATATCATTGTTGACCGTAAAATTGCCCATTTGGCTTGCTTACGTAGCATCATAAGATCATATTCTTTGAGATAGCCTAGCCTACTTTGAGAAGCCTATCTGGTCGTAGTCTACATTTAGGGAGTAATATTGAGTTTATTTTCTTTTTTATGATGTTATTGTAGCCCACTTCGTTATGTGTATTATTAAGATACAATAAATAGTAAAATAGTAGGGCTATTTTAAATATCTTGCTATTCTGGGTGTATTCTCTTGAAGCCGTGCAAAACCTGGAGGTTTTTCGTGTTGATTATGTGTCCTCCAAGGCCTGCGTACTGGCAACAAGCTTACACACGGCTTTGTGTTTTATATTTGCAAAGATGGACTAGAACAAGTTCTTATGATTCAAAAGCAATTTTGCAATTACACTCTATTGGTTCCATTTTTAACACGTCGCCCATTACGGATTTTGTAACAGCATTACTGAAACATTTGTTTTAGAAAACAACGCTTTCAATAAACTGAATACAGAGGTGAAACCCCATGAGGTACCACAATATGGAGGGCATTCGCCATGTTCCGCTTATTTACTCACTCGCTATTCACTTTTGGAACATCTTGAAGCGCATGAAATCCTTTGACAGATATCTCCCATGCAGCACAGCTTTTGTGTTCAGTTTAATAGTTAGCACTTGAGCCGATTAGAGTCCTCTTACATATCACATGACCAGTTTTAAACCAATGGAGATGTGTTTCTGCATAGGGTGCGTCAGAGTCGCTTGACTCTCGCAGAATCCACTGTCTCCTGTTTTTTAGTCTCGGGTCTTTTCAAAAAAGAGCCACACGTCTCAATGTCCGACGGGCTATGACAACGTCACTGCTTCTCCGGCCGCGCTGGATTGACCCGGTCATGTTTCTCTACGATAACGGTGGAGGCTTGGACGACTCCAGCAAGAACATGGAAGGGTTCACGGGAGGTAACTTCTCACCGAGTCCGTGCAGGAATTTTATGGCTCACACTGCGTCTCTTGCGCCCAGCGCTGCCTATCCGTCAAGTGAAGTTGCTGCAGCAGGAGCCGGTGAGCCTGGAAAAAAATGCAGCCCCTGCTCAGCCGTTCAGGGTTCAGCCAGCGCTTCACTCTCCTACGGGTATTTCGGTGGCGGTGGGTACTATCCTTGCCGAATGTCCCACCATCACGGGGGCAATGGAGGTGTAAAGACATGCACCCAATCTCCCGCCTCTGCCTCACCTTACGGGGAAAAGTACATGGACATGTCCGCTTCTACAGGCGAAGAGTATACCACCGCGCGCGCCAAGGAGTTCGCCTTTTACTCGAGCTATTCCTCGAGTCCGTACCAGCCAGTTTCAAGCTACTTGGATGTCCCCGTGGTCCAGGCAATTAGCGGGCCTGCAGAACCCCGGCACGAGTCCCTGTTACCAATGGAGAGTTACCAACCTTGGGCTATCACGGCCAGTGGCTGGAACGGGCAGGTCTACTGCACCAAAGAACAGCCACAGACGGGACACATGTGGAAGTCGTCAATACCAGGTAAGACACTTTGCCAGAATAGGCAAAATAAATGAACATTTATTCATACATATAACAAAGTGTTTTCTTATACAATATTCCACCCACTGTATTGTAAGTAACGTAACTGCATTGCCTGTTGTGTCTATAACAAAGCATCCATTTGCTGCCTTAAGTTCTGTTTATTCACCTTCCACACATTTGAATTTTTTGAGGTTACATTTGTGGTTACATTTTCCTCCTCAGAAGCCGTGTCTCACGGAGGGGCAGAAGGCAGCTCTTTCCGACGCGGGAGGAAGAAACGCGTTCCATACACCAAGATGCAGCTTAAAGAGCTCGAACGAGAGTATGCCGCCAACAAGTTCACCACCAAGGACAAACGGAGGCGGATATCCGCTCAGACCAACCTGTCTGAACGGCAGGTTACCATCTGGTTCCAGAACCGACGGGTAAAGGAGAAAAAAGTAGTCAACAAATTAAAAATCAGCAGTTAGCTTTGCTAAACTGAAGGAAACATCCTTAGGCCTGATCGTAGCCTACCACACACTGAAAGTTATGTGTTTCAGAGTTTTGAAATTATAGACGTTTTGACGAATATTTGGTTCTCTTGGACTTCTACTTTGAAGTGACTCTTTGGATCGGACAGGGTTGATGGTGACGCGGTGCGTCATTTTTGTGTTGCACCAGGTGAAACGGTATGGCTATACTCACTGCTCAGGACAAAGAGGGCCAAAAGATAACAAAAATGTCTATGGAGAGAAACATTCTGAATATCGAAATTAGGAAGCTGTAACTCCTTACAGCGGTCAGTCCTATCTTCTCACCCAGTGTCGATTTTAAACAAAGATATATATATATATACACACACACACACACACACACGCGCGCACACACAATTTGCTTGAAATCACAAGTTTTCTTCCCCTCATGCTGGAGAATATGAGGTATGGACCCAGTAGTTTGTAAAGTTAATTTACAATCTGTGGTTATATTTGTGCCAAACTAGGCTACACTATAAAATTACTGTGTTGGAGTAGCATATATGTTTTGTCTTGTAGTGTTGCTCAAAAATCCTAATAAACCATTGATAAGAAAAAATATGTATAATGATGTAATATATATATATATATATATATATATATATATATATATATATATATATATATATATATATATATATAAATTTACAACACCAACCCACATCACAAAATTGACAATTAAAAATGCCAAAAATACAGAATATAACCATGAATGGCATTTTACACTTTTACCTTGATGTTTGAATATGTAACATGGATAAAGAAATGGACCTGTTGGATGGTGTCTGTACTGTAAAACAGACGTGTTCGTGTATACTCTATGAAATTTATTTTTGTCTGTGGGCTTCAACAACGAACCAAAGAATCAATGCATTTGGATCTCTTCAAGGACGCGAAAAGATTTTGCCCACTTTAACCAGAGACTAATGATAGAGCAATGGCGCCATCTTCTGATGAACATTTGTAAGTAAGCAGTTGACCTTGGTCACATCAATCTTTAAAATTAATACATTTAAAAAAGAAACACACATTTGATGCCATAAACTGATGTTCTGTTCAGTTGTACTGCTTAATTTTGCCTGCCTAAGAGTTAATTTCAACAGAACGTAGGCCTATCATTAAAACAAACAAACATACAAGAAAACTAAAAGTTAAGTCACAATATTATTGTGAACAATTGCATTTTATTAATAAAAGCATTGTCATACATTGCTTGTGTTGACATTGCTTTTATTATACTTGATTTTAAATTAAATGCCATTTTCACTGACTACTACATTTTGATTTTTACATAGGCTTTTTAATTTAAGGAGCTCACTATTGAGAATTTTGTGACTTGTAGATACACGTTCATTTGTACACATTGCACAATTTGAGACACTTCTAATAACGTAAGATAACTTGAATAACATCGTGTGTCTTGTAAGCTTTGTAATGTAAAACAATAAAAATAAAATACTTACCTAGTCTACGGCAACATGAGGCTAAAGTCGTTATTCACTAGCACCGCGGTGACCATTTCTGGCTAAGGCTTGATTTATTATGTCTTACGAGGCAGAAAGCTTATTGTAATTTGATCATTTTATTTTATTTTCTACATTTTCTATAAAGTCGTTTCTTTTAGAATATCTAGAACTTTGTAGAAATTGTGCTTCTTTACACAGCAGCTTTCTGCAGCTCTTTTGACTCTGACTGCTATGGCATGAGTGCTTTTATGTGTAAAGAGATGTTGCAATTTTTGTAGTTTGGCAAATAACAGAACCCAAACGCACACGAGCAAACAAATAAAGATTTTTGAGTCAAAAAGCACTGTTCTGATTTGTTGTGTCATAATGTATATTGAATAGTATAACTAAATTGCCCGGAAAATAATGTTACAATAGATATGTCTTTTTGTATCGAGACTACAGAGCAGCGGTAAACTCTGAATTCTGTTGACTGCACAGAGTACATATTTATATTTGTGCCAACATATATAGGCCTTGTCCTACAAAAACCTTTATTGTTTAAATCTTGGTTGGCACGTTTATGAAAATAGCCTACATCTCTAAATCTGGCAAATAAATACTGGCACTGTGGTGATAAGACCGTAACATTTTCAATAATAAGCTGTTAAGCAGTGTAGAATGGGAACAGCTTTTCCGTTATATGATTATATATGTGTTTGACAACAACCGATGTTCTGATAGCCCAAATTATAACTGGTTGTATCATTAGCCCATACACACACACGCACACGCGCGCGCGCACACACACACACACACACACACACACACACACACATGTTGGTGTAGCTACCATTATGAGGACTCTCCATAGACATAATGATGTTTATACTGTACACACTATAGATTCTATCCCCTAACCATACCCCTAACTCTCACAAAAAAACTTTCTATATTTTTACATTTTCAAAAAAACATAATTTAGTATGTTTTTTTAAGCGATTTGAATTATGGGGACACTAGAAATGTCCTCATAAACCACACTGATAGCATAATACCCTTGTAATTACCATTTTGTAACCTAAAAAAAAGTCCTCGTAAAGCACTTAAACCTGCCCCCCCCCCCACACACACACACACACACACAGTTTTTTCTCTTGCCTTTTCTTGGATGCAAACAATGTACAAACAATAAATGTACGCCTCCTCCGGGTTCTTCATTGTTTCTCCATTAACATCCGTTTGACTTTAGATATATTTTATAGCCTATTTAGTAATTTCTCGGATTGTTCTGATCACAATTATCTAGAACTGAAATTTGTAATGCGAATGTTCGTACTTATGCGATCTGAACTCACATTTTTTCTCCGTCAGTGTGCATGTTTACGGTTCTGTTATGTTGACTCTCAAGTGCGCGCACGTATTCTAGAGAAAGAACAACGTTGAGCCCAACACGAGCCCATCTTGCGCCATCTATAGAACAAAAAGTAAACAGCATCTGCAACGGCTTTACTTAGCTAGTTGTTCTATAGAAAGTAACATTCACCCTGACATTAAAACTTGTTTGTGTCCCGTAGATAACGATCAATGCAAATCAATGCAAATTCGAGGATTTTGAGGATTCATGACGAGGATCTCTGTCATACAGTCTATGACACTGTTCACACAGTTGTGATTTGTCTCATAGAAAACGGCAGTTTAAGACGCAGATTTAGATTTAGGATTTTGCTTTTGATTCAAACTAAAATCCTCATGGGCCTAAATAAATGTTTTAAACCTGATGGAAATGTCTTAAACATTTCAGCAAATAAAGTTTATTTAAAATAAATGTTCAAATGTTTTATTTGTTTGATTTTGACCTTCGATATGCGTATATATTTTGTTTAAGATACGCAGGGTTTGGTTTGAATGTTTAAAACCAAAGATGTCATGAGAGAGATTAAAGTCAATATTATTAGTTATGAATGACTGGTAAAATGGCGCGGGTTTTTCAGGTTGCTTTCTGTGCGCCAATGGAAGGTTTAAAGCTCGGGGGTGACCGTCTAGACAATGAAAGCCAAGGCCACAGACTGGTTTAGCGTACACCTAGTTGTTTAGCCCAGTGCTTGCTAAAAAAAATCCTTTGCATTTTAAATACGTTTCAGGTTACAGTCTTACCTTAGTAAAGAAGCAAAGTTTTAGTCAGAAGCAAAGTTTTTCAAAGATGAATGCAATTATATTGTATTAATTTAGCCTAGTTTAATTCATTAAGCTTAGTTCCCCTTTAGCTTATTTTCAAAACATAAATAATTATATAATTATGTTACAATAAAAGTAAATTCGAAGAGGGAAATACAAAATTCTGCGGCCAAAGGTGTTGGTTACGCTAATCTTTATAGCCGACTAAAACTCACAAATCCAAACTAAAATGATACACACACTACACATATACCACTAGGGATGTAAATGGATGTACACTTTTCAAAATACCAGTCAATGCAATGCACGACACACTTGCAATCAAAAAAGGATACATGTGATGACGGATTTTGCTTTTTGCTTTTTTTATTTCTTCATTTATGTCAATATCGGAATTCAAATGCCTATAATCACCTTTCTAATCACGGCAAAGACGAGAACAATTTAAATCGGTGATGTGACGTTTTACATTTGGTCCTTAAATGTGGTGCTCTTTTCTGTTGAATTGTAGGTCCCCATTACATGATTGTTTTGCTTTATTAATAATTTAGCAATTAAATTAATTCAACCAAATGTAGAAGTGTTTATAATACATGCTAGTTGTTAAGGTATGTATTTAGTCCATTTTAAATCAATCCGTAAAATTTCGGTTATTTAAAAAAGAAAAGACAGGAGGAAAAATGTCTGCAAAATACTAAGTTTTAAACCAATCACGAACACAGCCCAAAATGGACTTTTCCTTTTTGCAATATTAGGATTGCTCAATTACAAGTCAAGTTCAAGAATAAATAACCAATAAATTATAATAATAGCAATACAACAACTGAAATGGACATTCTGTGACTGGTCAGTATACTTTGCCTTGTCAATTTCAAAAGTGTAGGTATTTGAAACATACAGTTCCAAATCTTGAGGAGTTTGTAGGAGCCAATAATTTGTTTATTATATTAGAAAGGATTAAAAAAAAATAAAAAAATAAATAAATAAAAAAAACACGATAGTTGGTAATGGATTTTATACGCA
The DNA here is from genome assembly GCF_019703515.2 of Myxocyprinus asiaticus. Taxonomy (NCBI): domain Eukaryota; kingdom Metazoa; phylum Chordata; class Actinopteri; order Cypriniformes; family Catostomidae; genus Myxocyprinus; species Myxocyprinus asiaticus. The sequence continues at coordinate 13,271,891 of NC_059373.1, read as the reverse complement.
AATGAAAATTGTGTATGACATTTTTTCAATGTTGTTATTCTATATATTATTATAATCGTTGTTGATCACTGTAGTAACTTTTTTTTATCATTATTATTATAATTGTCAGTGGAACTGAAACAGAAATTATTATTATAGCTGTCATAATTTGGACTCGAAAACGTAGTAATTGTTTTCTCCTCACGTTAATCGTAATCTAATTTGTAACTGCAATTGTAGATTAATACAGAACCTACTTTCCAAAACATCACAACGCAGCTCCCAAGCCGTTACAACTCCAAATAAATAGCATTAATTGTTTTGCTGAGCCTGCACTACATTTTTGTAACATACTTTCTCTTGCAGTTATTTGTATAACTTTATGCCCGACATAAAGGTGTTGTTAGGAGATCGGCCTTTCCTTAGTTTCGTTTTTCTAAACAGTTTGGCAAAAAAAAAAAATATGACTTTCGATGAAACACTATTTCGCTTCCCATTATGTAGGCTATTTGTCGATTATTTTAAAACTGTCTGTTTTTTGTTTTTTTGTTGTTGTTTTTTTTTTTTTTTTTTTTTTTTTGTGGTGTGTGACTGTTTATGGGATGTTGATTGGAGGTTTCTTTTTCTTTTTTTTTTTTGTTTTTTTCTTTTTTTTTGTTTTTGTTTTTGTGCAGTGCTTGCTGTTTTTTTCTACACTTTTTGACACTTTATGGTGCTCTCTCTCTCTCTAGTTTCTTTGTAAAGTTTCCTAATGTCAAATTGGCGTTTGTGAAACCATATCCGAGGCAAACATTGGTTTGCGTGTAGTTTGTTCTTTCATTCTCTTTTTCAGACTCTCGCGGTGGGCGGTAGCCCGTCCCCCTCCCCGAACTTGAAGTCGACCTTACAGCCAAGTCTGTGTGGTAACCTGGGGGGAGGGGAGGGGTGCGGGCCGCAACACCAGACTTTATTAGTAGATGAACCGTAGAAGAGAAGACGAAGAGAGCAAGAGAAAGGGATCATTGCGACATACAATAGTAGACTACAGAGTGCTATAGCCTATGTTACCGTACTTTGAAATATTTATTTAAGATGGTCCGATATTAAGGATGGCAATATAGCCAATTATTTGTATGTTCTTGCTCTTGTTACATCATGTTCTGCGTATTGTAATTCTTCTCGTTATTACCATTATTCTTCTAAACTAATCTTACCTTTATCTGAAGCTCTAGTGCTGCACTAAGTCGTGAGTTGGTCTTAATAACGTTGTTACAACTTCCTTTTTACAGGTACAGAAAAATGGTTGCTTTTGGCTGAAATATGCATGTGTTGTGTCGCTTCTTCTTGCCTGAGCAGCTTCGTTCTGTTGTGGTAAATGGAGTTTAAGTCGTACCATTTAGATCCTAGAACTTGCAGTCAAATCTAACTATTGCTTCCGTTGCACCCTAGCCCCAATTTACTGCTGAAAGCTTTCCAACCCACGACGCGGAATTTGTCAGGAGTTGACGAAGAGGTGGAGCGTCAGGTTTTGAGTGTCACTTTGCTATTTATCGTAATAAATTTATTGATGTACAATTGAAAAGGAACATACAATCTCAGAACCTTTAAATTACGCACAACAGTCGCATCTTGCCAACAGTATGGAAATTGTACTATATGAGGCTCATGTTACTCACCTCTGTGTGCGTTCTTTGGAGGCATGCGTGGTACAAGGGGATTAAGGGAAACCGATGTGGAAAAGTAAGGCCTTCACCGGCCTAATCCGTGTTTAAGTCCACGGAAACTCACTTATGCTCGGGCCTTTTCAATTACACAATTTATTAGTATTTTATAGGAGGCCTACTCATAGTAAGAGCTTCTAAATACTAAGTGACACACTGATGGTAAAAGGTATTGGATTTTCTCAATTAAATTACGACCCCAATACTATTGAATTCTGAAGTTACCTTGATGTTTACTTAATGTATTATTACTTATTTTTTTTGTATCTTATTCTTTAATACCACGTAATTGTAACGCACAAAGTGGTCATGGTGATAATCAGAATAGTTCGTATAGGAACACCTCGTCATAAATAATTATGTGATTTTCTTACGTAAACTTAATGATAAATCGCTATTGATAAAATGTAGATAACAGAGATACAACATGTAAAACCTAAATAATGAAAGGCATATGTGAAAACACATAGAAGTTAGTAAAGCAGTTTATAAAAGTGTATAAATCTTACAGCAATAATTTACACTTTCCTGGTACCAGCATCTAAGTCAAAAGCGTTGTCATTTTGTCACGTTGTCGCATTCAGTTACGATATACTTTCATTTGGAAAAACAGAAATACATCATATCGTAGCCTAAATTTGTCAGTTTAAAGTAGGCAATTCCATTTTCGATTAAACGCCATAGTCCAGTTGAGATTAATCCTGCATGCAACTACAGACAAAGTAGCCTAATGGTAAACTACGGCTGGCATGGACCTCTTTGATGGGCAAACTTGATTGTTTTTTTTTTGTTTGTTTGTTTTTTTGTTTTGTTTTGTTTTGTTTTGTTTTGTTTTTTTTTTTTTTTAATCTTCACAAACTGGTATTGACATATGATGTGTACACACTTCTTGGAAATTCGAAAGTCGGAACCTCATTGGACAGTTTGCTTTCCCACTTAACATTACACATTATTGATAGCTTTCACTTCAAAATACAAACAGAAAAAAAAAAAAAAAAAATTAAAGCATCTGTCATTTTCATTTCTAGATCACGTGACCTTGGCATCCGCTGTAATGGATAAAGATGGATTACCACGTCATCTTACGTCTCAAAATTTCTTCCTCTCGGATAGCCCCCAAAGCGGGTAGGAGACACGCGCTCATGAGAGCTATGTTGTGGGCGTTGCGTATAGATCTTACAAGCCCAAGCTAGAAGCTGCACGGGTTTAATGATGGATTTTGACGAGAGGGTTTCCGTTGGCTCAAACATGTATCTGCCTAGCTGCACGTATTACGTTCCGGGGGCTGATTTCTCCACGTTGCCATCTTTCCTATCCCAGAGTCCATCTTCTCGTCCCGTCCCCTATTCGTACTCCTCAAACCTGCCTCAGGTACAGCATGTAAGGGAGGTTACATTCCGGGACTATGCTATTGAGGCGTCAGGTAAATGGCCTCACCGAGGTCCACTGGCTCAGTGTTATCCGTCGGAGGATATAGTACACAGGGAGTGTTTACCAGCGCGGACGAGCGCTGGCGAAATGTTCCCCAAGAACAGCTCATCTGCCTATTATCACTCTGCATCGACCTCGACCTCCGCGTCCTGCTTCTACGGCGGTGTTGGTAGAAACAGGGTGCTGCCTCAAGCTTTTGACCAATTTTTCGACAATGCGTATGGGGGCTCGGACAGCACAGTGAACAGCGGCTATGCTGCGAGAGATAAACAGCACTACAGCAAGCACCCAACGCCAGCGCCCGCACCCGAGCAGGAGTCTCAAGGAAAGGAGCGACAGGAGACCAGTACTCCCGAATCTTCTTCCGGCAACAATGAAGAAAAGACTAGCGGTGCGAGCAGTGCGTATGAGTGCAATCTTGTGCGCTCCTGTTAAAATTTTTATATGCTTTTTTATAAGCGTATACGGTTTATGGAGGGCTTGAGATTTCCCCAACAAAACCTTGGCTACTTATAAACTACGAAAACCACGTGCTTTGAATTGAAATTGGCCATGAAAAACTCAGAGCTATAGTTTCTTTTTAACTTGAACTTTAAAATGTGTTTAAGTAGCTGCAGTGATTTCACAGTATTGCTTGCAGAGAGTAGAGTAACAGTCTTCTCGTAGCCTATGTCTCAGTTAATTCGTACAGTTGTTTCAAGGGTTTAAGAAAAAGGGAAAAATTGTGGATGAAAGAGTATGTGTAGGGCTTTTTGAGGTTGTGTTTGCCATGCTTATTACATGTAGGCGTGGTGTTTAAAATACGATAGCCTACTACTAAAATTAGAATTTTTAATTCTTTAATTAACTTGATTTTGCAATCCACTGAATGGAAAATGTTTTTTGCATCTGTACCTATTGACGTTAATCAAAATGTTTGACCAACCGATATATTAATATACAATAATATAATTGTTATACTTATTAACATATCTTGTAAATTGTTATGACACGTGTTTGTTCACATTGTCTCTTAGGTGGACCCAGGGTTCGCAAGAAGAGATGCCCGTATACAAAATTTCAAATTCGAGAGCTCGAGAGGGAGTTCTTCTTTAGCGTCTACATCAACAAAGAGAAACGACTTCAGCTCTCACGGATGCTTAACCTCACCGATCGCCAAGTGAAAATTTGGTTCCAGAACCGGCGCATGAAGGAAAAGAAACTTAATCGGGACCGATTACAATACTATACGAACCCTCTGCTCTAGGACGAGTAAATGACTTGTACAACAGCTGCAATAATGATATCAACAATGAGACGTTACAGATTCTCAGCGGTTAATTTCAAGTTCGTGACAAAGCACCATTCACCTTAACTTGATTGCAATTACTGAGAGCATAGAACATTTAAGTTTGCATCATTTAATGGGTTGTTTTGTGGCCATTTATATATATATATATATATATATATATATATATATATATATATATATATATATATATATATATACAGTATATATAAACGTGATTTTCTACACCATTTGTTTGCGAACATAAATTTGGTTGAAAGTAGCCTACTTCTCTGCTTGCACTTGTGGTGAACTATACGCGCAAGGACTGCGTGCAACCGTCTGAAATATTAGGGTCTAAACAAGACTTGGCTTTTTTTAGCTACTCACCAATGGTGCATAGAGGAATGTATGGTGTGTTGTACAGTTGAGCCTAATAACTTTGGTGTGACCAAATAGAAAAACTGTGAGAATGTTAGCGTTATTGCTCCAGGCTTCCTAAGTATTTATTGATTTGCAACCAAATTAAATGTTCTCCTTGTGACAGTTGCACTTTCTGATTGTGTTCTAACACTCGGTTGTCTCTCAGAAATGAAAGTGACTTATTACAAGCAAGTGTAAACTGATCATATTTTGGTCATCAAAGTTTTCACTCGTTGCAAACTGTGAACATAGAAAACAAGAGACACTAACTCAACAAAGGTTGAAAACGTAGAAAATTCAGTGAGAAAACTCGCTGAATCTCATCCGAAAGCCATAAAGAGCGTTTCTGGATCTGCAGTGTCCAAGAAGTGGCCTCATTCATGCTCATTATAAGACATTAAAGCATTTTTACACAAAAAGGAAACATGTTTAACGCTGAACCTATTTGTTGGTAAATGTTGTACTCTGCAAAGAAACGTGACGAATATTGTGCTGGGATTAAACAAAGCTTGGCTGCTTGTAATCCAGGAGATCATGTATAACATATTTCTTAAATTAAATATTTAAAAAGGGTTCCCTGAACGTGTATTTGTCTTACATTATTTACTCTTCATTAAGATCTACAATACATATAATGCATATCCATGTGGTTATACGCATTCTGTATAATAATGAAAAACACATAGAGCGTTTCTGTTTTTTTTTTTTTTTTTTAGAGCTCTCGAAAGAACAACTCTGTCAGGCCACGGGGCAGTTGTTACCTGACAGTTTAACCGTCACAGTGGTCACCGTTTTTGCAGTTATCATCTGAGTGTTTATGGCCGTACCCGTAGCGTTCATATAGCCTAAGACAGTCTAAGAGCAATAAACTAAGTCAGAAGGAGAGAAAAAAGTGGAAGAGAGGGGGAGAAAGACTAAGCTTTATGGTTGCTTGCTACGGTGCGGCTGGGCCTGGCCGGCGCATCCTTTTGAAACGCTTAGGAATATCCGTCTAATTACGGGGACATCCTCCTGGTTGCTTTAGCAACGCAACCATAAAAGCTGTCTGTGTCTGGAGCATTTGGATGATTGCAGTGTGGTGCCATAAACTGTCTCAGAACCAAGGTTATTGGACACGGTTCCAAGGGGACGGAGGCCAAGAGATCTTGAGGAACGGCTTCCAAAATACTCGAATGCTTTCTGTCCTGTTTGTATTAGTTTACCACCAAAAGTAGGCTACCATCAAAACAACCTCTTGCTCGTTGTCTTGTTCCCCCTGCATTTTTTGCTTTTCTTTTTTTCTGTCTTTACTTGCGAACAGTGTTAAATGTCGCACGTGTAGGTTCAAATGGTGTCCATTGGGAGGCACTCCTGAGATCAATGTCATGGCCGTGGATCATACTGAACAGGAGGTTGTTCACAAACCGACAAACTCAAGGTTTTGAAACTGTTTTAAGGTAACATCAAACTTAACCATCCATTTCAAAAGCTATGCGTCAACCGTGTTTGTTTATATTACACATTTAACAAATTTTTATATTGTCTTTGGAAATTGTGGAAGAGCTTAACTGAAGTAGTGTGACACTTTATTCAATATGGTGCTTGGAACAGATTAATTCAACAAGACTTTAAAAACAGTGCAAAGTGTTGTAAAGGTCGATTCAGAGTCAAATCCCCTGCAGGTGTTCTGAAGTGCCATAGATTCATTCAGCCACTAAAACATTTCTTACCGTTAATCTTCTGGAACCAGAATACACATTAAGCGTCTAATGTTCTTATTACATTCAATATGAGCGTGTAAAATATGGGTGTATTAAAATTTCACTTTTACCACTGATTCGAAAACTTTATGGCAAATGAACTATGCTCTGTCGATTAAGAAATCCATTAAGCATACCACAGACTATGGCTTTTCGGTTATATATTTGAGAAAAATTATTAGATTCATTTTTCAAAGCTAATTTATGGGTAGCTGTATTCATGGATTTATTGTGGCCTCAAAATGTCGCACATCGTTCATTCGAGCCTTCGGCGATGATTGAACATTGATCAGTGAACATAGACTAGACATGTCTCCAAAGTTCACTTTATCTAGCATTGAGAAAATAAATTATGTAATTTGAAATGGCATTTGTAATTGTGAACCAACCATGATCGTGCCTTTCCGCAAGAAGGATTCAATAACAGCATGGGTGAGGTGAGAGGGGTGAGAGCAGCCTGAAGGGTAGTGTTACAGTGTGCGTGGACTATTTGTCTCTATTGCAAAATAAATGCTTCCGTTTATAGCAATAAAATGTCAGATTATTGTTCTTAAATTCCTCTATACAGCGAACCCGATCTTAGGGATGAAGAAAAGAAAGGATTGGGTTTGTGACATATCAACTCAATGTCTCCTAACAAAAAGACACATAAAGGGAAAAACAATCTTTCAGCAAACGTACAAATAAGGAATGACTGAAGAAGAATGAGTCCAAATGTTTATTATTTGATCAGAATTGAAAAGCGATATAATTTGCGTGTGCACGTTTGTGTAGTCCCTATAGTAGGACTAGTTTAATTATTAGATTTAGTATTTATCTCACAATTTGGCCTTCCTCCTTCCTAGTACACATGAGAAAATCTGAACCTTATACTTATAACGTAAAATAAATATTCATGTGTTTGTTGTCTTGAGCTTGCGGATAACATAAATGCAGGGTTGGGAGGGTTACTTTTGAAATGTATTCCACTACAGATTACACAATACATGATGTAAAATGTAATTTGTAACGTATTCTGTTAGATTACTCAAGGTCAGTAACGAATTCTAAATACTTTGGATTACTTCTTCAGCACTGGTAGATATTTTCACTTGTTTTGACTATAAAAACTCTCCCAGTATAGTAGGACAAAATACACGTTAAAAATACATTCTCTGAAAAACATAAATATCTTATGCAGTGTTGTTTCTAAAACAAGATATATCAAATTGATCTTGTTTTAAGGATTTGTAGATATTTTTACAGGAAAACAATAAAAAAATTATTATCAAGAATACGGTTTTTGCCCTAATATCAAAGGTCTTAATAGAAAAAAAGAAATTATGATCTAACGTGAATTTTCTTGATAAAAAAAATATGATCGTGCCTGGTAACATGTGCATGTAAAATGGCTAGAAATAGCATTTTAGCTTAGCGTAAAGCTGACAATTTACACAAGGTTTATATCTATTTCTTCTGCTCCAAACTTCAAACTTACTTCTCTGTCTGCTCGTATGAATGTAACACATCATAAGAAAGTGTTTCACCGCTGTTCAAATGCACTTTGGATCGCACCATTTATATGTATAAATGTTTTCCATCTGAAAGGACTAAATATTAAATGAAACAAATGACAATAAAATGCAAAGTAATCTCTTCAGTAATCAAAATACGTTTTTGAATGTAACTGTATTCTAATTACCAATGATTTAAATTGTAACTGTAGTGGAATACAGTTACTTATATTTTGTATTTTAAATACGTAATCCAGTTACATGTATTCCGTTACTCCCCAACCCTGCATATATGATAACAACAACGACAACAACAACGTTATGGTCTTCAGCAAAGGACCAATTTAACTCTTAGGGAAACATGAACACAATACAACGAAATGCAGTGTGGTACGAATGAACAGGATTAGCAGATACATAAAACCATCAGAACAATTCAATAAATCAATAGCATGACAGCAGAATCATTATTATTATTATTATTATTATTATTATTATTAAGTTACTATTATAATTGTTCATTACGTTAATTAAAATTCAAAATTCCTTCATTTACCTAAGTTTCATGAAGTACACTCATTAACTGTACCAAAAAGGTTTAGATCACCTTTATTAATAAGATAAATAAATTAATAAACATCTCCAAATATCGAGAAAGATCATGTCTGGAATATATGGGCAACATGGTGGAATTTGCGATACTATCAAAACGATAACATCTTTTTCATCTATATTTTTAAACTTGAATTTAACCAAGCCAACCTCGGTTTAATGGAATTTTCACAGTGTAAAGACAACTGAAGCTGTATCTTGAATGTGTGTTCACGTTTTTTATAATTTATTTTATAAAACAAGAAAGAGTAAGCAATTTAATAATGTCAAGCAAACAATCTACAGAAATTATTTAAAAGGAAAAAAAAAAATATTTACTTCATGTCACTTTTGGTCAAATCATAATTTTGTGAATTCCAAAAAGAAATCTGTCTGTCTGTCTGTCTATATAGATACACAGTATATATATATATATATATATATATATATATATATATATATATATATATATATATATATATATATATATATATATATATACAGATTTATTTTTGGAATTCTCAAAATTATGACTGTGTGTGCATATATATATATATATATATATATATATATATATATATATACACACACACACACCTCAACTAAAGTGATTTCTGTCTATTCAGATCTCGAGTCTGAAATACTTGTCTGTCTTATTTCCTTTGATAGTCAAAGTCGATCGTGATCCTAAATAATGTTTCTTCATGACTGACTAAAATGTTGACGGTTCTCTCTCTCTCTCTCTCTCTCTCTCTCTCTCTCTCTCTCTCTCTCTCTCTCTCTCTCTCTGACCTACGCACACATGTTCACATAATGTTCAGACCATGAAAGAAACATCCCTCCAGTCTTTCCGTTTTTATTTTATTTTAGCTTGGCGTAACGATTTGCAGGTTACTAGGAAATGTGTCTCCTAATGACATTTTTAGAAACTGGGTACTTAAATTAGCTTGTAGCCTATATTTTGTAATTAACATGTAAGATGTTGGTTCTGCTGTTCCGTACCTTCTAATATTCAGCTATGTCTGTTTTATTATTTAAGTCTTCATGTCGTTATCTCATTTAGTGTGTGTATTTGGTCGCTCTAAAAATGCTAATTTTAAGGCAGTCCTTTTTTCTTTTTTGTCCCCAAACATAAAAATCTAATCAGTTGATAACAGCACTTTCAAACATGCACACATGTCTCTCAATGTATTGTGAGCGAGCGCGCGTGGTTGAGTGTGGAATGGTGAACAGTCAAATGTCCATTCGTCCCACGACTGCTCTTCTCTGCCTCTGTTGTTGATACCCTTATGACGTAGGTCTGGAGGGGGTGTGACTATTTGGGTTTCTGCGCTCCCACTGGGAGAAATGTGGTTATTGAATTGAATGAGGGCACCTCGTCTCATCCAGCATGTCAAACGAAGGAAATGACAGCTACTGAGCTATTTCTTGTAGACTACTTTAGTCAAAACAGTTCCCAGTGGCTAGTGAGAGCTGACATGAGGAATCTCTAATTAATAAGCGGACTGAATCTGGCAGCTACAAGCGATTTGAGTCTAGCGTCTGACTCTGACGACCAGCATCGCTCACAACCAAATTCCACTTTATGCACTTGTCTCCACAAGCGGGGAAATGTCTGTGCCTACGAAATTTTACCTGTGACAACCTTGGAGGTAGGCTTGGGAGCAATGAAGTCTTGTCGCATGGTGACATTTCGTCTCTCCCCGCAGGACATGAGGATATGAGTTCCAGATTGCTCCATACTACTCTTACTATTTCTGCCATAGACAGTTATGGCTGAAGTAGTATGGTTAGTATACAATTTCGAACGCAGCCCTTGTCTTTTCGAGTCGCGGATGTGCACCAAAGTAGCAGCCTGCCACACAGAGGACTGGTTCACGGGATGCGCATGATTGTGCTTGTGCCGTGTTATGTCGAAAACGTTTTACAATAGTCTAACTTAGGCCATCGGACGGTACTGCAATGAATGCTCATTTATACTTTGCCTAAAATACGGTATTTTCAAGAGATGGAGATGTGGTAGAGCCTCCAGTTATCATCGATGATGATGTCCGAAGAGGAAGAAGCACAGGTCGAACAGAGTGTCATCCTTTGGGCCTACAGAGCTTGACAAGGCGAGTTTGGCCAAATGTGGCCACGGTGAGGCAATCGTTTTGTGTTATAGGTCTGTTGATACTATATGCTGTGTATGTGTGTGTTTTATTTAGTATTGTTTTATTTAGCTCATTAATGTATTAATGTGGTGTAGATTATGTCTAATGTTTGGTTATTTATATAACTCTGAAAGAGAAAAATATGTGGGATCCAGACCAACATCAGAAAATACATTTAACATGGAAACGTTATACCTTAGAAAACATGCTTATTTAGGTAAAATTAGCCTAAATGAAGATAAATGAAGAGTAAGCTATTAAATATGTCTAGCAAACAATCTACATGCAGGAATTATTAAAAATACATTAAAATCTATACCAAAAATAATGATTCACATCAGTGACTTTTGGTAACATTTTGTCTGCACTATTCCCTTGCTATTCAAAGTTAATAGTGATCCCAAATATGAATACTTCATATGTTTTGACTGTCAAATTCCATTCCTCTTTCTCTGGCCTCGGCCGCTTCGCCTACAGACACATTTCCACATTTTAATGTGTAGCCCATGGAACAAACATCCTGTCAGACTGTTGTCTGAAGTGCTTTTCCAATGCATGTGCTATATCTCATAGTACACAATACATGGATTGCTTAGCCCTATATGCTAACCTCACCCTAACTTTAACCCTACCATTAAACCAAACCAAACCAAACCAAACCTGGTAACAGCGAATGAGACTCTCGCGAGACTTAGAGCTCGAGAAGGAGTTCGTCTTAAATACGTACTTGACTCAGGAGCGCCACCTGGAAATCGGCAGCAGTGTGCACCCGACCGACAGGCAAGTCAAAATATGGTTCCAGAACCGCCGTAAAAACAAATTATTATTATTATTATTATTATTATTATTATTATTATTATTATTATGAATAATAATAATAATAATAATAATAATAATAAAACAAATAACAAATAAAAACCGCGAGAAGAAAATCCGTAAACTTTGTACGGTAATAAGTTTTCCTGATGGTGAGAATTTCATAAAAATTTTCATAACACAGGTTTTCGAGAGGCTCTTCTGATTTAATATACAAAATATGTTCTTATATGGAAGCTGCTCAGACGTTCTTTAGCTTTTCGTCGTTGTTTAATACAGTTTATTGTTTGGGGAAACAATAATCATGTGGTTCATTTATTAACATAATAATGTAAATGACTGCGCTTTGTTGGCTATATTGTAAAATGTTAAAAATGCTTAATAGCACCTATAGCATTGTGCAGTATAATTGTTATATAATGATAGATTTTATAGCCTTTATTTATGTTATTTTAATGATCAATTCAAGAATCATGTACTTAATAATTATCAATAATTTGAAACTGTGCACACGCGCTACAATTTTATATAAATAATTCTTTGAATGTCAAGGCTAGGCCTACTGTGAATCCAGGCAACTACGTTATCAAGACTGAACAGAGAAATTATGTTGAAAAGGTCTGTGGGACGAAACAAAACAACAACAGCTTGTTAGTGTTTAGCCATGTACAAACATACAAACACATACAATGTTCCGTTTTTAAAAAGTAGAATTTGCGTTTGTGTTGACGACGTGGCCTTTCCCGAGGCTATATTGCTTTATTTATTGAAGAGGTCTGCCGCTATGTGTCAAAAATTTGACTTTGGGATGAAATTTGTTCACGTTATCTCTGGCGGAAATAGTTTGAGTATATAGTTCTGCGAAGGGCCACAACATGTAAAGGGATGGTATTAGTGAGTTTAGTCCTCTTTTGTGGCGTTTTATTGCTAGCTACTTTATGAGGCTCTTCGCTTTTCTGAGTGACTATCCTTAGTCCACACTGGATAGAAGCAAGAATAAACACGTTCAGATTACATTCGATGGAATTGTCAGTTTTTGTTTCGCCGATATTTAAATGAATCTTAGAACTGAACGCAGTGCAGGTAAGACACTGTTCCTTCTACTTTTACTGTCGAAATGATATAGTTTAATTTTAATAACCTTACGAAATCATTTATGTTAGGATACACTGTTTTATAGGAAATACGCTAGAATAACTGTGAGATAAAGCTTGTGGTTTGTTTAGATAGGCTACCACACGTTGTTTTTTCTGAAGATTTGAACCAGACTGTCGAGTGGTTTAGGTAGTTTCATGTTGTTGGGATTATATATTTTAACTCTGCAACACGAAACTGTCTTAATTGCCCCAGTTTAATTCGTCCTTATTTTACGATATTTGTTCATTCATTTACCGGTATAGCCTACATTTCACAGCCGTATTTCCTTAATTTTTCATTTCTACAAAAAACAACTCTCGTGAATTTATGCCATTTGAACTGGTCTTTGTCGGAGTTGTGTAATTTGTTAATTGTTTTATTAGTGAAAGGGACTGAAGGCAGACATGATTTCTGCTCAGACTTAATGTAGACCGTACTTGACTATTCTCGGTAGTCTAGGCCTCGGTTACGTCCACGACGCCGAAACGAGCCTTGGGTGACGGCAACAGCGACCACAGTGACGCACCAGTAAGCTCGGGAGATCGCCTAATCTGCTTCCGTTTATTGCTTAAAGAAGCGACTGAACACAAAAGGCAAGACTGGCTACATGATGTCACTTCGGCGCAGCAAAGGGAATTTATCTGTGCCTAAAAGGTATGAATAGCGCCTGTGGTAAAAACTAAGTTGCGTTAAAAATCACCCATGTGCCGTTTACGGCCTCAAAGGGCCATGGTTTTTCTGTCCCTTTCTCCTCTTTTTTTCCCTTTCTTTGAGACCTAGTGGTTTTTCTGCTGTAAAAGAGTAAAGTCCTTCTGATAATCACTGGTGGATCACTCAACAGCGTGAACATAGAACTATTTTTGTCATCATGTTTTCAGTAAAGCCTACATCTGCATTTACAGGCTGCATTAATTGTTGATTTGTTACTATTTGAACTAGTAGGCCTAAATCTGTTGATAATACGCAGTTGATTAAAAATATTCGTTTTTACTTGAGAATCTTATGATTGTAATGAGCATTCAAATTTGTTTCACGTGACTTTTTGAGTATGCCTAATAGTTCATATTGTTTGCTTGTGCTGGTGAAAATTTCTGCTGTTTGTTACCATTATTTATACACATGATACGTAAATATAGCCTAATCCTTTTATGAACAATGATTAAATATAAAATAAATAAAAAAGGACCAAACATTAAATAAATAATATTATTAATAAAAATAAGCGGAAGCTCTAAAGTTTCTAAAATTGGTGCCACTTTGAATGTTATGGCCATTTTAATGTTGTTGTCCCTTTAACCGAGTAGATTACTATAAAATAAAGCAAACTTACTAGTTCGACGGCTGCAACATTTTTTTCTCACTCTGATTCGCCTGAATTGAAATAATAATAATAATGATGATGATGATGATAAAAAAATAAATAAAATGCAAACAGAACAGAGAAGTTGAACTATAGATCGCTTAGATACAAAGATAAATCGCTCTTTCATTCTATCATTAGCCTTACTTATCTAATTCGTATAGCGAAAATGCAGGAATATTGCCCTGTTTGAACGGGACAGTTCAGTCCACAAAGAACATTAAATATTTAAGAACTATTTGTTAAGTTAAAAAACAACAACAACAACAACAACAAAAAAAAAAACATTTGGTTGTCTATGGTATCTTACAGGAAAATATAAATGACTGCTGACCATCAAGTTAAAGTAATAAACATAAATGAACGAAGACAGCTGACCATGGTAGCTTTCCCTTTTGACAGATGTTATGTGCACACAAAACCTCTTTACTAATTTTAATATCATGGTAACAATATTAAAGCTGAAATCGTACACAATAGTCAACAAGCATCTACATATACTGTGTGCGATAAACAAGAAACAGGCAATTCCTATAGTATAGTAGTGTAACAAATCCCTCTTAATTTGTTTGTCAGATGTAGTTTGGTTTACTTTGTAAATTTCATCTGGCAGCGTCTCACATTTATACTGTTTGCAGAGAGTGTGCGTGTATTTTCTAGGTTCGAACTAATGCTTCATGGGAGAAAAAAACATTAGGCTACATTTTTACAAACAATAGGCTACAACATCCTTGGATTGTGCTTTGGAACGCGTCTAAACAGTTCAGAGATCAATTATATTTGCTGAAAGTGTTTAAATTCTGTGGATACGTTCATATAGGCTTTTCATTATAACGCATTATTTACAGTAGAAGAATAGTAGTATTATAAGAACAAATGCAATCTTTTCACAGCAATTCTATTTTTTTATTTTTTTTATAGTTCCGTTCAAATGGTCACGTGTGTACCTCATCCAATCAAATGGTGGTTTGCTCTCAACATATTAGCTGACTGGGGCTTTGTGAGGGGGAAGTTGCCTCTCCATTTTCACAGATTGTTATTTTGTGAGCGTGTTACTGTATGTGTGTGTTAGTGTTTTTATGTGTGTGTGTGTATGCATGAGAGTGCGACCCCGCCATGTCGACATCCGGCAGTATGACAGGATACTACGTTCACTCTCTTATTGCACCGGTGAATGAGGAGTCTCGTTTCTCAGGTTCAGGGCTCATCCAGCACACCAGGCCCTCCGCAGACCACACAGAGCTCGGTCGAAGCACATTCCCCGTAAAGCAACCCGTATATGATGGCTCAGGTTGGGGTCACATCCCAACGCATTTCTCCAGTGGTGTATCATCGGTGTATCAGTCGCATGCACAGCCTCCCGTAGCTGGGGATTACATGCAGTCTTGGCTGCTGGACTCGCCTTGTGGACTGCCCCTGACTGAGCTACAGGCGGTTCATCTTCACTATAATGCAAAACCTGATACGCATAGACCGAATGATGAAAGCGCACAGGTCAGTTCGCATGCTGTGCTCCCTCCTCTGGACGTCAGTAACGGAGGATGTTCTACCGACACAGAGACAGGATCTGGCCGGACTGCAGACACGGGTGGCGAGATCGAGGATAAATCGGGGGCTGATCCACGTAAGGTTCTTCAGATGGTGGGATATACGGGTAAAATTTTAAACTTCACTACTGATATCTTCTTGTGTTTTGACATGATGCTATTTGTAGTTTGTCCGCTGTGAAATCATGCATGCCTTAAACCCTTTTATTTATGTATTTATTTATTATTACGTGATTGAAGAATAGTGTTAAATAGACTGTGTGTATTTTTTGGTGTGTTTGTGTTTATGCCATGGTCTCGATTGTAGATATCGAATCTTGTGTTCAAATCATTTACTGCCCGTTTATGATTTAGAACCCTCCTCCCCTTTCCTCTACATTTTCCCAGACAACCCTGTGTCCAACTGGCTTCACGCAAGTTCTACGCGTAAAAAACGCTGCCCTTATACTAAGCACCAGATCCTCGAACTGGAGAAAGAATTTTTATTTAGCACATACCTCACGCGCGACCGCAGGTACGAGGTTGCCCGTCTCCTGAACCTCACGGAGAGACAGGTCAAAATTTGGTTCCAAAATCGCAGGATGAAGATGAAAAAAATGAACCAAGATGGAACGAAAGACAACTGAGAGTAAAGCACTTCGTTTAGGTGAGAATGAAGGATGATCATTCCCATTGCTGAAATGATTATGTCGTGGAATTTTACATTTAGGCTTGTGTTATTCTTTTCTAACAAAATATAATTGTCGTTTGTCTTGAATCATGCTGGGATCCATGCGTTTATACATTGAAAGATACTTGTTTGTCATAGTTCTGTTATATAAATATTAACTGACGTAGCTTTCTTTACAGCTCAGTATTTCACTTTTATTATGCCTGTATGAACATTCAAAAACATAAATGAAATGTGCTATTTCACTGCGATCATAGATTAAGTTTTCCTATGTTCTATAACTTTTTCCTAAATTTAGAGTGGGATGACTGAGCCCACGTTTATGTAAAGTTCATACACTAAGGACTGCATGAGGTCAGGTGCCCTCAGTATTATTCTTCTTTAATTATAAATTATGGTATAACCATAATCCAACCATTTTTGCCATTACCTATAGTCTATTCACTGCTTATATATACAAATTTCTAGCGTCCAAAATATTTACGCCATATCAGCTGTTGCAGTGTTAGACTGTTGGGTGAAGTCTGTGCACTTCAGGGACTAAGTGAAAATACTGAGCTGTAGATATATAAGCACTGTAGGCAACTCTACAAATACCTCAAAGTCCGTTGACCGCCATGATTGTGTTTTGTTTACCATTTCTCAGATGTAATTTGTGATTTATTTATTGAATAATAAAGGCAATCATACATTTTCAACAGTCTCCACGAAATTCTTTATTCCTCGTGATACACACACACACACACACACACACACACACACACACATATAAAAAAAAATTATAAAATTACAAACTCTAGAAAAGTACAATATATATATATATATATATATATATATATATATATATATATATATATATATATATATATATAGTACTTTTCTAGAGTTTGTAATTTTATAATTTTTTTTAAGCTGTATTTTGCACAGGGGAACAGAAAACATTTTGAATCTTGTAGATTTTTTTTTATTTTTATTTTTTAAATGGGTGATATCTAAAAATAACTGAAAGTATTTATTAGAAATGATGGATGATGACGAAGTTTTGTATAGTCAGAATCTAAGGTATTTCGTTTATACGAAAAATGTTCTACCTCTTTCAGCTTTCCCCTTCAAGCCTAATACCCTCACATACTTTTTTTTACGTAAAACAAGAATTTAGGTATTTCACAGACCTGCCATAATTTCTGAGAAATGTGTTCTGAGAAGAGGCTATGTTGGGCGAGTTTGGACTAGGGGAAAACAGGCCCGTCGACCGGTCTGGGCTGCGTTTCCCAAAAGCATCGTAAGCCTGAGTAGATCGTAGAAACCACTGGCGCCAATGGTCTCAACGATCAACTTAAGCTTGCGATGCTTTTGGGAAACGCAGTCCTGGCCGATGAGGTTGTTAGTTGCATACCACCATAAAAGACAATTGCTGCTATAACCGTTTATGGGGTGTAAAGCGCTGTGAGGCGAGAGAACGCAAAACAACAGAGATGTTACGAGGCTCGACAGCTGAGACCAGTGAATAACTCGCCATGTGTGCATGAATATGTGGAATTATAAGAACGTACCAGTCTTGGCCCCGTACCCCATGATGAGGTGCTTTTGTTCAATATGCAGGGGTTCGGGTCATAATGGATGCCGTCTGCTTCAAATATATAAACCTTAAAAAAATAAAATAAAATAAAAGTTTAGTTAGTATACGACCTATACTGGACGTTAGTTGAGTTAGCACAGCTTTGGCGGATGGACTTTGACTTCAAAGGCCTCACCGCTAGACAAGACCATGAATCGTAGACTCGGCAACACTGTCTGGCATTCCGTGTTAAATGGCTTTATGGCCGACCAGACACAATTAGACCGTTTTCAGAGACCCGACACCCATTTGGAGATGTGTTTTCCCCCTCAGACCTTCAGTGCTTTCAATGAGACTCGACTGTGTGCACAAAAAGCCAGCGGAAACAATCTAGTTTTATTGGCTTCTGTGATTGCAGCTCGCCCTATACGGCAAACTCAATCACCCTTTGTGTATAAGCTATATGTCAGTGCAGTCAGTATATATTCTCAAGAAATAAAAATAAAAAATTCGCTTACATGAGAAACATGTTGGTCTGTTTCACACGTATTCGTATCGACGACCATGTGAACAGGTTGGTATAGTTCTCGTGAGAATTTAACTATGGCAGTGTGGACTTCTATTATTAAAAACCATTATGAAATTTTAGTCTGAAACTTGAACACAATATATACACGTGCTCTATCTTGCACATACAGATGACAAAGGATTCCTTGTTTTATTTAAAAATAAAACAATTATAATTTTTCAATACCGCTATGCGTCCAGATTCAACATTGGGGCAATTTAATTTAGGCCCTATTATAAACAAAATAAACGATTGATTTAAGAAATAATAATAATGTAGCCTATATTGTACCAAAGGCCCAACTGTAGCCTAAATAAAACGTATCTTTCTTTACTAAAAATGCTGTATTTGTATGTCCTATTTTTGGTATGCACTCCCATTACTGCAACTGATGCTAAATTTGTAGACAAATGTTTAAATTAATATGACCATTTTTGACCAATAAATTAGTAGTCAAAATACTGTAGCTCTGTGAGATTTTTGTACTCATTGTGGTAATGAGAATCTGATTGCAGTAATGATAAAAAAAACAAAACAAAAAAACCTCTTTTGTTCTGATGCAGTATGTGGTACATGGGATCCGTACCTCAATCTCCCTCGCAATGCGATGTTAAGTTAAGCTGGTAATATTCATATATTTTATTGTTATCCAGGTTGAAAAAAATAGCTGCTTAGTTATGTGTAAGCATAATTTTGTCGGAACACCCATGCACACTTTAAAGTGATAGTGACATTTGGTTTAGAATGTATTGCGATATGGCACATCAAGTAGTCAACTGATATAGTGTTTTTATTTTTATTATTTTTATGATTTTTAATGCTAATACCAATTTCAGTACCTAGAGGGCAGGTGGTTGATTCATTCATTCGTTCATTCATTCATTCATTCAAAAAAAAAAAAAAAAACCCAAAAAAAACATATTGCTAAATATCAACAGATACTCAAGCTTGGCAGATCGTTATATCATTAATATCAATCATTTTAATATTGTTGTGTGTTAGAGGTTACATTTTAATTTGTGTGAGAGAAAGGGGAACAGATTGTCTAATTTTTTATTTGTTTTTTCATTATTAATTATAGATATTCTAACTTTCAGTCTCATTACTGCAACCTACTTATCATTACTGAAACATGTACCAATACCTTAAGAAATTAGACAGACAAGGGCTGGGTTTCCCGAAGCACTAAGTAGGACGTCAGAAGCACTTAAGTAGTACTTAATCTCTAAGGCGCATTTCCCAAAAGCATTCTTAACTAATTCGAATTCTAGTTGGTAAAAACGTTCGTAAATGAACGAGAGCTTTGAGCCGCTCTTAAGTCCATTAGTGCAGTTTAAACATGTCTTTCTGGCATCTTTCACAGTTTATCAAAGACAATGGGACATTTAATAAATTTCATTAATATATTTTGATCATTGGCAGGCCATTGGAAACTATTTCAGATGATAAAAAAGTGTTAAAAAAATCGTTATGAAATCAATATTCTCCACAGTCTGCGCATGCGACGTGATAGGTCTAAATTTACAAGACACGTAATACAGTATAACGTTATATTAGCCTTCTTTGATAAGCATAATTGTAATGGCAACAGAAAGACGACATGCTCTTATTAAACAGATTATTTAAGAAGACATATGTGAGTAATGTGACCACGCAGTTTAAAACTTAAATAAGGCAGAGGCTATTTGCACTAAGTGAAAAAAGCAACAAAAAGCATCTTCTTTGCACTAAGTGCTAATAGCGTTAGATGCAATTTGCACTCTAGAGAAAATAGTGGCAGATACTCTTTCACCCCTGTTTAAATACTACCTACAGTATAGTGGCATCATTGCAACATTTTTATTGTGTTTATTTGGAGTCCCACAGACACCCTACACAAACCCCTACCTCTAACCCTACCTTACAAAAATGTAAAATAGTTTTACTACAGTAACCATAGTATAACCATGGTATTTTTCTAGTAAAATCATAGTAACCACAAAAAACATGGCTACTACATTTAACATGTTACTGTAGTAACACTATGGTTAGTACATCAGAATTATATAATTTCCACCAAAACACATGGTTACTACAATATTACTACAAAACAGTGGTTAATTTTATATGGATCAAATCCTTCTCTCAACTCCCCGACCTTCACTGTGACCAAATCACTGCGAGGCATCTCTTTTATGTGTTACTATAAATATATTATAGGAAATATTAAGAGTAGATACATGGGAAAAATTATAGGGGTGGAATTCAAACCCGGATCTCCAGCGTGACAACACATACACATACCAACGTTACAACCAGAGCTGCATATAGGAGAGCAGTTTCTCCTGTGTTTCCACCATACTATTGGAGTGTAAATAGTCACTTAGTTATCCAATCTCTTAATCCACTAAATGTATAGCCCGTTAACCAGTTTAATGTCTCTGCCCCGTTGTGAAAAATTCAAATATGTCCACCTTCATTTGATCAGCAGTTGACTCCAAATAAATCTGTCGTGGCTGTCTTGAGTTTGGTCTGAGCAGTAGTGGGCGGAGTTAATGTAAATAGCCTCTGCCAACAAGATGGGCTATTTGCACTTAGTGTAAATAGACACTCCGCTTTAATAAATATAACTAAAATATGGTTAACAGAGGAGATTAGGACGAGAGTGTGCAATCTCTCTCTCTCTCTCTCTCTCTCTCTCTCTCTCTCTCTCTCTATATATATATATATATATATATGTTCCTCCTCTTCTTTCATCCTCCAATGGCTGGTTCAAATCGGCTGCCTATAGTCTTTCTACAAGGCAGTAACAAATTGCAAGATGCATATTGGCAGTAAGGCTACAAGTATACAGTGCCTTGAACTCTAACCAGATGCTCTATTAATATTTAGACAGGTCTATAAGCAGTAAATAAATAATTATTTATTTATTTAATAAAATTCTGTAATAGTTAGGTAACACATTTCGGCGCTTCGACAAGGTTACAAACAACTGCCATGTTTGTCAATATTTCCACCTTGTTTTCATTTTGAGAAGACAAACACCTGGACATATTGGCCAAAGTGATCAGCACTTTTGGACTGGACAGCTCCTGTAACGAAGCACTTAAATTCAAATAACGAAAGCTTTTATAACGAGGGGTCTACTTGCTAGTTTGGGAAACAGGCGTTACTCCATCGTAAAATAACGAGCGACGTTAGTTAAGATGATCGTTAAAGCTTAAATTGCAACGATATCGGGAAACCCAGCCAAGATCATTTTAACAATTATTAAATGCTAATTTCTCATTAAAGCAACCATTAGACAAAGTTATTAAAACAATTTGGGCTAATCTGAAAAATATTAAAACAAGGTGTGAAACTGGCTGGCATGTTGCAGTTTTGAGAGCCTATTGTTTATTTTTATTGAATTTGATTCACAGTTTTTAAAGATCTACTTAATGTTAACACGTTAAATTCAAACCAGTTTGAATCGTCGTTCTTTGGGCGCAACATACAAAATTAAATAAAAATGCTTTTAACATTTTTGGCCCACGTTTTTTGTGTTGCACTAATGAGAATTTATCCAGACAAAATGTCTAAAATGTAGATACAAATGTGGGTAAATTTCGGAATATGTCTAAATTTTTTTGTGAGAATACACAGCATGCAGGGCAAGAATTGTTTGGTTGAGATGGAGCAGACCCCCCTAGTCTGTAACATATTGTATAAAACTGAGTGCTGCAATTTAAGCCTGGCTTATTATTACATTGGTATAGAACTATATTAATATATTAACATATGTTGACGTTCCAGCGAAAAATAAACCACTGTTTCCTAGTCAGGGATAGCTGTTATCTGCATTGTTGTTATTCAGTCCGACCACTTGATGTCAGCAAAACCTCCTAATCGGATCTGTGTTTTGAGCATGTTTCTGCTTTCCAATTGTTTCCAGGCTCTCTGTTAGTCATATTAAATGTTTCTTTGATTATATTTTTAATCTTGGTTTGACCAACTTAAAAACAACAGGGAAAAAACCTTAATCAAAACAGACCTCGAAATTCATTTTTAAAATGCGGCAAAAGGATCTTATGAATTACTGATTCTTACGTATTAAATTACTGTGACCATGAAATGACAGGTTTAATTGTGATAATTTACAGTGGTTCATTAATGAACTCATTTAACTCATCTTTATGAGGACACCCATAATCTAATTTAGAATGTGGCCGCACCTCCTTTCAAACTGATGAAATCGCAACAGGAATACTTATTGGCTGTCTATGTTTTTGCAGAACGATCATGGGACTTCATGGGACCAATGCCAGTGAAGTGAGATTTAATATGAACTTTGGCTGTAATAGCCTTGTATATCACCATACCTCGTAAAAACGACACTGTAATTCCATGGATCCTGCTCAACTACTCGGGGGGATTCATATTGTGAATGGTCTCAGCCAGCGCGCGAATGACTCCTATTCCTTAGCACTGGTCAGGAATTGTGCCTTTGAGTAAAGGCATTTTTTGTCAATGTCAAAGGAGGGAATGTGTGTGTGGGCAGGTTTAAGTGGTTTATGAGGACTTTTTTTTTAGGTTACAAACTGGTAATTACAAGGGTATTATGCTATCAATGTGGTTTATGAAGACATTTCTAGTGCTCCCATAATTCAAATAGCTCAAAAAACATACTAAACGATGTTTTATTGAAAATGTAAAAATGCAGAAAGTTTTTTGTGAGGGTTAGGTTTAGGGGATAGAATCTATAGTTTGTACAGTATAAAAATCATTATGTCTATGGAGAGTCCTCATAATCATAGCTGCACTAACATGTGTGTGTGTGTGTGTGTGTGTTTAAATGCTTAGATCTGAAGTCAGTGTCACAATGTGGCTCTTTCAACATGGATGCCTCCCGCCACACAGTCATATGTAGCACAGCAAAAACATGAACGGACAGAACCTCACGCGCGTGTATCCCCCAGTGAGAATGTAAGCTATGACTCTCCGGTTTGTTTGAGACAGCTCATGTATTATGTATCTGGTGTCAGAGGCTAGTGTTCTGTAACTGCATCCATTTAACGGCCGATGCAGCTGTTCATGTATGTGTGAAGTCGTAAACTTTTAATGCTCTGGTTCTGTGGTAATAAATTAATTACCTAGTGTGTCTTAATTTAGATGCTTTCCAGTGCGTATCTGGTTGCATAATGTATTTCTCTCTTTGTGTCTGCTTGAAAGATGTATAGCCTGCTCAGTTAAAATAAACCTACAAAGCTTAAAGCTAAGCCTATATCATCTTTCAAAAAGATTCATTATTTTTCTTGCAAGATGTATAAACAAACATGAGACATGTAGGTCTAAATTAATCCTTAGAGCGTTGATTATTGTGTCGAGAGTTGTCATTGTCATACAAAGCATGAACAAAATGCAGTGCATGGCTCTCATTGGAGCAATCAGAAAAAGACCCGGTGCGTTAATACCTTTAGATCTATCTTTATTTAACACACACACACACACACACACACACACACACACACACATATATATATATATATATATATAATTTTTTTATTATTATTAATATTTTATCTATTCTGTATAAGATAATAATCAAAACACAGCAAGACAACGTGACATCGTCGGTTGGCCATAGATTTCAGATCTGGATCTGCAACAAAAACACCATATAAAACATTTACCTATAAACGGAGGTAAAGTGCGAAAAAAAAACCTGTTATATAGACCGTTTTATTTAAAGCAGTGTTTTAGGGTTAAATTGATAGACATTTGAATACAAATCCAAAAGTTAATTAATACGACAAAGAGATTGTCGTACCATGTGTAAACCCAACTTTTATTTATAAAAAAAAACAATTTTAATGCAGCTAAATAACCTAGAATTTATTTTCCTGTAAGCTTCTCTTTGCAAAATGGCGCCTAGCAGCAAACATTGCTACCCAGCCCCCACCACTGTCCTGCTCTGTCCCGGAGAAGCTATAAATCTGTTCCTGTGTAAGAAAATTTACAACTCTGCCTTACAACTTTACGAGGCAACGATAGCTCCTATTGGATACCGGTTGGTCACATGTTCTTAAGGCCACATTAACGTGAACTTTTTCTGTGTATGCACCCGAACCTAAAATAGAGCTGCATTCTTCTCCTGACCTTGCTTGCCTAGGCTTCTTTTTCCAGTGTTATTCCGAATAATTTTCCTTTAATTTATGTATGTATTGTTTTATTTCATTCTAAGGTAAGGATCCCTGCCAAGGACTTGCACATTGATTGGTAGTAAATTTGCTTATTGCTTATCCCGTTTGTCACGCCTATGCCGGATAGAGCAGTTTTCTGAAGAGCTATGAAATATTTCTCATAACCACCTTTCTTACTTTCGTGGAGCAGACACACTGAACGGTATGGACACTGTATTTTTGTACGTACTACGACATCTCTGGGAACTGATTTTAACTTAATGTTGTGGTTATGTAAGAATGAACACGGAAATTGGCTATATAATATAATATAAAGTATTTTATTATATATATATTGACAGAAATTGGGCTATATAATATAATATAAAGTATTTTATTGATTTTTCATATTATTTATTGTTTTATTGTTCTGGCTGTTGCAGTTGTTGTTGCTTGTTTTCCACGAGGGATATGAAGTGAAAACAGCTGGTTAGCTGACTGTATCATGTGTGATAATATACTTCTGGACGTGTCAAATATTGATCATGTCGTGATGAAAATAATCTTTGTTCAACCTTTCTCATTTTGAAAGAAAGGAGAAAAAATATATAACCATTTTTATTGAGAACAACCTCAGTGACCGGGCTAAAATAGCGATTTTCGCTATTTTTTTGTGTCTTGACAAAACATTTAGTTTCATTTCTTCAAGAAAGAAAACAGTATTTAGCTTTCACTGCATCTTAATACTTTTTATTCGTAATTACTCAGGTGTAGTGCAAGCATGAGATAATTTTAACAAGGTTCGGGGTATAATAATGCATTTGAAAAAGACAAAAATATAGTTTTAAGGAGGTGTGCAGTATATTATCTTGAACTAAATGTGTGTGACGAGGGAAATGGTGTTGTACCTCAAATCTATCGCTTGGTGGCGATCCATCTTGCAGGCTGCAGAAGCAAGTGGGTTCACTTGTTAAAGCAAACATACCACGGTAACAGATGTTGTGAATATGTGAGTCTATCCAACCCGTTCTCATTCCCTAAGCATCCAATTTTGACGCTTGTGCAGAAGCTGTCCGTCTGCATGATGACGTCAAAGGTGCCCCCTGGCGTCCTCTCACTGACGCGGTGAGAAACCCCATTTTTTTCAACGAGAACACTTTGTCGTCAGTTATCAGTCTTTAAATATTATTTTGTGTGCTTAACCTCAATGTTATAATAGGCCTACTGATAAATATATTAGTGTGATATTACATTATACAATCATATATAATATAACCCAACCCCATTTCTAAACCTAACCGATAATCAACCATATAAAACATGAAAGAGACACTTAGATATTCATAATGTGATATATATTATTTTATTTATAGATATGTTTAAGCACCCAACCGCACATTCATGCCTAACCTCAACCAGTTCTCAACAGTAGAAAACACGTTACGATCATTTATTTATAAAAATGCACTATAATAATATTCCAAAACATACGATGGCATTGTGTGCGAAGCAGAGTGAAACTTATTCGGTAAACATATTCCCCCTCCGTGAAGGCATCTTGATCCTGTGTCTTACTGATTTTACCGGCACGTCTCATTCAAAAAATACCTGTACATCGGAACATGAGGTCGACGTAATCGGTCACAAGACACGCGAGAGCCAATGGCATAATTGCTGAGTCTCTGACGTCAAACCTATCAAATTTTTTTATGTGTTATAACGAAACTTGTGCAGGATGTGTTACGGAGGACGCTGGGTGACTGCTAAAAACTTACATTTAGGTTTGTTCTTCACATAAAATGATTGTAAGACTCGGAATACACCCGGAATTAAACGGGTCACTTCAGCAGTGCATGATGTGTACAGACAGTTTAAATAGACAGATAAACAACAGATTAATTATTAACCACTGTGAATAAATGTTGCTGATTTTAAATGAAATGAAAATCGTACCCCCAACATAAGTCACGATGACAAAATTGTACCCCAACGTATAATTAAACGATGCTAAAATTATATTGCCCATTGCGTCAGTCAGTTGACGTCAAAGGTTTCTCATTAAAAAGAACACACTTGCCGGTTGCGTCGTAATACTGACGCCAGAGGGCGCTTTTGGCGTCTGTAGATTGACGCGCTGGACTCTTGCACAAGCGTCAGTCTTTGACGCCTTTGGAGTGAGAACATGCTGGTCTATCGCACCTTTTTCCAGATCCTAGAGATCAGCGCAGTTTTCAAAATTAAATTTTTATTAAACAGTAGAATACCATCATACACATCTGAAAGATCTGTAATAGCAGAATGGATCATGGCATGTTTTATTTAATCGCATGTATTACAACACCAACGCACTTTAAAAAGGGCTGATGCCTATGTCTGATGTTTAAATAGGCCTATTTGTATTGTCGGAGGGTGGAAACATAGCTTATATGTTGAAGCTTATCAAGTGTTAAATTGGCCGCTGTCAGTTTTTATTTTGTAAAGGATAATAGCCTAATATAAGCTGATGTAAACAGAGAGTGTGCGCAACGGCTAAACCCGTCCGTGTAGCGCATTTTCATACGTTTGACATTCGTGAAATGCAAAGATAGACCCGGCCTAGGTTTCCGTAAACACAACGTGGAATGTAAGTTTCAGTGCCTAACTTTTCCATCCGAATAGGTCTTATAGGTCTATATAGTCCAGAGTGATGGTGTTGATCAGCAGGAGTGTGATCCATCAGACAGCTGAAACAGAATGATTGCAAGTGGAAAGATAAAATCTCCAAACTAGAGTTCCCTGATGAAGTCTCGAAACAAACAGTTATGACCTGCAGCTCTTACATCGCAGATTTCGAGTAAACGGCAAGACATCAAGATGGTCACAGCCAGTAGAGAGCTCATGAATCGTAGCTGTTCGGTCACAGTTCAATGCACAAAAAGGATAAAAATTAGTTTGGAGGATGAGTAAAGAACAGAATAAAAAGAAGATAAACATATTCTGTGTGCAGCTGCAGCAGTTTGTAAACAAACTTTGTGCATCCATAACGATAGGTTTCAGTTTAGAGTCCAAAACCACTGGTACTATTGGGACGAGTAAAAGCCAACTAAAAACTTACTGAGTGTGAATTTAAATTCTGAACCTAAGAAAAACAGCTAAACCCAGCCTAAACTGGTTGGCTGGTCTTAGCTTGTCTCCCAGAACCGTCCGTTGGGTTTGGGCACTTTTCAGCTGGAGGGCCTCATTTCCCAAAAGCTAAGTAGATTGCAGAAACGCTCGAATGAATCATTTTTAAATCATGGGCTGTTTCCCAAACCATCACAACTGAGTAGTAGGCTACTTGAAAATCGTTGTAGATCTGCTTTGAGAGTGCTTTGGAGTAATTGTAGAGCGCTTAAAAGAAACTTAAGGACATAGACTTATCCAGACACCTGCAGGACAATTGCGAAATTACACTTCATACAACTTAAAACACTGGGACGTTTCTGAGCATATAGGGGTACTAAGCAAAATCCTACTTGGGAGGCCACCCTTCTCCCCCTTTACCATCACCCCCTCCCACCCTCCAGTTAATTTTGCTGATCTAAATGGAAAAAAAAAACAACTTGTCTAAACTATTTTCTAATGTCTGGACTGTATCTGCAGGTTTTTATGATTATACATACAAATGGTTCGATAAAATGGCAATGAGTATATGTGAAGTTAAATTTCATGTTTTCACTGCAAATACCACATCAGTAACACAGGAATTGCCCTAACAGTAACCATTTGTAACCTGTCAGCAACTGTGGCAACAGTTCAAACCCGTTTTTTATCCAACCACTTTATTTCACTTGATTAATTAAAATAAACCTGTCTTGAATGAAGTCCTGACAGCCTCATCTTGACCAAATCACTGCGATGAAATCAACATTTATATTCAGTTTTATCTATTATTTAAGTGGTATTAAAGTATATATAAAAAGGCGGAATTGAACCAGGGTCGCTAGGACAACAGTACACATTCACACTGTCTTCGCACCCCAGCCACTGCAGCAACACCTATTGTCTAGTTTGTCGTATATTCCTGTGACTATTGGGGTGCAAATAGCTGCTCTGTGTGGCTGATGCTATTTACATTGGGGTGCAAATAGTCACTCCAAATATGAAAACCTCCTACATTTTATTTTTTTAATGGATTTACACAATTCACGTGGGTCACATTTTAGGTTGGAAAAAACAAAATTCCAGATTAATCCGGAACAATCACATTCCTGTTGTAGGTGAGCTTTATGAAGCACATGCCTGTCACATCTAGATACAACTCTCTCCTTGCAGTTACATTCTCCCTTCCCTCTTGGGTCACAGGAGAGCGACCTATAACTTTCTATTTGAGCCATAACAGCTGCCTGAGTCTTTCTTGCAGCTTTAAGTATATTTTAAAAATAAATAGGCTAAAAAAAACAGCGACCTTGCTTTGTGGGGCCCCCTGGTGGCTTGGGGTAACCTGTATCCTGTTAATACAGTTAATGTAGAGTCTTTATGCAATTGTATTCAATCAATTTTGTTTATATTTAAATGGAATATAATTATATAGTGCTGGTTTTCCCAAAGCACTAAGTAGAACATTAGTAGCACTTAAATAGTACTTAATCTCTACAGCGTGTTTCCCAAATGCATCGTTATCTAAGTAGTATGTAAAACCATTTGTAAGTTAAGGAGAGCTTTGTACTGCTCTTAAGTCCATTAAGTGCAACTTAAAAGTATTTTTCTCACATCTTTCACAATTTATCAGGTACAAAGGGACATTTAATACATTTTATTAATATATTTTGATCGTTGGAAAGCCATACACTGTTTCAGGCGATTAAAAAAAAGTGTTGAGTAAAATCAGAGATTATTTAGCAGGGATGGGTCTCTTCTATTAAAATGAATGGGAGAAATTGGAACGCCCAATCAAGAAACTCTAATGCCCAACGGTCAACGGATGTAAAAAGGAAGTCCCACCTTACAGGTAAAAGAGCCAATCATCTTTTAGATAAAGACATCCCTTGTCAATCAATTCGAGAATGCACATGTGCATTAGCTATACAAGCTGAGAAAATTGAGTTTTTTAGTGTAATATAAGGTAAAGAAACACAATTTATGGTTTTATAGTTTTGTCAGATTTTACTGCTCATTTAAAATATGTTCTTTGATCGTGATCTTGACCAAACGTTTTTGAGATTTCGGTCTTTCTCCACTCAAGTAGATAGGAGCTGCACTGACATGACTGGAAATAACCTCCTGAGAGCATTCCAAATATGGTTGACAGTGGACTGACTTGCTAGAAAGAATTTGGTAAAATCGCATTAAAATCAATAGGCAGACTCCGCAGTCTGCATTTGCAGCATGAAAGGTCTAAAGATTTACGTGTCACATAATACAGTAGGATAAAGTTTTATTGGCCCTCTTTGATAAGCATAAAAGCAATAGAAAATTGTATGTTCTTATTAAAAAGATTTTTAAAGAAGAAACATGTATGTAATGCCCTGCAGTTTAAAACTTAAATAAATAGGTCTAAATAAATAATTAAAAGATGGTTAACAAAGGAGATTATAGCGATAATGTGCAATGAGCGATTACCTCTCTCTCTCTTCCTCCTCCTCTTCTTTTTCCTCCATCCAGTGGTTGGTTCAAAGTTTACAAGGCAGACAAAAATTGCATGCTGTATAATGGCAGTAAGGCTACAAGTACACAGTTAGAACTCTAACCATGATCTATTAATATTTAGAATAGATAGGTTTATGGGTAGTACAATTCTGATGCCCGTCATTTTAATCCTGTTCAGTGTGCATCTGTTCAGTTTCCAGCCAAAGAAACAAAGGGCTACATGAGAGCCACTCATTGTGATGGACACATCGTGTGCATTACATACATTTCTTGCCTCACTGTCATTGATCTCTATAAATTGAGCATCAATACATCTGAAACCCCATCTTACCAAAGCAATCATTATTCTTTAAATTGCTTTTAAGAATGCAAGTGATATATAATAATGTTTGGCGCCCAGGTTACAAACAACTTCCATGTTTGTAAGTATTCTCACATTATTTTCATGTTGAAAAATGATAAGCTCCTGGACATATTGGCCGAAGTGATCAGCACCTTTTGCCGGACAGCTCCCGTAACGAAGCACTTAAGTTCTACTTTATAACGAGCAATCTACGCACTGGTTTGGGAAACAGGCATTACTCAATCATAAAATAAGGAGCGACGTTAATTAAGATGATCGTAAAGTTTAAGTTGCAATGTTATTGGGAAACCCAGCTCATAGTGATATAACAAGAAGACATACAGTTTAAGTCAGAAGTTTACATACACTTGGTTGAAGTCATTAAAATGAATTTTTTAACCACTCCACAGATTTAATATTAACAAACTATAGTCGTTTATGACATCTGCTTTGTATAACAATAAATGTAATTTTTCCAACAATTGTTTACAGACAGATTGTTTCATTTTTAATTGACTATATCACAATTCCAGTGGGTCAGAAGTTTACATACACTAAGTTAACTCTGCCTTTAAGCAGCTTGAAAAATTCCATAAAATTATGTCAAGCCTTTAGACAATTAGCCAATTAGCTTCTGATAGGAGGTGTACTGAATTGGAGGTGTCCCTTTGGATGTATTTTAAGGCCTACCTACAAACTCAGTGCCGCTTTGTTTGACATCATGTGAAAATAAAAATAAAAAATCAGCCAAAAAAAAAATTGTGGACCTCCACAAGTCTGGTTCATCCTTGGGAGCAATTTCCAAACACCTGAAGGTATCACGTTCATCTGTACAAACAATAGTACGCAAGTATAAACACCATGGGACCACACAGCCATCATACCTCTCAGGAAAGAGATGCATTCTGTCTCCTAGAGATGAACATAGTTTGGTGTGAAAAGTGCAAATCAATCCCAGATGAACAGCAAAGGACCTTGTGAAGATGTTGGAGGAAACCGGTAGACAAGTATCTATATCCACAGTAAAACGAGTCCTATATCGACATAACCTGAAAGGCTGCTCAGCAAGGAAGAAGCCACTGGTCCAAAACCGCTATAAAAAAGCCAGACTACAGTTTGCATGTGCACATGGGGACAAAAATCTTACTTTTTGGAGAATTGTCCTCTGGTCTAATGAAACAAAAATTGAACTGTTTGGCCATAATGACCATTGTTATGTTTGGAGGAAAAAGGGTGAGGCTTGCAAGCTGAAGAACACCATCCCAACCATGAAGCAGCATCATGTTGTGGGGGTGCTTTGCTGCAGGAGGGACTGGTGCACTTCACAAAATAGATGGCATCATGAGGAAGGAAAATAATGTGGATATATTGTAGCAACATCTCAAGACATCAGCCAGGAAGTTAAAGCTCGCGAATGGGTCTTCCAAATGGATAATGACCCCAAGCATACCTCCAAAGTTGTGGAAACATGGCTTAAGGACAACAAAGTCAAGGTACTGGTGTGGCCATCACAAAGCCCTGACCTCAATCTGATAGAAAATTTGTGGGCAGAACTGAAAAAGCATGTGCAAGCAAGGAGGCCTACAAACCTGACTCAGTTACACCAGTTCTGTGGAGGAATGGGCCAAAATTCCAGCAACTTCTTGTGAGAAGCTTGTGAGAGGCTACCCAAAATGTTTGACCCAAGTTAAACAAATTAAAGGCAATGCTACCAAATACTAACAAAGTGTATGTAAACTTCTGACCCACTGGGAATGTGATGAAAGAAATAAAAGCTGAAACAAATAATTTTCTCTACTATTATTCTGACATTTCACTTTCTTAAAATAAAGTAGTGATGCTAACTGACCTAAGACAGGGAAGTTATCTATGATTAAATGTCAGGAATTGTGAAAAACTGTGTTTAAATGTATTTGTCTAAGGTGTATGTAAACATCTGACTTCAACTGTACATCACCCTGTATAAGTAATTTAAATGGGCCTAAATAATACAATAGGCTGCGTGACCCTGCAATAGGTGTAAACCTAAATAAATATGCCTAATTACATTATTAAACAAAATATCTTAACAAAGGAGATTGGAGTGAGAGTGCGCTAATGAACGCTCCTCTCTCTATCTTCCTCCGCTTGTTCCTTCCTCCAATGGCACGTTCTGGTCTGGGAGCCTATACATATGGCAGTCACAAATTGTAAGTTGGATAAGGGCAATTGGCTACAAGTCCACAGGACTTAAACCTCTAACCAGGTGATCTATGAATACGAACTGGCACTCTGTATTGACAGCCTTTTGGAGTAGTTCAATACAGCGCTGATGTTCGTC
The DNA here is from genome assembly GCF_019703515.2 of Myxocyprinus asiaticus. Taxonomy (NCBI): domain Eukaryota; kingdom Metazoa; phylum Chordata; class Actinopteri; order Cypriniformes; family Catostomidae; genus Myxocyprinus; species Myxocyprinus asiaticus. Next base: position 13,239,049 of record NC_059373.1, on the reverse strand, counting down.
AAAGCAGTCTTCTTCTGTGTGCATCTGTTAAGTTTTAAGTCATAGGAGAGAAGCAAAACCTATTGGCTAAGTATGATTTACATCGCGTGCAATCACATGATAAACATTTTCTTAGTCCACTTTCATTACTCTCAATCAGGTTGCACATCATTATGTGAAACTCTGTCTCACCAATGCCATCGTTATTTATTTTAATAAATTCAGTAATATTTCATAACGTTAAGCGCATAAACAAGACTTCACGCAATTTCGATGTTTGACAGTATTTTCGCACTATTTTCGTGTAGAGAGGAGACATCTGCCTGCAGTCAATTGTGGATGGAATACGAAGACTCTTTATCATTATTCAATAATATTAGGCTACTATTTAATCCTACCAGATTTTGGATTAAGAATGTCATCGAAACATAGGCCTATATAAAATTGGGTTTGCTGTTTCACCAATGCCATCGTTATTTCTTTTAATAATTTCAGTAATATTTCATAACGTTAAGCGCATAAACAAGATTGCATGCAATTTCGATGTTTGACGGTATTTTCGCACTATTTTCGTTTGCAGGGGAGACATCTGCCTGCAGTCAATTTTGGATCGAATACAAAGACTCTTTATCATTATTCATATAATTGAATTTAATCATTATTATTACAGTTTTAAACGTTGCCTTGGATTCCCTTAATTATTGGAAGAAAAAAAAAAAGATGTACAGAGATGTATTAGCATTAAATACTATATAGATACATAATATTGGCTTATATTGTTCTAAAGCCAGAGGAGGTGGGCTCTCCTATTGACTCTAATTTCTCTCAAGGATTTTTCTCTCCACCAACAAACATCTTATGATTTTTTTTCCTTGCCACAATCGAGTTGGCCTGCTCACTGCGGGCTTAAATACATTCAGGCATAATTTTCTAAAAAGTTGTTCACTGGGGGCATTAAGACATTAAGGCATGACCTCATGTAAATCTGTTGATACGGTGTGCATTGTGGAAAGCACAAAGCACTATAGGCCTACTATACAAATAACAATGACTTGACAAATTCCTGGACATTTTGGCGAAAGCTTCGACCGTTGGACCTGACAGCTCCCATAACGATGCACTTAATTTCTACATGATAACAAGCGATATAGCACTTTGGCTTGGGAAAAAGGCTTTCCTCCATCATAAAACAAGGTAGGCATACAGCGTTAGTTTATGTGATCTTTAAAGCGTAAATTGCAACGCTATCAGGAAACCCAGCCCTAGTTTTTAAAGTGGCAGATAGCTCCCTGAATCGTTTCTTTTAAAATACAATAATATTAGGCTACTATTTAATACTACCAAATATTGGATTAAGAATGTCATTAAAACATAGGCCTATATAAAATTGGGTTTGCTCGATTTCACGGTCTTCTCAGAATTTTGAATTGGCAACCCATAATCGACATTCAGAGGACATCCTTGATATCCTTTGTATTTGATTTTTATATAATTGTTGACGACCGTTTTTGAAAACCAGATACTTGTGTCTTTCAATTTACTGAATCCATTGGACATTGGTGTGCGTGTTTTGTGTGCAGGTCACGAAGCATTGTTTCGGCAGACATAATTTTTCTACTGCAGAGTCGTTACCCTCTGAATGACCTCGTCGCACGCACGCTTCGAGTTTGATACTTAGGGGAGTCCTGCCTTTAACCAGAGGGTGGCGCGCGGCCACAATCTTTAACAGAGCCTACAACAGCTAGTTCGGTGAAACTCTAGTTGCGCGCTCCCGTCTCCAAACAATTCCACCCTGATTTCCTGCTTGCGCGTGAGTTTACCGCTGGAGGTCACAGAACAGGATTTACGACTGGTCAACAAAAACACGTGACTATTAGCCGTACCCCATATCTGGGAGCCTACGTAAGGGAGCATTAAGTCTGTGTCTCACTCATTTCCATAATTCAACATAAATTGTGCAAGGGTGCAATAGAAGCTCAAAACCATCAAGAGAAACAAATCAAACACACACGGTATTGTTCTCTCCACAACAGTAGTTATAGTAATTAAAATAATTATAAGCTAATTATTGTCAACCAATGAGCTCTTATTTTATGAACTCATTCTGCGATCGCTATCCAAATGGCGCGGACTACCCCTTACATAACTATGAAGATCACAGCTCAAGTGGCCAATACAGAGATTCTACGGGCATGCATTCGGATAGGTATGGCTACAATGGAATGGATCTCAGCACCGGGCGATCTACCGCCGGACACTTTCTCTCATCTGGTGAGCGAGCTCAAAACTACACAGACAGTCCAACTGCGACGCCTGTCCGATACAATCAAACGGTTACTGCGAGCAGCGTTGAGTCACAATCGCTTTCCACTGACCCTCTCCCTTGCTCGTCCTTAGCCAATTCTCCTGTCAGCAAGTCCCCACATCGCGCCCTGAAAACCTCACTACCGAACACCAGTGGCTCTGCGACCAACAGTGTCGGGGCTTTTCTCGGTCCCGAGGATATTTCTAAAGCGTCCAGCACCTTGGAGGAAGAAAAGCCAGCGGGAAGTGCGCAGACCTTACAGAATGTTTCCGACACGTCGCAGCCACAGATTTATCCATGGATGCGAAAACTTCATATAAGTCATGGTAAACACGGCAAACATGCACTTCTGCTCTTTTCTATTATTATTAATAATATTTTATATTAATCTGATTGTTGAAGTAATGTGTGAGTTACCTCTGTACCTTTTAAATGCCACAAAATAATTTGGGGATGTCTTATGCAAATACAGTTAGTTAATTTGGGTTTTATCGACTATTTGGTCTGTTATGTCGAAGTGGGCCACCTCTAACTTACTGTCATAGTTGACTAATTCCATGTGTCACGGGTAAAAATAATACAAAAAAAGATTGTATTTTTGTAAAATTATGTAAACTTATTGTATTTTTAATCATCTACTATCCTATTTATCCATTAAGGATTGGTTATGCTTATAAATTCATTAAATACACAGATTTTAAGTTAATTTAGAGAATTTAACCGAATGAAATTTGTGCTTTCTGTCCTTAAGCGTGGCATCCTTTTGAGGTTTATGCATGACATTTTATTTGTTTTGTTTTTCTTCTGCACTATTTAGTTTATATTGTTGGATCCTACATTATACTATAAATCTGACAATATCAAACTTTTTTTAACTTTATTTTTTATTTTATAACAGACAGTTTGGCCGGACCAGAGGGGAAAAGGGCGAGGACAGCCTACACACGTTACCAGACACTTGAGCTTGAAAAGGAGTTCCACTTCAACCGGTACCTGACACGTCGCCGACGAATTGAGATTGCACACACGCTCTGTCTATCTGAGAGACAAATCAAAATATGGTTTCAAAACCGCAGAATGAAATGGAAAAAGGACAACAAATTTAAGAGCATGAGTATGGCAGCTGCTGCTGCCGGATACCGACCCTGAGAATGTGTGCATACTGAATGTGTGCATTAAAATATATGTTAGTGCTTGTGTGTGTGTGTGTGTGTGTGTGTGTATGTGTGTGCGTGCGTGCGTGCGCTCATATTTCCTTACCTTTATGCGTTTGTTCCACATAACAGAGGGAATGCAGATTATGGGCTTTTCCCATTTCGTCAAAGACTTGCCATTGGTCATGAGACAGGGAACACCCTGTGTTTCGGATTTGGCCAAAAATAAATAAATAAATAAATAAAAACCAATAAATATATAAATAAATAAAAATAAATCCTCTCAATGTTCATATGAAATGTTGCTGTGTTTCGAACTATTCACTGTCTTAGAAAAAACACCTGAAGGTGTAAATGAATTCGTTTTGACGAAAAATGCTTGACGTTTCTGAAAGATACATAAAAGAAAACTTGTAAAAGTGTTAGTTTTGACTCTTACGAAACAAATATTTTTGTTGTTGTTTTTATGTCTTTTGATGTGTAAATATGCATTTGTATATTATGTATTTATTTGAGTTTGATATCAAATGTCAAGTGGATTTTATTTTATTTTGTAGTCAGTCTAAAGTTGTAATTATTTGGGCCGTGCTGTAATGTCATTATTGTGTATATTGTTAAAATGGTTCAGTTCAGACTTTTCTGAATATATGTGAGTCGTGGCCTAATGTTTCTACTTGAATATGTGTATATGAGTTTGTTTTACGTTTTCAAATGTTGGACAACATGTGTTTTACCTTCTCGTGAATTTTGAATGATAACTGGAATTGAATGATACAGAAAACACAATATTGCTAACCGTGAATACAATGGTCATGACAATAAATTTCTTACTTTAAATATTAGGTATTGTTGTCATGTTTGCTTCTTGCCTAGTGTTACATGTCAGTGATATATGTATATGTAGATAATTAAATGTGTCACATGAACATTTTTGACAATTATATGGGATCGAGAATTAGTCTTATAAAACTGCAATGTACAAATCGGTAAAAATAACAACAGCAACAACAACAACAACAACAACAAAAACAACAACTCCACTTTCGAGATTCTCCAGTTTCGGGATTATTTAATATAAATGCTTATGCAATTAATTGTTATTAAAATTCAAGATGAAACAGAGCACTTTGTTCCGCACGATTCAATGTCTTTATTTCTGTAAAAGTTTGTTTCTAGTATGGTCTCTGGAAGTTCAACAGGTATGAGACGCACAAATCACCATTTTAACCGCTGTGCAAAGGTGTCACTTATGCTTGCCAACCTCTCAACATGAGTGTGCGTCCACGCCCAGTGTCTCGAACTCTTCTCCTCTCCGGAAAGCTGGACAGAGTTTGGAGATTCAAACTTTACTAGACCTTGTACCATTCTTGTTCCGTGACATTGGTGGGTAAGATAAATAAGCAGGGTTGGTCCATGAATTAGATCGTAAATATCACCCGGAGCGAGTCGGCAGATAGGCTCAATGGCCATAAAAAGTCACGTGATGGCCATTAAAGTCAGTTTTATGGTTTTGGGGAGTCAACACTATATCGCATATAAAGTTTAATCGCACTGACGTGGAGCTTCGTTGACTCTTTCTCTGCAGACCGTAGAGGTGTTCCTTGACTGCTTCCACAACTGTTTGTGACATACCAGATTGCTATGGACTGGAAACATGCAGACCGGATTCACTTGGGTGGACGAGGGTCATCTTATGGTAAGTTTAAGTTGGTTTGTTTCGTTCTTGTGCTGCTGTTAAATAAGTCTCTCCAGACCCTTATAATGAGTAGAACACTAATGCGCTCAGTTCCCACTGTGTTAATGAAGGTTTGCACTGTTAGGAGGCTACTTGACCGGCAGATGGGTAGTAGGCTAAGGGGGATTACATCTTGACTGTTATTTTTTCCATCCTACTGTAACATTTCAACCCTTTGCATCTGTTCAAAGAATACGATTTGTGAACGTTTATCTGATGAGAAAAATTTAATTTAGTAGATGTTGTTGCACAAATTTGTCTCAAGCCAGGCCTACCTCAAACTTTTGAGAGAAAGGTAGGAATCCCACAAATAGACTGTAGTAATAGCCTAGTCTACTTAAATTCAATTCATTAGTGTTGCGAATGTGGAGCCGCACTTACGGTAATTTTTTTATTTTTTATTTGTATTTTTTTAAAATCCAGAGACTATTTTGACATCATTTGTTTAAGTTAGGAACGATGAATATTTCCTCTGTGAACATTGTGCTCTCTACATCGAAACTACAGTATGCTAATGTGATTACAAATAATCATGGTTTTCTTAATAATAAACCGAATTTACCAACACAGGTCTATTTTTGTCGTAACCATACAGAAAAGTAATATTGTTTTAAAACAATTATAACTTTTAATGCAGACTCTTCATATTATTTGCATGCTTGAGTTGAGGAAATGGGCATATCCGCATCCTTAAACTGAATTGTGAAGGCGAGTGGGAGATAAACAGAATTCGATAGACAATGAGGGGGAGAGAGAGACTGAAGAAAAATGTCTTTGCAACTGGTTCAACGCGAGGTCAGCGGCGGCAGGAAGATGAATGTGCACACGCTGCAAACCACCAGCAGAGCTCGCTTTTGGCCAAGTTCAGTGTCACCCTCATGGGCGCTCCTTTTCCCTATAAGGCTAGAAAATATAAAATATTAACTCCCACATACAACTTTAATGGCAGGGACTCTCAGCTGAATGAAAATGGTATACAAATATATCAGCATGCAGCATGAATCTCAGTTGAACGAAACTGATTGCTATAGGCCAAGCTGTCTGCAAATATAAAGGTTGCTTAACGTATAAATAGGTTTGGTCTAACAACACTGGAGTTAATGGAAAATATAGAAGACGTTCACAAAGAAAGAAAGAATGAAAGAAAGATGTGGATGAACTCGAAGACGTGTTTGTTTCCATGTGTTTTATTTGTGATTGTTTGTTTGCAAGAGAGAATGAGACTTTAAAGGGAGAGCTGGGGTCAAAAGTTTACAGCAGAACACGTAGCTGTCATCTGTTCTGGAAGAGCGCAGTGCCACTTTTATAATGGCACAAAAGATGGAATAGCTGTGAATCCCGCGAGTTCTGGTCTAACCTCGCAGTGAACTCTGCAAGCTGGGTGACCCTAGGTTAGCATCCCCCAGAGACTACCTCTTTCGACTCTAATGCTAAAGATTGAGTATTCAGGTTTTATTAGGGGGTTTGATTGGTGAATTTTCTTTGAATAAATCGCATTTGGTGACCAAAAGATCGACGTGACATTTGCATTTAGGATTGATAATCATTCCGCGATGAACATTTCTTTGTTTCCATAGTTCCATAGGGGGAACAAGGCCGAGACGGAATTGAAATTTAAACAAAGTTGCCTACAAATAATATGATTTCGTACAAATTCGATATTTTGATAATTTTGTCCCTCTGTGACGAATCTCGTTCCGAACATGCATAGATAAAGAAGCTATATATTCAACCCTATATTTTATTTTATTTTATTCTATTCTTTATTCCTTATGTTGCACGGCGTTAAATGCTTTGAATGAGAAATCCTCAAATATAAAATCTCTTGTAGAGATTCTGTCATTGTCAAAATCCATCTGTCACCTGGAGAATACTTAAAATGTTATTTAGAATAAGACCACATTGGCAATTATGCGTTTAGTCATTAGTTCAGATTGCAAATATTTTCACACCAGATTTATTTTGATTAAAATATGCAGAACCGTGCTTCAATGTTTTTTTTCTATAAATTAATAAAGCGAATTGTAAAAAATTATAAAAATAAATAAATAATAATAATTAAAAAAAATAAAAAATACAAAACAAACAAACAAACAAACAAACAAAAAAACCATTCCATCACGGTTCTGCATATTTTACTCAAAATAAATCCGGTGTGAAAATATTTGCAATCTGAACTAATCCGAGCCAACAAACGGCGATATAAACACAGCTGAATCATAGGCCTACACATTTTATGGAAAAAACCTCGTCCAAGTATGTGCAGGTTTGGGGTTGCATGCTAATTTGGTTTAATTTACAATCCGTGCCTTAAGGTTACAGAAGACGCATGTCAAACCTTGTATCTAGTTAAGATATTTTTTTATCTCGTTTTATGAGGAACATTTTAATTAGTGTGATTTTCAAGTCTCCACAATCTAATATATGTCGGCTTTCGTCATAAATGTTGTAGGCCTAGCGTAGACTGAGTACATTTGGAACAGAGGGACAGTTGAAACACTGTAAATATTTCCCTTCTAATGCAAGTTTGAACCACTGTGAAACACTGTGTTACAACTGTACCCGTGCCATAGGAAATATGGTTGCCAATGCTCCTACAGTTTTGTTAGCTTTTATTCAGTCAGAAAACTGAATTAATTCTTTTTTTTTTCTTTTTTTTTTTGCTTACTTATCTAAGACAGACATAGATAGATAGATAGATAGATAGATAGATAGATAGATAGATAGATAGATAGATTTTGTAAAGTAGATTTAGTTCAAAAATATGATTGTAAATTAGTATTTTGGTTGGTTTGCTTGTGTGTTCATGTTACAGGATGCCTCGCATCAGTGAGGAAACCTAACAAAGCATTTCCAGCTGATGTGTTAGAAATGATACATACGCAAGCATTAGAAATATTTAAAAACAATCAGAGAGTATAAAATGTGTCAGTATATTTCACTTAACTTAGGCATAATGCCATATTTAGCACTTTATAAATGGGTGTTCCAACTGTACCCGGCTTGGGTACAGTTGTAGCAAAAGCGCCCCTTGTCTTCAAACACTATAATTGAAGAAAATATGAACAATGTATGCAAGTTTTTAGCATTTATTTTGTTAGTAGACAGATAAAGGTATCTCATGTGGAAATCATTTAATATGTATTCTGCTCAGTATTTGTGCAATAGAGCAAAAAGCAAAAAGTGTTCCAACTCTACTCTGTCTACCCTACTTGTTCCTCATATTTGAATGTTTGAATTTAGGCCTTCAGTTTTGTACTCAAAGCAGAGAGTACATGAGTATATAATGAATAGCAGACGTTAATGTATAATTGTATATGGGGTTCAGAAAACTTAGCCTTGGCCTACAAATAATAATACTGGTTACAGCCGTTTGGTTGGCTTTTCATTACCAATATTAATTTACCAAAATGTTTTGTTTTATTACTATTTAAATGTTCATATCATAATATAGGTTATATTTTGTAATAACTAAAACATCAATGACAATGATATTAGTAGCTAACAACATTAATGCCTGAATATCTGTTATAGAAGCATGGGCTAAAGCGTTTTTGGAAAGGAAAGGCCAATGGGTTTACAAATGGGTTGCAATAACGGCTTAGTTTATTTTATTGTATTTATTTGTTTGTTTAGTTAGTTAGTTAGTTAGTTAGTTAGTTAGTTAGTAACCACCGACCTCAGGAAGGACCCTTTAAGGTTCTCTGAGGGATTTTTCCAATGGGAGAAACGAAGTCCAAGGCCGGGGTAAACGCAAGGTCACTGCGTCTAACAAATATGAAAATGTCACCTTTTCAGAGGGCATGCCTTGTTGTTTAACAAAGACTGTCAATGAGCAAGATTAATAAGAGGCGAAATGGAAACTGAGTCACTGAGGGGTCAGACCGACGTTATCTCTGTAGCTATTAAAGAAGGAAGCTAAAACAGTGTCGAGCTGTTCTGAGGCTGTGGGGCCGCACGTGGCTCACATAGTTTAGTTAAGGTTCTGTGTATACTTTTCATGAGTTTTCATTTCGGGCTAGGTGTTGCTTTACTACACGGAAATGTTAAAGACAATTAAACATTGCTTAAGCGTTGGAAACTACTTGTCCCAAGAAGATGGTGTCATTATTTTCGTTAATCTGGACAGGCACCCTGGCATATCAGCTTCAAGGTCAGGGATGTTATTTTGCTTACGAACTCACACAAGGTAGGACTTTTAAATTATTTGTAGTGTTCATTAGAGCATTAGTACTGAGGTCCAATAAGAGTATGGTGAAGCTCTAATACCTAATTAGAGCTCTAATAGCTTTTCTGTTGTTTATTTACAGGTAAGGTTAAATGGTTGAAACGAAATGTATTTAGCATTAGGATTCATATTTAATAGAGGTCAGTGTTTCTTGACCATCTAAACGTTTGACATTGAGGCCGTTTTTACGGATGTTGAATACATTTCCTTTCATTTGGACCATTAATAATACGAATATAATTGTATCAATCAGACTGACATACAACTGATACAAAATTGGTAGTCACTGCCTGCATCTCATAACTGAATAAGTCAGAATAATACAAATACAAAGTCAAATTCAAAGTTTATGTCATCTCTCTCCAACGGGGTAGGAGTAGGAGGCGAAAAACAGTGTGAGCCACGGTGCAGCAGAACATAACAGGTCTTTCCACCACACCGTTTCGAGTAGCCTACACACAATTAATACAGATATATTCACAATTCACAACTGAGGTGGAGGAGCAATGTAATGTAATCGAGATTCTCAGCTTCATTTTTATGTGTTCATGAGTAAACAAAATTATAAACATATATAAAGCAATACAATCATATGTCACTATCATGGTGCTTCTGTCTAAATGCCATGGGGTAAATATGACATTTCTTTATTTAGACCACAATGTTTGCAGGTTTTTTTGTTTTTGTTTTTTTTCCCCTGAAAACTGTAAGGTGACATTTTTCACAGTTTTGCAAATTTAGCTAATTGCGGGTCTCTTTTACCATATAGCAAATAATCCCATTGATGATCTTTCATAATATTAGGGAGGAATATCCGTGGTAGAACTCCAAAAATCAAGTCTAGTAATTATATTTAAATGTGACAAAAGACATATTATTTGATGTTGCCTGATTGAAAACAGTCTTTGTGCCTTCTATTAACAGGTGCATGCATGGTCATTGTGAGTTTATCCTACTGATTCAGTTGTTTTTGAGAAAGTGGTGGTGATCCTTCATGAAGGTTCTTTTGAGGAATTTAGAGAAATTAGAATGTTAACGTGTTTAAGTTGCAGGTCGTGGTTATATTTCTCATCAGAATGGGCATTATCACTGCAAGGAGATCCTTCCATGATATATCACGTCCTTTGTTGCACTCCTTGTTTCTCACTGTTTATCATGCATTTTAATATACATTTTATACATTCATCCAGCTGTTTCGTCTTCCACACGAGGTAACGGTAGCTACATCGAATTATTTTCGGTTACATTTGGATTCAATCGCAAAATCAGACGCATAGACAGACGGCCTGGACAAATTTTCGTTGTGCAGATGTCTGGCCTGCTATTGGTGCTTGTTTACACGATGCCCACAGGAGGCGCTGATTGGTCGCATTCCTCACGTGACCGACCAACTTTGTACATTTGACAGACGAGTAGGTGGGTTTTGGAGAGATCAGAAAAACGACAGCACGATAAAAATTAGAATTGTTGCACTTCACAAATTAATGATCATGAGCTCCTACTTGATCAATTCAAATTACATCGAACCTTCTTTCCCACCCTGCGAGGAATACCAGCAGAACGGATACATGCCCATGCCCTCTGATTATTATGAGCGGCCGAAAGACTCGGGCTTCCCCCATCACGAGGAGGCATCATACCCGCGAACAAACTACCACGAACCGAGCTATGAATACGGTAATGTGGCAACTAACGGTCTCAACGATTTCACCGACCGTCATCACGCGCAACCTCAAACCGTTCCGCAGAATCATGGACCCCGCCTCAGTACAGAAAGCTGTACTGGTTCAACAGCAAACAAGGATTGCAGCCTTGTGCCAGAGGCTCTTCCAGGCACACAGAAGGGTAAGGAGCCGGTGGTGTATCCCTGGATGAAAAAGGTCCATGTTAATACCGGTAAGTAATTTGCTTTGGCAATAAAAGCTTGGAACCCTGTGGAGAGCGTTCGTCTCAAGGCATGTCGCGAGCATACCCAGTAGTAATTGCTCATTTGGACGATTTACTGCCCTCCAGATGAAGTCCCGGTGATTAGAAGTTCTTCTAAATTGTATTTATTGCTTGATGTTCCGCCGGGCCATTTGGCACCAAAAGAAACTTCGCTGACCATAGCAACCAGCACTTTTAATTAAGCAACTTGTCTTAAAGGCTTTGAAGCATGTTGGCTGCAAAGCTACCAAATTAGTTGGTTGCGTGTAAATGGAATGCTGTCTGCGAAGAACGACTCGTGTCCTAGTCATTTTTATTGTTCTTCAAAATATTCAGTGAGCGTACCTAATTATCTGGAATCCTCTCACCAAAATCGGAGAATGTCAATAACACTTTCCCGGTTATGTGTTTGTGTGTTTAGTGACCGCCAGCTACTCTGGAGGAGTGCCCAAGAGGTCTCGCACCGCCTACACGCGCCAGCAAGCTCTTGAGCTTGAGAAAGAGTTCCACTTTAACCGATACCTGACTCGACGTCGACGAGTGGAGATCGCACATACAATGTGTCTTTCTGAGCGTCAGGTGAAAATCTGGTTTCAGAACCGCCGTATGAAGTGGAAGAAAGACCACAAGCTGCCAAATACAAAGATCCGCTCCTCGAGCTCTGCGCCCTCCAACCATCAAGTGAAAACGGACGCCACTCAGCAGCAGCAAACACTACTTCCTACGCCTTGTTCCTCGAACCTATAGTGCTAGATGCACAAACGGAACTGAACATGAAAGAAGAACACATAGCAGTATTAGGATACTTCACAGGGTTACTTTTTATTCAGTGTCCGACGAGGCAACCTCACTTTGCCTTCCCCAACCTCTTCTTCTTCCCAACCTCTCTAATTTGAGCTGGACGCACCCTTTCTGTATAAATAGATGGGTTTTTTTTCTAATGGAACATTAGTAGAGTGTACTTTAACTTGGATAATGGATCGTTACGTTTTCTGTCTTTAACCAAGGCATACCGGCTTGTTTGTGAAGTTCATCGCTGACGCATGAACAAATCACTTTGACATTTTAACATGAAGGCACAAGTATAGGAACAATTTCCAAAGGGGTAGTCATCATATTGTCTTAGTCTTATGTTTTAGTGTATTATCTGTATTTACGTCATCAAAGCTGTGAATATTCGTGTATTTGATTATTTGTATATTGGTGAATGATGTCGTTGTTTAAGTAAGCCTGTATGCAAGTAACTGTTACAGTGGAAATAATAAATATGAGTTTATTGTGTATTATCCTTATAGGCTAATTCATGGATAAGACAAGGTAGGCTATGTGATAAATGTTTTGTTTTGTTTTTCTTTACCGTAGTTTACATGATACAGTTTTATTCCAACATATCTTGAGTATCCTTAAAATACTAACTTTTCGTTCAACAGCAATTCACGCATGGAATGATGAATTTGTAGCAACTTTTACATTTTAGAACGTAAAATAATTCCATAAACCTTAGTCCAAAAGCTCAGGTTTGCTTATTTTATTTCATAAGACACTATGACAGCATATGAAAAAATATTCAGATTATAAACGAAAATACTTTGCCACCAGACCTGTGACGTTTATTTGCGTTTTTATTTATACCAGGAATGTTTTGATTTTGCTGAACAATGTTAATGACGTAGGCCTACTATTTTGATATTTGTTAAAATAATTCAACGGGGTGTACAATATAATAGCGTTGCTTTAAAATAACTTGGATTAGCAGTGAGTGACAAGATACCATATCGTCGGTTTTGCGTCGGTATTAGGTAATAACTTAATGCAATGTTTATTTCTAAATATCTATCTGTTAAGTAAAACATTTGTCATTCAACAATAGTACAAACAGACCCTGACTTTTAAATAGATTTTTGTCCGTTTTCAGGACAATCTACACTTAGAGTTTGAATAATATATATGTATATGTCCATTTCTATTTGATATGAATTGTAATGCTGTTGTGCATCAAACATCAAAATGTATTTAAATAACAAACAGAAGTCTTAACTAGTAGTGCGTAATGGTCTAAAATGTATGTGGGGTTCAAGCAGAGGGCACAAAGGAGCCAGCAGAAAGGAGCCATCCAATCATCAAACTGAAGCACCGTGTGCGACCCCTTAACCTCTGACCTCGCCATATTCAGGACCTAAACATGGTCCTGTTCTCCTCGAACGCATTGGGCAGTAGTGGAACTTAAATATGGCATAGGCATTTATTTGACGATTTTGTAAGAGACAAAACACGTAGCCTATAGAGTACCTACTTCGTGTGCATTGTTTTACATGAATATAGATTATGATAATATAATTTCGTCGTTAAATTTGCCGTAGAATATTGCAGACAATTTGGGATGTAATGTGACATTTTGCATCCTGCGTACCTAGTTTGTACCTTATTACAAGTAATTTCTCGGAGACAACAACAGTATTACATGGAACATTCTATCTGTTTGGTCTACGACATGTTACTTCCCCAATAAAGCGTGAAGGTGGATTTGAAATCAGTATGGTTAAACGTATTCGTAAATTCGTGAGTAAAACCTTTAACTGCAGCCACTAAAATCTTCATAATCCATTATCATTGATTCAGATCTTGACAGAAAGGAAATTTAAACTTCCGTCATGACACCCGTATACACCAAAGTAACCTCTCAATCCTCCGTACTTAATTTTTAATTGACTGGCTCACATGACCTTCCTTATTAAATAATAGATACCAGCAGGTCAGAAATAGACTCAGAGTGTTCGGCAGGATTTTACATTTTGCCACTGACCGTCCACTCAGCGAGACATCTCAGAATTCTCTTTCGTGCTCCTGCTCCTCTGCCTGTCAGCCTTCAAAATACGCTATAAAGTAAGTAATCTGATCTTTAAATTCTAACTAATAAAGTTATCAATGAAAACTTTGTACAGCTTTGTATACGCGTCTAGTTTAAATGATACATAGGCTAAACAACGTTGTTCGTGTTAGGTGAACTTATGAGATTTTTCTTTTTCTTTTTCTTGCAGTAATCTAACAACTTCCTCTTGGCACATTTTACATAAGTAATTCAGATGTTATTATTTCAGAGGGAGGTCATTTAAGTGTAGTGGGTCATTTTATCTACAGAGGTTATATAGTGAATCAGTATAATTTATATCAGTTAATGTGACTGATCAGACTAAAAAAGCTACTGAATTTGGTCATCATTTAAGGACTGAGAATTTTTATATATTTGTTAGTCTTCAACTGGATTTTTAAGTAGGCTATACCCCGATTAGTCAAGTTTCAGGCAGAACAGAATGCTCCTCGCAACTCATTGAAAGGCTCAGTCAAAAGACTGGTCATATATTAACAGTTATTAACAGACTGTTGTGTACAATATCAGTACCTCAGGTCGAACAAGGATGGTTTGGTAAACATTAAACAAATTTCAAACCTAACAACAACAACAATAAAAACTATAGGCTAATCATTAATTATGAAGTTGTTCTTAAGCCACTAAAGTAATTTGCTTAGCGTTGAAGGGTGCATGGAAATGTACCCTTTTCAGTAGCTGTCATAAATAAAAACAGGCGACATAAATGGTAATTAAAGATTTTACATCTCCAATTTTTATTTCATTCACAAATAAACGGTAAAACCATTGCCGTTTTCAATGCGTTGAGTTGTATAGCTTTGATGATTGCCGCTGTAGGCTATACTCCATGGGGAATTATCTCCCTATGTGTGTGGTAGTAATCTTGACTTTGTCTTAAAAGCTCCAAATGTCAGTATTGAGAACTAATTTGTTCTGTGCCTGGCGAAGCTCCACGAACCTTTTAGAGAGAAAATACAAACTTATCTGTTCGCCTTTTTAATACACAGCAGGCCAGATTTTTCATTGAACAATAAACATGTCGAAACAAGTTAGTCTGAGGTTCTCGTTTTATGATAAAAATAAAAAAAATCTACGACGCCATGAAAAATATTTAACTCATTTTGTCCAAAGACAGGAATTTCTTGAACCCCTTGCCGTCCTGTTCACGTATACTTTGTGTGACATCGGTATTCATGCTGTGGTCAGTCAGGTTTAGGAGCCATGCTGAAATGTGCGAGAATCATTCAGACTTCGGCAGGTCCTCTGCAGAGCGGTCTCTAGTGAGCGAGCATGCAGGTGAACACACTATAACGAAAGCAACAATAAAACAAAATGTGTTAGCAAGAAAAAACTAGTCCGACTT
Source organism: Myxocyprinus asiaticus (assembly GCF_019703515.2). Classification (NCBI taxonomy): domain Eukaryota; kingdom Metazoa; phylum Chordata; class Actinopteri; order Cypriniformes; family Catostomidae; genus Myxocyprinus; species Myxocyprinus asiaticus. The sequence continues at coordinate 13,223,490 of NC_059373.1, read as the reverse complement.
GAGCGGTTTTTCAAAAACATGTTTTACGAATGAGAAAATATTTGACGTTCAGGAGTCTCACTCGATAAAGCACACAGCACATATAGCTAATACTCAAATTAAGACGTTTTATCGCTTTTGACGCTCTCAATCATTCCTTGCGGACTATGGTGCTAAACCGATGACATAGTTCAGCTCGTGTTGAAATCTAGAGAGAGAAAAAACTTTCTTGTGGGGGTGGGGGTGGAGGGGGGCGTCCTGCCCGACTGAGGTGATTAATTATCTTCTGGGCCTTACCTCGTCCAGTGGAGGAGCTTTTAACATAAACACTCTGCTGCCGGAAAACAAGCACCAAATGGTGGTAAAGAACAAGTCTCCCTTCTTCTGACGGGTTTCCTTTCTTTTGTTTGATGAGATGGACCTGATAGATCACCGCTCTGTAAATATGGATGCAGTTATGGCTCTTGTAGCCTAACTATAAATGTTAGGGGGTCTGCTATAAAAGTTTTGACACATATAGTAATACATACAGTGTGCACAGTTATGGTATTGTACTGTTGAAACGAGCTCACTCAAAAGTACGTGTAGATGCTTGGTAGGTCCTTTGACAACACGAATTTCCCGGACTTCCATTCATGGTCTTTGTTGACTAATTCACCATAATCACCGAGAGAGGGCCACATTGCACACACGAGAGTAGACTACTTTATTTGTTAATAGTGGTGTATATCGGATTTTTAATGTATGTTTTATGTATCTAGCATTTGGATGACGCATTTTAACAAAATAATGCGTGTAAAAAAGTAAAATGTTAGGTTTATATCAATAAAGCACATTTTGAGAGGCCAGAAGGCAAGCAAACGAAGACAGGAAAGTTCTCTATCAATGCATGTTGTCTCATTCTCAATAACACTTGCACACAATTAATGTCATGTCGTCCAAAATATTCTTTGCTTGCTCTTATGACCCCTCCCACACACAAACACACACAAAACACTCTCGTTCATTCCTACACTACCATTAGGGTTTTGCCGAAATCTGTGATGCAAGCTTTTCTCTGCCTAAAACATAGGACTGTGCATTTTAATTTTGAGCAAAGGTAGACATCTTTTTTCCATCTTTGTGATGCGTCTCAATCGGGGCCAACAACAGTCTCTATTAATGATTCATAGATTCAAAAAAGTGTTTAATAGACACTGGGTCACGTGTGTGGGGCTCACAGTATGGGTGAAATGTTATGATGAAGGGGTAGATAGCGTGCGCGCCCCGGTCTGCTGATCTGCTTTTTGCGGCAGCCTACTTCACGAAAGTGGGGTCGGGTCATTGTGGACTTGCTAGAGAGAGAGAGAGAGAGAGAGAGAGAGAGAGAGAGAGAGAGCGACAGGGATGGGAGAGAGAAAAAAATAAAAAGAACGAAAGACCTTAGTACGTTTTGCGGATGGTGTTATACAGCTGTCTGAACGGATATGTTTTTCCACGCACAAAAAGACAGAAAGCCCGGCGAACTATGAGGATGGATTTTACTTTGAGGTATTTCCGCTGATTGTTCATTACTCTTGTGAATTAATGGGGCTCAAAAAGACAGGTCAGTATACAGACTAGCGGTTGAACACAGGAGAGATCTGAACTCAAGATCATCCGTTTGGTCTTTAATAATAAACTCAACTTAAAAAATATTTTATATAGAACTTTTATTATCTCCTAACTAGCACTTAAACAACCATTACACTTGTGCAAGCAAACCCCAATTGTATCGTATCAATTTACATAAACTTTGTTTTCTCCCAAAAGTTGTGTAAATGAATCTGTATTATAAGCTAATTAATTCCCAAATACTGATGAACAGATACATTATATTTATTATCAGATACACTAGACTGCCCTGTATTCTCTGAATAAAAATTGAATATATTTTAATAAAGAGTAAAAAAAATAAATAAATAAATAAATAATAAAAAAAAACATTTAAATAAAAAGAAATACTGAGGACAATACAGAGCAATATATCACCGACTTTACGCACTAAATTTGCTTTCATCTGGTTTCCAAATACGGCTTTATTACAGTAATTTGTCGTTCCTTTTCAAACTTGAGATTACATTTTCTTTCACACCGTTATTACTCAGTGTTAGTTGTTTAGAATAGAAATGTTCTATTTCTTTAATCTGGACTTGTATTTTTTTTAAGGTGTGAATGACCAATAATAATTCATCTTTATTTGTATTGCACTATTTTTCCTTTATACCTGGACTCAAATTGGTGCCACTCGTGTGTAAGCCTTCTAGGTTGTAGGAAGCGTGTAAACAGGGTTTTCCCAGGAAGAATAAATCACAAGACAGCGAATAAAACTCCACACAGAGCAATGGCGGCCCGTTTGTTGCGGAGGCTCGCATGGTAAACGAGGATATAAAATAAGAAGGACTATCATCCAGAAGCACTCTGCCGCGCAGAGGTCAAGACGCACGAGTCTTGATTTATGGGCTGGGGGACTTAGGGCAGCCGCTGCTTGGGAGCTAATGACTATTCGATCTAAATTCTCTTGTTTGGAAACAAAATGGAGGAGAACACGATACATTTGCTTGAATGTCTTTTTCTTATTGATGATACATTCTTATTTTCACATGCGCATCAGTATATATATATATATATATATATATATATATATATATATATATATATATATATATATATATATATATATAAAACATGTCATTTAATTTGATATTTTTGCTTTTATTCTTAGAGTTTCCTAGTAATTGCCTGCATTAGATGTAGGCATATTAGTAGTGCAAATACTTGTATAAGCAAAAAAAAAATATAATAATAAATAATAAAAAAATTGCATTAAGTAAACGATTTTATATTGATATTTCGCTAAAGCCTGAGCTTTGATGTTGTTGAGCTTTTTGTCTTATTGTTTGTTGTTTATGTTAAACTCAGCTCAGTTCAGTTCAGCATTTAGTTTTATTGGAAATATAAATACTTAACTTGTTAAAATACTTTAAATGAATAAAAAATATATATACACCGTTTATCACTGTGCATTTACTGAATAGTTGAGTTAATTGTGCCATTGAAATTGTTATTACTGTCTATATTTCTGTTATGGTGCTGTGAAAATACAGAAATTGCTTGCTACAGAAATTATAACACTTTTATTTTCATTTCTTGTCGTAGATCTCCAAATAATTGAATGTGTCTCATCACTAAGCGTACGAGAAACTGAGTTTTGCTTAAGGTGAGCTATAACTCTATTGCATTATACAACGATTACTACTATGTTTTTATATATATATATATATATATATATATATATATATATATATATATATATATATATATATATATTATTATTATTATTATTATTATTATTATTATTACTCACTATCATTTCAATTATTCTGAGGATTACACATTTGCCAGGCTGAATAAAAACTGAAGCCCTATAATTTATTTTCATCCACTTGTACACCAGCAAGTACACCAATCTAACATAAGAAGTTATGTTGCAATGATAGTTCATCTCTGAATTACATGAATAACATGAATTACGATTATTTAATTGACATTTCACCTGGCAGATTGTGACCCATTAATGAAATCTCTTAGTCATCGTTTTAATGGGGGGACAATGGAGTAAATGTCCAAAAGGCTAAAACTGCATATGCAAGGATTTTTAAATCCCACTCACCAACCCACGTTGCCCGCCCTTCTTTCTTTTGGTTTGAAAATCTGTAATCCAGTGGGCCGCGCGAGAACAGGAATCTGTTTGTGTTTATTGCCGTGCTGCGTTAGGACATAAATCTTCTAGTATGACCGAGAAAAGACACAAGATGATGTTGGTAATTCACTCGTATGCAGAAGAGTTTGATCCACAATCTCCCCTCCCCAGCTCACAGATCCTTTTTTCTTTCTGCTACTTTGGGGGTCTATGACTTCCCTAACCCTTTTTTCCATAGTGAAGAAGCATCCTTTACTTTCATCAGTGATGCTCTTTTGCTCAGGCTTTATTATAAATTGTATTTGTTAAATGGTTGGAGTTTGTCGAAAGCTTTTGCAGTAGGTTTGATTGATAGCTCCACTGAGCACAGTATCTATTTTTGTTGTCGTTTCTGCTGCTGTTGTTGTAGCTGTTGTTATGATTTATTTCTTGAAACAGTTTGTGTAACTAATTTTAAAAATCTTTATTTTTTAAGGTAACTCAGTCTATTGGATCAATCGTACAATGTTCATTACACTTATGTGCCGTTGACACACAATATTTCACAAATTGTCTTGTTCTGAGCATACACTTTTTAAAAGTCTTAAATGTGATGAAGTTGTCCATATCCAGTCCTGACTGTGTACACAAGGGAGTGCAACGGCTTTCTTTGCTTGAGAAGGCGCTTCATTTGCATAATTTTCTTGTCTACTGTGACGCTGAGGGAGTTTACAGGGGTGTGCATGAGTATGTGTTAACGTGCTAGTTTGTGCAAGTTAGTGTTACATGAAAGGCTCACTAGAGTGGCTAATGGTGGCATTTAGTATAGGTCCGAAATCACCGTTGCTGTAGTTGCCTAATATGCGTAAAAGGTGCTTTATCGTGACGATTAAAGAGCACGAGACTACCTTCGTAATCTGCGTGCTTTACTGATCTAAGTCAAAAAAAGAACCAAGGAAATAATTTTAGTCCTCGTGCGCAACTGAATCGCTGCTTAACTGCAGATACGTCCCATGACTCCTGCAAGTGCAGCTTTCGCTTTGTTGTCCTCCATATTTAGCTTAACTCTGAACCACTGTTTGATCGATTTCTGCTGCTGAATGAGAGAAGCTCGCGCCGTGCTGCGCGCTACTCGTCAGAGAGGAAGGTAAGTGGGACAGAAGGAGAGTTCTCGCATGGCTGTTAAATGGCGAGTTTGTGATTTATGATCTCGCGACTGAAACCTCGGTTCAGGGAGAGTTCATACTCACACATACACACTCAAGCCAGATTCCTCCCGTGCGGTAGCCGGGGTCTCATACTTTGTGCCTTGGACGTCTTTTCTTTGAGCTTTTTATGTGTATGCTTGTGCCAAGGAGTGAAAAAGTGGATAATGTCAAGCGTAGATAGATCGTCTAAAATCAAAGAGGTCTTTTGGTTTAATTTCATGTGATTATGTTTTCTCAGTTTGCTATTCAGGCCATATTCAGCACAGTCACATCTGTTTGATTGTTGTAAAAAATGTTTCTCCAATCGTTTTTTCTTCTTCTTTTTTTGGCCTGTCAGTAATTCCTCAGTTTCTTTTTTACAAGTTGCCTAGTCGAGATATTCTATTATTATTATTATTATTATTATTATTATTATATTTTTTAAAAGCCACTGCTTTACATATATTGTACGCGTAGATCATGTTTTTCCATTCTTTTCGTTTTGTTTCTAAGAACAAAACTGTCGACGTCTGAGATAAATGTAAATTTGCAACCAATTTTTATTTTATTTTATTTTATTAAATATCCCCTCAGAGTCGGAACATTTGTGCCATTAAGTAGATAAATAAATTGAGTGAGTTAAGGCAGCTTTTTTTCGATTGGAATATGTGTAACATTAGATGTATATATTAATTGGATTATTTGTCCATATTGGATATTGTACTAGAACCTCCGCGCTTCACAGCAGTCCCGATCTTGGTGTCCCGTCATGTATCAGCCGGTGCCGGTAACAATCATTATGGGCTGGCGGGGAAAATGTCTTGGCGTGTTCATGGAAGCGCGAGTCCGCCCGGTTTTTCAGGTTTCTTGCTACTATATCTTTCTAATCCAAACAGTACACGCAGAGGCTTGAAAAGATGTTGGCTAAAATCATAAAATGTTAGGGAAGAAAACTTAGAAGAATTAAATGCAGATAACCCGGTTGATTCTTTGTCTAATAGGAAAAATGTATATGACAAACATGAAAAAAGAGGCTATGAGAAAAAACTGACAATGAAAAATTAACATCCTATAAATTCCAGGGTTATAATGTCACCTACATATAAAAAGTCTTACACAACCAATATACTAACAATTCACACTTCCAATTTACATTAAGATCTACTGGTTACAGAAAATATTCGTTTTGTTTATTTATTTTAAAATATTTTTATATTTTGACTTGGCCTTCTCGACTGGATAGTTAAATATTTTAACCGGTGATTATGTTGTAGTGCTCTTCAGTTATGTTGGCTATTGTTACAGCTGGCCATAAGGTAAGTGGTGACCGGCTCTCCGGGTCTCGCTGCGGTGTCAACCGAGCTTTGTGAAGTAAGATGGATAGGCCTTATTTTACCCGCTCACCATATCTTCTCTCACCGTAGGTTCAACCGTAGAGCCCACTGGCGAAGGGGTGTCACGTGACTACGTCGAGCCAATGTTCTTCTACGACGGTGTCAGGACCTTGTCAGACAGAGAAATAAACATTGGGAAACAGCGAGATGCAAAAAGCGACCTACTGCGACGGCTCGGCAATTTACAGTGGCTTCCCCTATCAAAGCGCAAATGGTTTAGGTTATGATGCCAATCAGCAGCAATATCTTCAGGGCCTTCATGTGGAACGTGAGCACCATCGATCGGCCTGCTCCCTGCAGTCTCCTGGTGGCTCTGCAGCTCTGTACAAACCCAATGATATCTCCGAGGGCTGCCAACGGAGTAACGGGACTCAAGCCCCAGTACCAGACACCCCCGACAACAATCAGCCCCCTACTGCCCCCTGTGGACCAGGTTCCCCTAGTGCCCTGAACCATATTCCGAGCGGTGATGCCATCGCCAAGAACCCAGGGCATGCCTCTCCAACGCCAGCCACTAGGAAACAAATTTTCCCGTGGATGAAGGAGTCCCGTCAGAACACAAAGCAGAAATCCTACAGTACCATTCCAGGTGATTATATCAGCCAAAGCATAGGAGCTTATGAGGTCCAATGTGATTAACAGTTATAAAAATGAATGAATATGAGTTAGACCAGTGGTTTTCAACCAGGGGGCCGGGATCCACTAAGGGGTCCTCAAGATTACTTAAAATTAATTTAAAATAAGAAATATTAAATAATTAAAATAATCCTACTTAATTAAAATGCTAAAAAATACTTTATGATGTATGCCTAGAAATTATTAACAGACTCTTTCTGAAATTTCTAGAATCAAAAATTATCCATGATTAATTATTTTAATCAGACACGTCTAGTTTCGGGCAAGGGGTCTTCAAATATTGTCTTGGACAGTGGGGGGCTTGGAGTCAAAAAGGTTGAGAACGACTGAGTTAGACCACTTCTAATCATATGAACCATTTAGCATGTTCAGCTTTCTGTCTTGATATTTATTAGCAACGTAATTCGGGCACAGTTTTGTATTTAAGACCATTTCTATAAAAAAAATATTCTTGTTGTCCCAATGCACATGAATTAAGTATAAGCTGACAAGACACGTTTTTGTTAAATCAACTCATTTAATTTAAGTTTCCTTGGTAACATGATTTTTTGAGTAATATGAACATGGGAGGATTGAGTAAAACTGACTATAGAGAAAGTTCATTTTTTGAGTCTGTCTATCTATATATCTGTCTGTCTGTCTGTCTGTCTGTCTATCTATCATTTGTGTCTCCCTTTTTCATTTTGATTGGCTCCTTGTGGTCACATTTACAGGTTTATTTATTCTTCATTCATTGTTTGGTTGGCCTACAACAGGCATGCGTGCACGCGGTTCCCTGTCTGTTTACTTTATAAGTTCATACTATAAAGATGCAAAATGTAGCCTATTCTTTCCTGCTTTACCAGTAGGGCCTTTATGAATAAATTAATGATTTGCAGTGGAGTTAATTTATGTGACATATGTAAAACACTTTTCATTTTATGTTTTGCTTAAACTGACCAAGGCGTTTTTATCCTTATACAGTGGAGAGCTATCCTGGAGACAAGAGTCCCCCCGGTTCGGCTGCCTCCAAGCGCGCTCGTACAGCATACACATCTGCGCAACTCGTGGAGCTGGAAAAAGAGTTCCATTTCAACCGTTACCTCTGCCGCCCTCGAAGAGTGGAAATGGCAAGTTTGCTAAACCTGACGGAAAGGCAAATTAAAATATGGTTCCAAAATCGTAGGATGAAGTACAAAAAGGACCAAAAGGGGCTTGGAATGATGCCCTCTCCTGGAGCACAGTCTCCCCACAGTCCCGTTGCCCTGTCATCTGGTAGCGGAGCAGGGGGTGGGAGTGGATATTTAAGTTCAATGCATTCTCTGGTTAACAGCGTGCCCTACGACTCACCCCCTCCAGCATCGTACAGCAAACCCCAGCCTAATGCATACAGCCTTCCTACGTCATATCCACCTCTGAACAATTGCCCTCCTCCTCAAAAGCGGTTTCTGGTTACTGGCACAACCACGCCTGAGTACGACACGCACAATCTTCAAGGCAACAGTAATTACGGGACCCAAGTGCAGGGTAGCCCAGTTTATATCAGTGGCAGTGGAAGCTACTCGGATTCTTCAGTGGGCATGGGAGGTTCGGTTTTTGGCCTGACACATCTACCGCACCCTCCTCAAGGCAATATAGATTACAACGGCGCCATCACCATGGGAAACAGCCATCATCAAGGAGCGTGCGAACCAAATCCGTGCACATTCACAGACCCTACAACGCATTATTCTCAGGGAAGAATTCAGGAAGCGCCCAAACTGACTCATCTGTAGTGTGGCTGCAATGTATTTTTCTCCCCGTCCACCGGCACACCTTCACATTCCTCGCCTGACTGCGTCCTCCTCCTCCGACAGCTCCGTCCATTCGGTTCTTAGTTTTCCTGACGTAGCTCGGCGAAATTATTTTGTTGTTGGTTTAAAAGTTTGCATATATAGAAAGAGAACGTTATAATTCTTCAAAACTCACGTCATGGTATCATGAGAATATGTAGCCTATTTTATTTCATTTTTTTAATGAAATTTGAAACAGGGTATACGAATACAGAACTATAGTTTTATGGTTCTATTTTAAATGTGAATTTTAAACCTTCAAAATTATCCTCTGTCCAGTTTTTTTTATTTTATTTAAAATACGCCTTATCTCCTCCCTATTTTTTCTGTTTTGCATTTTGCACTTGAGGAAGGATGCATATGAGCACGACTTCTTTATTCAACAGTCTTATCTTACAGCGTGAGCTCATGTGTTTCAGGTCTTTCAAATGTATTTATTTTGTTGTCATTGACAATAGATTTCTAGTGTTATTTAGCCCAGTCCTTCAGATGATGGGTAGAAGGCAAAATTGAGCCGGGAATTCTCCCTGTATTGTTTATACTGAAACACATTATATGGTCCAGTGCTAACAGGCAAGACTGTTTATTAAAGGTCAATGTATTCGAATATTAATGTGTGCAAATGTTAATCATGACTTGCTTTAAAGAGTCAGAAGAGACAACGGTCAGATATTCATACTTTTTATTTGTTCAAACATTTTTGATGTCATTCCATGTTGCTCCACATTTGAAGAAATAAAAGAAACTAACTGACAATCTTATGTATTTGTCTTTGTAGCAAAGGGATTACACAAGTATAAGCAACTGGAAGAAAATCAAAGTCATCACCAGCTAAAATGACAATTTGCTTAGTGCATACCTTTGTTTGCATTGTGTTCTGTTCAAATGAAGCAAAAATGTAATCAGACTGATATTTCTAATATTTCAAGATATACTTGAAAGGAATTTGGCAAAGAAAAGACAGAAACTGGCTAATGTTGCTGCATATGTGTTGTGCACTGTCACTTCCTGCAGTCTTGCATTTTGTGCAAAATGTGAGCAATCCAATCCTTTCCTGTAGTGACAGCTTCTACAGCCTCCAGTAGCGCCTGTTGAAGAGAAACATTTAAAATTAAAAATCTTATATTAAAATTTCCAGTCCCTTGTTAGGCAGACGACAGTCTATATGAAATATAAGTAAGACCAACGACAAGAGTTACTGGAACAACTCATCATTTGTGCATGCATTCATTCATTCGTAAAAGCAATAGTAGATGATAATCAGTTATACTAGGCCTGCGTGAGTCTACATCTAAAAATGCATTTCACAATATCAATAACTAATTCCATTTTACATTAAATTTAAAATAAAGAGGTCTTATTAAATTTCACAAGCAACTAAGTACACATCTAATAATAACTGCTAGTGATAACATTTGGCAACTACATAGCCTTTTCGGTTTAATTTCACTAGCCTCTTTTTAGGCCATCAAATGGCTTATCGTAATGCCATAAATTATAAATCAATACTACACGCTTAAAATTGTACTGTTTCGTACTTTCGTTTATTGTAGAATTTCCTTTTACATATGGCTTTTGACATATGGTTAGAGGGGGATATTTTTCCACGTCGTTTCCAGAATAAAAGTTGACTGACTTCTTAAATAAATAAATAAATAATTTACTTACTCGTCAATATCGAATTAACGCCCTTTTAAATTGCATGTCATGATGATATGCAATCTGACATCTGTTTATGAGAAAGAGAATCAGGCAAGCTTCTCTTGTGAAGCTTTTATTGCCTTTCGTCCTGGCAGGATTTGATCTCGCGTGGAGTTTTAGATGTGTTGTGAGGGCAAGAGGCTGTCAGACCCTTTGGCAAGTAAGATTGATCGCGCGCAGGCTTCCATGATTCGTTTAGTTGAAGCAAACGGCCCAAGTACTTTTCTTAAAACAAACAAACAAACTGAAAAAATTTGGCTTCACAGATTAGGCCAACAGAGGTCTATATCTAATAATAATATGACATAGCCTATACGGAACGTCAATTATTATAGCCTATTTAAAATAAATTGCTGCATATGATATGAAGCTATATGAAGATATGAACCTTTTGGTAGTTTTTGTTTTTACTCTTATTATCAATGATAAAAACATTACGGGTATGTGTACAGGTTAAGAACGTCTGCTCTAACAAAGATTTTTACTATAAATATTGAACTGAGAGCCACATATGTCACCATCGAAAAGTTAGCAGTTAGCTAAAGCACACAGTCATTGCTACAAGTGTATACCCTTAATCAAATCGACGTAATTTGCAGTTTTGTGCTATATGCTTATGAACTATTAACGGCTGTTGTATGTCTATTTTATAGGCCTACTTGAATGATATTTAGCGCGTATTGTCGGTGATTATTGGTTCTACCGTAGGCTACATTATGTTGTGTGAGTAGGTCTATTTAACATACACATTGGAGGTAATCATTTTTTTTCATTTGTAACCACTACCAGTGCACTGTCTCTTAAGGATCCAAAGGCAGAACGTGTGCGTCAATAAATTGGATAATAGATTTGCGCGACGGGGGAGGGGCATATGTGCTTCCAAAGCATGCACTGTTTGTGCAAAGAGAACTGTTCTGAGCCTGACTACAAGCTGTGGAGATATTGTCTTCTTTACTGAAAACCACCATGCCGATGTAAATAACAACAGTGACCTCCATGAGAGAGACTTTGCTCAAAGAAGTGTTTCAGATCGATCTGTAAATAAGCACGGTCACATTGGGATACACGGTCATAATCAGTTAATAATTATATATATATATATATATATATATATATATGACCAGCATATTTTTTTGAGAATGCGTCTTTAGATTTGAAGGAAAGAAAACTTTCCCTTCCTGCGCTCTTGGATGAGACATTTTAACAATGATTTACGAGTTTAAGCGTGAGACAGATTTCATAGTCGGCCTTCGCTCGCGGAATGCCTCAGTTCTTTTCCTCCTGTTGACAACTCATTTCAGAAATCATCAATCAAAGGTTCAACTCTCACGAACACTCAGCCTCTCATCCCACCTCCTTTCGAACACACCATCCCAAGCCTGAGTCTTGGCAGTCAGAAACGCCATAAAGGGCCCCGGCACAGCTTAGATGGGGGCAATCCACTGCCGCCAACTCTTTGCCCCCGGAATACCGGTGGATGCGCGAAAAGAACCAACAAAAGTACCTGGCTTCCTAAACCAACATGCTCATCAACGGCAATTAAAGCGAGAGTTCTTTATTTCTCCCCGAAAGGTAAGTTTGACTACTTAACTACACAGTACATTTGCCTATCACTTTCCTGTCCACGCTGTTCATCTTAAATAGCTAGATAATTTAGACTACTACTAAATTATTTAAATGAATTTCACATTGATTTTCCAATTCAATTTGAATTGAATAATGCCAAGGCCTTTCTGATGTTTGAAAAGTAAGAAAGAATGATAAATTACTGCTGGAGCGCACGAGCAGCTCAAGCATACCTACATTACATCCTTTTCCAGAATGCTTTTTAGGTAATCAGCTTGCGTTGTTGTTTTTGTAAATATGGTGACGTTTGCAGTGTGATAAGAGCCAATACTGGTTGTTGCAATGCTATGCTTTGCTAGATATTTTCATTATGTAACATAACGTGTGTACTTGTGCTCTTGTGTGTCAGACTTATTCTGTTCTTAGCCTCTCCAGAGCTTCCCGAGGGTGGTTTGGCTAGTGGAGGAGGAGGTTCGCGCCGTCTGAGAATAGCATACTTTTGGAGCTCGAGAAAGAGTTCCATTACAAAAGTAGCTTTGCCGGCCACAGCGTGTGGATATAGCCGCGTTGCTCAACCTAGCGGAACGCCAGGTCAAAGTGTGGTTTCAGAACCGACGTATGAAATATAAACTGCAGACCCAGACTAAAGAGATCCAAGGGCAGCAAAGCAAGACAACCGCCAGAGAGGACAGTTGTACACGGAGAGACGAGGACATCTCCATGTATGACTTGAGTCATGGCGTGGGCCTTGTAGCCTACATGGAGATTCAGATTCTTTTTTATAACGAACTGTCATCAGTCTTCGGGCAGCCCTGCGATGTCGACGACGTGTAAACTTTTTAGATGTTTCAATGCAGTTTTAGAAACAGAAGACTTAAAGATATTCCCAGTCAATTGCCTACTGATCTGGGCAAAGGGACATCAATGTGCCATCATTGTGCCAGCCCGGACAAGTTATGGACACGTTCGATATTTCGTCATGTATGCATCTGTCGATTTGCCAACACTGTACAAGTCTCTTATATCAGTGGACTTCTATTTCTTTACGGATTATTTGACAATAATTTACTTCATAACTAATCAATAGTTATGACAGCGTCAATGAACAGTTTCTAGGATAAATAAGGAGTTTCTGTTGCAATGTTGTTGTTGTTGTTTTGTTTTTTTGCATTAGCATTTGCATTAGCATTTGCAAGATAAGCGACGTAAACTGACACATTTATTATACATTATCGAAGGTAAGCAAAGCCGTAAATCCTGCATGCATAGACCTATTTTATAAATGAATTAGCTTTTAAGAATTAATTTAATTCCTTTTATTTTTGTATCGCTTATTATGTTGGTTGTTTTTGCAAGAATAAATACACATTTTCGAACTACTTGAAGTGTCAAGTCATTAATCGGCTCTCAAATTAACAAAACCTACAAATCAAACATTTTTCATTGGATATTTCAAAGCAGGCTGGCAATAAATGATTAGTCGTGCAAAGAGCAGTCAGACAATATGTTCTCGTACAAATAAATTACACAATAAACACATTTGATATTTACAAATTTTATAAATTAAGATTAAGTTAAGATCCATCCTGAAACAAGGTTATTAGGGGCAATGGAGTATTCAATGCTAGTAATTATTATTATTATTATTATTATTACTGTTATTAGAATTACCTGGCAAGATCACCAAAAGGGCAAAGGTGCTTTAATAAGATTTCTGATAAAATGATGTGCATGATGAAAAACCAACGAAGAATTATTTCTGCAGGATGTACATTTTCTTAAGATCTAGGCTATAATTGTTTACAACTAAAATGTTACTTTATCCATAATATTTTGTCTCACTTACCTGCTAACACATTTTAAAAGTTACAAATTAAGTTGCTAAACCGGGTTCAAATATGGCTTCTTCGAGTTGTGCTCTTTGTCCCCTCTCGGCGTGGGGAAAGGCGTGGGATGTTTCTTTCCCCGACGAACTCATAAATCAAAGTCTTTCATGCATGCTGACAGAACCGAGACAATCACTGCCAGTGAAAGGTCTGCGCAAATAAGAGTCTTTCGTATTTCGTGTCTTTTCATTCTCACTTTGCCTATAAAAAAATAAAAAATGGGATACTGAAGCACAACCCACGTGCGCGATCAATAATAATTCATTTTTATTGGCGTTTTAACACCAGTTAGGATCACACAGAACACTATATATTTCTACTGCGCGTGGCATACGTAATGATTTGTCTCAGTCGCTGTATATCTTTTTTTCCTACTGAATGACTGAAATGGCCTGATTGAAATGGCTTTTGACCTTTTTAATTTAAAAAGTTTGGTTACTGTTATTTTTTCACGAACTTCTAGGCAGTTCTGCTAGTGTAATAATAACAATACTGTATTTTGTTTGTGTTACAAATTGAACGTATTTTATGTCACTTTGTAAACATTTTCCCTAAATAATGCTTTTTGTGAATGAAAGCAAGATTTTTGGGTTATTCTACCTGCTAATATTCTTAAAACGTCGTCTCCCTAAATCTGAGACTACATGCAAAATAAGCAAACAGTAAGTTCTTTCCAATCGCTGCCGCATCTGTTGCTTGCCTCGCTCCCCCTCCCTTCGCGAGCGTATGGATATGTGTTGAAGAAAATGTGTTAAGAAGAGGGTATGAGAAATGCTAGGCCGCCAGCAGCTTAATGAAAGCGCCATTTTGAGAGAAAAAAAATAACATTGGACAAAGCAGTAAAAATAGGTCCCATTGTCATCCAGAGGGGGCGCATGTCTCCCCTACTCAGCTGAAGATAAAATACACCCCCTCCCACATTTACACTGATCAGCCACAACATTAAAAGCACCTGTCTAATACTTTGCCGCCAAAACAGCGCCAACTAGCATCTCAGAATAGCATTCTGAGATGATATTCTTCTCACCACAATTGTACAGAGTTGTTATCGGAGTTACTGTAGACTTTGTCAGTTCGAACCAGTCTGGCCATTCTCTGTTGACCTCTCTCATCAACAAGGCGTTTTCCATCCGCAGAACTGCTGCTCACTGGATGTTTTTTGTTGTTGTTGTTGCGTTTGGCACAATTCTGAGTAAATTCTAGAGACTGTTGTGTGTGAAAATCCCAGGAGATCAGCAGTTACAGAAATACTCAAACCAACCCGTCTGGCACCAACAATCATCCATGCGATTATCTAATCAGCCAATCATGTGGCACCAGTGCAGTGCATAAAATCAAGCAGATATGTGTCAGGAGCTTCAGTTAATGTTCACATCAACCATCAGAATGGGGAAAAAATGTGATTTGGACCGTGGCATGATTGTTGGTGTCAGACGGGCTGGTTTGAGTATTTCTGTAACTGCTGATCTCCTGGGATTTTCACACACAACAGTCTCTAGAATTTATGGTGCCAAAAACAAAAAACATCCAGTGAGTGGCAGTTCTGTGGACAGAAATGCCTTGTTGATGAGAGAGGTCAGAGAATGGCCAGATTGCTTCGAACTGACAAAGTCTACGGTAACTCAGATAAACACTCTGTACAATTGTACTGAGAAGAATATAATCTCAGAATGCTATTCTGAGATGCTGGTTGGTGCTGTTTTGGCAGCACGAGGGGGACCTACACAATATTAGGCAGATGGTTTTAATGTTGTGGTTGATCAGTGTAAGTCTGATCACAAAACATTATTCGGCAAAACAAGCAATTCAATGCATATTTTTCTCATAGAATATGAGACAAATGCCTACTTTTGTGTTATGAACATTGACATAGGTCACTAAGAGAATGTATTTTCGTCGTAGGTCAGTTGAAACAGTAAATCTACCTTGGTTACACACAGGCTTTATGAAATAAGGTTCAGCCTCATTACATGACTAAAGTGCAGTTTTTAGTAAACAAACAATACAATTATATTTCAAAGTCCAAGCTGACAAACCTGATGCCTTACAACCAACAGAATAACTTCTTGCAACACACTCGCCCTCACAAAATCGGTGTAATCCACTCAATAATTTAAATTGAATTATCAAAATATTGAACCAGAAGAAAAGACACATATCCATTAGTTTGGAACTCACCTTACATGACACATTTCTTCAAGATATTTCCCCACTCATACAGCCCACTAGTTTGCAGGGTGCTCAGGACAGTGTCTGTGAAACAACATCCCTCCAATTCCTTGCTCTCTGTATGCCAGCTAATCCATCCACTCAGTGGGAATTGCCCAATGGGTAATGTGGGCCTACGTCATGTTGATCGACAAGGGGTCAGCATTTACATAAGCCTGGTCTTTAATGACAAGCTGTCAGCGCAAGGCCACTTAAGATCAAGACGAGACAGAACAACTGATCACTGGCTGCCCCGGCCCACGTGACTGTCACTGCTCATTCTTATCACTAGTGCGCAGACACCCCCCCACCAAATACACAACTGATTGAAGGAGTCTGAAAATTGGCTCTGTTCGACCCCGGGTAACTGGTGAGACGTTAACCAGTCCCCGGCCCAAAGATCGGTCATTGTGGCAGCCACGAACAGAAACAACCACGACGATGCCACAATGAGCACATTCTTAGATTTTTCAGCCGTAGGCAGTGGAGATGGAGGTGGCGGGGGCTCCTGCTCAGTTAGAGCATTCCATGGTGACCACGGACTTTCAACATTCCAATCGTGTGCTGTTAGGGTAAATAACTGCATTGGGGATGAGCGGTTCATGTCCAGTAGATCATCACAAGACGCAGTCCCCGCTCATCCAAATCAAGCCGTGTCGTATCAGTCCCCTGGGACTCTTTCAATTACCTACAGTGCCCATCCAAGTTACGGGACTCAAAGGTTTTGCGCTGGATACAGTCAATATGCCCTAAATCAAGATGTAGATTCGTCTGTCAGCTTTCCCCAGTGCGGCCCATTAGTTTATTCTGGAAATATTTCCTCTACCTTTGTGCAGCATCGTCATCATCGGCATGGTTACAGCAGTGGAAACGGGCATCTCCACGGCCAATTCCAGTATTCCTCAGGCACATATGGTAATAGTTCGGATCAGGCAAACCTTACCTTTGTGGGAGACTGCTCAAATCCTCTATCCCCTCTGCATGTGGCACAACATGATGCATGCTGCTCACCTCTGTCAGATGGCGTATCTACAGGGCAGACATTTGACTGGATGAAGGTCAAACGGAATCCGCCAAAAACAGGTGAGTGAATAGAGAACTTTCTCATGTTGAGTTCTGTGTTTTTATATGGAAAGAGAAAAAGTAAGCACTGACTTATCTCTGCTCTTCAACAGCTGAAACTAGGCCGTATAACTTTGTGGGGACTGACCTGACATTCAGCAACACCTGTTTAATAGTTAAATCAAGATTTTGCATGCACTTGTTTATTTATCTGTTTATCATCTCTCTTTAGGGAAAGCTGGAGAGTATGGATTTGGTGGGCAGCCAAACACTGTGCGCACTAATTTTACCACAAAACAGCTGACAGAGCTTGAAAAAGAGTTTCATTTCAATAAATACTTGACTCGTGCGAGGCGTGTGGAAATTGCGGCTGCGCTCCAGTTGAATGAGACTCAGGTGAAGATTTGGTTCCAGAATCGTCGTATGAAGCAGAAGAAGCGCGAAAAGGAAGGTCTATTGCCCAAATCGCCGTCTGAACAGAACTATGGTCTTGAAAAACCAGAGGACACCTCAGAAAAGTCACTCTCCCCACCAGCTACGCCTTCCCCTGCTTCATCGACTGTTGATCCATATTCCTCAAATTAAAAGGCTTTGGCGTTTGTTCTGCCAAATTAATAATGACAACAGTCAGTTACTCTAATGTCAAAGTTGTCAAAGTAATCATGTCCATACACAGACATGAGTAAAAGTGTATAGAAAACAATGCACTATTTAGAGATTAGATTATATCGACCTGAAACATTTGGACTACTTCGTGTATTTTACCTGTGATACTGTTGTTAGTGTGAAATGACTGTTAATTGTCTTGGACACCTTGTCAAGCAAGATAGAACAAGTTCTCACAAGTGGCTTGTGCATTTTCTTGCAGTCAGAGCGAACGCTGCATTTTTACACACATCGTTGCTAGGTCGGACTTGTGCATTACTTGTCAAAATGCCTACCTCATGAACCAACAGATGATAGTGCAATATATGTGGGGGGTAATTTTGAGAGAGAGATTAAATGTCCTGATAACTCTCAGCAAAGACTTGTTTGAAGATAATGACACCTTTTTCTGGGCCAGGTTTTATGTGCATGGTGTTAAGCCAAATTATTGTACTGTATCATATGAGTTCTGCAACATGATGCGCTACAAGTTGTCAACCAGTCAGTTTATAAGTCGGTGATGATGACTCTAGCCTTTTCCACTAATCATGCTTTAGAAAAAGATCAAGTTACGGGTGAATTAAATGTGTGAATTAAAACAGTTCTTAAATTTATTTGAACTCTGGTCATTGTACTCTTGATTGTGCCAATGCTTGTCTACGTAAATTATCTCCACATACACTTATACACATTATATCAGGGACTGTTAGAACAGATTTAACATACCAGCCACACTTATGGGTCACAAAAACAATATCGACAATTTGATAGTTTCAACAGCTCACTCTTCTACAAGTTATCTACACAGCATTTATTCAGTCTTTTTCTGGACTTGTCTGTTATGTTTTATTCATTGATTTTGTTTGTTTGTATAGACAATAACTCACTTTCTTGCTCTGTAACTGATATATGCGTCCGTGCGTGGCTTCCTCCCCAGAGAAGAAGCAATATTGGCACTTGGCAAGCATATTTATCCACGAAAGGATGATGCACAATCCTGTCACTGTCAGTTGCGATGACAACCTTATTGACCTGTTAATCGAATGGAAAAGGATGAAAAAAAAAAAAAAAAAAAGAAGCAACATCGATTAAATCATCTCGACTATCGACAAGAATGAATCTGACCTCATCAATGGTCATGACATGATTTCCTAAATCAGCATATCGGTTGTGCTAACAGAGTGTAGCCTTAGTTGTAAGGTGAGGCAGTCATAGAGCAATATAACAAACTAACAGATCTGAAACATCATGAGATATGACAATAACACAATTGCCTTATCGGATCTTACATTCAGTGTTCCATTTGTTCTCGAACAAATCCCAACCAATAAGTAGATTACAGGTCTGAGGCTGAAACATTTTTCTTCCTTCATCCAATCCCTTCTCTCTCTAAGTCTGTAAAGACAGGAAAATACAACTGCTCACAGAACACTGAAAATATCCTTATGAACTTCCCTTTGGCACACTGTTTGTATAAAACACCACACACATTTAGAGCTTTTCATTATCTTATATATATTATTTATTTACTTCCTGGAGCACAGATAGTGCACCATGTTCCCTGCGCAAAAGCAATGCAGTCTTGATTGATGATCATCCTCACATTTACCTTAAATCCACAAGGTGTGATGTATGTGTATTTGTATGTTGATGTTCACAAAATTAGTATTAATCTTTGTAGTATGTCTAAAACAATGTTACACTTAAACCCACAACCAAGTGTTGGGTTAAGTATTCAGTTTACTAGTGAAAAAGATTTTCCAAAAAATAACTTCTTTCAACTTCTTGAAAAATAAATGTAGATTTTCTGAGATTGTCAACTCCTGTGAAAGTACCTAAAAGAGTTAACACTGTTATCGATTTGATACATGTCCTAATACTGAAGTGACACAACTTTTGTAACTTCTGTGAGAAAGAGAGAGAGAGAGAACAAGCAAGAGAAAGAGAGGGAGACACAAACAGCAATAGGTCTCCTGACGTAACATCAAGGGCGTAGCCAGGAAATTACTTTTGAGTGGGCCTCAACAAAAATGGATGGGCCCAGTTTTCACCCAGATATTTTTTTTTTTTTTACCAAATTTTCCTTAACAATAGACAAGTGGCACATTCAAACAGTTCTTTCGCACTTTCAGAAATCAGAATTTATTAATTTTTTTTAACAATTTATAAATATATAATTGAAGTCAAAAAATAGTCTCTAATATTCTGGGTGGGCCTAGGTCTAATTTGGGTGGGCTCAGGCCCACCCCAGCCCACCCTTGGCTACACTACTGCGTAACAGCAAAAAATAAATAAATAAATATTAATAATAGAAAATATATGGCCTAAAAATATAAGAGACTCTTATAAAAATAAGACTGAACTGTGAAAACATACATGCAATTACATTCTTTTGCAGATTAAGAATACCAACAACAGCTACATTAAATGCAACACAACAAAAATGTAAAGTAAGAAACTTCTATTTAGAAAGGGATACAATGCATATGTAATCTAAAGCATGTATGAAATTTCATAATCATTATGATATATTTAGTAGCAATCAGTATATATATATATATATATATATATATACACACACACACACATTCATACATACAAGTTTGTGCGGCTATCCTTATGAGGACTCTCCATAGATATAATGATTTTTATACTGTATAAAATATACTGTTTATACTGTTTCACATTTTCAAAAAACATCATTTAGTATGTTTAAGCGATTTGAATTATGGGGACACTAGAAATGTACTCATAAACCACATTTATAGCATAATACCCTTGTAATTACCAGTTTGTAACCTAAATAATTGTCCTCGTAAACCACCCAAACCCCGACACACACACCTAAAACGTATTTTTTTAATAATTATAAACTAAATTAAAACAGCATAAATAAAATCAATAAATGGATAATGTGTAAGGAGACAAAGCATTAAAGACTCAAATGCAAAACTGAAACACGTGTCAATGAACATTTTTAACATTATCATAATAAAAACGATTATAAATTTGTTGTTTTGTATTGTATATAATTTATACAGTACACACACACACATTCATTCATTTGTGGACTAACAATGATATTTCTACCCTATTGATTTATTAATCTTGGTTAATGTTAATTTTAAAATATACATTATTACAATTTTCATTGTTGGTCCATGTTAGTTCCTTGTGCACAGTGGGTCCTGGCTTACTTATTCCCCCCCACCAAAAAAAAAAAAAATCTGTTGACAACTTTTTAATACAGAACTATGTTTTAACACACAAAATATATTAAAGGGATAGTCACATGTGATACCTGCTTAGTTTCACTTTCACATCTGAAAAAGTGAAAGTAGAGATTTTGAGTAAAAAGGGACTTACATTTTCATCTGTTTCTCACCCACACCTATCAAGTCACTTCTGAAGATATGGATTTAACCACTGGAGTTGTATGGATAACTTTTATGTTGCCTTTACGTGCTTTTTGGAGCTTCAAAGTTCTGGCGACCATTCACTTGTATTTTTATATATATATATATATATATATATATATATGGCAAAATATATTACCATTTACATTATATGTACATAGCTTAAATTACACAATTAAACTATAGAGTCAATAAATAAATTAATTGCAGAATACTTACAATTTGCTGCTTGTGCTATTACACTTAACTCCTAATTTAAAATGTAATCTTCCCCTCCTAGTTTTCATTGATGCAAAATCATCAATGACTTTGTCATATCTGCCCAGCATTCACATGGTTGATACTAATTTTCTCAAGACCACTGAGGCCATCCTGTGTCATGATGTACCTATACTGTATATCATTATCTTATGTTTCTTCAGAATGTGAGAATGCATTATGAACTTCCATAATCCTATAGTGCCTTTGAGGCCGAGTTGCCTGTCAGGAACAACTCAGGGCACCTTTCGCGACTTGTGGCACCTTTCTCCCATCGCGATCGAGCCAGGGGCGGGGCTGCACAATTCGGGGCACCTTTCCTTCATCGCGATCTTGCAAGCTCTGTGTAGGGAGGCTGAGCAGGTAACCTGTAGTGCGTCCCCAGAGAGCCTAGACGGCTGCCTATATTGCCTATGCCAGGATCCGCTACTGCTTGTGCATTGACTAATGTAAACGTATACTACTTAATGTTAAAAATGAAAACATTAACAAAGATTAATAAGTGCTGTAAAAATAATAATAATAACAATAATAATAATGATAATTGTAATTATAATAATAATAATTAATATTTTGAGGTATCCATAAGGTGCATATTGACAGTAATTTGTTGCTTTTATTAGGCTATCATTTATTATCATAGGCTATTGCTATTTTCATACATTGTACTATTGCTATATTTTTTTTTCTGAATGTAACCATATGGAAGTGTGCCAGGCAGACTTATTTTAAAATCTGAGCTTTTCCCTCTGAAATATTGTAGCTTCCACGTGCATATTCTTTTACAGATTAATTGTTTTCCAAATCGAGGAGAGATGCGATTGTATCAGACTGACCTGGGGTCACTGAATGGTCATACAGAGCCCTTGAGAGTCTTTAAGATCTCCACACTGAGAGCTACATAATTCAACATATGACAGCGCGCGCTTATGTATACGTCTTAAGAACGCTAATTTGCAAGTCCTGGGAAATGTACAATACTGATTCCAATTCCCTACAGGTTTAGACCTAAATATGTGCGTGTGGTCAGTGACTATAGGCTACAGCTTATTTTATACTCTTCGAGAATCAAACATGCAGGACCCATCAGGCTAGCGCAGGTAAACAAACAAATGACGGATGTTTGATTGTAGACCATCACGAAGATTAAAAACTGTTTTAAGAACTTTTAAACACCACATGCGTCGCTGGCTTGAATTGGATGACAATTATTTTATTGTTAATGCGAGAAGGAATTTAGTTATAAAAATTATACAAATGTCCAAAGGGGCTGTTTGAAAAAGTTGAGTTTAAAATCCTAAGGGTAAAACGGGGTTAAAAGCTCCGCGTTGTAAAAGGCTCCATTGATGTTATTTTCTCCCAAAACACTAAATAGCAACAACAACTACCACAGCACTTTCCTAAACACCAGTTTGTCACTATACACTGGAACATTTCCTGATCCATGAGATCTTTGCGTGTGATGTCTAAATAGGTTGATTTTTATTATTTCTTTAAATGTTACAAATGTATGTAGCTAATGAAAATCCCTGAAATTAACACATTTCTTTTGAGAAAAAATACTTATTTATCATTTTCAGTTTTGTTTAAGGTCATTAATTCAAACATTTTTCAATAACTGTCCAATAAGTGAAAGGATAGTCTTTGAAGTAAAAAGCCCCCCTGTTGCAGGGGCTGAAGGCCCTTATAAAACACAATGTTTTTCTTAAGTGGGGGGAATAGATTTGTTATGAAAAATGTTCAAAGTGGGCTCACATTGACTCATCCAATCATAATAGAGATTAGTTTGTTTACAGAATACTTGAGATGTAATAAAATGTCAAATGTGTTTAACAGGAAATGGTTGACTTTTTCTGAAGTGGTTATTTTGAGTAAGCATCATCTTAATTTGTTACTCAAAAAAGCATCTTGCTGTCTCAAAATTATTTGCATTAGGTTACATATTGTGCCCTATATCTATTGCCCCTATATCTACGCGATATCTTTTTAAACCCTCCAGGGGCCCAAGTGTGGGGTAAAAGGCTCCCTCACCACCAACTAACTGAATTTTAATCAAAACAACCTTCCGTTATTATTTATTTTCACACAAATTATGTTGCTCCATCAATATTCAATACAAATAAATCAATTTTTTTTACCTTGATACATTTTGAGACCAGAAAAAAGCTACATTTCCTTTAGCCCCATTGTACCCTAGGCCAAAGGATTTAATGGTACTATTTGCGAAAAGAATGTTCTACAAATTCTATTCAATGTCATTTTTGTTGTTGTTGTTGTTGTTCATTAAGGTAAATTTCTTGAGAAAAATAAAAAAAATGTCTTGACTTTTTGGCCAATAATTTTTTCTCCCATCTTAAGTTTTAATTTGAGAATTAAATGTACGATTGGAAAGTGACTGATAATTGTATTTGCCAATTTACTCTGACCTGAACTACAGTATAACACAACACTGCAACAGGTATTGGCCCTTTTTGATTACACATGTTTTCTTTAGTCTTTGACTGTTTGGGCAGGTATGAAGATAAGGTGGAACACCTGTTGGTCACCATATACTGTACATGTACATATGAGAGGGAGAGAAACAGTGTGAGAGAGAATGATTTTTTTGAAAATATCATGCCATGCGGATACTATTTCGGTTTTGATGTAACAGCTTGGTGTAATATCATTTAAATGTTTTTGTTTTTCTACCGTGGATTGACGCTACTATTTATTTATTAATTCATTAATTTCTTTATTTATGCGTGGCAACACACACAGCTGATATGTTCAATTGATCATACTTACAGAGGTAATGTTTGTGATATGGCCATGACTCCACTTGCACTGAATATTGTAGAGTTTTCCAAATAACACTTTTCATATCCAAATAACATATTTTCGAAGCAAAAATGTTAAAAGCAATACATGGCAGATAATCAAAGGATCTTAGATTTTACGTGATCAAGACTACATTCTAAAATTGGCTGGGTTAAAAATACCCCAATTGGCAACCCAGCGCTGGATAAATATTGGACAGGCACACGTTGGGTTAAAATAACCCAGCAAAATTTAGTGTGTAGAGATAAGATTCCACACAGTTCATCTTTATGTACTTGTGAACCCATTATGTAGTGATCCCTCCATTTAGCAAAATGGACTATACTGTAATAATAACACAAACAGAATATACACTGAGTTTCCCTCCCACTGTCTTATACTGTATGAACCCAACATATATGAATTGTGCTTTGAAAAAAAAATTCTAAAACCAAAAATGAGTGCAAATTGATAGAAGAGAAGAACATTAGAGAGTGATGTGCAAGCAAGAGTCAAATAGAAAAAGAAGAAGAAATGGGGGGGGGGGTGCAGATGGAGCCAGATAGAGTAAAAAGGACAGAAAGAGAGAGGTCCATCCATCACACTGTCTTAACCTCACAGTGACCCCAGCCTCACAGCCAATGAGGCACCTCCTGTCTGTGCAGGAGATCGGGTAACCGTGGAGATGGACTAAACGTTTTAGCATGCTCTCTTTGTGTCATCTGTCAACACCTCCCAGAATGCCTCACTACAACTTAACTGATGTGAGTGCCACTACTTGATTGAAATGACTATGTAAGTGCAATGACTTACACACAACCCATGATATGTAAAGAACACAACGATTCATAAAAAAGGAAAAAAGGTATGCACACTTGCAAACTAACATGGATTATTTTTTTTCAGTATGTTCTTTCTGAAGGGTTAATAATCAAACTGATCATGAAGACATGCATAAACGTTACTGAAACTCCATATAGATGCAGAGAAAATAAATAATGTTAGAATAAGTTTACACCTGGCATAGGAATGACTGCAGGGCAAAATGTTTTAGAGAAAGCCACATGCCTGAACCTGTTACTGAGAGTAGTAATAGTGCATTGACAGGTTAATTTGAATTTCTGGGATACAGTCTCCTGATTTTCCAAAACTATTGCACCTTAAGAAGTCAATGCTGCAAAGCTTGAAATGCATGATGAGGCATCACTTTGAGTTTAGCCTCTCTGAATGATTTTTCAAAAGATCATCAACACAATATGGAAAACAGAAATAGAGCTTTGGAAAACAAGCCCAATACAAAGAAGACCAACAGTGCAGTCAGAGAACTTGCATGGATAAGCAACTTTAAGGTTTAATGTTTATAGTCATGATTGTCCTATTCAAAAGGGATTAGGCAAACTCCCACAAGCACACACCCTAAAAGGCACATCTAAATGTAGTAAATACAATGTGCAGCAAGAAATGTGTAAACATAAACCCATGCTGCTCATGTGAAAATGCCCTTCAGTGCAAAAACAAAGAGAGAGAGAGAGAGAGAGAGAGAGAGAGAGAGAGAGTAGAGGAAATGAGACAGAAAGTTTTTCTCTACAAGCAAAACTAAGGTTCATCAGATAAAACCGATTCGGTTTCAACTTCAGCTCACCTGCACCAATTAACCCTAAGGAAATAATCTTCCCCCCTCCAAATGAAAAATGAAACACGTGCCTTTGACAAGCCTACCATTTAAACATTGTTTCAATGGATTTGGTGCAATTTGTCCTCTGGGAGAAAAAATTGCCTTTGTTTTGAGGAATTTGTTTTTTCTGGCTATGTCACATATGTTTGAACACATGGAGATTTCAGCTCTCACAAGAGTAAATTCAATTAATAGTAATTAAGAACTTATGCATTTTCAGGAGTCTGATCTTAAAAGTAGTCATTTGATTTGGGAAAATTTCTTGTCCCTGTTAGAAAAATATGGACAAAGGAGGGTGTAGGCCTAGCATAAGTTTCAGGAGAGGCATTTGTTTCAGAAAGGGCATATATAAATACATTTTTTTTTTTTTTTCTGAAGACCAGAAAAAAGTTAATATGCTTTATGAGCATATTAAAGGAATATTCCGGGTTAAATATACATTAAGCTCAATTTACAGCATTTGTGGCATAATGTTGATTACCACAAAAACTAATTTTGACTCATATCTCCTTTTCTTTAAAAAAAGCAAAAAATCTGAGTTACAGTGAGGCACAATATAGTAAGTGATATGGGGTAATCCATAAGCAATAAAATACACACTGGTTCAAAAATTTGCCACAAAACATAAACAATACACGTTAACATGATTTTAATGTGATTAAATAGCCTACTAACCTTTTCTGTGTAAAGTTATTTCCAGTTTAACAATTTCGTTATGCCGGTAACTTCAAAAACCCTAAATGACCGCTAAAATTATTTTAAACAACCTGCTTGCATTTCTGCTTTGAAACCCTAAAATTATTTTAAGTGCCTCACTGTAACCTCGATTTTTGCCTTTTTTAAGAAAAGGAGTGATGAGTCCAAATTAGTTTTTGTGGTACTTAACATTATGCCAAAAATGCTGTCGATTGAGTTTGTATTAAACACAGAATATTCCTTTAAGGTGCGATCTTCATTGACAAGAAGGATTGTAGGGCAGGCTACACTCTTGTTCCAACACTTTGCATAGGACAGTGCTGCAGGTAAGTAGTGTTATCATTTATAGATCATGGTTTTCAACACCTGCTTCTCCTCTCCTTTTAAATCGCAACAATAGTAACACAGTCAGTGTCTGAGTAATAATTATATTCTCATTCTCAGGTGAATGGAAATGTAGCCTAGGGTGGCTCTGACACAACTATTTTTATGAGCTAAACCATCTAGTCTTTCTCACACACTTCACTCTCACACTGAATGTCATGTAAAAAGAAAGAGAGGGAGAGAGAGATAGAAGGGATATACAGACAAGCTGTCAGACACCTACAGTGAAGCTATGCAAGAGTAATTATTGTCCCCTCTGAGAAAAGCCTAGTCGCACCTGACACACACCTGCATGAGACCGGAATGAAATTCAAACTACATCTCCCACAAGGCAGTAGGTGTTCATGGTTGGCTGGATGGCTTGGATAAGGTGGAAAGGTTGACAAAGTTAAATCATCACCAGGTGCTGATAGAGGCTAGAGACATTTAAATGGTTGAGGATTACATGTTCAGCTATTAAACACCAAGTGGATAATAGGTGGACTCTCTTTGCCACTAAGAAGTCTGCATTTATTTTAGTAAATATATAGCCTGATAATTTTTGACTGCTCATGATTCTCAGACTGCATGTCTAATGACAAAATATGATTAACTGTTAATCTGGGAGGACTGTGATTAAAAAAAAAAAAAAAAAAACTTCTAGTAATTCCTTCCCTTGTCCTGCCATTGCATTGCTAAACTAAAGACTGACCTTGTTTTGTGCCTTTTAACCTTACAGACAAACAGCTCACCATGCGCACGAATGAAGCAGAGTTCAGATGGTATTTTCATTAATGGTTTTCTCCTATTTTGTTTAGTGTTGGACCAGAAAGCCTCAATGGGCTTCTAGTTTTTTGATCATTTGCATAGACAGCCTAGGTCTCCGCACAGATCCTGACCTCTTCAGGCTTTTAGGCTCACACCTGTGCACTATTATCTCTCCACATTATAATTTGTGCAAAAGAGGCAACATGATACACAGTGCAAGCGAGCATTGAATGATGGAGCTGTCGTTACCCTGACCATCACTGCCGGACGTTGGCAGGGATCACTCCACCAGAGCGTGACGTGTCAA
The DNA here is from genome assembly GCF_019703515.2 of Myxocyprinus asiaticus. Taxonomy (NCBI): domain Eukaryota; kingdom Metazoa; phylum Chordata; class Actinopteri; order Cypriniformes; family Catostomidae; genus Myxocyprinus; species Myxocyprinus asiaticus. Next base: position 13,195,433 of record NC_059373.1, on the reverse strand, counting down.
CCATGTGGCCGCTGATGTGATCTTTAGTCCACTCATGATCTATAGACTGGCATTTTGGTCACTCAGACACCAGACCCCAGCGTGCATGCTAAACACTCTGTCAGCCAATATCCTGACAGGAACTTAATGCAGTCATGGCAATACTGAGACAGGACAGCGAAAGGCTGAAGACAGAGGCGCCAATAGCCAAATGGCAGCTGGCCACTCAGTCAAATTATGTGAAGGAGATCAAAAAAATAAAATAAAAACTTCAGAAAGTCAATTCAAACAGTATACAATGCACTGTTCGAAAGGGTCGAATTTGTTTGATAGTCTACTAATCAGTGGAATTTAAATGAGACTATTTGTTAGACAGACTAAATTATGTTTCAACTCCAACAACACAAAAAACTAAGCTAATGATTGTGCCTTGAATGAGAATAGAAACCTTTGTAAGCTACAGATAAAAACCATTTGTCATTTTCAAATACTTATTCCCATTCTCTCCATTTTTGTATGTGGATAAAGGCTGGAGAAACAGACAGGGTGTGTGTGTCCATTTCAGTTCCTTTGGGATCATCCGTCCATCCCTCTATTGGCACGTCCATGGAACTGTGAAGTGATCTAAATGCGTGGAGGTGTGCACTCACATGTCTGAGCCTAATGTCAATACAGCCCTCATCAGGGATTCCTTGGCTCGAGCGTTTACATAAACAGCCGCTTAGTGGGATTAGCATGATGTTAGCCTGTTAGCTTTACGACATAAACAGTGGTTTAATCTGTATCCAATCTCTCAGTGGGATGACCAATATGACCAAGCTCCCATTAGGTTAGGATATTTTTTATCATCATCCTTAGGTCACTGGTTCCCATCAGGATTAAGAAAGCATTTTAAGCTTTGTCCCATCATTAGAATTGAAAGTGCAAAGGGCCTGTTTAGGAAAGGCAATCACTCGATTTTTAAAACAAGTAGGTTTTAAAATAAATATTCCACTCAACACTTCTCACAACATCCTGTGTTCAAAACTGATCTATAATATACTACAAGCATGTATCTCTAGAAACCAGAAAATTGGTCACTAATCTAGGCCAAGATACACAAAAAACATTCATACATTAGCCTTCAGAAAATATTTTGCTGCCTAATATAGCAATCAGATATGCATGATGATGTATCAGATGATGTACAGTAGATGGTAATCATCAATCTGGGAAAACAGAACTTCACTGGATTATGAAGGGGAAAATCACCAAAAAACATTTGTAGTGTTTTCTAATTTCTACTCATCTTTCAGTTCTCTTTCAGAATTATGGACATCTTCAATCACACAAAAGACTCTGCTATGCATTAGCTAAAATTAGCTCTGGGTGTTTCTCCTGCTTTGTCCAAACACAGTTTTCATCATTAATATGGTACTGGTGGAAGACAGTATTCTCCCAGGACCCATATTAATGAATGGAAGCTCCTAAACTCTATGGACTGTACAGCCACCACCGCACCAATGTAACAGTATCAAATGGGAATTTCTTCAAACCCCTGAAGCTACATGTAATGCAGAGATGTGTGTAATATGTTTAATATATTCTGGTGATCCACCAACAGTGGCTATTTGAGATTTTCCAGCTGTGATGTCTGATGCCTTAGGAGCTTGTCTCACCACTTCAACCCCTCCTTTGTCTTTTGAATGATTACTCGTTGTTACTGTGGTTTCAGTTGTGTGGCAAAGACATTTCTTTACTGTACTTTACTTTAAAGACCCAGGCCTCAAACTTTCTGCCTGTTTTGTCTCATAAATGGCACATTTAGGCTTATAAGGAATAAAAGGCTAAGTCTTCAGTTCAGGAAATTACATCCTCAAATGTTTGGGTAATCTGCAACCTTTCCTTATTTCTAACCCCTTTCGAGTTGTCCATTTCTACATCTGGATTTTCTAGCATTTTCATTACAAAATACAAATTCATGCAAAAAAGGAAAACAAACACAAATTTTACTTGGAAAATTGACACTGCAATGCAAAAAAGAAAGTGCAAAAAATAATTTGAAAATAATTTCCATAGGAAAGATATCTTAAAGGGATAGTTCACCCAAAAATGAAAATTCTCTCATCTTTTACTCACTCTCATGCCATCCCAGATGTGTATGACTTTCTTTCTTCTGCAGAACACAAATTATGATTTTTAGAAGAATATTTTATCTCTGTAGGTCTATACAATGCAAGTGAATGGGTGCCAAAATGTTTATGCTCCAAAAAGAACATGTAGACATCATAAACGTAATCCATATGAGTGTTTGAATCCATATCTTCAGAAGTGATATAAAAGGTGTTGGTGAGGAAAAGATAATTATTTATGTCCTTTCTTTGCTAGAAATTCTTCTCCCTGCCCAATAGGGGGTGATATGCATGAAGAATGTGAATCACCAAAAACACAAGAAGAATGTGAAAGTGAAAGTTAAAGTGGAGATTGAATGAGCAGGGAGGAGAATTCATAATAAAAAAAGTACTTACATATGTATCTATTTCTCACCCACACCTATCATATCCTTCTGAATGCATGGATTAAACCACTGGAGTCGTAAGGATTACTTTTATGCTGCCTTTATGTACTTTTTGGAGCTTCAAAATATTGGAACCCATTCACTTGCACTGTATGGACCAAAAGAGCTGAAATATTCTTCTAAAAATCTTCATTTGAGTTCAGCAGATGAAAGAAAGTCTTATACATCTGGGATGGCATAAAGGTGAGTAAATGATGAGAGAATTTTATAAGAAGTGAGACTGAGCAATACACTGTAAAAAAGGAATTGTTAAGCAAAGTAAAAAAAAAAAACAAGGCAACATGATGCAGTACGATTTTTGAGTTCGCTCAAAAACTGTCTTCATAATTTTCCACAGTAACATTGCTTTATTTAGTCAATTTGAATTTGTTTGTTCACTAAATGCAAACATTCACAACAAATTTCTTGTTCAGCCAAATATCAATTCGCAATACGACAACTTTCATTTGATTTCAATCTTATATATAGTTTTAAATTACTTTACATTATGTTAACAGCAATTTTAGCCTTTGAAGAAAAGTATGTCTTGTCAGGAAAAACAGTACTTACAATTGTTAGACACACAACAGACCTCAATTCTTATCACACAAAGCTCAGTAATGACGACAATCAACAAACCTTGTTAAGTCAAATATAAGCTCTTAACACTACCACAAAACAATTTAATACAGTGGCACCAAAAAACAACAACAGCATAAATAAAGCAAACAGAAAAAAATAAGCCTATAACATTAACCGCATAATTTATTCATGTCACAATGCATGCTGGGAACTTGCAAATCAGAAACATTTTTCAAAATGAAATTGCTCAGTTCAGACTCTTTGTTAGGATATTTTTTGGGGGAATATTGTTGATCTAACATGTGTTTTAATGTAAATGCAAAGTAATTCACATTTTGTAATATCTGTGACTCAAAAACTCCCATAAGCTGGATAAAATTTCATTTAATTTTTTACAGTGTAGTCTGATTTTACCAAAGAAACAAGTACTGTCATTCATTTATTTTTTATTAAATTGTGGGATATATATATATATATATATATATATGTATGTATGTATGTATGTAGGTATATATACGTATTTGTCTGTTTATTCAGACACAGGTGTGTCAGAGAAGCTATGACATTATAATCTATCATTTATAATAAGTCTCTTCAGATAGTAAAGTCAACACTTCTCTTTGTTTGTATAGCTTTATTCTCTGTTTGATAGTTTTATTTTGTGCAAATATTAAGACACTGTATAAATGTGACACACTAATCTAAGATTCTATCAATTTTATTTTCTGTCTCTTGTCCTCTCTTTTCCTTTCTTATGTTCTGTAGGATTGAACAACACACCACAGCCCTTGAGTACAGTTATTCAAGTATTGGAATATAGAGACTGCTGCATGTCAAAGCATTTAAGACTGCCAACCAGCCCCAAGTTGTTCTTCCACTTCTTTTGTTGCTCAGAGCATATGCAAATGTTTTGTTGTGCCTTGCCAGTTCTTTGTGTGTGCATGTGGGTATTGTTCTGTAAGGATGATATCCAGTCCATCCTGTGAACCACAAGAGGTCATCACTCCAGTGGGTCATGGCCTGAACAAATATTCAGTCACTGTGTAGGGTAATGTTGCCTAATATTTTCTTTTCTGTCTACTTGCTTTCTAAATTAACTCTCCACTGACAATGCTGGTAGATGGAGATGTACTAACAAGCCAAATCACATGATCCTAAACCACTGTTATACACTCATTATCTTGAGGGGGAAAAAAATCAATAAATATAATTATATATAATTGAGCCTATTGCATATAAAATGATTACTATGAACTTTAGAGGTTACAATAATTACAGTACAATCAATACACAATCAGATCAGCCTGACTGTGTTTAAACATTACAATTCTTTCCCAAATTGTCTTCTAATATATCACTGCCAAGATGATAACATAGTAAGAGAGCACTACTGCCCCTGGTGTTCACAATATATCATAACAACAAAGATCCTTTGCATATGTTTGCTTTGTTATTGCCAGTATTTCATGGTTGATATAAACAATACACAGGTCAAGTGCAATAAGTGGTAACACAAGTATGTGTATACGGATGTGTCTTCAAGTTCAGTCTCATCCATAAACACATCCTTTCACCAACAATATTATTATTTGTGAAAGCAATATTGATATTTGCTTCATAGAGGTAGACACCTTGATCTCACAGAACAAGAGGTTGCCTTTTGTGTGTCATCTGTGGGCCAGGTTTCACCATCATTGCAGAGACATTTGGTCTAAATAATGTCTTACTGAAAACCTCAAAACATTCAAAAAGGTTTGGGGTTAGGTGTGATGGTTATGTTTAGATGTAGAGGATAGAGAATATCATTAGCTCAGTATAAAACAATAGAAGTTAATGGAAAGTATTAGAAAGACAAACGTGTGTGTTTGTTTCTTTGTCTTTGTATGCGTGGGTGGATGGGTGGAAAAAAGGAGAGTTTAAGGTGTGTATGTGTGTGTATGTGAGGGGGGAGAAAATACAAAGAAGAAGAAGAGGAGAGAGGGAGGAAGAGGAAGAGAAGAAGAAAAACGAGGAGGCGGAGGAGAAAAAGAATGAAAAGGAGGGGGAGAAGAAGAAAAATTATAAGAAGAAAAATAAAGAATAAGAAAATGAAGAAGAAAAGAAAGGAGAAGAAAATGAAGAAAAAGAACGAAAATAATAAGATGATGAAGAAGAAAAGGAGGAGGAGAATAAAAAGAAGAAAAGGAGAATAAATAAAAGAAGAATAGGAAGGAGAACAAAAAGAAGAAGAAGAAAAAGGAGGAAGAAGAAGAAGAAGAGGAGAGGAAGGTGAAGGAAAAGAAGAATAGGAAGGAGAACAAAAAGAAGAATAAGAAGAAAATGGGAAAGTAGAAGAAAGAAATATGAGAAGAAGAAAAGGAAGAAGACAGAAAGAAAGGGAAGAAAGAAGAAAATTAATAAGAAGAAAAAGGAGGAAGGAGGAGAAGAAGAGGGAGGAGGAGGAGGAGGAGAAGAGAAGTAGGAAAAGAACAAGGGGAAGAAGAAGAAGAAGATGAAAATAGAGGAAAAATGAGTGGGAGAAAAAGTATGAGGAGAAGTAGGAAGAGGAACAATTCCAAATCCGTAGGGTATCATAATAATTTATAGTGCTTTGGAAATCCATGCAAAATGTGACAAATTTACACTATTGCTGGAAATATTGCATACATGGCCTTTTCCATCCTTACACACAAAACCAAAACTATGTCTAAAGTCCAAGGACACAGGTCAAGATGAGAGTCTATTAGATATCGGTTTATATTCCAGCTCTCCCCGACATGTATAAAGGCTTGCCCGTGGGACACCTATGTTGGCTCACACTGTAAATTGACCAGATTGTGTTTTGAAGACATCACACCCCACAAGGTTCAAACAGAGGTCAGGCCCCAGTCCACACACTCAACCCAGCTGTTACTGAGCTGTGGCATAACGTTGTTGTGGCAACCTGCCATGCACTTTTGCTCAAGAACATTTAGAAAAATAATATAAAATAAAATAAAATATAGTGAGATTTGAACATTTGTGTGCATGTATTCTATTATTTTTTAGTTAAACCTGTAATCTAACTGGATGGCTCTCTAAATGTAAATAGTATATTTATCCTCTTTAAGCAATAAACAATAACAGTACTTCTGTTCTGTGAATGCAACATAAAAAGCATTGACATTGTCATTGTTCAAAACAACCCGTCTTACTTCCACAAACCCAGAATACACTGTCAAAACACCCCATTACACCTGCCCTAGCAGATCACATATAACCTTGACAACCAAATTTGATTTGAATTTTTCTATTTGTGGGGGAATTAGAACAGATGGTGCTTTAATTTGAACTGTTTCACCTCTCCTATATGGTTCTATGGATACCTTTCCTGTTTCCCATATCAATGGGCAAAGCACTGTACATAACACTCTGCCAAACTGACCTTTTCATAACTAGATGGAACATAAGTTGAGGAAATTAATGGTTCTTGTACCACTGATGTGAGATTTTGCAGAAAGTAACACAGGTGTTTCTCCTGCTGATCCCTAAAGGCTTTTTTTTTTGTAATTACATGAGTGATTCAGGATTTGATTTAAAGGGATAGTTCACCCAAAAATGAAAATTCTCTCATCATTTACTCATCCTCGTGCCATCCCAGATGTGTATAACTTCCTTTCTTCAGCAGAACACAAACGAAGATTTTTAGTAAAATATCTGTAGGTCCATAAAATACAAGTGAATGGTGATCAGAACTTTAAAGGTTCCAAAAAAGGAAACATAAAAGTAATCCACGTCTCCAGTGTGTAAATCCCAACACACTCTCATGGTGAGTTCGTAAAGATTCGTACGACTTTTCTAAATTTGGCAAATTCGTATTTTATTGTACACTGTAAAAAAAAAAAAAAAAAACTGGCAGCTGTGGTTGCCAGAATAATTACGTAAAAAATACAGTAAAAATGTAAACAACTTTACAGAAAAACTGTAAATTTCAAAGTTTAAAACTGTTGTTTTTATGGTGCAGTACCATCGATTATATTATTAAATGATAAACTTAATATATTAACATTCTGAGCCTGTAAAAATCAGATTTTCACTTTATAATGTATCGTTAATCACCACAGTAATTACAGAAGGGCACATGATGATATGAAGTTCATCAATAGTGGCCCTTCCAGGGGGGAATGACCAATAAAAATGTAGAGACAGCACTGTTAGACATTTCTGTAATTTATACAGTTATTTACTATATATCACCCAGTATAATACTGCAAATTCTCTTTACAGTAAACAACAGTAATTCCAATTGCATCATGGGAATTTTCTGTGACGTCAAACACCATATACAGCGATTTGCTGTATTTTTACTGTCATTGTCGATGGGTTTTCGAGCGGTGGGATCGCCAAATTGAATCGCGCAAACTTAAAGCCCAGGGCCCCCCCAGGCAGTCAAGGGCCCCTGGTAGTCAAGAGCCCCTGGGCACCGGCCCCATGGGCCCAGTCGGTAATCCATCCCTGCCTGAGAGAATAAGCAAGCAAGGTATAAAAAAAATAAAAAATAAAAAAATCGTGTGTACTGACAATTCCCGCAGTTGTCAGATTTGTACACCCGAATTTAAACTAGGTTAACATTTGCACGTAAACATTAGCAGTAACAAACTTAGCTTGAACTGCGCTAACGCTGTATTTAACAAACGGCTTAACCGAATTTAAAGTAATATTTTTAATATATGGAAAAGAGACGTTTACTCCTTATTAATTCAGAGTCTGGGGGACGAAGTCTCAACCACTCTCAAAAGATTATGGGAGAGGGATTTAGACCTGGAACTGGAAGAGCGGGAATGGGCTAGGATTTTAAAAAAACATAAAAACTGCTTCTAAAGATGCAAGGGTGCGCCTTATACAATTCAAGATTTTACATCAGAATCGGGTCTTAACTAGTGTCATGATTGCCAGGCAGATCATTTTAAGGGGCTGGAGGATGGCTGGAGCACCCTCTTTTCAGGAGTGGTGCTCGGAGATAGGAAGGGTGGCGGCCTTTGAGGAAGTTACATTCAGAGGAACGGGGAGGTATAAAGTGTTCGTGGAGAAATGGGGCGGGTATTTGTCATTTGTGGATGTGTGATTATTGTTGTTGTGTCTTTTTTATTTGTATGTATTTTTTTAAAAAAAAATTTTTTTTTATGTGTGTGCATGTGTGTCTATGTCATTTAAGACCACTGTTATGTTGCTGGGGTTAGGGTGGGATTGGGAGGGGGAGGAGTAATAGTTGGGGTTAAGTTTGATTCTGTGTATATACAGTTGTGCTCAAAAGTTTGCATACCCTTGGAGAATTGGTAATATATGTACCATTTTTAAAGAAAACATGAATGAGCAGGCAAAACACATTTCTTTATTTCTTATGGGATTCATATTCAACTGTAGGTTATAACAGAATGGCACAATCATAAAACAAAACATGGCAACAAAGAAAAAAATGAAATGACCCCTGTTCAAAAGTCTGCATACCCTTAGTTCTTAATACTGTGTATTGCCCCCTTTAGCATCAATGACAGCATGCAGTCTTTTGTAATAGTTGTCTATGAGGCCCCAAATTCTTGCAGGTGGTATAGCTGCCCATTTGTCTTGGCAAAATGCCTCCAGGTCATGCAAAGTCTTTGGTCGTCTTGCATGAACCGCAAGTTTGAGATCTCCCCAGAGTGGCTCGATGATATTAAGGTCAGGAGACTGTGATGGCCACTCCAGAACCTTCACCTTTTTCTGCTGTAACCACTGGAGGGTCAACTTGGCCTTGTGCTTAGGGTCATTGTCGTGCTGGAAAGTCCAAGAGTGTCCCATGCGCAGCTTTCAGAATGCAAATTTTCTGCCAGTATTTTCTGATAACATGCTGCATTCATATTGCCATCAATTTCACAAGATTCCCCATGCCTTTAGAGCTCACACACCCCCAAAACATCAGTGAGCCACCACCATGCTTCACAGTGGGGATGGTATTCTTTTCACTATAGGCCTTGTTGACCCCTCTTCAAACATAGCGCTTATGGTTGCGACAATAAAGCTCTATTTTGGTCTCTTCACTCCAAATTACAGTGTGCCAGAAGCTGTGAGGGGTGTTGTAGAGCCGAGGAGGGCGTGGCCGGGCTGGAATGAGACACACCCGGTCCCCCATCAGGCTGATTGGGGACCGGGTGTGTCTCATTCCAGCCCGGCCCCGCCCTCCTCGGCTCTACACTCCTCCCGGCGTTGCCTCAGGCCGGGGAGCCCCCGGCATGACGTATATCCCCCCCACCCTTCCTCTCCGGGGGGGGGGGCGTGCCTTATGCCCCGACTGCCGGCGGGTCCTCCCCGCCTTCCTCGACCTGGGAGGAGACAGGAGGGGAAAAAACAACAACACAAAATGGCGAGGGAAAGGCCAACACGGAGCGACAGAGAGAGAGAGAGGAGAGAGAGAAAAAGAAACTCACCGGTTCTCTGATGCGCCGTCACGTGGTCCTCGATCACTACTCCACCCTCTCAGGCAGACTGCAGCCGCTCCTCCCCGGGCTGACCGGAGTCAGACCTCCGACCCCCAGCGGACAGAACGCCCCTCCGCATTCCCGGCGTCCCGTGGGGACTCTCCTCCGCCCCTGGCAGCGGCCCTACCACTCCAGGCGGTCGGGGAGTTGCTTCCCTCCTCCCCCCCGTGGATGGCGGTCTTCTCTCGACCCCTCCACGTTCCCGGGGGACGGCAGGGCACTCCTCCGCCCCCAGCAGCGGTTCTTTCTGGCAACTCGACCATGCAGCTCATTTTTGTTCAAGTATTGTTGTATTATGCTCCTTGAAACAAGCACACCGTCTTTTTCCAGAGCAGCCTGTATTTTTCCTGAGGTTACCTGTGGGTTTTTCTTTGTATCCCGAACAATTCTTCCAGCAGTTGTGGCTGAAATCTTTCTTGGTCTACATGACCTTGGCTTGGTATCAAGTGATCACTGAATTTTCCACTTCTTAATAAGTGATTGAACAGTACTGACTGGAATTTTCAAGGCTTTGGATATCTTTTTATATCCTTTTCCATCTTTATAAAGTTCCATTACCTTGTTACGCAGGTCTTTTGACAGTTCTTTTGATAGTTCTTTTCTGCTCCCCATGACTCAGTATCTAGCCTGCTCAGTGCATCCACGTGAGAGCTAACAAACTCATTGACTATTTATACACAGACACTAATTGCAATTTAAAAAGCCACAGGTGTGGGAAATTAACCTTTAATTGCCATTTAAACCTGTGTGTGTCACCTTATGTGTCTGTAACAAGGCCAAACATTCAAGGGTATGTAAACTTTTTATCATGGCCATTTGGGTGATTTCTGTTATCATTATGATTTAAAAAGGAGCCAAACAACTATGTGATAATAAATGGCTTCATATGATCACTACCCTTAAATAAAAGACCCTTAAAATGTTTTGCATGATCAGTCATATTTTCTAAATCAATGCCAAAATTTCACAATTTGTGCCAGGGTATGCAAACCTTTGAGCACAACTGTATGTTTTGTTCCATGAGGTACATTTATGTGAATCAATAAAAATTGTTAATCAGAAAATAAATGGAAAAGAGAGTGATAGCTGTATAAGCAACAGAGAAAGGTGGAGAACTTGTTCAAAGCTTAACTAGTGTTACAAAGGTGTCTTTCATTAGCAGACAGAAACAGGATAGAGATCCATTATGGTCAAAATTCCATTTATATGATATTTTTGTATCAGTATTTCTTGTGAAGAGACTGCTAGCAATATGTACAGCTGTAAGGTTTGAAGCCACCTTACTGATAATGCTTGGTAAAAGAAGACTTGCTTATGATTTTGAGAAAGGTTAATGTTTTCCATTTGGGGTATGCCTTATAAAAGTGTGTAATTTGTACTTGTTTTTCAGGGAACACATTTCTTTCTGCAACAAAGTGGATGGTGAGCACTGATGGAAAGGTGGCCTACATTTTGGAGGAGCACCTGGGTTTTGCAGATGCCTTATCTGTATTCTTTGGATGCTTTGATGTTTTCAACACAGAATACCAGCAGCCTGCCTGCGCAACATTGGAACTCATACAACGGTAAGTGCCTCTCTTTGTTTATCTACATATTACTGTTAATTCAAAGTTTATCGCACATGTTTAGTTGTTAGTTTAACTGAATCACAAAAATATACTTTTTCACTTGCGGACACAATGTGGACGGACCATGTGGCCATGGTGCAGTGATTAGAGTAGAGTACAGTGCATCAAATGTGACTGTCATTTCAAAACAATGTTTACTCAAAAAATATGTTTGTTTAGCATCTGAGTCATTTACACAAAATATAATACATTAATAGACAGTTAATATATGTATCCTAATACTGATTATGAATTAAATGCATTTTCCATTATTTATTTGGAATAAACGAGTGAGTTGTAAGACAGGAGAAATGGTGAAGAGGAAGATGACAATCATCAACAACAGAGTGTCATCCATCCTTCGCCAGCTAACAGAATTTGAGTGGAAGAACTTGGATTAGGCGAGACCACTGATCTAAAATAAATAACTGGATTGCTCATGACGTCATAAAAGTGAAGCCACTGTGACGCCATATTGCTATGCCTAAACATTCTATTGACTTAACAGGAAATCACCTGATTTCAATTAATAAATATTACCTATCCAATCAATGTTTTTATATCTGAAGTATCCCTGTGCAGTCTTATAACACAAATACTGTATCTTAATCATGTGAATGGTTATTTATTTAGACTTGGGAAAATGTCCTTATTAAAAATGAGAATGAGTTATGTTCATCTTCATTACAGTAAATAATATCAGATCAGCTGATGGACAAGACACCTCAACATATGAATTATAAATATCAAAATGTTTATTCTGAATACAGATTTATACATTGTAAGGTCTGTGCATACAACTTAATTCGCCTTGTACAGTTATTCACTGTGGTTATGTAATTGTTATGTGTTAGATAATACTGTTTTTATCAGTATAGTAACTTAATGTACATGATTCAACGGTGTTTTAAACGTTGGTAAAATTAACATTTAATAAAAAAATAACAGTTAATTCCTATGCGAACAGACATGCTAGTAAAAAGTACATGAATTCACGCCAGCCTGCAGCCCTTTAACTGTTGATGTCTTTCAAGAGTTCTCCGAGAGTCTGAAATGGATGTTGTCAAAGACATCAGAGAAATAATGCTGGCTGTTGCGGATGGATATGAATTATTTACAAACATTTGTTGCTCCAAACAAGACCTCGATAATATTATAGGTGCGTTTTATAATATTTATTGTATTTGAATCGATTTCTGCTAATAATCGCATATATATATGATCATGTTTAATATGTCATGCATAATTACATACATAAATATAGTTTTTTAGGTGAATTACCTGTGTCAGCAGTGAGTAAATGCAGTAGATTCACACATCCTGGTGTTTATATATTATCTATTATTTATAATGTGCATATTGATGATAAACATGACAGATATCTGCAGTGAAATATACTTTATAGACACATGTCCTAAAACAAATCCTGTCTGATTGATACACAGCCCACTGGGTCATTTTTGGTCAAAATATCGCCTGTCAGTCATTGACGCCCTCTTGCGTTTAGGCATAAAAAGATGGCCACTGGAACACTTCCGGTGGCTTCACTTTTCTGATTGCATGTCCTTTATATTTCCCTTTCTGTCTCTCTGTCCTTGCCGAAGTGTTTTGTGCCACCTTCCTGCCTTGTGCCGTGTATTCCTGTCTTGCTGTGCTGCTTTCCTTTTGCCGTTATTCATTTCGTTTTCTATTTATTCCAGTTTGCTCCAGTCGCTGTTGGTTTCATTTTTCCATTACCGTTACACCACCGACTGTGTTGGACTGCCCTCCTGGTTTTGACCCTAGCCTGCCTCTGATTCTGTGTTTGCTCATTCCCTGGCTGTGAAGATAAGGACTGTTCTACTGTTACCGACCTCTGCCTGTCTCAATCTCCATATGCCTGAGCCCTTCTGGTTTTTCTGCGGATATTCTTCCTGTTCTCCCAAGTTTTTTGGCTTGAGGTTTTTGTTTGATTCATTAATTAACTTTTGTTCACACTTGACACTTGGGTCCTCATAGTTCACGTTGCCTGACAGTTTTAAATGCAAAGTTTCCACACATTTGCAATGTTTTAAATAAAGATTTTATATTTTGTAAAAACTGTGTCTGTTTGGATTGAATGTCAGTATTTCTTGTGTAGTTATAAAAAAAAATCTAGTGTAATTATAAAAAATTATAAATCGAATTTATATTTAGTACAAATTAATGAATAATTAAATTAATAAATAGGATTACAGTAGTATACTGTTAACCTAGATTTTTTACAGTAACGGTACTGTATTACATAATTACAGTAGCATTTAGTTACTGTAAAACTGAAATACGGTTATGGTACTGTAAATCTCAATTAAAGGAACTTACTGGCAACACTGTTGCCAGTAAGTTACTGTAAAAACCATTTGAAATGTCTAACAGTGAGTGCTCAGTGTCACTCCATCAGGGTAACATATGTGAAATTAAAATGATGCCCCCAAAGTACATAACTGATATTAAAAATAAGAAGAAACATACTGTAACTATTCCATAAAATATAATGAAATGTAATGGGTCATGCAGGGAATTCTGGGAATGCATGATTACTGTTTTTTTTCTGTAATTTTAACAATAATTTACCACTAAAAGTACACTCTCTTGTTAAACATAATATACATTTTAACTGTTAATCATATTTTTACATCTAAAAAAAAATGTAATTATTACAACATTTTACCATAAAAATACATGTATTGTCTTTTTAAATACATATATATTTTTTTTTAACATATATGTGGCAAGGAGGAGGGCAGGGGCCCTAATCAGGCTAATCAAGCGGAAGAGAGGGATAAAGGCCACCGGAGGCTGCAGTTCGGGAGAGAGAGAGCTACAGGCAGCTGCCCTATATGCGTTTATGTTTATGTTTGTGTGTTTTTGTTTAATTAAATATTACTTTGATGCTTTGTCCGGTTCTCGTCTCCTCCTTTCCATTTTACCCTGTTACATTGGTGCCGAAGCCCGGGAAGGAGGAGGGATGCGCCGTAGTAGAGTCCTCGTCCCTACCATCCACCCCAAAGAAGCAGCCGCGGCCATCCGCCGGGGGACGGAGGAGCCCGGCCACCTGAGAGTGGAGGAACGACCACCGACCGCGAGGGGAGGAGGGGCCACTGCCAGGGGGCCACTGCAAAGTCTTTTATTGTTAAAATTATGGACATTTTTTACAGTGTACGACTTCACTCGTATTAATTTGTATGACTTTCACGACAGTCAGTGACGTCACTCAACATCGTTTCCATCTAATATGCGAAAATACTTGCTTTTGTCACACAGCAGCTTCCTGTCATGTTTACACACTCTACTGATAGGTTAGGTTTAGATAAGGGGGTTGGATAAGGGCATAATATTAATAAGCATGTCCTTGACGCCTCGCACAAAGAACTCACGCTTACTTCTGCATTACACATCCGGGCATTTGCACGTGATCTAATCGTACAAATTCATACGAATGGAATCATACAAAATAGCCAACTCGTAAAATATGTACGACTTGTCATAAGATCGGGTTGGTAAATCCATGTCTTTAGAAGCGATATAATAGGTGTGGATGAAAAACAGAACAATATTGAAGTCCTTTTTTACTCTAAATCTCCACTTTAACTTTTACTTTCAGATGTGAAAGTGAAAGTGGAGATTGAGTAAAAAAGGACTTATATTTTGATCTTTTTCTCACCCCCACCTATTATATTGCTTCTGAAGATATGGATTAAACCACTGGAGTCTTATGAATTACTTCTATGTCTCCTTTATGTGATTTCTGGAGCAACAAAGGTCTGATCACCATTCACTTGCATTATGAAGACCTACAGAGATAAAATATTCTTATAAAAATCTTTGTTTGTGTTCTGCTAAAAAAAAAAGAAAATCATACACATCTGAGATGGCATGAGGGTGAGAAAATGATGAGATAATTTTTCATTTTTGGGTGAACTATCCCTTTAATGAATATTTTTATATTTTTTTTATTTTTATGAATTAACTAAAATAATAATTATTAATTAATTAATTAATTAATTATAAAAATAATAAATTTTGTTAAGAAGTTATAAGGACTATTCCACAGTTTGTGTGCAAATGAAATATGGAAGGCCCAGGCTTTATTTACATTTTACAGCGTTTGGGTTTGTCTTTGATATGGGGTTGTTCAAAATAAACAGCTGCCTTTCTGCCTCACTGCCCAGGGAGTGGCTTAACAGACAAGCTGGGTTTCTAACAGTGGCGAATTCTCAGGGCCAGCAAAGCCTTCTCTGCTGGTCTAACATGCCAAATAAATAAATATTTTTCATCCTTTCATTCTCAATCACCTTTTTGCCTATGTATTTTTACCGCTTTCCACTCTTAATTAATCTACTAACAAATAGAGAAAAATTAAAAGTTTGTCCAGTCAGAATTTATTCCTTGATGCATACAAGCGAAGTGTGACAGCTGTTTCACAAATCACATGCCCGAAACAGCAATAAGTTTGAGCTCCACCCTGTTAGGCCTTCAGAAATTCTTCAGAATCTCTCAACAGTGCAAATGAATGAGCAACTAAAGTCAGATTGTCAGATTCATCAGCCAATCAGATTGATTTATTTGTTCTTGTTGGTGTGATCTTTAGGATATGTCCCAGCCAAGGCCTTCTAGCTGGCCTTGAGGGACGCAATCACGCTTTGAGTGATGTACGTAATTTGAAGTGAAGAGCGCGAGATCTTGCAGACGAGTCGGCTGTCAACACTGCCGCTATCGCCATTGAGAAAGAGATCCTTATGGATTTAAAAACATGAGATGTTCTGCATGACTGTGTGATTGCTTAATTTATTAAACAGGAAAGGAGGACTAATTTTCACTTCAAGCAAATTGGTAAGTGCTTTTTTCATTGTTATAGCAACATCAGGAGTTTTCTAAGTGTAAATTAGGCTGCTTGGGCATTCAGTATCGGATGAAGTTTTGAAAAGTAGTGTTGCGTTCCATTCAACACGGAAAGTCGGATTTGACAACTTCCTATTAGGAAAAGTGCAATGGAATGCATCTTGAAGTCAGAATTACAACTTGTAGGCTCAAGCAGAAATTCTCAACTCCGATTTCGCCAAGATGCAGGGGCATGATGTCACACAAACATGTCGACACTCAGGGAGATATACAAAGTAAGTGATAAACATTCACTTTATTAAGTAATATCGATAAATGAGTTAGTTTCCACATTACATGATATTAAAGCTTGTTTAACAAATGCCTGCATAAACATTATAATCTCTTTTGATAATCGTGCACCTGAAGCACAAATGCTAGCGCTGCAGCGTTGTTTATCAGTTGGGTTGCTAGGATACATCTCTAATGAGAGTCAAACCCCTGCTAAGCTAACGGGAGCATTGCAGTTTTGTTTCCTTAAACGTCACCTTCCGAATATCAGGGAATGGAATGTATTTATGGTAGGAGATATCAAGTAGGAATATCCCACATCCAACTTGAATGGAATGCAGCATAACTGTGTACCCTGACGAAACTAAATTTATTGCAAGCAACACTTAAATCGCAAATATTATTAGATACATTTTTCCAGGTATTATAGACCTCCTTGGTAGGTACATATGAAAAATTATGATTTTTGAATGTCTGTTCGGGAGACGTTCATTTCACAAAACAGTCATGCTGCAGTTAAAATTAGGCTTGCTTGAACATAGTGTCGTTTCAAGTTCTGGCTTTCGTGTGTGGACGTGTTTTTCAAATGTCAACTGGTATTATTAGTTAGCTGCAACATAATGTATGATGTCCAAAGACACAGGGTGTCTTGTTCATTGTGAAACTGTGTTTTCTTAATGGCATGAATCACACTGAAGGCCTAGACTTTAAATGCACGGCCTGCCACTGGTTTCCAACCATGTATTTTCATGAGTTTTGGGATATCGCATAAAAACTGCTGGATGGAAATGCCAAGATGCAAATAAAATCTCCAAAAAGTACATAAAACACTATGCTCACTTGAGGTGGATATTTTTTTTATTTGATAAGACGAAAGCGCATAAACTTTGATGGAAATACATTTACTGAATACACTCCTGTTAAATTTATTAGGAATACAAAATACTCAACAAAAAAGTAATGTGACTGAATCATTCATTCATAACTGGACTAACTAGCGGACCAATTATCACATCTGAAATGTTACTCTGGTCATCCTGATATAATGGTGTCCTGAAAATACAAAGTCTGCGAAGAGTTTTCAGAGCAAACAAGCTGACACAACAAACTTGAACTGTGCCTAAGAGTAGGTTTATCGACACTTTTGAAAAATATCTTACAGATCTGCATGGTAAAGTCATAAGGATGGAAGAACGTACAGACATAGTGCTCCCAGAACTGTGTGACATACTGTTGCTCCCAAACATGAGACGAAGTCTTTACAATGCAAACCGTTAATATTTTTTTAATAAAAGAGTGACAGTGGCTCCAATTTATCCAGAAATGATGATTTTGTTCTTTTGAACACATTGGATGGAAACATGCCCTTATTTTCAAATTGTTTTTGCGATATAATGGTTTTTCGCATAAATAAAATTTGCAACTTGTATGGAAATATAGCTTGTGTTATTGTGAAAAAAAAAAGATACCTCTTATAGGAATAAGGTATCTCAGTGGACAGGATATTATGCCAACATTTGATAGACTTGCCTTGATGCCTGTCTACTTTGAGATACTGCCTGATGTGAAGTATGTGAACTACTCTTCTAATTTACGAGATTGGCTATTCCAGCTTCTATGAGGACAAATCTTCATGCTAATAACAATATCAGTGCCTGACCTCAATGATGCTCTTGTGTCTAAATGGGAGCAAATTCCAGGAGCCATGTTCCAGCATTTAGAGGAAAGGCTTTCCAGAAATTGCTATGGCAGCAAATGTAGGGATAAATATCTGAAGAAATTAAGTCACATGGAAATCCTAGTGAACACTTGGTAGCCTGTTCTAACAAAATTAAAAGTTCTTCTGGTTGTCAGCAAATATACTCTCCTGTCCTTACAACTCTCTCTCTGTCTCGGTGTGTGGCTAATGTCCAACACTCAGCATGAATCTTAAATTATTCATCTTGTCAGACTCTTCTCTCCCAGGCATCACTATGGAAACTGCTGACGAAGAACTTTTACCTGTCCCCGTGGATACTCTCTTCCTCTGATGAGTCAATATGTCAGTGCTCTTATGACACAATGCCCTCTAATTTTACACTAGCTCACTAACACACTAAATTTTCCATATTTGTAAATTGTTTTACTTTTGACAGGATGTTCATTAATACCATTAACATAATTAAGAATTATTAATTTAACATCAAATAAGAAAAGTTTTTGTTTTTTTTCAGTAACATTTTATAATTAGGTTCCATATATTAACATTAGTTACTGCATTAGGTATCATGAACTAACAATGAAGACAACATTGCATTAATTAATGTTACATATACAACTTTATGTTTAAGTAAATGTTGACATTAACATGAACCAAGATTACCAAATCTTGTAACTGTATTGTTCATTGTTATTTATGTTAACAAATGTAGTCAACAAATGGAACCTTATTGTAAAGTGTTACTGTTTTTTTCTTATTCTATATACTTTGAACATACACTTCTCACTACCTCAACTTTGACCTGGGCAACTAACAACCAATATCATAGCAACCCACCCACCCATATTGGGGTTGCTGTTCCGGCTCACTTTCTGTTCCTGCTGCTGCTGGCATGGTGCACGAATCTGTGTTTGTAGCTTGCTAGCCTGCATAGCCTGCATAGCATTGCTTATTCTTATACATTCGTCATTTTATCATTTGCCATTTTACTGTGTGCTTCATTTTTTCCCACTTTTCTACTGTTTCAATGTGGAAATGGAGACTCCAGCAACTATTGTTAAATGCATTTCGGGGGCTCGGGCGTCTGATATCAGATCAAATTTACAAGTGCTGGCTAATGCTAAACTTAGATTCTCTAAAATTGTTATTCATGTCGGTACTAACAGTGTCTGGCTTCGCCAGCCGGAGATCACTTAAGATAATGTTAAAGAGGTGTGTGAACTTGCAAAAACTATGTCAGGCACTGTAATATGCTCTGGCCTCCTCCCTGCTCGTCGTGGTGATGAGGTTTATAGTAGATTAGTGTCACTGAACGGCTGGACGTCTGAGTGGTGTCCAGAGAATAGCATAGGATTTATAGACAATTGGAAGAGTTTTTGGGGTAGACCTGACCTGCTAAAGACAGACTCCATCCCTCCAGGGAAGGTGCCACTCTCCTCTCTAGTAATTTTGCTCATAGTCTTAATAGTGATAGTATCTGACTAACTGGGGCCCAGGTCAGGAAGCAGACAAACTGGTTAATCCGAATGTCTGCTAGCTGCCTTGAGACGTCACACAGGTCACATAAACTACAAAACATAGAGACTGTATCACCAAGATATCATATAGAGACTGTGTCTGTTCCCTGAACTACCAAACACAAACCCCTCAATAAATCATTTAGAAAACATTTCAAAGGTCAAACTTGAATTTTTTTTTTTTTAAGATAAACATCATATAAAAGGTAGGGCTACTAAACATTAGATCTCTTTTAACCAAAGCACTAATTTATGTGCTCTGTTTGACTGAAACCTGATTTAAACGGGATTAATATATTAGTTTAAATGAATCTAATCCCCCAGGTTATTGCTATAAACATGAGCCTCTTCTGAAGGGTTGAGGAGAAGGTGTTGCTTTAATTTACAGTGAAGTTTTTGGTGTTACAAAGAGGACAGGATATAAGTTTAAGTCTTTTGAACTAATAATACTTAATGTGACACCATCAGATATAAATAAAAAAATCTCTGTCGTCTTTTGCACTTGCTACAGTATATAGATCACCCGGGCTGTATTCTGATTTCCTTGGTGAATTTGCAAATTTTCTACCAGATCTAGTAGTTACTGTAGATAGAGCTTCAATTGTTGGTGACTTCAACATTCACATAGATAATGAAAATGCATTTATCGATATTCTCAACTCTCTTGCAGTCAAAATGTGACAGGACCAACTCATCGTTATAATCATATGCTAGATTTAATTCTGTCATATGGAGTTGATGTTGATACTATAGAAAATCTACTGCAGAGCGATGACATCTCAGATCATTACTTCTTTACTATCTAGTTTGCTGCGATCAGCTAATGCCACTCAATCTACACTACGCTATCATTCAGGTAGAACTATTCTTTCGACCACTAAAGATAGCTTCACTAATAATCTTCTAGAATTGTCTCACATACTCAGTAATCCAAAAAGTCTGGAAGAACTTGATGTAATAACAGAAAATATAAATACAGTCTTCTTTAGCACTCATGATAATGTCACCCCTCTTCGATTAAAGAAAATTAAAGAAAAAAGCCCCGCACCATGGTACAATGATCACAATCATGCTCTCAAGAGAGCAGTTCGGAAAATGGATCGCAAGTGGAAGAATACAAAATTAGAGGTATTTCGCAGTGCATGGAAGGATAGTGTCTACAGTAGCTACAGACAGGCACTAAAAGCTGCCAGGTCAGCATATTTTAGCAAACTCATATAAAATAACCACAACAATCCTAGGTGTTTATTCATTACTGTGGTTAAATTGGTTAGGAATAAAGCCTCGACTGAACCAGATATTCTGTCGCAGCACAACAGTAATCACTTCATGGATTTCTTTACTGATAAAATAGAAATAATCAGAAATAAAAGTGGAACTATGCAATCAACTGTCACAGCACCTCAGAAAACAGTGTCTCATAATTTTACTCACGAGCAACTTCAATCCTCTGCTGTCATAGATCATGAAGAGCTAACAAAACTTATCAAAAAATCAAAAGCCACAACATGTATGTTAGATCCAATACCAACTAAGTTCTTAAGAGGTATTCCCTGTAATCTCAGAACCTCTTCTTAATATTATTAACTTGCTATTTATTATTATTAATGCTATCCTTAAGACATGTTACAAGAACCTTTAAAATGGCAGTTATCAAACCGCTTATTAAGAAGCCAAAACTTGATCCTGGTGAATTGGTTAATTATAGACCGATTTCAAATATCCCATTTATGTCAAAAATACTAGGAAAGGTAGTGTCCTCCCAACTATGTTCATTTCTATAGAGAAATGGTATATATGAACAATTTAAGTCAGGATTTAGGCCCCATCACTGTGCAGAGACTGCACTTATCAGAGTTACAAATGACTTGCTCTTATCATCTGATCGCAGCTGCATTTCTCTTCTAGTGCTTTTAGATCTTTGTGCTGCCTTCGACACCATAGATCAAGACATTCTCTTGAATAGGCTGAAGAATTATGCTGGCATTAGTGGACTTGCATTAGCATGGTTCAGGTCCTATTTATTAGACCGCTACCACTTTGTATGTGTAAATGAGGAATTATCAAATCAAACAAAAGTATGGAGTGCCACAGGGATCAGTTTTAGGGCCTCTGCTTTTCTTCTTATATATGCTTCCTCTAGGAGATATTATCAGGAATCATGGAATAGGTTTCCACTGTTATGCCGACGATACCCAAGTTTATATTTCTTCTAAACCCGATGAAATTTCACAATTCTCCAAATTAGCAGAGTGCATCAGTGAAATCAAAGATTGGCTGGCCAGAAATGTCCTTCTACTCAATTCCGACAAAACAGAGGTACTAATTATTGGATCAAAAACCTCTAAAAAATAAGCTGCTAAAATATCATTTGACTCTCGATGGATGTACTGTTACGTCATCTTCTACAGCGAAGAACTTAGGTGTTATATTTGATACCAGTCTGTCTTTTGAAAATCAAATTTCCAATGTGTGTAGAACAGCATTCTTCCACCTCAGAAATATTGCTAAGTAAGACACATGCACTCTGTTGTTGATGCAGAAAAATTAATTAATGCGTTCATGACCTCAAGCCTAGATTATTGTAATGCATTACTGGGAGGATGTCCTGCAAGTTCAATAAATAAACTTCAATTGGTTCAAAATGCAGAGTGCTGACTAGAACCAAGAAATATGATCATACAGTGCATCCGGAAAGTATTCACAGCGCTTCACTTTTTCCGCATTTTGTTTTGTTTCAGCCTTATTCCAAAATGGATTAAATTCATTATTTTCATCAAAATTCTACAAAAAAATACCCCATAATGACAACGTGAAAGAAGTTTGTTGAAATCTTTGCAAATTTATTAAAAATAAAAAACGAAGAAAAAAAAAATCACATGTACATAAGTATTCACAGCCTTTGCTCAATACTTTGTTGAAGCACCTTTGGCACCAATTACAGCCTCAAGTCTTTTTGAGTATGATGCTACAAGCGTGGCACACCTATTTTTGTGCAGTTTCTCCCATTCTGCTTTGCAGGACCTCTCAAGCTCCATCAGGTTGGATGGGGAGTGTTGGTGCACAGCCATTTTCAGATCTCTCCAGAGATGTTCAATCGGGTTCAAGTCTGGGCTCTGGCTGGGCCACTCAATGACATTCACAGAGTTGACCCAGAGCCACTCCTTTGTTATCTTGGCTGTGTGCTTAGGGTCGTTGTCCTGTTGGAAGATGAACCTTCGCACCAGTCTGAGGTCCAGAGCGCTCTGGAGCAGGTTTTCATCAAGGATGTCTCTGTACATTGCTGCATTCATCTTTCCCTCGATCCTGACTAGTCTCCCAGTTCCTGCCGCTGAAAAACATCCCCACAGCATTATGCAGCCAGCACCATGCTTCACTATATGGATGGTATTGGCCAGGTGATGAGCGGTGCCTGGTTTCCTCCAGACATGACGCTTGCCATTCAGGCCAAAGAGTTCAATCTTTGTTTCTCATGGCCTGAGAGTCCTTCAGGTGCCTTTTGGCAAACTCCAGGCAGGCTGTCATGTGCCTTTTACTGAGTAGTGGCTTCCATCTGGCCACTCTACCATACAGGCCTGATTGGTGGAGTGCTGCAGAGATGGTTGTTCTTCTGGAAGGTTCTCCTCTCTCCACAGAGAAATGCTGGAACTCTGTCACAGTGACCATCGGGTTCTTGGTCACCTCCCTGACTAAGGCTCTTCTCCCCCGATCGCTCAGTTTGGCCAAGCCCCCAGCTCTAGGAAGAGTCCTGGTGGTTCCAAACTTCTTCCATTCCATGATGGAGGCCACTGTGCTCATTGGGACCTTCAATGCTGCAGAAATTTTTCTGTACCCTTCCCCAGATCTGTGCCTCGATACAATCCTGTCTCGGAGGTCTACAGACAATTCCTTGGACTTCATGGCTTGGTTTGTGCTCTTACATGCACTGTTAACTGTGGGACCTTATATAGACAGGTGTGTGCCTTTCCAAATCATGTCCAATCAACTGAATTTACCACAGGTGGACTCCAATCAAGTTGTAGAAACATCTCAAGGATGATCAGTGGAAACAGGATGCACCTGAGCTCAATTTTGAGTGTCATGGCAAAGGCTGTGAATACTTATGTACATGTGATTTTTTTCATTTTTTATTTTTAATAAATTTGCAAAGATTTCAAACAAACTTCTTTCACATTGTCATTATGGGGTATTGTTTGTAGAATTTTGAGGAAAATAATGAATTTAATCCATTTTGGAATAAGGCTGTAACATAACAAAATGTGGAAAAAGTGAAGCGCTGTGAATACTTTCCGGATGCACTGTATAAGCCCAATTTTATCGTCGTTACATTGGCTACCTGTTAAATTTTGTATTAATTTAAAAATTCTGTTAACTACATACAAAGTTTCGAATGGTCTAGCTCCACAGTACTTAAGTGACCTTCTACCATGCTATATTTCCATCACGTTCATTGTGATCACAAAATTCTGGCCTGTTAATAGTTCCTAGAATATCAAAATACACAAAAGGAGATAGATCCTTTTCCTTTTTGGCTCCAAAACTACAAAATAGTCTCCCTAACATTGTTCAGGATGGAGACACACTCACTCAGTTTAAGTCTAGACTAAAGACTCATCTATTTAGCTAGGCATACACCTAATTTATCCATCATCACAATTAGGCTGCTTTAGTTAGGTCTGCCAGAACCAGAAACATTTCTCAGAAACATTTCTCATAATCTATAAACTATGCAGTAAATTGAATGGCATCTATTCATGCTGTTTAGCCAGAGGGGAACTGGCCCCCACAGTGAGCCTGGTTTTTCCCAAGGTTATTTTTCTCCATTAACCAACATCTTATGGAGTTTTGTGTTCCTTGCCACAGTCGCCTTCGGCTTGCTCACTGGGGTTCTAATACAATTATTAATTAATTATTTATTTATTTATTTTTATACACAATTTACAGTTACACTATGATGACTCTAAGACTTTATAGATATTACAGTTTCATTTTCTGTTAAAGCATGATTTTCTGTAAAGCTGCTTTGAAACTATGCATGTTGTGAAAAGCGCTATACAAATAAAAATGACTTGACTTGACTATAAGTAATTTATTTATATATTAAGCTTTGTTTCAGCAACACAAACTGACTTTCGTGGGGCACTTTCTCAGACAAAGTTTAAGGCTAAGTGGAGACCAAATGATACTGTCAATAGTGATTCTTCATTTAAAATTATTTTCAATTAAAAGCTGCACTACATTAGTTTTTTTTTTTTACAATTAACAAAAAAGTTGAGTGTGTAGATAAAAAAAAAAACAATTAAATAAAAATAAAAACATGTTCAAAACCCTGTGCTTGTCTTACCCCAATTCACAGTAAGCCACAAATTATGACTTTTCTTTAGAGCTGTCAGGCTGGATTTGGCACAAAAATCGCAGGCTTCTGAAATTCTGTGATTTTGGCTTCAAATGATTATGAAAACAAAATAATCGAGATAAAACGATGATTGTGCCGCATTCCGTTTTGCAATGAAACACCAGCGTTATATCTTTAAAGCATCCTTTATTAAAGTTCAAATAATAAGGAAGTGGGTTATGAAAATAAACTCAGAAACTGGCATTTCTCTGTGCGGTCAGCGCCGCGTCTATGATTCGAGTTGTAGTGAATCATAATATGTGTCACGTTCACTGTGTGTATCTTAACAAGAAGAAAATCGGTGATACACAGCTCTATTAAGAAGAGAAAGTTTGTTTTTTGTGAGTTAAAGATGGATCGAAGTGAAGATAAAGATGAGTTTTAGCCCATTATACACTGGAACAAAATATGTTTTTGATTGGTCTTTTTTTTTTTTTTTGGCTTGTTTTCCAAAATAATATGTAAAACTCACAACATACATTTACTTCAGGAGCTATAGGCCTACTGCAGATTGTTATCAGAGAATGTTGAATGCAATATTTAATCAGGGCTCGACATTAACGCTGCAATGATGGGTCGTGGAGAGGAAGAGAGGAGACATTGGAGTAGATACTTTAAATCTTTTAATGACAATCACTGGGGTGGAACAACCACTGGGGTGGAAAAAACAATAAAGCTTAACATCATAACTTAACACAATGTAACACTTGAAGGACTGACAGGAAATGAACAAAACAGGAGGGTATTTATACAAACAAAGGCCGATGATGAAATGGAGGACAGGTGAGGAGGATTGGAAACAGATGGAAGTGATGAGGGCAGTGGATTCTGGGAGATGTAGTTTGTAGGAAAACTTCAAAATAAGAGTCCTTGAAGAACATGAGGGATACAGACTGTGAGGAGGAGGAAATGTCCTGAGTGGAACCAGCGGAGGATGAAGGACCAGGGTTCTGGACGGAACTAGGGTGTCCATGATGCTGGGCAGAGCCAGCGGAGGAGGAGTACACTGGGTGGGCATACGGGTGGGAATGGAATCAAGGTCAATAAGCTCCGCAAGAGCTGGCTCTGGGACAGATGGGGCTACTGGCACTGGGACGGTCAAGGCTACAGGCTCTGGCTCTGGGACGGTCGAGGCTACAGGCACTGGCTCTGGGACGGTCGAGGCTACAGGACGGTCGAGGCTACAGGCACTGGCTCTGGGACGGTTGAGGCTACAGGCACTGGCTCTGGGACGGTTGAGGCTACAGGCACTGGCTCTGGGACGGTCGAGGCTACAGGCGCTGGCTCTGGGACGGTCGAGGCTACATGCGCTGGCTCTGGGACGGTCGAGGCTACAGGCACTGGCTCTGGGACGGTCGAGGCTACAGGCACTGGCTCTGGGACGGTCGAGGCTACAGGCACTGGCTCTGGGACGGTCGAGGTTACAGGCACTGGCTCTGGGACGGTCGAGGCTACAGGCGTGGGCGCTGGCTTGTTAACCGTGGCAGGTGTCGAGGGTTGAGCCGTGGCAGGCATCAAGGGAGGAGCCGTGGCAGGCTGGAGGGCGTCCACTGTGGGAGGAGTCACCTTCTCTGTCATACATGTCGGTGCAGGCGAGGGGTAATGGAGGTTCGGCGTGGCTCAGACATACTCCAAAAAGGGAAGATTCTTCACTTGTGGAAGAGCAGTGGGACAATGAAAGTTCAAACCCATTCCATTGATGGCACAGAGGTAGGGGTCCAAGATAGTGGAGGAAGTGACGAGTTGAAAGAACTTGACGGTGTATTCAGGGAGAGGAAGATCTTGTTTGAATAAATCCATAAAAAAACTGGTAAACTCCATGATTATGATGAAATTGATGGGTGCTAAATTCATTTGGAGGTCAGTCCTTCTGTAACGATGGGTCATGGAGAGGAAGAGAAAGAGAGGAGACGTAGGAGTAGATATCTTTTAATGACAATCGCTGGAGTGGAACAAACGCTGGGGTGGAACAAACAATAAAGCTTAACATCATAACTTAACACAACGTAACACTTGAAAGACTGACAGGAAATGAACAAAACAGGAGGGTATTTATACAAACAAAGGCAAAGAAGTGGTGGTGGTGTAGTGGGCTAAAGTACATAACTGGTAATCAAAAGGTTGTTGGTTCAATCCCCACAGCCATCACCATTGTGTCCTTGAGCAAGGCACTTAACTCCAGGTTGCTCCAGGGGGATTGTCCCTGTAATAAGTGTACTGTAAGTCGCTTTGGATAAAAGCAAATGCCTAAATGTAAAATTTAAATGTGAGGAGGATTGGAAGTAATGAGGGCAGTGGATTCTAGGAGATGTAGTCCAGAGGAAAACTTCAAAATAAGAGTCCTTGAAGAACATGAGGGAGACAGACTGTGACAAATGCTTATCTGGGACAAGTGGATTTTTGAAGGGTCAAGTGAAAAAGAATTTTACTTGCCCGACCAGATAAGCAGACTGATTAAAACAACAATAATGAAAAACTAACTATTTATGATATTTGTGATAGCCTAGGCCTGTGTCGCTTATTAGAAAGTTCATATTCTTATTCTGCTGTTGAAAGTAATCCAAAGCACGTAATTGTATAATTCGCTAGTGATCTAGTAACAGCTGCGCCTGA
Source organism: Myxocyprinus asiaticus (assembly GCF_019703515.2). Classification (NCBI taxonomy): domain Eukaryota; kingdom Metazoa; phylum Chordata; class Actinopteri; order Cypriniformes; family Catostomidae; genus Myxocyprinus; species Myxocyprinus asiaticus. Next base: position 13,167,902 of record NC_059373.1, on the reverse strand, counting down.
AAATGTTCGTGCTAATGTGCACCTGAACAGTCAAATACATTTCAAAATTCCATCAAAATGCCCGTCTTGGTGAGGTATTCAAGTAAACACAGAGAGTGATATCTAAAGTGAATGTAGACAGTGCAGAAAAAAGCTGATTTTTATTAAAATGTCAAACTTGTAAGTATAAATGTAAGCTAATAGACCTGCTGCCATCTAGTGTGTCATAATAATAAACAACCATAACAAGAATAGGAGAAAACACACTGCTCTTGACTGAATAACTTTAGTAGCTTTAAAAAGTATTAATGTACTATAATCATACAGTGAAGACCAGTAGTAATTTTATGTTGTATTTCATTCTGAATGTTTACTTGAATACTTGATATCATACTGCCATAAAAAACCTTTAAAGCTGTTAAAAAAGCACTGAATTTTCTTAATTTGTATTATTTTTTCTATTATTTTTAATCTATTTCTATTCATTTCTGTTAGATCTTTTGTTTTGTTATTACTGACTGTTTACTTGAATACTTAAGAACTTGAAACAATGCTTCCATAATTAGCATATTAGTTAGTGTTATTATTTGTTGTGATTTTGAAGCTGGTATTGAGAATCGTCAAATTTCACTACCGACTACTGACATTTTGGTATTGTGATAATGTACAGCCTTTCTTGTTCATTGTAGATCTTGCTGCAATTACATGATGAAAAAGTAAAACTCATTCTATAGAAGTGTGTGCACCCCTGCTGTAAATGATGGTGATGGAGGCTTTCCTTTATTTGACTACCATACACACCATAAAATAATTATTATATAACAATTGCCTCCTCCCCTACCCAGTGCAGTTTATGTTTCAAGTTCAAGGACCTTTTTTTTTTTTTTATATAAAAGTTCAATAAATGCATGATGTTTCCAAAGTCAATGAGTAATCGTGTTAAATAATTGTGATCTCAATATTGACCAAAATAATTGTGATTAGGATTTTTGCCATAATCGAGCAGCCCTATTTCACCCCATCAATATTTAATCCTTGTTTTGTGTTTAATCCTTGTTTATTATTATTATTAACAGTCTTATTGTTTGCAGTGCATAGACCTACGACTGTAGTATTACGGTTCAATTGTATTATCCACTTAGGCTGTAGATTGTAATATAAAAAAATGTGTCTTCGATTGAACTCATAACAGCCAAATCACTAGTTTCACCTCTTAAATTGAAATGTGTAGTAAAATACAAGCATGAATGTGTAGTGGATAAAACACTTGAATAAACATTTTAATATGTAATTAAGAGAGTTGTCTTCCTCAAAGCAAGTAATATCACGGTGGTAATAACAAAATAATAACATTAAAAAAGCACATTATGACTCCTGCTCTGCTGGTGAATATCTCTGAGTGATGATCAGAGCCAATCTCCAAGTTGCTTGCAAATTTAGGTTTCAACCACAGATGCTGCTAGAGAGCCCAAAGTTCAGTAGTGCAGCTTTAAAACGATTAACTTTTAATTACAATTAGTTAGCAGAGCAAAAACAGACAACATAACAGTCTTCTTGTGTCTAAAATTTTAAGTTACTCAATATAGACGTCTTCAGCACTCAGAGCACCAGCAGTGCTTTTATTCAGCACAACAGCACTTTTGCTCATGTGATAAGGCTGAATTAGTCAATCAAATAAATAATCGAGATTATAATTACAGCTGCCAGAATTAATTAATCATAAAAAGTTTTAATTTTAGCAGTCCGTGTGTGTCTACTCACGTTGCACCAATAGAATTACATTTTCTACTGACATTTTGCAGTAGCAGAAATGTCCATTGCTGGCTTCTGTGTTTAATTTAGTCAAAATCTGAGGGGCTTCAAAGGGGGCCTGTGAATTACTTTAGGATACTAGTCTTGATTTACAGACCGGTTACTATAAAACATCAATAAAGTCATTGAGGAACACTCAGCTTTTAAAGTCAACAAAAAATATGGTATATATGGCTCAGTGGAGGTTCTAGCTTGTATGGCGCCCTGGGTGAAACCCGCTTCAAGACGCCCCCAAAAGATGCAGCCCTGGGCAACTGCACATGTCGCCCATGCCTAAATCCGCTACTGATATGGCTTATCCAACCAAATAAAGTATTTTAAAATAAATCATATTAATCGAATTGAATCACAGTTACAATATCAAGGTAAATAATGGACAATTATGATTTTTGATACTTGTGCAGCCCTATCATGTGATATCGCCTAAGTATGCTGTAATACTGGCACATCTCTCTGCGAATAAGATGTAATGATTGTGATGGTTTCTATATTTAATTGGGAGGAACCTGGAAAAGAAGTGTGAAAAGAGATGAGAATGAAAGGGGAGGTGGAATAGCAAAAATTAGAGCAAGACAAGGGATGAGCGGGTTATATGTGGAGACCCAAATACCACTGCTAATTCTCTCCTACTGCTCCCCTGTTCTAGCACAACGTGTGTGTGTGTGTGTGTGTGCTGGCTTGCAAGTGTTCCTTTGTGAAGTGTGTGTCATGGGGCCACTGATTCTGACATGGCTCATACATCACAACTCTGAGTGTGTGTGATTACAGAGGGAGGTTCTGAATGATTTATCGCTAGGCTTTGAATTCTAAGCTCCAGACACACACACCCATTCGGACTTGTTCTCCAAACTCTAACTTAGCCAACCTCCCACATACAGAACACACCTGTCCAGCTCCTCTGTGGACGATCTTTCATATAAGATCCTCATCATGTATGAGCACAGACACTTGCCCATATGAGCACACTCACTCACATTCAGCTGTGGATAATGAAAGGAGGAGAAAAGAAATATATGACATTGAAACAAATGTGAAAAACAAATGTGTCATGATGGAGGGATGTAGGTTATAAAAGGATGATAAAAAGAAAGATTACAGAGAGCAGGTGTGTTCTTAAATAATATAGAAGGGGAAAATTATTAGAATCATAAAAAATAACAATTATGAAAGCTGAAGTATGTAATTTCTGCTAAACTAGCACCACCAAACGGAATTGCAAAAATGAACTTTGTTTTCAAAACATTTTTCTGAATAAGGCCGCAAATCAATGGATCAGTTGGTCGTTTGTTAAGTAATTCACCTGATCAGTTTGTCAATTCACAAACTGATCAGGTGTGAATTGACCAGGAAACAAAGCACAACAAAAAGAAATCAACCAATGTGATGGGGGATGTTCCACACATCTTTTATACAGTATGCAGGCTCTGAGGGATAGTTAAAGGTGACTGTGGAAGAAACTGAGAGTGTGTGTGTGTATAATTACAACCAGACTTCTTGTTTATGCCTTTTATATCCAGTTCTTTAATTAAGGCCTTGGGCTCTGTCATTAATTAACACTGAAGTAATTAACAATCGCTCTGACAGAGCAGCAAGATGTAGATGGTACGAGTGTGCGTGCGTACGGAGTTTATATGTGTTCTTTTGGACTAAATAAACCCAGGGGTTCTAATTAGCTGATTAGCTAATAACCATCTTGTTCAACAGGAAACACTGCACAGAGAAAACACACAAAATGTCTTTGTTTTTTGTGACTAAACATTTCAAAGACTGGAGCCCTTGAACTCTGGAACCCCAGCATAACTCAAGACACAAGTACACAATGAGTTTATTTGGGGTGACAGATGAGGTCATTAAAACTAATCATGCATTTAACAATTGTTTGATCATTTAGTGATTGTGGGGGACCAATAATATTATGCATTGGTTGGCATCGAGTATACTTTGATGAGCATTCACTTCAATAGCCCAAAAACATCGTTTAGATGAGCACAGCACAAAAAGATGAGATGACTGTTTGTAATGTCAGAATCTTCTCAATATATGACAATGATAGCTTTTAAAGAAATAATTCACTTAAAAAATGTTCACTCATTAATATGCAACAAACGTCAAGATTGTCACTGAAAAATTAATTCACTTTTGGGTTGTTTCTCACCAAAACCTATCGTATGCATTCAGAGGATTTGGGATAAGATGCACAAATCACATGGACTACTTTTATGATACTTTTGCATACTTTAAGCTTTAAAGGGATAGTTCATCCAAAAATGAAGATTTTCTCATCATTAACTCAACCTCATGCCATCCCAGATGTGTTTGACTTTCTTTCTTCAGCAGAACACAAATATTTTTAGAAGAATATCTCCACTCTGTAGGTCCATACAGTGCAAGTGAATGGTGAACAGACCTTTTTTAGCTCCAAAAATCACATAAAGGAAACATAAAAGTAATCCATATGACTCCAGTGTTTAAATCCATATCCTCAGAAGCCATATAATAGGAGTGGGTAGAAACAAAACCATATTTAAGTCATTTTTACTCTAAATCTCCACTTTAACTATTACTTTCAGACGTGAGTGTGAAAGTGGAGATTTAGATAAAAAAAGGACTTACATTTTTATCTGTTTCTAACCCAAACCTATTATATATACACTACCAGTCAAAAGTTTTGAAGCACTTACTCATTCTTTATTAAAATATATATATATATATATTTTTTTTTTTTTTCGCATTTTAGAATAATAGTAAAGTCATTAAAACTATGGAATAACATAAATGGAACTATGGGAATTATGTTGTGACTAAACAAAATCCAAAATAAATAAAAACTGTGTTATATTTTAGCATCTTCAAAGTAGTCACCCTTTGCCTAGAATTTGCAGACATGTACTCTTGGCATTTTCTCAACCAACTTCTTGAGGTATCACCCTGGGATGCTTTTTAAACAGTACTGAAGGAGTTCCCATCTACACTACCGTTCAAAAGTTTAGGGTCACTTACTCATTCTTTATTTTTATTTATTTTTTCACATTTTAGAATAATAGTAATGTCATCAAAACTATGGAATAATATAAATGGAACTATGGGAATTATGTTGTGACTAAAAAAATCCCAAATAAATAAAAACTGTGTTATATTTTAGCATCTTCAAAGTGGCCACACTTTGCCTAGATTTGGCAGAAATGTACTCTTGGCATTTTCTCAACCAACTTCTTGAGGTATCACCCTGGGATGCTTTTTAAACAGTACTGAAGGAGTTCCCATCTATATTGGGCACTTATTGGCTGCTTTTTTTAATTATTCAGTCCAAGTCATCCATTTCAAAAACTTTTTTTTTTAATAAAAGTTTTGTTTTGTAATTAAATAAATTAATATGGTGGCACAATTATATTTTTGTCTACAAAACTAATTTCAAACATTTAAGCATACGCCTTCAGATCAAAAGATTTTTAAGATAATGAGAAACATTTCAGTCAAGTGTTTCAAAACTTTTGACCGGTAGTGTTTTTCTGAAGATATGGGTTTAACCACTGGAGTTTCCTTTATGTGATTTTTGGAGCTACAAAAGGTCTGATCACCATTCACTTGCATTGTATGGACCTGCAGAGCAGAGATATTCTTTTAAAAATCTTCATTTGTGTTCAGCAAAAGAAAGAAAGTCATACACATCTGGGATGGCATGAGGGTGAGTAAATTATGAGAGAATTTTCATTTTTGGGTGAACTATCCCTCTAAAATGAGGTAATAGTCACTGCCATTGTATTGAAAAAATGGACCTGAATATTAATTCAAACATCTCCTTTTGTGTTCTGCATAATAACAAGTCATACAAGTTTGGAAGGACATAAGGGTGAGTTAATTATATTTTCATTTTTCATTTCAATTCATTGTGAATTTTCATTTTAGGGTGAACTATTCCTTTAAAGCCCCTTTTCACTGCCAAAGCTTCTTGAATTTATCTGCATCATTAAAAGTGCCTCTTTAGTGAAAATCTTCAGTTCAAGACTGCTGGTCTATAGATCCATTTCAAGTTGACGAGACAAGCTACTGGGAAAGTGATCAAACTGAACTAATTAAAAGTTCTCAATTTAAACAATGGTACATTTGTATTAGACACAATGAATTTTAAACCTCACCAGAATGTTTTGTATGCTTCTCTAAAGACAATGAGTAATGTGAAACTGATTGCTTTGTGTGCACAATATTACATTTCTGTGGATGCAATAAAGAAACCGTGTTAAAGTAGCTTGGTAGCTGTTATGCAAATTAGAGACACATCTCATTCGGTTCCATGTTCATAGAAAGTTTGTTTTTATTATTGCTTTTTATCAGTCACTCTCCTTGCTATTGGAACTTTTATCTTTAATAGTTTCCCCCCTCATCTGTATCTCCCTCCAAATTGTGTTTGATTAGTGAGCATGAACAGATGTGCTCAGGGATGCAGAGAAATGTTCGCACAGTTATTAAGAGATTAAATCCCATCTATGACAGTCTTGTCAGCAGCAGAGATGGAATCACACACTAAGGTAATTTGAGTTTCACAGCTTGTTACGACAGAATATGCAGAGTGTAATGGTGATTTGAAGTCTCAATGCACACCTTTCCCGCATCTTTTTCTCCGTCTTTACCCAGAAAGTGCCATTAATGCAAACTGACAAAAATGCTGTCACTTCAAATGTGAGATTGTGTGGAACAAATCAACAATCTCATGCCACTTGGGTTGCTGAGTTGACCACTATACTGTAAGTCTGCCACGGTCTTCCTCTCCCTTTCAATTTGGTCTCTCCTGCAGTATATCTCATGCCACATGCACATCCTATAAGCCCATTTATATCAGACAGAGGACAGTCCAACTACTTAACTGGGGATTTATTTGACATTTAATGGTGCCAAGGCCAAGAGAGCATACCAAATTGCAAGCATTACATGGCTATTATAACTGAAGTCACAAGAGTCCTAGAATAGCCAAAGAATGACTGTTAAAATCTGTTAATCCATCAGTATGTGAATGTTAAGCTCTTCAACATAACATGGAATACTATAACATGCAGGCTCAGGAAAATTTAAAAAAAGCACTTGACTAATGTAATATTTCAGTAGAACAGGAGGAGATGGGAGAACTTATGAGGCTGGCTGCAAATTAAATGCAGTGAGCTATATCTTACAGTAAGTAACTACATCCTTCTGTAGTATGTTTGTTTTCTAGCCTAGACTTCCTCTCAGTACAGCAAATGTTTACATATAACCTGCCTCAGCCTTAATGCAAACAGGAAAAGTGTCATAACTCAAATACTTTGTAACACTAAAACTATAAACAATGCATTCAGCCTGGCAAGACCAGATGTGTGAACAGACATTTAGGAATGAACAAGAGATTTACAAAAGTTCTCCTCATCTTTCTCCTTCTGTCCCTGTGGACTCATCTGAAAAACATGGCCCAATATTTCAGTGGCATTATTGGGCCAGTCATTAGAAGGCAACCAGGCAAACCAGGTCACAGCCACACCCATTTATTACCAGCCGGAGTAGGTGATCATGGTGCCCATAGAAGTCAGAGGCTTCGAACAGAACAGAGAGCGTGCTTGCGGATCACAGTAGGATTCAAGTTGAGCTGGTTGGGCTGGTCTTAGCTGATTGCCCAGGCTGGTCAGTTGGCTGGTTTCAGATGGGTTTTTGCAATTTCAATGAAATTGCATAGAATTTCACACGGGAGACTCCACAATTTCTTATATGACCAAAGACAGAAAGAATACATATGAATACATATGTGTTTATAGGCCTATATTTTACTGAATTAAACCATAAACTTAAAAGTAAATTTTCTACAGTTATATTAGCTGTAGAATAATCAGAAAGATATCTAGGGGTAGAACTGATTGTATTTAGATATAGTGTGTAAGCCCATAAAAGTGTTTACATTTTGAGAGCTTTAAAATCCAATCACTGGCTAATGGCAAATGAAAGTGTTTTAGTATAGGGGTCTTTCACCAGTAGGGTCAGGGTGGGTGTCAGATGTTAGTCTCAGATTTACTCGACTAAAACCACAAGAGAAAGACAAATTACTGTGTTTATTCCCATAAGAAACCACTAAGGAAGAGAAATGGAAAGTTTTATTTCAGCAAGACTTTCAGAGGAAAGATCATTAAATTCAATCCCACTAGAAACCACAACCAACTAAAAAATGCAGTCAGAGTTGTTTATTGCCAACTTGACTATCTACACACCAAAACACACATTGAGTTAGTGGTGCTCAACAGTTGTCATGGTGATGGCTTTGGATGCATTAAGCATGCAGGAAACATCTTAATTAATCTTGATGATGACAGTGCGACTGTCCTTCCGGAAAAGTCCACATCGATTCATAAACAAGCCATTGAGCTTCATAATGAATGATGCAGTGGCTCAGACATTAGCCTGTGAAAAGTAATTAATTCTCTCATTAGATTGTGAAATATGATGATAATGTTCTTAGTCCTTAAAACTGTTAATTGGTTTGATAAATGTTGATGTTCTTAGATTTTATGTTAGTGGTTATACCAGTTTCCTCTAGAGTTTTTTAGTTTGTATTTCTCTCTCTCTCTCTTCTCAATGTATTTGTCTATACTGCAGAGGCAAGTATAGATTTATCAGTATGATAAGTGATCAGTTCAATTCAGTATGAACATGAGAATTCTCTGGCCCCTAGCAATGGGAATAAAATAAATTTGTATAAACATTTAGTGTCAAAATCGCAACTGCCACAATGATTCACCACATGCAAAATAAGTTAAGACTAGCAAAAACAACAATAGGTACCAATGTGGAGAGCTCAAAGCCACTGCATCTTGCCCATTGCAATATTCACATTTGTAGTCTACATTCACAACATAGTACAGATGCATACACATACAGACACAGAGAATGAAAAGGTATTTTGATATTGTTTATTTAGACCACACAGACTGATCTCAGTTACATTTGGAAGCATTACTTTCTTAAAGGATTAGTTCACCCAAAAATAAAAATTTTCTCATAATTTACTCATCCTCATGCCATCCCAGATATGTATAACTTTCTATCTTCTGCTGAACACAAACAAGGATTTTTGAAAGAATATTTTATTTCTGTAGGTCCCTAAAATGCAAGTGAATGGGTGCCAAATTTTTGAAGCTCCAAAAAGCACATACTGTATGTATAGCCATCATCAAAGTAATCCATATGACTCCAGTGGATTAATTAATGTGTTCTGAAGTGAAACGCTACGTCTATGTAAGGAATAGATCAATATTTAAAACTTTTTCTACTAAAAATTCACAAAGGTCGAGGGTCACGTGTGGAAACAGTATTGCAGTCCATAGGAACAGCTGCTAATAAGGTATCGACGTATGAATATCTATGCAGAGGAGGCTTATGCTCTTATGTCATGCAAGAGGCAGTTTGAACTACACCCTCATCAACATGCAAAGCTGCAAACCACATCTGGCCGTAAGCAAATATTTTTAGCAAAAAAAAAAGTTTTAAATATTGACCTATTTCTTACACACACCTAGCGTTTTGCTTCAGAAGACATTAAATAATCCACTGGAGTCATATGGATTACTTTTATGATGGCTATATGTGCTTTTTGGAGCTTCAAAAATTTGGCACCCATTCACTTGGATTTTATGGACCTACAGAGCTAAAACATTCTTCCAAAAATCTTTGCTTGTGTTCTGCTGAAGAAAGAAAGTCATACACATCTGGGATGGCATGAGGGTGAGTAAATTATGAGAGAATTTTCATTTTTGGGTGAACTACTCCTTTAAGCTAAAATCAGTCTGTGCTTACCGAAATGCGAAACACTGCCCCCAGTGGCCAAAATGGTAAGTGTTGTTGGGCGTATGGACTTGTTTGAGCTCCATTTTCTGGGTAAATTGTCCACGAAGGGGCGCTAAAAGCAATTTGAGAAGGGAGTTGTTTTCAGCTGTTCAAGCTGTAATTCAGTGATAAGGAATGCATATTTTATAAACTGTACCCCCCAACTCAAACCTAAACATCAGTGGAGTTTAAATGTAATGTTAGAGGGAAAATTCAACCCTCCGAATCACGCTCGTCACCAATTTTGCAAATGCGATTACTTTCTGGTTTTAACGCAGGATCTGAACCTGGTTCTCCCACACTGCTGAAGCAATGTGCTTCATTTGGTGCCACAGGGGAATGTAAACATGTTAGAGCTGATGCAAAAATATCTGATTTGAGATGCCGCTTGTTGGTGAGTCGGCATAATATGGCCGATCCTAGGGTACTGGAACTCTCAAAAACAGCATGCCAACTTCCTGTGTGATCATGTTGCACATATGCCTGTAAGCAGTGAAACATGCCCACCTGATAAACAGCACATTGTCTCAAGCTACCGTCAGACAAGGCAATGAAAAATAAAACCTACAAAATGTTTCAGTACAATATAGTTGGGAATAAGTATATTGCAGGGCAATATAAAAACCTTTAGGTTAAGTTACAAACTGAAAGAGAGAAAGAAAGAAAGAAAGAAAGAAAGAGAGAGAGAGATTATTGGTATATGGCTTTACAAAGTAAGCCAATTTACACAAGCAATCCTGGCTTGAATTAACGGATAATGACTCAATTAGCTTTCATTTTTGCACAGAGGAGATTTGGCCGCATAAATTAGCCTGCATTCATCGGCAAAGTGTCAGTGGCAAAGGACAGCTCACAAATACTGCGGCCAATCTCTGTCACTGCCACGACAGTGCAATATAGACGTCCAGCCGGACTTTGTGTTTGAGTGGAACAGACCGGTGTCACTCAGTGTGTGACACAAGAATGGGACGGGAGCCCAGGGGACAACTAGCCGCCGATGCCCTGAAAAGGTCAACTTGACACAGGCAACGTCCCATCGACTTGTCCCCTGTCCGGCCGGTGGAAAATCAGATAAACTTAAGACCACTCATCGATCCTCAGATACACAGCACAAATGTTGGCCAAGCTCAAATATCTTCACAGTGCATACCATTAAGAAACTAGTCAAATTAAGAAAGAAAACTTAATAACATGAAGTGTACTTCATGGATAAGCAAAGCTTTGAGAAATAAGGTGAGAAATAGAAAGTATTTAGTAAAAAAACAAACAAAAATCTGATTCCTAATACTAATTGATCAACTTTTCAAGTGTACACTTGACAGTTTAGATGATCACAAACTCATGGAGATATTCTGAATGAAAGATTTAGCCAAGACAGTATTTCAGCAAGATTATATTCTATATAGGCTGAAAGTTGGCTCAAGCCAACATAGTGTATTCTCCTTATGGTCAGCAAGAGTGTGAAAGGAGAGATTTTGTGGACAGCAGGAGGAGGTTAGTACGACAGGAAGCCGGTCCATCAACGGAAGAAGCTGTCTGCATGCTGACCACTGCAATGCTTTTATCAGTCCTCATATTTTTGTCTTTGTATGTTTCTGTGTCTATTATTTTGTAAATGTTGCTGATAAACTTCTGCAGGGCAAAGGTGTACAACCTTTCTTGTTGCAAGTGCTGTGTGCATCATTCTTGGTCAACTGCTGTGCATCTGCATGTGAAGAAGAGCAGTCTGGCTCACAGTAATGACAAAGTGAGCTGGCTCATCATGTGTCCAAGTGTATGTGGACATGTGCACGCCTGTGTAGGTGTGATGAGCATATGTGAACATGCATCCAAACCAGTTTAATATAAATTACATCTTGGAAAAAAGCAGCATACACTCCATTACAGTTCAAGAAGACATGTTTACAGCCATTGCAGAGCACACACATACACACCAGAGCAATCAAATGCCAACTTCTCACGTGACTGGTTCAGAGCAGCTGGCACTGCAGTAATTTAATCGTGTCGTCAATTCGTAATTACCGCAATTAACAAGAATTATGAGTAGCCTACTCGTAGACTTATTTACATACTGCTTATGCATCAAACAATGTGCAGATTGGCAATTCCCACCACATAAAAAACAAGGACAAGGAAAATGCGGACGAAATGGAATTCCCCAAAATTTAAGAGAATGCTTACACTTACCTCACCCCCTCCGACAATTCTTCCGGCTTCTGATCTCGACAACAGCGCCCCCTTTTCCCCACGTGGCTGGGTGGAACTTTTAAGCGAGGTCACCAGTTACTCCATTTGCATACTTTCCATCCATACTGTGAACGCGCAATTATAAAATTATGAAAAAAATATGAACAGAGTAAAAATTGTATTATGGAATATTGCGATAAAATTGCTGACAACGAATCAATAGTTAAAATATATAGGCAATATATGAAGTATTTTGATACAAATAACCCTAATAGCACACATGCATCGTCTATTTGACGTTACAGTAGCCTACATCTGGAAGAAATGTTTTCTTTGTTATAAGAAGTATAGGCCTCTGTCAATAAGTAGCTTGTATGGTATGTCAATAAGACATTCAGCAGATGTCCTTGAGATGTTTATGGTTTAGAATGTTTGAGAATCTGGTCTTTTTAACCTGCTTAAAGGAATATTCCGGGTTCAGTACAAGTTAAGCGCCTTCAACAGCATTTGTGGCATAATACTGATTGCCACAAAAAATTATATTGACTTGGCCCTCCTTTTCTCTAAAAAATAAAATAAAAATAACAAAATCTGGGTTACAGTGAGGCACTTACAATGAAGTGAATGGGGGCCAATTTTTTAACGTTAAAATACTCACTTTTTCAAAAGTATAGCCATAAGTCATAAACAATATGTATGTAAACATGATTTTAGTGCGATAAAATCATTTACTAACCTTTTCTGTGTAAAGTTAGAGCCAGTTTTACAACTTTGTAGCCATGATGATGTAATGTCAACAAACACTAAAACCCTTAAATGACTGTAAAATGACAATTTAAACAACTTTACAGCTTAAATAATATATGAGATTTAACAGAAGAATTCATGTAAGTGCTTTTATAAAATTATAAACTTCACATTTCTGCCTTTAAACCCTCCAAAAATTGGCCCCCATTCATTTCCATTGTAAGTGCCTCACTGTAACCTAGACTTTTACTTTTTATAAAGAAAATGAGGGACGAGTCCAAATTAGTTTATGTGGTAACCAACATTATGCCACAAATGCAGTTGATTGAGCTTAACTTGTATTGAACCCGGAATATTCCTTTAACAGATGTTAATTAGATTGCGATGCTTCCAGAAGGAAATTTCTAAAAAAGACATCTCGGAGATGTAGGCTGCGTGTGCTATCTTGGAGGACGTAAGTGTATACCTGATAGCACACGTACATCACCCAGACGTCTATTTGATGTGTGTGTGTTTACATCTGGAAGATGTATTTTTGATGTTGTTTGTTCATATGCAATACGTCTATAAGACGTGTATGTATGTCTAGTTATGTCTCGGATGTCAATAATACATTCAGCAGATATCTGTGAGGCGTTAATGATTTAGAATGTTCGTAAATGTGATTTTTTAAAGAAGTTTAACAGATTATAATTAGATGCTGATGCTTTCAAGATGAAAAGATCTAAAACAGACATCTCGGAGATGTAGGACTACGTGTGCTGTCTGGATCTTAATAATTTTCTAGCTTTTCTAATGGTACACTGAAGGAGGGTGTCATCCAAACACACAATATCTCGTTCAATTACACAGAGACATTTAGATCATATAAAAATGTTTAAACAACATCAGAGTGTTTTCACATAGCTATTAAGAGTTACCACTTCTTGCAGTGGAATATAGCCAGTCTGTTTTTGCACAACAATAAAAAAACATGCTCTCCATCATCGTAAAACTATAATACTTCAACTATAAATGGCGCATTCTCATTAGACATCTCGTAGCGGTAATGTCTGGGCGCGTTATGAAATGCCAAAATTAATGGGGGCAGAGTTATTCCGAACATAAGGTTAAGTGTTTAGTTACAAATAGCGTGGCGTCCGGAGCATTTGTTTATTGGCATGCCTCAGTTATAGGGCCTTAGACGCTCGCAATACACCATGTCGGACGCGAACCATTTACTACATCTTGGCAAATTGAATTATAGCTTGATGTGAGGTTGCGCATCATCACACTCGGAGACGCGCGTTGAACTCTTCACCTGGCAGCGCGCGGCGCGCCCCCAGCCTCTCTGTTTCTCTGAGCAGCTTCGTCGACAGTCTTCGTAAAATGTTGCAGCGCGACATCTAGTGTTCAAAGGAAAAAGAGCCATCAATGATGAAGAGGACAAGCCGTTGAAACCCACATTTCGAGGAATTTTAGTTTTTAGATCTTCGCTGTTCTTGACAATTAGGATCATTGTCTATCACTCAGTCTATTAATTAATGAGTGATAGGCCTAATATAAATGATACATTTGCAATCATATTTGTGTTGTTAACAGGTCGGGTAAGTTCAGTTCTGTTTGACAACAGGACCGGATTTAAATTAGCTTTATTTTGAAAATGTGTAATTTTCACACGTACATTTCACAGGTTCTAATTAATATCTAGGCTATATAAGTTACATATTTTTTTCTAAATGATGTCAACAGTTCCGTTTTCATTTCTCCCCTTAGGCTAATCATTTATTTATTTATTTATTTATTTATTTATTTATTTATTTTTATCCAGTCTCCTCCTCTCTAACATCTAGTCTACTGTAAATATCATTAAACAGCTTCAGCACTATTCAGTCTATTTTGAATAGTGGTTCCTTTTTGTTGTTGTTGTTGTTGTTGTTGTTGTTGTTTTGTTTGTGATAATTATTTGTAGTCTACGCATAGCCTGCATTATTTACCCAATAAGAACCCAGGAGCTGTTACCGTTAATTATTTAATTTATCAATGTAATCCATAGCAACCCGTTCTCATTATGCATAAGCGTCCCATTTTGACGCTTGTGAAGAAGCCGTCCGCATCTGCATGATGACGTCAAAGGTGCCCCCTGGCCTCCTCTCATTGATGCGGTGAGAAACCCCATTATTTTCAACGAGAAAACTTTGTCGTCGGTTATTAATCTTTGAATATTGTTTTGTGTGCTTAACCTCAATATTTTATAATACTTATATATTTATAGTGAGTGAGTGGAGTGGCAACAATTTCTCCTCCGCGCTCAAAGCATTATCTAATCATTCCGCTCGAGCTCCACTCCGGGTTGTCCATTTCCCACTCCTCGCTCCTGGATTAGGGAAACTCCGCTCCATGTTTGTTCCATGGCAAAATTAGCGCCTAACTACCTCTCCACTGTAAAGTTATTTCAGTATGCTTTTAAATATCACAACCCTCCATGCAGAAGATGTATTAAATGAAAAAAATTAAATAAAATAAATACACAATACTAGAAGAAAATCTACTAAGTGATTTTTTGGAACACTAACAATAGCTCAAGACTAAATTAAATATTTTTATTGCTTATTTTTGAAACATGTCGGCAGCATTCTTTGGGTTTTATCAATTAAATAAATTACTAGACGAAAAAAACATTATATTAAAAATATATAAATTACCCAAAAAAAAAAAACATTATTAGGCTTATATTATTGCACTTCTTCATTTTTTTATCCCCTTTTCCCACTACTTAATAAGCCTTCCTGGTGGCGTGGTTACTCACCTCAATGGGGGTGGCAGTGGACAAGTCTCAGTTGCCTCCACTTCTGAGACCGTCAATCTGCACATTTTATCCTGTGGCTCGCTGTGCATGACACCAGAGACTCCGCATGTGGAGGCTCATGCTACTCCCCATGATCCATGCACAGCTTACCAGCACCCCACTGAGAGCAAGAACCACTAATGGCTACCACCAGGAGGTTACCCCATGTGACTCTACCCTCCCTAGCAACTGGGCCAATTTGGCTGCTTAGGGGACCTGGCTGGAGTCACTCAGCACACCCTGGATTCAAACTGGTGACTCCAGGGGTGCTAGTCAGCGTCAATACTGGCTGAGCTACCCAGGCCCCCTGTTATTGCACTTCTTTCAATTAAGCTTGCCCTATAATTCCGTGAACGAAAAACTTGCATTCTCCGAATGTTCTACACTTTTTTTAATAAAAACTAGATAAGACTATCAAAAATATATGTCTAATATGTCTATATATATGTAGTACTGACCTTTAGATTTTCTCTCCACATGTGAACGAATTATCATCGTATTTTCTGGACACGTCTTTTATGATTTCAGGGGCAATCAATCACCTCCCCACTCGTGTTGTCCTTCGCCCTCCCGTCATTAATTTTCAATATATGCCCACTGATAAGAGAGGAGACAAAAGCATGTAGTTAAGTCATGCTTTACTGCAAACTTAACTTAATAATAGGGAGCATGAACACAGAAAGTGAAAGTAACCTTCGCGGGCAAGATTTTAAATTTGTGTTATTTTACTTATTATCATATTCTTTCTGGTTATATCAGAAATTCCATCTTTCCTTCATGCCAGTAGTGTTTAACACTGCTTAACACATGGTGAATTACTGCATTATGGGCCGTTAACAGGTGCTGTGCCCGTGATGGAGCATTAGTGGAGCACTCTTGGAGCCAGGCAAAATCATGCCGCTCCGCTCACATACTCTGATCTGAACATGAGGTTGTTGTAATCGGTCACAAGACACGGGAGAGCCAATGGCATAATCGCTGAGTCTCTGATGTCAAACCTATCAAATAATTTATGTGTTATAACGAAACATGTGCAGGATGTGTTATGGTGAACCACTAAAAATGTACATTTAGGTTTGTTCTTCACATAAAATGATTCGGAATACACCCGGAATTAAACGGGTCACTTCAGCAGTGCATGTTGTGTACAGACAGTTTAAATAGACAGATAAACAACAGATTAATTATTAACCACTGTGAATAAATGTTGCTGATTTTAAATGAAATGAAAATCGTACCCTCAACATAAGTCACGATGACAAAATTGTACCCCAACGTATAATTAAACGATGCTAAAATTATATTGCCCATCGCGTCAGTCAGTTGACATCAAAGGTTTCTCATTAAAAAGAACACACTTGCCGGTTGCGTCGTAATACTGACGCCAGAGGGCGCTTTTGGCGTCTGTAGATTGACGCGCTGGACTCTTGCACAAGCGTCAGTCTTAGATGCCTAGGGGGTGAGAATGTGTTGTCCACAGTGTTATTGAAAGATCTCTTTACAGAATCAGAAAAATGTTTAAAGCTTTGTAAATGATCCTTATTCTTTCAGTGCACGCTGTTATAAACTGGTTAAGGTGTTATCTATGGCACTTCAGATACATTGAAAACAGAACACTAAATTGTGTTTTAGCATATTGTAGGACCGAAAGCTTAGCCTACTTTACATGTTGACATGCACCCTCTTCACTCAACTGTCCATTAGGTGGCAATAGAGAACTTATATTGGACCATTACTGCGACCAAAGATTTTTCAGCATTTATAAAGGGACTGTACTGACAGGAGCTAGTGAATAATTCAGTAGAAACATGTTTAAGGTGGCACCGATAAACAACAAGACATACAAATAAATACCTGAATGTTTATAATGTCATCACCAAAATCAAATTTAAGTTCAGATTGAATTTACTTCAGTCTGAGTTTGGTCTTTTAGGGGAACAAACAGCATTAAACATGGATAGACTGTGTAATACTATATGGCTTTCAATATCAATGAATGGAATATTTCTGTAAAGCTCCTTTGCTACTTTCTGTTGCATGTGTCTTGTTTTGGAATCATGTTACTTTTAATAGTTTAATGTCTTTGTAAATAATTTATTTAATGCTAAATTAATGTTGGAAAAGGTCTAGGAAGCTATGTTCTGCAACTAAGCATGTCATAATAAGTGTCGTGTGCTGCTGGACATGAAATCTACCAACCACCATGTGGATTTCAGACTGTTAGTAGTTTTATGTGGGTCTCAGTATGACTGCATGTGTCTCCGCATGTCTTGGAGGATTGAGTCAATGATGCAGACAGCAGCATTGAACTTATTCGCCGCTCACATCCTGTCTGAGGGACACTCAATCATTCTGACAGCTGTCGCTTTATCACTTTCGATCTACACACACACACACACACACACACACACACACACACACACACACACTGCCTGTTGTGGATGAAAGATGTGGATGCTGGAAAGATGTGGATGCTGCCTGTATGAAACAGGCAGCTTGAGGGACATCTGTTTTCCAGGAGCCCATCAGAATTCCAGGCCCTCAGGGGCCTCTTTCCTGTGTTCTTTTTTCTTCCCTCCCTTTCTTTCATCTCTCTCTCTCTCTTTCTCTCATTTTCACTCTACCTTTCTCTTTCTCTTGTGTTATCTCTCTCTAGCTGCCACTCAGCTTTTAAGATGTCTCCCTTTCTCCTGGTCTCTCTCTGTTTTCCCCCTCTGTTTTATATGGCTGAAAGAGAAAGCATAGTCAGCATGGGAGAAGTTAGTGCTGCACCATTATAGCTCTGCCACCTATTGGTGGGTCTTCCAGATGCTGACAGGGCAGTTTTATGCATGCAAACTCCCTCTGTGTGTCTCTGTGGGGGGGTAAGTTGCCCTCTGAATGACATTGCACACTCATTGTAAATGTATTATGATAATGAGCTACAGAAGAGCACATTGTAATTATTTCTACAAGAGCAGGGAGAAGCTAGTTATTAAGCTCATTCTGTTACCAAGCCTACCCCTCACACACTCCTTCTCTAGACCTTTTTTCTTTCTCTATACTTCCAAAGACTTCAGTTTGAAAAGGTTTCATCAACAAGAACAAAATACAAACATTCTGTTGGGGAAAAACTGATAGACCACAACATAATGTAGTGTTTTTCTCTGTGTTTGTGTTTGTGAAATAATGAATGTGTATTTGGTATGAGTGTGCGCACATTTGAGTGTAGATTGATAGATGGTCGGCAGGTAACATGGCAGCTCATTTCCTTCTGACTGGCAGAGAAAGATGTTACTGAGTTGCCACAGCAACTGAAGCCTGTCAGCTTGACAGACCAAAAGATCTCTCTCTCTGTCTTTCTCTCCTTCTCTCTCTCTCTCTCTCTCTCTCTCTCTCTCTCTCTCTCGTTTTCTTCTTGTCCTTCTCAGGTAGGTGATGAAGTGCTGTCGTGAATCACAGGAGGACAGACTGATGGGACATTTAAAAGGCTGCTGAACAGCCCAAAATTCCTATTTAAACTGACCTATGAATAAAGCATTCATGTGAACTTGCTCTCACACTCACATACGTAGAGAATCTTCACATCGTAGCTCTTGTCTCAATTAAACAACACAGTAGATCAATGTGTCAATAACACAAAAAAAACTACCTAACACTAACTTTATTTACACAGTCTCCAGTCACAAAAAGAGCACATTGCAAATAACTTGCATACAAATTCTTTCTTCAGTACAACTAAATGTGGAGCAATTAAGAAGGAGCTTTTGGACTTTTCTCAGGATTCAGTTTCCTTCCTGTGTAATGTAATGAGTAGATAATAATACCCTTATTGAGCTTGCTTCACTAGGGTGTGACTAGCTCTTTTGCACCAGCCTATGTCAGGTGATTACAATAACTGATATGGGTGTCATAGACACATTTTTATCTTATTTGTATACCACCAGGCCAGACAAAATCTGCAGGCTTTTTTTACATTCTCTGCACTGATTTTGAGGGAAAATTGGCAGAATTCTGCGGATTAGAGCATGATAAATGTATTGAAGGAATATGTCCGGCTCAATACAAGTTAAGCTCAGTCGACAGCATTTATAGCATAATGCTGATTACCTCAAAAATATATTTTGACATGTCTCTCCTTTTCTTTAAAAAATAAGTAAATCTTGGATACAGTGAGGCACTTACAATGGAAGTGAATGGGGCCAATTTTTGGGCAGAAATGTGAAGCTTATAATTTTATAAAAGCACTTACACTCATTATTTTGTAAAAACGTGTATTATTTGAGCTGTAAAGCTGTTTAAATCATTGTTTTGTGAAATATTGGTGGTGGGTTTTGGTAAATTTGGAGGTGTACTACCAGGATGGTGTGTCCATTAAAACACAATAAATCCAAATCTTAATCCCAATGTTCATTTTTTTCCTTGATCAGTAGCATAACAGACAATTCATGAAGTTGTTGCAATTAAACATTCCATGGACAAGTTGGTGGACAAGTTGTTGATTTAAAATCAGGCACACAACAACTATTGAAGATCACCTCAGCAAGGAAGGAAGGAGTATTTTCAACACACTCTCACGGCAAAATCGTCAGGATTCGTACAACTTTTCTAAATTTGGCTAATTCGTATGATATCGTGCGACTGGTTGAAATTATTATTTTTTGTGTTATATCAACATTGTCACAAACGCTGTTGACTGATCATAATAGCACTGAACCCGGAATATTCCTTTAAATCTAGCTGAGAGGATTGTACTCTTATTGGTAGTTGGAAGCATCATGAAATTACCCACAATATTTAATAAACAAACATACAAGGGTGTGTAATGTGCAGAACTTTTGTAAATGACAGAGGCTGCAATCCTGCGGAAATGTGTAGAGTTTTCTGTGGTGTTTTTGTGCGCACAGATTCCGTCCGGGCCTAAAAATCACTTTAATTTAGTCTTGGCTACTTGAATTGCATGTTTTATTAAATATGTCGGATGGGCCACATTAGCATGTTAGGTTATATGGCAAACAAACTACAAAGTGCTTTAATCTTTGAATCTGTATTGCTGGGAGTGGCAGTGGTTCCACGGGTGATCGAGAGCATTTCTTGCATGTTCGTTCACATACTGTTTATTGTGTTTATTTGGAGTCCTAAATAATCCACAGAACACCTAAACCTAACCTTAACCCTTCTACTAAATGCAACCCTAAACCTTCTACTAAATGTAACCCTAAACCTAACCTAAGTAATACCAATTAAGACTCTCACCAGACTTGTCGGGACGTTACCTTAGATACAGCCCTTTGTACTGAGTTGACTTCCAGCTTGAAATTGACCCCTCAACCACCCCAACAGTCAGTCCCCTCTAGTGGCTTTGGTAATATTTCATGTACTTCATTAGCACCTCTCAAGAGAACCAATTTGTCTTTTTAAGCTGTTTTAATGAACATCCCTAATTGCCTCTTTCTTTCCGCTTCCCATCCTGTTCTGATCATATATTTAAAACGTTTTTATTACTTTTAATTCATGTCTCTGAAGTCTTTTTGGTACAATTAGATAACTAGTACATGTAAAAAATAAAATAAAAAAAATAATCCATGGGTGTGGTAAAGTGTAAAAAGTGAAAATGTCATGTTGTCCAGGAGCTATTTCTGACCTGCCTAATGTACCAGGAAAGGTTGATTATTGCTTACTTTCTGTCTACATCAACCTTTAGGCTATAGGGCCTAGTGTTTCTTTTGTAAATAAGTTTTTTTATGAGCTGGTATTCGACATTTTTCTTTCCTATACTATATAGGCTAGCCTATCATTAAATATATATATATATTATTCACGTGTTCGCCTGCCCATTTAATCTGAGTGATTATATAGGCTACTCTGCAGCCTGCAGGTTGATTGGCAGATTAGATGAGCAAGCTCCTCCCGAATGTGCGTTTAAGAATGTCATTTAATGCAGCTTTATCACATTTGAGTTTAGGTCATCAATGGGTCACAAAAGAAAAAGAAAAAAACCTCCTAGGAACTGCTGTGCTGCCGTTTCATATGCTCCGATATTAAAAGCCTTTTAATTGTTCACTGACACTATGTAGCCCCAAAGATTATGCCCCCACAACCTCTAAAGGCCTGCGGTCATATAGCCACGGTCATGAACCGATTTCATATGAGCACACAGAGACAATTAAAACTCATCTGCCGCTTTGCCTATCTGCTGAGCGGGGCTTCATTTAACGGCCATTTGTCTCCGTGATGGATTTCCTATTTTTACCGACAGCAACGGAGTCGAGGGACGCTTGAATTATAGGTGGGGGCTCAGCAGCTCGTAGTGAAATACTGTCACAAAGATGGCAAAAAAGTGGACAGCGGCTGTTTTTTGCTCACGTTTCTCTCGAGAAGAGTGTTTATCACCGGGGTCGCAGGAGGTGATGCAAAAGAATGGCAGCATAATTATGCCGCAAAAAGTGGCCGGACATAAAGCGAGAGGAACGTAATTTAAGTTGTTTTGTTTCCCTGAAGCTTGATCCTGGCCTTGAGTGACACACCGAAATTGGAAGCAGTTATTTATGTCTTCACACTAATTGCATGATTTAATAAGGTCTTTGAAAGAGGCAGTGTCAATTTCGGCTTTTTAGTAACAGATAGTCCATCCCCTCCATTTTCAATTCTCATTTTTCTGTTCGCCTGCTTCTCTTTTCTCTTCTCTTCTCTTCTCTTCTCTTCTCTTCTCTTCTCTTCTCTTCTCTTCTCTTCTATTCTCTTCTCTTCTCTTCTCACATGCTCTTACATTTTTGATAGACAAATTAAGATGATGCCTAACCTGTATTACTCTCTTTCTTCAGTGGAACATGAAAGGAGATGTTAGGCAGAATGTTAGCCTCAGTCACTATTAACTTTCAGTGTATCTTTTTTCCATGCAATGAAAATGAATGGTGATTGATGTGCAGATTTATCGGTGTATTGGTAAGGTATACAGTAATCCACCGATATTTGGCTATTATGAGTTAATCTGCAGTGGGCGATTACTGCCTGATTGGCTGATTATAGGAATAGATTTGGTGGGAACCTGTGTCAGTTCTAAATTTGCTGACAGCTTTGTCAATTGTAGAAAAAACATTTTCTTCTTATCAGTTCTTTAAAAATATTATTTTTAATGTTTTCAATAAGTTTTGAGACAATATGTGTTAAAGGTATTCATTTCAGCAATTTTGTTGCCAAGCCTGCCATTTTTTTATTTGTCTATCAGCATTTACAGTATGCCATCGGCCACCCTGCTCTTTAGATATCAGCATCTGTATCAGCCACTGAAAAACCCATATCAGTCGACCAATAATCTGAACCGATACAAGGGAAAGGTTAGTCATCAGGATGCAGAGGGGGTAAAACAAGGGGTAGAGATAAACAGATGGTCTCCCTTGCCTTTCCTCCCTCGGCCTCTTTTCCCATTAGTCACTCAACCATTTATGCACAATTGCTCCTCCTCTGTCTTCCTATCTGTCTGTATCCCCTCACTCCATCTTTCCCTCCTTCATTATCAAATAGGAAATAAGATCCTTTATGCTGCCTTGCAGCTGCATCATGCACATTAATGCATATTAATATGTTTCTGTGCATGACTGGTATCCATTACAAGTCACTTTGTTACATCATTAACTAACATGAGAATAATGTTTGTCACAATAAAAGCTGCTGACTCTAATATACTTGTATTTGTTGGGTACTGTGCTATGTAGTGTGAGGAATTGTTTATGCCAAAAAGGGCTTTTATGGTATGTCCTCTTTAATGAATAAATCAGAGTTACTTTGAGATAATACTCATCAACATTTTGGTGCAAGGAAAAAGCAAAAGCAAACAGAATTAATTCTAAAGTAATAGCCATACATCTGAATTATTGAAACTAAAGCTTTCATTCCCTCTCACTCTCTCTCTCTTTCTTTTCTTTTTTTTTTTTTTTTTACTTGGTCTTTTCATTTTATTGGTGATTTTGTCCAAGCTGCAGTGGGGTATATCCTACATGCCAGCACACTCCTTAACTCAGCACAGTTGTCATAGCAACAAAAACCCCACTTGCTCAGTAGCTGTCAGCTCAAGGTTAAGAGCCAATAAACCAGAGAAACATAGCAATTACTGCACAATATATCCCACACGCACACCCATAAAGTAATCCATCTGTTCCTTCTCTCCAGCTGATCAGTAGCAACTGGATTTGGATTAGGTACACCCATCAGGGTCCATTAAGGAAGTGTTCATTTGACCCGTTGTGCAGAGCACAAGATGAGTCTTTACGGGAGGCTTGACAAAATATCCTTGGCAATGGGGTCACCTCACTTCTTTAGACATATGCTGTGGTCCTAAGCATTTCAGCAAATTATTAACATGACAGTTATGGGTAATCACAAAGGGATTGATGTAACCTTAAAGGAATAGCTTAAACAACGTAATTAGAATTTTGTCATTTGAATTCATTTACAAAGACAGAGCCTCATGCCGTTCCAAACCTGTATGCATGGGCGTAGAATATGAGGGGGATGCGGGGGTTGTGTTCAGGCTGCATAGAGGGGACTGTTGCAGTGTTTCATTTTATTCCAGATTGTTCTGCACCAAGTGAAGTTTCAGCAAATAAACAGTTAGTCAATGTTTTTTTTTTCCCTTCTGCTCTAGTGTAATAAGGGTCTGCTGTGCCTTGTTAAAACTGTGTATGTTTACAGTTTCAGTACAGTTATGAATGTTGCCTATATGCTTACATAAAATACAGCCTATTGCAACAGTACTTGCTAGGAGAAAAAATTAGATACTAAGTGATTTCGGGTTCGGGCTTAAAATCTGACGTTATCGTTTGGGTAGGGTTGGGCCACATGGTCTCGGGTATGGGTCGGGTTTCATTTTAAGGCCAGTGCAGGCCTCTGTAATGCGCTATACGCAGCCATTATTTGCAAAAAATGCATAGTATACAGTACACTCTGTCATTGTAATTTAGGACGACACTGATATTACAGCAAAATTGGGCGTGTAAAAGTGTGTTAATGGGTAGAATACAGACAAAAGAATGATAATAGGCATATCTTACTTTGGGAAGATGTGTGAATGGCTTTCGCTGCAGACGGCACATGAGTGAAACATAGGGTGGCCAAACATCTCATTTGTCCTGGGACAGTTCCATATTTAAGCACTTTTTCTAGTGTCCCGACTTATTCTGAAAAACATCTTGTTTTTTTCCGTATTTCCTCTCTCCTCAAATTTCTCTGTTGCTTATGTTGGTTTCTCAGTCACATGAGTATTCTAATAAAAAAGTAGCCAAGGATACAGCTTGTAAACCCATTAAAATCACCATGTTATTTGAAGTACATGATTGGATTAAACTATCCAATCACAATCCCCTATCAATGGACGTCCATTTAGTGAACTGATTGAAGAGCAAGTTTGAAAGAGCACACAGATGAAATTGTGGCTGGAAAAATGTCATGGAAGCGTGCATGTACATTTAATGAGGATCTTCAAAAAGAGTTTAAATTTCTAAAAAAGGAGTCACAGACAGAGCCTAGTAATATGAGGTGTGAGATTTGTGGAGCTCACTTTTCCATCGCCCATGGAGACCGCACCGACATCGCGCAGCATTTCATACAATAAAGCACGTGGAGGCTGCTAAAAGTAAGTGTGCCTCACCAAGTGATAGCGAAGTTCCGAATCTGATTAGGTGCACACAAATGAAGGACTTTTTGCTTATCATTCTGTTGTGCACGTCCATAGTTTTTGGTCAGCTGACTGCACTGCAAAATTGATCAAGAAATTTTCTTCTGCCCACACCAAATCTGAAGCTGTCATATGCAGCGTACTCACTTTTGTGTAGCTGGACTATCAGAAATTAATGCAGCATGGCAACACACGTTTCCTCTCTCTTGGTCCAGCTCTTGATGGAATACTACACATTTTCAGTGGTCAGCGCATATAATTTTATCTCTAGAAAAGTTTCTAAGAGACATTTTCAGTGATCCTTGCACTAAACTTTGGATTGGCTTCACACTAAAGCAAACAGCCACTTTTAACCGTTTACTGGAGATAGTGGAGCAAGACCACATATCAGCCACATGGCTTTGCACATTCATGACCTGAGAAAAGTCTTGTAGGCCAGGCTGGAGGAATCATTCATATCCTCTGACATTAAAAAGCAGTTGGATGAGTAATGACGCTGACTACCACACCTGGAGTCGCAAGTTCGAATCCAGGGCGTGCTGAGTGACTCCAGTTAGGCTTTCTAAGCAACCAATTGGCCTGGTTGCTAGGGTGGGTAGAGTCACGTTGGGTTAACCTCCTCGTGGTCCCTACAGTGTGGTTCTCGCTCTCGGTGGGGCGCGTGGTGAGTTGAGCGTGGATGCTGTGGAGAATAGCGTGAGCCTCCACACGCGCTACGTCTCCGCGGTAATGCGCTCAACAAGCCACGTGATAAGATGCGCGGATTGACGGTCTCAGATGCGGAGGTAACTGAGATTCGTACTCCGTCACCCGGACTGAGGCGAGTCATTACGCCACCATGAGGACTTAGAGTGCATTGGGAATTGGGCATTCCAAACTGGGGAGAAAAAGGGGAGAAAAAAAGAAACAGTTGGATGCCCTGTTTGAAGCTGGTGACATGCGAATGGATAATTTCTTTTGTGCAGTGAGAAACTTTTATTCAGCATCGGTGGATTACCTCCAAAATTGGAGCCGCTCAATAGAGAACACAAACTTGATTGGGCCCTGAGAGACTGAGAGACATGCCAGAGTGGAAAGACTGGAGTAGAAGTGTTCGAGGCTGCTCTCAGTTTGATTTCAGTTTGATTGATGAAACCACGCTCTTTGATGAGTGGGTTTGCACGAAAAACATCGTCACTCGTTGCATCAATGAGTGGAACATGACGGCCGTGTCTGAGAGATGAATAGATGCTTTTCATGAGCTGGAGTGCAAGACGATCAACATCGGAGTCTTTGCCAAGATCGTGGAGTTTGTTTTATGCCTTCCTGGGACATCTGCATCTGTGGAGCATGTGTTCTCATTAATGAACGCAGCATGGATACCGGATAAATCTCGACTCTGTTATGAAGGC
This sequence comes from Myxocyprinus asiaticus, assembly GCF_019703515.2. NCBI lineage: Eukaryota > Metazoa > Chordata > Actinopteri > Cypriniformes > Catostomidae > Myxocyprinus > Myxocyprinus asiaticus. Next base: position 13,141,471 of record NC_059373.1, on the reverse strand, counting down.
AATGCTTTTCGTATGTCTTAATTTTGGACTGGACTGCTCTGCATTTTACAATAAACTCTTGAAAGACAAGTGCACACTGAGAAAAATTGCTACCAGTGAAAAGTACAAGGTGACAACAGTTACAGATGCGGATGCACCCTCTACTTTGCATTGATCTGCGCTTAGGTAAGGATATGTCAATATCATTTTTGCTGGGAGGGGGATGTCCCATTTTCCACAAGCAGGAATCTGGTCACCCTAGTGAAACAGCATATCAAACAAGAGCGAACAGGCACTAAAGAGTATTTGAGTAGATTTGATTCATTTTGTAGATTAATTAAAGAAAAAATTTGCAGTACGTTCTTGAAAAATGTCTTCGCGAACTAACGTAAGTTTGCACCAGCTCGCTATAAAAGTCTGCACGCGGATGGGTCCATGATGACTGATCTTAAGTGAATGAATGGGAATTATTGTCAACCTCAAAGTGGGTGGAGCTACAGGTCACACCTACCAATGATGTGGACCAATGGCAGTAAGAAGGTGTTTAGCAGCCAGTAAGAAGTTTTGCTGTCAGTACGGTGACGCCATGCGAAGGGTAGATGTGTGAGAGACAGTTCTGTGCACTTTGCTAATTTTTTTAATTATTTTCATGATATAATCCGGTGAAATTCGATACACCCAGTTACACATTTACTGTTCGAGGTAAACATGGCAAAGAAGTCAAAATCCTCGGGCTCTGGAGACATTAAAAGACACTTACGGGTTCAAGATGAAAGCCCAGACAGGCCTGTGGACCGGGGACTTGATTTGGATGGCATGGCGGGAGAAGGAATCCAGCATCAACTGTCCAACATGTCGGTGATGTTGACGAAGGTACTTGCGGACTTGGAGGATCTCGCTGTAATACGTCGATCGATTATGGCGATGGATAAAAATTCTAGTCACAAGAGTGACAGATGTTGAAAAACGAATCGATTATTTGGAGTCATCAGAGAGGGAATTAGCCGCTAATCCGCCCGCGACCAAAGTTGATTTCGAACGTGTTCTTGAAAAGCTTGAAGATCTTTAGAATAGAAGCCGCAGGAATAACATTCGAATTGTTGGAATTCCTGCGCATGAGGAGGGCAGAGATATGGTGAAATTCTTAGACAAGCTTTTCCCGAGTCTGCTCGACATAACAGGCCATGAGCTGGAAATTGAGCGAGCTCACAGAGTCCCAACTCACAGATCTGCTGAGGGAGGAAGGCCTCGATCGATTCTGGCCAAATTTATTAAATCATCCGATAAAGATTTTGTGTTGTGCCAGGTGAGAAGCAAAGGAAAGCTTTCTTGGAAGAATTACAATATTTTCTTGTTCCCGGACTTTGCAAACTCGACAAGAGAGAAATGCGATCGGTTTAAGGAATGCAAGAAACTCTTATATCAGCGGAAGATCACTTTTGCTCTGATGTTTCCAGCCAGACTGAGAATAAACACCAAGGACGGCAGCAAAGTATTTACATGTCCCAATCAGGCAATGTCTTTTATTGATACTCTGGCTTTGGAGGAAGTTGGGCACCATTTTTGTTTCTTTTTGCGTTGGTTCCGCTGAGTGGTTGGAGTTTGTTTTGTTTTGTGGATTAATACTTTTCCTTAAAGAAACTTTTGCATTGACGGAAGATCACTTTTACAATGAAGTTCCCGGACATCTATTTGCCCATACAAAGGATGTCTTTTATAAAGTTGGTGGACTGTGTAAATCATGGGATATACTTTTATGTGGCCTCCGAGTGAATTTAATTTTGACCATCCGAGGAACCGGGATGTGTGTTTCGTTTCCTTTTGTGCTGGTTCCGCCTAGCGGTTGGAGCTTGTTTTGTTAAATAACATTACTTCGGGACAGTTATGGATGAATCTATCAGTTCCTTGCGCTTATGCCTCCTGTTGGCTGGAGTATGATTTGTGGAGTATTTTCATGGGACATTGGAATGATTACATCATCTGCTGCACTCATCAGCTGGCTCACTGAAGATTTGTTTGTCTGTCCGAGGAAAATGAACGGCTTTATATTGGCTGGAATTTGTTTTGTGAAGGAACACACCTTCGAGACAGTTCTGTGAATGAGTCTACACATTCTTTGTTTATTCTGCCTATTGGCTGGGTTTGTTTTACAAAATATTTGATGTTATGTAATTTTGCCTCACAAATTTGTGAGGCAAAATTGAGCAATCCATTGGCAAAGTTGTCGCGGGGGCTCTCGTAGGCATACATGGACTCTTTGAGTTTTAAGGATTGACGCCGGTTGGCGCATTCGTGCGCGGGGTTAATGCGCACGTTTTTCTTTTTTCTGTTTGTTTTGTTCGGGGGAAGTTCGTGGTTTTATTGTTGCACTGATGTTGAAATGTGGTCTTCATAATTTTGTTTTTGGCACACAATTTATTTTTTCTATTATATCAAAATGTCGAATGTTGGTATGAGTGTACTATCTCACTCCACATGGAAATGTGAATGGGTTGGGGCACCCCATAAAATATTAAACGTAAGAAATATGATATAGTGTTTCTTCAAGAAACACATCTTTCCCCACAGGAAGCTGAAAAATTTGGGAAGATATGGGGTGGACATGTTTTCTTTAGTGTTGGCTCAGGTAAGAGCAAGGGAGTCATTATATTGGTAAATAAACATTTACAAATCAAATTTCTCAAACAGTTTAATGATAAATTAGGAAGAGTCATTATTGTTTTAGCAGAAATTCAGGGGCAAAGTCTGATTTTGGCTAATATTTACGGACCTAACGCTGATGATCAGAGTTTTTTTTATAGATCTTGAAGGGATGTTGCAAGCCCCTGGCACCCCTCATGATATAATACTGGGAGGAGACTTTAATCTTTTGATGGACTCAGTCCTTGATCAGTGTGAAGCAAAAGTGTGCAAGCCTCCTAGAGCAACATTGACGCTTCACAGGATGTGTAAAAATCTTGGTCTTATAGATATTTGGAGACTTTTGAACCCATCTGGTACAGACTATACATTTTTTTTCATCAGTCCATAAGATTTATTCTAGAATAGATTTTTTATATATATATATATATATATATATATATATATATATATATATATATATATCCAAATCCCTCATTTCATCTGTTGTTGATTGCTCAATTGGAAACATCTTAGTCTCGGATCACGCCCTGGTGAGTTTAGAGGTGTTGCCATATAAAAAGAAAAAGAAATCATATAGTTGGTGACTTAATGTGTCCCTTTTGCAAAATCCTGATTTCCAACAAATGTTAAAGACTGAAATCAGTGTTTATATGGAGACCAACTGGTCCTCGGTATCCTCTATGGGTGTGGCTTGGGAGGCACTTAAGGCAGTTCATAGGGGTCGGATCATACAGTATGCCTCATTCATCAAAAATCCAAAGCACGAGAACTCGTGGAGTTGGAAGGAAATATTAAAAGTGCTGAGGCAGAACTGAAGCGCCGTATGTCATCTGATGGCCTCAGAGAATTGACCCAATTGAAATACAGATATAATACTATTTTGTCGCAGAAAGTGGAGTTTTGGTTATTCAGGGCAAGACAGTCATACTTTGAGTCGGGGGACAAAGCAGGGAAGCTTTTGGCTAGATATATAAAGCAGAGAGAGTCTTTTTCTACCATTCCCTCTCTCATACCAATCTGCTGGTGGTGAAATTTTTACCTCAGCCATTGATATTAATAATGCCTTTAAAGAATTCTATCTTGATCTTTATAATTCCATGTCTTCGTCTACTCATGAAGATATTAGAAAATTTGTGGAACCATTAGATCTTCCTAAACTGAAGACTGAGCAAAAAAACGCTCTTGATTCTGAGATATCCTTGGAGGAGCTAGACGAGGTAATTAAGTCCCTACCTACTGGCAAGACTCCAGGGCCAGATGGTTTTGCTGCAGAATTTTTTAGATCCTATGCTACAGAACTGGCTCCACTTTTGTTAGAAGTTTATACTGAATCATTAAAGAAGGGAAAGCTTCCTCCAACCATGACACAAGCCCAGATCAGTCTGATTCTTAAAAAGTACAAAGATCCAAGTGAGTGTAAAAGTTACCATCCAATCTCCCTGATCCAACTAGATGTAAACATTTTGTCAGAAATTCTGGCTAATCGATTAAGTAAAATTATGACATCACTTATACATATAGATCAGGTGGGGTTTATTCGAGGACACAGCTCTTCTGATAACATCAGGCGTCTCATCAATATCATGTGGTCAGTAGCGAATGATCAGTCTGATATGGTAGAATGGGATTATCTTTTTAAGATTTTGGAAATGTATGGGTTCGGGAGTACATTTATGATTTTAATCCTGGTTGATTTTCCAGTGTTGATTGCGGGAAGTGTGGCGCATAAGCTTCTGCTTTACGCAGACGATATTTTATTATTCATCTCCAACCCCACTAGATCTATGCCTTGCCTCCACAGAATTATTAATTCCTTTTCCAAGTTCTCAGGATACAAAGTCAATTGGTCTAAATCCGAAGCTTTGGATTTGACAGCGTACTGTCCAGTAATGGCCTTCCAGCCGGGCGCCTTCCAGTGGCCTAAACAGGGCATTAAGTATTTGGGAATTTTATTCCCAGCAAATTTATCTGATTTAGTCAGAGTTAATTTTGATCCCTTAATAAAAAGGTTTTCGAATGATGTGGACAGGTGGGCTTCATTACACTTATCGATGATTGGGAAGGTTAATGTAATAAAAATGAATTGTATTCCAAAATTCAACTACCTGTTACAATCTCTCCCTATAGATGTCCCCCTCTCTTATTTCAAGCAATTTGATAGCATAGCGAAGTCCTTCATTTGGAATGGTAAGCGTGCCAGGTTAAATTTCAATAAGTTACATAGGCCGATTGACAAAGGTGGGTTAGGCCTACCCAAGATTTTGTTTTATTATTATGCATTCGGTCTCAGACATTTGGCTCATTGGTTGCTTCCACCTGAGAGAGCCCCTCCCTGGTTTTGTATTGAAAAGGAAGCTCTTGCCCATATCTTGCCTCTGCATAGCCTTTCGATCAAATTAATCTGAGAAGTTAAGTCATACCCGTTATTTTGCATTTACACTCAATATGGACAAAAGTGTCCAGAGTGTTTAATTCGGATATTTATTTAAACGTAGCCTCGAGCATATGGCAGAACCCTAAACTATGCATTAATAAGTCCCCTTTCTGTTGGTCAGATTGGATTGTGAGGGGGGATAATACACTCGGTGACCTATATGAGAGTGGAGTATTGAGACCTTTTGAAAATTTGGTTCAAAATTTTGGAATTCCCAGATCTAAATTTTGTAAGTATTTACAGCTGCACCACTACTCTGCACTGTTTTTGGGAGTGGCACGCACCCCCCTAGTGCGGCAGATACTCTGGGAGTGGTGATTATTGCTTTTGGGAAAGGTCATGAGGCATCAGTGTATTACTCCCTGCTAATTCAGAGTCTGGGGGACGGAGCTTTAAATTCCCTCAAAAGATTATGGGAGGAAGATTTAAATTTGTTTTAAAATCGTTGATTTGGGAGTGTGGGCTAGGATTCTTAAAGACGTCAAGTCTGCATCTAGAGATGCAAGGGTGCACCTTATGCAATTTAAGATTCTACATAGATTTTATTGGACCCCTTCTAAATTGTATAGACTTGGTCTTAAGGACACACCCACCTGCTGGCGATGCCATTTAGAAGATGGAGACGCCACCCATGTTTTTTGGAGGTGTCGTAAGATACAGGAGTTCTGGTTGAGGGTTCAGAATTTTATGGCCGACGTATTGGGTACTCGGATCTCCTTTTGCCCCAGGCTCTGTATTTTGGGTGACGGGGCGGACATTGATGTAGGAGATAAGTACATGAAGAATTGGATCCTGGCCAGTGTTATGGTGGGCAGACAGATTACCCTTAGAGGATGGAAGTCAGCTGGAGCCCCTTCGTTTCGTGAGTGGTGCAAGGAGATGGGCAGGGTGGCAGCTTGGGAAGAGTTGTCATATAGAAGTCTAGGCAACATGGATATGTTCATCAGGAGGTGGGGCAGCTATTTGGCCTTTTTTGGAGGGCTCTCGGGGAGGGACAGTAGAGGGAGACGTGTTGTTTTAAATGTGTATGTTGTAGCCTTTTTGTTTTTGAACATATACTTTATTTAAATGTATTTCTAAATATTTTCTTCTGTTTTATTGTTTGTTTGTGTGTCTTTGTCAATTGTATTTGACCACTGGGGTATCTGTTTGTGTTCAGGAGGAAGGGTTGTAAATAATATATTGTGATTCCAAATATTCTGTTATTTTTATGTTTTTTTAATGTTATATGGAATCAATAAAATCTTTTAATAAAAAAAATAAATAAATAAATAAAAAACAGAAAATGACTTTTTTTTTTTTGGCCAGATTTTGTTCTAAATTATGTCAAACCCATTGACAAAAAGCACCATTAAAGTAGACCATATGACTAATGTGCTATGTTCCAAGTCTTCTAAGAAGCCATAGATTTGTGTTGAGGAACAGACAGAAATGAAATTAGTTATTATTTGATAATTTTCCCCTCTGCAATAGCTCTCATATCTCATTCACACTTCCACATATTTAAACTCGCCAAGTTGTGAATGGTCATGCCACATACAAGACCCAATGGTGTTCGGCATTATTAAAATCAAACCTCCCTTGATGCATCTTCAAACAGCATTAATGTAGGTGAACGCAAATGAGATTTAAGACCAATGGGGTACATGGGGTCTGGCTATTTTAAAATGCTTGTTCAGATTAAAGTCTCTTCATTTTCAACATAAACCCTTCACAATAAACAATTTCCTTTTAAACTTAATGTTTTATCTGCAAAATAGACCTTATGTAGTTTCTGATGTTTTAGAAAATGGGTATAAAAGGGCAGATGTGGCTGATTTATCACAATTTTGCCTTTACCTGATTGTTAGCATTCCAGACAGCCAGTATAAATGGCCAATCCTTGTCATCTCAGATATCAAAATCAGATGTGGCAGTGATTGGTGAGCTGAATGTAGAATATGAGCATGTGACCGTGCTTGAGGTGCATTTTATTGCTGTGTGTGGGGAATGATTAGCTGGCATTGCAGAGCAAGAAGAATCCAATTCGTTCAGTTGTTTAATCCATCAGACTGTGTTAAGTTCTGATCACTGTATTGACGGACCACAGGGCAATAACAGCCTAGAGCTCAGAGGAATGTTCAGTGGTACGACATAGGACTCTGTTATTGGCCTCTGGGACACATTGAAATAAATACAAATATTAAATAAAACACATCATTAAACCAAAGTAGAAAAAGATGACATGTCATATTTGAAGAGAAAGTCCATTTAGAGCGAACAGATTCTGCATGTCCTGTTAATTCTATTGCAACCCAAACTTGCTCTTTTCTCTCTCTCCCTTTCTCCTCTCTTTGTTTCTCCAAGCCTCCATTATCGGTTGTGGGGAGTCAGGTAATCAGTGCTGATTAATTCTCTTTATTGTTGGTCGTTTGTCTGCAGAGTCTGTGCTGTCTTTTCCTCTCAGGCTCACCGTGAAACAGCCAGTGATAAATGACCATCTCTCCCCCCATCCACTATCACCACAGCAACCCCTGCTCTGCCTAAGTGCTTCTGATTAGTGACCCATGACTTGAAGGTAAAGGTGGCTTTTTGTTTCATTTCTTAATGCGACAAGTTTCAGCCCCCTACCCTGCCCTTAAGTACATAACCTTCTATGTGCAATTGAAGTCAGAAGTTTACATACACTTAGGTTGAATCATTAAAACTCATTTAACCACTCCACAGATTTAATATTAGCAAACTATAGTTTTGGCAACTGTAGTTTAGGACATCTACTTTGTGCATGACTCAAGCAATTTTTCCAACAATTGTTTACATACAGATTGTTTCACTTTTAATTGACAGAAGTTTACATACACTAAGTTTACTGTGCCTTTAAGCAGCTTGGAAATTTCCAGAAAATGATGTCACGCCTTTAGACAATTAGCCAATTAGCTTCTGATAGGAGGTGTACTGAATTGGAGGTGTACCTGTGGATGTATTTTAAGGCCTACCTTTAAACTCAGTGCCTCTTTGCTTGACATCATGGGGAAATCATAAGAAATCAGCCAAGACCACAGAAAAATATTGTGGACCTCCACAATCTGTTTCATCCTTGGGAGCAATTTCCAAATGCCTGAAGGTACCACGTTCAACTGTACAAACAATAGTACACAAGTATAAACACCATGGGACCATGCAGCCATCATACCGCTCAGGAAGGAGATGTATTCTGTCTCCTAGAGATGAATGTAGTTTGGAGCGAAAAGTGCAAATCAATCCCAGAACAACAGCAAAGGACCTTGTGAAGATGCTGGAGGAAACAGGTAGACAAGTATCTATATCCACAGTAAAACGAGTCCAATATTGACAATCTGAAAGGCTGCTCAGCAAGGAAGAAGCCACTGCTCCAAAACCACCATAAAAAAATCCAGACTAGAGGGCCTGGGTAGCTCAGCCAGTAAAAACGCTGACTACCACCCTGGAGTTATGAGTTCGAATCCAGGGTGTGCTAAGTGACTCCAGCCAGGTCTCCTAAGCAACCAAATTGGCCTGGTTGCTAGGGAGGGTAGAGTCACATGGGGTAACCTCCTCGTGGCTGCTATGATGTGGTTCTCACTCTCGGTGGGGCACGTGGTGAGTTGTGCGTGGATGCTGCAGAGAATAGCGTGAAGCTTCCACATGTGATATGTCTCCGCAGTAACGCGCTCAACAAGCTACGTAATAAGATGTGCGGATTGACGGTTTCAGACGCAGAGGCAACTGAGATTCGTCCTCCGCCACCCGGATTGAGGCGAGTCACTACGCCACCACGAGGACTTACAGCGCATTAGGAATTGGGCATTCCAAATTGGGGGGACTAGTTTGCAAGTGCACATGGGGACAAATATCTTTTTGGAGAAATGTCCTCTGGTCTAATGAAACAAAAACTTTATTTTAAGGATGTGAAATGTCAGAATAATAGTAGAGAGAGAATGATTTATTTCAGCTTTTATTTCTTTTATCACATTCCCAGTGGGTCAGACATACACTTTGTAAGTATTTGGTAGCATTGCATTATTTGTGGCCTGAAAACATTGCATCTTTTGTTATTTTGACCAGTTGTCATTTTCTGCAAATAAATGCTCTAACTGACAATATTTTTATTTGGAATTTAGGAGAAATTTTGTCAGTACTTGATAGAATAAAACAAAAATGTTCATTTTACTCAAACACATACCTATAAATAGTAAATCCAGAGAAACTGATAATTTTGTAGTGGTCTCTTAATTTTTTCCAGAGCTGTGTGTGTGTGTATATATATATATATATATATATATATATATATACACACACACACACACACACACACACACACACACACATACATACATACACACAGTACTGTGAAAAAGTATTTGCCCTCATCCTGATTTCTTCTGTTCTTGTGTATTTTTCAAATACTAAATTGTTTTAGATCTTCAAACGAGATATAACATAAAACAAAGGCAACCTGAGTAAACACAAAATACATTTTTCAAATATATGTTGTTTTTTTATTATTATTATTATTATTTTTTATTGAAGCAAAAACGTAATCCAACACCTATACCACCCATGTGAAAAACTAATAGTCCCCTTAAACTTAGCTGGTTGTGCCACCTTTAGCAGCAACAACTGCATCCAAACACTCCCGATAACTGGAGATTACTCTTTCACAATGCCATGGTGGAATTTCGGCCCACTCTTCTTTGCAGAACTGCTTTAGTTCAGCCACATTGGAGGGTTTTCAAGCATGCACTGCCCGTTGAAGGTCCTGCCACAGCGGGTTCAAGTCAGGACTTTAACTAGGCCACTCCAAAACTTTAATTTAGCTTCTTTTGAGCCATTCAGAGGTGGATTTACTCCTATGCTTTGGATCATTGCCTTGCTGCATAATTGAGTTTTGCTTGAGCTTCAACTCATGGACTGATGACTAGATGTTCTCCTTTAGAATTTCTGTAGAGAGCAGAATTCATGTTTCCCTCAATTACTGCAATTCACTCTGAAGCAGCAAAGCATCCCCACACCATCACACAACCACCACCATGCTTGACCATAGGTATAATGTTCTTTTTGTGGAATTTTGTGTTTGATTTACACCAGATATAACGGGATGCCTGTCTTCCAAACAGTTCTACTTTCGACTCTTCAGTCCACAGAACATTCTCCCAAAAGGTTTGAGGATCATCAAGGTGTGTTCTGGCAAAATTCAGACAAGCCTTAATGTTCTTCTGGGTTAGCAGTGGTCTTTGCCTCTCCACTCTTCCATGGATGACATTTTTGCCCACTATCTTTCTGATAGTGGAGTCATGAACAGTGACCTATATTGATGCGAGAGAGGCCTGCAGTTCCTTGGATGTTGTACTTGGCTTTATTGTGACTTCCTGGAGGAGTTGTCGCTGTGCTCTTGAAGGAATTTTGGAAGGTCGGCCACTTCTGGGAAGGTTCACTACTGTGCAAAGTGTTCTCCATTTGGAGATAATGGCTTTTACTTTGGTTCTTTGGAGTCCCAGAGCCTTTGAAAAAGCTTTGTAACCGTTCCCAGATTGATGCATTTCAAAAAACCTTTTCCTCATCATTTCTTTTGACCTTGGCATAGTGTGCTACTCGGTGAGACCTTGTAGCCAAATTCATGCTGCTGAAAAAGTTAGATTTAGGTGTTGAATTGATTGAACAGGGCTGGCAGTAATCAGGCCTGGGTGTTTCTAGCCCAGCTGAACCCCATTATGAATGCAGTTTCATATATTTGGGGATTTATTAACTAAGGGGGGCAAATCCTTTTTCAAACAGGCCTAGTTGGTATTGGATAACTTTTTTGCTTCAATAAATAACATTATCATTTATAAACTGTATTTTGTGTTTACTCAGATTGCCTTGTGTTATGTTAGATTTGAAGTTTTTTTTAAACAATTTAGTATGAGATATACACAAAAACAGAACAAATCAGGATGGGGCAAATACTTTCCCACAGCACTGTGTGTGTGTGTGTGTGTGTGTGTGTATATATATATATATATATATATATATATATATATTCAAAAGTTTTAGAAGACTAAGCCATTTTTGTTTTTTAAAGAAATTGATGCTTCTGTTCCAAACGATGCATAAATTGATAAAAAAAAAAAATAAATACTACATCTTTACAATGTAGAATATTATTACAGTTTCTATTTTATAGACATTCTATTTTTTATTTATTTATTTGGTTTTTACCCATGATGGCAAAGCTGAATTTTTAGCAATCATTGCTCTAAGAATATACTGTGTCACCTAATCCTTAAGAAATCTTTCTAATGTGCTAATTTCACACCCAAGAAACATTTCTTATTATTAGAACAGTTGAAAATGGTTATGTTACATAAGTGTGGAAATCACAATGCAGTTTCTTTTTTTGATTGTCACTTTACAGTTGCAGGTCAAATTTGGTTTGGTTTTAAAAAGAAACAAATTTCTCCTGAAATTCATCAGTCTATTGTTCTTTTGAGAGATGAAGATTATTCCATGCACTACTGTTTTGAAAGAAGAAAGCAAACTGGATCCAACCAGGACAGAGACAGAGACAGAAGTGGACAGCACAGAGGCACAACAACAAGAGAACAAGTGCACCAGATTCTCTAGTTTGAAAAAAAAGACTCCTCACAGCTCTTAAACCTGCAACTTCAATGCCAAACTCTTGCATTGCTGCAAGCTGAGGATTCTTGGTGAACAGAAAGTGTAATAAATATATAGCATTTATATAAATAGAAACAATAATTTGTAACATTATAAATGTCTTTACTGTGATTCCCAATCAATTTAAAGCATCCTTGGTGAACAGAAGCATCAAAAATATTCAAGATAAAAAAAATTTGTGTTCTAAAACGTTTGATTGATGATAGATAGAATACTAAGTTTGTACCTTTCTAATCTGTAATACAACATTATACCTATACAGTTGTGCTCAAAAGTTTGCATACCCTGGCAGAAATTGTGAAATTTTGGCATTGATTTTGAAAATATGACTGATCATGTCTTATTTAAGGATAGTGATCATATGAAGCCATTTATTATCACATAGTTGTTTGGCTCCTTTTTAAATCATAATGATAACAGAAATCACCCAAATGGCCCTGATCAAAAGTTTACATACCCTTGAATGTTTGGCCTTGTTACAGACACACAAGTTGACACACAGGTTTAAATGGCAATTAAAGGTTAATTTCCCACACCTGAGGCTTTTTACATTGCAATTAGTGTCTGTGTATAAATAGTCTATGAGTTTGTTAGCTCTCACATGGATGCACTGAGCAGGCTAGATACTGAGCCATGGGGAGCAGAAAAGAACTGTCAAAAGACCTGCGTAACAAGGTAATGGAACTATATAAAGATGGAAAAGGATATAAAAATATATCCGAAACCTTGTAAATGCCAGTCAGTACTGTTCAATCACATTAAGAAGTGGAAAATTCAGGAATCTCCTGATACCAAGCCAAGGTCAGGTAGACCAAGAAAGATTTTAGCCACAACTGCCAGAAGAATTGTTCAGGATACAAAGAAAAACCCACAGGTAACCTTAGGAGAAATACAGGTTTTTTTTTTTGCTCTGGAAAAAGACAGTGTGCTTGTTTCAAGGCACAATACAACGATACTTGAACAAAAATGAGCTGCATGGTCGAGTTGCCAGAAAGAAGCCTTTACTGCAATGCCACAAAAAAGCCTGGTTACAATATGCCCGACAACACCTCGTCACGCCTCACAGCTTCTGGCACACTGTAATTTGGAGTGACGAGACCAAAATAGAGCTTTATGGTTACAACCATAAGCGCATGTTTGGAAAGGGGTCAATAAGGCCTATAGTGAAAAGAATACCATCCCCACTATGAAGCAAGGTGGTGGCCCACTGACATTTTGGGGGTGTGTGAGCTCTAAAGGCATGGGTAATCTTGTGAAAATTGATGGCAAGGTGAATGCAGCATGTTCAGAAAATACTGGCAGACAATTTGCATTCTTCTGCACGAAAGCTGCACATGGGACGCTCTTGGACTTTCCAGCACGACAATGACCCTAAGCACAAGGCCAAGTTGACCCTCCAGTGGTTACAGCAGAAAAAGGTGAAGGTTCTGGAGTGGCCATCACAGTCTCCTAACCTTAATATCATCGAGCCACTCTGCAGAGATCTCAAACGTGCAGTTCATGCAAGACGACCGAAGATTTTGCATGACCTGGAGGCATTTTGCCCAGACAAATGGGCAGCTATACCACCTGCAAAAATTTGGGGCCTCATAGACAACTATTACAAAAGACTGCACACTGTCATTGATTTTAAAGGGGGCAATACACAGTATTAAGAACTAAGGGTATGCAGACTTTTGAACAGGGGTCATTTCATTTTTTTTGTTTGTTGCCATGTTTTGTTTTATGATTGTGCCATTCTGTTATAACCTACAGTTGAATATGAATCCCATAAGAAATAAAGAAATGTGTTTTGCCTGCTCACTCATGTTTTCTTTAAAAATGGTACATATATTACCAATTCTCCAAGGGTATGCAAATTTTGAGCACAACTGTATACTCTAACAACATGATAGGTTACAGGTTTAGTGATCACCACAGTGATGCTGATTGGCAGTGGCAGAGATTGGTGAGGTTCCGTGAGTCTGGTGATCTGGATGACAACTCTGAAAGTGTTTATCGGCTGCTGCTAGACGCTGATGAATCTACGCCTACACAGATCGAAAATACCCCCAATCAGACCACTAAGTTCACCGAAACATTTCTGTCACACATTTCATTCCTCATTCATTGATAACTTAATCTCTCTTAAATTACAATTAGATACTGAAGAATTGTTGTGTTGTGTGTGGAAACACGAAGAAAGAAAAAGACTTCATTAGCACATGGCCAGGCAAAGCACAACATCTATCCTTAACCTTTAAAACAACAACTGTCAGTGATACACACTGGCAGAAATCTGCAACATGGTTTTTCAGAAATGTTTTTTAATCACTGATGCCCTTCATCTAAAAATTACTAAAATGAGGAAACTTAGGCATATTTTTGCTCTAAAAACACAGAATGCATTGCACATAACACAAAATTACTGCTTATTTCTATTATAGTTTCTATAATTTGTGAACAATGTATAACCTCATTTGAGCATCAGCAGAAACTGTATTCTCTTTTTGTGAATATTTTGTGTATGATTTTGTCAAGTGAAACTAAATCACTTCTATGCAACTGCTGAGTTCTATCAGTGCTTTAGGACTTGCAGAAAAGGGTTTGCATGCCTTAAATTATTTAGATGAGACTTAAACAAAAAAATAATATTTATTCATTTAAGGCTACATAAATCACATTAAAAGTGTATTTTCTAAAAAACAATTTTCCTCATACATTTAAAGAGTCAAATGCCTTTTAACGATGCTAATATAAATATAGAAAATATGATTTTAAGAAACATTCAAAGATGTGTTTTATTTCTGACATTCTTTTAAACTCTGTTAAACAAAAGCACATCTGTTCAGCGGAAAATGCCGTAGCTGTGTTTAAAAGGCTTCTTTGTCAGCACATATTAAACCCAGTCTACACCTGAATTAGTGTTAATGGAGAAAAACACTAAACATTTAGAATGATGCTCAGTCTGAATGCTGTAATCCGTCCCCTCACATCTGACCCCACTTCATTTGTTCGTTGTATATCCAGGTCACCTCTTTAGTCGTGAAGGAATATTAAATGTGATGAGCAAAGAAATGTAAAGTATTTTTTAAAAAGGAGACATGGGAAAAACATGACCAAAAATATAACACTTAATAAAACAAAATCAAGAACCTTTTTCCTTTCGTTATCATCCATCCAAATATAACTTTGAAGGCTGTAAGCAGCAATTGGGGCTCTTTTTGGCTGAGAGCATACATGTATGTACATATGTGCGCATTTACTTGATTATATCTTTTCAGTTTATCTAATGGAGTGCACATGCTGCTGGTTGCTAGGAGATGAAGACAGGCTGCTAAAGAGTTCTGTCTCAGGGGTTGTAACATGGAATTCATGGGCAAGGCTCTCGTTGTGGAAGGAATCCTCTTCAACAGATGAGACAGGTTCGACACTATGGCCCAAGCCAGAGGATGTTGTACTGTAACAAACATTTTTGTATATTTCATACAATTTCTGCATATTGTTTACTGGAACGGACATACTGCAATACTCTGTATACACTATTCAAAAGGATAACCATGGCTTGCATAACATGCCTAAACCAGCTTAACACAAAGCATCTCCAAATCCTTCTATTTTGAGCAATTTACATCATATGAAATAAGCTGAGGTACTTAATACTATGAGCTAAAAGTAAAAACACACCTGTCACAGTCTGAGTCCCAGCAAGTTTTGATGTCTTCTTCTTGAAGCTGCTCCTCCACAGGGAAACGTGCATCACAGACACATCTCTGTATTGCCTGCGCAACGGTGTAGTGAGTCTGTCCCTGTGAACATGCGTCCATTTTTGCAATGCTCAGCTGTGACTGCAAGAACAGGTGCAGCCGACTGTCTGACAACAGTAATGGTGTCTGTAGAACTCTGTAAACACAGATTAAAAGCACAAACAGAGTATTATTTTAGTCTCCGATGGTCAACAATCTAGAGGCATTCAGTTTATTTGTTTGATTGTATATCTGATGCCATGCCAGCTTCTGTGGTTGTTTTCATGGCGAAATTCAGCTTAAAATATAATTGAGACATTTTAAAATTTCTACTTGAATTTCTATACTTAGCCTATATATTTGACAAACTCGGCAAAAAAAAGAAACATCCTCCACTTTCAACTGCTTTTATTTTCAGCAAACTTAACATGTGTAAATATCTGTATGGACATAAAGATTCAACAACTAAGGGGCCGTTTACACAATGTTTTCAACTAAAAACCAAAAACTTTGCATTTTGGCTGTTCGTTTACACGACAACAGCATTTTGGGGCCTGAAAACGCAAACTTTTGAAAACGGTTTTCAAAGAGGAAGTTTAAAACGTTGCCGTTATCATCTCCGTGTAAACATACAAAAATGCAAATTTGTGAAAACGATGACGTCATGCACACACGTATTACGTGTTATATAAAGAATGATGGAATGATAGGCATCAATTTGAGATGTATAATTATCAATATGAATACTGGTGTCTGTGCAAATAACAATCAACAATTTATTCATTTGGAGTGTTTTGTTTGGAGTGTGAACATTGTACAGTAGGCAGAACCTGCAGTTTGAAAATCTTGAAATTAATGTATGGATTCAGATGGGAAAAATGTATTTGTATTTTAAATGTCATTTATTTACTTAATTTTATTTGATGTACCTTTACCCTGCAATTCATTCACCCACCGCTTATGTATATAGTCTATTGACAGAGATGTGATGCCATGTACAGTATTCAATGATATGCTTAGAATATGAAAACATGAGGCAGTGAAAATGCATGTTAGATCCAGTGTACATAAGACCTCTCTCTCCGTCAGAAGATATCCATGTATCAGAGTTCTGTCTGATATCCAAAACCAGTCAACATCAACAGCTTGTTATGTTAACTTACTCTCCTACCAGCCCAAGAGTGAGCAGGGGGAATACAGAAGAAGGCAGGAGACGAAGTGATGGTAAAAATGAGCAGAGTTTACCGAATAATCTTGAGAGTTCAGTCTATAGGCATGTGCGCGAGACATTCAAAACTACAATGGCGGACTACAGGACTGTGTTTGTGCTGCTCAAGATTTTGAGTTTGACGCTTCTCCAGCAAAGTAATTGTAGTAATAAAGCAACCTCATCGTCCGTCCAGACAAAATTGCTTGATGCTTTCGTCATCTTCATTGTTTGTATTCACCGCTCTGTGGAAGAATGCTTATGTGCGGGTGGTGGCGTAGTGGACTAAAGCATTGAACTGTTAAGCAAAAGGTTGTTGGTTCAATTCCCACAGCCACCACCATTGTGTCCTTGAGCAAGACACTTAACTCCAGGTTGCTCCAGGGGGACTGTCCCTGTAATAAGGGCACTGTAAGTCGCTTTGGATAAAAACGACTGCCAAATGCATAAATGTAATGTGCGCAGGCACGTAGTGTTTCTTTAAAATGTGACAGCCAACTACTGGCCTGGCATGCATAATACAGCGTTTTTAGTCGTTTTCGTGGATCCGTGTGAACGGGGATCATTTTGACAATGTTGTCGCCTGTACGCAAAACTTTTGAAAAACGCAAAGGAAAAACGTTTCCGTTTTTAGTGCATCGTTGTCGTGTAAACGTACCCTAAGATATAAACAGAACAAGTTTCACAGACATGTGACTAAAAGAAAATGGAATAATGTGTCTCTGAACAAAGGGAGGGGGGCGTCAAAAAAGTAACAGTCAGTATCTGGTGTGGCCACCAGCTGCATTAAGTACTGCAGTGCATCTCCTCCTCATGGACTGCACCAGATTTGCCAGTTTTTGCTGTGAGATGTTACCCCACTCATCCACCAAGGCACTTGCAAGTTCCTGGACATTTCTGGGGGGAATGGCCCTAGCCCTCACCCTCCGATCCAACAGGTCCCAGCCATGCTCAATGGGATTGAGATCCGGTCTCTTCGCTGGCCATGGCAGAACACTGACATTCCTGTCTTGCAGGAAATCATGCACAGAACGAGCAGTATGGCTGGTGGCATTGTCATGCTGGAGGGTCAGGTCAGGATGAGCCTGCAGGAAGGGTAGCACATGAGGGAGGAGGAAGTCTTCCCTGTAACGCACAGCATTGAGTTTGCCTGCAATGACAACAAGCTCAGTCCGATGATGCTGTGACACACCGCCATAGACCATGACGGACCCTCCACCACCAAATCGATCCCGCTCCAGAATACAGGCCTCAGTGTAACACTCATTCCTTCAACGATAAACGCGAGTCCGACCATCACCCCTGTTGAGACAAAACCGCAACTTGTCAGTGAAGAGCACTTTTTGCCAGTTCTGTCTGGTCCAGCGAAGGTGGGTTTGTGCCCATAGGCAACGGTGTTGCTGGGATGTCTAGTAAGGAACTGCTTTACAACTGGCCTACAAGACCTCAGTCCAGCCTCTCTCAGCCTATTGCGGACAGTCTGAGTACTGATGGAGGGATTGTGCATTCCTGATGTAACCTGTCCCGCAGGTGTGATATTCGGATGTACCGATCCTGTGCAGGTGTTGTTACACGTTGTCTGCCACTGCGAGGACGATCAGCTGTCCTACCTGTCACCCTGTAGCACTGTCTTAGGCGTCTCACAGTACGGACATTGCAATTTATTGCCCTGGCCACATCTGCAGTCCTCTTGCCTCCATGCAGCATGCCTAAGGCACGTTCACGCAGATGAGCAGGGACCCTGGGCATCTTTCTTTTGGTGTTTTTCCAGAGTCAGTAGAAAGATCTCTTTAGTGTCCTAAGTTTTTATAACTGTGACCTTAATTGCCTATCGTCTGTAAGCTGTTAGTGTCTTAATGACCGTTCCACAGGTGCATGTTCATTTATTGTTTATGGTTCATTGAACAAGCATGGAAAACATTGTTTAAACCCTTTACAATAAAGATCTGTAAAGTTATTTGGATTTTTACAAAATTCTCTTTAAAATACAGTGTCCTGAAAAAGGGACATTTCTTTTTTTGCTGAGCTTATATCATAAGTTTGTGAAAACAAGCACTGCTTTTGTTTAGATAATTTATTATTCTTTAATAAATTTGCAAAGTTATCAAAAATATGTTTTTTTGCTTTGTCATTATGGGGTAAATTAAGCATTTTAGCATAGGCTGCAACATAACAAAATGTGAAAAAATGAAGGGGTCTGAATACTTTATGAATGCACTGTATGACTTGCAAGGGGAGTTCTACACTTAAAGGTGCAATATGTAAAATTTTTCATGTAATATTCGCCTTTTTTTTGCCAAATGTGTGAACGGTTTGTAAAATATCTTAGAAAATGAGCCCTTCCCGGACTTCCTAGGTTGCCTATTAAAGCCTGTAGACCAATTATCATGCGAAGGGAGCGGGTCGCCTTGCCTCAGTGCTTCTCTTCCGCTATTCAACAGCGTCAACAAACTGCAACACTACGTAACGTTATCTTAGAGATGGAATCCAGCAAACGTCCAGCTCCCAGCACAACACCGACTCCTACACAAACTCTGAGTAAGCCAAAAAAAACAAAACATTTTTTTTACTGAATCCCGTCTGGCTAAGCGGGAATGTGATCGTGGTCGAGCAAAAACTAGAGTGAACACCGGCAGGACATCCTGGAGGGACCTTCGATTCCTGGAGGGAGCTTCGTTTGGTTTTGGGGATCAAAACCGACCCTGAATTGGCATTCTTCTTATTGGACAGGTAAGCTTACATAACTGCAAAGCATGTGAAATATAGTGCCATAAGGATTGATCTGTGTCATTTTAGCTAACTTGATCTTGCCTGCTAACGCTGACGAATTGCAAGCAACCCTGCTTCGTAACTTTCAAATAATTTTAACGATCTTCTCTTTACACTAAAAGTCAGGTATGCTAATTCACAGTAACGGACATAATGTTAATCTGTAATTATTCAGCAAGATAAACTACAATAACATATGAAATGAATGCTAGACAGTGTTCAAGATAATGCAAAAAGACCCATTCATTAGTGTAACGTAACTTGGTTATACAGAAAATATATACAATCTATTATTATAAAACAATAGCACATCAATATATCAAAATGACAGTTGTTATGGAATCACATCAATACTGAATTGTGTCAACATATTTATAATGTACAGTCTATTTTATAAACAGCTACTGTCATCAACCAAATTTAGCAAACAGCTATTGATAAAGCTGGCTAGCTAGCTAACACCGACATTGACTGCATTTATACGATAGCCTATGTATCATGCAAAGAAAAGTGATTACTTCAAACTACAGTCTCACATAATCAGACCTATATCCACACTTTATTTTATCCCTGTTCCAGCACTGGAGAGTCAAATATACAGTCTCAAAGTTTGTAGTAAAACAATCATAACTGTGTAATTTAAATTATGCCAACTCTTCTGTGATCATGATGCCGGTGAATCACGTTCAGTCTCTTTGTTTTGGTCGATGCTTGCTCGTGTCCCTATAGTGCGTGTGCGTGCGATCACGAGCAACAGGCTGCAGTTCACTTAATGGCCACAGGTGTCATTAATAACAAGGGTTTCTGAATCTTACATACTGCACCTTTAAAGGTGCACTCAAACATTAAAAAAAAAAAGTTTAACTCCTAAATACATTAATTGTAATTTTGCAATATTTGTAGGAAATCTTGGCCACTCACATTAAAATGAAGACTCCAGTCAAATCAGTAACCTTATAAAAGCTGATTTATTCTACATGGAGAGGGTCCACATGGGGCTGCCATGTTATAATCACATGACCAGCCGAATACTACTTGCTTAATCTCAGTAACCTTCCTGTTATTTATCACTTTCACTCATTGATTAAAGTAATCATGGCTGACTGTGAATACTAAATTTTTACAATGGCATCTGAAATAATGCTGCATCAAAGCCGCTAGGCGTTAGTGTAAGTCCAAGATGACAAAGACAAAAGTTACTGAGTGCACCTTTAAAATGTTTACTTTTTAGTCTCCATCTGGAGTAAGAGGGATGTGTCAGAGCAGCCACTAGGTGGTGAAACTACTGCATTTCCTTAATGCCTAATCTGACAGTCAAAATGAACACCCAAATGAACTGATTAAATTATTCATCATCCATTAATATTAAAATACTGAAAAACATGAGACATCAAATCTATGACAATTAGAAAGTGGAAAAAAATTATATTTTAATCAAGATAATCAGAAATTGAAAGAACCAGAGCACGACTGTCACAAAGTGACTAAGGAAACTTACGCCTCAAGAAACTGTTGTAGCCCCCGCATCCGCTGAGCAACCTGGAAATCATTATTGAGATTGAAGAAAGGATTCCAAGGAGGGAGTTTAGGCAGCTCTCTACAGACGCAACAAACATCACATTTCAAAGACAAGGACTGATGATTCTTAGCTCCATAAGGCTCAAGTTATACATGCGATGACATAAAAATCACCCTAACAAAGTCATTCTATGCTTTTTTTTATTGAAAATATATTGTAACGTTGTATTGCTGTGTTTGCCCAGAATGTGATATCCCTGAATTTACTTACATAAGCAGAGCGTTGTTCTGTAGTTTCTGCCGCAACCAAACAAACTCACTATACCTCCTCCTAACACAAGAAGTCTTCTTTCTGAAACACATGCTATTGGTCTACAAACAAAAAGAATACAATAAATCTAATAGTCTCTTGGTCTAATTTTAATTTTAAACAGTGCAAACTCAAACTATAATTTCAACTAGATTACTATAATTTCATCATTAATATGCTAAATATGGACCATGGAATGAAGATCAAAGCCTAAATAAAACTTGACACCTGATCCTACAACAGTAATTCTAGTCTTGGAGCCTAATTAAAGAAATGGTTTCCTTCTAGCCATTCAAGTGAATGTCGTGTTATAAAACTAAAAGTCATCGAGCCTTGTTAATGAAACAAGCTAAACTAATTTCTGTGCAAATCAGTCATAAATCCCATTTTATGTCCATCCAGATTGAATGCAACCATTTACGCAAGAAGGGTTTTTATGAATAATTCACACACAAATTCAATCTGCTTGAGTTTCATGAATAAGGCCCATTTTGTGCAGGCAGACAATTCTCGCTGGTTAACATGTGATGACGGGAAAATATCTACAGGTAGAAGCCAAACATCCATCACAAAAATATAGTTATCTAAGCAGCAACATTCCTTAGTAAAGGTGCATGTAAATATACAGGTTTGCACTCACGTGAAGACAGATTTCATAGTCAATGTAAGTGTGCCAGAAATCCTCCTTGCGCAGCTGAGGATCCCGTACCCATAAACTTATAAACTCCTGCAGCAACAATAACGAAGGAAAAGGACATTGTAAATTTACATTTGCATTTACATTTACGCATTTGGCAGACGCTTTAATCCAAAGGGACTTACAGTGCCCTTATTACAGGGACAATCCCCCTGGAGCAACCTGGAGTTAAGTGCCTTGCTCAAGGACACAATGGTGGTGGCTGTGGGGACTGAACCAACAACCTTCCACTTACCAGTTCAGTGCTTTAGTCCACTACACCATCACCACTCCATGTGATCATAAATGTGTTTATGATCAGTGAAATGGAGTCAAGGAAGTGACTCAGCAAAAAAGTGTTGCACTTTTTTTCCACACAGTTTCACCCATTTTCTAAGACTTGCACTGATTCGGACTCTGCCCTTTAATTCTAATGACACTAACTGGAGATCTGGATGGTGTTTAGAACCGGTTTGTTAAATTCAAGGAATTTCAAAAATCAACAGACATTGTGGTATTACAGCCAAAACACAAACTGTCCCCAATTAAAGTCAAACAAAACACTTTCCTAAAAACACACAAAGCAACAGATCCATGCAATTTGAATTTCACCAGATCTGACTTTTAAGGAATATAAAGACAACCATACATTTCAAATTAAGATAATCACCCATCAATAACTGATAATTGATTTCAAATAAACATGAACAAAAAACAATAATAAATCATTCTTTTAAATGCAGGATAAGCTTTAACGTAAGGTTTACTTTATTAAAGCTTTTGAAAAGTCAAAGTCTCAGTTAATGGGGAATTTCTGTATTGCAGCTACTTTCAGGAGGTAGACAAACAAAACTAACAGCATTAATGTCAACTGCTGCAGGGGCATTTGTGTGTTACCAGTTTCCTATTTAAAAATTCCAGACAAAAGTCATGATGCAATGGCAGTTACAATTACAAATTTTGTTGTAAAACAAGAGGTTTTTCCTTTCTTTTTCCTGTAACAATGATGAAGTGATCATTTATTTTAAAGATCTAAAAAATGTTGGGTTAATTTGCTTGTTCAAAGTAGCAAATATCCACATAATGCCAGTGTCAAGCCTCCAGGTATTATCACACTCAGACATCCTCACACCGCAGCTGAATGTGACCCAAATCTGATTTATTCACTCACATGTGAAACAGATCTGTTAATTCGATGACCATGTGAACAGCCAAAAGTGCTTTAAATCTGACATTTTCAAATCCGAAATAAATTGGATACGCATCTGATTTTTTCCAATGTGTCCCCAGAGTGAACAGCCAGGTCAGATTTAATGTGATTTTTACATCAGTCCAACTCAACATTCGTCATTTGTGCACTTGACTTTCGGCATATATAGGCGTGTTATGGTTTAAATGTCACATGAACAACCTTACAAAAAAATTCAATTTGAGCAGAAAATCAGATTTGGGTCCCATCCGCATTGTGAACGTAGCCTTCGAGGCATTTATGATCAGGAGAATAGGTTCTGAAGTATCTATAATCTGTATTGTGTTTAAAAGCATAAACCCATTGACATACAGACAAAATGTAAAGAAATGAACAAAACACTGACCTTATTCACAAAGCTTGCGTTTTCCATTTCCAAGACTTGACTGAAAAAGAGAAAGATCCTTTGTCTAGGAAGAGATAAAAGGCCTTTAAATGAGAAATGGTCAAATAGCAACAGGTTTTGAAGGGTTATGACTGTAAAAGACAACTGACTCTTTTACTGTTTTGACTTTTAACAAGACAATAAAAACTACTTTGATCTACTGCAAATCAATGAGTTACCAATACTTCACTGCAGAAATCAGTGGTTAAATGGCAATGAAGACTTCTCATTACAACTAGCGAGCAAGGAAGTTCCAGTGTGGAACGGGCAATGTTGAGATATGAAAGGGATAGTTCACCCAAAAATGAAAATTCTCTCAATTTACTCACCCTCATGCAATCCCAGATGTGTATAACTTTCTTCAGCAGAACACAAACAACAATTTTTAGGAGAATATTTTAGCTCTGTAGGTCCATACAAGTGAATGGTGATCAGACCTTTGTAGCCAAAAAATTTTTTTTTTTAAAAATCACAAAGGAAACAGAGAAGTAATCCACAAGACTCCAGTGGTTAAATCAATATCTTCAGAAGCAATATAATAGGTGTGGGTGAGAAACAGATAGAAAATTAGGTCCTTTTTTTACACTTAATCTACACTTTCACATCTGAAAGTCACATGTGGTACCTGTTTAGTTTCACTTCAAATCTGAAAGTTAAAGTGGAGATTTAGATAAAAAAAGGACTTCAATATTGTTCTGTTTCTCACCCACACCTATTATATCAGTTTTGAAGATATGGATTTAAACACTGGAGTTCACGCGAGAATTCAGAAGTTCCGCTCTGTTTACCACAGAGGAAGGTACTTCACGCAAGAGTTAGGTCAATTCAAACAGCTACAGAGAGCTGTTTTTTAGATGTTTTTTAATTAACGATTTGTTTTTCACACAAATGTATCAATTAACTTCAGAAGACATTACTTAATCGACTAGAGTCATGTGGATTACTTTGATGCTGCCTAAATATGATTTTTGGACAGTCAAAGATTGGTGTCCATTCACATCCATTGGATGAAGCTAAAAACTTGGGATACTTAATCTTAAATCCTGTTCTGATTAAGACAGAAGGTCATATCCATCTTGGATGACCTGAGGGTTAGTAAATTATCGGCAAATTTTCATTTTAGGGTGAACTATTCCTTTAAGAAGGATTTCGAGGGATCTGTAGAATCTTTAATTCTCCTTACAGTCAAAAAAATTACAAAATCAAGAAACAGTTTTATAGATTGTGAAACATTCTTAAGATTTTCTGACATGACAACTGTGACACTTTATCTGTCATATATTAACCGTATTTGCTAATATTATGAACAGCGGCTTTGTTGTTGTTGTTTTGTTTTTACAAAAGGTGCCGACTTTGAAATATAAATGCAACCGAACATAAAACATAACCGGGGGAAAAAATGAAATTATGTTTTAAAATTTGCAACCAAATGTTTCAACCATCATCCAAACAATCAAAGGATTATACAACCTGGAGCACATGTTTTGTTTTTTTAAAACAAGTCACATGGGGTAAAAAAAATAATAATAATTGCATTGTGGAAACTAATAATGCAGCAGTGATTTTTATGTTAGAAAAGCTCCCTGAATGGCTACAATGTCCATTAAGACGCTTGGGCAGCAGCACTTCCTATCAACAATGCAAAAGTTTTTCTAACACAACGTGGTTTACGTTCGTTATAGCCTATTCAGGATACATTAGTTTGCTGTTCTCACCTTCTCTGTTTTTCGTCTCGGTTTCGTGTAGTGATTCTGTCCGGTTCAGCCACCACAGGTGCTGCTGGAACTAATGTGATTGAGTGCTGCACGTTTGCGCTCACTTATATGAAGTTTGCCAGACGGGAAATGAAAGATTTTTCAGACTCGCGCATGCGCGGCTCTCTCAACCGCGAGAACTTTCCGAAATTGCCATAAACCAACAACTCATTCAAAACTAACAGGTCTCAGTACCTCGTGTAACGCGTGTATTTTCCATTATTGGTGCTTTTTCTTTACGTGTAATATTAGCAAAGGCTGCAACTATATTATTTAAACAAATAACACATGATTTTGATAAATATATCCAATAAGTTCTGCCTCCAGCTGTCACTCAGCAAAGTTGCAATATGGTTATTTTGTCGATAGAGCTACAAGCTTATGGTAAAAACACTACGTGCATGATTGTATACAATTCACCTTCAGGATTGGAAGATCTTGTAAAAATGTCATGATGCTTTACAAGGAGCCTTTTAATGAAGGATGGGGCAGTGCCACCTACAGTATGTGAGACCCTATAGCAAACCTGCAACCCGAAAATATTCTCATGCAAAAAGTGCATGCAAAGTGGTTAGCCAGTTATAGCAGAGGTTATTGGTGGAAGCCTTGACTAACAGTATCAATATATTGTGTGGCAGTAATGTCCTGTAGAAACTATTTAGCATTGTAAATCCTGAAGTGGTTCAAGACAGATGTCAAGTGACATGACAGCCATCACAAGGTGTGGTCACTGGCAGGCACGCCAATACTATCTCAACATTTATCTGTCTTTTTCTGTGGTATTATGTGGAGGGTGGAGCTATTGACTTCCACAAGACCCATCATTTCTGTCTGTCATCTGTGACAGAGATATTGAGCTCCTTTCCGGTTTTTATTTTCCGCACACTACAGATAGAAATGTTCTGCGTCCAAAGATGGCCAGAATACTTAGGTGCAATGTCATATGCAAGAGTAAGTCACATACTTAACTTTAGCTTGATCTGACAATTCCTCATTTACACAGAAAATTGGTAGCGGGTAGATAAATAGGACCTAAACCAAGCTAATACCTGTCCACAAATGCCAACATAATTTTAAGTGATAACAGTTATTCAAACATATCACAACTGATAGTGAATGACTGACAATGAGCCAAAATACTAGAGAGGACCACGACACCTTCCCTGGAGGGATGGAGTCCATCTCTCTTTAGCAGGTCATGTCTACCCTAAAAACTCATCCAAATGTCTAGAAATCCAATGCTATTCTACAGACACCACTCAGACATCCTGCCATTCAGTAATGCTAATCTACTATAAATCTCATCACCACAATGAGCAGGGAGGAGGCCAGAGCATATTACAGTGTCTGTCATTGTTTTTGCAAGTTCCCACACCTCTTTAAAGTTATATTTAGTGATCTTTGGTGAAGCTGGACATTGTTAGTGCTGACGTGAATAATAATCTCAGAAAATCTACATTTAGGATTAGCCAGCACTTGTAAATTTGATCTGATGTCAGGCGCTCTTGCCCCGGCAAATATTTAATAATGGTGGCTGGAGTCTCTATTTCCATGTTCCTTGCAATAGAATCTCCCATAACCAGAGCGTTTTCAATAGGAATTTCAGTGGGTGCGTCAGTAGGAAGAACCTGTTGGAAACTTTAACAGGAACAGGAGAGTGGTGTCGCTTTGCTGTGTTTCGAGGAAGAAAGTTATTGCATAGTTTAGATATTTACAAGTACACAAATATTTGTTTCATATTTGCATGCAGTATATATTTTTAGTATGCAAGCGATCCTTATATGACATCTGACATATAGCCAGAGGATACAATCTTGGGAACTATTATACAAAATTATGTTTGTAGGTTATGTAGACTGTAGAATGTAGATTAAGAGACATTGATTCAGTGTACTATAACAGTTTATTTTGTTACTGTAAAAAAATGAATATTATTATAAACAACAGCTCGCCATAAACAGTATGTACAGTATAGTGCAGTGTCAGGAATGTTGTGTTTGTGAATAAGAATTTTTGGTTTTGTTTATTTTGGATAATTAGATACAGTATTTATGCATTTATTGCATGTAGATTCAGCATATATAGCTTTACCTTCCATTGTGTTGATCCTTGTCTTGGTCCTCCATAAAGTGTTGATGTGCTTGGATGGTTATCAGGGGTTGGCTACTTGCAAAGTTCCTCTCCTTTGGTAAGAGTTGAGTGCTCTCCTTCTCTCAAGTATTTGCTGGTTCACTACTTGACATAGTTTATCACATGAAACTTTCAGCTATTCAGGCTCATTTGTCTCTCTGGGTATGAAAACATACCTAAACAAAAATAAATGAATATTTATTTTGTTCACACCAACATTTATAATTGGATTGATGATTGAATTTCTGATGGATACTGTAAATAAAAAAGTCTTAAAATGTCTAACAAGTTGTATTTTTGGTATTTTGATACTATCTATTTTATGCCCAATTGATGTGTTTTCTTTACCCTTTTTTTTGGAAATCCAGTTTGCATCGGCACATGTCCTACCCAAACATACATTCACATTCACCCAGAAAACCCATTATAAATCACGTTCACTGGCATATATTATATACTGAAAGAGGAAGGAATACATGGGCAACCCCAACAAGAGGAGTGTGAGTTAAAATGTACACAATAGTTTTGTAACAGAATTCAAGGAGATGACTATGACTTTGTTGAATTTTTTTTTTTTTTTCATTCCATAATCTGTTTTCTTAATTTCTAAAGTAAATGTAAGCATTTTAGACTCCATGAGTGTTAAAAATGGTTTGTCAAAAAACTGATGTTTGTTAATTGTGTAATCTTAACTCTGGACCACCGCAATATATCTGATCAGATTTATTTTTACTGATAATGTACTCAAAGGTCCAGTAGGGTGGGAAGCTGGACTTTAACATATCAATACTATAACAAAAATGTCAATACAGTCCAGCACAACAAGACTTCACCTCTCCCATAACACAAAAAAAGTTTACCTAATCCAGATATCAAAAAGGACATGTGACCATAAGGATGTACAGAAATTGGATCATACCCTCTGTTACAGACAATATGAGATACTGAGGACTGGGTCTTTGGAACAAAATTATTAAAGGAATAGTTCACCCAAAACTGAAAATTCTAAACAGGTACCACATGTGACTTTCAGATGTAAAAATGAAAGTTAAAGTGGAGGTTTAGAGTAATAAATTATTTCAATATTGTTTTGCACCCACACTTCCTATTGCTTCTGAAGATATGGATTTAAAAAAAGTTGTATGGATTACTTTTATTTATTTATATTTCCTTTATGTGATTTTTGGAGCTACAAATGTCTGACTGCCATTCACTTGCATTGTATGGAACCACAGAGCTGAGCTATTTTTCCAAAAATCTCTGTTTGTGTTCTGCTGAATGAAATCACACATCTGAGATGGCATGAGTGTGAATAACTTTTGAGAGAATTTTCATTTTTGGATGAACTATCCCTTTAAGGAAGAAATGTTTAAGCACATATTTATGTGTACAGGATGTAAAACACATACCAAAGGTCACAGTGGGGGGAAAAGCAGGTGGAAGCTGGGGGAAGCCTGGCTAGCTGTTATGTAACATAGGGTGTATCCTTTATGTTAGTGTGTATGCAGCCAGCGCATATACACATCCAACCAGTGTCAATGGTGTCAATGCAGATTTTTATTATGACTGTAAACAGTACATTCACGTGGTGGTTTGTAATTACGGAGACTTGCTTATTTCAGGATGACATTACAAAAGTAGGTGACTGAAAGCACAAAAACAAAAACGCCAACTCAAAGTTCATCTCTACACTGCTAATCTTCGCCATGAGACTTCTTACTGATACCAGCTAAGCAAATGGTAGTAAATTTATTTTCTATGGCCATAATCCTTTATCCTTATGTCTTGGAGGGAGGGAAGCTCACCTCCGATGATGTGTCTGGCTTTGCGGTTGTGGGCGGTGTTATTGCCGTACCAGGCAGTGATGCAGCCAGTCAGGATGCTCTCTACAGTGCTGGTGTAGAACCGTGTGAGGATGTGGCGGTTCATTCCAAACTTCCTCAGCCGTCTCAGGAAGAAGAGGTGCTGATGAGCCTTCTTCACAACGGTCTCAGTGTGGACAGACCATGTGAATTCCTCAGTGATGTGGACACAGAGGTAATTGAAGCTGCTGACTCTCTCCACCGGTGCTCCATTGATGATGATGGGACTGTGTTCTCTGTCTTTTCTCCTGAAGTCCACCACAAGCTCCTTTGTCTTGCTGACGTTGAAGGAGAGGTTGTGCTCCTGACACCAGCGTGTCAGAGTGTGCATCTCCTCTCTGTAGGCCGTTTCATCATTGTCAGTAATCAGACCTACCACTGTCATATCATCAGCAAACTTAATGATGGCACTGGAGCTATGTGTTGCCACACAGTCATGTGTGTACAGGGAATACAGGAGTGGGCTGAGAACACAGCCCTGCGGGGCTCCAGTGTTGAGGGTCAGTGATGAGGAGATGTTGCTGCCCATTCTAACCACCTGGCGTCTGCTTAACAGGAAGTCCAGGATCCAGCTGCACAGCGAGCTGTTTCAGCCCAGAGCCCGGAGTTTCACATAAAGCTTGGAGGGCACTATGGTGTTGAATGCTGAGCTGTAGTCTACAAACAGCATTCTCATATAAGTGTTCCTTTTTTCCAGGTGGGAGAGAGCAGTGTGTATTGTAGATGCAATGGCATCATCAGTGGAACGGTTGTTGCGGTAAGCAAACTGCAATGGGTCCAGAGATGGAGGCAGCACAGAGCAGATGTAATCTCTGATTAGTCTCAAAGCATTTGCTGATGATGGGGGTCAGAGCAACAGGAGGCCAGTCATTTAGGCAAGTGATTTGGATTGCTTTGGTACAGGCACAATGGTGGACGTTTTAAAGCATGTGGGGACAACAGACAAGGAGAGGGAAAAGTTGAAAATGTCCGTAAAGACACCAGCCAGTTGGTTCGCGCACGCTCTGATGACGCGGCCCGGAATGCCGTCTGGACCCGCGGCTTTACGGATATTCACCCCTCGGAAGGATCGGGTTACATCCGCTACAGAGACGGTGAGTTAACTAACCTCTGTAGCTTCGGCCGCGAGAGCTCTCTCCGCGAGGCCTGTGTTATTTCCCTCGAAACGAGCATAAAAAGTATTTTGCTCATCCGGGAGAGAGGCATTGGTGTTCATGGCGGAGTTTTTATTCCCTTTAAAGTCCCTGATGATATTAATTCCCTGCCACATGCTTCTGAGACAGCCTCTGAAGAAGCCACTTTGCTTCCATTGGTACCAACATTAAGTATTACTGTACACATGTAAGAGGCATATGTGTGCATCCCACCTCTGATAAAGTGTACCGAATACCCAATGAACTCTGACCCCCTGATGGAGAAGGAAGCAGAGAGGTCAGGGATTGTAATGACATTTTTAGTCACATTGATCTCCCCTCCGTTTGTCTGTTAGATAATTTCAGAGTTGTGTAATTGAGGATGAAAAGGATGAGACACACAGATTCTGTTTTGCTTTGCTCCAACACACAAACACAAAAGAAGGCTGATGAATAATTCTAACTATGGGAAATTATGACTATTATTTGACTTACATTTTGCAATTAAAGCTTTATAAGTCATTTGTGGACATAATTAGAAAATGTAGGTGATTCTTTTCTAGTTCCTATATTTCCAAATGTCTTTGGATGAGAACCAATCATTTTGCACTTTAAACCGAGTATGGCATGGCCTACTTAAATGGTAAAATAAATTAAACATTTCACTGCAAATGTCACTCGCAACATGACACCAGTTGTAAAACAATGCAGTTCTGTTGGACCCTATCCTACTGAAAGTGGCACACAGCAAAAGGAAACAAAATGCACAAATGAAACAACTCTCCATTTCCATAAAGACACCAAACTGAGAAAGTAGAAAATCCAACGCAGAAGAGAGACTACCAGAAAACAATCACTTTGGAGGCAAATTAATTGTGAAAGAATGGGAAAATACAGTGTTCCTCTTTTTAATCTATTAGTAAGGAACTGCATTTAAAACCACAATGGCACACAAAACAGTACCCATGGGTATTTGTAGGTCAGAATTACTAATATAAATGATTCAGCTCCAGAAGACACATGACTGGGTTGCAGAATCTGGTCATTTTGTGGTCTTCAGGAGGCTATTTATACCTATGACATAAGGTCAATAAAGTAAAAAGCAGGATGGCTTTGTGAACGGTTTCCTATGACTTCATTGTCCATCATTATTTCCCATCTGATTGACACTGAGATCAGAGAGACATGTTAAAACCTGTTGTACTTTTACAAAAACTGAATTGCGTTTTAGCCCAGTAACATAGCTCAAATGCTTGTTTAATAACAACTAAAATTTATAAAAAAAAAAAAAAAAAAAAAATCACACTATTAAACCAGTTTTTGGTGCAGTCAAAATCAGCATGTCTCATCAAGCATAAAATATGAAACCATAATACGGTCTGACAAAATAGTTTTATACTGGAAATACTGGTTGCTTTGGATTTTCTGTTTAGGACACAGCATGCAAACAGATTAAAAGCACGCATATAAATGTTTATTGAACTAAAAAGAAGAGACATATTTACACAAACATTTACAGCAACAGACACTATTCCAATATTCATGTAAACAATGTCAATTAAAAAAAAATACTAAGATTGAGGGTATTGACCACCAAAAAAAAACTATGAACACATGAGTGGAAAGGAAGTTTTGGATCTCTCTGGATGACTACAACAGGGTGGAGAAAAAAAAACAACAACCCAGTCTGTTAATGACGAACAGAACTGTGGTAACATTTAATCCAAAAAAACATTTAAGCATCCTACATTTTTACTTAAAAAGAAAGATATCCATCATCCCATTACACATCCTTTCATCAGTCTACAGTCATGCACATAGCTTCCAGCCCAATCGCAACACTAAAAAAATATCCCCCACCGTCAGGTCACCCACACTTTAGCTAACAAGAGAGGAGTGTACGCTGTACAGGTGGAAGACACTGAAGCACGGTTCAAGAAGTGGGGTGCTACTGCTGCTCATCCTCAGGACAAGAATGCCAAGTCAGTCTTTCCTCATAGAAGGCGATGACAATCTGTGGGCAGCGAGTGTTGGCCTCGCGTGCAGGCACCAGATCTGCCTCATCCGAGTCCTTCCTACAGAACAAAAGACATCTCTTTTAAAAAAAAAAAAAAAACACACCCAGTAACCAGAGTAGACAAGATTCAATGTAGTCCATTAAAGTGATTAAATCTAGTGTCTTTGAAGGAGGTTTTGCATGTGGAGCAGTTTTATCAACTCACTAAAGTGACTGAGATGTGTGTGTACATACTGCCCCCTTCAGGCTTTTTAAATCATTCAAAGTAAGATGCTAAAGGCTGTACTGTGGGGATAGTTCTTTTTTCCCCCACAGGAAATGACATAGCTTTCTTACCACTTCATGAGAAACATGAGTTCACCACTGCTATCAGTTGCCCCAATGATACGCTCTGGTTCAAGGTTTCTTGCAAACCCTCTGGGCTTGTCAGACTGCAGACATGTAGATGAAATTTTTTAATCAAAATACAGGATGGCTAAAATCAATGTTAAAATACATCACATCAGCTAGATATAAGCAAGTGCCTTCAAATGAAAGCCTAATCAACGGATGAACACTCACACACACAGCCTTACCATTTCTTTCTTTCGCTTGGCTTTGCTCTCCTCGGTTTCTGGTTCATCTGTGGATGGTTTTCTTTTATTAGAGTCGGTTTTCTCCACCACTCCTTTCTGAGATTCCAGAAAGGCAGCAATCAGTTCAGGGCAGCCCAAATTCTCCTCAGGCTCCCATGTGTTATCAGCACTGAAGAAAATATGATATAATTGTTGTGTATGCCAGACCTCAACTAGCAACAGTCAAACTCATAATATAGTTGAAGAGGATTTCCTCTCGTTTATTACAGCTGTAGGAAAATAAAAGAAAGAATTAGGTCATCAGTACTCACTCTGTGAAGCCTTTCCACTTTAGGAAAAACTCTACTTTCCCATTGACCACTCGCTGGTCCATCACTTTCTCCACCACAAACTCCTCGACCTCCTGAACGTCCTTCTTTGATTTGGTTGCCTGTTTCTTACCCATGTTGACCTACAATATACAAAAGGCTGCAGGATCAAATCTGGAACCTGGATGGTACACTTAACACACGTTAATAGCCGTTTCTCCTTATAACTCACAGAATGATGAATATGATTTGAGCATACTCCCATTCAAATCGAGTTATTTAAAAGAAAAAAGTAGCTATATCGACGCATTGCGTAGCAAGGCTAAACCTGCTAGCCTAAATTAGATTTTTTTCTGCATTTAATTGAAAAGTAAAACCATTTTAATAGCTGTAAATTATCTGAATCCCTAAAATGACCCCTGGATGCTTGTAGCAGGACTAACATCGAATTATATCAATCTGCAGTTTGTTTACAGTGTGTGCTAACATGCTATCGAGCTAGCAAGGCCTACATAAATGAACAGGCCGGGGCCCCCGAGTAGTTCAAACAACTTTTTGGGTATCAAGCTTTTTAAAACATTTAGTTTAGTCCTACCGTTCGGGTTAATGCCTCGCTGTTTAAAAAAAAACCTTTGTTTGAGCTATTGAAAACAAATGTGGTTTGTGTTTAAATGCCCAGAGTTAGCCTGCTAGCTAGTTGGCTAACACGCAATTCCATAAAATGATATAACGTTCTTAAACAACATCATACATAGCTCAATCTTAAGTCTGCGTAATATAAAACAACTTCAAAAAGTTGAAAAACAAATCAAGAAAAAAGCTTTTTGCACTGCAGCATTCTAACATCAAAATACAATGGAGGACGATGCAGCACGAGATACATGCGCGCGAAAACTCACCTCCACAATGAAAAAGGACTAAAACCTGAATTATAAGTCTTCTCGCTCGCCGACCTGCAAATAACTGCAGCGAAAATATAATTCAGTCGAACAGGGTGCAAACTTATTTTAAACTTTTCTCTCTACGCTCTTTGTAAATCAATGGAACTGAAGACGACTGACTCGACGAGGTACAACGCGAATCGAACGTGAGGACGTAAGAGCCACTCCTCTGCGCGTGCATGTATGTCCAATGAGACCTTCACGGGGCGGAGCAATACTTTTTCAAAAACACCTTCGTCCGCAGGTGTTATTTATTATGCAAAACTCAGACATCACTATATTTAGAAGTTTAATACATCTAGTTATATTTTGAAAGTCCATACATACTTGAAAATAACTGGATATTCTAAATCTATTCATTATTTTAGCCCAGTTTTACATCCGCAAAATGAGAACAACACACACACGCAAACACTAAACTAAAAAAAAAAAAAAAAAATCTCTTTTTTATGGTTATGCCCTGTTATTATTCACTGTCACTGTCATCACTGTCATTATTATGTACCAATATTATTTGATCATTGTTAACCACTATATTTAATGTATTATCTCTTTATATATATATATATATATATATATATATATATATATATATATATATATATATATATATATATATATATATATATATATCCTAATATATATTATTTTATTTGCTTATTTAAAAACTCAAATAAGTGTAGTTTGAACGAATATGAAGTGATAAAAAATAGAATCTTGTCCATGTTGGTTTCACAATATTTTGAAAAACATTTATAGTATTTTCTACAAAAAAAAAAAAAAAACAAAAAAAAAAACAAAACAAAAAAAATGAAAAGAAACAGGAAATAAAATAAAAATGAAAACAATATAAAACTGATTTAATTAATAAAAATGTCATGTAATGGTGGTGTAACCATTAAAGGTCTTATTTTTTCTGTACTAAATCATAAAATGTCCATAATATGACATTAGAGAATTAGGAAACATGCAAAGTTGAAATACTTCTCTGATAACAGTGCTACAGCCAGTATATTCTACTTTGAAGTTTCCATTCCGGGCCGGAATTTGTGTTTATGTTTTGGCCTGTGTGATCCCGCCCACTGCACACTCACCAATAGTATTTCGACACCGCTGGGTTGCCAGATTTGAACAAAAACGCTGCGTGCTGCAGCCATGGAAGCCAGCAAACGAAACTGGATCAGAGATAACAGATTCCACCCGACCTAAAAAGCCTCGACATCCATCTAAAAACCGCCATGATCAGAGGCATAGTAAAACAAGAATAAATATTGGAGATGCCTTTGAAAGATGGAGACAGCTTAAAGCACAGAAATCCTTTAAAACGGATGCTGAGTTGGCTAATTTGCGTGTCAACATTCTGGCAACCCGCATGAGCTTCGAGTCTGCGGCGGGGCAGACAACTCTCCAATATTTTGAATTTGGACTGCAGTACCCATTTCAAACGCTTGTTGTCAATCTTACATATAGCAGCTTTAAGAACTGGTCCTGTGGCCTGTACCATTAGATAGCACCTTTAAGTAAAAGGTTTTAAACAGGAGAATATACAGAACGAGAATATACAGAACTTAAAAATGAATTTAAAATGGTTTTCAAAGATTTTTTATTTTTTATTTTTTTTAAATAGCCTATGAATTTTTGTATATAGAACATCAAGAAGCTTTCTCAGAGTTACTTCATATTACCTGAACAAAATGTAACTTTCATAATATGTCAAAATATTGATATATAATGATATGACAAAATAATGATATTGTTTTTCACTTTACACACAGTCTTTTGCGTCTAAAGGGGTTTTCTCTGTTTTAATTGTTCATTTGTATGTCACATGACAACAAAATGGCTACCTGCATGTCGGTTACACCACATTAGTTTGATTTGGTTGGCAAAGGTTTTCAAATATGAATCATATTTTAAAACAAAATTGTTTCACTGTTTTATTTTTAAGAAACAATACTAAAATTATTCTGCATCACTCACGCCAGCATTTATTTTTTCAAGAATTTCTTCTTTAGATTTTTACTGTCTCTGGTCAGTTACACCACATGACATTTGACTTTAAGCCCCCCAAAAATAAAAAAAGATTTCAGAAATTAAAAACATGTTCATCATAGAAATGGTGTATTTAAGCTGTTTTGAGTGAACTGCACTTACAGTATAATGTTTTTTTTTTTTTTTATGATTTTTTTTTTTATGATTTTTTTTATAATTTAATAGATAATTGTGGACAAAATAATGAGTGTCATGTCAAAACATGTATTTCCAACGCAGCAAAATTCCAGATTTCCAGTTGTTGAACGTCTATGGGCACACATAATCATAATGCACTATAGTGGAAACCTCTCTCCTATGCCATACTTCAGTAGCATCACTTAGCCCTAAAAAGGTTTTTGCATCCTGGGGGATACAAATATTTAAAATGCAAACAATAAGTGAGTCAGTCAATTTTTTGTGAAAAATATCGAAAAGGGGGTCCCTGCAAACACTGAGGACATGCCAATCTGTATATAAAGCCTGCCATCAACTCACAATCTTTATCTAAAAGTAAAAAGGGAAGATTTTTGGAGAAGGCAGCTGACCTCTAGGCAAACGCTCCTATCTTTTCAATGTTATTTTCATGATTTCTACAAGCTATAGCAATATTAAAATAAATAAATAAACATGGGCTGAGTTCGGAATGGCACATATGGCAAAAGTAGTAAGAGTAGTGTGGGTAGTATGCCATTCCGAACTCAGCAATGGAAATTTATCATGTGGGTTCTAATGTGTTGGAAAATAGCAATTAATTCATTTTTAGAGGTACCTTTATGTGCTTGCCCTTTTTAGGTGCCTCGCATAGACCCAACACTTACAGTGCAGTATTTCTACATTACAGTATTTATTCATATACAAGTATGATATATGTATTATATTAATATACAGCATAAGTATTATGTACTTGTAGTATCTGTAGTATTTTAAAGATTCAAGTATTGCAAATTAGGTGCAAAATTAAGCAAAATTAGCTGCAAGAATAAAGGGCATCTTGTGAAGCACTTGCTTCTGTTTCACACATGACAATAAAAGACTGAGCACAAGCTGGTCATGAATAAATTATTTAATCAATTACAATAATGCCAATTGTGCATGTGCACAATTAATTTTTTACTCTGTGCTTGTGTATTGTGGGATTTAAATTTATGGCTTGAGTGTTTTGACTACATTCACCAAAATTTGTTCAGATACATTTAATGATTC
Organism: Myxocyprinus asiaticus; assembly: GCF_019703515.2. Taxonomy (NCBI): domain Eukaryota; kingdom Metazoa; phylum Chordata; class Actinopteri; order Cypriniformes; family Catostomidae; genus Myxocyprinus; species Myxocyprinus asiaticus. The sequence goes on along the minus strand of NC_059373.1, from coordinate 13,103,965 downwards.
GTTCAGTGACCATTTCTGGTGATGCTACCTGGTGATGTCTTGTGTGAAATGAGTTAGTCACTGAATCAGTGATCAAAATAAAATTTTCATCTTTAAAACTTTGTATGTCTACAGACCTTCAAAGAGACTTTTGAGGTTTTAAGCATTATAAGAACAAAGCAAATCTATAATTTCCCTAGTTTGTGAGCTGCTGAGCATGACTTTTATCAAAAGAAAGCAATAATAGTCTTATATTATTATGATAACATAAATGTTTCAATTACATCCATACGTTTTCATGTATAAAAAAGTGTCTACATATATACTGACTTCAATAAAATGTGTGTTCTAAGAACACAGCAGAACGTTTTTTCTACAAGTTTGTTGAATGCACACCAACATAAGAGTTAAAAAAGGAGCTGATTTTAAAAATATCTTTACATATTTAAAACAGATCTATAATCTGCTTAAATTGGCAAAAAGAACAGATCAAACTATTACCTCACAAACATAATATAAAAAGCATAACTTAATGAAGACTCAGGCACTGATATAAACTCCACTTACATTTTGTTTTGTTTTCTGCAGTGCATTTCACGTAATGCTGCCAATCAAGAACGATGTGCCGATAAATAACTCTCGTTTGTGTGTTCCTCATCACTAGATTATTAATTTAGATCAACATCAATGCCGATAAAAAACATGGATAAATGAGCATTGTTGAAAGCAACTTTGTAGAAATGAATGGAGCTGCATTGATTAGACTGACTGACGGCCTATTACGTAAGGTTTGTTTCGGCTCATGAAACTCATCTGTGACTGGTTGGATGGTTGCTCAATCACCTTTTTTAAAGAGTGGGGGGGACGTGTCCTGCTACGCCCTTGGCTTCAATTACATTTTTTTATGTTTTATTGGAAATATGTAATGCACAAAATTAATAAAATGTTGCATAATGCGGCTTTAATATTTGCCCATTATTTCTGTCGGACCCTTGTTTGATATTGTTGTAGGTCTTGTACAAATTACAAATAATTGTGTTATTTTTATATATAATTTAACATGTTGTTCAAGATTTGCTGCAATGAAAATCATGAAAAGCAGTCTTTTTAAGGGGGCTTTTATAGCCTGTTCAGGGTTTTATTCTGTATTTTTGCTTTTGCAATTTCCTTAGTTCCACATTCACTGTAGGAAGGACTTTGCTGTTTTAATACTTTGTTTCAAAGGACTGTTTGAATTAACCAAAAGTCAAATTGCTTGACTTAATCATATCACAACAACATTTTCGGCAAAAAGAATTCAGGTTGTCACATGGCTTCTGGTAAAATCGAGACATGACAATGTCAGCCTTTCCCATACATAGGCTTCATTCTAGCCATTCTCTAAATGAAGATACATTTGAGAAATGCTGAAGAGTGTTTCTGACTCTAACAACTGCCTTTTTGTTGTCCGTTCGCCAAATATGTGTAGGACAGTCTGATCTTATTTGTCAGGCCTAACTTTAAAAATTAGGTGCATTTCATGTCACCTGTCCTAATAATCGGCATAACATAATTTTGGCAATTATAAACAAAATAACTATGTACCTTCTTTTAAATCACTTTGAAAAGGAAGTAAATGCTAAAATGATTAGATGTAGATCAACAGGAATGGCATGGAGATAAGAGGCTTTACAGAATTTAGCTTGACACTATTTAATCAAACATGTGGCATGCCGTGGAATTAAACAAATGTCATGAACCACAAACCAAAATAGAAACCATTGAGATAAGCAGTTCATTTTCTTCCTTTATTTTAAAAGACGTAAGAGCCAGATTTTGAACACCCATGTTTAAAATTAAAAGTAGGTATTCCAATCCCATACACATAAAAATTGTTTAAAAACACACAGAAAGCAAAACCGAAAGCAGCAGCTCCTATTTACAACACATATCAATCCACTCTGCCAATAACAAGATATTTAATTGTGTGTCCAGTATTATTTTTATAATAGTCTCAAATTAATTACTCATTAAGCTGATATTGTACTTTTCAGAATCTTTTTGCTATGCTATGAGGTAGACCAAAACTCACCAAGATCATAAAAAAAAAAAAAAAAATGTAACCTTAAAACCCCTTGATAAAAAAGCTACTAAGGCCACCAGAACACATCATAATTGTTCTTTGGCAAGTGACAGTAATATAATTAATGGGAACGGTTTCAGCAGACTGATCACTGCATGCCACAATGACCATCTTACTAGTGAGTTTTTATTTATTGCATGAGTGTTGGGGGCTGTAGTGGTTTGCTTGGAACAAGATTGGGGCAAAGCAATATTACACATTGTACTTGTACAGATGGTTGGTCAATTGCAAAAATCATAAAAGTGTGAACTGATGATTACACAATGCTTAACAGGAAGAAAATGAGGCAAAATGTAAACTGATTCATTTATGAAAATAGTTTCAATTAAGGTCACTGCTTAACCTGTAAGAAACAGATGCAAATGATACTTTTTTTTTTAAACATGGTCATCCAGTGACCATCTGCTTCTAGCTGCAAACCTTCTTTAGTAACTTGCCATTTAAAGTAACAGGAAAAGAAAATATGCTTTAACTTTTCTAATGTACTCTTTAGAAATACTTTTTATACACACTCTTATTATACACATATCCAGTGTTTTCATTACATTCTGTCCCACAACTGAGTCCCGCACTTCCATGCTGTAAGTGTAGAATTTAATAAAGTCTTTCTGTCCACATTATGAGTTACGAATGGCTTGCAGGAACAGAGAAGAGCCTGAAAAGGAACGGCCGGGACACCAGTTCGAGAGAGAGAGAGAGACACACGTGTTGTGTGTGCATCTTTGTTTTGTTTATGTTGGAAAGCAGTTTATGTTATGCTTAAGTTCCTTTCTATCATTAAAGTTTACGCTGCTGTTCAGCCGGTTCCCGCCTCCTTCTTGCCCATGCTGTGAAACACGTTACATTGGTGCCGAAACCCGGGAAGGAGGAGGGATGCGCTGTTGGAGAGCCCTCACCACTGTTGGAGGGTCGCAATGCCGAGGAGGTATGGTACGGTGGTACTGGAGCAGTTCGCCAGGAGACGGAGAAGCCGGTGCCGTCCCCCAGGGGGTGGAGGAGCTCGCTGAGGGCTGCCTGGAGTAGAGGAGCCACAGCCAGGGGCAGAGAAGCCGCTGACGTCTGCTGGGAGGCGGAGGACCAAGCGACAGTGTGTCCAGGGACTGGCGAGCCACTTTTTCTCTCTCTCTCTCGCATTCTGTCTCTACCGCTTGCTCTTTCTCTCTCCCCACTCCCTACCCTCGTCTCTCTCTGTTTCCCAGGAGGCGGGGGAAGGACGGCCGAAAGGGTAAAACCTCCCCTCCAGGAAGGAAGGGAGAGAGTAAGTCAGGCAGGAGGTCTCCCTAGCCTGAATCTGGTGATGGAGAGGAGGAGGGCGTGGCCGGGCCGTGATGATGCATGTCAGGCACTGAGTTGACTAATCAGCGGGAGAGATATAAGGAGCAGCCGGGACAACAGTTCGGGAGAGAGACACACGTGTTGTGTGTGTGCGTCTTTGTTTTGTTTATGTTGGAAAGCAGTTTATGTTATGTTTAAGTTCCTTTCTGTCATTCAAGTTTACATTGCTGTTCAGCTGGTTCCTGCCTCCTCCTTGCCCATGCTGTGAAACACGTTACAAACTTATTTCAAGGATAAAAACTCAGCCTTTCAGAAAACATAAAAAAATTTGTATATAAACACAAACACGCATGCACTCTCTCTCACACACACAAACACACTCAAAAAGGTCTCTTAAGGTTTCTTGTCCTTCTTTCTCTTTGTCTTGCGCCCTGTCATTGTTCTTGATGTTGTGTTTGTGCGAGGCTGAACCACCACCTGTCCATTGGCGCTGCATTGAAGTGCATAGTGCTCAGGGCTTAGAGGCTGCCCACATTCATCCCGGAGGTGGCTCAGCACAGTCCTTGAGAATGTTTCGAAGCGTTCTGCAGCAGCAGAGAGTGCCTTGGCAGTGTGGGCTCTCTGCCGCAGGAGAGCCTCTCGCTGCGCTGTAAGGCCCTCAACCTCATCTTGCAGGCCCAGGATCGCATCTAACTTCCTCTTGCGGCAGTTTTGTGCAGCAAGCTTGTTTTTGCCTCTTCTGCGGACATCCCGCAAGAGCGTAACTTCTGATCCTGACAGATTCTGCCTGTCCAACAGCTCCAGAAAGTCATCTACAGGCATGTTGACAATCTGAAAGGCGGAAAATGGAAGACCCAATGCCTGGACCCGTCGTTCATCACGACTCATCTCTTCTGGTTCAGCTTCATCTTCACTCATTATTTCCTGTTTGATAGCATTGATAGGTTGGACCCAGCTAGAAGATGTGGAATTCTGGGCCTGTGGGACTGAGTACGTGTGGTCATGCCAGATGTTGTCATTAAGGTTCACTGGTGACCAATGGCGGTAAGCAGCTGCACAGGCTCCTCCTTTCGAAAAGAGGGACTCTACCTCACTGTTGTAGCCTGTGGCTCCACCCTCATCCTCACAAAATGAATCGGATGATGTAGATGGGGAAGCAGGGCTTCTAGAACTGCTCTCCAAAGACAGACCAGAGTCTGAATCTTCTAGCCATGGAGTGTCCATATCACCTTGCATGCAGTCAAGCATCCGAGGATCAATTGTACCAAGATTACCAAGATCCAACATATTTATCTGCTCAAAAACAGCCTCATCTAGATAACCCCCAACCTGTGAAACTGACGTTTCATTACGGGAGCAGTTCCCCGTTAAAGAAAAGAGGGTTAAAGGAAGTGTCCCTTCTGAACTTTGAGATGGATCTGAGTGGGAAGAATTTGTAGATTCTAGATGAAAGAGGGGTTCTCGGCTAGATGTGGGCCTGCAACTTGTTGAATCTCCCCTGGTCACCATGGCATCTTGCAGGCTTACATTATAGCTGATAGGATTAGTCAGATCAACTTCTAAATCTGACATATGCTGGGAGTCAAAATTCTGTTCATGGAAAGCAAAACCAAAATTAGATTTCCAGGGAAAATGTTAAAATCGTACTATGTGCAAATGTGATCAACAAACAAGAATCAGCAACAACTAAGACCCCATTTACACCTGGTATTAAGATGCATTTAGGTGATTTGATCACAAGTGGTCAGCATTAAATACAGGTGCAAACGGTGTCTAAAACGTTTTGTGATCAAATCACATAAACCACATACAGAGGTAGTCAAAAACGCATGTGGCCATTTTGCATTTGAGGTGTAAACGCTAATTTGTGTCATGAAAGCGCCCCACAGAGCAGTGAAGTGCCACCCTTCACCTGTCAATCAACTACTGCACTACAACAAGAATTTATACTTTGCCGGTTATGAGCAGCTTTAAAAGGAAATAACCGTCCGAACAGAAAATTTGAAAAAGCAGATACATAAAGAAGCACGAGAAATTCACGGAACGTCTTCAGTGTGTCTGATACCAAAATGCAAGGACACAGATGACAAGCACACACATTTGAAGCTAGTTAATACTAGTGTTGTCACGGTACCAAAATTTGAGTAGTCGGTACAGATACCAGTGAAATTTCACGATTCTCGATACCAATTTCGATACCACAGAAAAAATATGCTAATATGATAATGTCCTATTGAACATACTCCTTTAGCCTATTTAAAGTTAAATTTCAATGTAAATAATAAATTAAAAGATATGCATGTTTCCTTCAAGTGTTTTTAAGCAGGGCCCTACTGAAATCTGTTTTTATTTTTTCCTTTTTTAAATTTTTTTCCCCCCAGAATTCCATGTTTTAAATTTTTCATTTAATTATCAAAATGGTGTCTAATCAAAAAATTTTCCTTAAACTTTTAAAAACTTTTAACAAGTAAAAAAAATAGAACAATTACTTATCAACATACCGCTGCATTTTTTAACAAACTTTATTCAGTATAAAAGCACTCTTGCTTGTAATATATTGCTTAATGTTTATTATTACAAAAATTATTCATTATTATTATTATTATTTCTACAGTGAGGAATACATTTTACTATACATTTAGAATATATTTCTGTTGCAGTTTATTCAATTTCAGGCGTTTAGCTTTTATTATGAATCATGCTTTTATTTTGATGTGTATTTTTGAGAGAAGTTTAACTTCTCTGGATAAACAGTTAGCTACATGGCTCAGTGTGATCGTTAAAGCGCAAGTGCTGCAATTTAATTATATATATTATATAAAAATAACACCAGAGTGGATTAGTGCTCTGCTCTGTCATCTCTTATACAACGTTTATGATTCTCATAGTCTGCAGAGTTTCCAGTGTATGTGCAGTCTTCTTCACACATTCATTTAAAGCTCATACAGCGACTAAGATTACAGCATTTCGCGGTTTAATAATCACACTAAAACATATCACGATTTTAATTTGATTAGTTGTGCATTTCAGTGTAAAAGGAGTAGCAGAGCAAACGTTCAAATAAGCGGGTGAGCATTTGAAAGCAGTCGTGTGTCAGTAAGACAGTGTGCGTGTACCAAATTAAGTCGGTGCTCGGTACTACCAGTACTGTAGAATCACTAGTATCATTACATCTTTTTGAATTTTAGTACCGACTTGGTACCGAAGTACCGGTACTTTTGACAACACTAGTAAACACAGTACTCCTCTAAGATAATGGAGAATTCTGCTCGAAATGTTGCATTTGTGCTTAGATTAAATTTCAGCTACATCTGGGAGAAAAAGCCCACCAGTTTTATTCGCACTTTCTTTGTCTTTTATTATTTTGTTTCGGTATATTTATCATGCAGTTGCACACTGACAGTGATTGATGTATGTCGTCGTGAAATCAGAGACCATCCCCTCAAAATCTGAATACAAGTGGTCACAGGAGATGCATTTAAGCAACCAGGTGTAAACAGCGGTGTGTTTTGCCTGACCACATGTGATCGGATGACCAGAGACACATCTTAATACAATGAGTACACGGGGTCTGTCATTTAGTTAGAAACAAAAAACTTGGAGTTTGGTTCTTTAATTACAATTAAATTATTGGAACAAAGCAATCCATAATTTTCTCCAGCAGTTACTTACATCAAATTCTGAGAGAAAGTCTTGCCACTGTGAAGTGAGCTCAAGCCCAGAAATAGGTGGAGGCAGGGCACTGCTACCCAGCAAATTCTGAATAGAAAAGATGAGAAAAAAGCTTATTAAAACAAATATTTAATGTCTCACACCAACAATACAGTTATTATGGTGCTGAATTGAGTTCAGATCCCTTTTCAGTTCAGTTTGTTGAGATGACCAGAAATCTTACTAAGCGTACAAATTCAATCACATTGAATATAACCAAATGAATATAACTTTTGAATTAATTTCTCAAGGTGTATCTGATAAATAAAAACCATTCTTGTTATACAGGTTTTGATGTTAATGTTTGTTTACCTCCTGCTCTAGCGATGAGATCTGAGTCAGCTGGTTCATCGAAGCAAGGCTGGTTTCCTCTTGCCCTCTCTCATATTTCACATCATCCTCCTCTTTTTCTTGGTTAGGTAAAGTGTCCTGGAAACAAAGAAATAGGGATGCAAAAACAAAGGATTAAAGATCTTTCGCTTTTCACTGACAGGTACTTTGAATCTCCAAAAAGGACATAATGGCAATATAAAAGTAATCCATACGAATGCAGTGGTTTTATCAGTTTCTTTTTAAGCGATATGATAGGTGTAGATGAGAAATATATCAATCGTTTATATATTTTTTTACTATAAATTTTCCTCCCTGACCAGTTGGTGGCGGTATGCACGGAAAATGTGAATATCCAAAAACAAAAAGAAGAATGTTAATGTGAAAGTGAAGATTTATAGTAAAAAAGGACCTAACTATTGATCTGTTTCTCACCCACACATATCGTATCGCTTCAGAAGACATGGATTTAAACACTGGAGTAATATGGATTATTTTCATACGGCCTTTCTGTGGTTTTTGGACCTTTAAAGTTCTGGTCACCATTCATTTTCATGTGCAAGGTCCTACAGAGCAGAAATATTCTTCTAAAAATCTTTGTTTGTGTTCAGCAGAAGACAAAGTCATACACATCTTGGATGGCGTGTGGGTGAGTAAATGGTGAGAGAACTGTTATTTTTGAATGAACTATCCCTTAAGACCATAAGGTTTATGCTACTCTCATTATTGCTGTATTGTACCCTGAAATACAGATGGAATGATTTCAGATTCAAAAGATTTGACATATTTTACAAGTATCTATCACATAGACAGAAATTGTGAAATATCTGAAAAACAGACCGCAAACTGTCAGAAGTGGCTTTGGGATAGTACAGGGATGACCTAAGGGATTTCAAAAACTAGGTTGCGCTCTATCAAGCATGATCAAGTAAGCACTGAAAATTTCAGAGAGAGCAGGTTTGGGCAGAACCCAAAAGTAGTTTAGCCTGCACCAGACAGCCTCCAAACAGACTATTATACAGGTCTTGAAATAGAAGGAAAATTAAAGGAAGTTATTTTAATTTTAGGTCTAAATTTGTTTTATAACACACGTGCAAATGGGCCAAGTAGTGTCAAAGTTTGCATGACACTTGACCAGCACCTACATCTGGTATCCATGGTGACAGATCGAAGAGGTCAGATGAGTCACCTCTGCACACAGTTAACACATCATTATTCATCATAAACCTACAGTTCCAAAACTGGCATTAATAAGGCTTATAACCACTTAATAACAATGCAACTAAACATATATAACCATAGCCATCATAAATGCCACTGAAACAAGGTAGTTAACCACCAAATAGTACATTTAATTGAATATTTGTCGAGTAGCAACAACTGTTTTGTTTGGGGGTCTTTTATTGTTTCGCTTTCGACTTTGTGTCCCACTGGTGCAAAATACTGCTATGAAGCTAGCCAGCTAACTCAGCAAAAACACACCTCATGTGTGGCTCCTAACTTACCCCATGACGAGAAAGCAACACAATAAACTGTTAACTACTGTAAGATAAGGAATACAATACGGTACTACACCGTTACCTCTTTGGAAAGCTCTTCAGCTGCACTGCAAGGCCTTGAAATAGTGTGCTCCTGAGATAATGACAGCTCGAAGCCCTCTCCAGCCCTGTGGTCATTTTCCACCTCGTCCCGGACATTTTCGGTGTTTACCTCATCATTACCAGAGTCCACAGACAGGTCGTGTGGCTCGCCGACATCAGAACCATCATCAGGCACCAGGTGCACCAGCCATGCACTGACACGCGTGGGGAAGCGGGCCGGAGACCCAAGCGCACGCACTTCATTCAGCAGCCTACGGCTGGTGAAATAATAGTCCAGTTCGGGACATTTAGGATGCACTTGATGGCCCGCCGCGGTGTCCCGGTAGTGGTGAAAGGGGGTCTGTATGAAAGCCGAGCTCGGCCCTCCGTCAGTCTCAATCAACGGCGAGAAGTAGCCGTTCAAATAGGTATCGACATCCACGCGAACTCCTATCAAACTCAGCAGGATCGTAAACTGAATGAGTCCCTCTGTGAAATATTTCTTCATATTATGCATGTTTCAACCACGAGAGGCTAAAACGAGAACAAAGATCGTCCGTTTGCAGTTAAACAAAGACAAAATGCCAAACAAAAGAGCACGCGTTGACTGCTCTCTGTGTCAGACAAAGAGAGCAGCACCGACCGGCGAAACTGTTTGCTGCACTAACACACTACCGGCTTTTCATAACTTCCTGCCATATAACATAATTCACAGCTGCGACGCCATCCTCTCAACTCGCTAAACAGAACGAGTCATTCTTGTCCAGTATATTCAGTACTATGCGACAGGAGATCAAACGTTTATCTTATTAAAACAATAAAGCTCCCCGTCTGTAGTATCCTGAATCGAACCTCTCATCCGAAGAGGGGAACAACTGCTCAAATTTGCATAATTCATAAAATCCCACTCGCACGTGACGGAGTTGCCTTCGCAACAGGCGCTGATTGGCCCATTCCTGACGTCCTTTACTTTAAGAGCCAATCACATAAGAACGTGCTCTCCGCTTCGGTTAAACACTTCCGCCGTTGGAGGAAACGTTAAACTGGGCTAGGGAGTGGGGCGTTTCATCCTGTGTTGGGTGTGATATTGATATTTGTTGGTGTGTGCAACTGTAAGTCAGTTTGCCCATTCAGAACGAAGAACAAAGTGTTTTGCTCAGTCTTGTCGAAATATCCTGTTACTCCATCTGCTGTTTGACCTACTAACCTGCTGCACTCTTAAATGCCAGTTTATATGCAGCTTCTGTGCCACCGTGGCAGTGTAAAGATGGCTAAAAGTAAAGATGCTAACTGAACAATAAACAAAAGGTAAGATACAACAAAAACCCAGCAAAGGTTTTATGATTATGTAAAACCTTTCATTTTTACATCACTGTAGCATTTGGGGCAATGTCAAACTGTATGTTGGACTGGAACATGGAAACATTTCACTATGGTACCCAACAGAGGTAGAATATCTCTTCCAAAAGACAGCAAAAATGTGTTCCTGGGTCACATGACAAGTCAACTAAGGAAAGGCAACTATTACACATGGAACAATAAGGACATTTTATAAGTCTCTCTCTTTTTTGTTTTTAATATTAGTTTGATAATGACATTATATTGGTGTAGCAATTATTTAAGTTAAATGGCTTTCTCTTCACTTATGAAAAGTTTTTGGATGATTAATATCCTAATAACACCTGGTGATTAAGCAAACGTTTTTGGTTTAATACCTCCTGGAGTCTGTAAGCTGTTTAGACAACAACTTACAACCAGCATTGGTCCTCATTTAATGTGCTAAAATTTCTATGTAGGTAAAATTAGTTTTTCCTTTCACTCTCCAAATACATCCTTAGAGCTTTGTTCCAGGTAGATGTTGTAACTCTGTCATATGTGATTTCTTTTTGGAATTGTTTTGCAGATTACAGTGTTTGTAAAAAGGTTTGGTTTACCCAATCAAGGAAGTATCTTTTAACCTCATACTCAGGATTTACCCTGGGAATCATTATTTTGCAAAATATAGAGATAGTATTGATGTGAGTTGCACATTTTGTAATAGTTGCTCTGAAACCTATTTGTAAGATCATTTTGGCAAGGTGTCTGAATTTATTTTCAATACTTTGATGAACAGTTTGTTTTATTATGAATTTATGTATTATTTGGTATCCTGGAAAATCTATTTAAAAAAGCACAGTCGTGCTTATATGATAATACTTTTTTATTGTCTACATTTTATTTTCACAAATGTAAATTGTTCAGGCAAAAAAAAAACTTGTTTGGAAGATTACTTTGATTCAATTTGGTCGTCTTTAAATCAGAAGGCAATTAAAACTGTTAGAACTTGCAACTTCTTTGATATTTTCATATAAAATTGTTTTATGCACCCCGTCATGTATGAATACTGTATAAATTCATGTTTTTTATGTACTTGTTACATGTTATTTTGTTAGGCTTTATTTTTTTATTTATTTATTTTTTTACAAGGAAAGCAATAAGTTAAGCCTTCTCTGCCCTCTACTGTTTAGAAATATATTGCACCCATTGTTACAACACTTAGCAAAATGCAATGTACAAAAAATTAAAAATTAAATAAAAAATGTTTACCATGCAGTACTGAGAAAAGGCGTTGAATGATTCGCAATGTGGGTTATGATTTATATCAAGTTAAAAGCTAATGGTTAAATCATAATTAAACCATAATTAGTTAAACCGTGTGTTCATGTTATCCCTGCAGAAAGTATTGCTCTTATTGTGGGTGTTTCACTTGAAATTTTAAATGACTAAGGAAAATGCATGCAGAAAGGGTATTAGGCTACTCACTCTCAAAAAAAAAAAAAAAAAAAAAAAAATATATATATATATATATATATATATATATTTTTTTTTTTTTTTTTTTTTTTTGAGAGTGAGTAGCCTAATACCCTTTCTGCATGCATTATATTTTTTTTTTTTTTTGCTATAACAACAACGTCAACAAACGAGGAGGAGGATAGGACCTCTGTTCATACTGTAGGGTCACTGTGTTCTCAGTTAAGTTAGGATTTTCCTACAAATTCATATTACAGAAGGAGATCCTAACTTGATTTAGGATTCTTATTTTATCTTACAAAAGCTGGGCAAAAAAAAAAAAAAACGAGAATTTTACAACTGTAAAAGAATATTTGAACTAAAACATCTCCCTGTTTTGTAAACATAAAGATAAAATTATGGAAATTATTTGCAGGGGAAACATAATACTGAACCATACTGACCAAACAATACTGAATGCAGAACGTTTAAACAGTAATTATTTTCCCTTACAAGAATATTCTAGAGAGGGAGAGGTTCGGTGTGACGTCACAAACCAACTACTGGGCAACACTGGACATGCGCATAAGCATGCGTTCCTACGTAAGGCTTTGTGGGATAGTATTGAAGGGCTAAAACAAAGTTTTCAGTGGGCTGGCATCGTGGAAAGAGGAACATCCCTTATCAAAACGAGAAGATGCCATGTGAAGTATGATAGGCTTGGTGACAAGTGAGCACAACAGTGATAAAAATAATAATTATATGTATATATATTCAACACTGTAAAACCTCCATGACCGCTAAACTCATCCTTTCATCTTTATTTATTTTATGTGAATATGCCTGAAGTCGCACCGATTAAGAGTCTTAATCTATTACGATTATTATTTAATTTATTTTATCTATATATTTATTTATTTACTTATTGTATTGTGAAAACAGTGCCAAGAGTTGGGTAAATAATTGCAGAATTCCTATAGAAAAGCCCAACTGAACAAAGTGCCTAATTCTCAAGGTAAAAACCTAACCTAAATAAATATGCCAAATATTCTTTATCATATTGTAATTTCTATAGCCTTTTGAATGATTTTATAATGTTTATTTATCAATCAAGCAGTTGGGGCAATAACAAATGTGATCATAATTCTGACAGTAAATGTAATAAAAGCAATAATAGTGTTGACAAACAGAACAATCATAGTAATGCTGCTGTTAATTATAACGACTACAACCAATAATTAAATTTAATTGTATATTATTATTAATTATTTGTGATATAGTGCTTAGCATAATTATATGACTGCTACTAATAGTATAATAGAAAATAATAAAAAATAATAACATAACATTTTATAATAGAACGTTATAAATAATATAATAGTACAATGTGATATAATAGAAATTGTTATTGTATTTTAATCGATAATACAATAATAATAATACAACAATAATAATTTTTAATAATAATTATTATTTTATTGTTATTAACAATAATGCTAATAACAGTTGTTATTATTATTAAAATTGATTTCATTCATGCAAGTAAAACTAGAACTTTCCCTGACTAAATCTGTGCCTTGTGTTTGAGAGCGCGGAGTTGTTGCCTGTAGCCCTGCACATTTTCAACTGACCGACAAATGTTTCTTTGCTTTGGTGCTCCTTGATTGACACTTCAAACCTATCCAATCAGAGCCGCTGTGTTATTTACCGCAATTTCATTTGTCCGTTGTTGGTTACGTCATCACTCAAAATATCCAATGGCAAACTATCCGGATATGACGAATTTCAAGACCATGGCCAACTCCTTAGCGCCCTGCTGTGGTCACATATGAAAATAATTTAAAAGCGTCCCTTAAAACCAGCTGCACTGATGTGAGCAATGTACATTGCCGCAAGGTGTCGCTCTCAACCAGGTTTCATAGAGGTGGAACCTGGTTGAGAGAGTCTGCCACTGATCTGTACAGCAGCCCGCGGCCCGTGCATTTTAAGTTTAGGCTTTCAGTGCGACTTGATCCGACAATGAATGCTCAAGCAGCCTAATATACACTTAGAAAACTCTTGATTTTGCTATAACAATGCAAAAAGCACTTACCAATTTGCTTGAAGTGAAAATCAGTCCTCCTTTCCTGTTTAATTAAAGGTGCAGTATGTAACAATTTTCATGTAATATTCACCTTTTTTTTTTTTTTTTTTGCCAATGTGTGAAATTTTAAAATGTTCTCATCCTGGATTTCCTAGGTTGCCTATTAAAGCCTGTAGACTGATTTTCATGTGAAGGGACCGGGTCGGTTTTGTCGGGAAAATCCAAAGGATGTGACGTTTATGCGCACTCCCGAGAGCCTTCTACTGAATCCCGTCTGGCTAGGCGGGAACGTGATCATAGTCGAGCGAAAACTTGAGTGAACATCGGCAGGGCATTTGATTCCTGGAGGGACCTTCGTTTGGACTTGGGGATCAAAATCGACCCTGAATTGGCTTTCTTCTTATTGGACAGGTAAGCTTACATAACTGCAAAGCATGTGAAATATAGTGCCATAAGGATTGACAGGGTTGGGAGGGTTACTTTTGAAATGTAATCCACTACAGATCACAGAACACATGCTGTAAAATGTAATTTGTAACGTATTCTGTTAGATTACTCAAGGTCAGTAATGTAATCTACATACTTTGGATTACTTCTTCAGCACTGGTAGATTTTTTCACTTGTTTTGACTATAAAAACTCTGCCAGTACAGTAAGACAAAATACACATGTTAAAAATACATTCTCTGAAAAACCTAAATATCTTATGCAGTGTTGTTTCTAAAACAAGACAAATCTAATTGATCTTGTTTTAAGGATTTTTAGATATTGTTACAGGAAAACAATACAAAAATTATTATCAAGAATACGATTTTTGCTCTAATATCAAAGGTCTTACTAGAAAAAAATAAATTATGATCCAACGTGAATTTTCTTGATAAAAAAATATGATCGTACCTGGTAACATGTGCATGTAAAATAGCTAGAAATAGCATTTTAGCTTAGCGTAAAGCTGACAATTTACACAAGGATTATTTCTATTTCTTCTGCTCCAAACTTACTTCAAACTTACTTCTCTGTCTGCTCGTATGAATGTAATACATCATAAGAAAGTGTTTCACTGCTGTTCAAATGCACTTTGAATCGCATAATTTATATGTATAAATGTTTTGAAAGGACTAAATATTAAATGAAACAAATGACAATAAAATGCAAAGTAATCTCTGCAGTAATCAAAATACTTTTTGAATGTAACTGTATTCTAATTACCAATGATTTAAATTGTAACTGTAGTGGAATACAGTTACTTATATTTTATATTTTAAATAAGTAATCCCGTTACATGTATTTCGTTACTCCCCAACCCTGAGGATTGATCTGTGTAATTTTAGCTAACTTGATCTTGCCTGCTAACGCTGACAAATTGCAAGCCACCTTGCTTCGTAACTTTCAAATAATTTCAGCGATCTTCTCTTTATACTAAGTCAGGTATACAGGATAAATTTAAGCAAATACACTGGTTTCTTGATCATAGTACAACATATGACATACAAAACATACAATAGTGCAACATAACAGTGCAACAGTAAACTGTCTGGTATAGTTCTTTAGTATGTAGCTCTATGTGTGTATCAGTATGCTATGTTAGCTGATAAGTAGTTTTAGTTTAGTCTCAAAGTTTGTAGTAAAACAATCATAACTGTGTAATTTTAATTATGCTACCTCATCTGTCAGCATGATGCCGGTGAATCACATTCAGCCTCTTTGTACGTTACGTCATTGTTTTGGCCAATGCTCGCTTGCTCGCGTCCCTATGGAGTGTGTGCACGAGCGTGAGCATGAGCAACAGGTATCTGGCTGCAGTTCACTTAATGGGCACAGGTGTCTTTAATAACAAGGGTTTCTGAATCTTACATACTGCACCTTTAATTAATCAATTGCACGATCATGCAGAACATCTTAGGTTTTTAAATCCATAAGCATCTCTTTCTCAACGGCAATAACAGCAGTGATGACAGCCGACTCATCAGCAAGATCTCACGCTCTTCGCTTTCAAATTACGTACATCACTTAAAGCGTGATTGCGTCACTCGAGGCCAGCTAGAAGTCCTGGACTGGGACATATCTTAAAGACCACACCCATAAGAACAAATAAATCAATCTAATTGGCTGATGAATCTGACAATCTGACTTTAGATGCCTATTCACTTACACTGTTGAGGGATTCTGTGGAAATTCTGAAGGCCTAACGGGTTGGAGCTCAGACTCATGTGCTGCTTCGGCTAAGGAGCATGGCTTCAGGCATTCGATTTGTGAAACAGTTGTCACACTTTGCTTGTAAGCATCGAGGAATAAATTCTGATTGGATACATTTTTTTGTTTTTTGCTATTCATTTGTAGATGAATTAGGAGTTGAAAGCAATTGAATACATAGGCAAAAAGTTCAATGAGAATGAAAGGATGAAAAAATATTTATTTATTAGGCATGGTAACGCAGGGTAAATGGGGAAGGAGGAGGCGAGAATTGGCTTGACAATGAATAATCATTTAATGATAAATTAAGTCATAAAGACAAAAGACATACACACACACATACAGGGCAGCTGCCTGTAGCTCTCTCTCCCGAACTGCCGCCTCCAGGCCGCCTTTATCCCTCTGGTCAGCTTGATTAGCCTGATTAGGGGCCGGGTGTGCGTCATCTATGTTATGCCAGCAGAGAAGGCTTTTCTGGCCCTGAGAAATTGCCAATGCCATACAGTATATTATGTTGGTGTGCTACTCTTAAAACTTATTGTCATTGTTTTTTTCCCCTGAATTTTGTGTAATTACAAACAGTCTCCCTCTCTCTAGCTATTATTAGATGTTAGTCAGGATATTTCTCAGCATACACTGGGGTTTTTGGGTTTTGGTAAGGGACAGATGTTTAGATGACCCGCTCGACAACTGTGTTTGCCCTCTAAGACTGGCAGACTTCTCTGTGGAAACAAAAATATGTTTTCGGTTTATAGATTAATGGAAAAAGTTGGAATACAGCTGACACTCTTAGCAGAAAGTTGTTTAAACAGAAATTTGCCTGCAAAGTTTTATCATACCCTTTTCTAAATTTGTTCATGAAACTTCAAACGTTTTTAAGTGTTTGTGTTTGGAAGAGTGTGTAAGCATATCAAAGTGTGTCTTTGACTCCTGGTCGATACCGGATCACCTGTATTCTTCCCCTTCAACAAAACGCTAATGTGTCTGCTATTGATTTAAGGGAGAGCAGAGAGAGACGGAGATATAAACTCAAAGACATTGAGTAAGGATGATATATACTGATAATAGGTCAAGGTGGAGAAGATGAGAGTGGAAGGGCAGATAAAAGAGGAGGGTGGTAAATCAAAACACAAAATGAAAAGAGAATGTGAGAGGACTGAGAGAAATTGGGTGGGGTGGGGGGGTGTTATCATGGGATCATGTGTATCTGACTTTGTATATTAATCAGTTTAAAGTGTTTTAAAACAGGCACAAGTTGCCTCTAAATTTTCTAAAGAAATTGTTAAAAATTCCAAAACAAGATGAGCAATAACAGCCATTCAAAACCACAAAATGTTGATCCTACATCACACTCATAAGAAATCCTGCTTGTTAATGGATTTTTTTTTCATGTGACAGTTATAACATTGTATCTGCACTAATGATCAAAATCATCTAATTAACCCAAAAGAATAAGTCGCTGAGCCATCATGTTTGCTTGAGGCTGCTGCTGTTGGGTTAAAAGGGGGACAGAAAAATCTGCATGAATGAAAACAATGATTATTAATCCATTTAAAGTGTGTCAGTTTTGGGTGTTTAGATAGCATGCACATTGTCTTTGTGCAATTTATAGATAATTTTGTGTTCAAGGAGAGGAAGACAAAGAGAGTGAGAGATGGGGGGGGGGGAGTAAGGGGCACCATTAAGTGGAGCTTTATGCTTTGGGTCAAAGTTCAAAAGTTGTTTCTTGAGCCTTCTGAGGGGTGAGGGGGATGGGGAAGTGATGACTGACAGATGTTTTTGGGGTGGGGGTTGAATTTGTGATGTGTTAATGTTTTTTTCTTAAAACACTGAAACGTAGACCTCTGTCAAACACACACACCGGATTCCGGCGTTCTCAAATGTCGGCCGGTCCTGCACCAATCGTGTCAACTTTGTTATTTTTTAAATGCCCAGACAAGCAAATGTGTGTTTTTGGTTTAGCTTTAATGACCGCCATGACGATCTTGCGCAGCTACACATATAAACCATGTTGACAAGCCTCATACACTCTCTACCTCAAATCAAGTTTTAATAAAATGACTTCCCTGAAAATAGGTACTTAAGCCATCATCAAGTAGCTGTCAGCATTCTGACCACACATGAGAAAAACCAGATGCCGTAAAACCACTCATGTCATTTCAAACTGACCCAGAATCTAAGGAAACAAACTCACAATTTAATATTGTGCCAATGAAAATAATACATCATGTGTGTGGATATGCATGGGAATTGGCGAATAAAATGTCTTTGGGTCAGATTAAGGCTTTCCAATATCGGCTCTCTGAAGTTTAGATTGATGTGACAGTATCTGACACTTTTACAAAGAAAATGGGTTTGTTGGATATGCGGTTATTATGATTGGTCCAAAGCAAACAGTAAGAAATGCTTGAGATTCGTTTGAGCTGAATGTGTTTTTAAATGTTCACCTTATGGAGGGAGCTGAGTCACTTCAGCTGAATGAGGTTCTTTCATTGGGTCATTAAAAAGTGGATTTTTTTGGCATTTGGTTTAAGTAATTGTGCAAATTTTACACCACCGTTAAACCCAACATTACAGTCAAAATGCTAGAAAGTAGGCGCATATTGAAATAAATACCTCAATCTCTTTCTCGTCTGTTTCTTTCTCACTATGGGGTTCATTGAGAGTAGCCTTTGAAAGACAAGAATTCTGCAAAATCAGAGTCCATGAGATGGATGAAAAGAAAAGGAAGAACCACAAAAGAGTGGCAAATAAAGGAAGAAAAGAAAAGTGAGGACAGCAGCTGGAAAAGGGGGCCTCTGGTTCCCACTCCCACACACAAACTCCAGCCACCCTCCAAAACTTCTCAAAGACCCATATAGACTCTTTCTCTCACATTTTATCCTTAATTGTCTCAAAACTGCACAAATTTTATTTAATGTCTTCCTTCTAGAAGCAAAAAAAGAAATATTTCTGTATTGATAAATTGATAAACATTAATTTCTGGAAAACACACCCACATACTCAGTAAAGTTTTTTAAGAAAGAGTCAGTTTCTCTTTAGAAGATACCGCCATCTGTCATCTCTGTTGTCATTGTGCTATGGATCAGTGGGTTCCATTTCTTGTAAACATGACTTTGTGTTTTTCACACAATAATCCGTCTGTTTTTTATTTTGCAATTGAATATGTTTTATATGTGTGCACAACTGAATCTGAAATGCATTAACAAAGGCATATAAACTAGAATTGGAGTTACATTTGTAATGAGAGTTTTATATCTGTGCAGTGAGGCATGAAATGGATGAAAATATTTTCTTACACTATATCTGATGATCTTATAGACTACAATTAAAAGGAAATATTTTTGTTTTCACTTCATGGCATAAGACTATAGGTGTGTCTGTATAAAGATTTATTTATTTTTTGATTGTGTGAGATTGTTAGGCTGGACGTGTGTGTGTGCTTGTGTGAAAGTGCCAGAGGGGGAAAAATTGTCAGGGCAGCCAGACTGTGTTCCAGCTCTCATAGTGATATTCTAGCAGCTGCTGGATGTTTGAAAGACAAGTTCCACCCGGCAACACAGGCCCCTGTGGTTTGCCTGCCACTTAGATTGACGACTGAGTGACACCAATGCGGGTTCACCATTCCTCTC
The DNA here is from genome assembly GCF_019703515.2 of Myxocyprinus asiaticus. NCBI lineage: Eukaryota > Metazoa > Chordata > Actinopteri > Cypriniformes > Catostomidae > Myxocyprinus > Myxocyprinus asiaticus. Next base: position 13,084,292 of record NC_059373.1, on the reverse strand, counting down.
CTGTTTGAGGATTGCTGACTGACCGAGTGACTAACCTCTCATCAAGTAGTTTAATCTCTTTTTCAATCTCTCGCTCTCCCTCACCCTCTTGGCATACTGGATGATTTCCAATATCTTTTCTGAGGGTAATGCTTTCTGTCTGTCTCTCATTTACTCTATTTTTCTCAGCATGTTTCCTCACAATATTCCATAAAACACAATGCATTTCAGCTGATTGATTAAAGAGGTGTGGGTGAGAAACAGATCAATGTTTAAATCCTTTTTTACTATAAAATCCCTCCTTCCCAGAAGGTGGCGATATTTACAAAGAATGTGTGTTGCCAAAAACAAAAGAAGATGGTGAAAGTGAAATCGGAGATTTATAGTAAAAAAGAACTTTAAAATTCATCTTTTTCTCACCCTTACCTATCATATCATTTCAGAAGACATGGATTTCTCAACTGGAGTTGTATTTATTACTTTTATGCTGTCTTTATGTTATTTTTGGACCTTTAACGTTTTGGTCACCATTCACTTGCATTGAATGGACCAGCAGAGCTGAAATATTCTTCTAAAAATCTTCATTTTTGTTCTGCAGAAGAAAGAAAGTCATCCACATCTGGGATGTCATGAGGGTGAGTAAATGAATTTTCATTTTTCTGTGAACTATCTCTTTCGGGTCAATAATTTTTTCATTAATGGTCAGACTGATAAAAAATGCAATAATTATTTTACTCCCAATAAAAGAAGTTTGTTTAGGACAAATCATGTCTGGATAAATAAGTTTTGTGTTTAGTAGATCTTGTAGAGACTATTAAAGAGTTAACTAATTGTTACTAAAATATATAAAAGTAAAAAAATGGGGAGTAGAAGTTGTGACAATAACAAAGAATACAGCAACATTCTTTATTGTCTTTTTTAATTGTTGTTAAGTGCAACATTTGTCAATTTAAACATAGTAATCATGAGCAGGCAAAGGAGGTAACTCAGTGATGCATCCAGACTTTTATATGTGCACATATACACACTAACAAATGGAGTATAATTATATCTTAGATTTGTAACACTGTGTGTCGATGTGTGGCCATGCAGCGAGAAGCTTGAATTTGGAATAAAATTGACAGTAGTTATGTGAAAGTATGGGTACTGACTGAAAATTTGACTCAGTTAAAAGTCCAAGTGTTTAGCCAAAAACATACTTGAGTAAAAGTAAAAAAGTATTGACATTAAATTATAAAGTATAGTATAAAACAGTATAAAAAAAATAACTTTTTTCCTAGCTGGAATGAAACAAAGAGAGCAGATTGTGTGAGAGGGGATGTTGTTAAATTTGTTAAATTAAAAAATAAATAAAATAAAAAATTGGTTTGTTAAGTTACCTTTTTATTGTCTCTGACAACTGTCATATTTCTTCTCCAGTGGCATTCACAAACTGGTCATAGAATCATGTTACAATAACTACATTTTTGCTAAATTATTTTTATGTGGCCTGTTGTACATAACATGCCAATTTCCTGGTGGAATGAACACTAGAGGCACTAAAACAACAATTACTTGTATCCCCTTTCACTCAAATCACAAGTAAAACAACAGATTATCAGTTCAAAAACACGTACTTTTCGCTCTGTTCCTCTTATGATGTCTAAACACTTTTACTATAGCGCATGACTCATTTTAATGTTTGTATTACATATTCAACTACATTTACAAGCTTATTTAAGTGTGATCAAATTGCACGGTAGCTCAACTCATAGAGTGTTGCATATGCGATACAAAGGATCAGGGTACGAGTCCTGAAGAGCATGCGAGTCGACACGTTAGCCAAAAGTGTCACAGAAGCACCACAGAATGATGCAATTTCATGTCACTTTTTCTGACACTATTGGTTAGGTTTAGGTTTAAGGTTTAGGGTTGGGAAGTTGGTTTTGTTGATTTAGCATTAACCTTTAAAACCTCATCTGTTCGGTAGAACATTTCACTCGCTTTTAGCGCCACACAGCGAACATTTCACTTCGGAACTGCCCGGAGACGAGTAATGAACAACATCATTTTATTTTGCAAAAACGTTGCCACAGTAACTCAGTGTTCGTCGTATGGGAGAAGGCATTCACGAATTGCGATGTCAGAGCACCCAGCCCCTTGAGACATAAAGAAAGATATAATATATATATATAAAAAAAAAAAAAAATAAGCTTTTAAGAAAGTTAGTAATGTTGTTGGTTTTGTGAATTGTTTTCTGAGGTTTGCTTCCAAACCTTGCTGTTGAGCAGATGGAAGAATTCAATCAAATTCATAATCAATATTTACTCAGATTCCATTATTTTTATTATTATTATTATCATCATTATCATTACTGGTTTTATAGTTATTATTATAACGAATAGCTGCCTAACAACAACAATAAAAATTCAGCAAATAAGGAGTAGACATTCATAGATATTATTTAAATATGAAGGTAAGTATAGAAATAAATGACGTACACATTTAATTACAAAAGCCTTTTGTTTATATATATATATATATATATATATATATATATATATATATATATATATATATATATATTTGCAACGTGAATGATCATTTTTTACTTCATAACTGACAAATTGTTAGAAGTAGCAGGCGTTTAGAATAAAGTTTAGAAAAAAAAAAAGTGTTTCTCACTTCTTGCTCTTAGTTTTGAAAGAAATCATCACATACGGTTTGGCGGTCACATACAGTCTAGTCGCACAAATATTTCAACATTACCGAAGCTCAAATCAGATCCGAAATTCCACCTCTGCAGATGGTCGGAACTCCACACAGCCACTGTGTGAAATTTGAAATGACTGACCTCTGGTCTGTCATCTGTTGTTTGTCTGATGCTGTGAAAAGGTGGCTTCAGTCCAGTAAGATGAAAGAAAATGATCTGCAAATATGTAATGAGTAATTTTCAAGTTTAAATAAAATTGTAAGGAGTAAAAAGTACTGTTTTTCCTTTGGAAATGTAATTAAGTAAAAGTACAAGTATTCCATTTAAATTGCACTCGAGTAAAGTAAAAAAAATGCTTAAATATAATACTTAAGTATATTTACTCAACTACTTTACACCCCTGGTTATGTGTGTGCTTGAGTGAGTGCTGAGGGGCATCTGTGTGTGTTCGTGTGTAAATGATGGAAGGTGGTTTAGGGTTTCTGGTGCTAAGAGGTTTGGGCACTCAGATTTATTTACAAGTTTAGTTCCTGACATCACTCCTCTCTCTTTTCTTTCTTTACCTCACCATTAAAATAGAAGCTTTTTCGACTGTGTATCTTCTTGTAACCATGGTTACTGACAGTTGATATCTTTGAATGATCACTTTAGAGATGAAGAAGTGGGATCAATGAGCAGAAATAGAGAAAAATGTTGTCTGTGTGAAGCAACATATGAGAAACACAACTGAACATCATCCATCCTGTGCACCAGCAAGCATTGTTTTACTTCATTTACAGTACACCATTTGAACTGTTTATTCTAAACCACTAATCAGTGGCTGGCTCATTCCATGATTTCATTTACTATATTTCTGTATAAAAAAAAAACAAGACACTGACCTCTCGCGTGACTATTTTAGGCTTTTACTCTTGTGCTATTGTTGGAAAAACAAAGAACCTCAGACTGATTTAAAACAGATGCAAAACCTCAATCAACAAAAAAGTTAAAGTCATTGATTTACATGAAAGCTACACATTGATATGAGAAAATGAAAATATGATTTGGCAGTTTATAACATTGTTTTTGTTTTTTGCTACACATCTGGGCCATTTTTATTTTGTCCAGTTTTGAGTTGATTAAGAGAGAGACATGGAGGAACAGTTTTATTTTAGGAATTCTTTTAGAAGTATAATAATAAAAATCAAAAGGAAAGCCCACTACTGTCTTTACTTTGGCAGAAAAATGCATGCAAACATAAATACAGCTCGCTCCACCATAACACCCACACAAAAGAATAAAATAAGACTTGATTGCTTATTACTCAAAGAAAAACACTGGTAATTTCTGCTGATGACAGAGATATGCTGGAAAATATAATAGTTACTTTGATAAAAATGTTAGAGCAACAGTGAGAGGTTGAAGGCGGGACAGTTGACTGGCTGCCCGTGTGAGAGGTTGATAGACAACTCTGTGGTTTTATAAAATAACATCAGTCAGTCCAAAATCCACATACCGTGTAGCACACAACATCTCTTCAGATCTGAAAGGCTTAGTGCCTGTGTATACATGTACATCTGTCTATGTGTTTCTATGTTGAAAATATATATATTTATTCTGGCACAGGCATCATTCTACATATAGATTTCTTTACCATGGCTCTGATTGAAAAAAATCATTTCTGTGGGGATACAGACCACATACTCATATTTTCATACATATAGCATGTATATTTTTAGAAAGAAAGAAAGAAAGAAAGAAAAAGTGTCAAACATCAAACAAACTAAACACTCAAACACTAAACTGCTCTAATGGATTTTAAATAAGGTAAATTAGTTTAATTATGTTAAATTTGTGTTTGGGAGATAATCTTTAAAACAGATAAAAAACGACAGTGCTCTTGTGGTGAAATAGTTCCAGGCATCCTGTCACTGTCACAGAATACACACTCACACAAAATGGCACGTATACTGTAGACTTCAATTGTTTATATATATATATATATATATATATATATATATATATATATATATATATATATATATATATTAATCATTGAAAACACCTCCAAATGTCCCCACAGGGAGGTTTTTGTCAGATTTAGATACGCACACTTAGATGAGGTGAGACGTTGCAGACTTTGATAAGGCCCGAGAATACAGTTCAGATGTCAGGGATAAGAAATTTGCCAGTGCACTGAATCATGGACATCAGATAACTTATTGCACTGTACATGAAATACATTAAAGCTATAGTGAGCAGACTAGTGGTTTGACCTCCTGATGCACTGGCCATTAGGGCATAAAGCTGCGCAGAAATCCTTCCTGATCATCAAAGAGCAGCTGGAGAAAGTGGGAGTTATTAGAAACTTCATTTGATGTGACAAGTGGAGTGATTTCATCCACTCACCTTTTTTGCCCTCTCTTGAACTTTCAGGTGGTAACAATTATGACAATCCTAAGAAGCTTAGATTCAACAAGTAATATGGTTCAGACTAAGGGGCCGTTCACACAGGGCGTGTTCTTGCCTCCATCTGAGCTATTTTTGTATCCTTTTTTTATTTTATGTAAACATGCTACGTGGACATCTTTGATCGTCTCGACACATTTAGCTGTTCTTTAGCTTCTCATGCCATGAGCAGAGCGCAGCTGTGTCAAGATAAAAACAAAACTTGAGATAAATGCATTTTGTTTCATTCCTTTGTGCTTCATCTAGCTATATTGAATGCATGAACACATCCTGTGTGAACAGCCCTTAACACATTTCTAGCCCCAGCTAATTGAGTTTAGATTTTGGTTAATGTTACACAGAAATGTCTATAGATTTTGGTCAAAAATATTGTGAGGGCATTTTCCTTATTGAAAAGAAAACCTGCATGCAGATTTATCACAGATTTATATAATTTAACTAATGACATCATAAAGTAATTATCATGTTCTAACAGATATAACATAGGATAACAGTATAACATATGACGGTAATGCTTGTGTTTCACATGTACAGCCACAGACTCAGTTGAGTTCCCTTTGTTATTCCCTGGGAGACTGGGCTTGTCTGATAGGGTTTCCTTCCGCTGGCTGCAGGGGCCTTAGCACTGATTAAAGGAGCAAAGCAAATAAAACAAACAGCAATCAGAGATGACAGGAATACACACATACTGTATACACATGCACTCAAACACATGCATGTGTAAAACTAGTCCCAAATCAAGTGCAGGAATACACACAGAAAATATCTGATCAAACCTAAACTATATGGGCTGGGTTATATTTACAGAACTAATAAATACACATGCAGACGCATAAACATACTGTGTATACCAAGATACAGAAAAACAGATGTAACCCAGATATGGATCAATGTTTTCCACCATCAAAAATACTTTCAGATGTAACCTTTCAGGGTTAAATTATGAGTACTTCAGAACAAGATTTAGACATAATCTCTTGTCGACAAGTAAACCGAAACACAAACACAAAAAACCACACACAAACATTGGAAGTCTTCCTTCGTAGGCCTTGTTCTGAAATTTCCCAAGCTTTTCCTGTTCAAAAACCTCATCATATATCAACATCATCCATTTGGCACAGGTGGCACATCACATTACCCCAGCAACAACAGTAGGCCCTGGTTACCATGACGGCAATGCCAAGCCTCATTTCTCCCATTTGAGAAGCATAATTGATTTGACAGGGAGAAAATATCAAATAAAATACATATACACTGATTCACATACTGAGACGCACACTGATTCATACAATGTGACAGACAGCATGCATGTCTTGCTAAATAAACATCATTAGAAAGTCAGTCACATACACTGTTAACAGTCAAATGCAACATGCATGACCACACACACACACACAGACACACACAAAAATACACACACACACAGGCCTATATACGGTCCAACTTCGGAAACTTTTGGCACAGTGAACTTCTAGACAGAAACATTTTCACACTCACCATTTTTATAATTTATCATTGAATTCTCACCACAGTGTAATTTCCATCACGTCTCAAATTCTGTAGTTAATAGAATTCATGGTGGAAATGACAGCGATGGAAATGACATTTTTAATGTTTAAAAAAACACATTTTTGTGTAATTTGGCAAAATTGCAGTTGCCAAATTAGGTTTGTAATCGTGCTAGAGACAAAACAGAAATGAAAATGGATCAAATAATCAGAAACTATACGCCATAACCAAACAAACGGTCTAAAGGAGATTTTCTATACACAACTGAAGGAGACACACATTTTCATAGACAACACACAACACAGCATTTGTCATTATGTAACAAAGTATTAAAAAAAAAAAAAAAGGATTTGGTGGACTTGGATTTGGTGTTCTTTTGGTGTTTGGTGTATATGCTTTTCTAAAGAGCACAAATACATTGCTTAATTAGCTAGGTTATTTTCCTCAGATGCAGTAGCTACATCTGACCTGACAAAAGGATAGATTTAGACACCTAGATGGACATCCAAACACATCCTCAACTGAAAAAAATAAAATAAAAACCTGTTTCATAAAAAAGTATCATAAATTGATTTTTAAATTCTAAAAACGCAAAATGTTTTCTTTTAGGGGAAGGGTTTGGATTAGAAATAAAACCCAATATAATTTTCTGCTTACAAGTGATATTTATTCAGATTATTCTTTGTTTTAAATATGATATGTAATTTGTCTCATATTTCATCTCAAGCTTGCTCTTCACTGACACTTTTGGTTAACAAGAACCTTTGAAGAAAAAAATATATACTGGGGGAAAATTGTTTGGTGCGGTGGAAATGATGTCACAACTTTGGGACAATCGACAATCCTAATTTTGATAAAAATAATTTTCACACAATCAATATTGAAATGGTTTATGTTTATTTCACTCTTTTACATTATCATAGTTTTAAACATTTAATAATTTGTATTTTTATAATGGAATACCATAGTTTAATATTGGAAATCTGGGTCTGGGACAAGGCTAAAACAGTCATATCTATACATAAAAGGCATTTGAAAATTCTCAAAAATAAATCATTAAGGCTTGGTAAAAAAAGATTCCACATCAGTTTTAATGTGGCTTTCATATAACAAAAAGAAAAAAGTTGAAATATTTTCCTTTGAATAAAAATCAACCCTCAAGACATGAAAGTAAAAGATTTTCCAGATTGTTCCAAATGACACAATGACACACTACATAAAATCCTCACCATCCTGAAATATATGCCCCAAATGTAAACGACTGAAAAGAAGCAGAACACCTTTCTCACTGCTCTACTTTGTTTTGCTCTACTTCAAACCAGCCCCCCTCACTTTAATTTTTTGACAGGCCATTTTAGTGTCGTAGAATGTTTAAATTACTCAAAAGGCTTCCCGCTGGCTCCCACAATCTCCATCCAACATTCACTGCCAACCATGCAGGTGCACACACACAGATGCTCACGATTTGAGGCTGAACATTTGTGCACCGTTCTTACATTCTCGCACTTCAATTTCACACTAAGCGGTTTTGTCATCAATGTGGAATAAAAAGAATGAATGAAGACGATGAAGATCAAATCGTGACTCCTGGGCTCCAGCCACTGAGAGCGACAGAAAAATGAGCCATGACATCACTCACTGCTTTCCTTCTTTATCCAGCTCATTTCGTATCTTTAGCATCTTTCTTTTCTCTCATTCTTTCTTCCTTTATTTATTCAGCAAGAATAGGAGGGATTTGTTCTCAAATAAAGTTTTTATTGGCGATGATGGCTGTACAGCAACTGGGGTCTTTCAGAGGGGCTGCCAACAAAATGCCTGAATAAGAGCTAATGTGACCATTTCAATTACACTGCACAAAGGTAGTCTGGAAGCCATTTGTTCATAACCCCCTCAGTTTGGGTTTGATGGTTCCCAGGTGAAAGTTTCATTTTGTGTAATGAGACACATGTCTGTGTATGTCTCGTCAGTGGACTCAATTAGCAACAACTCTGACTGATTTCACTCATAACCCTCCCGTCGATAGCTGCCATGTTTCAGAGGGAGAGCTGCCATGTCCACTCAGACGAGTGTGTATACATACACATGCATTCAAAGTGGGGCAGAAAATGAGCAGTCACACGCAAGCTGGTACGTGTCACCTGGTCCTTGTTAAAATGAGACCATGGGGTTTGGGGATTGTGAAAGCAGTTTCCCTTTGGTACGCATGCACAAAAAACCCACACAATCTTGCCCGCAGTCACACACATATTGTTTTTTTGTGAGAGTGACAGTGAGCAATAGCGATATATTGTTGTGTTTTGTCTGTTTTCCCAGAAGTCTCCTCTTCTGGCTGCCCACAATGAAAAGGAATTAGGTTTGTAATTTGTAATCATGCTAGAAAAGACACAGAAATGAAAATGGATATAATAATCAGAAACTGTAAGCCATGATCAAACAAACGGTATTTAAAAAAAAAAAAAAAAAAAAAGGATTTGGTGGACTTGGATATGGTGTTTGAATGCATATGCTTTTCTAAAAAGCACACATACAAATGTATTATTTAGCTAGGTTCTTTTCCTCAGATATAACAGCTACATGTGACAAAAGGGACAGATTTAGGCATTTTTGACACTTTAGGGACATCCAAATGCATCCTCAATTGGAAAAAAATATGTTTTATGAATAAAGTATCATAAATTGTTTTTTAAATTATAAAAATGCTAAATGTTTTCTTTTAGGGGAAGGGTTTGGATTTAAGGTTATTCTTAACTCATTTTAATTACCTTTATATAAAAACAATAAAAGTATGTTACACAGTCTGTCCTCATTTAGATATATACTCCAAATTGCACGTGTTGGTTGTGTGTATGGATGTGATTTCTGTGTTAATGTGTGCATGAATAGAAAAAGAGAGAGAGAGAGGGAGAGAGAGAGAGGGGTCAGTGAAGTGTGAGTGTTTCCATTGCTGACAGCACAAACAGAAGATTTGTTAAAAGGAAGAATAGGATTCCTCCTGTCTTTAGTTTGCATCAGCTTGTCTGTCATTATATGCAGAAAGAGAGAGAGGAAAAGAGAATGAGAGAGCAAGAGAAAAAAGAATGATGCGTGATGGAGAAGAAAGACTGAAATGGGTGGGTAATATGTGCTTGTGTGTTTGCGTGTAGCTTCCAGGTTCTCTCAAAGACCAACCACAGACACTCGGGAGAAAGCAACTTCGGAACAAAATGCACATAATAGGCTACGTCACATTATTTCTCACAAAGGTGGCAGAAGAGAATGAGTTCAGAGAGTAAAGGTTATGAAACAGGAAACAGGGGCCAAAGTGTAAACATGGGCTGGGAACAAATTAGTGGTGTTTTCAATATGTTTGCACTTACAATCACTCAGAACACCTTAGCAACTGCAGAACGCCCTGGCAACCAACCACAACATCCTGGCATTTTAGTGAGTACTGCACAGAAAAGCACCAGACACATTGTCCAGTTTTTGTCTGCCTTTCTCCCCATGTCTGTCTTTCTCTCCCAGCCCCATCTGTCTGTCTCTCTCCCTCTGACTCCATCTTTCACTTTGTTTCTATCTCTCAATCTGTGTCTGTCTGTCTCTCTTGCCCTCTCTCAGAGACCAATCATTGTGACCTCATTCTCTGCACAATGACATCCGTGTTCAAAACGACCAATTAGTAGAATGTGTGAGAATCGTAACGAGTCTGTAGGGGAAACTGCAAGTGTATGTGTGTGTCTGTGTGATAATAATGCCCTAAACAGCTGGTATAGAGTACCTGAATGTAAATCTACAAGTCTTTGGTGTCTTGAGCGTTTGATTTTTTTTAGATGCAGTCAACACTAAAGCGAAGCAGTCAAAGACAGTAAATGGAAAATGTGTGTGTGTGTGTGTGTGTGTGTGTTCTAGCTGATTTAATCTTGGGTTTCCTTGATACCATCTACTGTTTCAGCCTGTAGACCCAACATATCATCAGTCATAGCTGTCAGCCATTAAATCCCTCCTGTTCTCTCTCTCTCTCACTCACTCTGGCTCTCTCTTATTTCTATCCTTCCCACTTAAACACACACACACACACACACACACACACACACACACACACACACACAGGTTCTTAGTCCCCAGTGTGTTGTTCAAGTGTATTCTCTTGCACAGTAAATGCTCTGTATATACGTTCCTCTGTGTTTTCTCTCTAATTTCTTACCTTTGGACAACAGTGAATAAATGGCATGTCTACAACTCTTCAATAAAATGGTAACAGTTCCCATCATACATTTGTTATTGGGTACATGTCACTCCTCCTGATTTCAGTGGAACTGGTGAAAAAAAAAAAAAAACAGGCGAGTTGGTTTTCTCGACCCTAGTAGAGTTGAAGCAAATTTGAAATACAAATGAATTTTTTCCATTTTGAGAAACATACAAATTACATTACAAAAACATTTCTTCCATAACCACATAACCTTTGTTATGCCAGCCATTCATTTTACTTTTTAAAAGATCTGTCTGCTAAACCCTCATGTGTCAGCTCCAGGTGTGCTGAGAGAGAAATTGTCAACATGATTGACATTAAAAAATTTTGCCACCAGCTTTCGGATGAACACCAACTAATTGACACAGAAAAAACATTGTGCACTGCAATTTACCAATGTAAACACAGTTATGCATAGCTAGATTTACCCAGACATTTCATGGTTCACCTCTCTGGTTTACGTGTATTGGCTGGTTTTGGTGTTGTTGTTTGAAATATTGAATCCATCCATAAAATTTAAACCAGGAGAGTGTTTTCTTTTACTGATTTTATTTGTCTGAGCTGCTCTGAAATGTCAATCAGCATTAGTGTTTTAGTCCCAGCTGTTTTTTAATTGGTTCCTTTGCTTCCCTCACTCCCAATCATTTTGAAAACAGTAGCAGAGTGGTTTTTATTGGACCATTTGGCAGGTGCCAAGAGTTGAGATTGTACCTTTCAACACCTTGATGTTATCACTACACAGAGTGGGAAAATGCCACAGTCAGTTGACTGCACAGCCCAAACAAAAAACATTCCTCTACAGGGGCAAACAGGGATCCATGGGATTTGATTTAGAGGCCCAGATAGTATGGGTGCTTTGTATAGGTATATGATGTGTGTGCAGGACTGACAATGGAAAATCAGGCTGACAAGATTGGAATGTAATATTAACAGTGGGGATTTGGTGTTTGAGATTTAGGAGATCAAAGAATTAGAATTAATTTCTCAAGTGGGGAACATTCCTCCAAAAATATGTGTAAGTTCGAGAAAGAGAGAGAGAAATTTGTAAACATACAAAAGTCTGCAAAAAACAAACAAAAAAACAAAACATATACACAAAAGAAACAGAGGTTTCAAAATGTACATTAACTTTTTTCAAATTCTTTCAAGACCAAATTTTCTGGATGTGCTATCCATATTGATATTATAGATCTATAATATTACTGTCTGTCAACCACTGTCTCGTGTGTGTGTTTTTATTTCTCCTAAAGATATTAGGAGAAACTTCAAAGACAAATTCAATAAGTCAATGAGACATAGCTGAGAACTGCCTTTTTGCAAAACAATTCCTCTGGGTATGAAGGACTACAGCTGTGCAACAGTATTCAAGATTTGCTTAAATACAATACTACAATTGAATAAAACACATAGATCAGGTTAAAGTAATACTGTAGTAGACAGTACAATAAATAGACCTCTATCCAAATCTTTCAAAGAAATTACTGACAAAATGTTAGTTGATGAAGTGTTTTTTGATTTTGCCAACGATAACGAAGATGAGACTAAAAAGAGGCATCATGATGATAATCAAACGGTTTTAATTCAAATATGCTGTTGACAAAAATATCACAAGACAAATTGAGAAAAAAGAATGCAAGATATTAACATGTTTAAATGACTAATAAATAGTTAGTAATAATAAGTTTAATACATTTTTCGAATATTTTAATATTTGATTAAAGTTTGGTCTGTTATAGTTTGATGCATGTTTTTGTCATTTTGTACATTGTCGTCTCGTCAGCTAAAATATGTTATTTTTGTCAACTAAAATTACATGCCAGAGTAAAATTGACAAAAAGTAATGAATATGACATGATGAAATACTGACTAAACTGAAAGGACATTTTTGTCAAAAGATAAATATTATGCCTAACATACAAACTGTGTGAAAATGAACACTGCTTCTATCATCTCATTCTAATTCTCTCTCATCCATCCCAGTGTTTCTCAGCTGCTCTTACATATCTGTGATCAGTCAACATGAGCTCTACTGTCAGCTGAAGTTCATGGCTAGTTTGCATCTCCACTGTCAAGTGTCTCTCATTGTCTTTCTCATGCTCTAATGCACCTTCTGTTTTTATATAGTCTGTTGGCACTAAGCATAGCATGTGATTGCTGATCATAATGAAGCTATCACATCTTGGTGGTTTGTGTACTGTGTATCTTCACCCTTGTGTTTGTTTGACATTCAGTGTGCTTTAATCAGGTATCAGGGTAATGTGTAAAAAGTGGTAACCTGCAATTGTTACCTTAGGGGCTATTTTTACCTGATCTAGCCCTTAAAATTTGTTTTGTTGGTGTAACCTTATGTATTCAGGTTGATTCAGTGATGTAAAATAATTGTTTTGACTTAAATAAAGACACAGACAGAAAAGGAGGACAGAAAGCAAATAAATAAATAAATAAGGAATACTGGAAACATAAAAAAAAAAGATGTAGAAAGGATGGATGGTGTCTGTCACTTTTATGACACCACTATATAGTAATGTTAAGATTATTTACGGTTTGAAAGAAATATGTGGGATTTAGGAGCTATGAGAGACAAGATATAGTTATAAGGAGGCGGGGAATGCTGACAACAGTATATTTAGGTCCAGTTTTAACAGTGGATGTTGCTCGGCCACTGCCCCTCAGGTTAAGTGTAGGGGTCTTAGTTCAGTTTTATAGTGAGGTTAAGGGTCACTCATTCACCCCAAACTCACTGCACTTTTCTCTGAATGGCCATCACGCCCAACTTCGACCCCATCATCACTGTCAGCCACAACTGAGGAATCTGCAGAGCGAGGAGACTAGAGATCAAAGTTCAAGACCCTGCAAGGGGTGGTCTCCTTTTCTGTTCCTTTACTCCGCCTCTCTCTCTCTCTCTCTCTCTCTCTCTCTCTCTCTCTCTCTCTCTATCTGTCTGTCTGTCTGTCTTTTATACCACTCATCATCTAATGTTTCTCATGTCCATTGCACTCCTGCATGATTACAGAAGCCTGAACCAAGTTCAAAGCTACAGATGCAATTTCCTGGTAAAGACAGAACATATAACATGAACATAAATAGTAATATGCTACAGCACACAAGTGTGAACACACCCCTTCTCTGTCATTAAGGCCATTTCCTAGACTTCCTGCTCCTTCATCATTGCCTTCCGCTTTACTCCTGACTGGCAGAAACATGTTGACCTCTGCAGAGATGGATGACTCTAAGCTCTTGCAGTAGAGGTAAGGTCTTGTCTCTGCCTCTTGTCTGAGTATGTAGTTTGGTTATCTGTTATGGTCTTTGATCAACTGGGGCTGACAGAATGGACGAAATAGTACAATGGGGCTGAATAGTCAACGGTTGGAATGAAGGATTGGATAAAATGCACATTAAGCACACTTTGTCCTACATCCTTTGACAATCTACATAAAAGGCATAAAACCATCCATAGTACCATGTTTAACACTGTGTATGGGGCATCTCAAAATACATTGAGGCACACTGAAGTGAAAAAGAAACCACTGGAACCTATATCAACATTGCGTGAGAGTTATGAATGTAAAAGCTTTTTTGCAATAGGTAAGCTCTCCATTCAGTTATGTGTATAGTATAAAAATGATAAATGGTCTAGAAGCTCAGACAAGGATAGCTTCTAGGTGATGTCATTTGTCAAGTACAGAGGTATGACAGCACCCCAATAATGACAAATAATTCTATTAATTTGCAAATAGCCATCACTGACTTTTTCTCCTGTTTTGCCCTTAGATGTGATCTCTCTGTCTGTGTTCTGTGCTTTCTAAGTCTCACACTTTTAATTTAAAGTTTCATAAACCTTCCAGCAAAATTAGTTGCAATAATTACACTTAATTTAACTTATGGTGTCATGTATCTTGTATTCAGCCTTGATGAAACAGTTATTGAAGTAGTTTTGCATGAGAGTGTTATGATGTTACATTGCCCTCTGGTGGGTAAGAAAGGCACATGTAGTGACCTCACCATTTCGCAAACATGTCAAGTGATATTATCAAGTGTGAATTGAATTAATTTATTTGTATTATCCAAATGACTGAACTATCTATTTCTATACACTTTATATTTATGTGCTACATAAATTTGTCATTTTGCTCTGCTGTTCTTTCTTTATGTTGGTATTTGTAAGATTTAACTTTTTCTGCAGTGTAAAAAAATAAATAAAAATTGTCAAGGAACATACAAATATGCTTCATGTGCAACATCTAAATTAACTGGTTTTATTCCATTAAAAAAATTATTTAGAGTAAGCTGGCTAAATTTACCTGACAAATTAGGTTACAATAATGAAAGCAATTTTATGGGTTAGATCAAACAGATGTAGATCCTTGAGGTAACAATTGCAGGTTACCACTTTTTAAGTGCATTGAAAATAAATGTTAACCTAGAAATGTGCTTCATATTGTAACACCCAAATTAACTGGTTCAATCACTGAACATCACTGAATCAACCTGGATACATTAGGTTTTCAAATGAAAAGAAGTTTAAAAGCTCTTTGAATAAGTATATTGCATTTTCTTTATGTACCAAGATATAACTAAATAATATTCTCTACAATATGATGTTTTACGAAAGGGTGTGCTAAATTATATACTGTGAATAATCTCTCAAATAATACAATCAACTATATGACAAATGGTTGAATAACATGATACATTTTAAGCCAAGTATGCTACTGAGCATAGCATATGGCATGAAACTTTTTATATTATGTGTTATATGTTAATGTGCTGCTCATTATGACCTACAATCATCATTTTTCTTCCTTTAAAGTGGTTTCTGAAGGTCTGGTGCAATACAATATGTTATTCGTAATGAGGCATCTCAGAAATGCCCTATTTAAAACACTGTTTTTAAACAGTATTCATGAAATGTCTATTTTTCTACATCCTCATCCATCACAGTGGATCATAATATATATTAATATTTTACAATAATATTTTTTATTATTAATTATTAATATTATATTATATTTTATTATAACATATCTAGTAAATGACGCACACTAATAATTAGACTTAATTTCTAATAGTACTAATTATAAAATTAAAATATCCCACCCCTCACTACCACGGATGTCATCTGCATGACAGTTATGACAATTAAAATAGTCTTTGATGAAATATAAAATACCAAGCCAATGATGAGGACGACGATGTGGCCTAACACCTCATCTAGACATTTCTTACGTGTCAACGTCTTATTCAAGCTAACACATCAAACATCTTTAACGTGGAAAAGCATCACACCTTGCTCACTTAGCCTACTGCAACAAATGTCTGAGTGGAAACTGAGGTCATAATGAGTTTCACAATACATTTATTTAACTATTGTGGCATGGAATGCTTCTTCAGCTAATTTGGAGCGAGCCCCAAGGTTTTGTTTCCATGTGAATGCACATTATGGACTGGTCATACAGAGTGGAATAGACCTTATGTAAAAGTACTTATGTTTACAACTGTTGTTAACTGTATGTTTTTTAATGTTACCCACATTTTAGCATTATGTGTACTTTTCTGTGAGATTTTTTTACATCCTCATTCGTTGTCCTTTTCCCTTCTCCTCTGAATTTGTGAGCACTTATTTTCAAAATGGAATAGTTATTGCAAAAGGCATGGGCAGCATAAACAACCACCAGCAGAAATTAAGAAAATATATGTTTTATCCAGAAGGGTAGAAATGTCAAATCACTAATTAAATTAACTTTATGAAAATATGCTCTGTATTTCAATCTCCTGGACAATATAGTGAGACGTGTCACAGGACGTGTCACTGTGTTGCTATGAAACCCTAAAGAAGGTCATTAGTGAATGAATAATGAATGAATGAATGTGGGTGCAGTTATTAAGTATGAAATGCTGTGAGTGCATTATGTGGAATGTTATTGTGAGCATGTTTATTTGCACATGTCCAAATGTATAAAAACCCTGTAATGCATGTGGACTTCAGTGAAAGATTGTAAGATGTCCTACTCTACTCTGCTCTCTTTAGCCCTTGGGATCCTGAGCAGCTTGATGCTGAGGGAGGTTACTGCTCTCAAATTGCCCCTTACAGGTGACAGTGATCCTAATAGATTTACATGGGGGGAGTTTCCAGAGGTAAGTGTTTTACTCTTTCTCTTTTTTATGACAACATTTCTCTACTGTCTGACCATTCAGGAAATTTGGGTGGAAAAACACAGATGTGCCAAATTATAGGTATAAGACATAAAATGTACAGCAAAATTAATAGAAATATGAACAATTGTTGGGTCAGTGCTGTCATCACAATCTAAGTGGGTTGTCTAAAGGAAAAAGAGGGAATTTTTGGAGAATTGGGGGGGGGGGGGGGGGAGATTGTGGATTGTACACTATATTTGTTAAGTCAGGGTATCTGCAGGTATCAGCATATCCAATTCAATACGTTTTAATACCCTTTTGAAGACCTCAATCATTCACATTCTCTGTTCCTCACAGGTGGAAAGCGTTTCCAACAGATATCAGATATAGCCTATATATTCTCCAGATATCTAGGTCTTTTGTTCCAAATTGCAAATAGACTGTGTTTGATATGTACAGTTTTACTATTAGCAGATATTAAAATTCATCTTTAATTATTTGTACTGTTTGTAAAGCATATGAATATAATGTTAATTTGATATTGAAGGATACCCTAAAATAATCTGTGTTGTAAAATATTTTATTAGTACATTGTAATTCATGTTCGTATTAATTTTACAGCTATTTCAATTAATATGGGACTTTTATTTTGAAAAAGCTGATGTCCAGAATCGCTTGCCAGGCACAAATTGTGACACGCTCCATCATTTGAGTCAGATGTAGTTTTTTGGAGAAACACGATTTTAGTCTCAGCTTTGATGACAACAAACGATGTCATTTTTTCTTGAAATTCAAACAATAAATACTGTATTCATGCTCTTTAATAGCTGGCCATTCAGAACAACGCGCTCTCTCCAACATATAGCACGAAAAAAATACACGAATGAACATCTGAGGTTTTGATGAAAGATACAGTACAACTTACTGAAATGTGTCTTCTCTCATGTAATCGCTCATTCTGTTAATGTTGGTTAATGGTGAAAAAAGTGAAAATTGCACGCCCACTCTTGCTGCAATCTCCGAGACGTGGAAGGTTTTCATTCAGCATTATGACCCAAGGAGGGAAATGTTAAAACAAAACAAAAAATATCGGGAAATGTAAAGTAATACTTTTCAATGGCCTTCATTTTCACCAAATTGATTTAATACATTTTAATGACCCTAATACCTCTTCCAGCAGCAACCTTAGTTTTCCCCAAGCGGTCTTCCATCCAGGTACTGGCCAGGCTCAACCCTGCTTAGCTTTAGTGGGCAATCAATCTTGAACTACAGGGTGATATGCCTGTTAAATTAAATGCCTGTATTTGTCATTATTATCTTTACTAAAAATAAAAATATTTGCCCCCCCCAAGTCTATTTTTTATTTCTTATGGGGGGGCCCTAATGCCTTATGGGGGGTCCCGGACAAAAATATGTTACTCGATTAGGTCACACAAACCAAAGTCAATATTAAGGATCAGATAGAAATGTAGCTCCTTAACGGTAACAACTGTTCCTTCACACTATTTAAAGAGCATTTTTTATTTTTGTTTTCAAAGAACGCTCAAGAGATTCCACGGAGTCTAGAGATCGAGGACTTTACTCTTGATGTAGCCCCAACCAGTGGTCGTGTGAGCTCACCCACCATCCTTCGACTTCACCCGTTAACTGCAAAACCAGCGCACCTGCACGCCAATCTACCGCTTCGCTTCGGACGGGATGCGCAGGCGGGTGCAGGTGACCGCGCGCCCAAGTCCACCATCAACCTCCCTCAGCGGTTCGGACGGTCCTGCACTATGTGTGCGCGCTCAGGGACTGGACCCTCAGCAACCCTACCGCAAAGGTTCGGGAGGAGGAACGTATTCACTGTAACCCCCTTTCATGCCTTGACTTTGTACACACGTACACCTGAAGCACCATTCCCAAAAGAAAGGTAAAGATTTTGAAATTCATTTGTAATTAAACATTGCAAATTCATGGAATTAATAAGTATAACAATAAAATGAAATTTCATTTGGTAATTCCAGAATAACCCTAATTAAATTGTTACTAACTATTTTTTTTTACGAATCGTAAAAAAGCGCAGACTGACGCAAAAACGCGTTCGGTGTGAACGGCCCCTTTTTTGGCAAATGACTTAAAAAATATCAATAGCCTGCCCCTGGATATGAACGCCTGTAATCTTTGTTACGCTGATTGCTGTATCTGATTTTTTTTTTTTTTAAATCACAGGACTCAAGTCCGCGACTACCTGTTTGAAACAGAAGACTCAGAAGAAACTGCAAAGAGCACAGAATACACGGCTCTAGACTAATGGAGCCCAGCGGTTGATGTGAGATGTTTTGTTCGTGAGTGTTATGAAGTGATGTATGTGCATCTGTACTTGCCTGCTTGTAAATGGACTGAATAAAGTAAAGTGTGAATTAACCTCATATGCCTCCTGATTGCTGACTGAGCGAGGGGACCTTTGCGCGTGCGTCTAACAGCACCATGGGTAAGACCGCTACAGGGTAAATATTGTTAGAAGAACCCAAAATCTATACATCAGATTTGTTTTTCTTCTCCTTTTCTTCGTTCATTTGTCCTGTCTTTCCTTACTGTCAATTATATTAAAATAAAAAACATTCATACATGGCACTGACCCTCTTCTACAATGTTGCAGACATGAATGCATTAACCAAGGGCCCCAAATGGCCTCCGAAAGAGTAAATCAGCATTGAGGCAAAAAATAAAAATGCTATTCACACTAATCTCTCATTGTCCCCTACTATTTGCGACCTGCTACTGCCAGCAGGGCCGTAGCCAGGTATTCTGGGCCTGCTGACTGTATATTGCTCTGGGCCCCTTTCTTATTAAAAAATACCGTTTAGAATTTGGGCCCCTAGAATCATTACCACCTTTCACCCCACTAGCTACAGCCCTGACTGCCAGTAACAGGAGAGTTGACCATCAATCAACAAGAATGATCACAAGGCCACTAGCTTTCACCTGTAAATGCACTCAGCACTACAATGCTGAACAAGACTGAGCGTCTGAGAAGGACCAATTAGGCTATCTAATTAACTGTTTCATTTTGATCCACAAAACAGCCTGCTACAGAATGCCAAGGAACAGGTGTATCAACAATGACCAGGGCATCATAGCATTTTCCAAATTATCTAAACATACATTCACACCAAGAATTATTGTATAAATCCTTTCTTTTCTTTAGATTCCATAGCTGATGCACAAAATGGAGACAATTTATCCCTATTTCCCCTTTACTTACTGCAAGACAAACTCATGCAATCAATTAGAAAGAAAGAATAAAGACTATCATAATATTGAGAAATACAAGAAATCAGAGTGACACTATCTTCCCAGTAAGCAGGGGTTAAATTGGGATTTCGGAGGTGGGGGAACCCTAAAATCGTGTGATTTCGCAATCATGCCACACGTCCATGTATTTTATAAACTTTTAATAAAATACATTGGTGTCTAAATATGAATTTATTAATAAGCCTGTATGCAGGGTTGAGAGGGTTACTTTTGAAATGTATTCCACTACAGATTACAGAATACATGCTGTAAAATGTCATTTGTAACGTATTCCGTTAGATTACTCAAAGTCAGCAACATATTCTAAATACTTTGGATTACTTCTTCAGCACTGGTAGATTTTTTTACTTGTTTTGACTATAAAAACTCTGCCAGTACAGTAAGACAAAATACACATGTTAAAAATACATTCTCTGAAAAACCTAAATATCTTATGCAGTGTTGTTTCTAAAACAAGACAAATCAAATTGATCTTGTTTTAGGATTTTTTTATATTTTTACAGGAAAACAATACAAAAATTAATATCAAGAATAAGATTTTTGCCCTATTATCAAAGGTCTTACTAGAAAAAAATTAATTATGATCTAACGTGAATTTTCTTGATAAAATAATATGGTCGTGCCTGGTAACATGTGCATGTAAAATGGCTAGAAATAGCATTTTAGCTTAGCGTAAAGCTGACAATTTACACAAGGTTTATTTCTGTTTCTTCTGCTCCAAACTTACTTCAAACTTACTTCTCTGTCTGCTCGTATGAATGTAACACATCATAAGAAAGTGTTTCACCGCTGTTCAAATGCACTTTGGGTCGCATCATTTATATGTATAAATGTTTTCCATCTGAAAGGACAAAATATTAAATGAAGCAAATGACAATAAAATGCAAAGTAATCTCTTCAGTAATCAAAATACTTTACTGAATGTAACTGTATTCTAATTACCAATGATTTAAATTGTAACTGTAGTGGAATACAGTTACTTATATTTTGTATTTTAAATACGTAATCCCGTTACATGTATTTCATTACTCCCCAATCCTACCTGTATGTAATTCATAGAAAAACGTTTTTTCTTTCAGACGAATCAGTTTTACTGGGATAATGATTTGACTTAATTGTGAAAAAATACATAATAACATGGAATATTTGGTTTAGTGTTTTACATTATATGACCAAAAAACAAAACAAAACAAAAAACTTGGAAGTGGAGTGGTATTTTCATTTTTGGGTGAACTATCCCTTTAAGGACAAAATGGTCACGGGTAAAGCAGCAGCACACTATGGATTACCTTTCCAAGTGTATTTTCCAAATAGTCCACAGTATGCTTAACATATCGTAATTGGGGAGGAAAAGAACAACAATAATTTTATTTTGCTTATATAGCCTTCACGCACCCCGTGTTTTTTGCGAGAGGGCACCTAGAGAGGCCTAATCTGAGGTAGCTTCTGTAACACAAGGGGCATTATTATAGTCATTGTAATTGATTATTAAATTCTGTAATTGATGGATTGAAGTTTCAGCATAATTACTGACACATTTAAATAGTAAGACACATTATAAATACAATTATTATTTAATTACTTATTTTTAAACAATTCACAATCATATTTTATCAAACTACACAATGATGACTCTAAGACTTTATAAAAATTACAGTTTCATTTTTTGTTAATGCCTGATCTTCTGTAAAGCTGCTTTGAAACTATGTGTGTTGTGAATGGCGCAATACAAATAAAAATGATTTGACATTTTTACCCCCCAAAATACTTTTATTAAGCATACAAATGTCATTTCATTTGAGTGTGTAAGCTTTCATTTTTGGTCGCATTTGAGGGGCACCTCAGCAAAAGGGCAGGGGCTTGAGTCCCTAAAGCCACCCCTTCATGTCTGCCACTGAACGTGTCGTTTGCGTCTCACTGAACTATGGCGGGAACTCCGTGCCAAATCCCAAGCGCCGACCGATCGACCGACAGACCGACCGAACATCTACCGAACCTCTGACCGAACTTTTTGTGCTTTGAGCAAATTACACAGCGTGTGACGACGTCACGTGATGACCTGACGTGACGCCAAGGTCTTGAAATTAGCTGGTTTTTAACTAGGTAAAGTTCCAAGCTGTTGATTAAAGACTATAAATGGACAATACAGGCCCTAGATGTAAATATTTTATACTTAAAACAATACTCAACCATTTTTCCTGCATCCTGCTGTTCTTCCTGCTGTAAGCATTTAGGTGTTGTAGGCTATTCTAAGTCATTCCGAGTGATGAACTGATAGCTATATAAAAAAAAGCTACCACCTGTCTATCATGACTTTCTCTGATAATTTTGAAAGAAACTTATCACATTCCATGACAGAAGGATCTTAAGTTCTATTTTCATTTTTCAAAGGCAACGAGTGTGTGTGTGTGTGTGTGTGTGTGTGTGTGTTTGTGAGTCTGTGTGCCTGCTTGTGAGTGTGTGTGAGTGTGTGTTACTTAAAGAGAGCAAACATACTGTACATACATACAAAGTCTTAATTCATGTCTTTCTATTTTTTATATTATTTTATTATTCTTACATATATCACTTTTATATAATAATTTTTTTACACATTTTTCATATTGTTATTCGTCAGATTGTTTAATTTTATGTTGTGTTCTATATTTTCTCACAAGTTACAGATTAAGGGTTTCAATTTCCAGGTCTTCAGTGTCATGGGACAATGTTGTGAAGAAGCAATTGTCCATTGTCTTTGCATGGTATAGTAACACTTGATGAATTTGTGCTGGTCAGACAAAGTCAGACTGAGAATTGAGAAAGACGCAGTTAAGATTATTCAAGAAACTCTGCTCATTTTTTCCGTCACTTCGTCTCCTGCCCTCTGCTATTATCCCTTATGCTGACTCTGCTGGCTTTTGAGCTGGTAGGAGAGTAAGTTAACATAGCAAGCTGTTGATGTTGACTGATATATGTACGTATATCTTCTGACAGAGCTAGAGGTCTTGTGAACAGGGACCAAAAACAAAATGTTTTTCATTTTGGTTCGTTCTGAGCAAAAACTGTGTTTTTGCAACCACTTTTGGTTTGTGGACTGATGAGTCGAAAGTGGAACTGTTTGGAAGACAGGGGTCCCATTACATCTTGCGTAAATCAAACACAGAATTCAACAAAAAGATCATCATACCTACCGTCAAGCATGGTGGTGGTAGTGTGATGGTGTGGGGATGATTTGCTGCTTCATGGTCAGGAAGACTTGTTCAGGGATATATGAATTCTGCTCTCTGCCAGAAAATCCTAAAGGAGAATGTCCGGTCATCAGTCCATGAGTTGAAGCTCAAGCGCAACTGGATTATGCAGCAAGACAATGATCCAAAGCATAGGAGTAAGTCCACCTCTGAATGGCTCAAAAGAAGTAAAATGTAAGTTTTGGAGTGGCCTAGTCAAAGTCCTGACTTGAACGTGATTGAGATGCTGTGACAGTACCTTAAATGGCCAGTTCATGCTCGAAAACCCTCCAATGTGGCTGAACTAAAGCAATTCTGCAAAGAAGAGTGGGCCAAAAATTTATCACAACATTGTGAAAGACTGATCTCCAGTTATCGGACACGTTTGGTTGCAGTTGTTGCTGTTGAAGGTGGCACAACCAGCTATTAAGTTTAAGGGGGCAGTTAGTTTTTCACATGGGTGACAGGTGTTGGATAACTTTTTTCTTATATATATATATATATATTAAAACTGTATTTTGTGTTTACTCAGGTTGCCTTTATGTAATATTTTGTTTGAAGATATAAAACAAATTAGTATGAAAAATACACAAAAATAGAAGAAATCAGAGGCAAATACTTTTTCACAGCACTGTATCTGGATTAGTCATACATGTACAGAATATGTGGTAATTATACATAGTTGTTAAAAAAGGTCTTCATTCACAGAATGCGACATACACAATGGGCAATTAGGCAAATAAATGTGTGATGCAGCAGTTTCCTTAAGCACATTTTTAATTTTTTTTAGGCAACATGAAGTGAAGTAGTTCCAAAAATGCACCGTTATAAACCCTTTGGCTTTTAGTTTCAACTGGTTATAACCACTTACCAGCATTGAAAACTAGAGAATCTCCACATGATATCATGTGCAGCTTTAAGAGAGCCTTTAGAGCCTTCTTTCACAGTTTCTTGGCCAGACAACCTTTCCTTCTCCTGGATCTCTTCTGAGCTTCCGAAGTTTTGTCTGTAAAACATATTCATATATACCCCCATTTTCTGATGAATGTTTATGTTTTCTTCCCAGTAATAAACATGTTTCTATCATTGTTTACATTTACAGTACTGTGCAAAAGTCTCAGGCACATTAGTTGATTCACAAAAACATTTGTCTTAAGATGGTTCTTTTCTATCTTTTGCTTTAGTGTGTCTGTAGGAAATATCAATTTTAGATTTTAACATCTTTAGCACATAGAATTGAATAGAAAAAGAACAATAAGCCATACTATAAATCTGGGATTATATGAAGAGAATGAAGCAATCAAGGCAGCCTAAATCCATAGAAGAACTGTGTCAAGTTCTTCATTAATCTTGGACCAGCCTACTTGCTAACACTGTTTGGTGGTCACACCAAATATTGATTTAGCTTTTTTAAGTTTACTGCACTTTGTATGAAGTTAATTGATAAATAAAAGCTATTTATGACATTATTTTTGAAAACACCACACTTTACAGCATTTTTCAGAAATACCTGAATTTTTACACAGTACACTGTATATTAAACTTTTCATAAACAAAGCAGTTCAGAAACGTTTCAAGATTCATATCAAAGCTAATACATTGACCCCATCTTCTGGACAATAAAGGCTATACATTATGTAATTGTACAATAATTAAATTCTTAACTACAGTTTATCAAACTTATAAGGTAAAATTGTAATATCCCTGCTAACACACGACTTACCAGTTACGTAATTTATTCATCCTTTTTGGTAATTTCATGACTTACTAATAGGCAATGTAACTGCACTGTTACAGGCTAGTAATTTATATATATACCTGTATATATATATATATATATATATATATATATATATATATATATATATATATATATATATATATATATATATTCATGAATAATGAGGAAAATGTTTTTTTACCTTCACTTGTAAGTTAAAGCAACATTGCAAAACCAATTTATCCTAAGAAGGCAATAATATAAGATTTGGTTTAATACAATGCTTCAAATATTTTCCTTATATATAAACTGACAAGTTTATAATATTTTATCTTATGATATTATATCATTTATGACTTACAAGTTTGATGTAGTTTACCTTAATTGAAATACATATAATCTAGTACATTTGAGTGTCCAGAAGATGGCGTTAATTTGTAGAATAATACTGAGACAGAGACCTAACCTTGAAAAGTCTTTGTTGGTGAAACAAGATACTTCCATATACAGCTTTTTTTGTGTAATCCCAAAAGATAAAAGAGTAAACAGTGTTTGGAATGCTTTAAACTGTTTATTATATACCTGTTTTAGAATATAAAAATATTTACTTAGAATAGTTTAACATAAATGTAACCAATGATGGAATCATGAAGTAAACATAAATATAACAGAAAAGACAACGGGGGAATGTATGAAAAAGTATTACAGACAAAACTTTGGAGGCTCAGAAGAAAGAGATCCAGGAGAAGGAAAGGTTGTCTGGCCAAGAAACTGTGAAAGAAGGCTCTAAATGTTCTCTTAAAGCTGCATATGACATCATCTAGAGATTCTCTAGATTTCCTGGAAGGAGGGATAAAGAGTAGGGCTATGCCAATACAATCAAATATCAATATACCATGATACTTTTTCTCATGCTATTGTATCAATCCCAGTATCAATATTTTTATTAAATTTTTTGTGTATTTATTGCACTGTTGTAATGTCCAACAGTGCAATAAAGATGAAGCAGATTGTCTAAATAAGAGTGGCATTCCTCATTTCTTTCATATATGAGAAAATATGGACATTATAACTGAAATATAACCAAATTAATTAATTAATTGGAATTGCATGGTAACACGTATGGTATCGTGAGGTGCTTGGCGATACCCAGCCCTAATAAAGACTGAATATATAAAGAATGATGGAATGATAGGCATCAATTTGAGATGTATAATATCAATATGAATACTGGTGTCTGTGCAAATAACAATAATCAACAATTTATTAATTTGGAGTGTTTTGTATGAAGTGTGAACATTGTACAGTAGGCATTACCTGCAATTTGAAAATTTTGAAATTAATGTATGGATTCAGATGGGAATTGTTTTTTTTGTTTGTTTTTTTTAAATGTTATTTATTTACTTTATTTTATTTTATGTACCCTTACCCTGCAATTTGTTCACCCATCGCCTATGTATATAGCCTATAGACAGAGATGTGATGCCATGTACAGCATACAATGATATGCTTAGAATATGAAAACATGATAGGCAGTGAAAATGCACGTTAGATCCAGTGTACACAAGACCGCTCTCTCCGTCAGAAGATATCCATATGTCAAAGTTCTGTCTGATATCCAAAACCATTCAACATCAAGAGCTTGTTGTGTTAACTCACTCTCCTACCAGCCCAAGAGTCAGCAGGGGGAATACAGCAGAAGGCAGGAGATGAATTGTTGGTAAAAATGAGCAGAGTTTATTGAATAATCTTAATTGTGTCTTTCTCAATGCCCAGTCTGACTTTTGCACAAATTCAACAAGTGTTACTATACCATGCAAAGTCAATGGACAATTAGTTCTTCACGACATTATCCCATGACATTGATGACTTAATCTCTTAATCTCTAATTTGTGAGAAAATATAGCACACAACATAAAATTAAACAATTTGACAAATAACAATATGAAAAAAGAATAAAACAATTATTAAATAAAATGATATATGTGTGATTAATAATATAATATGAAAAATAGAAAGACATGTGTAACAAAGTTCAAGAAATGAGGAAGTGGGAGATGGAGAATCCAACTCAAAGGTAAATGTATTCTTCACACAAAAACACATTAGCTTGACAATGTAATGGTAAAGCTTCACACAAACACTCAAATGCTATATATGAAGGACTGGCAGTGGTCAACACACTCATAGCTTCAGCTGGTCTCTTCCCCTCACTCTGAGGTCTGGCCCTTTTTATTTCCCCTGTCTCTCACTGCAAACAAAGAAATAGCAATTACCAGCAATTCATCTCAGGTGAAAACCCTTACCGCTTCCTCTCTCCCCAGACGCACGCTTGACCATACCCTCACCTCCATATACCCCCTATGCCAGACTCAGGCCAGAGGAACTGTCCGGCCTGTTCGAATATTTAGGCACCTTTGAAAATAGCCAGCCAGCCCCAGGAACTGTCTCACCTCCTTTTTGGTCTTGGGTCTCAGGCAGTTCGCAATCGCTGCGGTTTTATCAATTGACCATGACCCAAGTGGAACCCCAGATACCGTACCTCCACCCGCCCAATTGCGCACTTCTTCGGGTTTGCTATGAGCCCCGCTCGTCGCAGCAACCTCACGGCCCTCAGATGCTGCACGTGTCACTGCCAATAATTACTATAAATAATGATATCATCCAAATAGGCAGCGGCATACACAGCATGCGGTCTGAGAACCCTGTCCATAAGCCACTGATATGTAGCCGGGGCCCCAAACAAACTGAACAGAAGGGTCACAAATTGGTGTAAACCAAAACAGTGTGGAGAAGGCTGTTTTATCACAGGACATCGACGCTAAGGGGATCTGCCAATATCCATTTGTTAAATCCATTGTCAAATAAAAGCGAGAAGTGCCCAACCGATCGAGCAGTTCGTCAACACGAGGCATTGGATAAGCACCAAATTTCGACACCGCGTTAACTTTCCTATAATCCAGAACTGGACCGAGCCATCGCTCTTAGATACCAGAACCACGGGGCTGGCCCAATCACTGTGGGATTCTTCTATTAACCCCATATCGAGCATGGCCTTTAATTCTTCACATACTACCTGTTTCTTGTGTTCGGGTAAGCTGCAGGGATGACTACGTACCACTACCCCTGGGGTTGTCTCAATGTGGTGTTTTATGAGATTAATGAGGCTGGGGAGAGGCGAGAATATGTCAGAGAAATTATTTTGCAACCTGGCAACCTCTGTACGTTGTGAAGGCGAGAGATGGTCTCCTCCCTCTCCGGGACTACCATCGCCAAAGATACGGGGACCGCCTCTCCCCATGGTTTTAGTAGGTTGAGGTGGTAAATCTGATGTGCCCCGCCCCTATCCGTACGCACTACCTCATAGTCGACTTCCCCAACCTAAAAGGGCCTTTGCCACTTCGCGAGTAATTTCGAGCTCAATGTGGGCAGCAATACAAGTACTTTTCTCCCTGTGCAAACTCCCATAGCCGAGCTCCACTGTTATACAGCTAGGACAGCGTATCCTTGCAAGCTCCACTGTTATACAGCTGGGACAGCGTATCCTTGTGCCTGTAGCAAATTCTCCTTTGATAGTTGCCTCAGTGTGTGGAGTTTTGCTTTCAGGTCAGGAACATATTGAAATTCATTTTTGCTCTGTAAAGGTCCCTCCTCCCAATTTTCCTTCATGATGTCTAACACGCCATGGGGCTTACGGCCATATAATAGTTCAAATGGGGAAAACCTGGTGGAGGCTTGCGGGACCTCTCGCACTGCAAATAGCAGGGGTTCGAGCCACTTATCCCAGTTCCGAGCATGTTTGTGCACGAATTACAAATCATATCATTCAACCAAGCCGTCCGTTTGTGGATGGTACACGCTTGTCAGAATCATTTTAATACCCAATAATTCGTACAGCTCGCGTAGTGTACGTGACATAAAAGCCATACCCTGATCAGTGAGGATTTATTTCGGAATCTCCACTCAGGAGATAATTTTGAAGAGTGCTTCCGCAACACTACGTGCTGAGATGTTGCGCAGCAGCACTGCTTCCAGGTATCATGTTGCGTAATGCACCAGGACTAATGCAAAGTGATGCCTGCGTGCTGTCCATTCTAATGGCCTGACGAGGTCCATACCCATTCGTTTGAAAGGAACCTCAATCAATGGAAGGGGGCACAATGGCACTTTTGGAGTGGCCGGCGGGTTCACCAGCTGACTTTTACGGCATGCCGCACACCACCGGCGAACATCCCCATGAATGTCTGGCCAATAGAAATGGGCCATGAGACGGCTTCATGTTTTCCCCTGTCCCAAGTGACCTGCCATTGGATTACTTTCCACACCGATTTACTTTCTCACAGGACCCATCCACACACAACACAATAATGATCGAAAAGATGGCCAATTAGTTCCCAAAATTAGCAGATGGGTGAAGCGAGGACTAACCATCGCCTCAGTATTATGCTTTTGTCCCTGGAATTTTACCGTGATGGTCACTATAAGATAATCATGAATATCCCTGTGCACACACCTCACCTTCACCCGATTATTTGCCTCCAATGTCCCGTTTTGAACCAAGCATTGATGAATGGAGATTTGATTACAACCTGAACCCGACTCCCCACAACTACAGCAGACCAGCCCAAGCCTCCCACTCACACTCTTGGCAGTGGACTCCTTCACCTGGGACGAAGAGTGGGGAGAGACGGGGTTTGTGGAAGCAGTGAACCCCCCTGACCTGGGAGACGGTCTTGGGGGAATGTTCCCCCATTTTTGGGGAAATGGAACAGGACAGAAGGAGGGTGGGGGGGGGGGGTAGAGAGAACAGAGGAGGAGACTACCCGAATTGCCTCTTTCTCTAGAAGAGTAGAAATTTCCTCTTCCAGAAAATGAGCAGATCTCTTGTTCGTCTGCAAGAAAATTACACCACTGAAACGTGGGGGTTTCATGGCAAACTGAAGCCTGTAGCACAATGGCACCATCTAGTGGACATCTTGGGGGTGGCATGTGGGGCTGCTGAGAATTGTTCACTCTCAGCTGATTTTCTCGATTCTTTTGAATCTTTATTTTAGGCTGCTGACTAGGCTGCTTGTTGCGGAGTTTAGGTCAGGCAGCATTTTGGTAAAAATGCCCAGAAGTCGGGGCATGGGCAGGCCATACAGTGGGAGCCTGGTGGGGTGTGGATTTTCTAGGAAGGCACAATTTAAAAGCTTCGTCCTCCTTCTTTTTGTCGTCTCCGTGCTGCTGCATGAGGGTGACAGCCGGACCAAATAGAGATTGTCCAGTTTCTACTGGGGCTCCCGCAATGCGTCTCTTCTAACTGTTGGGCAGACCAGAGATATTCAGCCACAGCACGCATTCATCCATGAAAGATAGAGCCATAGCATGGCTGGAGACTTGGACAGCCTGATGGGCATTTTGAAGAACAAGGTCACTGACCGTGACGATTTTCTTCCACCACGTGGGCGAACGAAAACCCTTCTCTAAATGTTTACCCATATCTTCCATGAGTTCAGCCTGGTTGGCTGAAAGTAGGGAGGAAACAGTCAGAGCTCGAACTGCAAGAGCCGAGGCTCTGTACGAGCCTTGAAAAATGGAGGCAGAGAAGCGGTCCATCTTGTTAGGGAGGTTGGGCTTAGGGGGGCAAGCAAATCTCCTTGCGAGGGGTTAAGGTGTCTGGCTATTGACGATGATGTGGGGGTCACCCATACCGAGCGCGGCCATATCCTTCACCTCCAAACCCAAGAAGCCGTGCTGAAGATCAAGCGGGTCTCTCCAGTAGTGCATCATGTGCACACGGGAAGGACGGGCAGGAGCTGTTTTCTCGGGCCAAGCGGCGGCCCCAAAAGTTTTCCGTCATAAACATTCCTCTCCTGATCGGCGCCATTTTGAAGGGCTGGCCATTTGATGTTGAGCCAAGCGGCCGCTCGCTCCATGAGGAGGATGGCATGCGGTAACCCCGCCGAACCGCTGAACAACGGGATGGCCTCCTCGTCCTCCGAGCACCCCAGCACAGCGTTGTCAATCAAGTGGACAATCAAGTGGAATATTTACTGTCATGATACGCAGAGCAGATGAGGATGTAACTGTTGAAATTTTATTAAATGCACTTGTAGAGCCGAGGAGGGCAGGGCCGGGCTGGAATGAGACACACCCGGTCCCCAATCAGCCTGATGGGGCGCGCGAGGGATAAAGGTGGCCGGGGACGACAGTTCGAGAGAGAGAGAATTGCAGACAGCTGTACTGTGTGTTTTTGGTTGTGTGTTTTGGTTGTGTTTTTTGGTTAATAAATTATTATTTAAGTTGTCAAGCCGTTTCTCGCCTCCTCCTTTCCACTGAACCCCCTTACACTGGTGCCGAAACCCAGGAAGGAGGAGGGATTCCCGTCGCAGGATCCTCGACACTGCTGTCCACCCAGGGGAGCGCCGCTGCCGTCCGACGGGGGACGGAGTAGCCCGACCACCCGGACGTGGGGAATGGCCGCCGTCCGTGAGGCGAGTGGGGACGGGACTCCCCGACCGCCTGGAGCGAGGGAGCCGCTGCCAGGGGCGGAGGAGTGCCCTGCCGTCCCCCGGGAACGCGGAGGGGTCGAGAGAAGACCGCCGTCCGCGGGGGGAGGAGGGAAGCGACTCCCCGACCGCCTGGAGTGGTAGGGCCGCTGCCAGGGGCGGAGGAGAGTCCCCACAGGACGCCGGGAACGCGGAGGGGCGTTCTGTCCGCTGGGGGTCGGTGGTCTGACTCCGGTCCGCCCGGGGAGGAGCGGCTGCAGTCCGCCTGAGAGGGTGGAGTAGTGATCGGGGACCACGCGACGGCGCATCAGAGAACCGGTGAGTTTCTTTTTTCTCTCTCTCTGCTCTCTCTCTCTCTCTCTCTGTCGCTCCGTGTTGGCCTTTCCCTCACCATTATGTGTTGTTGTTGTTTTTTCCCCTCCTGTTTCCTCCCAGGTCGAGGAAGGCGGGGAGGACCCGCCGGCAGTCGGGGCATAAGGCACGCCCCCCCCGGAGAGGAAGGGTGGGGGGGATGTACGTCATGCCGGGGGCTCCCCGGCCTGAGGCAACGCCGGGAGGAGTGTAGAGCCGAGGAGGGCGGGGCCGGGCTGGAATGAGACACACCCGGTCCCCAATCAGCCTGATGGGGCACGTGAGGGATAAAGGCGGCCGGGGACGACAGTTCGAGAGAGAGAGAATTGCAGACAGCTGTACTGTGTGTTTTTGGTTGTGTGTTTTGGTTGTGTTTTTTGGTTAATAAATTATTATTTAAGTTGTCAAGCCGGTTCTCGCCTCCTCCTTTCCACTGAACCCCCTTACAGCACTCTAACTGCATGTCTCACAACAACTCTCAGTAATGGTGGAGCAGCCCTCATAACCTAGCAACCCCAGACCCTGCTTTGTAAAAACCAGAGCCCTTTTACCAAGGTGCACCTGCAAATTTAGCAAAAAAGAAAAGCATAATGCAGCTATTACATCCCTCGTCTAGGGGGTGAGGGTGTAATAACATAAAAAGAGATTTCAACCAACCGCCAGACCAAGAACATGCGACAACGAAAAGTAAATTCTTTTTTAAATTCTTAAATTATTTATTATCAAAATGATTCTTTAAAGTTAAGAGCAGCAATAGTTATTTTTTGGCTTCAGGGTAACCAAAGGTCCAAAACAACAAACAAACCCACTTAGAAAAGAAAACAGATAAATACATAACCTAACGAATGAAAAGAAAATACATACCAATTAATCTAACTACACTGACAATAAATAAAGTCAAAATAGTTCTCAAAAGAAAGGACAGGTTACCCCTACAGATTGCTGCATTAAACTAATAACATAAACAAGTTAACATAAGAAAATAACATAACCCAAATATCGCTGTGGCTTTTGTTGATCTGCCAGTTGGTCTAGGAGCGTGGAGATATGTGACCAGCCCGAAGTCACACACAACCCCCCTTCCAGAGAGCAGCTCTCCCGATTATAAGCCAACCGTGTCAATTAGTCAGCCAATCATAATCACTGAGGGGTGGAGCTATTCAATCCTTCAATCACCAAGTCAATCAGTGATTCGTTCCTAAGAAAATCACAGAGCACACACACACACACACACACAGGAGAAGAAAAAAAAACACATTCGAAAGGTAAACAAAACAAAACACAACACTGGATCATAACAACCTCACCACCAAGTATCAACGTAAAGTGATTCATAAAACTGAACGAGACAGTGCATCTGCTAAAATATTTTCAGTGTTAAATTCCTGAATCATCAATGGCCATCGCATAATTCGTTGATTGGATTTACACATTTTTGACAGGAAAATTAACGGGTTGTAGTCAGTAAAAACTACCACAGGTATTGAACTAGATCCCACATACACCTCAAAGTGCTGAAGGGACAGCAACAATGCTAGAGCTTCCTTCTTGATGGTACTATAATGCAGATGATGTTTCAAAAACTTCGAGAAGTAGCAAATTGGATGGTCGATACCATCAGCATCGTCTTGCAATAGAACACCACCAGCTACGGTAGCACTGGCACCAACAGCGATCTTGAAGGGTAAAGAGAAATCTGGGGCAGAAAATACAGAGGTGCTACACAAAAGTGTCTTTACAAAATCAAAAGCAGTTTGGCATACTTTGGACCACACAAGTTCGCAATATCTGCCAAGCAAATTAATTAAGGGCAAGACAACATCTGAGAAATTCCTACAAAGAGCACGGTAGTAACCAACCATACCTAGAAAACATCTTAAATCTCAATTAGACTGAGGCACAGGGAAATCCAAAATTGCTTGCACTTTGATAGACACAGGACAAACCTGACCTTGGCCTACCTGTTTTCCCAGATAAATCATGGTAGCTTTGCCAAACTCGCATTTAGCAAGATTAAGTGTCAGAGAAGCACGTTGAAACCAATCAAACACATCATATAGCGTTTTTAAATGATCACTTCAAACAGATGAATAAATCACAACATCATCCAAATATGCCTCACAGTTAAAAACACCAGACAACACAGTGTTCATCAGGTGCTGGAATGTAGCTGGGGCGTTTTGAAGTCCGAAGGCCATTACCGTATATTCCAGGAGGTTATTAGAAGTAACAAAAGCCGAAATCTCCACGGCACGAGGTGTAAGAGGCACCTGCCAATAGCCTTTTAGATTATCGAGCTTTGTAACATAGGTGGCGGAACCAACCTTATCCACACAATCCTCCATACGAGGAAGGGGATACAAATCTGGCTTAGTGACCGCATTAACCTTTCGGTAATCTGTATAAAATCGAAATGCACCGTCACTTTTAGGAACCAGAAGGCATGGTGAATTCCAAGGACTGCTGCTGGGAACTGCTAAACCATTTTCAAGGAGATACTCCACTTCCGATAGCTATTTTCACAGGACCAGAAACCAAGTCAGATTCGATGAGCACATTGTGCAAAGGAACCTTCAAAATACCCATCTCGATACCCTGAACCAAAACATCAGCGCCACAAAATGAATGTTCAGTGAACGGCAAGATACGGTCTAATATAAACGATTGGGCTGCCCCCGTATCACGAAGGATTCTAACTGGAATTTTGTCTTTTTGATCGGCCAGAAATACCAACCCATTAAAAACAAACGGATCAAATACTGCATCAATTTTCAGATCTTTCAAAACCAATGTTGTATTTTCAACACAAACGAAACCAAAACTTTTAGGAGTCTGCTTTTTGTGCGATTGATTTTTCTTTATCATTGCTGGACATACAGCAATCAGATGACCTAATTTGCAACAGTAAAAGCATTCCCGTAACTCAGTAGGACTCGAATTTGTGCTCATTGAATTTTTCGGATTTTTGTCCGAATTAATTTGCGAAGATTCTTTGTGCACAGATGGTACAAAAAAAATGTTATGCGACAGAACGAATTTATCAGCACAAATAGCAGCTGAGGCGAGAGTAACCACTTTTTGTTCGAGATGTACTACAATTTTGTCTGACAACGAATTTTTAAAATCTTCCAACAATACGAGCTCACGAAGTTTCTCAAAATCACTTACCTTGCTGGATTGGCACCACTTATCGAACAGAGTACCCTTCTCACGGGCAAACTCTACAAAGGTCTGATTGGCAGATTTGACATGGTGATGAAACTTTTGCCGATAGGCTTCGGTCACCAATTCGTAAGCCCTAAGAACAGACATTTTCAAAACATCATAGTTTAAACTGTCCTCAATTGACAATGCCGCACAAACTTCTTGTACTTTACCGCACAATTTGCGTTGAAGTAAGAGTGGCCAAATCTCTTTGGGCCAACGTAAGGCACTCGCTATACGTTCAAATGCACTGAAATAAGAATCAACTTCAGCTTCTCTAAACGTAGGAACTAATTGAATTTGTCTACTAATGTCAAAATCTGAATTTTGAACAGAGGTACCGATGTAAGAGAGAAGTGAGACAGGAGGAGGAACATTTGTTACACCAGCCACAGACGAGACTGGAAAATGCGGAGGACGCTGTGCATTTTGATCCTCGGCTTGCACTGCCGAATACGCAAAATCTGTGTGCTATGCTCTTGTTGCTTCACTTCTAAATCAAGTTCTTTAAGTCTCACTGCTAATTTAAGTCCCTCTGTACTCAAACCAGCAAGCAAAGGAGAAACAGCACTTCCAGCTGCCAATGTTCCCCCAAAACACCTTCTTCAACAGGATGTGACCCAGGACTGATTACATTGCCTTTTAATATTCCCTCTCTCAACAGCTTTTCCTGGATCGCCTCTCTGATAACCTGCTTTGTATCAGATTTAGCAATAGAAATCGGCTATCAGAAATAAATCTGATTTTCTACAAGTCTCTAGTACCTGCCAATTTGGTGACTTTCTAAATGCCTCAACACTGAATTCCATAACGAATCTTAATTCTTTCCCCCCTTTACAAGAAAGTACTGCCAATCAGAAATATAACAAAAAGGTACTCACCAGCAAGGAAGCATACTCACAATTTTTGCCGTTCAAACAAAGGACAAGCCCCCAGTTATTGCATCCCTCGTCTAGGGTGTGAGGTGGTAATAAAATAAATAATAAACATAAATAAGATAAATAATAAACTATATTTAAGATACAATATATAGAGAAAAAGCAAACTGACTGGTTTTAATAAAGGAGCTGTACAGCTGTGCAAAATATGAGCAGTTGTGCAGGGATGTGCAAAGTATGTGCAGAATATGAACCACAGAATGTGCAAATGTTCACTGTTCACAGTTGTTCACAGTTCACAAAAAAGTTCACAGTTTGAGTATAATAAAAAGTGCAATAGACCAGATAAATGTTCTTTATGTTGATGCAAGACAGATGTGGAAACTATGTTAATGTAATGTGTAGTGTCTATGGAGGTGGGATAAGAGACAGTGTCAGGGGGGTCCTGAGGCCAGCTGCAGATGGGAAGAAACTGTTCCTGTGGCGTGAGTTTTTGGTCCTAATGGACCATAGCCTCCTACCGGAGGGGAGTGTCTCAAAGAGACTGTGTCCTGGGTGGGAGGGGTCGGCCACAATCTTTTCTGCCTGCCTCAGGGTCCTGGAGGTATACAGGTCCTGGAGGGATGGCAGATTGCAGCCAATCACCTTCTCTGCAGAACGAATGACTAGCTGCAGTCAGAATGTAAACATAACATACTATGAAATAGTGTTCTATGGACATAGCAGTTATTGAGAGTAGCAGCCAGGTATAAAGTGACAATGAATTAAGTGCAACTCTTGACATGTGCAAAAGTTGGATGGTGTAGAGGTGTGTGTGTGTGTGACAATCCAGTTTCTGAGTATTGAGGAGTCTGATGGCTTGGGGGAAGAAGCTGTTTCAAAGTCTGGCCGTGAGGGCCCGAATGCTTCAGTACCTCTTGCCAGATGGCAGGAGGGTGAAGAGTTTGTGTGAGGGGTGTGTGGGGTCATCCACAATGCTGGTTGCTTTGTGGATGCAGCGTGTGGTGTAAATGTCTTTGATGGAGGGAAGAGAAACCCCGATGATCTTCTCAGCTGGCTTTGCGGTCCGAAACGGTGCAAGTCCCAAACCAGGCAGTGATGCAGCTGCTCAGGATGCTCGCAATAGTCCCTCTATAGAATGTGGTGAGGATGGGGGGTGGGAGATGTGCTTTTCTCAGCCTTCGAAGAAAGTAGAGACGCTGCTGGGCTTTCTTGGTAATGGAGCTGGTGTTGAGGGACC
Organism: Myxocyprinus asiaticus; assembly: GCF_019703515.2. NCBI lineage: Eukaryota > Metazoa > Chordata > Actinopteri > Cypriniformes > Catostomidae > Myxocyprinus > Myxocyprinus asiaticus. Next base: position 13,046,914 of record NC_059373.1, on the reverse strand, counting down.
AGGTGAGGTTCTCTGCCAGGTGAACACCAAAGAATTTGGTGCTCTTGACGATCTCCACAGAGGAGCCGTCGATGTTGAGCAGAGAGTGGTCACTCTGTGCTCTCCTGAAGTCAACAACCATCTCTTTTGTTTTGTCCACATTCAGAGACAGGTTGTTGGCTCTGCACCAGTCCGTCAGCCGCTGCACTTCCTCTCTGTATGCTGACTCATCGTTCTTGCTGATGAGACCCACCACAGTCATGTCATCGGCGAACTTGATGATGTGGTTTGAGATGTGCATTGCTGCACAGTTGTGAGTCAGCAAATGAACAGCAGTGGACTGAGCACACAGCCCTGGGGGGCCCAAGTGGTGTTGAAGTTCCTGAGGAGTCCAGGTGCTGGAGGATGAAGTGGAGGGCCATGTTAACTGCATTGTCTACTGGCCTGTTAGCTCTGTAGACGAACTGCAGGGGTTCCAGGAGAGGATCAGTGATGGCTTTGAGGTGGGACAGCACAAGGCGCTCAAATGACTTCATTACCATAGAGGTCAGGGCGACAGATCTGAAGTCATTAAGTCTATGGTCCTTGTTTTTTGGGGGGATGGGGATGATGGTGCAGGTCTTGAAGCAGGCTGGCACATGGCATGTCTCCAGTGAGGTGTTAAAGATGTCTGTGAACACTGGAGACAGCTGATCAGCACAGTGCTTCAAGGTGGATGGAGAGACAGAGTCTGGCCCGGCTGCTTTGCAGGGGTTCTGTCTCGAGTAGTCTATTTACATCTCTCTCCATGATGAAGAGTGTCATTGTGGTGGGGGAGGAGGGGGCCTCTGAGGTAAGGAGCTGTGGAGAGGACCAGGCCCCTGCTGTAATGGGGGAGGTGGAGCAGGGCTGGAGCTGATCAATGGTGTCACGGGGGATGGTGTCAGGAATGTCCCACTGTCTTTCAAATCTCATTCAGGCTGTTGGCCAGGCGCAAGTCGTTAGTGTACTGGGGGGCTTTAGGCTTGCAGTTTGTGATCTGTCTGAGCCCTTTCCAGACAGAAGGAGAGTCATTGGCTGAGAACTGCTGTTGTAGTTTCTCAGAGTACAGCTGTTTGACATCTCTCACCACCTTACAAAACCTGTACTTTGACTTTCTGAACCTGTCTCTGTCCCCACGCCTAAACGCTTCTTCTTTCTCTAACCTTAGCTGTCTGAGTTTGGCTGTGAACCAGGGTTTGTCTTTGTTGTAACTCACCCTGGTGCGTGATGGTACACAGCAGTCTTCACAGAAGCTGATGTATGATGTCACAGCCTCTGTGTACTCTCCCAGACTGTTGGTAGCAGTCCTGAATACATCCCAATCAGCACAGTCCAAGCATGCCTGCAGATCCTCCACAGCCCCACTGCTTTGATGTTCTCACAACAGGTTTAGATAGTTTTAATTTCTGCCTGTATGTAGGAATCAGGTGGACCATAACGTGGTCAGAGTGACCCAGTGCAGCGGGGGGGACAACGTGATAGGCACTGTTTACTGTAGTGTAACAGTGATCCAGAATGATCTCCTCTCTGGTTGGGCATTTAATAAACTGTCTGTATTTGGGGAGTTCAAGAGTGAGATTACCTTTGTTAAAGTCACCGAGGACATAACTAAGAAGTCCGGGTTTGTCCATTCCACACACAGTATCAGGTTGGCGAGCTCGCGCTGCACATCCTGCACGTTGGCCTGCAGTGGAATGTAAACACCGACCAGTATGAATGAGACGAACTCATGAGGGGAGTAGAAGGGTTTACAGTTTATGATAAAAGATTCCAGATCAGGAGAACAGTGCTGTTGGATCACTGTCACATCATTGCACCAGCCATGGTTAGTGTAAAAACAGATTCCTCCAGCTTTAGTCTGGCCTGAGAGTTCTGTGTTGTGATCCACTCTGAAGAGTTGGAAGCCTGCCAGCTGCAGCACAGAGTCCGGTATCAGTCCACACAGCCAACTTTCCATGAAGCACAAAACGGAAAATTAAGAAAAGTCTCTGTTTTTCCCGAACAAGAGCTGAAGTTCATCCAGTTTGTTGCTCAGTGAACGTACGTTAGAGAGGAATATTCCTGGTAACGGTGTGCGAGATCCGCGTCGGCAGAGACGCACGAGTGCGCCGGCACGTTTCCCACTCCTCCGGCGTTTCGCTGAATGTGCAAAGGTGAGGGCACCTTTGACCAGAATGTCCAGTAACTCCACAGATGTGGCGATGAAAGTAGGAAATAAATCTGCAGGAGTTGTGACCCTGATGTTCATGAGCTCTTCTCTAATGAAAGAGTTCCCAGTATTCTGACAAAACACTGTATTTACAAACAAAACAAAGCGCACCAACAAACCGAGGCGGCCATCCGCAGCGCCATCTTAGTGTTTCGTTATGTATCTTAGTTCATCTTATTCATCTTAGTTTTCGCGATGTACCGTCACCTTTTGGATTGAATGTTACATCTTACTATTTTAAACTTTTGAGTGTTCATGTTAGCATGTATTTAATGTCTTTTAATAGAGGAAATTTAAGAGAAAATCATATGCTAATGGTTATGTAGGCATTTAATTACTGTCAAAAAGGTGGTCATGGTCTTCTTTATTATTATTATTAATGGACTTAACATGTAAATGATGTAAGCGTTGAAGATCCTGCACCATCCATCTACTAAATATATTGTGTCTGTTGCCCAGTTAAATATCCTTTCTTTTTGCCAGACTCATCTGTTGTATTTAAGACATTAAAATAGGAGAAGACATAGCCAAAGGAAAGAAGATCTTTGTTCAGAAATGCTCTCAGTGCCACACGGTTGAGGCTGGTGGCAAGCACAAAGTTGGCCTAAACCTACAACAGGCTCTTTGGTCGCAAGACTGGTCAAGCATTTGGTTACTCCTACACACAAGCCAACATGGAGAAGGGTGAGTATGGGCAATAGGGAAAGAGTGATGGAGAGAGAGAGAGAGAGATAGATAGAGCGAGAGATAAGAAAGACAGAGAGAGAGAGAGAGTAGTAGTAGTAGTAGTAGTAGTAGATCTAACTGTGAATGACAAATGGTCACAGAACATTCTTTCAGTTTAGTTCAAGTAGTCTGTATTGCAGGTCTTGACAAGCAGGTATAGTTGCATAGAGAGAATACTTTCAGTGCTATTCTTTCAATTTAACCTTAAGTATATTTTAGACCTCACATTAAAACATATCCATTCTGCACAACAAAGTAACAGTGCACATTAAGTTCACGATTTTAAAATATATAAAAGCATTTGTGTGTTATCTGGGATGAAGACACACTTATGAAGTGTTTAGAGAATCCAAAGAAGTATGTTCCTGGAACCAAGATGATCTTTGCTGGAATCTGAAAGAAGAACAAAAGGGTTGATCTGATAGCATATTTGAAGAAATCCACCACATCCACAACAACTTAAAACATGTTTTCTGCAACACAGTTTAAACACACATACAGACAACTAGGCAATATTTATAAAAGAAACTCACAACCAATCACACTTAGACTGTGGTTAGCGTCACTAAACAAATATAAAAAAAATTATAATAAAAAAAACACATTGACACTTCTGCACCTAACAGTTCTCCATTTCACCACCAGAGTTCACTGTCTACCTAGTAATAATTAATCTCCATTGTTACTGCCAGGTGACTCCTGTTCAATGCTTGTTTGCCTAGTCACATGTTCAGTTTAGGTAAGTAGATGTTTCCAATTGTTGTCATGCTTACATTTTGGAACTTTCTATTGCATGCTTTGTATATTTCAACAAAAAATAAAACAAACAAACAAACAAACAAACAAAAAACTTTATGTCTCCAACCTGAGTTTTCGATGCTTTTGTGGTATTATACATAGCCTATTGAAAAAGCATGTAGGATGCCACTAATTTGCTTATGTAAAACAGGCTGCTATGACAACGTTGCTGGTGCATTACTTTTAAGAAATACAACTCTGAGTTTTATGTCAACTCAATTGAATTAAATCAATTCAATGGGGATTTTTTATTTTATTTATTATTATTATTATTATTTGGGGCATTTTAGAACAAAGACAATTAAAACCAGTGTTTTTATTTTTATTCTTCATATGTATCTCATAAGTGAGTCTCATTTATACAGGCCTACATGTCTATTTCAAAGCTGTTTGAGATGCTGCTCACTAGCTACGCACAATAGCTTCTGCAATCCTGCTAAATTACCAGCAGGTAGAGCCTCTCTGGAAGTATTACAAAAGCTTGGAAGGAAGTTGGGGGGGGGGGGGTTACAGTATGAAGAATTTACATGTTTCCATTGATCATGGTATAAATATTGGGGGGTTGTACTTGCTTCCCCATCCCCATCCCCACTGGAATCTACGCCCCTGCTTATAATATATCTTTTAGACAATCTTTTAAAATTTCCAATAAAATTGTCTAACAGTAATGACAAGAATTATTATTTTAGGCAAGGGGAAAATGGCATATCAAATTCTATTGCTAGGGATTTGACTTAGGCATATTGCAATGCTGTACGTATTGCCCATTGTTAATGGAAAACACTGGTTTCAGCCAAAAAAAAAACATTTACACTATTCTTTACTTTACTTTGAGACTTCCCCCAAAGCTGACAATATGACATAACAAGCTCCATCATGCAAAGCAGCACCCACTACTGTGTTTAAAGTGCTGCCCTTTGGTGCACTGGTCCGTGAATGTGCCTATGTGAGTCCCTTTTAAAACATACTTTAGTCAGACTCAGTGGTTAGGTGTATTCCACAGATGGGAGGATTCCCTCTCTAGGATAGAAGAGTGTTGGCAATAAACTAAAACCTCTGTTGTTAGGGCAACACTGGTATGACATGCAAAGAAGCAGATTTGTCTTGCAACATAACTAAATCATGCTGATGTGGATTGAATGGGAGATGGATTCTCTGTTCTATTCCTTAAACTTCGGTTGTCCTCGGTCACAATGCATCTGTGTAAAAACATCTGCAGCCGCAGACTATGAACATCTATATATTTTTAAGTTAAAAAGCAGTGCAAATGTACTAACAAGGATCTAATTCCACATTCAAGTTATCTTTATAATGTTTTGACCCTGGGGCCTTTTTGCCTAAAATAGCCACTTTTGGCACCATGAACCAAACATACAGTATACAACCTTAAGTCACTAATAAATAGCTATGAAATATAGATGATCAAGGTTTTTCTACCAAAATCTACCATTAGTGAAGTTACGTGTATTCAGTTGACAGTTTATAAAGTTTAAATGCATAAAACAGAATAAATAACAAAGCAAGACAACAATCGTGACTAAATCTATATACATCTGAATTCATCATTTTTATTTGTAGTATTTAAATAACACTAACAATTTGACTCAATTTCTCAGTCAGACACATATCCTTCATGTCTGTGTTGAAGTTTATAGGTTTATAGAGCAACGCAATGAAAATTAAATAATAGCTATCTGGTTCACGGCATGTTTGCATTCAGAGAAATGTGTCAAATCCACTCAGAGTTCAAGTTCGCCATCAGAAATACACCAAAAGTGAGACATCTTTTGGACAAAAGCAAACTCCTGAAGATTGCATTACCTTCTCCTGCTGTCATATAGCAGTTCACAACATATATTTCTAAGGGTATAGAGTTCATAACAAATACCCTTTAGGTTATTTAAATGTCAGATCATTTCAGGTAATTCAGCCTTCTTAAAAATCCCCTGCATATCCATTCAAAGAAAATAATGCAGCAAATGAATAAAACATGCTCACAAATACGCACACAAGAGTGGATAATTGCAACTACTGCAGAGTGTACTGTACTACTACTGTACAGTAAATGATGGAAATTGTCCTTCACATGGAAGCATCCATTAGTTTTAGCAGTATTAGTTACAGATATTTTGTGCAATTTTTAAATTCTGAAATGGATATCTTCCCCCAATGATTGCTCTGAGGTAGTGGAAGGCTTTAAAAAAAATGGAGGTGGGGAAAATCAACAGAACATAACATATTTTATGCAACCACAATTTGGCATGCATTAGTCATGTGATTTGGAACAGACAGACAGACAGACAGACAGACAGATAGATAGATGGACTGCCTGAAGTCAGAATCGTGCACAAATCACTTTGCAAGCAAATACCAAGACAATTAGCTTTAAAAAAAAGCTCATGGTTCCTATGATTATAAGTGTTGTACAACTTCTAACTTCTGTAACTTCTTGTATAAGTGTTGATAAGAATCTATTCAAAAACATTAACATGCATTAATTATGTTAAAATAATTCCTTTACCTGGATTTACCTGAATTACGTAACATTGTGTGGTCTCTCTTTTGCGTGTAAAATTCGTCTTTCGATAGGCTACATGTCACTCTTCACTGCATTTTCATTTGCTTTCTAAACGTCAATCAATGTAAGTCCCCGCCCTGACCGTGCTCACCTCACCGCGGAACTCAAAACACTGCACGAGAGGCTTCTGTAAACTTAAAACCTTTGTCTACTTCCACCTTCCGCGTCACTCTCGGATTACAGTGGCTCGTCAAGGATATTTCGGCTTTGGTAACCTTCCTCGAAGCGAAGTTACCGAATATCTGGCCTCGGCAGGTAGAGGAAGAGGGATGGTGAGTCCGGTGACAGTCACTAGGTACAAAGTATATATGTGCTGATAAGTCGTTTTTTTTTTTTTTTTTTTTTTTTTTTTTTTTTAATTTAATAAATGGACAATCAGTGACACGACGACAGACCAGGCTCGCCACGCTGTCTGAACTTGTCTTGACTATTGCGGTAGGCACTGAGTTTGTGTTAATTTTACGCACGAAAAAATATAAATATGCCTTTTAAGGATCAAAAAGCGCTAGTATGTTATATTTTAAGGGAAGGTCATAAGATTAGGATGGTCGTATTGTAACTGTGATTCATAGTCACTGTTACTCTGCCCCTTTATCATGGAAAACCTTCTTAAGACATTCTCATTCTAACATATATGAAAGTGTGTGTTTTGTGCATCATTTCCAAGGCCCGATCACCAGTCAGCGTTTGTTGTCTGTTTAAATTCCACTGAGAAACCTTAGAAACCTTAAATAAATAATTTTCTTCCACTGTCTACTACAGAATGGATAGACTGACTCAGTGTTTCTCTATACACTGATTTTCCTTTACTAAATCTGTGTCTTGTGTGAGTGTTTCCAGTCGGCTTTGCATTTTGTCTGTTTTAAGAGGTTGAAGGTTTTGTTTTGTGTTGTGTGGTGTCAAATGAGGTGCTGCTGATCAGTGTGGTCAGAGTCTTTGGCGCATCTCGTTGCTGAGGAAACGGAAATTATTCGGAGCACCAGCAGACTTTCATATCGCGCCACAAATGCAAATATTGATGTGTTGCATAACACTATGTAACACAGTTTTTGTTCCTGGGTAGTAAGTGTTATTTCCTAATTGCTTATGCCTCAAAAGTATAGAAAATGTCTATTATTACCCACAAACTTTGCTTTTGTGACCAGGACAGTGATATTTTGAAATGTACCTATTTCCAATGAGAAAACAGGCAAATTTGTGTCTTTTCGTTCACATAAAGTCAGAAAAAAAACAACATATGAATCCAAAATCCTTCTGTATGGTCCGATGAAGACACCGGCTTTGACCTTTGCCTCAGACAGCTTAGGGAAGAAGTCTGGAAGGTACTTGAAGGCTGCCGACTCCTTATCTAGAGCTCTGACAGATTGTTTCATAAGGCCCAATTTGATGTGCAGAGGTGGCATCAGCACCTTCCGGGGGTCCACCAGTGGCTCCCACTTGACGTTGTTTCTCCCCACAAAGAACTCGGTCCGCTGTGGCCAGTCCCGCCTGTGGTAGTGCACCTTGGTGTCCCTGCTGTCCCAAAGGCAAAGATAGCAGGGAAACTTGGTAAAACCACCTTGGAGACCCATCAGGAATGCCACCATTTTGAAGTCTCCTATGACCTCCCAGCCGTACTCATCATACTTAAAGGAGTCCAGCAAGGTCTTGATGCTGTTGTAATCCTCTTTGAGGTGAACCGAGTGAGCCAGGGGAAGAGACGGTTACTTTTTTACCATTATGGACAAGCACGGCTTTGTATATTACTTTAGTATAAATACATGTTAATTTGGATTCATGTTGTTTTTTTCTGACTTTATGTGAATGAAAAGACACACATTCGCCCGTTTTCTCATTGGAAATAGGTAAATTTCAAAATATCACTGTCCTGGTCACAAAAGCAAAGTTTGTGGGGATTAATAGCCATTTTCTATACTTTTGAAGCATAAGCAATTAGGAAATAACACTTACTACCCAGAAAAAAACAACAACAAAAAAAAACCCATCATTTGTACTCTAGTTTGATGTTGTTTTGTTACAACATTAGTAGCCTTTGTCATTTTTTATTTACTCATTTTTAAACAGTGGAGAACATCATCAAACATTTTTCCCTACTTTTACTGTCGTCAGTATTGTTGTGGTTTAGTGGGACCTTCATTGTATGAAGCTAAAGACTTTTGGTGGCTTTAAATTGGTTTAAAATGACTGAAGTGGTTTATGAGCTGCTTTAACAGGTTTTTCCTCAAATGCACAAATGCCATGTGCTCATGTACAAATATAGGCTAATACAAATAAGTGCTTAATGGCTAACAGACTCCAGACTTTCCAAAGTTCATACGTTTTAGTGTATGCGTGCGTATGTGCCCTTGTGTGCAACTGTGCCCAGAGTTTGTCAGTGTCACTTGAAGAGAATCTGTTTGGAGACTTAAAAGAATAGTTCACTAAAAAAAAAAAAATCTGTCATAATTTACTCACCCTCATGTTGTTCCAACCCTAATATAGTAAATACAGAAGTAAAAAAATGTAACGAATATCGTGGTCTGTCTTCTCAACACATTGGCAGTGGATAGTGCGTCACTAAAGGTGCACTCTAGTGATGTCAAATGTACCGGTACTTCGGTAACAAGTCGGTACAAAAATAAGAAAGATAAAATAGTACCAGTGTTTTTGCAGCACCGATAGTACCAAGCACTGACTTAATTTGGCCCCAGCGTGCTGTATGACTGATACACAACTGCTCTCAAATGCTCACACGTTTATTTGAGCATGTGCTCTGTACTCTCATAACTCCAAACTCCACAGAAACATCTGCGCTATGTGTGATATGAGATGACAGAGCAGAGCACTCATCCAATGTGAAGCGCACATCACATGCAAATTATAATATAATTAAATCACAGCAATTGCACTTCAGTGATCACACTGGGCAATGTAGTGAACTGTTTATCTGAACAAGTGAAGCATCCATTGAAAACACATGTCAAAATAAAATTACGCCTGTAATTGAAGAAATTGCAACAGAAATACAGGAGATTACAACTGTATAGTAAAATGTAATATTCAATGTAGTAATAATGAATAATATGTGTAATAGTAATAATAATAATAATAATTAAGCATATATAACAAGCAAGAGTGCTGTTGTACTGAATAAAAGTTTTGTAAAAAAAAAAAAAAAAATGCAATGGTATTGGTACCAACTTCTGAAATTTTGCTGTCGTGACAACACTAGTGCACTCAGTAAAAGTTGTATTCCTGACAAAATGAATAGCAACTTTGAAACATTTAAAATCATGAGCACTCACATAGCGCTCAGTGATATGTAAAAAAATATTTATCGATAATCGCCTTAAAAAATATTGCGATATCCGATTATATCGTTGTCATGAACTCCCTTGTGTTTGTCCCATCAACTTCCCATTATGTTTTGACTATTACACTACACTTCCCATGATGCACCTGTTTGATCTCTCACATCTGTTCCCAATCCTCTCTGATCTTTGTTCCCAGCTGTTCCTTGTTATGTCTTTAGTTTCCATTTGTATATGTAGCCCTCATGTTTCCCTTAGTCTTTGTCAGTTGTTGTTAGTTTGCTTGTTTGTTAGCCTGTTAGCGTATTTGTTATTTTAGCCAGCAATCTGCTGTTATGTTTGTTTTCCCGTTTGCTCCAGTGTTTTAGTTTCATCTTAGTTCCTTAATAAATAGTTCTGCTATTGGATCTACACTCTCTCGTCTCATCCTTCTCAGTCACGTAACAATCGTCAAATCCCCAGCCGAGGGTCGGTGAATATTTTTCCTTTATCGATTTTGCTTTAAAAATTACATACATTTATTGAAACACAAAAAACTTAAAGCCATTTCTAAATTCAAATTGCACTTTAAATGAAACAAAAAAAAGCTATTAAAATAATAAAAGTGATCAAAAAATCTTATATAACCACCTCCCCAAATCCAAACATTTACAGTCTCCAACAGCCCCATTTACCATCAAGCAAGTTTCCGTCAATGACAACAGGTGGAAAATTACTAATAGCCTACAAATTAAGAACTAAAGACAGGGGCCTGGGTAGCTTAGCATGTAAAGACGCTGACTACCACACCTGGAGTCACAAGTTTGAATTCAGGGTGTGCTGAGTGACTCCAGTCAGGCTTTCTAAGCAACCAGTTGGCCTGGTTGCTAGGGTGGGTAGAGTCACGTTGGGTTAACCTCCTCGTGGTCGCTATAATGTGGTTCTCGCTCTCGGTGGGGCATGTGGTGAGTTGTGCGTGGATGCCGCGGAGAATAGCGTGAAGCCTCCACATGCGCTAGGTAGCATGCTCAACAAGCAACGTGATAAGATGCATGGGTTGACGGTCTCAGACACGGAGGCAACTGAGGTTCATCGTCCGCCACCCGGATTGAGGCGAGCCACTACGCCACCACGAGGTTTGGGCATTTCAAATTGGGGAGAAAAGGGGAGGGAAAAAAAAAAGAACTAAAGACAATTACAAATGTAAAGATAATAGTAATAATAATCATAATAAACAAGCCTAATATGTCTCATCACTGTCGCAACTGCTATGTTGATCGGAACTGCACCCAAGAATTTCACACACCATTGCACTTGTGTATATGGCTGTGTGACAATAAAGTGATTTGATTTGATTTAATACATTTTCTTGTGTTCCCAAAATAATGCTGCCAAATGTTTTTATTGCGTTTTGGTTATACAGTTAATGCTGCCTAAAGACAAGAAAATTGAACTAAATTTTAGGTTTAAGGTGAACGTGTCTTGTATTATGTTATGATTTAATCACTTTTGTCTTTGTTTCTTTAATACAAAGATATATATTACTGAACCTGCAGAATTACGTTCACAGTGCGTAAGAGCAAACTTCTCCGTGAAAATAAAGCGAAATAAACTCACGGCCCCTCCTGAGATGATCGGATACCGTTTGCAGCATTCTCATAGATGACATTATTCCTGCAAACAGTTTTCAGCCAAATGAAATGGAGAAAAAAAGAGTGATAACTCTTTACGTGCATGTGTTCCACGAGGCTCACGCTGCACGCCTCTGAACAAACAGCGAATCAGACACAGGCATTGACGGCTTTTATTTTGTCTGTTCTTAAAAATATAATGAAGTGTGTTTCTTCAAGTGTGTATTTGTGACTAACAACATTTCTTGTCATGTGTCACTCTGAGACATCTTATAGGTCGCCCGTCTGTTGCGGGTAGATGAGCAAAATTATTTGCCTATGAAATTCCTGCATTTGAACGAGGAGCTTGCGAACTGGATTCAGCCTCGTCGCATTTGGCAGGTGGTGGGTGCTAGTTTCACACCCTGGGCTATAGTTGAATATATTTGGCGACTTCCCAGATCCATGGTTTTGCCATTTCCCGATATTGTCGTTCATTGTCTGTCAGTGAGTGTTGCAGTCGGCATCGGGATATTTGCAAGATATCGTTGATATCTGATTATGACGTACTTTCGCCCAGCCCTACACTCACATGAGAGGAAGACTCCAGTTGTATCAGTAACCTTAAAAAAGCAGTTTTATTCTACATGGAGAGGGTCCCCTCATGGGGGCTGCCATGTTGGGATCACATGATTAGATGAATACTACTGGCTTTATCTGAGTAACCACCCTGTTATTGGAGACTTTAACTCTTAAAGTAATCATTGCTGACTGTGGTGTGAATAGAGAATTTCTACAATGACATTGGTAACTGAAAACTATTGTTTTTGTATGATGCTGCATCCATGCCCCTAGGTGTCAGTGTAAGTCCAAGATGACATGCATAAAAAAAAGACAGAGTGCACATTTAAAGCTTAAGAAAGCAACCCAAGTTAGCTTAAAAGAAGTCTATCTGGTCGAAGAACACATGTCCTTTGTGTGTTCATGAGCGCTATGAGATGAGCGTTTCCAGTCACTTGCATTGCTTAGCCCTAGGGATGGGATGATATGGTTATCTCATTATGCGGTTTGATATATGGTTCACGATTCAATATAATCGCGATTCTATATAATAACACAGTATCACAGAAAATTGTGTTTATTTGGGAAAATGTTCATTCAAAATGCACATTTTAATTTCTCATCAAAATAAAGTTCTTCAATATACAATAGAAATACTCAAATTTAAAAAAAGAGGTTCTCATATACATATCTCTAAGATGAGATCACAAACAAATTAACCTTCAAAAATAGTGGGCTACATTTAGACTGATCGGGTGCAGAACAAGCAACAGAACTGAACAGAACCTGTCCTGAATGTGATATTTATTTTTTTAATAATTTGTTTGTCATCATTATTGTAAACACATTTTAACTTGTTAAAAATATACAAATTCTACATTCTATCAATTAATTTGATATCAGGAAAATGTTTAAATAATAATGATATGAGCTGTCAATGTTTAAAATAATGTGTACGATTTACAAGTAATTGCATTGAGTTTAGATTCATTTGTATAACTAGCGCTAAAATGGTACTGTCACTTTAAGAGTTCAACATGCATCTCACAGACCTGCTCAGGTGTTCCGGTTTATTTATTAACAAAAGAGAAGTCTTTTTTATCATATCCGTGCTATTTGTGATTACAATTAATATTTTGTTTTACATATTTGACTATAAAGTACAGAAATTATATTAAAAGACACATTATTAAATGAAAATGGAGTGCTTGGATTTCATCATTGAAGGACACACTACACGGAAAGAAATGTTTTAATCGCAAGCACTTTTCAACAAAACAAGGCAATTTTTTTCAGTTATTACTGTACTTAATTTCTAAAAGCTAAATTTAAGCACTTTAAGCTCTTCATGGACCTTGTGCAAACCCTGTAAACAGTGTAGAAAAAGAGTGCAGTAGGGGTAAAATCAAGCGATGGAGAGATTATGATGTTTGACGGTCATTTCATTTATAATCATATGGATAGAAAATAATGTTGCAAATGTCAAAATATCGAGTTTTGCCTCTATGTGGTTTGCCTCGAAACTCGTTATATTGTCCCATCCCTACTTAGCACTAAAAACTGCCAAAGCTCTCGTGTGAAAATGCATTGTGAATGGCTGTCAAGATTTCCAATGAAAAATTACTTACATTTCAGGTTGTTTCTCACCTAAATCTATCATATGCCTTCAGAAGACTTGCAATATGACGCACAAGCCGCACAGACTATTTTTTGTAGTTATTTATAAAAAACATTCCCCTTTGTGTTCCACTTAAGAAAGTCATGTGCCTTTGGAACGACATGAAGGTGAGAAAATTATGACACAATTTGTTTCATTTTTGGATGAACTTTTACTTTCAAGGGGGGTGTTTTTGCTTTCCCACATTTTCATGTTGTTTCTGATGGTATGTTGACACATGAGGTCGTGCAGTCCCTATCTAACCAATGCACTTGTTTATTTTTAGCTTAAATTGCCCCTGTGAGATCATGCTTACTAAATCAGAAAATGTGGTTTAAGGTTCCACTGACATAAAGCATCTTTCGAAGACCTCAAGGGTTACGCTGATTTTTTTTCTTCCGCCTAAAGAAGTTATTGTCTTCCTCTATAAGAACTGAAATGCATCAAGGGACAAGATAAAACCTGTTGATGCTCATTGACCCCACCCATGGGCCTGACTTTACTTTGCTTAAATGAGTTCACATTTACTATGTAGTGTGCTATTCAGAATTGTTCAGAATGTTACATCTGTATAATTTGTCAACATTATTAACTTTTTTTTTTTTACTAGACTATATAGTAAATGTGAACTAATTTAAGCAAAGTGACATCAGTTCGGGGGACACCTCCGATGAGGTTTTATTTGTTATTACTGTAACTTCTTTAAAGCTTCGGTGCCCTTGGTCCCACTGTACAGCCCTCACCCTACAGATCTTTTACTTATGACTAAGTTATGTGGCGTTAATGATTGATAGGCATTATGTATGGTGAATTCTGATATTTTGTGCATACATACACCCACATTCTATGTGTGTTTTTACATACCATAAAAGTCAGGGTCAGAAATGTCAGTTTTCATTGACGTGAACAGGTTCCCTTTTCTTTGTTTGGCCTTACAACTAATTCTGGTCATACTGTGTTAACCTTCAACCTGTTTACATTATAGGTTACTCACCCTCATCAAACAAGACAATTTGTGCTCAATGTCAAACATTAACAGTTTACCATTCTATAACAGAAATCTTGCTCCAACTAGCATTTGTAGACGGATAGTTCCAACTCTAAAATCTGATTGGATGAGCCCCATTCAAAGCTGTTGATACATACACTGTGACCATACATCCATTGCATTCTACATTAATGAGCCAAGTCGATAGAAACCATAAAAAAACCTAGTTATTATTATTGTCATCAACAAATTTAATTAGATCTTAAATATCTGTGTATTTTATCATAGTTCTGTTGTCGCTGTTTTATAAAAGCAACAAGACACTCAAGACTGTGCGTTACAATGATTTTAACAACCTGGTCTCGTAGAATGACGTTATTACACCTACATTTTTTATGTGGCTCGTTGTATATATCACAGCAGTTTCATGGTGAAATCACGAGTAAAACAGCAGATTTTCAGTTCATAAATACATACTTTTTACCCCATTCCTCACTCAGTGCTATCTTAAAACATCAAAAGACTTTTGGCATTAAATTCCATCTGTATCTGCTGTTGTCCACATATGGATTGAAGTGTAAACGTGTTTGTTATTGAAATGTGTTCTGATCTGCTTGTCCGGATGCCGAGGTAGACAGGGATGCATTGTGTTTGGATATCAGTGTAATCTAAACACAATCTAGCCATTTTATCTGCATGTACCAGTCAACGTCACACAAACCCCACCCACTATCGTAACGCCCCCATTTCTCTCTAAAGGCTAATGTCTAATGGCAGGCTAAAGTTTACCTGTCTGTTTCTCCTGTTTGTAAGTGTTCTTTTGTTGCTGTCTTTGCCATTTATTACAATATTTGAATCTCTTTTACACTTGTATAAATGCTGGATAGCAATAAAACTGAGCAATAATGCAGTCTTCTCGATTGTTCTTTCTTACCAGTAAACATTTTATGTCCAGTACCCATCCACAGACGAAATAATGACATGTAACGTGTTCTGTGACTGTCTATAAGTTAGGAAAGAAAAGGGTTAAAGGGAAACCCTGCCTTTGTGCGTTTGCATATCCTCCTGCCTTTCTTTTAAAAAAAGAAAATGTCAATGTCACTTATTTTGGAAGAGCTTCCTTAGACATTTTTTTTAGTATATTGCTGAAGTGATGATTTTATGAGTTTAACACCTGGGTTCTAGCAGCACATTTCAACCAAACTGAGGAAATGTTAATAAACTGAAGTATATATTCACAGCCTTGTATGTCCGGAGAGATCCTGGTGGAATGTTTGTAGTGTGTACAAACTGGGGGATGCAAAACCACAGGAATTCAATTTTCCCTAAACACCAACTTGCACTCCCAAACACGCCCACATACCTCAGTCCAGCGTTGGACAAGTCTGGCAATGCAAACTAAACAAAAATCACACTGGAGTTTGGAAACTATGAGCTGATTGGAGTTCTACTGGTATTTACACATACATGTACTCAAACACTCAAATTAAAGAGAAGCCAGCAAATGACCTTGAATGTTTGGAACAGCTTGTGTGTATATGTATGGAATAACAACGTGTTTATCCTAAAGCTAGAGCAGCTCACATATACAATTGGAGCTTTTGTGTGTGCAGTCTGTCCATTCACCATAATTTTGCCCTGGTGGCTCTAGAATGTCTCTCTCCTTCCATCTATCTATGGGCAAATTCCATTCAAAATTGAGCATCACTTTGCCTAGTACCTCCTCAGTCTGAAGGGCAGACCCCATTGCAAGAAACCCAGCCTGATATCTCATGAAAATTAAGTGACTATGGCGACATTTTTTGCAAAATGACATTACATGTTTCATTACACGTAACGTGGCAGTTCCGAGGTGAAATGTCCACTGTGTGGTGCTAGTTAAATGTTCACCCGAGCAGATGAGGGTTTTTAAAAGATTAGTTCACCCCCAAATGAAACTCCTATCATGATTTACTTACCTTTAAGCCTTTCCACATGTGTATGACTTTCTTTCTAAAGTAGAACTGAAGTGAAGATTTTTATAATTTTGTCCGTAAAATCCATGTATATGGTTGCCAGTTGCTGGCTGTTTGATGGTCCAAAAGGCATATTTAGGGAACGTAAAAGTAATCCACACGACTCCAGTCGATAAATTAATGTCTTATAATGTCTTATATGGGTTTGTGTAAAAAATGAATAGAATATTAAAACTTTATTAACTTTAAAAAATTGCTTACTGCCAGCAGTCGGCGCATCAGGTACATAAGCGCAATGGCACGTTCACGCGAAAAGTCGGAAGCGTGCGCTTTGTATACAACAGAGGAACGAACGTCACATGAGAGTTAGTTAATTTCAAACAGAAATACAGCACTGGATGGAAGCAACAATTTAAAGTTAAAAACATTTTTATTATCGATTTGTTTGTTACACCAACCTGTTTGCTAAAGAAGACATTAATTTATCGACTGGAGTCGTGTGGATTACTTTTATGCTCCCTAAATATGCCTTTTGGACCGTCAAACAGCCAGCAACTGGCACCCATTTACATGGATTTTATGGACAAATTTAGCTGAAATCTGCTTATAAAAATCTTCACTTCAGTTCTGCTGGCTTACATGTTGACTCACATGCTCTTCAGGATTCATAGCTCTCTCTCTCTCTCTTTTTTTTTTTAGGGTTTTAGCAACCTTTTTTTTTTTTTTTTTTTTTTTTTACATTCAGACTTTGGTACTTCTACAGTTTTGGATGTTGCCAATTTAATGGGAGCACACTGAGTTTAAGAGAGAGATGAGGCAAAGAAAAGTAAACAGTTTACATTTTTTCCACATACACAAGCATGCACTAAAATGGGTAAGAGCAAAAGAACAGCATGTCCCAACTTCAGGACATGCATGTCTGTGCAGTCAAAACAGTGTGTTCTGAACACTCTCTCTCTCTCTCTCTCTCTCTGTGTGTGTGTGTGTGTGTGTGTGTGTGTGTGTTCTGTTGCACTCAGATTTAACACTCAAATGTGGCTTGCGTTCACACAGAAGGCTCCTGTGCAATACTTTGGGGGAAAAAAATTCATGGAATCAGTGGCCTGTGTGCATGCAGTTGAAACTAGATATCAAAATAGATAGATATCTAATTAGATATCAAAATGAGACCACACCATAGACTTCTATTGTTTTATAAAGCTAATTCTAATTACTATAGACTAACCCAAACCCTTATCCTAATAGAAATCTTGTAGCATTTAAATTTAAAGTGTAGGCAAAACTTGACAGTTCATACAAAATCTTTTGTTTAAACACTCGCCCTTAACACTTACTTAGTTTACTCATTTTAAATCATGACTTGAACTACGCATAAATAACAAATATTGGCATTATATTCATGCTGTTTAGCCAGAGGGGAACTGGCCCCCCACAGTGAGACTGGTTTCTTCCAAGGTTATTTTTCTCTATTAACCAACATCTTACGGAGTTTTGTGTTCCTTGCCACAGTCGCATTCGGCTTGCTCCCTGGGGTTCTAAATACAATTATTATTTACTTATTTAATTATTTATTTTAAGGAACAATTTGGAAATACATTTTTATCAAACTGCACAATGATGACTCTTTAGAAATGAAAGATATTACAGCTTCATTTTTTGTCAAAACATGATTTTCTGTAAAGCTGCTTTGAAATGTTGTGTTGTGAAAACCGCTGTACGAATAAAAATTACTTGACTAAAATAATGTTTTTGAATTGAAAACAAACCAGATGAATGCTCTTTTTCATTTACAGGATGAGGCAAAGCAAGTATTGTATGTAATAACACTATACATGTAATGCAATGCTTTAAGATTTCACTAAAGTGCAGCCTTTTACTTTTCTCCTGTTTTGTCTGCCTCAAAGCTCTTTTGCACTTTTTTTCAGTGTCTCTTTCGCCCTCTGCTGGCCATTTGATGTACAATAATGTGGATTTTGTGGTAATATTGTGTTGAGTGATTTGTCTGTTTTTCTCTCCACAGTAAGTTAATTGCAAGATGAGTTCAGAAGAGCAAAATGGACCGGTGTCTCCGAGGATGACATCACCCATGCCCACCTCACCAACCATGACATCATTACCTCAAAGGAAAGAGAGTAACTCCTCAGGTGAAGACAATAAGCAGGTAAGACAAACTGCTTCAAATCTTCTTTAATGTGACCTAAGAGAACTCTATTGATGGGTGCTACAAATATGGTCGTGCGTGCTGTTGAATATTTTACTAAATAAATAATGAACACTCAAAAAATGACGGCATTAGCCTTAATTTAATTTGAGAAAGTTTTTACTAGGGATGTGCGGTACAACTAATTTGACTGTCGTTTAAATGGAAGTTTTGTAACCAACTAGTCGACTAGTCTAAAGAGAAACCAACCTTCAGAAAACAGTAAAAAAAAAAAAAAAAAAATTTTTAAATACTTAATCTATTCCAAATCTGATGCTAAATTCCCCTGAAAGGGGCATTTATCTGTGATGTGCTCGCCTTGAATTATGATCATTAAATACATTAAATATAGAACATGACACGCATTCACCGAATCAACGTTAGCAAATATTTAATAGACATATTTAATTGCTTTTATTGAAAATGAATATAAATAGTGCAGGATAAATGGAACAACCCTAAAAGACTGTTCTAAATGGAAATCATCAAGTAAAAGTTACTTAACATATTAAAACAGTCAGGACATTGTTGAAAATAATTAACAGGTAGACAAAGCCAAATCTATGAGAGAGAAAAAAAAAATGCGCTGAAAATTTGCGCGTATATCACGATGTGCAGTCGTGCATTAGCCATTGATCTAATATGACAGCTGTTCGGTAAAGAACGTTAAACAATAACAGTGATGATGTAAAAAAAAAGTAGTTATAGGATAGAAAAAATAGGCCTGTGATGTAGCCTACAATAAACCTAATGTACTCTAAACATGACGTGCGCACAAAATAAAAGATAGTTTAACATGTTAAGCAGTCGTCACCTCGTTGAAAATAGCCTTCTTAATGTAAAGAAGACTCAAATGTGAAAACATCCTTAGGGACTTTCAAACATTTGGAAAGCCGATTCCCGCACCACCGAAGTGATTTCATAACTACTTTGCAGAGTTTTCTTGTCTAGCGAGAAGACATTTTTCTGCGCGCGCCTCGAGTGAGAGAGGGAAGACGCACACGCAGCCTGAGGTGAAATTAAACTCTAAATCTGCTCCAGAAATCCTCTTTTTTTAAATAATATTTGTATTATTAATTCTATTTAAAATATGTAACATTAATATGACAGTAATTTAAGTGCAGCCTCTGTAAAAATATAAAGCCAAATGTAAATGTGTAAAAATAATGATCAGTTTAATGGGGGGAAATATTAACCGAATAATAATTCCAGTGTCGACTAGCAGCATCAGAACCGTTTAGTCGACTAGTCTCGCACATCCCTAGTTTTTACACACAATTTAATTTAATTAATTCAAATTAAGTCAGTTTAATTGAGCCAACATAATTTAGTTAAATTAGGTCAATTCATTGTACTTTAGTAGTTTTACCTCAACATTGTTAGGTTTGTCAAACTCAATTTTCTTATGTAAACTTAATTTATTTTATTCCTCATTACTACATTCCAGGCAAGCAAGTGTAAGGACAGTCAAATGGTTGCACTGTCAATTTGATAGCAGCTGCTTATGGAGCTATTTGAATCAAGAATCACTTGAAAGTGAAATTCCATCCTCAACCTAAGCACAAATGACAATCTTCACCACAATGGTAACCCCCAAAATTCCAGCCTAACAGAAACATTTTAAACACCAATATAATAGAACATTAAAAAAATGTTTCTCATCTTGCTCAAACATGCATAAAATATCACTTAATTTCAATATTTGTTCACCCCATCTAGTCCCATGCAAAGCATGTTGGGAAATGGAAATCTCCTGCCATTTTCATTAATGCTTCAAAAAGTATTAATGTAGTTCCAACTCAAATGGATTAAGTAAACTTAAATTTTTACAAATTTAATTGGATGTAATGCAGTGAAATCAAGTTGAGACAAAATGTTCTAGAATTGTTTTTTTAGTTTAATGAATTTTTTTTTTTTTGAGTGTATGAATTTAATTGCATTATAGAGCGAAATAATAAACCAAGTGGCGGCTACATACAAATGATGCTAGACCTGCAAAACTAACTTTTCCTTTATATACACCGATCAGCCACAACATTAAAACCACCTGCCTAATATTGTGTGGGTCCCCCCCATGCCGCCAAAACAGCGCCAACCCTCATCTCATAATAGCATTCTGAGTTGTTCTCACCAAAATTGTACAGAGCGGTTATCTGAGCTACCGTAGACTTTGGGCGTTTTCCAAACGGCATTTTTGCGCCCTTGAAGGGCACTTCGAGAAGGATTGTTCCAAACAAAAAGTAAGAAAGTAAATTTTTTCACAAAGGGCCCTGTCACAAGACTTTTAGTGACAGCTACATTCAAACTGTAATGTCATGCTCCCTTCAGAGTGCCCACATCAAGAGCTTCATCTTTTGTAGCGAGTAGGGAATAGGGATGATCACTTTAGACTGGAATGGAATCTTTGTAAGTTCGAACCAGTCTGGCCATTCTCTGTTGACCTCTCTCATCAACAACGTATTTACGTCCACAGAACTGCCACTCACGGGATGTTTTTTGTTTTTGGCACCATTCTGAGTAAATTCTAGAGACTGTTGTGCGTGAAAACCCCAGGAGATCAGCAGTTACAGAAATACTCAAACCAACCCGTCTGGCACCAACAATCATCCCACAGTCCAAATCACTGAGATCAAATTTTTCCCCATTCTGATGGTTGATGTGAACATTAACTGATGCTCCTGATCCGTATCTGCATGATTTTGTGCACTGCACTGCTGCCACATGATTGGCTGATTAGATAATCGCATGGATGATTGTTGGTGCCAGACAACACAACGGTCTTTATAATTTACTCTGAATGGTGCCTAAAACAAAAAAAACATCCAGTGAGCAGTGAATGTATAAGTCAGTTTCCCTTAAATTCACACAGTGTAGTTCAACAACTTGCTAAAATGTGGCAACTCATGTAATCATCCAATTAGTTAATTTTGAAATGACATGGAGAAAATCTATGGAAAATAGCTTGTGCTTTTCATGTGCTTTGGATCTGCGCCTACGCACACTGCACGCACTCACACCAAGTGACAATTGCGTGCCCCCAGCAATCGCCATAAGCGTTATGTTTTAAAGTATTATCACAATATCACGATATGTAAATTTGCGCGATTTCGATAAATGCAATATATCGTGCAGCCCTAATCCCCTTGCATAGCATAGCGTAAGAGAACTGTTTGCTTTTTAACCTCATGTATTGTCCAATAATCACCACTCTCTGCTCTGACAGCTTTTTAAATGTTACATTTGTGTTTAACACCTTTTCCCCTCTGCTTAATTTCTTTAGGACAACTGGGAGTTGGTTGAGGACTTACGGACCTTGACAGGAAATATTCAGAAGCCTGAGAAGCAAGAGGGTTTGCTGTTGAAAAAGAGGAAGTGGCCAATGAAAGGCTGGCATAAGGTGGTCACATGACACAGAAGCGCTCAAAACCTGTTATTTGTTTGTTTGTTTATTTGTTGCTTTGGACATTTGCTTTTGAGTTGCTGTAATACTGTCAAGCCAATATGAATAATTTTGTCCTTTAAAGAGATAGCTTCCCAAAAATGAAAATTCTGTCATCATTTACGTAACCTCATGTTGTTCCGAACCTGGATGACTTTCTCTCTTCCATGGAACACAGAAGGAGATCATTCACACTCAGTCACCATTCACTTTCATTCCATTAAAAAAATGTTGCAATGAAAGTGGATGGTGACTGAGACTAACATTCTACATCTCCATAGATTGTCATACGGGATAGGAACAAGGTGAGGAAATGATGATAACATTTTCACATTTAGGTGAACTATCCCTAGTATAATGACACTTTAATAAATTTTTCACTTAAAGGTACTGAAAAGGATTTTTCTCATCTTTTAACGCTTCATATGTTTATGTTTAACAGAGATATTTCTTGCTTGAAAGGGGCATCCTTACATATGCCAAGACAGGGACTGATGTGAGTGCACATACCACACACATACTTTCTTTGATGCTTATGTGGTCTGACAAAAACTTGCTTATATCAGCTGAGACACTGTCAGAGATTGCTTTTTCATCCTTTACTGTGTAATTGATTTCTCAGCTGAAGAAGGGAAGGTTACGAGGTCGCATTGATGTTGGTCTCTCTGTCATGGCCATGAAGACGAAGTCAATGTGCATTGACTTGGACACAGAGGACAGTATCTATCACCTCAAGGTATTTACAACACATTAGGAATGTGCAAATCTACATATTTTCACATTATTGTCTGCTGCTCCCACACACCTACAGTACATCTGCTGGGCCACAAATTGTGTTACTCACAATCATATTGAGACAACACAGTCTCACACTCACTCACACACACACACACACACACACTCATTTGCTGTATTTTGCCATTACATTCGCAGGTGAAGTTTCTGGATTTGTTTGAACTTACTCCCACACACCTACAGTACATCTGCTGGGCCACAAATTGTGTAACTCACAATCATATTGAGACAACACAGTCTCACACTCACTCACACACACACACACACACTCCTTTGCTGTATTTTGCCATTACATTTGCAGGTGAAGTCTCTGGATTTGTTTGAACTGTGGGTGATGCAGCTGCGTCATCATCGAACGTTCCGTCAGAACGAGATCGCCATGGAGCCACACGAGCGACAGCTGCAATCTGACCACACCTCCATCAGAAGAGTATTTACCCTCAGTATTTAGAATCCAATCACAATATTTCCTAATAATCAGCCTTTTAGACCCCACATTCCATCAACAGATTTTGAAATAGCTAATAGATTTTAGAAATAAAATCCAGCAAAGCTGTTAAGAAAGCAACAATAATGAGGGATGCACCTGATCATTACTTCATTATGTTATAATAGATATGTTGGCTGATATTGTAAATGTATACTTTTGTGCCTGTTTTTAAACGGCATTAACAGTACAGCTCTAATCTGCAATTTTACGTGCCTCATAAGTTATATCTAACATCAAAATATTTGAATATACAGTATAAAAGATGAAAAACTGTTTAGTACTTTTCAAACCTAGCATAGCTTTAAAAGAGTGTACTGTTTGAATTTGAATAATAATAAATAATAAATAATCCATGTATTTAACAAATATTAATAATCCAAATATGAGCAATAGTATTAATCCCAATAATAGCAATATTAAAAAAAAAATGCTTTAAATACTGTATGTACATATACATTTTGCTGTTTCTCTCCCTATGTCTCTTTATTCTTAGTGCTCCTTTCTCTCCAAGCAGCCTTCAACCCTACTGAGAAATGGCTGGCGCCAAAACTTACAAGAGATGGAAAAGTGCTGTAAAGGTAGCTGAAAAAGTCTGCACTGACTGACACACAGCATTCTCTGATTCCTTGCTCTGCAGTTTGATTTGTCTAATTGAATAGTGTCTGCCTCATAAAGATTTTCGAGGGGTCATTATATTAGTGATGTATCATGATGTTTGTTGGTAAGCTGTCTGCTGCATGACTGTCACCTGTAATAATCATGGCCAAAATACTGTTCATGTCTCAGAGATAGGGATGGTAATCTTAAACAATTTGTTATTCTGGTACTGATTCCTCTTAATGATTCCAGTTCCTTAATGATTTTACTAACAATTATTTTAGTACTTTTGAGAGAAATATTTGGAAATAAGAAATGCAATTCTTATTGAATATACTGCCTTCAGCAGCATGTTACCAAATTTGATTTGAACAAAAGTTTTGCAAAAGGTGTGTTAATGCAGACTTTTTAATTAAGATATTTTATCAATTCATTCATTATCTTAAAATACCACTAATTAAAACAAAACTCATACTGTGTAGGTCTTTAAGTACACATTGCAATATTAACAACCATCCAGTAATTACTCTGATTTAAGTTTCACAAGCCTTAAGTACACATAACACAGCAACAGTTCTTGATTCATTTGGAGTCAGACATGACAAAATAAATGACTCGCGTTTCAGTACATTTTTCATTCACTAAGAAGAACCCGCTGATAAGAGTTATTTGTTCGGGAGGTAACGCTGTATGTTTTTGTGGTGTAGATTAGAAAGATCCGGCTCTTAATTAATTAGTTCGGGAATCGGACTACATTGGTTGCGCTGTATGTTTTGTGCTGTAGATTTAAGCCTTCCTTGGTGCTGACAGTCAGGTTCCACCATTGACCTCACTGGGTCAAACTAACCCGCCATTATTATTTACAACTCAACATCCGAATTTACCAGTTTTCCACAAACAATTGATCATAACTCATTAAGCTACTTATTACAAATTTCCTAGTGCATATTTCAATCATTTTATGTATAGTAAGTCCAATTTTTTTATGCAGGGGGAGAAGGTGTGTGCGTGCAGTTATGAGTATGAATGTAACTTTTGGAACTATACTACCGTTTTGCAGCTTTCTTGCAAGTCTTTAAATTAACCAGGTCAAATTGACCCGGAGGGTCTACAAAGGGACTTTTTTTTATAACTTCCTTTTAAAAGACATAAAATTAGTAATTTTTACATAATCAGGTTCATATCACTCCATAGAGGATGTCATGAAGTTTCAGGCCGAAAAGTTAATGTTCAGTTGATGGAAATCGGTGTTTAAATCTAAAATGGGTCAAATTGACCCGGAAGGTTCTTTTAAGGGTTAAAAGAACCAGTTCAAAAGAACCATTCGTTCGGGAATTGGACTACACTGGTCACTTTGTATGTTTTGCAGTGTAGATTAAAAAAAATGGCTCAAAAGAGTAATTGGTTTGTGAATAGGACTACACTGGTCATGCTGTATGTTTTGTGGTGTACAGTATATTCAAAAGAGCCAGCTCATAAGGGTCATTTGTTTGGGAATCGGACTACACTGGTCACCATATGTTTCGCACTGCTGATTGATAATTGGTATTGCAGTGCTGATGAATGGTAGCGCAGGAAACCCTGTCAGAGTATTTTAGCACTGTGTTCCATCTGCATTGGTGGAAGAATGCTCGTTTGTTAACTGTTAACAAAACCAAAAGTCATGAAAATCAGTCAGTTCCGTTATTTTTTAATATGGAACCAGTTCTGAATAAGAACTGGTTCTCTGTTCTCAACCCTACTCGAGAACATGCAGAGAATGTTTAAGAAAAGCAGAACATGTTTACTAAGCCCTCACTGAATGGAAATATAGAATGGGAGATTGAGCTTTGATTAGTTTTTGTAACTTTCTTTTGTTAGATCTGACAGAGTGTGAGTCCTCTTTGCTGGAATTAAATCTGCTGCTGAAAAATATGGAAGTTCTGCACAGAACGTTCTCAGCACCTGCCATCAACTCACTACAGGTATTGGCATGTGCATGTGTGTGATTGCATGCATTTTTATTGTATGTTAGAATCTGTATTGTCTTCATCAACATTTGTGTCTCTTTGGTGTGCTGTGTGTGACCCCAGACTGAAGGCTCCAAAAAAGAGAAACGAGGACACAGAAAATGGCGATCCAAGAATCATCACAAGGATTCGAAAAACACATTACAGGTACAATGCCTCTAAATCCAAATCTGTTTGCATATAGATACTGTTCTCTCACACAGAACAACAATCTTATGCACTCTCTTATCCACTTGCACTCTGATCTGTGCTATTTTTCTCAAAGATTGCTGACACTTCATCTTCTCGTCTCCACGTGTCGCATCCAAACCTGGTGTATTCAGAGCCAGTTTCTCCAGAGTTGTGCCTGGACAGCCCAGACTCACCTACAGAAGCATCTCGAATGCAGGAGGAGTTTTGTAGGCTTGCTGGCACTGGTGAGTATCTCAAAGCTGAAAACATTCACCTCCAGCATTCTTATATAGAGAATTCAGACAGCTATGTAAACAATATTCATATTCACGATATTCGTGATTCATCTCGGACTTGAACACTAATGACTTAGACTTGAATCATTGAATGCATTCTGAATCGGAGGAGAGGGCTTGTTACAAACTTTAACCACGAACGTCACCCAGAGCAGCTCCTGAAGGGCACGACAGCACGTGAAGATTAACAGCCTCTCATGCTCTCTGATGCGAGCGCCGTCTGCGGAGGCTCGCGCCAAAATCCAGCGAAAATATAAACGAGGTATAAACCTAAAAAAATATAAACTTTGATATTGAGTGCAAGCTGCTCCAGTTTCAACAATCATGTAATGGCAAAATGTTCCTGGTCATTGTGGGTTCATTCATACATGCAAGTGTTAATTGTAAATACAAATAGTACAAGAATACTACATGTGTGGAAATTTGTATTTAATTTTTAGTTTGTTGTTGTTTGTAATTTTTAGAATTTCATAGTTGTGTTTTTTAATCTTGCTCCTGGGGCCCATGTGTTAGTTTGTGGGTTGAGTTTTCCCCCCTGGGGCATATGATTATTTGTATTTTTTTAGATCTTATTTGTTGCTTTGGTAATATTGGGTTAAAATGTTCTTATTTTTAATATGAAATACTGTTATTTTGAATAAACATATCAGTTTGTACACCTTATTATTGTTTGCGCTCCCATTTTCTTATAGCCTACTTGTCATTTGTGACACTATACAATAAATGGCTATTAATTTCTTGATGTCACATTGGAAAAAGATTGTGTGTGTGTGTGTGTGTGTTTGTGTGTGTGTGTTTCTATAAACTTGAAATTTCAACAGCACTGATTTTTTTGCTTATTTTACAACATAGACAAGGACTTGTAACTCTGACATTTACGTAGTTAATGGGGACTCAACTTGGACACAATATTGGTGACTTGGACTCGGACTTGAAACTCGACTTGAACTCGAGATTTAGTGACTTGACTGCAACACTAGTAAACGATGCTGTGGATTGATGCTCACTCTTGTCATTCTCTCTCTTATTAGTTCATTCCACTCTTCGGTCAGCATACACGTCTCTTTTGGCAGAGAGAGACCAAGTCAGAAATACATTGGACAGTATCAGTGAGACGGTATGAATGTGTGTGTGTGTGTGTGTGTGTGTGTGTGTGTGTGTGTGTGTGTGTGTGTGTGTGTGTGTGTGTGTGTGTGTGTGTTTATCTGTAAACCACAGAAAAATGCCACAAATTTATTTTGTCTGTCTGTATCTAAGGCCAGTTGCAAACAAGTATTTATAAAGCAAATAGTTGCTTGGCAACCACAAACAGCCTACAGTTAAAAATAAGAACTCTATTACTTGCCAAAATAATTGCTTATTTTGATCATTATTAATAATCAGTTTGACTAATCATTGCTGTTGCCATAATTTTATAGAAATATTTTATAAATATGTATTAAACACTCAATATCAACAAAGCCATTTCTGACTTTTCCTTTTTGTTCTTTCCCACCAATCAGGATGTCTTTGATGGGCCACGCCCACTACTACAGCAGGTGTCCAGTGAAAGTCGAGGGTCAATCCCAGAATCCCTTCAATCCTCAGAGTTCTTTGATGCTAAAGAGTATCTGCTGTCTGGCAGCTCATCTGAGAATGAGGTCAGATCAAAGAGTCAAGAGGTCAAATTTCAGAGTCCTGCAGTGCAGATGAATCATTTGTCTTTTAATTTTTGCTAAACTATAATGAAAATACTTTTATGAATGAAACAAGAAGAAAATGTGAGACAGTGTGGACTACATTGCAGCGTGTTGTCAGTGTTCTCAGAATGTGACACATGAACTTGAGTTTGTGTGCAACCAGGTGTCGGATGATGACTCGTACGTCAGTGATGTCAGTGACAGCACATCAGTGGAGTTTTGCAGGAATGAGACTGGCAGCGTGCGTGAGAAATTAGGTGAAGCACATGCAAACCCACACTTTTGAACACAAATTTAAAGGAGAAGAATGTAATTTTTTTGGATGTGCTAGTACTTTCGCCTTTCACAGCTTGATATGCAGAGACAACTATAAGTATGCAATTTGTAGGTTAATTTCCCTGAAAGTGTAAAAACTGAGGTAATATCGATGCATGGCTCTGTTTGTTTTAGCATCCCAGCAAGTCCAAGACAGAACCATTGGCTCGACCAATGGCATGAATTTGGGGCTGGCCTCTTTGTTTGAATAACCAATGGAAGACAGGGGTAGTGTTTTCAGGGAAATTGTTTGAAAAAAAAATTATTTTTGCAATTCCTTTTGGTGGCCCAATTGGTGATGAAGTTGCTCACTTTAAAGGGTTAGTTCACCCACAAATTTCTCATAATTTACTCACCCTTATGCTATCCCAGATGTTGATGACTTTTTTCATCTGCTGAACACAAACAAAGATTTTTAGAAGAATATTTCAGCTCTGAAGTTCCATAAAATGCAAGTGAATGGTACCAAAATTTTTAAGCTCTAAAATCCACATAAGGCCAACATAAAAATACTCCAGATGACTCCAGTGGTTAAATTCATATCTTCTGAAACGATATGATGGGTGTAGTTGAGAAACAGTTAAATGTTTAAGTCCTTTTTGACAAAAATTCTCCTCTCTGCTCAGGCAATCTCCACTTTATTTTCACGTTCTCATTCTTCTTCTTCTGTTTTTGGTGATTTACTTTCTTCGGGTGACCCCTGCTGGGCAGGGAGAAGAATTTATGATAAAAATATGACTTAAACATTAATCTGTTTCTCACTCACACCTATCATATCATGTCTGAACACGTGGATTTAACCACTGGAGTCTTATAAATTACTTCTATGCGCCCTTTATGTGGATTTTGGAGCTTCAAAATGTTGGCACCCATTCGCTTGCATTGTGAGGACCTACAAAACTGAAATATTCTTCTAAAAATCTTTTGTGTTCTGCAGAAGCAAAAGTCATACTCATCTGCGTTGCCAGGAGGGTGAGTAAATAATTTTGGGGTGGACATGAACAGTAAAGAATTTTCATTTTGGTGAACTATTCCTTTAAGCTTTCACTTTTAAGTTTATATTTACAGTTTGGTAAAACTTTCACTTTTTTGTGACTATAGTTATAGTTATTAAAGTTATGGCTTTCCTGTATTTTTGTGTTTTTGTTTGCATGTCAGGCAATGGCAAAGAGAGTGTTGCGATACGGCGAGAGCGGTTGCCAAGTTCACGTGTGACCGAGAGTGTGAATCTGTGGAGTATTCTGCGCAGTAACATCGGTAAAGACCTATCCAAAGTGGCCATGCCTGTCCAACTCAACGAGCCAATCAACACCCTGCAGAGAATGTGTGAGGAAATTGAATACTGCCACCTTCTGGACACTGCTGCAAACACACATGACCCACACATGCGCATGGTGAGATCACATACACCATCTCAATCAAGCTTCCCATACCTGAAATCTGAAAACATTTTTTATATGTTCTCCATATACTGTATCTTTCTATGGCAACACTCCCAAAATACTGTCAAAAAATCTTGTCCATATCCTCGTCAAATCATGTGCATTTTAATAAACACATGACTACCTTTATTCTTACTATTTCTAATGCATCTATTCTTTCGTGTGTGTATGTGTTTGTGTGTTTGTAGGTGTATATAGCAGCATTTGCTGTGTCTGCATATGCATGTTCATTCACTAGAGCAGGAGGAAAACCCTTTAATCCTATACTAGGAGAGACGTATGAGTGTGTCCGACCAGATAAAGGCTTCCGCTTCATTTCTGAACAGGTAAACACCCCCTTTTTATTTACCCACGTCAGAACCACCACTCATACCTGGACTCTTAAGATTGATTTATACTTCTCAGTTGAACCTACGCCGTAGCCTGTTGTGCGCACCTTTTTGTTTTTCAAATTTTTTATTGATTCATACATTAAACAAAGAAAAGCAAAACATATATACACAAAACCAACTTTAACACCCACTATAACCCCTCCCAATCCCCAGCCCAACCCTGACCCTCAACAAACATTCCTGTGGTCACATATGAGTATATATACAAAAAAATAAATAATATATATATATATATATATATATATATATATATATATATATATATATATATATATATATATATATATATATATATAAAATAATCACACACATTCTCTCACAATCTCCCCGAGAGCCCTCCAAGAACACCAAATATTTGCCCCATTTTCCCACAAACAAGTCCAAATTCTCCAGTCTTCTAGATGACACTTCTTCGAAAGCCACCACCCTCCCCATCTCCAAGCACCACTCCTGAAAAGGGGGGCGCTCCAGCTGACTTCCATCCCCTTAAAACAGTTTGCCTGGTGATCATGACACTGGTTAGGACCCAATTTTTTATGTGTTTATTCCCTATATTGATGACTCTGTATCAAATACTGAGTCTGGGGCTAAATGAAATTTGAGTGCCCAATACGTCACACATAAAACTCTGAACCTTCAACCAAAATTAACACACCACAAAAAAACATAGGTTGTGTCTCCATCTTCTGATTGGCATCATCAGCAGGTGGGTGTGTCTTTAAGACCAAGCCTATACAATCTAGAGGGGGTCCAATAGAATCTATGTAAAATCTTGAATTGCATAAGGTGCACCCTTGCATCTCTAGATGCAGACCTGACATTTTTTAGAATCCTAGCCCACACTCCCTCCTCCAATACCAAGTTTAAATCTTTCTACCATAATCTCTTGATGGAAGTTAAAGCTCCATCCCCCAGACTCTGAATTAGCAGGGAGCAATACACTGATGCCTCATGATCTTTTCCAAAAGCAATAATCACCACTGAGAGTATCTGTGGCTTTAGGAGGTGTATGCTACTCCCAAAAATAGTACAGAGCAGGTGGCACAGCTGTAAATACCTAAAGAACTGAGATCTGGGAATCCCAAAATGTTGAACCAAATTTTCAAAGGATCTCAACACTCCACTCTCATATAGGTCACCGAGCGTATTAACCTCCCTCACAATCCACTCTGACCAGCAGAAAGGGTACTTATTAATACATAAATTTGGGTTCAGCCATATGCTCGAGGCAACATTTAAATAAATGTCCAATTTAAACACTCTGGACACTTTTGTCCATACCGAGTGCAAATGTGAGATAACGGGGTGTAACCTAACTTCTCCGATTAGTTTGATAGAAAGGCTTTGCAATGTTGAAAAAGGGGCAAGAACTTCCTGTTCAATACAAAACCAGGGAGGGGCTCTCTTAGGTGGAAGCGACCAATGAGCCAAATGTCTGAGACCAAATGCATAATAATAAAACAAAATCTTGAGTAGGCCTAGTCCACCTTTGTCAATCGGTCTATGCAGCTTACTGAAATGTTTTCTGGGACTTTTACCATTCCAAATACAGGACTTCGCTATGCTATCAAATTGCTTCAAATAAGAGAGGGGGACATCTATAGGGAAAAACTGTAGCAGGCAATTGAATTTTGGAATACAATTCATTTTAATAACATTAACATTTTAATAACACAGAGGACACTGAGGACCAGTTGGTCTCCATATAAACATTGATTTCAGCCTTTAACATTTGTTGGAATTCAGGATTTTGCAAAGCGATACATTAAAGCACCAACTATATGATTTCCTTTTCTACATATGTGGCAACACCTCTAAACTCACCAGGGCTTGATCTGAGACTAAAATGTTTCCAACTGAGCAATCAACAACAGATAAAATGAGGGATTTATATATAAAAAAATAAAAAAATAAAAAAAAATCTATTCTAGAATAAATCTTATGGACTGATGAAAAAAAAAAATTATAGTCCCTACCAGATGGGTTCAAAAGTCTCCAAATATCTGTAAGACCAAGATTTTTACACATCCTGTGAAGCATCAATGCTGCTTCACTATGATCAAGGACTGAGTCCATCAAAAGATTAAAGTCTCATCCCAATATTATATAATGAGGGGTGCCAGCAGCTTGCAACATCCCTTCAACATCTATAAAAAAAGCCCTGATCATCAATGTTAGGTGTGTAAATATTAGCCAAATTAAGACTTTGCCCCTGAATTTCTGCTAAAACAATAATGACTCTTCCTAATTTATCTTTAATCCGTTTGAGATATTTGAATTGTAGATGCTTACTTATCAGTGTAATGACTCCCCTGCTCTAACTTGAGCCAGCACTAAAGAAAACATGTCCACCCCATATCTTCCCAAATTTTTCATCTTCCTGCAGGGAAAGATGCGTTTCTTGAAGAAACACTATATCATATTTCTTATGCTTAAGAACCGTGACACACAGAGCATTAAATTATGTTAAAATATATATTTATTATTATTTATGCAACTCAAAAGCAAGCATACAGTAAATGTCTGATTTATTTTCTCTCTGCATAATGTATAATACATTTTATGTACCTAAATACTACATAGTTTGATGAACTCCTTTTTTAATGCTACAATAGTTTAATCAATATTTTGAATCTACAAATTGCATTTGCCTTTTTGTTTATTTATGGAATGTATAGTTATTTCAGAAATTAAGGCATTTTCTGTCTGTGTGCTAATACTAGCACTTGGCTGTGTACTCACAGAATGATGCAGACACACCAATGCAGAATTATAAACGCAAACCAGCCTACGGCATAGGTTCGACGCAGTAGTATAAATCTGCCTTTAATAATAATTCTATATACCATTGTGTTTTTTTTTGTTTTTTTTAAGACAACATAAATTCAACATGGCTAATGAAAGTGATGATGTACCAAGTACTTCTGGAATATTTACCATATCTGGAATGGAAGTTTACCATATCTGTTGAAGTCAGAAGTTTACATACACTTAGGTTGTTTTAAGTCATTAAAACTAATTTTTTTTAACCACTCCGATTTAATATTAGCAAATATAATTTTGGCAAGTCGTTTAGGACATTTACTTTATACATGACATGAGTAATTTTTCCAACAGTTGTTTACAGACAGATTGTTTCACTTTTAATTGACTATATCACAATTCCAGTGGGTCAGAAGTTTACATACACTAAGTGAACTGTGCCTTTAAGCAGCTTGCAAAATTAAAATGATGTCAAGCCTTTAGACAATTAGCTAATTAGCTTCTGATAGGAGGTGTACTGAATTGGAGGTGTACCTGTGGATGTATTGTAAGGC
This sequence comes from Myxocyprinus asiaticus, assembly GCF_019703515.2. Taxonomy (NCBI): domain Eukaryota; kingdom Metazoa; phylum Chordata; class Actinopteri; order Cypriniformes; family Catostomidae; genus Myxocyprinus; species Myxocyprinus asiaticus. Next base: position 13,013,421 of record NC_059373.1, on the reverse strand, counting down.
CAAACTCAGTGCCTCTTTGCTTGACATCATGGGAAAATCAAAAGAAATTAGCGAAGACCTCAGAAAAAAAATTGTGGACCTCCACAAGTCTGGTTCATTCTTGGGAGCAATTTCCAAATGCCTGAAGGTACCATGTTCATCTGTACAAACGATAGTATGCAAGTATAAATATCATGGGGCCACGCAGTCATCAAACCGCTCAGGAAGGAGACGCATTCTGTCTCCTAGAGATTAATGTAGTTTGGTGCGAAAAGTGCAAATCAATCCCAGAACAACAGCAAAGGACCTTGTGAAGATGCTGGAGGAAACAGGTAGACAAGTATCTATATCCACAGTAAAACGAGCCCTATATCGACATAACCTGAAAGGCTGCTCAGCAAGGAAGAAGCCACTGCTCCAAAACCACCATAAAAAAGCATACTACAGTTTGCTAGTGCACATGAGGACAAAGATCTTACTTTTTGGAGAAATGTCCTCTGGTCTGTTGAAGCAAAAATGTAACTGTTTGGCCATAATGACCATCGTTATGTTTGGAGGAAAAAGGGTGAGGCTTGCAAGCCAAAGAACACCATCCCAACCGTGAAGCAGGGGGGTGGCAGCATCATGTTGTGGGGGTGCTTTGCTGCAGGAGGTACTGGTGCACTTCACAAAATAGATGGAATCATGAGGAAGGAAAATTATGTGGATATATTGAAGCAACATCTCAAGATATCAGCCAGGAAGTTAAAGCTTGGTCACAAATGGGTCTTCTAAATGGACAATGAACCCAAGCATACCTCCAAAGTTGTGGCAAAAATGGCTTAAGGACAACAAAATCATGGTATTGAAGTGGCCATCACAAAGCCCTGTCCGATAGAAAATTTGTGGGCAGGACTGAAAAAGCGTGTGCGAGCAAGGAGGCTTACAAACCTGACTCAGTTACACCAGTTCTGTGGAGGAATGGGCCAAAATTCGAGCAACTTATTGTGAGAAGCTTGTGAAAGACTACCCAAAATGTTTGACCCAAGTTAAACAATTTAAAGGCAATGCTACCAAATACTAACAAAGTGTATGTAAACGTCTGACCCTCTGGGAATGTGATGAAAGAAATAAAAGCTGAGATAAATCATTCTCTCTACTATTATTCTGACATTTCACATTCTTGAAATAAAGTGACAACTGACCTAAGACAGGGAAATTTTTCTACGATTAAATGTCAGAAGTTTAAATGTATTTGGCTAAGGTGTATGTAAATTTCTGACTTCAACTGTATATCATTTAATAATTCATGCATCAGAGGTAATGGTTGATCGACATGAGTTTTGCAATGGCCGATGCGATACTGATATCTAGAGAGCAGGATACAAATGCCGGTAAACATGATTCAATTTAACAACAGCAAATTTATATAAACTGAATAAACTTTTATTTTATACAATATTTGCTCAAATATGCATAAACTTAAAAAGAGAAAGTGTTGACTCTCCATTGACAAATCTATTGGTATATTTTGAATTTTCAGGCTTTATATTCACCTTTTCATTCACATACACACTCACAAGCTCTGTCTTTTAGGTAAGTCACCACCCACCTGTGTCTGCTTGTCACTGCGAGTCCAAGAACTTCACAGTTTGGCAAGGTGAGTAAAACACACACACTTAGTGTGTGCAAGTGCCAGACTTAGACACTTTCTAACATTTTAGTATGGTTTTGATTGGGTAAACTGTCCATGCTTTGTATTTGCCTGTCAGATGTCCGATGGAAGAACAAGTTTTGGGGGAAATCTATGGAGATCGTTCCCATGGGAATCACTCATTTAGAGTTGCCAGGGTAATTCCTCTTTATTTATTTTTGTATCATTCTACATTCCATTCAATTTTATTTATCATTTCATCCCACTGTAGTCCCCACTCCAATGTAATTTCTTATCTCTCTTTCTCTCACTCACTCATTCTCAGTTTTGGGGATCATTATGAGTGGAGTAAGGTCACTTCCTGCATTCATAACATTCTGAGTGGTCAGCGCTGGATAGAGCACTATGGGGAAATGTCAGTCAAGCACACCACTACCATGGGAGATATCAGTCATTGCAAAGTTACTTTCTTTAAGGTGGGACCATCAAAAACTCTGAACTAAATGTGAAATCAGGCCTTCATCACCTATATGTGTACATCTGTGTTTGTCTTGCGCACATCTTCCTTTTTATTAAATTCAGCCAGAATATTCACCCAGAATTTACACAATTAACCTCATATTCATTTTATTCCACTGAATAATTTTTTTCCTTCTTATTTTTTCTTCTTCTTATATATATATATATATATACTGTATATATAAATATATAAATAATTGTTTTTTTTTGTTTTTTTTTGTATATTCTTCATGTTCAGGCGAGATCTGGAGGTTTGAATGCTAATGAGGTGGAGGGTGTGGTCACTGACTCAGAGGGGCGTGTCATTCACTCACTGTTTGGCAAATGGAATGAGGCCTTGTTTTTGGGCAAACAACCCTCAGCTACCTGCATCTGGAGAGCAAGTGAGTTAGAGACAGTTCAGGACTATATATAAAGGGATAGTTCATCCAAAAATGAAAATTCTCTCATCATTTACTCACCCTCATGATATCCCAGGTGTGTATGACTTTCTTTCTTCACCAGAACACATTGAAGAAAAATAGAAAAATATCTTAGCTCATTAGGTCCTTAAAATGCAAGTGAATGGAGATTTCTCTTTTGAAGCTTCAAAAATCACAGTCAGTCAACATAAACGCCATCCATGCGACACCAGCTGTTAAACTAATGTCTGAGACACGATCGCTTTTGGTGTGAAAAAGATAAATATTTAAGACCTTTTTTAACTCTAAATCATGCTTCCAGTGAGCAGTACACACGTGTGACTTAATTGCATTGGCATTTGAAACATGCAAGAACTAAAGCACTTGCATCACAGCCGGAAGAGCCGTGCTGTTTACAAGTGAGAAGGAGGAACGCTGTACAGAAGCTTGGTTGGTTTTGGTTTAGATCTGTATTGATCTGTTTCTTTACTCACAATGGTGCATTTGTGTGCTCATCCTGGATGTCTCAAACAAGTGAAGAATGTGAGATTACATCTGTATCCATGGCAACACGAATACATCACACGAGAGACCTCTTGGACTCCACCCTCTCGTGAAGTGTTGGATTATAGTTAAAAAGTACTTAAATACTGATATTTTGTTCGCACCAAAAGAGATTGTGACACTTTAGAAGACATTAATTTAACTGCTGGAGTCGTATCGATGACGTTTATGCTGACTGTCTGTGATATGTTTTTGGTTTTTTTTGGTTTTTTTGTTTGTTTTTTTAGCTTAAAAAAAGAGAAATCTCCATTCACTTGAATTTTAAGGACCTACTAAGCGAAGATATTTTTCTTATTTTTCTTCAGATGTGTTCTGGTGAAGAAAGAAAGTCATACACACTTGGGATTTCATGAGGGTGAGTAAATAAAGAGAATTTTCATTTTTGGGTGAACTTATCCTTTAATATATTCAAACAAGTCAATAAGCTAGTCATCTCAGATTATTTTGTTGAAATTACCATAAGGGGTGCTAACATGGCACAGTTATTGTCAATTACAGTATGCATGTGTATGTGTGTGCATGCAGATCCCATGCCTGAGGACTATGAGGAGTACTATGGGTTCACCCAGTTTGCAATTGAGTTGAATGAATTGGAGGAGAGTCTTAGTCCCCTCTTACCCCCAACAGACACCCGCTTTAGACCAGACCAAAGGTACTTACACACTTAGACATTTGAAGCATGAATTTAGCATTAATTGCACAACTGCTACCCAAAGTAAAGACTTTCCTTTACAAAGACTGGTGTTTTGCTGTGGGTTAATTAGGGTCTCTTTCATGTTAGATTACTGGAAGAGGGTGATGTTGCTGGAGCAGAAGAACAGAAAGAAAGGATTGAAGTGCTCCAAAGAGAGAGAAGAAAAGTGCTACAAGAAAACAACATAACACACTCGCCCCGATTCTTCAAGTAAGTGGCTGGTCCAAGCACAGAGCTTTAGTTGTGTTGGGCGTGTCACGAGTCTCTGTCCATAATGCTATTTCATTAATTCAATCAGGCGTTCTGAAGATGACTCCTGGAAGAGCAATGGCACATACTGGGAACTCAGGAAGGACCCTGGATTCAGCAAATTGGATTTTCCTGTGCTTTGGTGACCACCAATGGAAATGTTTCTTTGGTGTTTTTTAGTTTCTGTGCTGGCTGTATGGAATACTACCATTTTGTTATGCAAAACAAAACCCTTAATCCTTATTCTCAGTATGGACTTTTAATGCCTGATGATGCCATGTTCCTTTTGATAAACATTTTTGCCTTACTTGGCAAACTGCCTTGCTGTTGTCTGGATTTAAATGCACTGACAAATTATTCTTGCAAGTGCCTGGCTATATTTAGTTTATTTATATTCAATATAATTAGTTCATTTATAAGTGAAGTAAGAAAAATCATATTAATAAATTAAATCGATTATTTAATATTAAGACTGGAATGCAGAGGTGCAAACTTCAAGAACAAACACTTATAACACTGATAGCTACAGAGGGTTTATCTCATGAAAACGAATGAGTCCTATTTCACCCCAAAATAAAAAGAAGTAATTTGCTTAAAGAAAATTAAGATCATTTTTAGGACCATTAGGATCCCCCCTCATTCACTTAATCTAATGCAAAAATTATTTTTTATATTGCCTTTCATTTTTGCTGATTTAAATAAATAAAAAATCTTTATACAAAATAAATTTTGCATCATGATTTTTAAGATGCTCGATTATTTTGATCCAAAAAATCTTAATGGCACTGCAAATAGGCTTAATTTTCTTTAAAATATTATAAAATATAATTTATTATTTTCCTTTGATTTTGGGGCGAACTTTGACTTAGACTGAATGTTTTTGTGAGATTCACCCCAAAAGAGCTTTTACTCTATGAAATGTTTGAAAGCCACATTAAGAAATACTAAGTGTCTCAAACAATCCACTCAGGTATTATCAGAGAGTCATTTAGAGATAAAGCTTAGTCTGTACATTTTCATGCACATTCTGCACTAATGATTATGTCATCTTTAGTGAAAGGGAAATAGAAAAATATAGCATTATATAAAAGATATGTTAAAAAGAAAATATTGTTTAAATTAATTTTGATTGTTCATGACTATTCATTTTGTGTTGTGTACATACCTGGGCTTCTTTTTTGTTTTTATGAAACTGAGAGAGCAATAGTCTATGTGTGCTCATGAGGTATGCCTGTTACTCTTGATAACTGTTGTCCTGTTTCTGTGAGGTGTGGATGTGGTGTTTTAGATGTGATAAACTATTTTTTTTTTTTAGACTATGACATTTACAAGGATCTAAACAGATCTGGGACTGTTGCTTTCAGAGGGAATGGATTGCATCAGCGCTTGACGACTGACCACATGTTTGGTTTGGGCAATAAAAATGTAATAGTAGTGCAAATCCAAGAAACTTTCCCTGTTTTCATTAGAGGGATGCTTGTGGATATTCTCCTATTGCTTAACTCTGATGTCAGTTGTGATGTTTCTTCTTAACAGTGCTTATTATTTAGCTACAATCTTTAATCAAATAGGAAGTTATTTTATTTAAAGTATAATCTGTATAATTTAACTAGGCATCATAATTAACTTTCTGGATATTACTGGCAGGGCACCCCTTTACAGGTGCTTTGATTTATGTATGGCTAGTGGGGTTGTGTAACAATAGGAAGATCCCCTTTCCATAGTGGGTCATTTCATAAACATCATTCATACACTGAACGTCACCGGTGCTTTCCTAAAAAGTCATTGCTTTACTATGTGAATGTGCTCTCCAATCTAAACTATGAAACTGGAACAGAAGGCAACTTCTCCATTACAAATGGCTGAATGTGAAAGAGACAGACCTCAAGCTTTCTTTGTTAGCATAAGAAAAGTAAAAAACATGATTTTTTTTTCTTTCTGTTTGAAATGTTGACACACAAATGCTTTACTTGCTGGTAGTGATGTTGTGGAGAAATTTGTACAAGTGTGTAATATGTTGTAGATAAATGTAAATAGAGAAGTGAATGTGTGTTCAGATTATGTAATTGGGGAAAATGTGGGGTCGACATGTGGGGTTGGTGGAAAACATGAGATTAAAGCAGCCTGACCACAGCTTCCTTTATCAGACTTAAAGAGTGTTAATTCCTGTTAAAGAAAAGTCCTAAATCTATTTGCCACAATTCTCTCTGTTTTAGTCGGAGGTCGCGCTGCCGATACTTCCAGGTGTTAAAAGCTTGTCCATCCTTGCTTATCATTTGTGGATACATGTCCCATTAGTTCTTCTGCTAACTTTACAACTTCATCCTAACAAAGTTCCAAAGCAAGACACTCTAATGTACTTTAGATCTGATGTTCATTTCACTAACAAAATTCTTACACTTGCAATACTTGCTGCTACAAATGATTTACATTTTTCTGTATATGGCTATGTAGTAGTTTTTTCCAACATAAGTTAAACATTACCTGGTAATTTTCATGAATGTGATTTGTGTCCTTTTTTTTTTGTGGTAAGAGAGTGTATAACAAATACTCTCAGAGCATCTTCACTCATCTGGCAGAATTGTGCCTCTGTGTTCATTTTTGTCATTTCAAGCTGTAAATGTCGATAATTGCCATTTTAAATTTAAATTCCTCCTGTATAACATAATCATTACCATTATTTCAGTTTTGTGTATCTGTGTGTTTGTTTGGTTGGTTGGTTGGTTGGTTGGTTGGTTTATGGTTCACTCATTATAAACAAATGCAGGGGTTGCTGAGGGGGTCCGAGAAAATTGTTTAGAGAAAAAAAGTAGACATTATTTGAAATTCTTAACATTTAATTCTAAAACCATGGGAATAATCAAGATTATCTTATAATATTGACAGCCAGAGTTTTAAAACAAGAAATAAAAACAAATCTGTATATTATTTTATATATTATGAATCTTACTCTCCACCCTCTCTTCACTGGGCATCACAGGAACAGCTTGACTGGTTTAATTCCTATCTCTCAGGTAGGTCCTTCAAGGTAGCCTGGAGAGGTGAGGTATCCAAGCCACATCAGCTACTTACTGGGGTACCTCAGGGATCAGTGCTTGGGCCACTTTTCTTCTCTATATACACATCACTGGGACCCATCATTCAGGCTCATGGTTTCTCTTACCACTGCCATGCTGATGACACACAGCTCTACTTGTCTTTCCAGCCCAATGACACCACAGTGACTGCTCGAATCTCTGCCTGCCTGGCAGACATCTCGGCCTGGATGAAGGAGCACCACCTGCAACTCAACCCAGCCAAGACCGAACTCCTTGTCTTTCCAGCCAACCCTGCTGTTGAACACATCACCGTATAGCTGGGTTCAACTACAGTAACGCCTTCCAAAACGGTCAGAATCTAGGGGTAACCATCGATAACAAACTTAATTTCACAGACCACATCTCAAAAACCGTAAGATCATGTAGATTTACACTCTATCAGGAAGACCCTTCCTCTCTGAACATGCCACACAACTTCTTGTTCCGTCACGTGTCATAACTGGACTGGACTACTGTAATGCTCTCATTGCAGGCCTCCCTGCATGTGCAATTAGACCCCTGCAAATTATCCAGAATGCAGCAGCACGTCTGGTCTTTAATGAACCAAAGAGAGCACGTTACACCACTCCTTGTCTCTCTCCACTGGCTGCCGGTTAATGGACGTATCAAATTCAACGCTCTGATGCTGGCATACAGAACAGTCACTGGGTCTGCTCCAGCATAGCTAAAATCATTTCTGCAGAGCTACACGCCCACTAGAAGCCTGCGATCAGCTAAGGAACGTCACCTTGTACCAACTCAAAGAGGCACCAAAACACTTAATCATACCACGTTGGTGGAATGACCTTCCCAACTCCATCCGTGAAGCTGACTCAGTTTTTGTCTTCAAAAAACGACTAAAAACACATCTTTTCCATGAGCACTTAACCAGTCACTAATTAAAAAAATTTTTTTTTTGCATTTTATCTGTTTTGAATACTATTATGATGCTAGTGAAACTTTGTAATATGGCACTTTTCGTACCGCTGTATCCTTAAGATGATTCGCTTATGTTTTCCACTTTTGTAAGTCGCTTTGGATAAAAGTGTCTGCCAAATGAATAAATGTAAATTAATTATTAATATTTTTATTTGTAAGAAATAAGGGGTGTACTTCACAATTCTCTTTAAAGGAATAGTTCACCCAAAAATGCCATCCGAGATGTGTATGACTTTCTTCTGCTGAACACAAAGATTTTTAGAAGAAAATTTGAGCTCTGTTGGTCCTCACAATTCAAGTGAATGTGTAACAAAATGTTAAAGCCCTAAAATGCAGGCAGCGTAGAAGTAACCCATAAGACTCTGGTGCTTAAAACTATATATTATCAGAAGTGATATGATAGGTGTGAGTGAGAAAGAGATCAATATTTATGTACTTTTTTTATTATAAATTTTCCTCCCTGCCAAGTAGGTGGTAATATGCACAAAGAATGTGAATCGCCATAAACAAAAGAAGAATGTGAAAGTAGAGATTGATAGTAAAATAGTCCTTGAATATTGATCTGTTTCTCACCCACACCTATCATATCGCTTCTAAAGACATGGATTTATCCAGTGGAGTCTTATGGATTACTTTTGTGCTGCTGGAGCTTCAAAATATTGGTACCCATTCACTTGCATTGTGTGCACCTACAGAGCTGAAATATTCTTCTAAAACTCTTCATTTGTGTTCTGCAGAAGAAAGAAAGTCATCCACATCTGGGATGGCATGAGGGTGAGTAAATGAGAGAATTTTCATTTTTTTTATTTAACTAATCCTTTGAAGCTACTTTGAAACAATATTGTGAAAAGTGCTATTGTAACGGGAGCCAGCTGGTACATGATAGCTGTGCGGTATGTGTAAACCTCACTCCCCTCGCCTCAAGAGGCGCACTAGCGACTGGCACTAGGGGCTGTAGCATTTAGCCCCCTCATTAGCACGCATGCCTCCCATGCCAGAGACACCGGTTCGAATCCCGCTTTGATCAGGTCGATCTGGGCTGATTACACTATACGAACATATTTGAATTGAAGCGAAAATGTTTCTCTTCAGGTTTAAACATCTTGCATTACTATAATAGGATAAAAGTCACACTGTCGAATTAATAAAAAGTATATTTTCTATATACAATTTGAATAATTAATTTAGCTTTAGTACAATGGCACTATAAAAGCCAGTTATTTTAATTTAGCAGACTTTATAATATCATTTGGGGGTCCTTTGCATTAAAAAGTTTGAAAACCCCTGAACTGAATGACGAAACTGTCTACACTGCAGTATATTAAAATCGATATAATCAGTGTTAAGGTATAATCACTCGTTTAGACACGGTGAGCAGTAGAAGTCAATGACAGGGGCAAGTCTGTTCTTGTCCCACGATTATTTATGTTTCTGTTCACATGACTCCAAATTTTAGCCAGGACCCATCCATTTTTAAATCATTTAATGTCAGTTCTGTACCGCCCTCTTCCCTGACAGACCGTACAGTTACCCTGTTCACGCCGATGCCGTCACAGTACGGGGGTTTTGGGACTTTTCAGAAGTGGAGGAGGCACTTAAATTTCGGTGCAATTCTTCAGCAGTCGCATTTTCTGTCAAGAGAAGCGCTGTACGGTTTTGTCTCTCACAGAGCCGTTGTTTTATGAAATAAAGCGCCGATAAGAAAAGAGTTTCTTCACAACACATCGCGATTTCCGCTTGTTTGGCTGTTGTTCTGCAGCGCATCAGCTGAAGACTAACAACAACAGGTTTGTAGTTATAAACTATTTATAAATCACTTATACTATTCTGACGTTTGATCTCCTGATTTCATACTTGACTGAATTAATAATATATGTAATGTAGGCTAATAGTAGATAGTAAACAAAAAAATTGCTCGTGTGCATATGTCATTTAAAAAGTTGTAAAGTTTAGATCGAGGGTCTTCAACAGGAGGTCCGCAAATTATTGTTTGACCCAGTTGTTTTATTCTGCATGGACAGAGTCTGTCTGTTTTAATGTCTGTCTGTCTGTCTATCTATCTGCCTGTCTTTTTTTTTTTTTTTTTTTTTATTTTGGAGGAGGTTTGGCACAGGGATTTACAGGGGAATTTAAAAATGTCACTTAATGTCAAAAATGTTGCAGACCCCTGCTGTACATCCCTGCTGAAAAGACCAGCTAAAACCAGCTTAAGCTGGTTGGCTGGTTTTAGCTGGTCGCCATCCTAGCCAGGCTGTTCAGTTAGCAGGTTTCAGAGGGGGTTTGAACACTTTTTAGCTGGCCAGGCTGGGAGACCAGCTATGACCACCTCGACCAGCTAAGACCATCCTGACCAGCTAAGATCAGCCTGACCAGCCTGATCAGCTAAGATCAGCATGACGAGCTAAGGCCAGCTAAAACCAGCCAACCAGCTTATGCTGGTTTTAGCTGGTCTTTTCAGCAGGGCAGCATTTAATGATTATTTCAATGGCTTTGCAATGTAAACATCATGAAGTATGTACATACAATAATATGGTAGCCTACCATCCATGTTTTTATAGGCATAAAACGCAACACTCAATTTTATACAATATGTAATGGGGGTCCCGGCTCCATCTCTCTACCCACCAAGGGGTCCTTGGCCTGAAAATGGTTGAAGACCCCTGGTTTAGACTGTTTCATGGAGTTTCAAGAAAATCTAGTGGTGGAGATGAATGTTATTTATATGCTCTTACCGTGAACATCCTCTCTAGCCTTTCTGAGGAACACCATTCACACATTGCCCAGTTGCCCCATCTGGGTCATAAATTAGGAAAACATTGGAAAAATCAGGTCTCAAAAACAGTGCTCATTTACTGGTTTGGTAAAATGCAAATTTTTTTAGAACATTTCTTTAAGGATGTATGCAAATAAAGGTTAAGAGTCAGCCATTGAAAAAAAAACCCTGACTGATCATTGACTGTTATGTGGATTCAGAGTTTTGATTTTCTTTAGATTGTCTGTTCTCTTACATGCTTTTATTTCACTTGATTGGGGAATGTGATATGGAATGTGATGCCAGCAGTAAAGTATTTAAAGGGATAGTTCACCCAAAAATTCTCTCATCATTTACTCACCCTCATGCCATCCCAGACTATCTATATCTTCTGAAGTGATATTATATGTGTAGGTTAAAGCAGATCAATATTTAACCCTTGTGCATCAATAAAAAAAAGTTACTCAGAGGTCCTTAGAGGACAAAAGTGTCCATGTCAAAAAACTGCCATAATAATATTATATATTAATATTATTTTCCACTTTCAATTAGTTAATTTTTTTTAACCAATATCAGTCCTGATCATAACTACCAAATATTCATTCATTTTCAAGATTTTAACCCTTTAAATGGTAGTTTGTTTATATAATGCCACTGTTTGTTTTTTATGGGGGTGAAAAAAACACAAAAAATGAATTATTTTCCATATACTAAATGCTAAGGGGAATTTTTTTTATTTTATTTTTTTTAATTTTTTTTTGATTAACACAGTCTGGGATATGTCAATGATTAGCAACAACACTGATGTTGATGCATTATTGTTTTTTATGCAGTGTCAGATTAAAAAAAACAAAAAACACTCAGGAGTGCAAAAATGTCCGCATCAAAGAACTGCCATAAAAATATTATATATTAATATTATTTTCCACTTTCACTGACTTAGATTTTTTAACCAACATCAGTCCCAAACATAATTACCAAATATTAATTAATTTTCAGGATTTTAACCCTTTAAATGCCAGTTTGATTACATAATACCACTGTTGTTTTTTACACACACACAAATTTCTCAGTACACACATACAAAACACACTCTGACATCCATACCAACACACTCACACAATTTTACCTGCATCATTTATTCAATTTGCCTGCAGTGCTCTATAATACAGCAAACAGAAAACAGGAAAAAGCATGTATTTGCTCCATAGGCTAAACATGAAAAAAATAGCGCCACTGGTGGAAAATATTTAAAATTTTAATTTTGAAGCCAGGGCTCCAGAATGAAAGCATAAAATCATAGAATTCATGATTTTATGCTTTAATGGCACTGGGATCAATTATTGCACTTTTAATGGGTTTCAATGGGGACATTTTTGTCCTTAAGGTCCTGAGTGTCAATATTTTGTGTACACAGTGTATTATAGATGTATTATAGGAACTGATGTTGAAATATCAAAATTCCCCCAAAAATACACACCTTTGGCAAAATGTATGCCATTGGCAGTAACACAGACAAAATGATCAGAAAAAACAAAAATGAAAAAGACAAAAATATCCCGAAGGTCGCACAAGGGTTAAGTCCTTATTTACTATCAATCTCCATCTGATATCGCACCCAATCAGTAGGTGGCAGAATGTAAAAATAAAGGTAAAGTTGTAGATTTTCAGTAAAAAAAAGGACTTAAAGGGATAGTTCACCCAACAAAATATTCATTTACCCACCCTCTTGCCATCCCAGATGTGTATGACTTTCTTTCTTCTGCAGAACACAATTCATGATTTTTAGAAGAATATTTCTAAAAGTAGGTCCATGCAATGCAAGTGAATGGGTGCCAAAAGTTTGATGCTCCAAAAATCACATAGAGGAAACATAAAATAATCCATATGACTCCAGTGTTTTATCCATATCTTCAGAAGTGATATGATAGGTGTGGGTGAGAAACAGATAAATATTTAAGTGCTTTTTTGTTACTATAAATTCTTCTCCCTGCCCAGTAGGGGGCGATATGCATGAAGAATGTGAATCACCAAAAACACAAGAAGAATGTGAAAGTTATAATTGGTGAATTTCTTGTAAAAAAGGACTTAAATAGTTATCTGTTTCTCACCCACACCTATCATATTCACTTATGAAGACATTGATTTAACCACTGGAGTCATATGGATTACTTTTACGCTGATTTATGCGATTTTTGGAACTTCAAAATCTTGGCACCCATTCACTTGCATTGTATGGACCTAAAGAGCTTCTAAAAATCTTAATTTGTGTTCAATAGATGAAAGAAAGCCATTTACTCACCCTTATGGTTGCCATAAGGGTGAGTAAATGATGAGAGAATTTTCATTTTTGGGTGAACTATTCCATTAAATATTGATCTGTTTTTCACCCACACCTATGATATCGCTTCAGAAGATATGGATTTAACCACTAGAGTCGTATGGATTACTTTTAGGACCTTTTGGACCTTCAAAGTTCTGATCACCATTCACTCGCATTGTGAGGACCAACAGTGCTGAAATATTCTTTTAAAAATCTTCATTTGTGTTCTGCAGAATAAAGAAAGTCTGATACATCTTGGAAGGCATGAGAGTGAGTAAATGATGAGAGAATTTATGTTTTTGGGTGAACTATTCCTTTAAGATGAGAAACTTAACTAACACCAAAACACATCCATCATAGGAATGTTGGAAAGTTCTTAAAGTTTGTTATACCTGCTCCCACATCTGTTGTTTATCAAGAGCAGGGGCGTAGATTCTGGGGGTGAATCTTGCATTCCCCAATAATCAAAACAAGCAAGTACAACCCTTGTTGTATTATTTATGGTTTATACCATAAATAATATTTATGGTATAAACATGTTGTTCCGAACCCGCATGACTTTCTTCTGTGGAACACAAAAGGAGATGTTAGGCAGAATCTTATTCTCAGTCACCAAAAAGATGCGATTGATGTGAATAGTGGCTGAGGCTAACGCGGAGCATGTTCCGCAAAAGAAAGTCATATGAGTGTGGAACAACATGAGTTGAGAGTGAGTGATCACAGAATTTTCATTTTTGGGTGAACCATCCAGGGTCGGAAATTAAGGGGGGTTTAGGGCAAAAATGGCACAAAAAATTACATAAATGCCCACAAAATTAAAAAAGGATGGGGCAAAAAAAAAAAAAAAAAAGCCCTAATAATGAATTCTTCTGGGTTTGTTCATTAGTAACATCTGATATAGTTCTTAATATTCTATTTTAAGTTATAAGTTTAAGTTTTTAAGTAGTTATACATATTATGGCATAATATATGAGCTGATAATGATTTAATTCTTAGAGTAGGAGATAATAAATTATAAATCTTGAGAATTTCTATTAATACATTGATAAAATTGATGTATTTGACATGACAAATATGCCTTCAGAAAGGTAAAAAATGCCCCTGAAAATCAAATCCAGGGGGCAAATATTGCCCCTTAATGTAAAAGTGAATTTCTGACACTGGAACTATCCCTTTAATTCATGTGTTAATGTTGCCATGTTTGTGTATGTGCAGGGGATGTTTGAGAAAGCGACGAAAAAGCTGGTCCGGCAGATAGATCCTAATGGTGCTCTGATTGCGTCTTCCAGTCTGAATGATTCAAAAAAACTCCAGCCGCTTGCGGTGGTGCTGAAAAGCCAGAAAGTTTGGTTCTGGCAGCAAACTAAGTACATACCTACACCTTTCACTCTTCAAGACCTGCTGCTGGGGAAAGCAATAAAACCAGGTAATGATCCTGTGTGAGTGCTCATAGGCCCACCTGCTTTTCAGACCTCAATTTGCACAGCACAATTCCGATCTTGCAGGCTGGTTCATTAGTTTTTGTTGGCAAACATGACACTGGTATAAGTCTCAATATGTTCTCAGCATGTACAAGTTGATTTCGATGTGCACAAAACTGCTCCAATGGAAATGTAAGTGTTATTGTAATGTGACGGCAAGAATGTTCATGAGCTATAAAATGAATAAACTTGCTTGACTGCTTCTGTCCTTGTTAAACTGAATATCCCTCTTTGTATGTATCAGTGCGTGAGGAGACAGACCTTGTGAAATATCAGGGAACATACACAAACTCTATGAGTGGATCTTTGGAGGTGGGAGGTGGCGGTGTCACCCTAAATGCGAATGGACAGGGCACGTCTAAACTCTGCTTATCTCTCGGGACACTTCGCAAGGAGGATGTAAATATTCCACAACTTTTGAAGGACTCCAGAGGCAGGTTAGAGAAAAACACTCATGCAATATGTATATGATGTCAATCTACTTAAAGGGATAGTTCCCTCAAAAATTTAAATTCTCTTATCATTTACTCACCCTCATGCCATCCCAGATGTGTATGACTTTCTGTCTTCTACAGAACACAAATGAAGATTTTTAGGTTTCATTTTTGGGTGAACTATCCCTTTAAATTGACAAGAACTACTAACGTGGTAGAAATTTCACACTTGAGTCTGCTTTAACCTCCTGAGATCCCCGCGTGACTGCTTTGTGCATTTTCCATTACCCTTTTTGATTTGTAACTAGTAGGACCCAATAAACAAGCAAAACAATTTTACCAAAATATATAGGAATGCATTTACTAATGTTAATGAATAGAACCATATTGTACAGTGATAACAAAATAAAACAATAACAAAATTTATATTAAAATGAAACAAATTGACCCACAGATGTGTTCATGTATAAAATATTAAAAATAACTAACATGGGGGGCCTGGGTAGCTCAGCGAGTAAAGACGCTGACTACCACCTCTGGAGTCATGAGTTCAAATCCCAGGGTGCTGAGTGATTCCAGCCAGGTCTCCTAAGCAACCACATTGGCCCAGTTGCTAGGGAGAGTAGAGTCACATGGGGTAACCTCCTCATGGTCGCTATAATGTGGTTTGCTTTTGGTGGGGCACATGGTGAGTTGTGCAGATGCTGCAGAGAATAGCGTGAAGCCTCCACATACACTATGTCTCCGCGGTAACGCGCTCAACAAGCCACATGATAAGATGCGCGAATTGACGGTCTCAGATGCGGAGACAACTGAGATTCGTCCTCCGCTACCCGGATTGAGGCGAGTCACTACGCCACCACGAGGACTTCGAGCACATTGGGAAATTTGCATTCCAAATTGGGGAGAAAAAGGGTAGAAAATCAGAAATACAATTTTTTTTAAAAAGAACGTTCTTTTTTTTTTTTCAACTTTTGAGGTAACGCGGTCCTACTTTCAACATATGTGGACATTATGTTTATCAGCACGCTGACACGTGAAAATGAACAGATTTTTTAAAACCGCATATCAAACTATAGACGCTAATCTTTACAACCAAACAGGTTTCAATCAAAAAACTTAAATAGATTTCTTACCAGAGGCACTTTTGTTGGCGCTGTGCCAGTAGCACGCTTCCTGTATATCAACGTCACGCTGTTGTGTCACGTGACGCAGTGCGCCAGAAGTTTAACCCTTAAATGACAGTGTAGAGTCTTGTGAACAGTATTCAGTCGGTTTTAATTTATTTAAATTACGCATTGCGTATAGCAAAGCCAAAATACAACATGTGTTGTGGACGTGTGGACGTGGTGTCGCATGAGGTTAAAAGAACCAAACTTGGACCATTTTTAAGTGGACCAAAAAGCAAACAAAGTGAAAAGGAACCCAGTTCTCTTGAAAGTGGGCTCAGATTTGGTTCATTTCACTTTTGACCAGCTTTTAGTCCACTTTTTATTCACACTGTTGTTTTTTGGAACCCGGAGCACTACAATATTGTATTATGTGTTCTATTTTTTATTATTATTAAAAAATTATTATAAAATAGTAATATATTTCTGAGGTAATTTCTCTACTTTGGACCTAAATTTTAATCTTATCTCTTAACATTTACAGTCATGCGAATAAGCTTGCAAATTAGAAATTTGACATGAGTGGGCAGACTACTAATTACAAGGCACAAGAGATAGGCTGCATGTCTTTGTAATAATATAGTGATTTGTTCTGGTTTTGATTTGACCTGTTGGTATTGATGGCCCCTGTAGTACGATAGACACCCATCACTCCTTGATTCAGCAGTCACTGAAAAGGAAAAAGGTTTTTACCCTCCTGAAAGAGCGAATCTTTACCACCTGTGAATGTACCATCTCCTATACCGGACTGGAGAAGAGCGGCTGCCTCGCCATTTTGGGAGCACGTTGTGCAGAGGTTTGTAAGAATTGCATGCATGTTCAGGGATTAACTGAATTTACACCATTGCATGAATGAATGTCTGTTTATCTGAGGGTGTCTCTGGTCTTTCAGATATTCATGAAAGAGACCGGTAAACTACAATACGACTCTGAGATTGCTATAGAGATCCCACCAGACACTGTAATGGCTTACAGTGTCATTGAAATGAACATCAGCAGTGATGGCTACTTTGGTCAGTGATGTTTACGTGGCTTTCCAGAGCACTCAATATCCATCTGATTTTTTTTTCATTTTTTTTAAATTATATTAATTTGTTTAAACTATTTAAATGCATTATTAATTTGTGAAAAATATTCTTAATGTCACTTACATATTACTTATACAGTGTGTCCCATCTGCTTTTTTCTACCCCAAGTACGCCAAATCCACATCAATAGGTCTCAAGTACCCCTTTTAAACCGAACCAGAAATGCATTCCTACTCAAATTATGTTATATTATTTTATTATTTATTTATTATATTATTATAGATATTATTTAGCCTAATCATTATTGTTATTTATGTTACTTCAGTTAGAGAGACACTGGAGCAAATGCACACCTTAAGTTTGGAGGTGCAGTTAGGACAAAACTTTCAAAAGAAAAATATAACCACACTCTTTTACAGGTTTATTTTATTACCAACGTTTCAGCAACAAGCCTTTATCAAGGTACAATTTTCTCACAATGGAGAGCAGTATAACTAGAATCAGTCATTACACACAGGTGAAGATCAGATCCATGAAATTCTTGATTCACTCTTTCAAACTGGTGAGATTACTAAAAGGGAACTTGAGTTCTTAAAGATCAAGAACCCTATTACTCAGACTTTTTATGTCTTACCTAAAATTCATAAAAATGTCTCGATTCTCCTCCTGGCTGTCTAATAGTAGCAGGGATTGACTCATTAACATCTTCAGTATCTACTTTTGTCGACTTATGCCATCTTTTCTAAAGGACACTAACCATATGTTGTCCTTTATTGATTCAGTCAATCCTGTCCCTAATGATATTCTGCTTGTATCTTTGGATGTTCTGTCCTTGTATACAAGTATACCACATAAGGAAGGCATGACTCCTGAGTCCATGACTTATTTATTATCAAAACGTAATGTTGACCAACAAAGGGGTGTGGCCATGGTGAGTGCATTTGCACCCTCTTTTGCAAATATATTATTGATATATGGGTCTTTTTAAAGAAAATGTCATCTATTCACAGCATGTCTTTAGTGCTAACGATTTGATTTTGGAAGAGATATTTGGATGATTGCTTCTGTCTTTTTAAGGGAAGTGTTGAACACCACGACTCTTTCCACCAATACTTAAATAATTGCTCTGAATATTTGAATTTTACCATGATGTTGATCAGAACCAAATTAGTTTTCTGGATTTATGGATTGTAAAAGAAAATTGGCTTCATTCTGATCTTTTTAGGAAACCTACTGCCAGTAATACATTACTGAGAGCTGATGTTACCTTTAAAGAATAGTCTTCCATATAGTACATTTTGTCAGATAAAAAGAGGAAGATTAGGAAGATAAGAATTTGAATGGTATGAAGAAATGTTTTTATCGCAGAGGCTATAATGCCAAACAGTTACAACCTGAAGAAAACATTTTTGAAAAACAATCCCGTTTTAGACCTATTCAAGAAAAGAGAAATGCTAAAAAAAAGTTCCCATTGTGTTTACCATGAAATATATTAAATGTTCAGAGCAAATCAAGAAAATCATAAATCAACATTGGCATATTTTACAGTCGGATAAGAGAATTGGTGTTTTTCAGGACCCTCCACTTACAGTGTTCAAAAGAGGACGTAATTTAAGATACTGCTTGGTTAAGACTGACTTGATCCCTTCTCCACCTGTGAAATTACAAGGCATGTTGACACCTGTCCCAGAAGGTAACCGTCATTGTAGTGCATGTAACCAATGTAACTACACTTACCGTTGAAGGTCATTAAAACATCCTCACTCTGGGATATCTATTCCAATAAAAGGTATAATAAGCTGCAACACAAAAGCTGCGATTTACTTAATAACGTGTCCTTGCAGTAAATCATATGTGGGAAAAACAAGCAGGGAATTAAAAACACGAATTGCAGAACATCGTAGTACTATAAGATATAAAATATAAATGACCCATTAGCAGCACATTTTATAGAACGTAATCATCCAGTTGCATCATTACGTTATATAGGTATTGAGAAGGTGTCACTACCAAGAAGAGGTGGGGATTTGGATCAGCTCTTGCTGAAACGAGAAGACTTTTGGATACACAGATTAAAAACTTTGGTGCCACATGGTTTAAATGTTGATTTTGAATTGAGATTTTTTTTTTTTTTATATATAAATGAGGAAATGAAATCAATTTTGTACACATCTTGAATTGAAGGTTGGGAGTTCTCTAAAACAATTGATTGTTGTGTGTGTATAGGGCTTTTTAGAATTTATAATTCTATCATGTTTTTAAATGTGCTTAAGTAATGTCTCTTATGACATACAAATCAGCCTGGTATCTCAATTGTTTTAATTGGTTGAGACAGGCTTGTTAGCTAATTACTAAAATCCATTGTGATGCCACTGTGTGTAATGACTGATTCTATTTATACTTACTCCATTGCACTTATATAGCACCTTTTTTTAACCTTAGCAGTTCCAAAGCACTTTACATTTACATTTATGCATTTGGCAGATGCTTTTATCCAAAGCAACTTACAGTGCACTTATTACAGGGACAATCCCCCCAGAGCAACCTGGAGTTAAGTGCCTTGCTCAAGGACACAATGGTGGTGGCTGTGAACCAGCAACCTTCTGAATACCAGTTATGTGCTTTAGCCCACTTCACCACCACTCTACACTGTGCTTTACACTGTGACTCATTCACCCATTCACACACCAATGACAGCAGAGCTGCCATGCAAGGCGCTAGCCTGCCATTGGGAGCAACTTGGGGTTCAGTGTCTTGCCCAAGGACACTTCAGCATGTGGAGTCATGTGGGCCGGGAATTGAAATGCTCACCCTGCGATTAGTGGCCAACCTGCTCTACCACCTGAGCCACAGCCGCCCCACGATTGTAAGGAAATTGTACCTTGATAAAGGCTTGTTGCCGAAACGTTTGTATTAAAATACATTTGTAAGAGAGTGTACAGTTTTATTTTTCTTTTGAAATATTTAAGTTACTTCAAACAAAAAACAATCATTATTGTGAGTTTAAAAACAGACTTGCTAAGGACCACATATACTATGCTACAAGTGTCATCCACTCAAATTTATAAAGCTTGCACACATAAATTTTTTTTTCTTCTTTCCCTAAATAAGAACTGGAAAAAACTACACACACACAAGATGAATCACAATTAAAAGTTGTCATTTTAACCTATTAGTACTTTTGTAAGTATTTTAATTCATAGTTCTTCTCTTTGACTGCCCTAATATTTTTATGCGCAGTTCCCGTTTTGTTGGTTTACCAAAGCAACATTTTTCCAAGTACCCCTTGGAAACGGCTTAAGTAACCCCTGGCTAAGAATCACTGATTTTAACTACTTTTTATAATAATAATAAAAAAGTGGACATGCTGTATATGTATTTGGACTTTCTCTGTTTGAAAGTTGTTGTTTTTTGTGACTGTTGGAGTGTAGATTTGTGCGTTGAGCCTAGTGGGATTGAGGCAGATGACATTTCTCAAAATACCTTTTCTGGTTACTCTGAGGTGGATGGTCTGTGGACACCACAAGAGATCAAGGAAGGGTCCCCACTTAGTACCCTGAAGAAAGGTATGTGTTTGAGTGCATGATATTTGCAAGAGTTGAAGTTAGATTGTCCTTTTTCTCCCACTTCCCCTTTCAGTTCCCAAAACAATCTGGCTGGTTAGAAAGACCTTGTCATATTTTTCATATAGGATATGAATCCACTGATTTTTTTTGTTTTGTTTTCTGAAAGATGTATGTGTGCTTGTGGTCTCTTTGTAGCACTTGCAGATGTTCAGATGAGGTTTTGTTTACTGGCTGATCTGTCTGCTGAGTGCTGTTCCTGCTTACTCAAATTGTTCAGCCAAATTCTGTTGGATAGATGCATCCTATCAGCTTTGATGGATAAGGTGAGTGATAGCTTGAAAGCATTCCCACAAATGGACTTTGTAGCCCCACTGTTTATAAAGGAGTTTGTTCCTCCTCATAACACTTTATTTTTTATCTTTCTGTCTTTCTCAGCTCGAGGTGCTAATCAGTGGCGAAGCACCATGTTTCTTCAAGAATGAGTTGTCTGATGAACAGAGCCAGGTCATTGGTGCATTTTTAGACTTGCTGAAGTGCGAACCATTTGAAAAGGGTGGTCACACCACAACATCAATGGAATTGTCCAATCAGAATGGATCTCGGGTATCAACAGCCAAAAACAATGGTCTTCCTTTGGCATCTGAAATGTACGGATCATCACAGAATGGTTGTCACACAGCTGTATCCCATCAGAATGGAAGTTCATCAAATGCAAAAGTTCTGATTGCTATGCATATGCTGATCAGCGCCACTGAGGGTTAGTACTTAAGCTTCAAAGTCAAACAAATCTTATGTGCAAGTCTTTAGATTCTTTTCGTCTGCATCATACACCCATCACTTTTTATTTATTATTATTATTATTATTATTATTATTCAGAGCTGACAGATGCTGGACAGGACCTGCTAGGACATTTCTGCACTTCTGAAGGTCTTAAAAGTCTACAGGATTTAGTAAGTTCAACATTGTTTAATGCTAATTCAACTCTAAATAATAAAATAATAAAAGGTTTAAAGCAGAATTAAAATTCTGTCATCCTTTACACATCCTCATGTTGTTCCAAACTCAGATGAGTCACAAATAGGAGGAATTTTAAAGGATGTCCTGTTCACTGATTTCAATAGAATGGCTGTTGACAAAAAAAGTTAAGCTTAAAAAGGATCCCAAAGTATCATAAAAGTAGTCTGTACGACCCGTGAAACATATTCCCGACGACTCATGCATCAAGTTTTCTAAAGGTATATGATTTTTAAGTTATTTTACAGTGAAAATCTTGACTTCTGTCATAGCTCTCCTATGCGTGTTTTTGAGCATGCATGAGAGAAGCATGTTCACAATGGCTCACGCTTAAAAGTTGCATAAGGAAAAACAGCGCAGGTTCTTGCGGGAACAACGCAAGTTTTTGCATGAACATGTGAACAAGCTTTGCATGCACTCAGGAATGTGCTGAGGAGAACCATGGCTAAAGTCAGGATTTTCCCTGTAAATACTTCACTGTATATACACTATATGGCCAAAAGTTTGTGGACACCCCCTTCTAATTAACGAATTTGGTTACTCCATTAAATCCAGTAGAGAAAAATCTTAATGTTTCTTTATGTAATGGCTTGGGCTTTGTGTGCTTCCAAATTTGTGGCAACTGTTTGGGGATAGCCCTTTTCTGTTCCAGCATGACAATGCCCCTGTGAACAAAGTGAGGTCCATAAAGAAATGGTTTACTGTGTCTGGCGTGGAAGAAATTGACTGGCCTGCACAAAGCCCAGACCTGAACCCCACTGATCACTTTTGGGGTGAACTGGAACAGCAACTGTAAGTCAGGCCCCATCGACCAACATCAGTTCCTGACCTCACTGATAGCCTTGTGTCTGAATGAGAGCAAATCCCTGCAGCCATGTTACTACTTACAGTATAGTGGAAAGCCTTCCCAAAAGAGTGGAAGCTGTTATTACAGCAAAGGGGGAAATTGATGCCTAAGGTTTTTGAAATCAAATGTTCATCAAGCACATATGACATCCACAAACTTTTGGCCATATAGTGTAGTTTCACTGTATATTTAATAACTTAAATTTCGGTAATCTTACCAAAACCTATCGTATGCTTTCATAAAACTCAGAAGACAACGTATGAGTTGCATGGATTACTTTTATGACACTTTTGGGTAAATTTCTAAGCTTTAAAGTGTCACTATCAAACACCATTGTATTGAAATCAGCAAATGAGACATCCTTTAAAATTCGCATGGGTTTAGAGCGACACAATTTAAATTTTTGGGTGAACTATTCCTTTAATGTGGTTATTTCTTTGTTCTATGACTGGAAAAGTGTCTGAAAACAGGTATTTTCACATAGCACATGAACTTTGGTAAATGTTTGGATTGTGTACTTTTTTGTTTTTTTCTGTAAACCTAGGCAAATCTTCTGACTGCTAACTGCTTGCCGCTCTGCAAGGATACCATTCCTGTTTTCTTACAAAAGGAGGATGAATTTCACAGAGTGGTGGAACTTTTTAAATCATGCAATGTTTTGTTAAGGAAAAAGGATAACATATTGACTGCTGAAATTAGTTCTGGAGAGGGATTCCTTCCGCTGGTTTTATGTATAGCCATCCATGGCCTTGCGTCCTTAGCTAGTAAGATTTGGTGATGGCTGATGTGTCAAAATGTGTAATGTATGAAATCTTCCTTGTGTTCTCAATACTGACTGACAACACCCTAGAACTAGACAGAAATGTTAAAGATGGATTTGTACTTGCTTTGTCTTTTTTATCTTTGTTCCTTTTATATCAGTTTATCTAATAACAAATATTTCTCTAACAAAATGCATTTAATAAATGTTTATGTATAATTTATTCATAAGTCATATACACACAATACCAAGTTATTTATTTTCCCTGCTACTATACAATTATTTTATGCATGTGCGAAGATTTAAAAAATCTGAATCTTAACTTTTACCAATTCTATTTTAAAAGGATTGATGTTGTTGTTATTTACATTCGAAACTTAAAGTAGGCCTACAAGTAAAACTTTATTTTAAAGAAGAAAACCTTGGCTTTGCTCACCTGAGAGCATTTAAATTCCTTTGTTTAGTTTAGGATGGGGTACTTTATTCATCCCCCAGGGGGAAATTGAAGTTTAGATTAGATTTATGGCATTTATTCTTTCTTTATATAACATTAAGGATGCTACCGTTTATCAGGTCTCTTCGTAATACTTTTAAGAATAATATAAAGATTTTTGTGTTATTCTGTGTAATTGTAAATATTAAATCCACATTAAGTAATAAGCTTAGTCACCTTACATGGAGTATTTGTGTTATAAATGTACAAAGTTCTTTATTGAAACCATTTGACTGAAGCTATTTGGACCTGGCTTTTGTGAATTTTTCAGATATTTTACTGGAAATTAAATTTGATTTTATAATGAAATGTATATGTGTGTGTGTGTGTGTGTGTGTGTGTATATATATATCTCATTCATCATATTATCTATGATGTGTTTATATATGTATTTTCAATAAAATCTTAATATTGACAATCTTTATCCAAAAGCTTCTGTGTTTGATGGGATCATGTATTTACATCATTATTAAATGGAAAAGAGGAACCGAGGGTAAAAATGTTCCGTTTATTTATTGCCTTGTTGTAGAGGTCATGATGACATGGAGACGGTGACAAAAACACATTAACAGAAACTTTGGCAGGCGTGTGATTTTGAGACAGAATTTTTGTTACATATAAGAAAAACATGCAGATGTTTTAATGCAGAGAAAGAGGTTGCTCAGAAAAGGTATGACTGAAAGCAACAGGACTATTTGTTCAGTTCCTTAAAGGACACTAAAGAAAACAACTGAGAATCATTAGACACAATGTGCATCCAAACATTTTACAACACAGATACAAATTCAGTGAATGTAAAGTTACAAAACAGACTAATTATAAAATAAGCTGCACACACTGATATGGACTTTTGCAGAAAAGAGATTCAATACATCTCTTTTGGATATGAAGACAAGCACATGATACAGTTCAAGTTATGTGGCTGAAAAAGGGTTGAGTCGAGGGTGTATGTAAACAGTTTTATGGTTCATAGTTTTCAGATCTAGATTGTGTTCTAGAATGTTCTATATGAGCCCTTGGCCTGCTACACTGTCAGGTTAGTCAGACATTTGAGAATAAATCAAAGTCACAGTTTAGGGTCTACAAAATGAAAAACAGAAACACATGCATAAATTACTAAAACAATAAATTAAAAAATATGGCCTCGGATTCATCAAGGCCAGCTTTAATTTTCCTTATTTTCTCTTCTCTCCAAACTCCCAAGATGTTACGATTAGAAAGATATCCTTTAAAAACATACAAATACTAAAATAAATAAGTACTCTTCCCTTTCAGTTTGAGTAGAAAAAACCATTGCATTGTGTACACAAAAGAGAAGTTGGGGCTATCGGTGAGGTTAAAGGAGATGACGCTCATTTGGTTGGTCAATCCAAACGCGTAACTTCACTTCCACAAATCCATCACCTCAGATACCACTCACACACACACACACACACACACACACACTCATACACGCTCAAACCCTCTTGTACGGTGATCTTTTAAAGGTGTCCTCAGTAGACCCAGCTCACTGGAACCCACTGCGGTTCATTGCAAAGTTTGTCCACGGCCGACTGCAGTGTCTCAAATGCACAGTCTAGGTTGTCATTGACAATGATGAGATCAAAGTAGTGTCTATAAGCCCGCAGAATACGAGCACTTTCATCCACAGTCTTCTTCAGGTCCACATCCTGAGGGAAAGAGAGAGAAATAGTTTCAGCATGTCTTGAATTAAGAGAGAATCTGTAGGTAACGGATTCAGGGGCGGTTCCAGGGGTCAGTGGATATTCGGGGCTTAGCCCAGACCTCTGTGGCTACATATGGGGCCATCCTTTAATGAAATATAGGACTAAAATACACTTTATAATTTAATTTAATTTAAACATTACATCTGTGGTGTGTCATGTCTAAAGTAAATCTTTAAATATTACTGAAACAAACTAAAAGGTCCCACTAACTTTCATCTCAGCCTCAGATATGCTCGAAGATCAGGAGTTGTGTGTTTATAACACAGTGTACTTTAAAAGGTGATTTTTAATTTTTGTCTCTTTTGGCATTCCATAGTCCAATGCACATTGCGACAATTGACAGTTTAATAGTGTATTACTGATTGGTCAGGTGTTTTAAGTTTTAAAAAATGCAGGCTGTAAATAGGCTAAAATAGGTGATTATGAGAAAAATTAGTTGCTAGATTTGCCAAAGTTTGTGAGGGTCATGGCATCGTTTCTTAATAATTGTGTTTTGCAAATGTACTGGCTCGTAACTTAAATATTCTGGGTTCAATACAAGTTAAGCTCAGTTAGAATCAGAATCAGCTTTATTGCCAAGTGTTCTCACGTACACAAGGAATTTTTTTGGGTGACAGGAGAAACAAGTGCACACAGAACATTACAGTGAGACACAGAATATAAAACAAGGCAAGAGTATAAATAGACATACAAATAATAGGACATATAACAATGATGTATGTATGTACATGTGCAAGTGGTGATATATGTGCAAGGTACGGGTATGTACAGTTATTGAATTAAATATGAGAATTTACATATGTACATGAGATTTGTATTTACATTATTGCACTGTGGGGGAGTCCTGAGGCAGTTTAATTGTTCATGTGGAAAATGGCCTGAGGGTAAAAACCATTCTTGTGCCTGGATATCCTGGCGCTCAGTGCTCTGTAGCGCCGGCCAGAGGACAACAGTTCAAGAAGGGAGTGGGCAGGGTGTGTGGGGTCCAGAGTGATTCTACCTGCACGTTTCCTCACTCTGGAGATGTACAGGTCTTGGAGGGTGGGCAGGGGGGCACCAATAATCCTTTCAGCAGTCCTGACTGTCCGTTGTAGTTTCCTTCTGTCTGACTTGGTGGCTAGTGAAGCACTTACAGTGGAAGTGAATGGGGACCAAATTTTGAACATTAAAATACTCACTGTTTCAAAAGTATAGCCACAAGACATAAACAATATGCATGTAAAAATGATTTTAGTGCGATAAAATCACTTACTAACCTTTTCTGTGTAAAGTTATAGCCAATTTTACAACTTTGTTGCCAGACCGATTTAATGTCTACAAACCCTAAAACCATAAAATGACTGTAAAAATTACAATTTAAACAACTTTACAGCTCAAATAAGTTTTAACAGAAGAATTGATGTAAGTGCTTTTATAAAATTATAAGCTTCAAATTCCTTCCTTTAAACCCTCCAAAATGGGCCACATTCATTCAGCCCACTGTAAGTGCCTCACTGTAACCCAAATCTTTGCTTTTTTTTTTTTTTTAAGAAAAGGAGGTCTAAATTCATTTTTATGTTAATCAACATTATGCCACAAATGCTGTTGATTGAGCTTAACTTGTATTGAACCTGGAATATTCCTTTAAATTTTACAAATTCCTCAAGCACATCTGTAGGTCTATATACTGTATATTTATAAAGTACTAGAGAGCATTTTTAAAGTTTCAAAAGTTTTCAGTGGAGGAAATCCCTGTTCCAGTGTGGATGAGGCGTAAACGTAGCAAAATCAATGTGTTTTCAACCAAAAACATATTAGTGTGGACATGGCTTCAGATAAGCCAGAACTGAATAATCAATTCCGTTTGTAAAACAAGATTTTTAGATTTTACTTTCTAAAGAAAATGTAAATGGTACTTGCTCATGCAAAAGCCATTGTTGCGACGCTAGGGTGATGCAGGTGGTTGCTAGGTGGTTTCTAGGGTGTTATCATGTTACTACGCAATTGCTAAGTTCTTCTGAGTGGTATTAAGTGTGCTGCTAAATGGTTGCTACACTGTTTGATGTGGTTGCTGGGGCGTTGCTAGGAGATTGCTTAATAGCCCAAAAGACAAAACAGCCCACGCCCCAGTCTCTATGATATTTTAGTCCCAAGAAATGTGGAATTTATAAATTAAAATTAAGTAAATCCAGTGGCTTAGAAAATACTAGCACTCCTCTCTTCAAAAATTTGCACTAATTCAGGTATCATGTCCGTAGGTCAAGCAGTACGGGACGAGTTCCAAAACAAAACTTAGTTTAGGGATTTGTTCACTAACTCAAAGTATGAGCAACATTAATAAAGAAGCTTGCCTAAACAAGCAGCACTAATCATTTACAGAAAACTCACTCCGAGCTGTTTGGTAGTGATTCCAGCATCAACCACAGCTTTGTGCATTGCCTTCAGTGTGTCAAACTCTGGTGCTGCGATGAACACAACATATGGCATAAACTCTGCTGTTTTCAACACCTTCAGAGCCTGAGGAGAGATCAGGAGAAGATTAAAACAGTTATGCTTTTGTAATATGAATATAAACCAGATATATCCTTTGTTTGCACACAGAAGCTTTTAAGGTGAAGTTTGTCATTTCTGAGCGACTAGCGGCACCAAAAAACGTTTTCCATTTTGATGTTTTACGTAAACAAAGAATCCCTTTAAAAACTTATGATTCAATAAATGAATAGTATGTGGCATTAACTGTCAACAATAAACCTCTTAGAGGAAACTGGTGAGTAGAAGTTTGTTAAATTACTCACCTGAGGATTGACATCTAGAATACAGGTGCGCCCAGTATTGACCACCTCGTGGATGGAATCGATTTTAGTGCCATAGAGGTTGCCATCATATTCTCCGTGTTCCAGGTAACGGCCAGCCTTAATGTCCATCTCCATCTCTAACCGTGTTACAAATCTATACGACAGACCATCTCGCTCATCTTCACGGGGCCGCCGAGACGTGTCTGAGATTGAGACAGAGGCAGAAAGAGAGAACGTTAAAATGAGAAATGGGTTACTATATAGACACTCAGTTATTGGTGATATTTTGTGGGTAGGAGTTTCACTGAGTGTACATATGTGTACTTACGTGGTACAGTGTTACCAAAGCGGGTGGGATGTAATACAACTAGTCTGTTTTTTAAGCTACGACGGCCCACTCCCTGTGCTCCAATCAGAACGAGGGTTTTTCTCTGAAATGGCGGCATACGTGCTACCTCTTCATAGATTTGAAGTTCATGTCGGTCAAATTCTTCAACAAAACAAATCAAGAGAGGGAGAAAAATGTGTTTAAACAGACATGGATTGGTGGATTAAATCAGTCAAGTCAAAACGCAAGATGAGACATATTTTGATAATCGAATTCAAATGAGATTTTGAAAAACTTTATTTAAAGTTCATATAACTAAACATCTGAAAAATGTATCAGAGGCTTACCTGAATTCTTAGCTGTAAGATACATCATCTTCTTCTTCTTTTTCCCAGTCATTGTTCCACACAGGATTCCTAAAAGGCAAGACAGAGCAAGAGAGAAATAATGTTATGTAATACTATAGGGGCCACTAGAGGGGATTTCACCTGTATTGTCTGTTGGGTTGTGGCAATAAATGGTTTTGTATGAAATTTCCATGGTAACCACAATTTTTGCCAAGAAACCAAAGTTACTAGAGATATTGTGACTGTAATAGTATATCAAATTAATATGGGATCCCTTTCAAACAATTTAAAGGGATAGTTCTCCCAAAAATGACATTCTCCCATCATTTACTCACCCTCATCCCATCCCAGATGTGTATGACTTTCTTTCTTCTGCAGAACACAATTAAGGTTTTTAAAAGAATATCTAAGCTCTCTAGGTCCATACAATGCAAGTGAATGGTGACCAAATCTTTGAAGCTCCAAAAAGTATGTAGAGGCAGCATAAAATTAATCCATATGACTCAAGCGGTTTAAAGGGATACTTCACCCAAAAATGAAAATGATCTTTTTATTTACTCACCCTCATGATATCCCAGGTGTATATGACTTTCTTCCTGTGATTTTTGGAGCTTCAAAAATCAGATCGTCATCGACTTGCATTTTAAGGACCTACTGTGCTAAGATATTTTTCTTCAAATGTTTTCTTGTGAAGAAGTCGTACACACATTGGATTTCATGAGTTTGAGTAAATAATTAGATTATTTTCATCTTTGTGTGAACTATCCTACAATCCTTGCCTTCTGAAGTGATCCAATTAGCTTTGGGTTAGAACACACCAAAATGCAACTCCTTTTTCACTATAAATCTTTTAGGAGCTTTAAAGTTTTGGTCACCATTCACTTGATTGTATGGACCTACAGAGCTGAGATATTCTTCTAAAAATTTAATTTGTGTTCTGCAAAAGAAAGTAACACATGTGGGATGGCATGAGGGTGAGAAAATTATGAAAGAATATTCATTTTTGGATGAACTATCCCTTTAAGCAGCCAAGTTACTACAGTTTTATTCAGAAACTGCAGTAAATTTAATATTTTTGTGACACTGTGGTAGGTTTTTGTAAGGGACTTTGTTTAAAGTGTGTTTACTTGTATAGAACTGTATATGCTACTTCTGGTGAGTGTTTCTGTGTGTTCGAGTGTATCACCTGCTCCATCCAAGTCTCTAGGAACAAATGCTTTTCTCTTTTCTTCCAGGAACTGACTAGGAATCAGCCCGGTAGCTCCTCCCACCAAATGGCATGCCTAACAGTCAAAACAAAATCCTCAATCAAATACAATATCCTCATCCAAGCAAACAGACCAATGCAAATCAGTTCAGAAGAGGCCAGTAAAGACCAGGCAAAATATCACACCTGCCACCAGTTTGGGTCTTCCCGGTTGACAATCTGCAGGATATCACCCCTTTTGAAAGCAAGCCCCGCCTCTCTGCATGGTATTAGATTGTCATTGGATGGATTGTAGTCAAAATGTGGTTGCACGTATACCTGTGAGACACAAAACAGGTCAGATTAGTCTAAACTCCAAAAAGCACTTAGCATGATTATTATATTCACTGATGTATTACATCTCCAATGATTTACCAATCAGCAAATGACTTCTGGAAAAAAAAATTACAATTCCGCAACAACTCTGTCTCTCAGGAAAGTTTAAACTCGAGCTGTTTGGCATATCTGATGGGATTACAGAGAAAATGATAATAGCCTACTGGATAAAGAAAATTTGGTGTAACTTCATTTAAGATCACTTGTAAAAAGTTTCTTATTAAAGTGATAGTTCACCCAAAAATAATCTCTCATTATTTACTCACCCTCAGTGACAGACACAGACCTTAGCAGGGACAGGTGCGGAAGGATAAAAAAGGGCACTGATTAATTTTTTTTAATTTTTTTTAATGAGTAGTAATTATGAATACTTAACCAATTTCTTTGCTTTGTGAGTATTTAACCATTTTCTTGTATATACACACACACACACACACACATATACATACATATATATATATATTCACACTGTACATAATTTTTTCCATTTTGCCTTTATCACAAATAATAGCGTATTCTGTTATATTTCTCACAAAAGGCACCATGGTAATACACTTGTTTATTTATTTATTTTCAGTCATGGTTTGTGATAACCCCATGTTTTTGACGTGTCATAGTAAAACCATGGTATTTTTTTTAAAAGTACCTTGGAGTACCATGACAGTATCATGAAATATGAACATGATCAATCATTCAGCACCATGGCATTACCCTGGTAACGTGGTGCACGGTGCGAAGGCGCGATGAGAAAGTGTGAGCGTGAGGAGATCAGCTGTTTTCCACGAATGATAAAGGGTCCTTGAATAATGTATAACATGTGAGTAAGGGCAGCTGGTGGAGTTTCTGGTGCCCCCCTATGGAGTTGGTGCCCTACGCAGACTGCGTAATATGCGTATAGGGAGCGGTGTTACTGTGGTAGCCTAATGGTATTTTTCTGAAAGTAATTAGTCTAATGGCTTATTAGTTTCAACAAAACCAAACTGGCTTTGGCTGAACCTGACAGCTTCAGTTTATGTCAATATTCTATAAAAGACTAATTTTATTTCTATCACTGAAAGCAACTTGACCGCTCCCATTATAATGAATAAATCTGTCTAAATTGCAGGTGCACAATATCGGAAATGCAGTAACAGTAGAGTATTATTCTTTTAAAGAACTTACAGCAAAATACATGGAGTGGACTTTTTATCTGACCTGTTACTCGTCTGAGGTAACAGCACTTCGATGCTCCGGGGTGAATCAAAACTGCATTTTTTGCTTTCTTGAAGGGCACTGCTGTGGGAGGGGACACCACTCGAAATCTCGTTCAAAACGAAAGTGAGAAAATGAATCTTTTCTCAGAGGGCCCTTCCATAAGACTGTTAGCGAAGGGTACATACATACAGTAATGTCATGTTTCCTTCAGGAGTACCCCCTTCAAGGGCTTTCCAGTTCGGAGTGAGTATAGGGCATATGGAAGATCACTTGTGATTGGAATATGCCCCGATCACGTGCTCCTAAAGGCACCTCTGCTTAATTTTGTTTAATGCGATTTACAAAGAAATCTCATAATAACACATTATTACTGTTATTGTGAGATTATGAGGATATTTTAATTTTGTTTTATTTAACTATTTTAATTAAATTATTAAAATTTCTCCCCTTTTTCTGGACGACCAAAAGGGCACCTTTAGATTTGTGCACGAAAGGAGCAGGGGCTTGTGCCCCTGCTGCCCCCGTTCTGTGCACGTCAGTGTTCACCCTCATGCTATCCCAGGTGTGTATGACTTTCTTTCTTCACCAGAACACATCTGAAGAAAAATAGAAAAATATCTCAGCTCAGTAGGTCCTTAAAATACAAGTGAATGGTGATTTCTCTTTTGAAGCTCCAAAAATCACAGACAGTCAGCATAAACATCATTCATACGACACCAGCTGTTAATTTAATGTCTTCTAAACCAACATGAACACTTTTGTGTGCGAAAAAGATAACTATTTAAGTACTTTTTAACTCTAAACCATGCTTCCATTCTGCAGCGGTATGCGCGTGACGTAATCGTATTGGCATTTGAAACACAAGAACTGACGCATGTGCAACACAGCCGGAAGAGCAGCACTGTTTACAACTCTGCAGGAGGAATGCTATACAGATGCTTTGTTGATTTTGGTTTAGATCTGTATTTATCTGTTTCTTTACTCACAATCATGCATTTGTGTGCTCATCCTGGATGTCTCAACAGAGAGGAGAACATGAGATTACATCTGTATCATGGCAACAGATTACGTTACACGAGAGACCGCTTGGACTCTACCCTCTCGTGTAGCCTAATGGAAGTGATGGTTTAATATTTAAAAAGTACTTAAATATTTATCTTTTTTTTTCTCACCAAAAGTGATCGTATTACTTTAAAAGACATTAATTTTACACTCGTATCGATGAGGTTTATTCTGATTGTCTGTGATTTTTGGAGCTTCAAAAGAGAAAATCACCATTCACTTGCATTTTAAGGACCTACTGAGCTAAGATATTTTTCTATTTTTCTTCAAATGTCTTCTGGTGAAAAAAGAAAGTCATACACACCTGGGATATCATGAGAATGAGTAAATAATGAGAGAATTTTCATTTTTGGGTGAATTATCCCTTTAATAGAGATAACCAGTAAAAACGGATTCCTCTTATTAAATCAAGTTTGAATATGCAGAAGTGTGAAAGAGATTAGAGATCTAAGGCAGAGGGCAATATTTTTTGGGGATGGGGGGGTCCCCCGAGACTGTCTTTAGCCATTTTATGCTTTCATTATATGGAAAAGAGCAGCGTGAAATTTTGCGAAACATATCCTTTTGTCTTCAACAGAAAAAATAAGTCATACAGGCTTGCAACAACATGAGAAATTTTCCTGTTTGAGTTAACTATTCCTTTAAACACTCTGAATCAAATACCTATACCTACCTCTCAAAGTCATATTTTGAAGTACTATGATCTAGTTTCATTTACTTCTATATATGTGATCATTTGTTTATATGTGAATTCCCTTCTAAAAGCCTTCTGAAATCACATTAATAAATTATAACTACACACATTCACAGAAAGAGAGAGACGTGTGTCAGATAAAAAATATATCATAAGCCATGTAATGAGATTGAATATTGCATGTGTGTGTCTTGCCCCAGATAGCATGTGGGGTGTTATTAATAGGGCTCTTAGGGATCATTTATCACAAAGCATCAAGGGATTTCACAAATGGACAAATTTGTGGAGCCCTGAGGATGAAATTCTAATGTGTTGGTATGCACACAAGTGCAATAATTTACAGTATATGTGTACGTGTGACACTGGGCACAATTTCACAAAGGGAGACGGACAGAGAGAAAAACTGGTGAAATAATCTGGTTTAAATGGTCTGCACGAATATCAGAATGAATGTCTACAAATGCATATATTTGCTTTTGCAGTGTAATTTTATGCATATTTGCTTGTATGCATAGGAGTGTGTGTGTGTCTGTACCTGTGGTGGTGCTGGAGCATCTCTATAGCTGGGCAGTATTTTCAGTGTTATTCCTCCACTACAATCTTTTAGCATCTCCTGAAGCTCAGTAGGATTATTGCCAACATCCTTCCCATTCACCTCCTTTATGATGTCACCCACATGTAGCAGCCCCTGCCTGTCAATCAGCCCTCCGTGAAGAATCCGAGCAATCACCAGGTCCCCCTTGTCCATTCGGAAGGTCACACCCTGGGCAAACCGATAACATGAGTAATTACATGAATACAGACACTCTTTCACACACCGAGAATACATAAATATTAAGAGGTCCTCTGTGTTTATCTGAGTTTATGGACTAGATGCTGACTGAAATTATGATTGAATGAGATAAGTAGTGATTGATGTTACATAGCCAAACCTAATACAAATGTATGTATTGTCACAAAAGTGCACACACATACCAGTGGTTCTCCTGCTTTCTTACGGATACCAATCATCCTGACTGCATCAGCCTGCAAGAGAGCATTGTTCACTGCTGCATCATTGGTTAATTCAGGAGGGGGTGGGGCCTCATAGCATTTAGATGCCACAATGTCATGGGCCTCCAGAAGAGACTGAAAGAGAAACATTAAGAAAAAGGATGAGATGAGACAAGTAGAGGCAGTATGAGAAGAGAAGAGACAAGACGAGAAGAGACAAGTTGAGAAGAGAGGAAAAGAGACAAAATGAGAAGAGACAGTAGAAGAGACAAGATGAGAAGAGTAGAGATGAGATGAAGTCAAGATGATAAGTCGAGATGCAACGTCGAGATGAGACGAGAAGAGAGATGAGAAGTGAGAGAAGGTACGAGACGAGATAAGACAAAGGTAGAGGAAAAGATGAGACGAGAAGGTATGAGAAGAGAAGAGACGAGATGAGAAGAGATGAGTCGAGAAGA
The DNA here is from genome assembly GCF_019703515.2 of Myxocyprinus asiaticus. NCBI lineage: Eukaryota > Metazoa > Chordata > Actinopteri > Cypriniformes > Catostomidae > Myxocyprinus > Myxocyprinus asiaticus. The sequence goes on along the minus strand of NC_059373.1, from coordinate 12,978,339 downwards.
GAGGAGAAGAGACAAAAAGAGAAGAGATAGTAGAAGAGACAAGTTGAGATAAGAAAAGACGAGACGAGACGATACGAGATGAGAGGAGGAGACGAGACAAGACAAGAAGGTATGAGACGAGAAGTGAGAGAAGGTACGAGATGAGATCAAACAAAGGTACAAGATAAAATGAGACGAGAGGAGAAGGTATGAGAAGAGAAGGCACAATATGAGACGAGACGAGAAAAGACAAGAAGGGAAGAAACAAGAAGAGGAGATTAGAAGAAAAGGTATGAGACGAGACGACAAGAGAAGTGAGAGAAGTTTCGAGACAAGATGAGACATGAAAGTAGGAGATATGATGAGACAAGAGAAGAATGTATGAGAAGAGAAGGTACAAGATGAGATGAGAAGAGAAGAGACAAGAAGCGAAAAGACAAGAAGAGAAGATGAGAAGGGAAGGTATGAGAAGAGAAGACAAGAGAAGTGAAAGTACAAGATGAGAAAGTATGAGAAGATAAGATACAAGATGAGACAAGAAATGAAGGTACAAAGCAAGAAGAGAAGAGAAAAGATGAGAAGGTACTAGATTAGAAGAAAAGTGAAGAGAAGGTACGAGAAAAGAAGAGACAAATAAGAAAGTTTTAGACAAGATGAGATGAGACAAGAAGGTACGAGATGAGAAGAAAAGTGAAGGAAAGGTACGAGGAAACGAGACAAAAAAGTAAAAAGAATGTACAAAAAGAGAAGGTGAGACTAGTCGAGAAGAGACAAGAATGTACCTGAAAGTGAGGTTCCTGCAGGATTTTGGAGAGCTCTGCTGCGCTGTCATCTCGTACACTCAGTCCGCTGATGTCACCCAGAATCTCAGTCACAAGCTCAACATTATTCTCTTGTACTGCCTCCAACTTTACATCCTCCAAACGCTCATGTGCCTGAAGACAAGCATTATAATTTCTCAATTAGGTCATCAATAGTGTAATCAATACATTTATATTTCTGACAGTGTTTATCGACTTCTTTCTGACAATTTAACACTACTTGTCATGACACAGCCATGAATAATGGCTGTGTTATTCAAACATGACAATAGTCACATAGCTTTATTCAGTCTGAACCTCATTAGCTATTTACCTATAAAACTATAGTAAAACATAGAATAAAATTAGTGTTTTACCTTGGCCAGCGAGCGTACGATAGGGCTCTCCATGATGCCTTTGAGGAAGATGAGGTCAAGGTCTTTAGCCCCTGTGGTGGAGGGCAACTCACCCAGGTTTTCCAACACCTGCTGCATAGCTACACATGTACAGAGAGAGTATTGTTATGACATGCCATAAACACACCTGCAACCCAACAAGTGATACACCAGGGTAAAAGCTGTCAAAAGATTCACCTGTAGGATTAAACAAATCAGAATATTAAATGGCTAAAATATGATTCCTCCCTCCCTGGTGGTAGTATAGAAGATAGTATCATGTCTCATCATAGGTGTTTATCTATTCTTTTGTGTTCTGTATTCATTTGTTCCACTGAGCTCATGTCCTGAGTGTGTAAACTAATACATTGAAAAACGTAGATCTAAGTTGTCAGAGTTTGTCCATTTGTGGGTTTACTTTGCTATAGTTTGGGGACCAATTTGTCCCCACAGGTGAGCTAAATCTGACAAAACCTTCATTTGGGGACATTCTGGGACTTCCTCAGTTGGAAAAATCAATTCATAAATAAAGAAAATATGGTTTCGTTTTTTTTTTATCCAACAAATGCTACGTTTTATTTCAGGAGTTTACATTTGAATTTTTTGACAGTTGGAGTTTGAACTGTCAAAACATTCCATTTAAAGTTTGACCCGTTTGAACATTCCGCCAATGTTAGTCTATGGCATATTTCTAAGATTTGATTGCCCGCTGTGCAAAAACCGTTATAGAGTGCAAGGTTCTGCAAGTATTTTTCTCAATTATTTCTTCCATAGACTTAAATTTAGAAAAAAAAAATGTAAAGCCATGAACCAAACCAACCAGCTCCAAGGTGAATCACAACACTACAAACTTAGTTTTAAAGCAAAAACATATTTGAAAATCTGACAAAATGAGAAAGGTACAACACTGTGTACTTACTGTCTTTCACGAGGGCATGAAATACAATCCCATGAAGCATTACGAATGAGGTAATCGAATATAAAACTAAGGACATATATAAAACTATTGACTTAAGGTTGTTGATTACAAGTATAGAAACAATACAGTTAACGTTTATTGCTAAATATTTTGACATACACAAATACAGTAATACAAATACAGTATTACAGTATACAGAAGTTTGAGGGTGAAGGGAGACCTACTCGTCTCTCAAAGCGAGTCATGGGAGTGGGCAGTCGCTACCGGGCTTGTTTGGGCAGGCTTTCTTGGCCGCAGTTCACTGATTGGTGGATCTGTCTCTGCTGGGCCACGGGAAGTGTAGTTGTTCACCAGGACCTTTTTTTTTCTCTCCGCTTTTCTCCCTAATTTGGCATGCCCAATTCCCAATGCTCTCTACTTCCTTGTGGTGGCACAGTTACTCGCCTCAATCTGGGTGGCGAAGGATGGATATCAGTTGCCTCCGCTTCTGAGACAGTCAACCCGCGCATCTTATGTGGCTTGCTGAGAGACTTAGTGGAGGCTCACGCTATTAACATTGCGGTCCATGCACAATTCACCACTTGCCCCACCGAGAGCGAAAACCACCACAATGAGGAAGGTAATCCCACATGACTCTATCCACCCTAGCAACCAGGACAATTAGTTACTGAGGAAGCCTGGCTGGAGTCACTCGGCACACCCTAGATTCAAATTCGCGACTCCAGGGGTGGTAGTCAGCATCTTTCCTTGCTAAGCTACCCAGGCCCCCATTCGCCAGAAACGTTGCTATTAAACATGATTTTAAAACAATGAAGTTTATATATCACAGACTGATGGCTTTAACAGATGTATAGTATATATCATCAATTAACAACCTCGGAGCTCACGGTATGCCTGTTTTTAAAGGTTTAAAAGTTATCTGTAAAATCATTTAGTCTATGGAAACAATTTATGGCATTTTTACTTCTGGAACCAGACTGTTGCACACTATTCTGATCAGTTAGAAAAGTTATAGAACAGTCTGTATATATAGAACAGTCTTAAGGTCTGAGTTGAGTTTGGTGGATGTAGCTTGAAAGCTCTGGGAGTTGTTGGTAACTAGTAATTTTGGCCTTGGTTTAGGGATTTTGGAAAAACCCTAAACCTTGTCTGTAGAATAACAGTATGTTGACTTTGTCAAGCCAACATAATAAATAGATTTTATTTTGTTTATTCATAGGGATGGTAAGACCACACTTTAACACAGTAATTGACAAATCTCCCTCATCTCTACTACACACACACACACACAACCATATTGCAAGGCCAAGCGCTCATTGAGTCATGTGACTACACAAGTCATAGCCAGCAGTAGTGTAATCCATCTGTGACAGTACAACAGAGCAGAGGGTGTGGGTGTGTGTGTGCGCGCACATTTAATCACCATCAGGAAACAATAGGCGAGACAACAGATCAATATTTAACCTGAGTTCAGTGGTTCAATTCCGCTCAATTTAGGTCAGACACTCAAGCAGTCCAATAGCAACCATCAGCAAGCTTGGACATTTTACTGTTGTTCTATTGCTAATATGTCACAGAGTGCAATGTACCCTGGGGCATCCCTTATTTAGCTGACCAGAGAACATAATAGATGAACCAGCAGAGTTATAGATAATCTAGGAACAAATAAAAGCAAAAGCAATTGAACTAACACTGAACACCCTGTAATAAAAGCATCCTGTCATATTTATTAGATTCTGTAAACTGCACTTTTATTTGGTTTGAAGACCTTATTAGATACATTATTTTGTTTGACAGCTTTGGCACATATTGTTGTTACACTCCCAAAAGTTTAATTGCACAGCTGATTAAACTAAATTCTATGCACATAGTCAGAGCAAAATCTTAATAGGAAACCATCCCGCATAACACACACACACACATGACAGGAGTGTGATTGGCTTCAAAATATCAGGTTTTCTAAATTAAATTAGAATAAGACCTTGAAATCATGTGATTCAGAAAAATCCAGCTCAAGTTAGCAGTTTTGTTGTGAATTGTGTTCTGATTTTTATACTGGCTTTACCCAGACATATATGTAAAAGTATTTTATCCTTCTTAAAAATACAAAAACTGCCTTCAAGCCATTGTTCAACTATGCTCAAAAATTATTGGTATACTTTTACGTAGTTTAACTGTATTTTATGAGCAACAGGTGATAAGAAGGGCTTATAGCATCATGGGAGATGAAACACATCCCTTGCACTCTCAGTTCAAGCTTTTGCCCCTTGGGAGGCATCTACGTGGTGTAAGGTGCCTTACAAATCGATATAAATTTACCTTTGTGCTTGTGGCTATTTGACTATGTAATGGGTGATATCAAAGTTTCTTTTCATTATTATTGTATTTTTATGTATTTATTTATCTTTAATATTTATTCTCAATGTGTGATCTGGTATGCTGTATTCTTGTTTAGTTATTGTGTTGTTGTGTGAAGCACTGCTGTAGCCCTATATTAATTGCCCTGCAGGGATTAATAAAGTTCTAATAATAATAAAATATCACATGAATGTGTCACAGGTTTATAATAGTACAGCTTCTTCAAGCTAAGAAGGTAAATAACCACGAATGAACAATGTACATTTTAATAACGTATAACATTTTCAAAACATCAGAAACTTGGAAGTCTAAGTTTACTGAGCAACAAATTAGTATCTGTGTGTTGACTGAATCTTGAGCGTAAGTTCCATTTGATTTGTCCACAGTCAATTTATCTCTTTCTCTCCAATTACTCTGATTCTTTGCCCTTTTTTATAAACCATGACTCTGTTGCTACTCCTGCTTTGCATTCAAACTCTGAATGATTTGAAGACTACTTTCTAAACATTTGCCATCAAAATGGAACAAACATGACATTAAAAAAACCTCTCATACCAATGCTACCAGCTACAACTCAACAAGCTCGGATCTAAAAAAAAATGTGCCACTATTTGGCAGCACACAAATAACCCCTTGATTTGTTCAGAATATTTCACACCCCCATCACTAAGAGGTATGAAATCTCCTCACTGTTGTGTGAAATGCCAATTTGAACATACAGTATAATTACAGAATAAGAAGTCTATAAAATTATGAAAATGTATGTCTAACCTCCTGAAGAGTCTGCTCCCTCAGGGACCTCTGGCACCCCCTCCCCAGTTTCTCCGATCCCCCTGGCATCCGAGTTAGAACTTGCTCCGTTTGAGAATGTTTCACCTACAGTTAAAATCATTCCTGCTGTAACTCTGAACTCCGCACTGCTGAACTCAATGAAAGCTACGCAAATGCTGGCTTGCCCTAAGCCAATAAAAACAGTGACTAATAGATAGAGAAAAACGTGGACAGAAACTACTCTCTACTTTGGTACTTTAAGCTGGCAAGTACAAAAGTGAAAAAAGACAGAAAAAGAGGCAAAGAGAGATACAAAGAAAGAAAGGAGAGCCTTCCACACGTCTGCAAAACACAGATGTGGACACAAACATACATACATACACACACACACACACAGATCCTCTTTACTAGCACTTCACTTTAACATTCCTCCCTCCAAACACCTAATCCCACAATCCTCTCCTGCTGTTTTAGACTCCGCCCCTTACATCAGAGACTGCCCATCGCCCAGTTAAGCCCCCCACTGCATCTTACATAAGTGTTCTTATATAAGCTCTGTAACAGGGGGACTGGAGGGCCTAAGAGTCTATATCACCCACCCAATTTCTTTGTCTTGGTCTGCACAGTGTACTAGTATGTAAACTGTCTACATCTACATTGAGTTTATTGTGTAATTTGCAAATTATGCAAAGCATGTCTGTCTATCCATCCATTCATTATGTATTTAGGGGGTTCCTGTAGCTCAACAGGTAGAGCAAGGTGCTAGCAATGTTGAGATCATGGGTTTGATTTCCAGGGAACACACAAACAGATCAAATGTATACCTTGAAAGCACTGTAAGTCACTTTGGATAAAAGTGTCTGCCAAATGCATAAAGTAAATGTACAGGTAATATACTGTATGTATGTTTGTACAATTCTCATTCCATGACCATAAGAGTCAACCAAATCTCAGAATTCCAACCAATCAGGTGATTTATGCATTGACAGTGGAGTAGGAATGAGTCAGGTAGGTTTCTTGAGGGGCCATTATCAACCACTAACACTAAATACATTCACATTTATGCATCTGTCAGAGGCTTTAATTCAAAGCAACTAAAAGTGTTTTTAAGCTATAAATTTTTTCAGCATGCACGTTCCCTAGGAATCGAACCCGTGACAATGCTATTGTCATGTTCTATTAGTTGCGCAACAGAAACATTTCAATTTATGTTCAAAATGCAGATTTAGATTTAACATGCATCTCAGCAAAAAAAAGAAATGTCCCTTTTTCAGGACTCAATATTTTAAAGATAATTTAGTAAAAATCCAAATAATTTTACAGATCTTTATTGTACTGGTCTTAAATAATGTTTTCCATGCTTGTTCAATGAACCATAAACAATTAATGAACATGCACCTGTGGAACGGTCGTTAAGACACTAACAGCTTACAGACAGTAGGCAATTAAGGTCACAGTTATAAAAACTTAAGACACTAAAGAGACCTTTCTACTGACTCTGAAAAACACCAAAAAAAGATGCCCAGGGTCCCGGCTCATCTGTGTGAACGTGTTTTAGGCATGCTGCATGGAGGCATGAGGACTGCAGATGTGGCCAGGGCAATAAATTGCAATGTCCGTACTGTGAGACGCCTAAGACAGCACTACAGGGAGACAGGAAGGACAGATAATTGTCCTCGCAGTGGCAGACAATGTGTAAAAACACCTGCACAGGATCTGTATATCCGAATATCACACCTGCGAGACAGGTACAGGATGGCAACAACAACTGCCCGAGTAACACCAGGAACGCACAATCCCTCCATCAGTGCTCAGACTGTCCGCAATAGGCTGAGAGAGGCTGGACTGAGGGCTTGTAGGCCTGTTGTAAGGCAGGTCCTTATCAGACATCACCGGCAACAACGTCACCTATGGGCACAAACCCACCTTCGCTGGACCAGACAGGACTGGCAAAAAGTGACGAGTCACGGTTTTGTCTCACCAGGGGTGATGGTCGGACTTGCGTTTATCGTCGAAGGAATGAGCGTTACACCGAGGCCTGTACTCTGGAGCGGGATCGATTTGGAGGTGGAGGGTCCGTCATGGTCTGGGGCGGTGTGTCACAGAATCATCGGACTGAGCTTGTTGTCATTGCAGGCAATCTCAACGCTGTGCGTTACAGGGAAGACATCCTCCTCCCTCATATGGTACCCTTCCTGCAGACTCATCCTGACATGACCCTCCAGTATGACAATGCCACTAGCCATACTGCTCGTTCTGTGCGTTAGTTCCTGCAAGACAGGAATGTCAGTGTTCTGCCATGGCCAGCGAAGAGACCGGAGCTCAATCCCATTGAGCATGTCTGGGACCTGTTGGATCGGAGGGTGAGGGCTAGGGCCATTCCCCCAGAAATGTCCAGGAACTTTCAAGTGCCTTTGTGGAAGAGTGGGGTAGCATCTGACAGCAAGAACTGGCAAATCTGGTGCAGTCCATGAGGAGGAGATGCACTGCAGTACTTAATGCAGCTGGCGGCCACACCAGATACTGACTGTTACTTTTGATTTTGACCCCCCCTTTGTTCAGGGTCACATTATTCCATTTCTGTTAGTCACATGTCTGTGAAACTTGTTCAGTTATGTCCTAGGGGCCATTTACACGACAACGTTTCCAACTAAAAACGAAAACTTTTTATGCGTTTTGGCTGTTTGTATACACGACAACGGCGTTTTAGGGCCTGAAAACGCAAACTTTTGAAAACGGGTTTCAAAGTGCAACTTTTTGAAAACGATGCCATTATCGTCTCCGTGTAAACATACAAAAACAAGAATTTGTGAAAACGATCACGTCATGTGCGCACGTATTACGTGTTATATAAAGAATGATGGATTGATAGGCATCAATTTGAGATGTATAATTATCAATATGAATACTGGTGTCTGTGCAAATAACAATAATCAACAATTTATTCATTTGGATTAATTCATTCATTCGTCTGTATGCGGAACTTTTCAAAAATGCAAAGGAAAAACCTTTCCGTTTTTAGTACATCGTTGTCGTGTAAACGTACCCTTAGTTGTTGAATATTTTTATGTTCATACAAATATTTACACATGTTAAGTTTGCTGAAAATAAAAGCAGTTGAAAGTGAGAGGACATTTCTTTTTTTGCTGAGTTTATTTATGTTACCTGGAATGTATGAATATATATTTGGAAATTAATGCTTTTTTGAGCTAAATCTAGAAACACTGGGCATTTGTTTGCATGATTATTTTATATTTGATATCCAATCATGTAAAGATTTTCATTTGTATTAATCCACTCGTTTTAATTCCCTAATGATTTTAACCGTTACAATGAAAGAAAGAACAACAATCTTATATAAAACAAAGTTTAGCATGCACTATCCAGATATCCAGAGTATGCATCAGACTATTTGGGTTTGTATAAGCATTCAGAGCACAAACAAAGGGCTGGTCTGATGCAAGTACATATGAAGGCCCTGTTTAATATTGATCCAGCAGTCTCATCTATTCTTAGGTCAGTTTGTAGGGGCATCTAGCGATGGTAGTCACTCTCCTGCACAGCTGTGCCGTAAGAGGATACGATATGTCCCTAATCCAGTCGCCCTGCCCCCACATCTCTCTCTCTCTCTCTTTTCCTCCCCCAACTCATGCCAGTGCCTTCTGTAAATCTGAGATGGATTTTAATCTCAATACAACCACAGTGGATTAGGGAATCCATTATGAGCTTGTTGAGGAAAGACTGAAAAGTCCAAGCATCAGTTGTGTAAATGACTCGTTGTAGAAGCGGGAAATAAAGAAGAGGTGACGAATAATGCCAGAGGGCTGAGATATTTCCAGTAATGGTCCATATGTTGACAGTACAGGTGTTTTATTTTCTCCCAATTTGGAATGCCCAATTTCCACTACTAAGTAGGTCCTCGTGGTGGCGCGGCTACTCACCTCAATCCGGGTGGCAGAGGACAAGTCTCAGTTGCCTCTGCTTCTGAGAAGGTCAATCCGCACATTTTATCACGTGGCTCATTGTGCATGACACCGTGGAGACTCACAGCATGTGGAGGCTCGTGCTACTCTCCACGATCCATGCACAACTTACCATGTGCCCCATTGAGAGCGAGAACCACTAATCGCGACCATGAGGAGATTACCCCATGTGACTCTACCCTCCCTAGCAACTGGGTCAATTTGGTTGCTTAGGAGACTGACTGGAGTCACTCAGCATGCCCTGGATTCGAACTTGCGACTCCAGGGGTGGTAGTCAGCGTCAATGCTCCCTGAGCTACCCAGGCCCCCCCGACAGTACCTGTGTTTAACAGGGGTGTAACGGTACATGTATTCGTCCCGAACCGTCACGGTACTGACGTCACGGTTCGGTGCATGCAGTCAGACGAAGAATACATCTGAGTCAGTCACAGGCGTTCCACTCAAATCCAGTAGGGGGCGCGCGCGGTAATGCACCGCTGTTTGCTAACCGCCACAACAGGAAAAAGAGCACAAGAAGAAGAGACCATCTATGCACCAACCCAAAACAAGAATGGCTTCTCCTAATGCACAAGTTTTATTTTTCATTATTCAATTTATTTTGAAATTTTATAAACACAAGAGATGCTTTTAAATTTTGTAGCTGATTGTGACCAAATACCTTTTTTTTTTATCAACCCTACAAAAAAATATGGCCTATGCAAGAGTACATTCTGTATACACTAAAATACCTAATACTTTAGTGCCTAATACACTAAAGGAGGCTGTCATTGTATATCTTGGCACAGCATTTGTGCATTACCATATAAATAATGTTATTTCTAATAAAGTAAAATAAATAATTTACAAAATTATTCATAGATGTTATCCTGTAAATGCAGCCATAAATGTACTTTTTGAAACACATAATTTGAAGTTACTGAACATTTATTTTTTTTATTGCCCTTTTTCTATTTCTTTCTGGACTGACTTTAAAATAGATATGACAAAAAATTAAGCAAAACTCTTAATTTAGAACCTTATTTTACTTTGCTTTCAAAACCCATATTTTTCTGAAAAACTAAATTACATTATTAATCTTTTAATTATTTTGGCAAAGTTTTATATTCATAAGACAAAAATAACTCAAAAAAAACCCTCATATATTACCTTTTGTAATACTGATCTCACAATATACTTTGAAACCCTTTCAAACATGAGATCACAAAACAAAAAGCTTATAAAAACAATAAAAATGTTAAAGATTTTCAAATTCATGTAACTGCCCTAATATTATATAGCACTTTTTTAACCCAGTATTTGTTTTTTGTTTTTGTGTGTTTGTTTTACGTACATGTTCATTTTATGTTTTAGTAGTTGTTGTTATTCTCTGTTTCGCATACTCTGAACTGTACCACAATGCCTTATATTTGCCTTGAACTTTTTGCATTGTACTTGTCTGTAATTGAACTAAATAAAAAATAAAATAAAAAATAAAAAAATAAAGGAGGTTGTACTGTATCAACTACCTAAGGGGGGACTAAATTCCGCTAGGTGGAACAAACTGTAATTTGCACTACTGTCTGTTCAAAATAAATGAAAAGAAACCAAGCATTTAGGATTTGTTGCTTTTTCCTGTTGTACCGAACTTGTATCGAACCGTGACCCCAAAACCGAGGTACATACCAAACCGTGACTTCTGTGTACCGTTACACCCCTAGTGTTTAACATGTTCCATTTATCACAAATTTGAAGAAGGACAGTAGTGAGTTTAGAAACTGATGCAGAATTTGAAAACTAAAGCTTTTTTCTAGCATTAGCAGAATTAGCAGTTTTGTCAACTACGTTCTTCTCTTTAACTTTTCAGAACAAAAAATATGAACAAACAATTTCAAAGAAGTAAATCAGGAGACACTTAGCAAATTAGTTTTGATGGACCATAGACACACAAAGCACTGGCTTTCAGGTACAATCTGCAGTTGCTGAAAAAGCCCATTATCTTTTAAGGTATTAGGCTCTAAGGCAAACTCAAAGCCTCAAGTTTGAATACACATCCTGGGCAAAGTTAACAGAGGCATATGAGAGGCATTATCTTTGCAACTTTGTTACTAATATAAGTTTTTAGCAACCACAGAATGTACAGCTAAAAGAGAACTGTTTTAGTAGTTTAGAATTTATTTAGTACTATATCCTACATACACCGTTAAAACATAACCAATCAAACCCAAATGAAGGCTTTGATTTCCCAACAAAAGTAAGTATGTTTAATGAACTTTTCACTCAATGTTAGTGTTACTTCAGTGTATAGGTGTGTCCCAAACTGCACACTTCTGCACTATAGAGCACAACAGTCTGGTTCCGGTAGTAAAAATCCCATTCATTTCTTCCATAGACGAACTGGTTTTCAACGCTAACTTATAAACCTTTAAAGACAGACCAACCATAAGTTCCGAGGTTGTTCGTCAATGGTATATGCTTCCGCTGAAGCCATCAGTCTACATTATTTCAACTCATTATTCCATTGTTTAAAAATTATGTTTAAAGGGATAGTTCCCCCAGAAATGAAAATTATCTCATTATTTACTCACCCTCATGATATCCCAGATGTATATGACTTTCTTTCTTCACCAGAACACATCTGAAGAAAAATATCTCAGCTCAGTAGGTCCTTAAAACGCAAGTGGATGATGATCCGATTTTTGAAGCTCCAAAAATCACAGACAATCAGCATAAACGTCATCCATACGCCTCCAGCTGTTAAATTAATGTCTTCTAAAGCAACACGATCACTTTTGGTGCTATTTAAGTACTTAGTTTAACTCTAAATCATGCTTCCGGCCAGAAGCGGTTCCCTCGTGTGAGCAAACGCATTGGCATTTGGAGTCACAGCCGGAAGAGCAGCGCTGTTTACAATTCAGGAGGAACGCTGTACAGTAGCTTTGTTGGTTTTGGTTTAGATCTGTTTTTATCTGTTTCTTTACTCACAATGGGCATTTGTGTGCTTATACTGGATGTCTCAACCGTGAGGAGGACGTGAGATTACATCCATATCATGGCAACACCAAAACGTCACACAAGAGACCACGTGATTTCCACTCTCTCGTGAAGCTTACCGGAAGCGATGATTTAGAGTTAAAAATTATTTTTTCCGCACCAAACGTGATCATATCGCTTTAGAAGACATTAATTTAACCACTGGAGTCGTATCGATGACGTTTATGGTGACTGCCTGTGATTTTTTGGAGCTTCAAAAATCTGATTACCATCCACTTGAATTTTAAGGACCTACTGAGCTAAGATATTTTTCACATTTTCTTCAAATGTGTTCTGGTGAAGAAAGAAAGTCATACACACCTGGGATATCATGAGGGTGAGTAAATGATGAGAGAATTTTCATTTTTGGGGGAACTATCCCTTTAATAGCGGAATTCTTGTTGAACATCTACATTACCCATGGTCCAGCAGAGAAAGCTTCACTAATCAGAGAATTGCAGCCAACGAAGCCCACGAAATCAGCCCAGAAGCGAGCGCCCATTCCCATGATGCACTCTGAATGACACAAATGGGTCGGTCTCTCTGCACTCTCAAACTGCTTGTATATTTGTGTATATCGGAATATTTCACAATAAACGTAAACTATATTGTTTCTATACTTCTAATCAAGCATCCTAAAATCAATACCGTAGGCCTGTTGCAATTATTATATAACCGGTTATTTGATCTAACCGCGATTATTGGGCATTCAAATTCCAGTCACATTTCAATGCCCAAATAAGCTAATTTAAGCTAAAATACCGTACGAAGGCCATGAACGGCACGTTTGTGTGTCATTCAGTCAGTAGCGGATTTAGGCATGGGTGACATGGGCAGTTGCCCAGGGCGGTATCACGAGGAGGCGACACAACCCGCTCCCCTTGGTCGTCAACTTCGGGGGCGTTCACATTTACAGTCACCATCCACCCTCCCCCCCACACAACTCTGGGGGCGTGTTGAAGCGGGTTTCGCCCAGGGTGCCATACAAGCTAGAACTGCTACTGCATTCAGTTGAACTCTGCATTCGAGCATCACTGAGCCGCACCGCGGAGGTCAACCAGCTCCTGTCCCGAAAGAGCGCGAAACACTCTGATGCGTGCGCTGTCAGCAGAGGCTCACGCCAAACTGCCGCGAAAATCTAAACAAATAAGTATAAACTTTGATAGTGAATGCAGAGCGCTCCGGTTTCACTTTAAACGATCATGTACAGGCAAATGTTCCTGGTTCATACATGTTGTTAATGACACGCAGTGACAAAGAGGAGGAGACGCATATTTACTCTATTTCTATGAAGTGATGAAATTATGAAACGAAATCTCAAAGGTTTTGCTTCATGATAAATAAGTGTGGGTGGGTTTAATCAGAGCATTAAAATAATGTGTGAAAGTGAAGAAATTAGGTCATAAATATTTTACTATTGCATAATATATTAAAAAATAATATATATATATAATAATAATATATATTAGGGCTGCAACTACGATTATTTTGATTGTCGATTAATCCTCGATTATTTCCATGATTAATTGATTAATCAGATAAAAAATGAAATTGTATTTCCTGTATTTTATTAAAATATGATTTTTCAAAAAACTGAAATGAGAAAGGGCGTAAGGATTTGGTTTAATTTACATTACTGAATTAACGATTCTATACTCACAAAACTTTGAACAAAGCCTGAATCATCAAAAGTTAAGTTTGAATTTATTGTGGAGCCACGTGACGCCATGCGAAGGGCAGATGTGTGAAAGACAGCTCTGCGCACTTTGATAATTTTTAAAATTATTTTCATGATATAATCCGGTGAAATTCGATACACCCAGTTACACATTTGCTGTTTGAGGTAAACATGGCAAAGAAGTCAAAATCCTCGGGCTCTGGAGACATTAAAAGACACTTACGGGTTCAAGATGAAAGCCCAGACAGGCCTGTGGACCGGGGACTCGATTTGGATGGCGTGGTGGGAGAAGGAATCCAGCATCAACTGTCCAACATGTCGGTGATGTTGACGAAGGTACTTGCGGACTTTGAGGATCTCGCTGTAATACGGTGATCGATTATGGAGATGGAAAAAAAATTCTCTGAGTTAGTCACAAGAGTGACAGATGTTGAGATTATTTGGAGTCATCAGAGAGGGAATTAGCCGCTAATCCGCCCGCGACCAAAGTTGATTTGGAACGTGTTCTTGAAAAGCTTGAAGATGTTGAGAATAGAAGCCACAGGAATAACATTCGAATTGTTGGAATTCCTGAGCATGAGGAGGGCAGAGATATGGTGAAATTCCTAGACGAGCTTTTCCTGAGTCTGCTCGACATAGCAGGCCACAAGCTGGAAATCGAGCGAGCTCACAGAGTCCCAGCTCACAGATCTGCTGAGGGAGGAAGGCCCCGATCGATTCAAATTTTTGAGATCATCTGATAAAGATCTCGTGTTGTGCCAGGCGAGGAGCAAAGGAAAGCTTTCTTGGAAGAATCACAATATTTTCTTGTTCCCGGACTTTGCGAACTTGACGAGAGAAACGCGATCAGTTTCAGGAATGCAAGAAACTCTTACATCAGCGGAAGATCTCTTTTGCTCTGATGTTTCCGGTCAGACTGAGAATAAACACCAAGGACAGCAGCAAAGTATTTACATGTCCCAATCAGGCAATGTCTTTTATTGAATCAATGGGTGAGTAACCACTGGGTGTTTTTCTTGTGAGTGGATTGACTCACTGACATACTCTGGCTTTCGGAGGAAGCTGGGCACCATTTGTTTCTTTTTGCGTTGGCTCCACCGAGCGGCTGGAGTTTGTTTTGTGGATTAACAC
Source organism: Myxocyprinus asiaticus (assembly GCF_019703515.2). Taxonomy (NCBI): domain Eukaryota; kingdom Metazoa; phylum Chordata; class Actinopteri; order Cypriniformes; family Catostomidae; genus Myxocyprinus; species Myxocyprinus asiaticus. Next base: position 12,963,316 of record NC_059373.1, on the reverse strand, counting down.
TTTTCCTTAAAGAAACTTTTGCATTGACAGAAGATCACTTTTACAATGAAGTTCCCGGGCAGATTGAGAATAGACACTATGGATGACCGCAAAATATATACATGCCCACATAAAGGATGTCTTTTATAAAGTTGGCGGACTGTGTAAATCTTGGGATATACTTTTATGCGGCCTCCGAGTGAATTGACTCTTGACCATCCGAGAAACCGGGATGCGTGTTTCGTTTCCTTTTGTGCTGGTTCTGCCTAGCAGTTGGAGCTTGTTTTGTTAAATAACATTACTTCGGGACAGTTATGGATGAATCTGTCAGTTCCTTGTGCTTATGCCTCCTGTTGGCTGGAGTATGATTTGTGGAGTATTTTCATGGGACATTGGAATGATTACGTCATCTGCTGCACTCATCAGCTGGCTCACTGAAGATTTGTTTGTCTGTCCGAGGAAAATGAACGGCTTTATATTGGCTGGAATTTGTTTTGTGAAGGAACACACCTTCGAGACAGTTCTGTGAATGAGTCTACACGTTCTTTGTGTTTATTCCGCCTATTGGCTGGGGTTTGTTTTACAAAATATTTGATGTTATGTAATTTTGCCTTACAAATTTGTGAGGCAAAATTGAGCAATCCGATGGCAAAGTTGTCGCGTGGGCTCTCGTAGGTGTACATGGACACTTTGAGTTTAAAGGGTTTGACGCCGGTTGGCGCTTTCGTGCGCGGGGTTAATGCGCATGTTTTTCTTTTTTCTGTTTGTTTTGTTCAGGGGGCAGTTCGGGGTTTTATTGTTGCATTAATGTTGAAATGTGGTCTTCATAATTTTGTTTTTGGCACACAATTTATTTTTTCTATTATATCAAAATGTCAAAAGTTAATATGAGTGTACTATCTCTCTCCACATGGAATGTGAATGGGTTGGGGCACCCCATAAAAAGAAGGAAGGTTGATCGCCAGGCAGGTTATTTTGAGGGGTTGGAGGTCAGCTGGTGCGCCCCCATATCCGGAGTGGTGCAAGGAGATGGGGAGGGTAGCGGCTTATGAGGAGGTGTCATTGGGAAGACGGGGTGATTTAGATTTTTTTGTCCGGAAATGGAGCAGGTTTTTGGAATTTTTGGGGGGCTCTCGGGTGGGGTGTGGAGAGAGTATTGTAGTATAGTTTTTAAATGAGTATGATTATTATGTGTGTATATGTATATGTATGTGTATGTATGTATGTATGTATACATATATATATATATGTATGTGTGTGTATGTATATATTTACTTATGTGTGACCACAGGATTGTTTTTTGGGGAGGCGGGGTTTAAATGTTGTGTGTATATATATATATATATATATATGTTTCTTGCTATTATAAGATTTAATAAAAAATGTTAATTACAAAAAGGTTGAATTTATTATTATTACTTTCAGGACATATGCGAAACAGTTCCTTCCTTACTTGTAAAACTTTACAAAAAATGCTCATCATTAAAGAGTAAAATTATCCAAAGGGCATGGAGTGGGACTAAAAAATCAGCCCAGCAGAGGGCAATAGTGACACGAGAATAGAAATGTTAATAATTCTGCCCATGCAGCTGAAAACTACATAATTATGTTAGATACATATGCTTGTACACTGTCACTGATTATATACATTTAAGTATTTTAATATTATAGTTTTTAAAATACTATTTTCACTGATTACATGTTTCTAAACTATTCTTTTTGTATTATTATTGTGTATGCTTATCTAGTAAAATGATGTTTGCCATAGTAAATTTACTAGTGAAATCAGACATTACATGTGGCATTATCAGGAGGACTTTCAAATATCAGCACCCTTAGTATTATTATACATTATATTCAGCATTACATACAGTTTAATATAGTACAATCATCTGTAACCCCTGTGCAAATTCCCTCTCGCGCTGAAAAGACTCATCCCAGTGCTCACTGTATTACATGCGCTTTCATGTAATACATGGTTTGATTGACGTGGATGCGCGCTCGCATGCTCATTAGAGTTTAACTGAGACTCGCATGTTGTAAGAACAAACAATTTTGAGAAATACGCGGCTGATTTTGAATTCATAACATGTTTACATTATAAAACAGAGAAAATAGCAGTAAAATGTAAGTGATGCGCTGGAGAGAAACAACTCTCGCGCATCAAACAGCACCACATTAAACGGTATAATTATTATGATCTTCTTTTAAGTGCGTATGAAGTGCTCTCGTGCGCTGGACAACTTGGGTCGTGTTTTTTCCGCTACAACTTGTCTCCGTTGTTTTTCAAACGAGTTTCATAATGGAACAAATTTTTCATTTGGCTGTGAAGTGACGTCACTGACGGAGCTTTTCCGTGCTTCCCATAAATATCCAACTAATCGATAACGAAATTTGTTGTGGATGATTTCCATTATCGATCAGTTGTTGCAGCCCTAATATATACAGTTGAAGTCATAAGTTTACATACACTTAATTTGAAGTCATTAAAACTCATTTTTAACCACTCCACAGATTTAATATTAGCAAACTATAGTTTTGGCAAGTCGTTTAGGACACCTACTTTGTGCATGACACCAGTAATTTTTCCAACAATTGTTTATAGACATATTGTTTCACTTTTAATTGACTATATCACAATTCCAGTGGGTCAGAAGTTTACATACACTAAGTGAACTGTGCCTTTAAGCAGCTTGGAAAATTCCAGAAAATTATGTCAAGCCTTTAGACAATTAGCCAATTAGCTTCTGATAGGAGGTGTACTAAATTGGAGGTGTACCTGTGAATGTATTTTAAGGCCTAGCTTCTAACTCAGTGCCTCTTTGCTTGACATCATAGGAAAATCAAAAGAAATCAGCCAAGACCAAGCCAAGATGTTTTGGATCTCCACAAATCTGATTCATCCTTGGGAGCAATTTCCAAATGCCTGAAGGTATCACGTTCATCTGTACAAACAATAGTATGCAAGTATAAATATCATGGGGCCACGCAGCCATCAAATCACTCAGGAAGAAGACGCATTCTGTCTCCTAGAGATTAATGTAGTTTGGTGCGAAAAATGCAAATCAATCCCAGAACAACAGCAAAGGACCTTGTGAAGATGCTGGAGGAAACAGGTAGACAAGTATCTATATCCACAGTAAAACGAGCCCTATATCGACATAACTTGAAAGGTTGCTCAGCAAGGAAGAAGCCACTGCTCCAAAACCACCATAAAAAAGCCTTACTACAGTTTGCAAGTGCACATGGGGACAAAGATCTTATTTTTTGGAGAAATGTCCTCTGGTCTGATAAAACAAATATTGAACTTTTTGGGCATAATGACCATCTGTATTTTTGGAGAAAAAAAGGTGAGGCTTGCAAGCTGAAGAACACCATTCCAACCGTGAAGCATGGGGGTGGCAGCATCATGTTGTGGGGGTGCTTTGCTGCAAGAGGGACTGGTGCACTTCACAAAATAGATGGCATCATGAGGAAGGAAAAGTATATGTATATATTGAAGCAACATCTCAAGACATCAGCCAGGAAGTTAAAGCTTGGTCACAAATGGGTCTTCCAAATGGACAATGACCCCAAGCATACCTCCAAAGTTGTGGCAAAATGGCTTAAGGACAACAAAGTCAAGGTACTGGAGTGGCCATCACAAAGCCCTCACCTCAATCCGATAGAAAATTTGTGGGCAGAACTGAAAAAGTGTGTGCGAGCAAGGAGGCCTACAAACCTGACTCAGTTACACCAGTTCTGTCTTGAGGAATGGGCCAAAATTCCAGCAACTTATTGTGAGAAGCTTGTGGAAGGCTACCCAAAACGTTTAACCCAAGTTAAACAATTTAAAGGCAATGCTACCAAATACTTACAAAGTGTATGTAAACTTCTGACCCACTGGGAACATTATGAAAGAAATAAAAGCTGAAATATTTCATTCTCTCTACTATTATTCTGACATTTCACATTCTTAAAATAAAGTAGTGATCCTAACTGACATAAGACAGGGAATGTTTTATACGATTAAATGTCAGGAATTGTGAAAAAGTGAGTTTAAATGTATTTGGCTAAGGTGTATGTAAACTTCTGACTTCAACTGTGTGTGTGTGTATATACGTATATATATATTACATTTTATTAAAAAAAATTATAAAATATGAGTTCAAAAAACAATATAAATGTAAAATTGCCTAAAAATAAAGTTGACCAAAAAGAGACATATTTTAATTCTTTAGAAATATTTATATATTTCTTTAATTTTTCATGTCATTCATAAGTTTTTAAAGCCTTAAAAGGAAATCATAGTTTATCACTATTTTATTATTTGATTTATAGCCTATTCTTAAGGTGTATGAAGCACACATGCAGAAAAAAGCACACCTAAAAAAGTATGACAATTTGTATGACAATTAATTGTGAAAGCCCTAAATGAGACAATTAATCGGCACAGCCCTAAAACAGGCAATTAATCGTTATAATCGCAATTATTTGTTTGACAATTAATCGTCAGCCAAATTTCATAATCATGACAGCCCTAATCAATAGTTTTATATATTTCCATAGTTTTATATTCGATTAAATCAGTCACAATGCTTTATGGGATTGTAGTCCATGCCCTCATGAAAGACAGTTTGTACACAGACTTGTACCTTTGTCTTTTTGTCTGGTTTTCAAATACTTTTTGCCTTAAAACAAAGTCTGTAATGTTGTGATTCAACTCGGAGCTGGTTGGTTTGGTTCATGTCTTACAACTCTTTAATGGAGGATTTTATTAAATCTATGGAAGAAATGAATTGGAAAAATTCTTCTGGAACCCAGACTGCTGAAAAAGTGGGCAGGCACTGCACTTTATTCTATATGTCATTTTGTAGAGTACGTAGTATGTTTACACTGAAAATGCAACAAACAGAAGTGTATGAGTACCCGGATGATGCACTTCTTCAACCATCAAAACACAGTGAGGTATTTTGGACACTTCATACACTCTTGCTGGCTTGCTGTACATAGTGGAAGGGGCAGAATCACCCGGCTACGTTGCTGGTCTGACAAAATAATTGTAAATAATGGAGAATGTTGCAACTAGCCCCACGCTGCATGAATATGTATGTTGTTTGAGATACAAGTATTGAACTGAGGATGGCTAATTCGCTAAAGCTAGCGGCAAGACATTGCATGTGTTTGAAACATCACTTGTGTCAGCTTTTAAATGGCAAATGCTTTCGTATAGTAATAAAATGCCGAATGTTCCATTTGGTATGATAGTACACTCTGAAAATTCATACACTACTTGGCTGAGTGCATAGTAAATATTGTAAGTGCATAGCGTACAGTGTGTCATTTGGTACATAGCTTATGTTTTAGTAGCCTTTAATCTATGAAGAAAAACCATGTGGACTTATCAGACCAACAAATAAACTCCAAGAACTCTTTCAAAAGTGTATGTACACAATGCAGCAGTTTAAGTACTGCCAAGCTAATAGAACTACCGACAGCAGTAAGTACTACTGCAGTAAAGATATTGTTGGTTGCGGTGATTCAGGATTCCAATGGCTATAAAAATGAGAGCCAAACACTTGTAAATAATACCAGATTTTATTAGTCCTGAGAATGTGAATTCAGACAATACTGCATACCCCCAGCACTGAAAAATAAATGCATGTTGGTCTGTCTTAAAACCTGACCACCCAGACAGATGAAACAAGGTTGAAATTAACCAGCCTTATTAATTATTATATATATTTTTTCTGTCTACAAATCTTTATAGCCATTGAAATTCTAAATCACTGACTTCTAAGACAACTCTAAATCACTTGCAGTCTTATAGTAAATATGGTAACATAACTGTAGGTCAGATAAGTACACTCAGTCTCTCTCCTTCTCACTTCACCAGCTCTACCTGTGATCATGACTGCCAATCAATGGGACTCCGGCTGTGAAGACAATGCCACATTCACTAATACTGTTGATGCAAGTGACAGATAAACATTCACCATACACAAGAAGGACACATACATGTCCACCTTTGGCCATACATTTACACACTCACGCACAACTCACTTGTGGACGATGTTGTTCCCTCTCCCTCCCCAAGCTGCTATACACTTCTCATCCACTGCTCCAGGAGAGTGCAAAAACTATTGAGAGAGAAAGACCATTTAACATTGATCACACAAACAGACTTACACACAGTTCTCATATTGGGTCAGAACGGAGACTGTCACTGCCAGATACAGTGAGGTCATTGTGGGATCTGTCATTCGGGGTCAGGAGGCAGTTGGCTGGTTTGTTGCGTTAAGGGCATAGTTCACTAAAAAATTAAAATTCTGTCATAATTTATTGACATTTAAAACTTTCTTTTTTCTGTGGAACACAAAAGATGTTAGGCAGTATGGTTGTCTCAGTCACCATTGACTGTCATTCTACATTTGTTCAATAAAATGAAAGTGAAAGGAACTGAGACTGAGATTTTTTTGTGTGTCCATGAAGGAAAGTCATCCAGGTTTGGAACCACTTGAAGGTGAGAAAATAATGACAGAATTTTCATTTTTGGATGAAATATCCCTTTAAGCAAAATTATAATTTCTGTTTCTGTTCCCTTGTCCTCTACACATCTCAAAATTCTTTCTGAAAATGATTTTAAGCAATGCATGATGATGACGTTATTTAATGATAGTTGCCATAGCAACATACACTTCCATATTTAAGACATACATGATCAAGATGTGAATTTCTACAGTAGTTGAAATGAAATACTCTTGGGAAATTGACAATTCCAGAGATGTAATATGCTATCCTCCATTTAAAACAATTTTAAACAGCATTTTGCCATTTATTTATTTATTATAATTATGCATGCAGCTTTTATGACCTGATATTAATTGAGAGACTACATGGAATATTTGTACTTTTAAAATTTAATTTCTCACAGCACAGGACCATTTGAAATGAACTACTAAAGCCTAAATTAGTTTAAACATGGTGAAAAACTTTAAAGAAATGGTGACAGTCACAGGACTTAAGGATTTACACTTTCCTTATATATTTATTTAAATTTTAACCTAAAATATTTATGTTTATTGCAAAAAGCCCATGTACATGTTATATGTCCACTACTTATTGTATATCACACACATTTATTTAATAATTTGTAATACTGTAATATGCAAATAATTTAGTATGCAACTATTACACAAGATCAGAAGACAAAGAGTGTTCTCTTCAAACACAGAAGAAGTCACATTGTATGTTAGGCATTTTAAAAGATATATAAAAATAGATGCACAACATACATGTTGAATTTAGCTGGTAGCTTCAGTGAATACCTGTGCTATTACTGGAAATTCTCTTTACATGAACAAGTTACTATTATTAAAAGGCACATGTTTTACAAACATTTACAAGACAAAAATATTGAGCACCATACAAGAGCACCAAAAAACACAATTGATAAAACACAGAGCAAAAGTTACTTAGAGACAACCATTAAAGTTTGTGTAATAGTCATTATGAATCTCCATGTAGAGCTGATCTAATAAAAGGGGGCTGGTAACCTGGATCTGCCAAAAGCCTAATGTCCTTTCCACAGCATGCACTGCTGCTGAGGTCTGAAGAAATGCTTGATAATTAGTGAACTTGATGGACCGCACACACAGCTCATCTCTCAACAAAGTGTACTGCACACTACCCTACAGCACCCCCCCGCCCCACACACACACACACACACACACAAATATATAGGTCAGTTTGCATGGTGATGTGCTCTGCAAACAAGGGGATTACACTGATTGTGCCATGTGTTACAGCAAAACAAAAGCATAAAGCAACAACAATAATAATTCTCCTCTTCCTAATTCTCATTTTGAATCTAGATCTTTCTATTAAAGATGAACAACATCTATTACTTTCGTTTTCATTATTTATGAAATTGTTTTATTATATGATGATGCCCATTTTTGTCAGTTGGGTAGGGAGAGGGCAAAGATCATGTAGACTACAAAAGCTGTTTCATACTTAACACACATTCACATGTACTGTAGAAACTAGAGATGTCTTGCTCTAAAGATTCCTGTCACTGCCAGGTAATTGAAGCCCCGCCCCTTTGGAACCCCAAGTCTGCTACGTCATTACGTAGAGGGATTCCCCGGTCTCTTCCCAGGAAATGTGTTGTTTTCACAGGCAGATGTCCAATGTCCAGGGTTTAATTGTGAACTAAAACATCATTTTAACACCCTAGTATTTGTCCGAACATTCACATAAGCAAATTTATGACTTATTTGCACAGTAGGGCAATTTTTGATTGACAGCCCCCTTTAAAACACTATTACAATTTGGGGCCGACAAAGACGCCACGCACGAGGACGTTTAATCAATGTGCCATACCAACAGTGACAGATTGATATAACCAACACAATAGAAGCAAAATCTATTGACTGCAAAAAAAAAAAAAAAAAAAAAAAAAAAAAATCCTAAATATACAGTATCTTTACAAACATTTTGCAGAGACTTAACCTGTTCCACCTGAACCATGACAGGACACTGGACAGATGAGGAGAGACTCATGTCACGCACAGAGAGATCATTCATAAAAGACCGAGCCTGGTGCCGTACAAACACACACACAACACACCAAAAGAGGAGTGCTTTGGGGGTTGGACATCCGAAGGCAAAGTCATTTCTCACAAAAGTGGCTCTCTCCTGACATATAGTGTGACTTTTAACTGAAGCACAACTTTCCCTCATGCACACTTCGCAAATAATGTGCTCTCTGCACTCACCTTGTATTTGCTAGGTTAATCCGAGTCGTCCCGGTCAGATATCCAAAAGCTTTCGTGGATCCCGTGGCTAACTATTCGGACACACACAATGCCAATCAAATGCTAAGCCACGCTTTTCGGGTGACGTCTATGAGAATGGACCAATCAGAAGACGCTCTAGGTTACTCGCCTCTCCCTCTCGTGGCAGATTATGCTGGTGATTATAAAAATGCGTTTTAACAATGGGATGAGGTGGTCGAACTACACTATATTGCCAAAAGTATTCGCTCATCTGCCTTTAGACGCATATGAATTTAAGTGACATCCCATTCTTAATCCATGGGGTTTAATATGACGTCGGCCCACCCTTTGCAGCTATAACAGCTTCAACTCTTCTGGGAAGGCTTTCCACAAGGTTTAGGAGTGTGTTTATGGGAATTTTTGACCATTCTTCCAGAAGCGCATTTGTGAGGTCAGACACTGATGTTGGACGAGAAGGCCTGGCTCACAGTCTTCGCTCTAATTCATCCCAAAGGTGCTCTATCGGGTTGAGGTCAGGACTCTGTGCAGGCCAGTCAAGTTCTTCCACACCAAACTCGCTCATCCATGTCTTTATGGACCTTGCTTTGTGCACTGGTGCGCAGTCATGTTGGAACAGGAAGGGGCCATCCCCAAACTGTTCCCACAAAGTTGGGAGCATGGAATTGTCCAAAATCTCTTGGTATGCTGAAGCATTCAGAGTTCCTTTCACTGGAACTAAGGGGCCAAGCCCAGCTCCTGAAAAACAACCCCACACCATAATCCCCCTCCACCAAACTTCACAGTTGGCACAATGCAGTCAGACAAGTACCGTTCTCCTGGCAACCGCTAAACCCAGACTCGTCCATCAGATTGCCAGATGGAGAAGCGTGATTCGTCACTCCAGAGAACGCGTCTCCACTGCTCTAGAGTCCAGTGGCGGCGTGCTTTACACCACTGCATCCGACACTTTGCATTGCACTTGGTGATGTATGGCTTGGATGCAGCTGCTCGGCCATGGAAACCCATTCCATGAAGCTCTCTACGCACTGTTCTTGAGCTAATCTGAAGGCCATATGAACTTTGGAGGTTTGTAGCGATTGACTCTGCAGAAAGTTGGTGACCTCTGCGCACTATGCGCCTCAGCATCCGCTGACCCCGCTCTGTCATTTTACGTGGCCTACCACTTTGTGGCTGAGTTGCTGTCATTCCCAATCACTTTCACTTTGTTATAATACCACTGACAGTTGACTGTGGAATATTTAGTAGCGAGGAAATTTCACGACTGGACTTGTTGCACAGGTGGCATCCTATCACAGTACCATGCTGGAATTCACTGAGCTCCTGAGAGCGGCCCATTCTTTCACAAATGTTTGTAGAAGCAGTCTGCATGCCTAGGTGCTTCATTTTATACACCTGTGGCCATGGAAGTGATTGGAACACCTGAATTCAATTATTTGGATGGGTGAGCGAATACTTTTGGCAATATAGTGTATGTGTGTGCATGTAAATGCTTTAAGTGTGTGTGCCTCATTCAGTACAATTAATAATGAATAAAGTTCGAAGTTTATATCTGAGTATTGTGGATAAACATACTAATAGCTAATAATCAATGGGTTGTACAGGCAAATCGAGTCAAGGCGAGTCTTTTCTCATATAATTTGCATTGTATTTAATAGGCAAAGTAAGTAGAGTTAGTGCCATCTTTTTGCCTCTCAGTAGGGTAACCTCTGTTTCTAGAACAAAAGATAAATAATGGGGATCTTTTTATATTTCTACCTTTGTTACTTTCTCCATGAACAGTAGTCCTAATAAGTTTAGTTGTTCTTGAGTGTTAATGACGTTTTACAAATATAGCCTACTGACGACTCTATCTTATGCATAAAATGAAGAGGTCTGGGCACTAACATAAAAGGGACAGATAAAGGAAAATAAATGGACAAGTAAAATATTGGTCGATCGAAGTCCCACAAGAGGGCGCACTTTCTCCAAAATGTTCGATTCACCGTGTCCTTGATGTGATGGATGTCTTTTATTTGTTGGCAAGGCAAGGGTGCCGTAGTCACTACAGTCTAGTGCAAGTGAAAGGCATCTAGTGTAGGTGCTTGCAACTCTAGAGCCAGTAAAGGCATCAATGGAGAAAATGTCTCCTTAGGGACCTGGAAAAGGGCACCACTTTTTCAGGGAGTGAGCATTGTGCACTGTCTGTCTGTCTGTCTGTCTGTCTTTTCTGTCTATCTATCTATCTATCTATCTATCTATCTATCTATCTATCTGTCTGTCTGTCTGTTCGTCCGTCCGTCCGTCCAAGAGTGTAGATTTGGCGTGGCGTGAAGCATGAAGCATTGATCGTGGTTTAAATAATGGGTTGTACTTGCTTGATTCCCCCGGAATCTACGCCCCTGCACCCGCCCGTCCGTCTGTCTGTCTATCTGTGTATTGTTAAGCCTAAATGTTTGTTGTTTTCATGCATAATTTGCACTACTTATAAGAATTTACAGTACATTGATATGTAGAACAAGTGCTAAAACATTACTGTCTCTTTAAGAATATGTCAGTTCAGTGAGATGAAGCATTTTGGTTGAATGCACATCAAGGAGAGTGTCATACAGCTTCTTGATTAGAATTACATGTTTAAAAAAATTTTTAAAAAAATCATTTTGTTTATTTTTTTTTTATCAACAACTGACTGTAAAGAACCTAAAGGGTATGAAAGGAGACATTATCAATGACAAATGGATTTCATGAATCAAATTTTTAGATACAGAAACGAATCAAACCAAACTTTCTTGGTGCTGAGCTTTGCATTGATCAAAATCAAATGAAGATTATGATTAATTGGAAAATATATATTTTTACCCAGCCCTAATCCCAATTAGCTTATATTTATTTAAAATCATACATTTTGTTTTATAGGCTAAACAAAGCAAAATCCAATGATTTTCATGTACCCCAGAATCACTGGTTTAGAGTATATTCTGCAACTGAGTTCTGACAGAATAGCAAAAAAAACATACAACTTATACCATCGGCATCGCCAGGTCATTTTTCCGGGGCTTCAGCCCCGAATGTTTTGACTGTAGCCCCGAATGTAATTTTAAATGTAGGCTATGCAGTAAATTTCTACATTATGTTTGAAGTTCAGCAAATGTGTCTAAGAAATATGATGTTCAAAACGCAAGTAATGTTAATTCCCAAGCTGAAGTACCTCAGTAGATGGGTGCAGAGTATACAATATGTATAACTATAGTAATATATAATTAACATAAAGTATTATAGACTAAAAGTGCACATGTAAAATATATTTTCTTTTCTCTCTACATCATTATAACTCTCCTAAAATTTACTTCATACATTCTCTTCCAAAGGGACTTTGTTCCCTTCTCACTCAAAGCTCTTAAAGAGTGGCTGTCATAGCAACCATGATAAGTTCTGTTTCCATTTGTCCTACGAAGGCCTTTTCGTTTAAACGAGGCTTGTTTAAAGCAGGACGCTCGGTATCCACCCTGGGGGTCTTACTGGGGAAACGGATATGGGATGAACTTCCGCCAGGAGTTGCTCTGTAGCATTCGCTAATGTAGGCAGCGGTCATTTAGACCCCGTTTTCAACTGGTATATGACAAGTGATCAGCACTATAGGTGTAAATAGGGTGCAAAACCTTTTGTGATCAAATCACAAAAAACACACATGGAGGGAGTCAAAAACACATTTGAAACGCTGTAAACACCATCTGGGATGCAGCGAAGTGCCACTCGTTATCTGTCTTATACAGATCTTTTTCAGTGTCTTCGTGTGCACTTACAGTAGATGAAATTTGAGCTGTACCTGGTGCACCAGTTTTCCATGCTTCTTTGTCTTTTGTGCCATTTTTCTGGTTAATTAATTTATGATATAGTGATGATACAATATACACCATCATGAAACCCTCCCCTCAAAAAACAGTCACAAGTGCTCACAGGAGATGCATTTGTGCGAACAACAGCTATGTGTCTCGCCTGACCACATGTGATCAGATCACCCCAGATACATCTTAATACTGTGATGATGTGCATTAATTACAGTACCTGTTTTTCTTTAAGAATCCAGTAGATGGCACTGTGTTACAGCAAATATTATAAATGGTTTGAGAAACAGACGTACAAGACCATGTAATGTGCAATTAGTCAATAAACAGACATGTTGAGATGTGAGTCAAAAAGTGAGTCATTTTATTTTGAATCATTGAACAAAACAAATACCAGCTATAAACAAGGTCTTAGTGAGTATTGTATTATGTTTTGCTCAAGCCATTTTGGCTAGAACATGTTACGATGTCCTTACAGAGCCAAGGTCTGTGCACGTCACTGATCACTTCAGTGAGGTTTTGCAGGACTGACACGTTAAAAGAATAAAGTCTGTGAACTCTAGTTTTCTCCATGTTTATTACTGTATTAAAATGATGCCCAAAAAAACAACAAATGTTGATGGAGTATAATGACTCTCACAAGCCATCAGACTTTCGCGAGCTTACAGTAGGGAACATTGAGATAAAAACAAAACGATAAATGTCCTTCGTCTGCCACTGTAGTATCGAGTTCTTGCCCACAAGTCACCATCCACTGCATCCTCGATTTCAAGGACACATCCGAGTAATTTCCTGTGTTCTCTTGCTTCTTGAGGATTGGAATTGAACTTCAGCAGTGGATGATGACATAGAACAAGTCCACGAGAATGTAAGAACACAAAAGTATGCACATTGAGACACAGCCAATATCAATTTAAAAGGATTCTGAATTTGGCAAATTAACCACTGGAAAACAATGAGAACAATGTAGCATACAGGTACTGCTGTTTGAAATATTTACTGTTCCATAATGCACACTGTTTTACATACTACTTTCAAAAACTAGTAGGCAGTATTCAGTGCAGTATGCTGTGAGCAGCACAGTAGTATTCCATTCTGAGCTAGCCTAGGAATGGAATAACACAATGTGTACTGCATACTGTGTAGTATACACTGAATAACTGATTCGGTAATGAGTCAAATAAAGGTTTTACAAACTGTGGAGGAACAAAGCCAAGACTAGTGACTAAACAAAGGGCAGGGGTGCACTATTAATATGACTGGAAACAGGAGCTCAAAAACAAGCAATCACATAGAAACTAGAACACATAACCTACAAAAGGACACAGTGCCACCAAGGGGCCACTGGGGAAAGCCACAGGAGATCCATGAGAAGAATCTGGAAAAACTGGAAAAGGTTTCATAATCTGCTATTAACTGACATTATGTTTTTGGTTTTCTGAAGATTTCTGAAGAGGTTGATTAAACTTTTCTCTATAGAAATGAACACCTTATATTGGATTTTAAACTTGCTTGTTTTCACATGGAAGAAAGGCATTGAGTAAGGCAATGAAAAACAAAAATGTGCATATGATGTTGATTAGCTCTTAAATTTGTAATACTTTGGAAGTCACATTTTTGTCACCTGCATGATGAGTGCAAATGCTCTTAACATCATTAATTTCATTCTATATATACAGTATCTGTTTCCTTAACCATCTTCCTAATGTCCAAAATATGTCACTCATTTTGGCAAGGACAGTTTCAGGTTTATGTTTTTGTTTAGATTGATACATTTTGGAAGTTTTTGATGTTCTGCTCTTAATTTATGGAGGAATTTGTATTTAAGATGATTTGACCCTGTTTGCGGAAACATCTGAAATGTTTTCGATGTTTTTCTAATGCGATAGCATTAGTCAAGGGTGTAGATTCTAGGGGGGATGGAAGGAGGTAACCCCCCCTCCAAATAATCAAAACAAGCAAGTACAAACCCCCAATATTTATACCATGATTAATGGAAACATGTAAATGCTTCACGCTGCAACCACCCCAATGTTCAAGCCAAATCTACACCATTGGCATTAATGATTTATGTTGTATGCAGGGTTGGGAGGGTTACTTTTGAAATGTATTCCACTACAGATTACAGAAAACATGCTGTAAAATGTAATTTGTAACGTATTCCGTTAGATTACTCAAGGTCAGTAACATATTCAAATTACTTTGGATTACTTCTTCAGCACTGGTAGATTTTTTCACTTGTTTTGACTATAAAAACTCTGCCAGTACGGTAAGACAAAATACACGTTAAAAATACGTTCTCTGAAAAACCTAAATATCTTATGCAGTGTTGTTTCTAAAACAAGATAAAACAAATTGATCTTAAGGATTTTTAGATATTTTTACAGGAAAACAATAAAAAAATAATTATCAAAAATATGATTTTTGCCCTAATATCAAAGGTCTTACTAGAAAAAAAGTAAGTAAAAGTGTAAAATTCTAAATACCAATTATTTAAATTGTAACTGTAGTGGAATACAGTTACTTATATTTTGTATTTTAAATACATAATCCTGTTACACGTATTCCGTTACTCCCCAACACTGGTTGTACTTTAACTTCATTGTTTTAAACATTTTCATGATCCTTGTCCATTTGTAGCAATTTTTCTTTTCTTTTTCAGAGAACTGTTGGAAAACTTTTTAAAAACCATTAAAGACAAAGCCCAGAGCATATTCTTTAATACGACTGGCATATCCATATCATTACTGAGAGAAGACCACAGACAACTCTTTCAAATATAGTGGATTTGATTATCACTGTTTTACTGTGCAGTAAGTAATGACTCTCCTTTGATCTTTAGGATTACAATGGACACAACAGGCATACACACAGTAAGCCTTTGTACAATCACCTTTTTGGATGGCTCATTGATCTGTGATGAAAGAGAGCACAAATTTCTACAAGTCCATATTCAACAGAACTATATATGTTGGAGCATTTCACACAGACGTGTACTCGTACAGACATTTTCCTGTTCGATGATCTGATGTGTTTTATTTTAATGTTCTGCAATGTGTTCACTATCCTTATTGGGACAGTGGTAGCTTCACAAGAAGTTGCTGATCTTGATGTTACAGAGGATTTTAATTTTATGAGACCTGGTTGGTGTAATAACGTTGAACAGATGATGACACGTAACTGGATGAACACACAATTGCTGAGATCACCACACCAAATGGTCCTCATATCTGTGGATGAACAGGCAATAAATGCTTATTGTTGAACATTATTGTTTCTACAGTACATAATAAGCACTTTCCACTGCTGAACAGCGGTCATCAACTTAAAATGAGCTAAAATCTTTTTTTATTACTATTATTGTTCACTTGATTAATGCTAAATGGAACAAAGTCAGTGATAATTATAATATTGCTGTAATAGCCAGCAATAATAAGTGCAAATTAGGGTGCACATTTCTCAGTGTGATAATGGAAGGATGGAGCTGCGTAAACTCATTTTCTAAACCTTACCTTGACTGGGGGTGGGACTCTGTTTCACCAAGCAGAAGGTCTGAAATTAAGTTGTCAGCACTGGATCTTTTGCCATACCTGTGAGACAAAACAAAAGAGTAAAAATCCCATAGATTCCCATTTCAATGGTAGTTGTAGGCAGAGCTGTTTATCTTATTGCCAGTTGTGACCACCAGTCAGAAAGAACGCCTCGTTTCCAGCTCACTTGTGATATATTTCATCTCCTGTTTAGTTGTGTATAAGAATTCAGCTTTTTGCAACTGTTGTTGAGGGGGAAAGTGTGTGTCTGATTCTCGCGACTCTGCGAAAATCGCAGATTTTACCATTTTACTGTATCCACTTAATTATCTAGAGAAAAAGAAATAGTTTCGTTATGTCAATGCATTCAGCTTACATTTGTAAATGTTGTTGAGGGGGGAAGTAGGCAATGCGAAGCAATCCACATTTCCTAAGACATCTTTGGTAGGTTTTCGCGATTTTTTGAAAATCGGTTACGCTGTTATACCATTTTATTTGCCCCCCTTTCGTTACATAGAGAAAAATAAAATTGTTTAGTCCTATTTATGAATTCAGCTTACATATGTAACTGTTGTTGAGGTGGAAAAGTAGGCAATGCGAAGCAATCAACATTTGACATCTTCGGTTGATTTTCGCGGTTTTACGAAAATCGCTGATTTGACAAACAAAAGACCTTTAAAGTGTATTTTTCGACACAGTTATTGGGGGAAAAAATCATTTGGTAAAATACAGTTTTTTAACTACAAATCCACAACCCGCTGTTTTAACATAACAAAGAAACGCATTTAAAGTGCTGCATGGGATGCAGTTAATTAGAGAATCAGCGGGGTTATCAGCGGATTAATACCGAGCTTTCGGAAAGAAAGGCTATGCTGTTTTATTCTCTCCAGTTGCCTCAAGGTAGATATTTTAGTAGAGACTGCTGTCATTATGAACTCACTTTCTTAAGACAGATTTAGCCAAAATACACAATACACACATACAAAATTTTTTACCAACGCAAAATAAAAAAATAAAAAAGTGCAAAGTTGTTTTGAGATGAGATTTAAATGTTTGTATATTATTCTTTTGACTAGTATATCAGAGTTGAAGAATTTACCTCTGCCTTGTTATGAGGTTGATGTAGTGTCTTAATGCTGAATAATACTTGGCGAGCTCTTCCGCAGGTGCGTCCTCACCCGGGTTGTTGGGTTTTGTTGGGTAACCTTCCGTAAGAGTTCCCAAGCAGGAGAACAAGAGGAAGGCGCACGCTGCCCAACCGATCCACAGGTTCATGTTACAATGCATCTGGCATTAAACAAAACAAAAGATTCATTTTTGTGCCAACACGTAATCCTATATAAACCACTCATTTCAAACATACATTTCTTACAATCAAGCCATTCCTAAGTAATTACTAATAACATACCTAAAATACTTCTCAGTATTGTGGATTACAATTAGTATTACTATTTAGGTTGAATTTTAATAATCACATCTGCATGTTCTATTACTGTCTAGAAATAATTAAGCGAGAAAAAAAGTGTCTAAAATAGCACTGAGAAGTATTAAGACCTCAAACTTCGTCTGGAATGAAATAGTCAAAAGGTTTTAAAATGTAAAAAATGTATAATAGCATTATTAAATTAAATAGCCTACTAACTCTACCTTGGACGAGGACTTTGATGATTGCACTTCTTGCCAGCTGGGTGTCGACTTTTCCGATTTTTCTGAATGCTGAATCGTGCGTCGTCTGGTTTTATACCTGTGCGGCTCGTGCTATAAAGAGCGGAGCCCACGCGCCAGTAATCGCGACTCTTTTTGATACGCGCGAGCCCGCGTCACGGATTAAATCCTCTGTCATCAGTGCCTTAGAACGCGCACAATTCTTGTTTGGTCCTCATTTTAATGTGAGTAGGAGGTTTTAGGGACGCTCGTTGCACTAAACACAGCAGTCGTGTCGACAGGAACTAAGAATCTTGATATGCATCTGTCAGTCATTTAGATGAAATGGTTTTGCTCCATTGAAGGCTACTAGTTTCCACCAGCCATTCTCATGTGCTGATGAGAATCAACAAATCTTTACATTTTACACAACTTCTTGGGTTGTTCTGATTTTCTTTATCTCTGCTTTATTTAACAGATTGCTTCATAAATTCTTACACCGTTATTTATTCTAACTAGCACAAAGGTAGAAGAAATAATGAAAGGGGTTTTATGATTGTCAATGGCTAAGTCTCATGTGTCTCATGGAGTAATATGGATGCTCTCAAAACTCAAGGAGTCCAACAAAATACACACATTAAAATGGAGAGGAAATGAAAGGCACTATATTGATTCGTGAAACTGGGTCAAAATGCATACGTTTTTGCCAGAGCTTGGAAAATATGGCCAATGTGCTCAAACCATATAAGATAAAAGCATTAGAGCTGCCAGAGAAGCAGGAATAAGAGATTTGGGAGACAGAGAAGATGATTTCAAGCAGTGCCCAAATTGATTCCAGTTTTATTGGAGTCCCTTGAGCGGTATGTAGGGGCTCAGTCGGTGTTCAGGTTAATACAACTAATGTATCAAAACAGAGGATGCATGCATTCAAAATTACTACAGAATTCATTAACAAAAGATTCTACATACATGACAAAGGACGTCTTCTCTGATAAATCTTTTTAAAATGATTATTTTTCAATTAACCTTACAGGCAGCACCAAACTACACCAGTCCTGATGGATCTCCTTAAGCCACTAATAAACTAATAATATATATTGGTGACAATTTATACTTCCATTTTCCATTAACAAACTAAAGGTATGACTAATTAATAACAGATTAGTAGCTAGTTCATCAACATTTAAATCTTTCAAATCAAACTTTCAGGACATTCATAACTACATGAATGTAATTTCAGTTTTACTACTAAGCGTTGTATTCATGAAAGTTATACAATATATTTTTTTTTTCTCCTGTTTTTCTCCCCAAATTGGAATGCCCGATTCCCAATGCGCTCTAAGTCCTTGTGGTGGCGTAGTGACTCACCTCAATCCATGTGGCAGAGGACGAATCTCAGCTGCCTCCGCGTCTGAGACCGTCAATCCACGCATTTTATCACATGGCTTGTTGAGCGTGTTTCTTGTGTGGAGGCTTCACGCTATTCTCCGTGGCATCCACGCACAACTCACCATGAGCCCCACTGAGAGCAAACCACATTATAGCGACCATGAGGAGGTTACCCCATGTGACTCTACCCTCCCAAGCAACCAGGCCAATTTGATTGCTTAGGAGACCTGACTGGAGTCACTCAACACGCCCTGGATTCCAACTCGCAACTCCAGGGGTGGTAGTCAGCGTCTTTACTCGCTGAGCTACCCAGGCCCCCAAAGGTTATACAATGTAATATATTTTATATGAAATAAACTACCAGAAAGAAGCAAGTATGCATCTGCATATGCTGTTTTTTTTTTTTATTATTATTGTTTTTCTATGAAAATATGAGCCAGACCATTGGTTCCCAAACTTGTACCTTGAAGCCCCCTCAACTTATATACTGCATGTCTACACATACAGCATATGCAAAGGTTATGCTATGCACGTTCCCAAAAATCATGTATTATAATACAATGATGGATACTTAGGCCATGGATGCACGCTCTCTCTCCTCACGCTCTATGTGTTTGCTCGTGTGCGCGTGCGAGAGAGCACTATCATCGATGGCCGTGAGAAATGCAAAATGATGATTATAATACAAGGATTTTTGGGAACGTGCTTTGCCACAGGTTTTGCATAACCACGATAGACATGATACTTGATACATTTCTAGCGATTGCCATTTCTACTGGTCTATTACATATTGACGCAGAGCCATGCGGCTGCTAGATGGTCTTGTTATAAAGCACCAACAAGGTATGCCGGTCATTGTGTCGGCATACTGTTGCCCAGGGGCAGACTGGGAAGAGAAACTGGGCCGGGATTTTATATAGAAACTGTCCCAAATGTTGTTGGGGGGGTGTCCTGCTGTCCTTTTTTCTGTATATCGCTGCCCCCTTCGCCTTATCACGGCAACTTTTTGTGGCCCGTTCTGCATAAAGCGGCAGCCCATTTCAGTTATCATGGCCCATTCAGCCCTGTTTCGCGGCTGGCCCATCAGGACAAACTGGTAATTACAGGGGTATTATGCTTTAAATATGGTTTATGAGGACATTTCTAGTGTCCCAATTCAAATCACTTAAAAAAAAACATACTAAATGATGTTTTATTGAAAATGTAAAATTGCAGAAAGTTTTTTGTGAGGGTTAGGTTTAGGGGTAGGGTTAGGTTTACGGGATAGAATCTATAGTTTGTACAGTATAAAAATCATTATGTCTATGGAGAGTCCTCTTAAGGATAGCCGCACCAGCATGTGTGTGTGTGTGTGTGTGTGTGTGTGTGTGTGTGTTTGAGCGCACGTTGAGTCACAGAACTTTGCATGGATTATTCAGCAGTATAACTGCGGTGTCAATAGCATTGCATGCATCCAATCATACTGTACCATGGCAGATGGCTGGTTTTGTGTGTTCTCCAAGCATCATCATACTTATTTATTATTTAATATATTTAACATTTCATGCTGTTTTATTCTGTAAAATCTTTCAGTTCATTTTATATTGTAGTTATAATGTGTATTGGCTGCTGTGCACAGATTCTCCTCTAGAGTTTCACAAGAGTGTCACAAAGATTTCAACAATGTCACAAAATGTGTTCAGATTTGCCAAACCCAATAAAGTCTGCAATAAATGTCAACTCAAGAATTTCTTAGCAAATTCTTCAGAGACTGTGCTACACTGCTCATATTAAGTATAGAGCTTTACAATGAAACTGTTTATCTGTATTTTCTATTTGTCAACAATTATCATATTAATGATTTCTCAAGACTTTTAGGAGGAACATATCAGACAAAATCACTTAAAGGAATATTCCAGGTTTAGTACAAGTGAAGCTCAATCAACAGCATTTGTGGCATAATTTTGATTACCACAAAAACTAATTCCGAATCATCCCTCCTTTTCTTTAGTAAAAGCACAAATCTGGGTTACAGTGAGGCACTTACAATGGAAGTGAATGGAGACAAACTGTGGGGGGTTTAAAGGCAGAAATGTGAAGCTTATAATTTTATAAAAGCGCTTACATGAATTCTTCTGTTAAAACTCATGTTATTTGAGCTGAAAAGTTGTTTAAATCATCATTTTTACAGTCGTTTTAGGGTTTGTTGACATTACATCATCATGGCAACGAAGTTGTAAAGTTGGCTATAACTTGACACAGAAAAGGTTAGTAAGTGATTTTATCTCACTAACATCATGTTAACGTGCATATTGTTTGTCTTGTGCCTACACTTTTTTAAATGCCCTTGAAATTCAAAATATGCACAAATATTGCCATGGAAAAGTTCATTTCTGACACTGTTGACCAGTTATGTGCCATTTATTCTGAACTCAGAGACAAAGCATAGTGTTGCTACTAAATATCCTGAACAAAATTATAGAATATCTTTGATGCCATGAACCTCGCAAAATTGAGAATTTCTTCTGCAGAAGTGCTCATTGTAGCAACCTGGGAACTTAAAGTATAACACAATTTTGTTTCTTGTTGGACTGATAAAAAAATCTGTGCATATGACTAGTGGTAACTGCGTAGAAGCCAGCTAATCAGAGTAAAACTGGAGATTTCCACCTGAGGCTGTGACTACAGCTAATTCATCTAGCCCCACTGCTGCTGTCATTACTCCACTTGTCCTCTTGCTACTTCAAACTAATGCTAATGCTTCTTTTACACTAAAACAACAGCAATCTATTGCTTTTATAGAACCGCTACTAACACCAACTATTAACAGTAGGCCTAGTATGGCCACTAGCAGAGCTGAAACTATGAGATTGACCCCCTCCCCCACTGTCCAATATTCAGATTAGTGGTCAATAGATTTGGGTTTTTTATTGGTTGAATCCTATAGTATGTTTGCCAATGCTTCAAAGTGCTATTTGCCTTCCCTTTATTCACAAAATATTACTGCTAGCTTTAAAAACATACCAACGTAGTTTATTGATAACAAAATAAAATGTTCGGTCTGCCTTATTATATTGAGGTAATTTCATGAAACATGTGCATTAAATTTGCTATTTATATTTGCAAAGTAAATGGCCACATTATTCCAGAACATATTTCCAAGAAATTATGTGTCTGATTATTGTTTTATAGGCTTAGTCAACCACTGATAAAAAAAAAAGTCCCTATTCTTTAAAGTGATAAGTGTGTGTAAGAGTATATTTTATGAACTGTCTTTTTAAGAATAAGAAAATAAAGTTGGGGAATAAATCACAGAAATACTGGCGCTGTGGTGACACCTGTCTCCTCCAGCATTTCGCCTGCAGACTAATGCAAGCCAGAGGTTTAGAGTCATAGGTTAGACACAAAGGTGATATATAATATCAATAAAACCTCCTGCGTCTCTTTCTGACCAACAAGCTCATGTCTTGCTGCTGATAAACCAATAATGTCTGTCAAGAAACCAGGTAAAACTGGGGACATGACATTTACCATCACCTGTTGGTCTCTCTATACAGACCATTATCCTTATTTCTATTGCGAGCCTAATCATTATTGCATACAAAAAACAAAAACAAAAAAACAGCCAAACATATTGGGCATTGCCAAATAGAAGATGGCGGAAATTACATTTATAATTGTATATAAATAAATGTGTTGACAGTTTACAATTGGATTATATCTCTTGCATGTGAGTCAGTAGCTGTGTCTCGTTTCGAAGGCTGCGTGCAAGGTAGGACGCGTCCTTTGAAGGCTGCCGTATACTGAGCGTCCTCCTTTAAACAAGCCTCGTTTAAACGAGACAGCCTTCGTAGGACAAACGGAAACGGAACATAACATGGTTGCTATGACAGCACACCACTCTTTAACAAGCGTGAGCGCATTGAGTGAGAAGGGAACAAAGTCCCTTTAGAAGGGAATGTATGAGGTAAATTTTAGGAGCGTTATAATGATGTAAAGAAAATAGATTTTACAGGTGTTCTTTTAGTCTAATACTTTATTTTAATTATATATTAATATCATTATTCATATTATATACTCTGCACCTGTCTACTGAGGTACTTCAATTTGGGAATTAACATTACTTGCGTTTGATGTTTGAATATGTTTGAACAACATATTTACGGGCAAATTGGCGTCATTTTTTTAGAAATTTCTGTTGAAGCAAAGAATTGTGGGTTGTGAGTGCCCACGAAGGATACACCTGATGCATCCTCCGAATTCCCATGAAAGAAGGTCGCATTCGGAGTGTCCTACTCGCTTTTCTGAAACGAGACAGCCTTGATGATGGATGCGGCTGACAAATGCAAACTCCGGAGGACGCAGCCTTCCAAATGAGACACAGTGTATCACTTCGACAGAAAAAGCATAGGGTTAAATCGAATGCAACTCACACACATAAACATTCTTATATATGCTAATAGCATGTGTTTGTGTACATTTGTGACTTGTGTCAAAATGAGTTAATCAGCGTCAATTAAGTACCATAAGTTTCTTTCAAAGCCTAGAGGCTGCTAAAAGCAGTTACACTCAGAAACACATGCACACACTCATTTACTCACACAATTCTCTGACTCATGTGCAATTACTGTTCTTGTTTCTTCTCCTACTCTCTGTATCGGAGTTCTTCAACATGTTACATAAAAGCCTTTATGTTAAAGGAATGCATTAAAGAAAAGCTGAATACGAGTCCTGAGATAAGAACGTCAAACTAATTTCCCTCCACTCAAACATCAATTGTCTCTTTTCTGTCTTCTTCCAGCTCCATCTCTCTCCCTCTCTCTCTTTATCACTCTCTGTCTCTGAGCGGTTTTACAATGTCTCATTAATCCATAAAAAGCATGAAACTTTTGTTTTAATGAAACAGTCTCCGCTCTCTTCGTAATTGTTATTCAACTGTCCATTCCTGCACCTGAGTCATGGTGGTCAGTCTTCAAAGTGCAGGCATCGCTGTGTGTCGTAGAGTATTTGAGAGAGTGCGGATGCAGTATGAGGAAGAATCGGAGTGCTTTGAAGCATAAATGACAGAGATCATCTTTTATTACTGTCAAGGGAACTTGTATTGATTTTGCACAGCTGCATGATTTCACACTTGCTTTTGTCTCCTTCCTCATAATCATCGGCTCGGTTTGAATAAATAACAACACCAATCCGACATTCTTGATCTCTGTTCCCTCTCTTCTTCTCCTCCTCCTCCTCTTCCAAACCTTCAAAGCACCACTGAGCAGAATAAAGGATTGGTGACGAGAGGTTGCACCTCAAGTCACATCCACAACACAGATCCAGCTTTGATTTTCAAGATTTTTAACAAAGAAATTGAAAAAGCAATTGTCTTGACTCACTTTTAGGTCTCGGTGTTCATTCATGGTAATTGATGTTGTTCTTTTCAACATCACACAAAGTCATAGACTCTGGCAATTGTGTCACAATCTGCCAGCCTCATAGGAGACGAAGTTATAACTTCACTTAAGTCAGTGGTTCTCAACCTTTTTTGATGAACGCCCCCCCTACTTCATTACCTTACCCCAGCCGACATAATTTGAAAGCAGAGACTTTGTTACCAAAAAAAAAAGAAAGAAAAAAACATACCACACAAAACTCAATATTTGCATTATTTGCTTAATTTGTTTGATGCAACTTCGATGCATTGCATAATCTTAACATTTTGTTAATAAATTCAGCAGGCTTACGCATCATGTATGTGAGACCAAACTTTGCGTTTCTTAAATTTAAGCAGATGGAGTGCTGTATCTGGGGCCATAATATTACATATTTTGTCCCACTGAAATGCTAATTTTACATTACAGCATTGATTTTGAGTTGGATGCAGATGTAAATTTACTGTCATCAACAACAGTAACATCTATAAAAATGTAATACCTAATTTATGTGACTAAATTATTCTAACAGTGTGATTGAGTTGGAACTCCTTTCATCAGCTTCTTATTGATTCAAATGTGTCATCTCTTGGAATTTCTGAAGGCAAACAAAATCAGTTATATTTTCTTAAACTCAAACAAAAATATTTTAGCCAATTTTTTTTTGTTTGTTTTTTTTTGTTTGTTTTTGGATTTACGCATTTCTATTTAATCTAAAAAAAATAGTGTATTTTGTATTTGCCCTTATGAAATTTTTTATGTATTTATTTATTAATTTTTATAGTTTTAACAATGGTATTTGTAACAAGACCATAGTA
The DNA here is from genome assembly GCF_019703515.2 of Myxocyprinus asiaticus. Taxonomy (NCBI): domain Eukaryota; kingdom Metazoa; phylum Chordata; class Actinopteri; order Cypriniformes; family Catostomidae; genus Myxocyprinus; species Myxocyprinus asiaticus. The sequence goes on along the minus strand of NC_059373.1, from coordinate 12,937,959 downwards.
AGCAAGCACATGGAAGCATGGCTCATGGTAACATGATTTCTATAAAACAAATTATGGCATTTTTGCAGTTACAAACAGTAGGCCTACCCTAAACACATGTAAAAACAATAAATACAGTATCCACTTACTTCACCTGTCTATTTGACGCTGCTAAACCAGATACTTCAGATGCATCGCTAGACTTCAAAATCAGTTGAACCGTGGTAGGCTACAAATGCATACCAGCCCGTATAATGGAGTCTAGATAAACATTTTAATACAAACAGGAACTTGACAATAGATTTGATTAACATGACTGATAAACGCCCCCCTTTTGTAACCTAACGCCCACCCCACTAATTTGCTGTCAGCGCCCCCTGGCATCCTTTGAACACCCCCCGGGCCCCCGTTGAGAACCCCTGGCTTAAGCAAGCTAGGAGGTGAGTATTTTTCTAGTCTGTTTTTACTCTCTTCTGTTCCTCCCTAAATACTTGTCAATCACGGCACCATGGTCACTCCAGGGGCAGTATACATCAGTTTCTTTAAAGACCTCAGAAGAGTTTCCATGGCAAGGAGATTAGACTGTTAAGCGGAAGGCACATTTTGAAGTTTCCCTTATTTCCTTGTATTTTTAAATGGTCTCCACTGCTGGGGAATTTGTGAAGTAATTTTGTTGTGTATTGGCATAGGATTAAGGTTGTCAAGATCCAGAAAGTCACAATTAAGCCTAATTGTGTATTTTTTATTTTTAAAGAGCCTGGTCAGAATGGTCTGGTTGGCTGGTTTTTATGGAATATTCTGGATTCAATACAAGTAAAGCTCAATCAACAGCATTTGTGGCATAAAGCTGATAACCAAAAAATTTATTTTCTTTTCCTTTAAAAAATAAAAAATCTGGATTGCAGTGAGGCACTTACAATGAAAGTGAATGGGGCCGATATGTAAACGTTAAAATACTCACCGTTTCAAAAGTATAGCCAAAAAATGTTAACAATATGCATTTTAACATGATTGAAGTGTGATAAAAACTTGCTAACTACTAAAACCTTACTAAACTTTTCTGTGTAGTTTTTCTTTTATTTTTCAACTTCGTTGGCAATACGGATGCAGTAACAGTAACCCAAAAAAAGACAGTAAAACGACGATTCAAACAACTTTACAGCTCAAATAATACACAGTATTAGTAAAATAATACATTAATAATATACAAGTATAAACACAAGAATTAATGTAAGTGCTTTTATAAAATTATAAGCTTCACATTCCTGCCAGTAAACGCATTAAAAATTGGCCCTATTCACTTGCATTGTAAGTGCCTCAAGTGCCTCACTTGTAAACTCAAGTTTTGCTTTTTTGTTAAGGAGGGACGAGCGATATTATTTTTTGTAGTTATCAACATTATGCTAGAAATTTTGTTGATTGAGTTTAACTTCTATTGAACCCTACTATTGAACACAAAAACCCTTTCTTTAGAGGGTTTTTTGAACACTTATTGTTCAGGCCAGGAGACCAGCTAATCCAGCTAAAACCATTTTAGACCAGTTTAAGCCCTGGAGTGGTAGTGGCATAGTGGGCTAAAGTACAGAACTGGTAAACAGAAGGGTGCTAGTTCAATCCCAACAGCCACCACCATTGTGTCCTTGAGCAAGGCACTTAACTCCAGGGGGACTGTCATAATAAGTGCATTGTAATTTGCTTTGGATAAAAGCATCTGCCAAATGCATAAATGTAAGCTGTTTTTTTATCCATCAAAGATTTTTCAAAGACACTAAATTGATATGTCACCTTTCAGATTAGGCATCATCCCTTCTGCTAGTTTACTCCTGTGTCCTGTCTCTTTGGACACAGGTGTTTGTTTTTAGATTGTTTGTGTTTAAGAAACACCCCAAGCTACCCTTGGACACCTGCTCAGGTCAAAAAGGCAGCCAAGTGTGTTTAATAGACAAATAAAGGATCCTGAATAATCTGAGTCATAGCAGTTCGTGATCTCTGCTCTAGCAAACCTCAGTTATTCATAAAACATGGCAGGTTTCCCTATGGCTCCTATATGTGGCTCTTTTAATCACTGCGATTACTTGCTCACTTTATCTTAGAATTAAAATTCATGTGTCATACCATAGCAAGGAAAGGAATTAATCTGATTTCATTGTGAATTGCTTTATTGGCACATATCTGCTGAATCTAATCAGATTAACTAAACATTTACACCATCTCCTTTATACGAAATGTTGTCCTGATTTTCCTCTACACCATCGTTCAAAACCTCTCCTGGATGGTAATTTTATAGTTTGTTAATAAACTGCTAGTTCTCATTTTTCTTGAGATACATTTTAAATGAGTTCATTTCCATTTTCCTTTTCTAAAATTAAATAAGTATTTGGAGAGAGAAAGACAAAGCAAGATAATTGATAATTGTGGATTTTGTTCTTGAGATTAATTTATAACGGATTCAAAGTGACAACTTTACTATTTTAAAATTAAAGAATATGGAAAGAAAAGGACAAAGTAAGATTTTGATTATTTATAACATCTCACAATATTACAGCACTTTCTCACAATGTTCCAGTGCAGGAGTAAGAACCTTAAACCCCAACACAAAGAACTCAATGATTCTTGAGATAAGGGACAAAACATGTTAAAAAAGTCCTCTTTATGTTAGAAATCAAGAAATTCATAATAATAAAATACTGAAAAAGTTAAATATAAAAGGAAATGTGTACATTCATTACTTACAGTACTGTGCAAATGTCTTAGGCACATAAGATGCTTCACAAAAACATTTGTCTTAAGATGGTTATTTATATCTTCAGCTTTAGTGTGTCAAAGGAAATAGACTCCCAAACATTTCTTTTGCAAATAGAATAGAATAGAAGAACAGGGAGCCCTGCAACAGATGGCATGGTCCCCACAGAGCCCCCAACTGAATATTGAGTCAGTCTGGAAGTACAAGAAGAGACAGAAGCAATTGAGACTGTGAAGAACTGTGGCGAATTCTCCAAGAAGCTTGGAACATCCTATCTGCCAATAACCAAGAAAAACTGTGTCCTGGTGTACCTAGGAGAATTGGTGCTGTTTTAAAGGCCACAGGTGGTTACACCGAATATTGATTTAGCTTTTTTATGTTTACTGGACTTTGTATGACATTAAGTGATAAATGAAAACTATTTATGGCATTATTTTTGAAGACATCCTCACTATGCATCATTTTTCCCAAGTGCTTATAACTTTTGCACAGTACTGTATATTTTTTAATTATTTCATTAATAATTTCCTCAGCAAGAGGTCACAATTTTAAACTACCAAACAAAGTGTTTAAAAATTAAACAAATTAATAAATATAAATATCAAATGAAAGATAGGGATCTGTAAGATATCAAACAATGCATAAAGTAAACTTTTAATGATATTTTCCATAAAAAAAAAAAAACTGCCTATCAAAGTTCTGTCCACATATTAGGTCAACATAAATCAGACAATGTCATGGTCAGCTATAACTCTGAGTACCCCTTTCCCACTTCCTGCTCATGATGCAACAGTAGGACACGTGGTCTGGTAAGTTTGATATTTTCCATATTTTAAACAAATAATGTTTAAGTCTCTGCAGTCACAGCTTCAGCATGTCAACACATCCCATTGTGACAACACACTCTCATGGTGAAATTGTCAGGATTCGCATGACTTTTCTAAATTTGGCTAATTAGTATGATATCATGCGACTGCACTCGTTTGAATTCCTACGACTTTCACTACAGCCAATGACGTCACTGGACATCGTTTCCATCTAATACGCGACAATTGCTTGCTTCTGTCACACACAACAGCTTCCTATCATGTTTACACTATTGATTGATTAAGATTAGATAAGGGGTTTGGTTAAGGGCATGATATTAATAAGTATGTCGTTAACACCTCGTGCGTGGAAATCGCGCTTACTTCCGCATTAGATATCCGGGAATTTGCACTTGATGGAGTCGTACGAGTTTATGTGAACAACACCGTGCAGACCATATGAAATAGCCAACTCATAAATTATATACGAATTTTCATGAGATCGGGTTGTATTGTGATAATTTCTGTTAAGAACTGTGGAATAATTTTGGCATTTTTAGTTTAGTTTAATTTAGTTTAAAGAGGCAGCTTCAACTAAGAGAAAAAAAAAACAAAATGGCTCAATAGTACAACACATGGTTGAGATATTCAGTTTTATGGTAAAATATTAAATTTTGTCAACTCCGTCAGAATTTTCAGAATAGTGTGAAGAAAAAAAAATATAGAACATATTTTAACATTACAACTTAATTAAGTAAGATATAAGTTATGACGTGAATAAATGTAAATTTTCTGGAAAGTATAGTGTTTTTATAAAAATCTGTTCCCATACATGGTTCATTAAATGAGACCTTTGTCTTCAAATACATCCATTTCAAATTAATTTAGTATTAAAAATAAAAACTAAGATTTAAAATCTGTTTTGTCCTTATCTCAAGAATCAGTGAACTATTTAAGCATAAAAGGTATCCTTTGGTAGTTAGTTCCTTTGGTTGTTCTAAATCGAACTATTAATATCATTAAGAGCCTTGAAGGAACTTTTTTTTCAGCATGAATGTCACTATGCTTCGCTTTGACCAACTGCAATGAACACCTGCCAATAAATTAACTTAGAAACACTTCATAGCAAGAATTTTCTTGCTCCTGCATTCAGTCTTTAACTGACTCTTCTATGCAACTACAGATTTGGAGCTGAGGGATTTGGAGGAGGGGGACAAAAAAGAGAGACTGGATTAAAGACATGGAAAGCTGGAGAGAAGCGCAGAGTGTATAATATAGTATGATCTAAATGAGGCTTAATATAAATAGAGGACCAGGCAAAGAGTGGCGATACAAAAGAGATTTCTAAATAAACCAGAGAGGTATTTTCAGAGTGTTGGTGGCGCTGAAAAATCCACCAATGAGCCACGAGTATTATTTCAAGTGTAGTAATGAGAACAGTCTGTGTTTGGTCTCTTTTCTGTAGTCTACGTCACTTAAAGACAAGTCTCTCAGGTCACATACCCACATTTGCACATTTCATGAGATAGACAGATGTTCTTAAGAGCAATTGAGATGCATATCAGAACAGAGGAAGAGAGTATGAACATTTCAAAAGGAAGTCGTAACGAATCCAATCTAATGAAATCTTGAAGAGCTTAGCATGAGTCATAAAACACTCACAAATACAAACACAGAACACATTCAAATGTATTCTGGAGATACAACACACACACACACACACACACACACACACACACACACACACACACACACACACACACACACAGAAAGACAGAACTAGCCATGCCTAGTACATACAACAAACTATTCTAGTGGAACTGTGCCATGATTATGGGTGAAATTGTTCCTTCTTTCTTTCTTCTCCTTGAAACATAACTGAACGTGAGCCACAGAGCTCACCGAGTTCACAGAGCACACAACCCCTCTGTGTCTCATAGATAGAGTACAAACACTCTTTTAATTGCATACTTTAATTGCTACTGTTGTTCTGAACATTCCCTAATAGAGTAGAGCAATTTAAAGTGATTAATTGAATACAAAGCTAATCACACATGGTCAAGTCAATTCTTGTGTAAAGTGAAGCAGGCAAATGTGTCACTACTGACTTCTATTGGTTGAAAGTGAAAGTGAAAACTGTGGGAGTTATTTTAAAGGAATGGTTCACCCAAAAATGAAAATTCTCTCATCATTTACTCACCCTCATGCCATGCTAGGTGTGTATGACTTTCTTTCTTCTGCAGAACGCAAACAAAGATTTTTTGAAGGATATCTCATCTCTGTAGGTCTATACAATGCAAGTGAATGGTGACCAGAAATGTGAAGCTCCAAAAGCATATAAAGGCATCTTAAGTCTTCAGAAGCAATATAATAGGTGTGGGTGAGAAACAGGTCACAATTTCAGTCCTTTTTTCCGATAAATCTTTGCTTTCACTTACACATTCTTCTTTTGTTCTATGGAGATTCAATTTGTTTGTAAATATCGCCACCTACTGGTCGTGGCTGGTCAAAGGTGGACATTTATAATAAAAAGGACTTAAATTTATTGATCTGTTTCTCACCCACACCTATCATATTGCTTCTGAAGATACAGATTTAACCACTGGAGTCGTATGAATTACTTTTATGCTGCCTCTACTTTTTGGAGCTTTACTGTTCCCAGTTGGAACAGTGCAGGCTTCAAGACGGTGATTCTTAGACTCTGCATGTGGTTGCCAGGTCCTCAATCCCAGTCATTATGAATCAATGAGCAATTCTCTTTTTCTAGTTTTTACCATCAACCTTTTGGCCACCACAGTACATTTTAAAAGTATATATATATAAAAAACAACAACTCTCAAGCATTTTTTTGTAATTGCCCAACTGGGAGTGAAAAGTGCAAAACTGGCAACACTGTGTCTGGTTCATGTACAGAGCTCTGCACTTGCGTCAAGCGAGAGGAAGTGTGTAAAAGAGCTTCTCTCATGAACGTGGGACACTGCATATGTTACAATTTACGGTAAAGTGAATAAGTAATATTTTGGTCTGTTTCTCACCTGAACAATCGTATAGCTACAGAAGACATGGATTAAACCACTCAAGTCGTGTAGATTACTTTTATATTACATCTATGTCCTTTGTCACTTTCTGATTAATTTTTTTTTTATTATTGAAACAGTTAACATATAAAAGCAAAACATATATTCACAGAATTAACATATAACCCCCACTATTACCCCTCCTCCTCCCAATCCCCAACACACATCCCTGCTGTCACACATGAGTACACACACACAAAATATATATATAAACTCAGCAAAAAAATAAATGTCCTCACACTTTCAACTGCTTTTATTTTCAGCAAACTTCACATGTGTAAATATTTGTATGAACATAAAAAGATTCAACAACAAAGACATAAACAGAACAAGTTTCACAGACATGTGACTAACAGAAATGGAATAATGTGACCCTGAACAAAGGGGGGGTCAAAATCAAAAGTAACAGTCAGTATCTGGTGTGGCCACCACCTGCATTAAGTACTGCAGTGCATCTCCTCCTCATGGACTGCACCAGATTTGCCAGTTCTCGCTGTGAGATGTTACCCCACTCATCCACCAAGGTACTTGCAAGTTCCTGGACATTTCTGGGGGAATGGCCCTAGACCTCACCCTCTGATCCAACAGGTCCCAGACGTGCTCAATGGGATTGAGATCCGGGCTCTTTGCTGGCCAGGGCAGAACACTGACATTCCTGTCTTGCAGAAAATCACACACAGAACGAGCAGTATGGCTGGTGGCATTGTCATGCTGGAGGGTCATGTCAGGATGAGCCTGCAGGAAGGGTACCACATGAGGGAAGAGGATGTCTTCCCTGTAACGCACAGCGTTGAGATTGCCTGCAATGAAAACAAGCTCAGTCCGATGATGCTGTGACACACCCCAGACCATGATGGACCCCCCACCTCCAAATCGATCCCACTCCAGAGTACAGGCCTCGGTGTAACGCTCATTCCTTCAACGATAAACGCAAGTTCGACCATCTCCCCTGGTGAGGCAAAACCACGACTCATTAGTGAAGAGCACTTTTTGACAGTCCTGTCTGGTCCAGCGAAGGTGGGTTTGTGCCCATAGGCGACGTTGTTGCCGGTGATGTCTGGTAATGACTTGCTTTACAACAGGCCTACAAGCCCTCAGTCCAGCCTCTCTCAGCCTTTTGCGGACAGTCTGGGCACTGATGGAGGGATTGTGCATTCCTGGTGTAACTTGGGCAGTTGCTGTTGCCATCCTGTACCTGTCCCGCAGGTGTGATATTCGGATGTACCGATCCTGTGCAGGTGTTGTTACACGTGGTCTGCCACTGCGAGGACAATCAGTTGTCCTTCCTGTCTCCCTGTAGCGCTGTCTTAGGCATCTCACAGTACAGTACAAATTGCAATTTATTGCCCTGGCCACATCTGCAGTCCTCATGCCTCCATGAAGCATGCCTAAGGCACGTTCACACAGATGAGCCGGGACCCTGGGCATCTTTATTTTGGTGTTTTTCAGAGTCAGTAGAAAGGATCTTTAGTGTCCTAAGTTTTTATAACTGTGACCTTAATTGCCTACCGTCTGTAAGTTGTTAGTGTCTTAACGACCGTTCCTCAGGTGCATGTTCATTAATTGTTTATGGTTCATTGAACAAGCATGGAAAACATTGTTTAAACTCTTTACAATAAAGATCTGTAAAGTTATTTGGATTTTTACAAAATGATCTTTAAAATACAGTGTCCTGAAAAAGGGACGTATCTTTTTTTGATGAGTTGATATATATATATATATATATAAAATAAACACACACATTTAAAACTATCCTTCTCTCTCCACTGTCCCTCCCCGAGAGCCCTCCAAGAACGCCAAATAGCTGCCCCATTTCCCATCAAACGTATCCAAGTTCCCCAGCCTTTTAGATGACACTTCCTCCAAAGTTCCTAGAAATTCTTGGATCTTCTATCTTCTGATTGGCATCACCAGCATGTGGGTGTGCCTTTAAGACCAAGCCTATACAATTTAGAGGGGGTCCATTTAATAGATGTAAAATCTTGAATTGCATAAGGTGCACCCTTGCATCTCTAGATGCAGACTTGACATTTTTTAGAATCCTAGCCCACACTATCCAGTACCAAGTTTAAATCTTTTTCCCATAATCTCTTGATAGATGTTAAAGCTCCTTCCCCAGACTCTGAATTAGCAGGGAGTAATAAACTGATGCCTCATGACCTTTTCCAAAAACAGTAATCACTACTCCCAGAGTATCTGCCACTTTAGGGGTGTGTATGCCACTCCCAAAATAGTATAGAGCAGGTGGCGCAGCTGTAAATACCTAAATCTGGGAATCCCAAAATGTTGAACCAAATTTTCAAAGGATCTCAACACTCCACTCTCATATAGGTCACCGAGCGTATTAACCTCCCTCACAATCAACTCTGTCCAGCAGAGAGACTGACTTATTAATACATAATTTTGGGTTCAGCCATATACTCGTGGCAACATTTAAATAAATGTCCGAATTAAACACTCTGGACACTTTTGTCCATACTCAGTGCAAATGCGAGATAACGGGGTGTAATTTAACTTCTCTGATTAGTTTGATAGAAAAGCTTTGCATTGGTGAAATATGGGCAAGAACTTCCTGTTCAATTCAAAACCAGGGAGGGGCTCTCTCAGGTGGAAGCGACCAATGAGCCAAATGTCTGAGACTAAATGCATAATAATAAAACAAAATCTTGTGTAGGCCTAGCCCACCTTTGTCAATCGGCCTATGCAACTTACTGAAATATAATCTGGGACGTTTACCATTCCAAATGAAGGACTTCGCTATGCTATCAAATTACTTGAAATAAGAGAGGGGGACATCTATAGAGAAAGACTGTAGCAGGTAGTTGAATTTTGGAATACAATTCATTTTAATAACATTAACGTTCCCAATCATAGATAAATGTAATGAAGCCCACCTGCCCACCTCGCTCGAAAACCTTTTTATTAATGGGTCGAAATTAATTATAATCTAAATCACACAAATTTGCTGGGAATAAAATACCCAAATACTTAATGCCCTGTTTTGGCCTCTGGAAGGTGCCCGGCTGAAAAGCCGTTACCAGTCAGTACGCTGACAGAGACAAAGCTTCGGATTTAGACCAATTAACTCTGTATCCTGAGAACTTAGAAAAGGAATTAATAATTCTGTGGAGGCAAGGCATAGATCTAGTAGGGTCAGAGACAAATAATAAAATATCATCTGCGTAAAGCAAAAGCTTATGCGCCACACCTCCTGCCACCACCCCTGGAAAATCATCCTCCTTTTTTATCGCAGCTGCTAACGGTTCCAGAGCAATACAGAACAATAATGGGGAAAGAGGGCAACCCTGCCGGGTGCCCATATCCAGAGTAAAATAATCTGAAATTAACAGTCAGTAAAGTGTCTATAAACTTAATCCAACCAATAAAAGTATTCCCGAACTCATACATTTCCAAAACCTTAAAAAGCTAATCCAATTCTACCATATCAAAGGCCTTTTCGGCGTCAAGTGAGATGGCACTGACCGGAGTCTGATCATCCGCCACTGACCACAAGATATTGATGAAACGCCTAATGTTATCAGAAGAGCTACGGCCCGAATAAACCCCATCTGATCTATATGTCATTTTTTTAAATGATAAATTAGCCACAATTTTTGACAATATTTTAGCAGCTTGCAACATCCCTTCAAGATCTATAAAAAAGCCCTAATCATCAACGTTAGGTGCGTAAATATTAGCCAAAAAAAGACTTTGCCCCTGAATTTCTGCTAAAACAATAATGACTCTTCCTAATTTATCTTTAATCTGTTTGGGACATTTGAATTGTAGATTCTTACTTATCAGTGTAATGATTCCCTTGCTCTTACTTGAGCCAGCACTAAAGAAAACATGTCCACCCCATATCTTCCCAAATTTTTCAGCTTCCTTCGGGGAAAGATGCATTTCTTGAAGAAACACTATATCATATTTCTTATGCTTAAAAAGAGAAATAACCTTCCTTCTTTTTATGGGGTGCCCCAACCCATTCACATTCCACGTGGAGAGAGACAATCCACTAATATTAACATTTGACATATGATAAAAAAAAAAAAATAGATTGTGTGTCAAAAACAAAATTATAAAGACCAAATTCCAACATTAGTGCAACAATCAAACCCCGAACTTCCCCCAGAACTAAACAAACAGAAAAAAGAATAACGCAACTGGCGTCCATTCCTTTAAACACTTAACAGCCCATGTACGCCTACGAGAGCCCCTGCGACAACTTTGCCATCGGATTGCTCAAGTCTGGTGTTTCTATACAAATTTTGTCAGACAGAATTACAAAACAAAAGATAATCTATAACACAAACTCCAGCCAATAGGTGGAATAAACACAAAGAATGTGTAAATTTATCCCGAAAGTGTGTTACTCCACAAAACAAACTCCAGCTGCTAGGCGGAACCAGCATGAAAAAAGAAAGAAAAAGGTGCTCAGTGTCCTCGGACAGTCAAACAAATGTTCAGTGAGCCAGCCCATTCGGCTGCTACATAAGTGCAACAAATAACCTAATCACTCCAATATTTTGCAAGAAATACTCCATAAAACAATCTCCAGCCAATAGGATGCATAAGCAAAAAGCGCAAGCAGATTCATCCACAAAACTGTCCCGAAGGAGTATTACTCCACAAAACAAACTCCAGCCGCTAGGTGGAACCAGCACAAAAAGAAACAAAAAAGCCGCTCAGTTTCCTTGAATAGTCATGTGAATGTTCAGTGAGTCGGTCTACTTGGCTGCAATGTGAGTACTACAAAATAACTTACTCACTCCATTGACTTTATGAAGGACATCACTTGCTGTGGGCATGTGAATGTTTTACGGCAATCCTTAGCATCTATTCTCAATTTGGCCGGGAACATCAGTGCAAAAGTGACCTTCCGTTGATGTAAGAGTTTCTTGCATTCCTTGAATCGATCATGTTTCTCTCTTGTAGAATTTGCAAAGTCTTGGAACAAAAAAATGCTGTGGTTCTTCCAAAAAAGCCTTCCTTTACTCCTCGCCTCGCGTAACACAAAATCTTTATCGGATGATCTCAGAAATTTGGCCAGAATTGATCGGGGCCTGTCTCCCTCAGCGGATTGCCTAGCCAGAACCCTGTGAGCTCACTCGATTTCCAGCTTATGGCCTATTATGTCAAGCAGATTCGGAAAGAGCCCGTCCAGGAATTTCACCATATCCTGGCCCTCTTCAGCCTCAGGAATTCCGACGATTCGGATGTCGGAATGTCCTCCAACTTCTCCCAGACGCGCTCCTATCGCTAGCGGATTAGCAGATAATTCCCTCTCCGATGACTCCAGATAATCAATCCGTTTCTCGACATCCCCCACTCTTGTAACCACCTCAGAGAATTTCATCTCCATGACAGTGATCGATCGACGTATTATAGCAAGACCCTCCAAGTCAGCAACGACCTTCGTCAGCATTGCCGACATGTTTAACATCTCTCGCCGAATATCTCCAAATCAGCTCCCTGGCCTGGGGCCGTCAGCTTGAGCACGTAAGTGTCTTTTAATGTCTCCAGAGCCTGAGGATTTTGAATTCTTTGACTGCAACAGTTTCTTCTTTTACTAGAACAGTTATGGAACAGAGTGTATCGAATCTCACCGGTTTATGTCATCAATAGTGTTAAAACTAGCAAAGTGTGCAGAGCTTGCCGTTCACACGTCCGAACCTCGCATGGCGTCACGTGACTCTCCATGTCCTTTGTCACTTAAAAGTTTTTGACCCCATTTTACGGACAAAAACAACTCATGCAGTGCATCTTGCAAAATATCTTTGTTTGTGTTTCATAGAAGAATGAAAGTCATACAAGTTTGAGATGGCATAAGTAAATGATGAGAGAAATATTATTTTTGGAGAACTATCCTTTTAATTGAGAGACTACATAGAATATTTGCACTTGACCAAATGCACTGCTACCTTGCAGGGTCATTAAATTAAACTGCAAAAAGCTAAAAGGTGATTACAAATAGTGGAAAATTTTAACCACACATTTTATTCTAAATTCTTAAAATATATATATATATTTTAGGTTATTTGTCAGCTACTCAAATACATAATATCATTGTTTTAATTAATACATGTTTTAATGGATAGAAAACATATACAGGGAAACTAGAGCTACTATTTAAAGTGGGACATTTGATTTTTAAAAGACTGGCTATGAGAAGTTAGCATGTGAGCACTGCAGAATTAACATCTTAGATACAGGGCTCTTAGAACTACCAAGGGTAATATGCCACATTCATTCAAATTTAATCATCACTTTCTTGCTAGAAGAATAGATGCTTTGTTTCCATCTCCTTGGTTACATTTTCTGTTTTGTGGCTTTCCTCTTTATGTGCTGTGGGATTAGAGTTTTCATAGATTACATATTTGACCAAAATTAGGCCGGCAAAGTGTAAAAGAAAACCAATTCAGACTCAAGTTAGAACTCACTGGGATGAAGTATGACTTCATCAAAACAAAATGACAAACTTTCTCTATAGTGTCTTTGAGAAATGGTATTGGAACTTATTCTGTCTTTCCTTTGAATTACTCTTCCTTGTAAGCACAGTAAAAAGGGATAAAGATTTTTAAAATTATTTTTATAAAATATTGAAATTACTCATGAAGCTAAACATTTCAATGTCATTTAAAATAGTGGTCATTATTATACACCTGCAGGCTCGGTGAGTGGTGTATTTGCTCAAACATGTGAGTTGGGTCCTGGTCAGATTTCAGGGTATTAGATGACAGAGGACCTATGTAAGGGCAAAAAACAAACAAAAAAAAAAAAGATAGCATGAAATGCATGCATGCAACAGAGTCACCATATATCCAAAGATGTATTTTGACTGATAAATATTAGAAATCTAAAAGTACATTGCTTTACTGTAAAAGTTACGAACTTCACAGGGTTTAACCCAAAATTCTTTCCATCTTTATCTGAATAGTAAAAAACAGCAACATGCAAACTGTAATAATTACCATTCAGGCAAAACAAAATTAGATTAGTGTTTGGGAAACACAGTATAGGTAAAGATAATGTACAGCAAGAGACAGAACACTAACACAGCAATGTAGGAAATCTGAGTGCCCAGATGAGCGGTCAGTTAACGTGTTGCTATGGAACAAAATGCCTTTGGTTTGGGTATGGTGGTTGTTGGTGTAGAAAGACTAACTAAATTGTGCCCAAGACAAAAAATGACCAAAACGGCAATTGCAAGTGGGGTGGCCAATGGGGTGGTCAGGCTTTGGTCCATGGTGGCCACGGCCACCCCTGGCCTCCCCTTAGCTCCGCCCCTGTGTGCTTTACAAATGCCACTGGGATCCAAACTCAGGTAGTCTGCCAGTGAGCTGAACCCAGTCAGGCCTCCCATAGCTGCATAAGGAACAGCTCTGCCCACTGGATAACCCCGTGCCATGCGCTCTTCCCTGGTTTCAACCAGCGTCACATGGGCAAATCCAGGCTGACCACATCCACAGGTAAATGGACTTCGATAACCTTTGCAGTGAGTGCCTGCACATGGGAACAGACAATGTTAATGTATGCTTACTTGACTTGTGCTTTAATATATAAATATATTTGCTTTAACATATTTGCTTGACCAGGCTAATAGGGGATGCAAAACTCACATTTCTTGGATCGGTGGTTTGTAGCTTCACTGTGCTCACTGGTTGTGCACTTGCATTGGCAGCGCACAGGCTTAGAGCCATTGCTATGAAATATGAGAATGAAATATGAACATATAATAATCTATTTGTACATGTGTACGTGTGTGTACTTGTTCGTGTATATGTATGACTGGGTATGCACACCTGTGTGTACAAAAGCAAGGTGTCTCTGATCCAATGAGTTTGCAGTCTATCTGTCCCAGGATACCGTCAAAACTGACAGAGTCGGTTCTGTATTCTTCGTGGCACCATTTCCTTGTATTTCTTTTATTCATCCTCTGAAAACAGTCTACCTCAATCATCTTCCCCTACAATCCTTTTCAAAGAATTTAAAGGGATTGTTCAATCAAAAATTAAATCTCTCATTATTTACTCACCCTCATGCCATCCCAGATGTGCATGACTTAATTTATTTTTCAGAACATAATTTAAGATATTTAGAAGAATGCAAGTGAATGTTGGCCAGAACTTTGAAGCTCCAAAAAGCATATAAAGGCAGCATAAAAGTAATCCATAAGACACCAGTGGTTAAATTCATGTCTTCAGAAGCGATATGATAGGTGCATTGTATAGACCAACAGAGCTGAGATATTCTTCTAAAAATATTTGTTTTTGTTCTGCAGAAGAAAGAAAGTCATACACATTTGCGATGGCATGAGGGTGAGTAAATGATGAGAAAATTTACATTTTTGGGTGAACTATCACTTTAAAGAGAGTTACAACATCTCTGCAAAACTTACTTGGAAATTGAGTAGATGACCATCTTATACAATGGGATGTACAAACAATTGGGCTTTTGCCTCAAATGTACCAAACAAACAAAAAATGAACAGATTAAAAAAAAAGTAAATATCAACTCAAATCAACCCACCTTCTGTATTCTAAATAGGCCCCCACTGCATTGTTTGTGTGTTTGTCGAAGTGTATGCTTTCCATTCCTCTGTGACTGTAAGCCTATTTTTGTTGTTTTGCCTTTTGTTAAAAACTACTGTGCTACTTTGCTACTACACTGACGCTACACAAGCTTGTTTATGTGTTTAAGCAAGGGCTTCAGCTGCTTCCAGCAAAGATTAATCGTCAGTGAATGTGGCCTTTGTTTAAAGATTTTTTTTTTTTCCTGCAGTAGACTAATACAAGTTTAATACTGGTGGTCTCTCAAATGCTCTCATGCAACCATTTTATTGGAGTCCCGAACTTTCAAACGCGGTTAAAATGTATGGACTACATTTCCCATGCTGCCCGTGCCTTTCGAAAAGCACGTGAGTATGTACGTGACATGACGTCTTACGCAAACTAACAATATCTAGTTTGAAAAGACGCTGGATGATTATCCCTCTCCTATTTCAAGATGTTTTAGCTAAGAAAGATTTAGTGATGTACGTTTTACAGAGACGACTGTCTTGAAGTTACGAAATTGTTTGAATATAATTTCAAAATTATTGTTTTTATGAGGTAGTTCGCCAGGGCAGTCACGCAAAACGTGAAATGGAGATGTCAAGAGTGTGGAGTCCACGAATCTGGTCACCCTGATAAAAACTATTTAAGGTAATTTCTTTATCAGCCTCTAATATGTTGTTTTATTATAACAGATAAAGTGCGATCATTAGCTGTGTTACTGTATGCGGTTTCATCCTGCTGTTCCAGCTGTGCAGTGTGTTTGACATTCGGCCCATGCGAAATAGCCGCACAATCAGTGTTCATGGTTTCCTTTATACAATTCCTGTTGATGTAACTCAGTATCATGACAGAGTTGTGTTAACATTAGCATTTAAATGGAGTTAAAGAATAACTTTCTGACATTGCATAAATCATGATCATGATCTGCTTTCAAGATTTCCAAACAAAGCATATATCTGGCCTCCAGATGCTGCGATTCAGACTGCATGTTCAGTTTCGTGTCTCTATACTTTGATGGTGTTAAATGATTGTGCAACCCCGATAACACGTGGTGGAGCAGTTATTGTGAATCCACTGTACTTTGATCACTCTTTCTTAATACAGTCACAAGCTTGATCATCTCGTCAGTGAGCAGAAATGCAGAATTTTTGGTTTGCCAATATTGTGATTCTCTAGTTTTTGTGACGTAGACAGAGCACTGAGGTCAGGCTTGAAAGTGGACAAATATCTCTTCCCTGCATTTTTAATCCATTTCAGCCCTTTGTCATTGAGTGATTTATGATTGGGTGGAGAATAGTAATGTGACCATAGAGAAAGACAGTGATGACAGGGACACAAAGATAAAATTCCAGCATGCTTTGACCTAACAAAGGGTTTCACTTCCTTTTCACTATAGTGTGGTGTATTATTTACAAAAACCTAAATGTGAAACCATGTAAAGTTACACTGCAAGTGCATTAAAATCTACAGAATAAAAGCAGGGTGGTGGAAATCATTGTTGGTACAGCCAGCGCCACACTAGCAGACTCCTAACAACTCGATTTCGGCGAGGGTGTCGCACACGGTAAATGTTCTGCACTTATATAGCGCATTTTTTAACCTTAGCTCCAAAGCGCTATACACTGTGACTCATTCACCCATTCACGCACACACTCGCACACCAATGACGGCAGAGCTGCCATGCAAGGCGCTAGCCTGCCATTAGGAGCAACTTGGGGTTCAGTGTCGTGCCCAAGGACACTTCGGCATGTGGGCCAGGAATTGAACCGCCAACCCGCTCACCACCTGAGCCACAGCCGCCCCTTACATGCAGACTGTTTTGCCGAGTTCTCGCTCTCTTCAGTCGAAGGTATGACAAACTTGCCGATTAAGAATGGTGGAGTGGTGACAAACATACAACTCACTGCAACTCTCTCTCTCTGATTCCCTGTCACATTGAGCTTGCTGAAATAACATCAGGAGTACCACATGAGCATAAAACATTTCAGTTTAGTGATTTAGGGTGATTTCAGACCTGTTGTGTGCTTGATTTGTTCCGAAACAGGGGCTAAAATAGTTACAATGTTGCATTTTCTTCATGGTTCGGTATGCTTTCACAAGGTTATATTTTAAAACAGATCAAAACTGTAAACATTTCCATTTGTGGTTATTTTTATCTGTCATTAGTTGCTTATGCATGATTTCTGTATTGAAATAATCTCAATTGTCTCTTGTACCACTGCTCACCGGAAGAATGATTTAGAGTTTAAAAAAGTACTTAAATATTTATCTTTTTCACACCAGAAGACATTAATTTAACCGTTGGCGTTGTATGGATGAAGTTTATGCTGACTGGCTGTGATTTTTAAAGCTGCAAAAGAGAAATCTCCTTTCACTTGCATTTTAAGGACCTATTGAGCTAAGATATTTTTCTAATTTTCTTCAAAAATGTTCTGGTGAAAAAAGAAAATCATGCACACCTGGGATATCATGAGGGTGAGTAAATAATGAGAGAATTTTCATTTTTGGGTGAACTATCCCTTTAAGTCGCTCAATTACAAAGGTGTCTTCCTCAAGAGGGCACTTACCGCCTGTAAAAGCAGAATCTTCCATTGGGCCGCATACAAAAGTCAGGATGTTTTTTTGACTAAACCTTAGAAACATTTATACATGGGGGCCTGGGTAGCTCAGTAGACACTGACTACCATGCCTGGAGTCGCAAGTTTGAATCCAGGGTGTGCTGAGTGACTCCAGTCGGGCTTCATAAGCAACCAATTGGCCCAGTTGCTGGGGTGGGTAGAGTCACGTTGGGTTAACCACATCGTGGTCGCCATAATGTGGTTCTCACTTTCGGTGGGGCGTGTGGTGAGTTGTGCGGTGAGTTGTGCGTGGATGCTGCGGAGAATAGCGTGAAGCCTCCACACGTGCTAGGTCTCCACGGTAACTCAACAAGCCACGTGATAAAATGTGCGGATTGACAGTCTCAGACGCGAAGGCAACTGAGATTTATCCTCCGCCACCCGGATTGAGGCGAGTCACTACGCCACCACGAGGACTTAGAGCAAGCATCCACGCACAACTCACCACACGCCCCACCGAATGGCACTGGGGAATTAAGCATTCCAAATTGGGGAGAAAAGGGGAGAAAAAAAGAAGAAACATTTGTACATGAAAAGTATACTTGTTTAAATCTATTAGTTTAAAGGATTTGACCTAAGGTACAAATGGAAATTCGCCTGTGTAATCTTCAGAGAATGATTTAAAAAAAGCCCTTATACAGTAATCACAAATGACTGTGATTGGTGCATCCTGAAAAGCACTGAGAAAAGTAACAGGTGCCACGTGACAAGGCCTTTTATGTGCCACTTAAGAAGACGTCGGACAATAATTTACACATGAATAATGTTGCTGAGAATAATATTTAATAATCATTCAAATGAAAATAAAAACATTTAAGTATTTTATAAGTAGTCAAATTGGCCAAATGTTGGTCGGGATATTTTTGATTTCTGAAAGTTGATAGGGTCATGTCTCTATCATCCCTAACTAAATTTACGCATATACACTTTACGAGAACGCATACCTTGCCTCTGCGACAGATTTTTTCAAGCAAGCTTGATGTGCTTTTTCAGTTTTTAAAGCCTTTAACGCTTCGTCTACATTCGCCTGGCCAGCGATTATATTAATGAAGCTCTCACCTGAAAATCACTGGAAAAATTGGCTAGTGTGGCACCGGCTTTAGTGAAGACTGATAAATGTACCTAAAAGCAAGAGAACTTATTCACGTTAGCGCCATCTTTGTTTTTTAATGGGAATGACAACAAGGTTGTGAAGGATAGACGTACAGTCTCTTCAGTGGGCTGTACTGCAGTTTAAAGTGTTTTTGGGTTGTTCCGCGGACAAAACATTGATAAAATATCTGTCCAAGAACGTTCAGTTTACAATGAACTCCAGACAACATGAGTTGTGGAAAATCAGATGTGATCTAGGAGCGTTATACAGCTTTATATCGTTTGTGCCATTGAAGAGATGGTAAGTCTATCCCTCACAGCCTCATTGTCATTCCAATTAAGAATCAAAGATGGTGCTAGCGTGAATAAGGTCTATATGGTTACTGTTGGAGTGTTTGATGAACAACCTGGCAGCTGTTGGAAAGAAGCTTCCAAATGATGGCTAATCTCACATATATTTGCTTGTTCTTTGTGTATGGTATTTTACAGGAGGTCCTTGTAGCAGTAGACTGACTACAGACTCCCACCTTTGTGATTTCCCATGCAAAACGGCTAAACAAATGCCTGAAGTCAGGATCCCTAATGCCGCAACATCTCCCTAGTCCTAACTATAACTTTCTCTCCACTTTTCCATTTTTCAAGACATCAAATTCCCATTCTTGAACCTGCCGAACTCTTCTAATCCTGTCCCCATCCCTTCCCTGTAACCCGTCAGCATTGAAATGCTGGGTTGTTTGCCTCGTAGGAGTATGTCTCACAGACTGAGTATATTGCTGGTGCTCTTTGGCTTGGCCTGGTGTCTGCTGCTGCTTCACTACACCGTCACACAACCACGCCGCCAGAGCAGCGCAGAACTCCGCCAACAGATCCTTGAACTCAGCCATCGCTATGTGAAAGTACTCAGCGAGGAGAACCAGAACCCCTCAGGGCCCCATGGCACCTCCATGGCAGGATATGGTGAGGATTTATTGATTGAAATGAAGCTATGTAATATACACTTCTTTTTATGTTTGACAGAGGATGTTTGTTGAAGGGTCACTTAATCAACCAACTCTATATAATTCAAACTGAGCAATTTAAACAACTTGCGTAAGTTTCTGTTATTCGTGTTTAAGACCCCATGAAATGGCTTGACTAGCGAAAATTTCTTTCCTGTATTGATGTTTAAAAGGATATAAAAATTAGGTTTGTGTGGGACATACTGTATCTAAGGGCTCTTCATTTTTCCACTAGCCAATAAACTTTAGTTGTTGTCAATCTTATGAACCATGATTTGCTGCTTGATATTTCCTGAGACTTTATAGCCCGAGACGTACCACTTGTATTAAAAATAATGAGAGAAATTGGAATGCCCAATATAGAAGATGTAGAAAAGGAAGTCCCGCCTTTAAATTAAAAGAGCCAGTCACCTTTAAGATACAGACATCGCCTGCCAGTTCATTCGAGAACACTCATGTGCATTATTTTTCAGGCTGGACCAGCCCGAAAAAAATAAAAAAATAAAAATAAATACTTTTTTTTGCATAATCTGAGCTAAAAACAAAAAAACAAAACAAAATTTATGATACCATTGTTGTCAGAGTTTACTGCTGATTTGAAATATTTAATTTTATCGTAATCTTGACCAATCGTTTTGGAGATTTTAGTCTCACCCCATTCAAGTAGATAGGAGCTGTGCTTTATGCCTAATATTTCTTTACAATCTCTTCCTTTGCTGTAGCTGATTTGAAGAGGACAATTGCTGTATTGTTGGATGATATTCTCAATCGTTTGGTGAAGTTGGAGGGGAAAGTGGAGGCTGCTGTGAATGCATCGATGCACAATATCTCCCGTCCTCTCCTTGCTGCAGGAGTCACTGTTTCCAGGCCCACCAAACACAACATGCCAGCCCACCGGCCAGATGTACACCAGCGAATTAACCCTCTTCAGTTCCATCCACAATCACCTGATCTACCACATAGACCGCACTCTTTAAAATAGCAAATGGTGGCCATGGACATTTTATATGCCACCACATCAAAGACTGCAATATACACAGACAGATATATTTTTAGACTTAAACAGCATTTAGACATCGTTTTTGCTTTGTGCACATGAGCTCCAGCTTGATTGTTTTGTCTTTAATTCATGGATCACAAAATATTTTATCATTACAGTATGCGTGTTTTGGAAGATTAGAACTGAGAGAGTGGGACATGAGTGTTTTTTTTTATTTATATCAGAATGAGTGTTTCATAATGTATCTGCAAAAGGCTCTACAATCAAAGGTATAATCTCCACAGCTACTGTAGCTAGCAGTTTGTAGTGCCCTTAGATGGATTCCTGAGCAAAGGTTTACATGTGAGGTTAATTGTTCACATTGGTAATTCCACACATTGCTGTGCTTTAGCAATTGAACAGTGGAGGAAGTTAGCAAATCTACAGAATATTTATGTACTCAGTCAATAGTTGGTTGATGTCTGTATTACAGATTGATTGTTAATTTAAGAATGGGGGAATATACCTCAGTTGCTTTCAGTTCATAGAAATGAATCCCAACTAAGCTGAATGCAGCAATCAGATTTCCAGAAAGAATTGTGTCGCAGGCGTCATGACTGAAGTCAATAAATATAATAAAACATGTACCAGTGAGATCTTTAAGAGTTCTGTCATTTCATTGTAAGCAAGAAACGGGTTAAACCCCATAATACAGACTTTGTTTATCCTCACAAAAAAGTACTCTGGTGGTACCATGATGCAGTGATGTATGGTAATACTGTACCATGGTACACTGATAGACACAATGATAATGAATGCGTACCTTGTTCACTTACCATGGTAATTCTGTTGTCACTGTAAGTGAGGGTTCGCTTGGGGCCCCCATATGCACAGAAACGGCCTTGTCTCTCATCCTTTACTAACCCTCATGCCATCACAGATGTGTATGACTTTCTTCCGCAGAACACAAATTAAGATTTTTAGGTCCATACAAAGCAAGTGAATGGATATTAAATCTTTGAAGCTTGAAAAGCACATAAAGGCAGCATAAAAGTAATCCATATAATTTGAGCGGTTAAATCCATGTCTTCAGAAGAGATATAAGTGTGGGTGAGAAACAGATTCATATTTTAGTCCTTTTTTACAATCATTCTCCACCTTAATTTTCACATTCTTCTGTTTGGTGATTTGCATTCTTCATGCATATTGCCACCTACTGGGTATGGAGGAGATATAGAATAAAAATGACTTCAATATTTATCTGTTTCTCGCCCACACCTATCAAAAGGTGGATTACTGTCATAACACGCTAGTTGACCGTTACGCTCTCTCCTATGGTAAAAATGTGGAGATTGTTATCGGAGTATAAAAGATCTCTAGTAATGGTCAACTAGTATGCTAACTGACACCTACCTGTCACAAAATTGACTGTGACTTCTCTTATAAAACAGCAATAGACCTATTCACGCTTGCAACATCTTTGATTTTTAATGGGAATGACAATGAGGCTGTGAGGGATAGACTTACCATCTCTTCAAGTTTGTAGTAAACTCCACACATAGTTCTCTCCAAAAGGATTGTTTTGTTCTTATTTAGTTCTATCTATCTGTCTGTCTGTGTGTCTGTCTGTCTGTCTATTTATCATCTACTGTGTCTGTCTGTCTATCTATCTACTGTGTCTGTCTGTCCATCCATCCATCTATCTATCTACTGTATCTGTCTGTCTGTCCGTCTATCTATCTATCTATCTACTGTGTCTGTCCATCCAACCATCCATCTATCTATCTATCTATCGTATCTGTCTGTCCATCCATCTATCTGGCTGTCTGTCCATCTATCTCTCTATCTATCTACTGTATCTGTCTGTCCATCCATCCATCTATCTGTCTGTCCATCTATTTATCTATCTATCTACTGTGTCTGTCCATCCATCCATCTATCTATCTACTGTGTCTGTCTGTCCATCCATCCATCTACTGTGTCTGTCTGTCCGTCCATCCATCTATCTACTGTGTCTGTCTGTCCATCTGTTTGTCTGTCTGTCCATCTATCTATCTACTGTATCTGTCTGTCCATCCATCTATCTGTCCATCCATCCATCTACAGTGCATCCAGAAAGTATTCACAGTGCTTCACTTTTTCCACATTTTGTTATGTTACAGCCTTATTCCAAAATGCATTAAATTCATTATTTTCCTCAAAATTCTACAAACAACACCCCATAGTGACAATGTGAAAGAAGTTTGTTTGAAATCTTTGCAAATTTATTAAAAATAAAAAACGAATAAAATCACATGTACATAAGTATTCACAGCCTTTGCCATGACACTCAAAATTGAGCTCAGGTGCATCCTGTTTCCACTGATCATCCTTGAGATGTTTCTACAACTTGATTGGAGTCCACCTGTGGTAAATTCAGTTGATTGGACATGATTTGGAAAGGTACACACCTGTCTATATAAGGTCCCACAGTTAATGATGCATGTTAGAGCACAAACCAAGCCATGAAGTCCAAGGAATTGTCTGTAGACCGCCGAGACAGGATTGTATTGAGGCACAGATCTGGGGAAGGGTACAGAAAAATGTCTGCAGCATTGAAGGTCCCAATGAGCACAGTGGCCTCCATCATCTGTAAATGGAAGAAGTTTGGAACCACCAGGACTCTTCCTAGAGCTGGCCGCCTGGCCAAACTGAGCAATTGGGGGAGAAGGGTCTTAGTCAGGGAGGTGACCAAGAACCTGATGGTCACTCTGACAGAGCTCCAGCATTTCTCTGTGGAGAGAGGAGAACCTTCCAGAAGAACAACCATCTCTGCAGCACTCCACCAATCAGCCCTGTATGGTAGAGTGGCCAGACGGAAGCCACTCCTCAGTAAACGGCACATGACAGCCCACCTGGAGTTTGCCAAAAGGCACCTGAAGGACTCTCAGACCATGAGAAACAAAGATTGAACTCTTTGGCCTGAATGGCAAGCATCATGTCTGGAGGAAACCAGGCACCACTCATCATCTGGCCAATACCATCCCTACAATAAAGCATGGTGGTGGTGGCAGCATCATGCTATGGGGATGTTTTTCAGTGGCAGGAACTGGGAGACTAGTGCAGCAATGTACAGATACATCCTTGATGAAAACCTGCTCTGGACCTCAGACTGGGGCGAAGGGTCGTTGTCCTGTTGGAAGATGAACCTAAGCACACAGCTAGGATAACAAAGGAGTGGCTCCGGGACAACTCCGTGAATGTCCTTGAGTGGCCCAGCCAGAGCCCAGACTTGAACCCGATTGAACATCTCTGGAGAGATCTGAAAATGGCTGTGCACCGACGCTCCCCATCCAACCTGATGGAGCTTGAGAGGTCCTGCAAAGAAGAATGGGAGAAACTGCCCAAAAATAGGTGTGCCATGCTTGTAGCATCATACTCAAAGACTTGAGGCTGTAATTGGTGCCAAAGGTGCTTCAACAAAGTATTGAGCAAAGGCTGTGAATACCCCCGTTTTTTATTTTTAATAAATTTGCAAAGATTTCAAACAAACTTCTTTCACGTTGTCATTATGGGGTATTGTTTTTAGAATTGAGGAAAATAATGAATTAAATCCATTTTGGAATAAGGCTGTAACATAACAAAATGTGGAAAAAGTGAAGCGCTGTGAATACTTTCCGCATGCACTGTATCTACTGTGTCTGTCTGTCCGTCTGTCACGTTCAGGCGGAAGTGATGTATTTGCGTAAGTCGCCTCCCGTCCTTCACCACGCGCTTGTGCTGGTCAGCCATTTTCTGCACTTACATCAGAAGCGGAAGTCTTTGACGAAGACGATCTTCATTTTCACGCTTTTGCGAATTTCAAATATTTAAAAATGAGTGATGTCGAGGACACACGTTTCGAGGGGAGGGTATGTATTGTTTACGTGCATAAAATGAGCACTTCACATAAAATATTCTTCCTCTCTCTTTGCAGTAATGCTCGGTTTTAGTGAACAGCTAACAGATCTTTCCTTTTGTTTGTTTTCTACTTTACAAAATAAAAACTCCTCGGTTAATTATTCGCAGAACATGTAAGTTATAGTAAAGCTAGAGAGATCCTGTTTAACTGATTTAGTTTAAATAACGCTTTTTTATGTGTATCCAAACTGAAGCCCTTTTACGTGCTGAATATCAAACAGTTTTAACCTCAATTTTCTTTAACTAAGATGCAGAGCAGTATGTATTGATATAAATATGTCACATACAGCAAATCATTTCCTTTTGATAATTGCATTCCTACTCGCCCAAATACCGGTAGTAGTGCAACCAAATGCTTTTGTTGGAGCCAAATTTTGATTTGGGCATTCCTTTACACTAAGTTGTTAATGCATTGTTTATATCTCTAATAGGGTCAAATATAGACTCCAAAATCACACAATAGTAACTTGAGTACTTTTGGTTTCTCTTTCCTGCTTTCTACAGTATTCCTTAACTTTCCTTTATCCTGTGTCTAAATGTTATATAACCAGACAAACATATGTGTATCAAAAGGAGTAGTGAAATCTGAATAGTTCCAATTTTTTTTTTCTTTTCTAAATTTCCCTTGATCTTAATTGCTCTGAATGTTCTTTTTTCATTAAGGTTATTGGTCGTGAAGGATTTGAAGAGTTAAGGCCAAGAATGTGGAAGAATATTCAAGATAAAAGAAGGCTTTTGAAAATGTTTACAGAGCAGACGGTTAAGTGGGATGGGGAAAAAAAGAACGGAAGATCGGTCAGATAGAAGCACGCTCGTGTTATGTGTCTAAGCAGAAAAAAGAAAAGAGATTTCAGATTGGGGTGAAGAAATGAAAAGGAGAGGAAAAATGAAAACTGAACAAATGAAGACCGAAGAATAAAATGCCTGAGAGAAAGGAATAGCGTATACTGAAAACAGAAGAATGAATGAGTCCGTAGGCTAAGTAAATGCCAAATTTGTGTTCCAAGTGTCTTTACAATCTCTTCTTGATGATAATTTGCATGTTTGTAGTTGTACTATGGTGATTCGGTTAATAAAAAAAAAAGAAGAGCTTAGCAAAGACCTCTGATGTCTTTGTAACTTTTGTAACTGTATTAATAATGTTATTAACTGATCTTTTTCCATAATTTGAGTAATTCTAACACTTTCCTCCACAGCCTTAATAAAGTGAATGCTTGGATTTGTGTTATTGTGAGATATAGTGTGAGTGTGTAAGTTTGCCTGCTTTATAAACATTTGTCTTGTAAATGTTCTAATGCATTGCTGTGACATTAGGAATCCCGCTCGCCGTCCAAATCAGAGCGGGGCAGTCCTGCCCGTGCTAAGTCGAAGAGCAGGTCCGGCTCTCCCAGTCCTTCCCGAGCATCCAAGCATTCAGATTCAAGATCCCGTTCCAAGTCCAGGTCAGTTCATGCATAGATTAAACACCAAATGACAACGACTCAAAATTTGAATGTTGGGGCTTGTTCAGCTGTCTCTTATCTCTGTCTCTACTCTGTCTTTTCCAGGTCTCACTCTCGCCGGCATTCAAACCGGCGTTACAGTCGTTCGCGTTCTCACTCCCATCGGAAAAAGTCACGTTCTCGCTCCTACAGTCCTGAGTCCCGCCGCAGGAGGAGCCAGAGCACATCACCTGTGTCGAACCGCCGCAAACACAACGGCAGAAGGGTGAGTATCAAGGGTTTGAGGTCACAGATGCTGTTAAATCAGTGTAATTCAGAGTTATGTGGTCACAGCTGGACAGTTTTTGTAAATTTAGAGATTCTATAATGTTATGGTTTAAAACACACTAGCCAGTTTCTGAGTTCAACTCTAAACTTGGAATGCAAACAAATTATTTTTAGTTAAGTAAATTTAAATTTTGTCATTTACTCACCCCCATGTTGTTCCAAACGAGCATGACTGTCTTTAATAACCCCTTTCACTCCCTCTTATTACATCAACAGAGCTCATACAGCCATGACTCCAAAAAAGACTCTCACAGTCATGGTGATGTCAGGGTATGTGGACCTTTCTTAACCTTTTTTACAATTACCTTTGGACCAAGTAGGTCTACATGTTGCCCTTCTAAGTGTTAAGAGGTCCATGTGGTGTCTTTTTTTGCTTTTTAAAATTTGGTTTGTTCTCCTTAAGTGAATAAATAGGCCTTTCAGTCGGCTCATGTAATGACCGTATTTATATTGTGATGACTTAGGAAAGTTACAAATGTTTTATTGGACGGAAAGCATCAAGCTTATATAAAAAGTATTGTCACTCCTTTCTTTAAAACATCTTCAACCGGGGTTATTAAATACTGTCACACAGTTACCCAGAGAAATTCCAGGGATTTAAGCAGTCATGTTGATTTAGTGATGAAGTATTTCCTGAAAAGTCACTTGTGCATCCATCTCTGTTGGCGGGGTGTAACAACAAACATTGGACAACACAATCTGGTTATCACATACAAAAGGAATGTCGAGCTGCTTTCCATCATGTTCAGTAATTATTTAATATCATTGCATGTGAATATTTTGTGTGGTCTATATGGCTGCCCCCGACCGAAGTTTTTCCCAGTTGACTAATAGTCGTTAGTTTAAGCCATTAGTCGACTAGTTGTAGCACATTTATTATATATATATATTTATTGTTATTTATTTTTTTGGGGGGGGGGACGCCCAATTCCCAACACACTTTTAAGTCCTCATGGTTGCTTAGTAATTCGCCTCAATCCAGGTGGTGGAGGATGAATCCCAGCTGCCTTCGTGTCTGAGACCGTCAACCCGCGCTTATTACGTAGCTTGTTGAGCGCGTTGCCACGGAGACATAGCGAGAACGAACCACATTATTGCGAACACGAGAAGTTACCCCATGTGACTCTACCCTCCCTAGCAACTGGGCCAATTTGGTTTGAGTTCCAGGGCTGAGAAAGAATGTTATAAGTAACATTGCTAACACTGTTCTACATTAGAGAAATACTAAACCGTAATAATGAGCCTTTAAAATATAAATTTTACAAGCCCGCACGAAGCGAGCCACAGTGACACCAGCAAAAGCGGTAATGATTCTGAATGTGTCGGAAAAACCAGCAAGGAGACTGTCTGAACATGTTAATTTATAGAGAGAAATGCACATTAGGGTTGTGCCGACAGACGATGATCTCGAAGATCGACGATGGTCAGAGTTATGCCAATAGCTGATGTCAAGATGATATTTGGCTAATTTTCCCATTAATGTATTATATTATTATTAGGCTATTATTATTATCAAATTAATATTACAAATAATTTGCCCATAGAGACTCAGACACGTGCTTGAAGAAACACACTTTATTATATTATTAAGAAAAGATGACAGAAAAGCCATCTATGCGCATGTATGACATGCTGTTTGTACGGAGGCCTACAGTCTCGTGGAACACGTGCATGTAAAAGGTTTTCACTCTCTTTGTTTTTGTCTTCTGAATTTTTTTTTTATCTCAGCTCAGGAGGTGCTTTGAGTTCAGTTCACTTTATTTCCACAGAGCAGTTCATTGTGACCACAACTCTGCAGCCTATACATCTGTGATTAAAACATAAAATAATACAAAAACACATTCACCTCGAACCATGATTATTTCAGTTTTTTTTTTTTTACATTTATAATTGTTTTTGTCTTCATTTGTGTAAGTAATTTTCCGCCTGCATGTTTAGACGGATACTTGCCTGACGGTAAATAGAAAGGTGGTTACTTATATCTTTTTTTTTTTTTTTTTTAATCACTTCGTTATTTTAATTGCTTTTTTATTTTGTTTGGAGTGCAATTTGAATTTAGAAATGTATTTGATTGTGGGGCTGGGTAGCTCAGCAAGTAAAGACGCAGACTACCACACCTGGAGTCACAAGTTCGAATCCAGGGCGTGCTGAGTGACTCCAGTCAGGTTTCCTAAGCAACCAATTGGCACGGTTGCTAGGGTGGGTAGTGTCATGTTGGGTTAACCTCCTTGTGGTCACTGTAATGTGGTTCTTGCTCTCGGTGGGGTGCTAGGTCTCCGCAGTAACATACTCAACAAGCCACATGATAAGGTGCGTGGATTGAAGGTTTCAGACGCGGAGGCAACTGAGATTCGTCCTCCGCCACCCGGATTGAGGCGAGTTACCACACCACCACGAGGACTTAGAGCGCATTGGGAATTGGGCATTCCAAACTGAGGAGGAAAAAAAAATGTATTTGATTTCACTAAAGCAAGAATATTCACCCTCAGCCCGGGGGTTGCTGATGTAATTGGATATTGTATGAGATATATATATTGTGAAGGAGGGAACAAAACTAATTATTCACACACATGATGTATTTTCCTGGACAACCATTTTTCAAAACGTTGAACACACATTTTAATTGCACTTAATTTTTTTCCAGTTTCATTTGAATTTTAGTTAAAATAAATAAAAAATAAAGTTTAAAGTTTTAAATCAAGGTGTCTTGCTTTATTGTGTAGGCTTTTTTTTTTTTTTAATTTGGAATGCCCAATTCCCACTACTTAGTGGGTCCTTGTGGTAGAGCAGTTAAGCGCATCAATCCAGGTGGCGGAGGACAAGTCTCGGTTGCCTCCGCTTCTGAGACAGTCAGTCCGCGCATCTTATTAAGTGGCTCGTTGTGCATGACACCGCAGAGACTCCCAGTATGTGGAGGCTCATGCTTCTCTCCACGATCCACGCACAACTTACCACGTGCCCCATTGAGAGCGAGAACCACTAATCGCGACCACGAGGAGGTTACCCCATGTAACTCTACCCTCTCTAGCAACCGGGCCAAGTTGGTTGCTTAGAAAACCTGGATGGAGTCACTCAGCACACCCTGGATTTGAACTCGCGACTCCAGGGGTGGTAGTTAGCGTCAGTACTCGCTGAGCTACCTAGGACCCCCTGTTGTGTAGGCTTAATCCTAAACCTGCTTAACAAATATTACCCCATAGTACCACCTAGCATCCAGCCAGCGGTAATACGGTTTGAATGTGACCAACCGACCAATCAAAACTTGGTCGACCAAGACTCTTCTCATAGACTAACGTTTGGTGACTATTAGGGGGCAGCCCTAGCGGTCTAAGACTTGAATGTGCTTAGTGAGACACAACTTGCAGTGCAGGTCAGAACAGTGTGAAGAATTGCAGCACCCTTGGAGTTGAGATACTTGTTTTTTTGTTTTTTTTTTCCTGTGAATGATTGTTCTACCTCTGTTCTGGCTGCAAAAATTATGTAGTTTTGCTAAAGATTTGTTCACTTTCCATAAATTAGTTGTTTATGTAAATATATGTATTGATTAATATGTAAAATATTGATTTTAACAATATGTTGGTATGGAACAAAGAAAGAAGTAACAATGTTATAATCTTAAAATAAATCTTATAAGATATGTTAAGCCTTTATTGAAGAGTTTTTTTAGTCAGAGCTATGTAGACATCAACATCAGTGACTGGAGGGTCAATGTTGCATTTGGGTACTGTTCAATTATATGATGTTGCTGAATTGTGTCTCTATCACTGTACTCCCTCTTACAGGCCAATCCAGACCCTAACACATGTCTGGGCGTGTTTGGTCTGAGTCTGTACACAACAGAGCGAGACCTGAGAGAGGTCTTCTCACGTTACGGTCCTTTGGCTGGCGTCAATGTTGTCTACGACCAGCGTACGGGGCGCTCTCGCGGTTTTGCCTTTGTTTACTTTGAGCGCATCGATGATGCCAAAGAGGTAGGTCCCCAACAGGAAATCATTCTTAAATGACCTGCCAAGACAAGATCAGAGGCTAAGCAGAGGCAAGTGGTTCTCTTTATTGTAGCTTGAGGACTACTTGGGATTTTCTTTTTGTAACAAATTTGTTAACACTACAGCTATGTTTCAAAACCAAGTGAGCTCCCTTGCAATCTACTGCCTTCATGGGTAGCTGCCTTCTAAGGCCACATCCACTAATCCGGATTTTGGTTGGAAACTCAGTTTTTTCCATTTTATTATGCCATTGTTACCTGGAGTGCATTCTTTGGCTTCGTACTCATTTTGCAAAAATGAATGTATGAATGAAGTGATATATTTTTTGCTGTTTTCAACTAAAAGCCCAGGGATGTGATTCTTTTGGAATTCTGTTTTTTTTTCCTAACATAAAAATGTGACCCACGTGAATTGTGTAAATCCGTTAAAAAAATAAAAGGGAGGGAGAATTGTTTATATTTCAGGGGTTAATATCTTTTCGATGATACCCTGTCTTCTGCATGCTCAATAAGCACTTCTCTTTTTTGGATGATGCAACTGCTATTTCTGCTTCATGCACATACTTTGAGTGCGGGAGACGGAGGCTAGGGATTTTTGCTGTCAGAACTTCATTTAAGACAGGTTTATTTTAATTAATCAAGAGAAATAAAATGGTTGGATTAAAAAAGGGTTTGAACCCTTGTCACCGTTGCTGACAGATTAAAGATCGCTATTGTTATGGCCAGTTCCAGTGTTACTGAAATGTAACTTCACATATGAAGTACTCATTGCCAGTATATTGAGCAATTTATGAGTATTCATAAAACCATGCAGATAAACTCCAGACATTAGAAAATGTTCAGTCTAGACATGTTTTTCAAGAACTTCTAAAAACATGTGCTATGAAATTTTCACATTAATGTGTTATTTTCACAACCAGTGTCACACTTGTTTAACTGTTAGTACATGTTGAGGGAAAAGCATCCAAAAAGCTTTAAAACTTGCATATTTTAACTTCAGCTACTCTTGTTGGCAGGAGTAGCTCCAGCACGTGCAGTGCAAAATGTAACAGGACTTCCCGTTTACTGATGACACACTGCAACAGATGCTACCATTGTAGACAGCTTCATTGATTATAATAGGCTATATTTGCTTTTGACGTGACACTTGTGTCTGGTGTAGATAGTGTGTAATACAGTTTTGTTTGAAAATACATTTATTTCGCTACGTTTATGCCTCATCCACAAGAGAATGCCATTTATCTCCACCGAAAACCTTTCGAAAACTCTCTCCATTACTGCATAGTTTGGACAAAGATGACTTTAGAAAACTATGGATAAGTGTGGACGTGACCTTGGGCAGCAACACCGCAAGCCATGCAAAATAGCACTACTCATGTGAAACGCATGAGAAGGCTTATCTCACAATTGATTCCAATAGAGTTATGCATGCTGCTAAGTTAAAAAACAATACTCTCAAAGAATAAAAATGTGTAGCACAAATATTGGGTAAAACAGTACTTTTTTTTTTTTTTTAATTGGATAAAATTTTCATCAAGCTGGACGCAAAGTATTATATTATTGCCTTCTTCGTGAAAGATACATGTAATTTAGTCTTATAAAGCTGTTCAAGTAGGCAGCTCCTTAGTTTGACCAAGAACACTACTTGTATGGCACACATGACCGTTGAAGCATTATGACTTGTGAGTGCAGTTGTAGGTGTGTCCTGTTCAAAAAGACCATTTGCCCCTCACTACAGGCTATGGAGCGAGCTAATGGTATGGAGCTGGATGGCAGATGCATCAGAGTGGACTATTCCATCACTAAACGTCCACACACCCCCACGCCAGGCATCTACATGGGCCGGCCCACACAGTGAGTATTTAGCTGGCACCTCCATACAAACAGTTCATCGTCATTAAAGCAATATTCCGGGTTCAATACAAGTTAATCTCAATCGACAGCATTTGTGGTGTAATATTTATTACCACAAAAATTAATTTTGACTTGCCCCTCCTTTTCTTTAAAAAAGCAAAAATCTTGATTACAGTGAGGCACTTACAGTGGAAGTGGGGGCCAATTTTTAAACGTATATCCACAAGACAAACAATATGTGAAATCATTATTTTAGTGTGATAAAATCACTTACTAACCTTTTCTGTGTAAAGTTTTAGCCAATTTTACAACTTCGTTGCCATGATGATATAATGTCAGCAACTCCTAAAATGACTGTAAAAATTACAATTTAAACAACTTTACAGCTCAAATAATAATTCGTTTTAACATGTAAGTGCTTTTATAAAATTATAAGCTTAAAGTTTCTGCTTTTAAACCCTCCAAAAATTGGCCACATTCACTTCCATTGGACAGTAAGTGCCTCATTGTAACCCAGATATTTGCTGCTTTTTTTTTTTTTTCTTAAAAAAAGGAGAGATGAGTCAAAATTATTGTGGTAATCAACATTGCCAAAAATGCTGTTGATTGAGCTTAACTTGTATTGAACCCGGAACATTCCTTTAATAAACGTGACTGGCAATAAGTTTGTTAGTTTCGGTAGATGCTGTGTTTCATAACACTTTAATGTGATTGTGATGTAGTAACGGAGGTGGTAGCAGCAGTGGTGGGCGAAGACGAGACTCGTATGATCGTGGCTATGATAAATATGACCGCTATGATGAGTATGACTATAGATACAGGTAACATGGAATATATATTTTGACTGTCATGTTTTACATTTTTATTGTTTTAATGTGACTGTCCTTGTGATTTCTGACCAGTTCTTCTTTTTTCCAGCAGGAGGCGCTCTCCATCTCCCTATTACAGCCGATACAGGTCTCGCTCAAGATCTCGCTCATACAGCCCACGTGAGTGTGGATTTAAATGCCTTCAACCTAAGTTTTCCACATATGCCCAAATGCATGCATGCTTGATAAATGACAGCTTCTATATTACTCAAGAACTTGTGAAAAGAAGTTACTTGATTCACAGATTAGCTCAAAGAATCACGTGTAACATGTGATGGACATTTTTATTGCAAACTCATGCTAAGGAATGCCAACTTTTATTTTTTGCAGGACGATACTAAGAAGATCCTGACTGCGTCTTGACATGAAGTACATTCACTGTACAAGAGGAAAAATAAGCACCTGTGTATTGGTCAGAAGAAGAGCAGTTCTAACTTGACAAAGGATTTGTGTAATAGCTGTCTTAATTTTTAGACTTTCTAGTCATTTTAAAGTCTGTAGAGATCATAGATTGCGTCATCATGGAAATTTGTGTGCAGAACTTTTTTTTTTTAATATATATATATATATATATATATATATATATATATAGTGTGTTCTTACAGTCTGATATGAATGTGCATATGCCTGTTTTCTTCATAAATACTGAACATCCTTTGGTAGGTCTGTACGTTGTGTTAAGTGTGTGTGTGCGTCTATGTCTGTAAATTCAATGTACTTGAGAAAGCAGACTTAAAATTGCTTTTGTTTTCTGTATCAAGATATTTTATTTTCAGGAGTAATTGGTATTGCTTTATTTCTTTTTGAAGGAATAAAGAACACAAAATAGGCCTAAGTTGTGTTTTCCTTCTTGACAAGGCATGCTTTGATGTGCTGTTCAAGTCTCTGAATGTTCTACAAAGCAGTGAATAGCTTGCTGTTTTTTTTAGTTGTGATGAACTGTACAGAAATTAGCTCAAATTACTTTTATACCCTAAATATGTTGTGTGCTGAATTTAAGGACCGTAGAAAACAGATAAAATTAAGTCCAGACATAAACTTCTCTAAGAATGGATGTTGCAATGGCAAATTCTTGTGTAGGTAATTTATATATGCTGAATAACTGGGAAAATATAAGTGTATTAAAACAGCTTATAAGAATATGATTTTGAACCAAACAATAGAGCTTAATTTGATTGTTCAATATATGAAATAACATGCATGGCTCAAATTGACTTAGTATTACAGAAATCCAGTAAGATAAATCCACACAACTGTTTTCAAAAAATCTTTATCTTTTTTTTTTTTTGGCAAGATTGCATACACACCAGAAACACAATCCTTGTAATATAATGGTGTCAACAATTTGATCATAAAGTCATTTAAAAAGTATTTGCATTTTGTTTTTTTAAACTCCACATAACTACAATTTTCTTTTACCAAGTGACTAAGTTTAAAAGTTGTTTTCTGTTACACAATAATAATAAAAAACTGCATGTAAGCATGTTCTGCTGGGGTTTTTTTATTGCGCTCTATAAGATTAAAACAATTATCTCATAAGATTTAACATTCCACTCAAGTCAACAGCTTAAGTAGTTTTTGAAATAGCTTGCAATTGAGCTAAAGCGCCTACGAAATACAGCTGCCTTTGTCAACCATATACATACACCAACAGCTCTAACAAGAGCTGGCGTCAGTATTTAGTTGAATTTTATGGTTGACGTGAGATCAAATAGAAACTAACATAGCTGATTATTTGAATATGAGGAGATCCTGGTGTAACAGACGAGCTGTCTGCACATTTGGCAGTAACACTTTATAGCAACTTTTATTAGTAACATTAACATACATTGTTACATTAAATAGTAGTAGATCATTAGTTAATAGACATTTATTAGAAATGTCATGAAACTTTGACTTAAACGTTTAAATGAACTACTGCTCTCATAAACCTTAAATGTTTGTGAATTCAATGTGCCTATTTTTAATCAATCAGTGTTTTAAAACTGATCCAGATTCAACTACTAGAACAATAATGCCATTTAACAAATGAAGTACTCTGGAGCAGAGTAAAGAGCATGGAGCACTTGGCTATGATGGAGTGTCGGCCATATTGTTTTCACCTATCCAGGCATTTCAGATCAGTGAACTGGAAGAGCGAGGAAGTTCTGAGACGTGGCCATTGTTTAGATTCCACTCCCTGGTTTAGCCAGGAAGTAACATTGGGCCATCACTTAACTGCCTTAACTTTTAAATGTAGAATAGTCTTTTTTAACAAATGTGCTAATTTGACTTTTTATTTTGTATCAACAATTCTGTCGTAGGCTCTATATGGACTTGAAAGAGTATGTACTCAAATATAATTTAAAATGCTTAAACCTAAACAAACTATGTTACCATCTTCTATTTTTGTCATTTATGGGCAATACTCTCAACTTAGTCCAACTGACCACTACAGAACAGACTTTGTTAAGACTTAAAATGCTAAATGAGTCACAATCTGACTGCCTCTCTCATTTAAAACTGAATTAATTCATTTTGTTACTTCTCATTCAAAGATAAAGATTGCATTATTGGTTGTCTTTCATGCATACTCAACAAAAGGATTTATCAGTGTCACTATATTGCCTTGATGAATAAAGATGTCTGATTCCTTTTTGATGAAATCATAGTATCTTCCTAGCAGACATTTATTAAATAATGGTCCTGTATAATATAATATGTGATGTTTAGTGTTTTATTCTTTCCTTGTGACCTGGTGCATTGAGTTTAAAAATCAAGGATAATGATTATCAGGCAAGGCTTACCATATATATATATATATATATATATATATATATATATATATATGGACACTTTATCACACATCAGTGGACACCTCATACATCTATCTGCACACATAATAAGCTAAATGTTTTATAGCCGAAAACTGCCTCACATTCTGTACAATATCTTAAAATATCTCAAAACATTTTTATTCCTAAATTCCCAATCTATCACAATGCCATTTATATCATATAAATGACTGTAGGGGGCATTAAAACACATTATTTACACGATCACAATCTGTAGAAATGTACCACATCTTTATATTAAAGATTAAAATGGTACATGGTCCTGTCTTTCAGCACACATGTTCTCTGACCACCTATAACGACACATCCAAATCAGTTCACACTTGAACCAGCTAAATGCATTCCCATCAAGATATAGTCTCTAGTCAATAGCCAGCAAATTCCATTTTCAGGGAGCGAGTATAATCCCATGCAGTGCGAACCATGGATCATTTGAAAAATGTGGGAATAGATAAAAAAAAAAAAAAAAAAAAAGGAACCATCCATTTGTCCATTGGCAGCCCCACCCATCAAAACACAACAACAACAAACAAAAAAAGCATGTTTTTTAATTAAACTTGCATGCTATGAACCTATATTTTATATGGATTTAAATTAAACATTTTCAATACTCACAATGGCATATTGCACAAACTACTATTTTTACAATTTATAAGTAATGGTGGATGTTCATAACTTCTCACACCTAGGTTACTGTATTCGTGTAAGTACAAAAAAATAAAAAATAAACATTTGATTTAGATAAGAGTGTGACAAAGATCTCGCTACTTTCAGCAAATGTTTAAATGACTTTTTTTACGCAAGTTTGTCCATTAAGAACAGAAGGAACATGGTCTTTGGACGTAATAGGCTGCTCTCATAGAGGCCCTCCAAACCAAGCATTTATAAACCATTTATATTATCTTAAATCTGTTAATATTTACGGTCATCTTTTTGTTTAGTTTAAATATAGCCCATGATACAGTTTGCAATGCTTTGGTTTCTGAGGCCCTAAAAGTCAGGTTCTCCTGTCCACATAGTTACACAAGGAGGTCTGAGGGGGGTCCTGTATGTTACATAACCTGTTTTTGTTCTTAGATGATTGTGAGACCAATATTTAATCTCAGTAAAAGAGAATAGAGAATATTGTGAAAAGATTTATATATAGGCCTAGGTCTAAGAATAACTTTGTATGTACATTTATTTATGTATTTATTTTTATGGATTTTAGTCATTTTTATTAGACTGCTATGACCATTCTACTTATGTACACAAGTGAATCTCATCTAGCGTTTTCAGCTTTTCATAATTGCCTAATATTTTGCTAAACTTTGGGGAAAACTGCTCATAACTTTTAAACTTCCACCCTTACATGACATTTCTTAGAGTCTATTAATACTAGTAATTACAAATCATCTTAAATGTTCACAGTCAAGCTTTCAAAATCAAATTAGTGTACTTAAACACTAAAGTTAACAAGGATCAAGTGAATGAATAGCTGTATAATGTATGTGCATTCTAAACCATAATGACTGAATATACCATATATTCTTTAGGATGATGTAAGCCACTTAAAGAACACTTGTTGTTAAGCTTATTTGAACACTTTATAAAGCAACTAAATATATGGTCAGGTGTTTGGCATGAACACAGGAAGCTGTGTAGGGGGAAAAAACTGGAAGATGTGGATCACAACCGCCATTTTCTGTAGAAATGCACTGTGCTTCATACAGCCAAGAACATGAACAAACGAATAAACTGTCGAACAAATATATATCCTTTAAACAAAATTACGAGGGCGCGAATTTTGCGTTTTCTGTCGGTTTTATTACTCATTTGAGTGCAGTATTTACATAAAACAAAGCAGCTTGCTTTACACAAAACTTCCACAGAAGTGTCTGAAAGCAGTTTATTCGCCTAAACATGGCGATAACTGCACAGAATGTTCCGTGCATTCGCTCAGCAGGGAACATGGGGAGAAAACACGCAAAAATGTCCATCTGAAACGGTGTAAAATACTTTTCGACTTACACAATGCTTAAATCCAATGTTCTTCAATGGAAGCGCAGGCAATGAGTATTGCTCCCCGTAGCCGTTTATTGGCATATAATATATAGGCTGTTAAAATGCATTTATATTATTTTGGGGTGACTCTAATTCGACTTAAAAAAAATGCCACATTGTCCAAGTGCTTGCAAGGAAAGGTCGTAGATATCTCGACCTCAACCCTCGCATTACATAAACAACGTTCTCCTATAGAAAACGTCTCCCGTTTTTAATAACCCGCGTATATAAGCAACACCTCACAAACTGTGCAAACATATAGCACGTGTGTAAAGGTTTTAACGATACTATAAAGTGATTGTCTATTATCACAACGCATTTAAAAGTATAAGAAAAGCACGGTGCAAAAGCGTGCCCTGGGGGACAATGGTATTAAAATGAGCTTCTGATCTGACCAATGAATGAGAGGAGGCACGTCTGTGCAAGACAAAAGAACAGGGAACCTAAAGCCATTGCATTAAATAAGACTTTACGATCATCGAACCAGTCATGTTGAATAATGCCACATTTGTTAACAATTACGTTTTACATTTATGCGAACTTACTCGAAATACCTCATGAATACGTAGTCCTCCTCCTCCGCATTTTCCTTTCTTTGCAAAAAAGTTTACCTTACAAAAACGGAAACGAAAACAAAGTGTATGATGGAAGAGATACGTTCGTCCGATTTCTAATTTTAAAACGGCAGACCTTTCGCGCCTGGGTTTGCACCTAAGAACAGTAGATGAAAACCAATGAATGAACAGTAAATGCAGCAGACAGCGAGAGTAGTAAACAAGAAAGGAGCTGCGCTTTCATTGGACTCCTGTTCGACCAATAGGAGCGCATCATGTGCGTGCCATTCTACAGTAGTATTTCTGTTGTGCCAGTCTGCCTGACTTTCCCACAATAACGCATTTGGAGAAGTCAGCTGTTATACTTCTTTCATTTTTAGGTGCCACGTTATGTTCACCTGTCTGGCATAAAAATTATACATATTTTTAAGTATGAAAAGATTAATTAATATTTGAGAATCTTCACACAAAGCGATTCGGACTGCTTTTTTCACTGCTGTTACAGGAAAAAAAAATATTCTACTCTGATTCGGTGTTTGTGACTGGATGTGCAAATAATCTAAAATAAATATTGATACAAATAAATGTGGCTTGTTGAAATAAACCATATTTTTTCTGGTCTTGCTTGTGCTATTAAATGTTTTATTTTTTTTTTCTTTTTGCAACAATATAATTTCAAAATCATAAGAACCTATGATACATGGAGAAGATTAAAGGAATATGGTGGGTTCAATGCAAGCCTAATCTCAATCGACTGCATTTGTGGCATATTGCCAAACACACACACACACACACACACACACACACACACACACACACACACACACAAAATTATTTAGACTTGTTCTTCCTTTTCTTAAAAAAAAATAAAACAAAAATACAAATAATTACAGTAATCGAGGTTACAGTGAAGCACTTGCAGTTGAAGTGAATGGGGCCAATTTTTGGAGGGTTAAAAGGCAGAAATGTGAAGCTTACAATTTAATAAAAACACTTACATTAATTCTTCTGTTAAAACTGGTGTATTATTTCAGCTGTGAAATTGTATAAATCACCCTTTTTTATGGATTACAGGGTTTACAGCATTACGTCGTCATGGCAACGAAGTTGCAAAATTGGAAATAACTTCAGACAGAAAAGGTTAGTTAGAAATGTTATCACACTAAAATCATGTTAAAACGCATATTGTTTACGTCTTTTGGTCATACTTTTGAAACGGTATTTTAACGTTTACGAATTGGCCCCATTCATTTCCATTGTGATTGCCTTACTGTAACCACGTTTATTTTTAATTTTTTTAATTTTATTTTTTATTTTTTTAAGAAAAGGAGGTAAAAGGTTAAATAATCTTTGTGCCAATCAACGTTTGATGTCGACTGATCCTAACCCGGAATATTCCTTTAAAAAATTTTGATAAATTCGTTGTCAGTAATGCCTCAAAGTACGTATCCAACCCGAGACTTTAGTGTAATTTAACCACAACCCAAACATGGACTTTATCCTTTAGACAGATAGATGGATAGATAGATGAAATCTCGTAAAAGACATTCAACACGACCTGTGTGTGTGACAGAAAGAGCCAGGGGAGAAAAAGACGCAAAAGGGCGTGGGCCCAGTGTTAATGTCTTCGCTAAACGTGGACGGACGATCGATATAAAGGCCTCACATTCACACATT
This sequence comes from Myxocyprinus asiaticus, assembly GCF_019703515.2. Lineage (NCBI taxonomy): Eukaryota > Metazoa > Chordata > Actinopteri > Cypriniformes > Catostomidae > Myxocyprinus > Myxocyprinus asiaticus. The sequence continues at coordinate 12,897,588 of NC_059373.1, read as the reverse complement.
ACGCAACTCTTGTAAAGCAGTGTGTTTTTATCAGCAAAAATGAAATAAATGTGGCAAGCTATTGATTATAGGAAGTCTACAGGGTATACTGAATGAACCCATGCACAGGCCTATGCTCTTCTCTCCGCTCTGCCAGAATGAGGCCCGCCCTAAACACCCGCCATTACGACTTTTCTATGTTCCACACACAGCCCTCCCCTTTCTTTAGGCACCGGAAGTGTACAATTCGCTTTGTTCAATCTGGCTAGGTCACGTCACACTAGGGGAGCCACAGTGGTCAAATACTGTAGGCATTCATTTATCTTCGCTAAATGATTATGAGGATCCTGTTTTAGCGTACACATATAGGCCTACTACACACGTAGGTCTGTTAATATCGACATGTGTGGGACTTTTCTTTATAAAAATGGAGGAGATTCAGGAGAACATTGGAGATATTGCCTTTTAATTTAAACCACGTTGGTTAGTTGCATATTGCATTAAAGATTTTCCATACAGATATTGCAGTTTTTCATGCAATGCATGGAAAAAAAATCAACTACAATAAGGTCCAATGTAGTGGATTATGTAGTTGCATGAATGGCAGATTCTCTTCCTCGTCCGCTGTATGGAAGCCCACCGTAAGTGTGGATCCGTAAAGCCCCCGCGCTCGCGCTAGCTTCGAGCGCTGTGAGCGGGCGTGCGTGCGTGCAACGCCTCTTTACACCTTCACCCACAACCAATAAGAGAGCAGAACGGCATTAGAAGAGAAAAGTCCACCAACCGTAATATCACTGAACGGAACAGCTAGTTTTGCACGGGATCTGTGCATGCACATAGAGGTTTTACCCCATCCATCTTTCTCTCTCTCCATCTGTGGCTGTCCCCACCCCAGTCATCCCTACCCTATGCCATCCCCCCCAGTCCGACACTTAATTGAGCAACCAGGACACCTCACGTGCAGGACTGATTTGCAGTTCGAACACGTGGCTCATTCAAAAAGACAGAAGAACTAAGTTTTTTTTTTTTCGTTTCCCGTTCTTTCGATGCTATTAAGAGGCGGTGCCTACATAAACGCGTGTGACAATTTAGTCGCACCGCCTAGGAATAATAATAATAAAAAAAAAAACTTTCTCTTTTCTATTCCCATCCCTCGCCTCACGGAGGTGACGGAATAAATAATTAAGATCGTTTGAAGCAAGAGGAAACGCGAGTGCGCGCGACCTCGTCCATCAAATATCTCAGTAGCTTGGAGTGATTGGGAGAACACTCCCAGACCTTCCGCTGAGCGACAGTGCGGTTCTCTCTCCAAACACTGCCCATCCGAGCGACGCAATAAAGGGCTGCCCCTCTGCAACACGGTCGCTCTTTTTCCGTATACATCAAAATGAATAAGCTCTACATCGGGAACGTGAGCGAGCAAGCGAGCGCGCTGGACTTGGAAAGTATCTTTGAGCAGTGGAAGATACCTTTCAGTGCACCCTTTCTCGTTAAAAGTGGCTACGCGTTTGTGGATTGCCCCGACGAAAAGGTAGCGATGAGGGCCATTGACACTCTTTCAGGTGAGAATGGAGACTTTTATGCGTATGTGGTTTTGTACAACCTCCAAATGAATTAAAATGCACGAGCGGTGAGCACGCGTTCAGATATTAAAAGCCTGTGCAAAGGAGTGTGTTATTCTGAGCAAGCTTAGCTTATGTGGACTCTTCACTTTCAGTTTTATAAACCACGGGCTTTCTTGCCGAATTACTGAACGGTAACTGTCTATCAAAGTTGCAGCGTTGCTTGTCTGTGCAGGGAAATAATGTGTTTAACAACTTGGATATGATGTCCATTGTGCGGGTTGTTGCACATTGTATTTATATGAATTTAGATTGTCTAGGGGTTTCGTTTAGCCTTTTTAACGTATCTCAAAATACTTGGACCACTTTCTGGGACTACAGTGCTACACGGAATTTCTTGCTTTGTAAACTTTGCCACTGTAAAATTGTTGCACTTTTTTATCGCTGCAATTACTAGGTCTGATGCACCTGGTGGTTGGGTTGCATTTGGTGGCTTGTAGGCCTTTCGACTACTCTCTCTCCTCTCCACCCCCCCGCAACATTTATCACAAAGAGACCATATAAGTCAGTGGGAATTTTCGAGATTTTCTTAAACAAGTATAAAAGTCTGGCTGCCCATGGATGAGGCATTTTTGCAAGCGTGGAGGCACTTTTGTTCTCCATGTGTAACCTCTGGGAATCTGTATGTATGATATTTTATTTTTTTATAAAATGAAATTTAAATTAAAAAAAAAGTGTGTTTTGCGTTTGAATGACGTACGTTTATGTTTAGTTTCTGTCTAGTATTTTTTTTTTTTATTTGCCCTTTCGGTCATTGTAAATCTTTTGTCAAATAATTGGGAATTTTTGCTTGATAACAGCATCTGACTTAGTGAAACAATTAATATATTTTTCAGGGAAAGTGGAACTCCACGGAAAAGTCTTAGAAGTGGAGCACTCTGTCCCTAAACGACAAAGGTAAGATTCATTGTGAATTTCGCTATTTAATCAAAAGATATTCACGAGTCCAGCTTATATATGTAGGCCTGTGTGTGTGTGTGTGTGTGTATAATAGGGGTGTGTGTGTGTGTATATAATATGTGTGTGTGTGTGTATCTGAAGATTTCGACCAGTAGGCCTTATTTTAAAATGTAGTTCTTGTTTTTATTTTCTAATGATTTTTTTATTTTTAGTTAATATAATTAAGCAAACTATATATTCAGTTACTGCAAGCGAAATGCTAGATCGGGATGATGACGGAGTGTTGATGTATGTGGTTTTAAATGTACATTTGCTGGCTTGTTTAGGTAGCAAAAAGATATGTACGCTGCTGATTGAACCTCCATCCTAGCGTGCGGAATCTAGGTTTTTGTCAAATCTCGGAGGACTTTGATTTGCACAGTTCACACACTACTGGGCTTCTGGGCCTTTTTCAAAACAAGAAACGCTGCAAAGTGAGAACGCAAATGTTGTAAATGTGCCCGCTCGTTAAACATGAATATGCATCTGTGGAGCCATGCTTGCAGTGGCGTCCATTTAAGAAGAAACTTCTATTCAGTCAGTGCTTCCGCCCACTCTTTCCCCTCCTCGCGCTGCTCATGCACGAGATGGACTCCTCAGCGCGCGTGGACTGCAAGGGTAGAGGTCTTGTTACGAAAACTGGTTTGCGGGTTCACAGAAACTCCAACGACTAGACGTGGTCAACACACAAAGAACTGTTTCACTAACCAACCGTGTGAATTGGCGTTTTGTAAAACAATTGTAACAATTAAGTTGAATTAACTACTTAAGACATAATTAATTTTCTCTCTTTTCAATTTATTTAGAGCACTACATTAATTCCTCGTCAATCCTTTTTTTTTTTTTTTTTTTTTTTTGGCTATCATTTTATAATAAGTCTCTCAATCGAAAATTATTTTTGTTTGCACGTAGTCACCCTACGCGTACTAACGAGATACCAGTTAAAAATCGTTTGTTACGATTACATTTACGCTTATCTTATTTGGTTACATTAGTGTTATTTTTTTTCGTCATGATTAAATCACAAAAAAACGTTGATGGGTCTTACAATTTAGTTATCTGGTCTTTTCAATTATTAACTGAAGGAACAGGTGATGATTGAAATGTTTTTAGTTTTTTACATGTAAAGTGTTTGTTGGCAACCGAATACAGTGTGTACAAAAATAGATTAAAATCAGAATAAATGAATTTATCTGCTTTTAGTGTGTAAATGGACAGTGTAATTTAAGTATAATTAGTGTGAAATGTAGATCTTCCTCCGCTAGTTCAGTGTGTGCACTGCACATGTGCTATCCATGTTGAAAGAAACAGGTCAAAGGTCATGCATGGTGGTTTGAACCGTGAGCCAATGAGAACCAAGTACAGTAAAATGCATGCTGGGAGGGATCTTTCATTCTGTCATATGAGGCTCGGCTAATGCCCTGCCCACTGCACACAAAAAAATAACACACAATTGGCTGAGGTTTGGCACTTTAGCTTTTATTTCATGAGGGTGTATGAATACAAGGTGTGGTGTGCATACTATGGAGACGTTTCCTTAGAGTTTTAGTGTGGTCAGGGTGGCAGGGTGTGTTTTGAGATCATACTGACACTAGATTTAATATTATATATAAATACCTGTCATATCTGTTTGTTACCTAATCATTGCTTTAAATGCTGAATTGTAATGTCTGTAGCATAGTCCTATTCTTTCATGCACAAATTAAAAAAAAAAAAAAAAAAAACCTCGATGGCTGTGGCACCGTTATTCAACCAGAGGTGTGTGTGTACACTGTGAGTGCAGTCTGCATGGATGGCCCATTGGCCTTTGGAAGTTTAGTTCCATAAGCCATTTTTTCTGCTTGTTTCGCATTGAGTACTAGCATTGCTGTTTTCTCTCAGAACCTGCACACTGTGGTGTGTGTGTGTGTGTGTGTGTGTGAGAGAGAGAGAGAGAGAGGGAGAGGGAGAGAGCGTGCATGCACACATGTGGCTTAAAGGGGGGCCCAACTGGAAAAGAGTGTGGGAAAAGGGTCTTCAGCAACAACCGATTCTGTGTGGATAAAGTTTGAACCCATGTGTGGTCAGCCTGTAATTTGACAAGTTTTAAATATCCTTTGGAGTTCTGTTAATTTCTTTGCTGTAATTAATAAACCTATGACTAATAAAAACATTGATAATTTTTTTTTTTTTTTTTTTTTTATCTAGAAAGTGAGTTATGAGGCACAGAAATGTATTAAGCTAGATTTCAAGCTGCAGGGAAAAGCTAGGTATTTAATAGTCTATTTTTTTTTTTTTTTTTTTTGCAAAATAACAAAAACAAAAAATTCTAAAATGAGTTGAATGTGTTCTTGTGTATTCCACTTAAATACACTAATTTGGTGTTAAAAAGAGCATGGATGTTTGTTATAAACCAATAAAACAAAATGCGAGTCCAGTTCTGCCCTTTCAAATTAGAGGAATTTTTTGCAGTGTATTCTTGCGTAATGTTTAGCTACCATTTTTCATCTGTGGTAATGCATTCTACGGTCATTAATTTTCTAGGTTGTTTCTGTTTGTGGATGGATGTAATATTGGGTTTGGCTGATGTAACTTGAGTTGTACGTTCATTTCCGTGTTGAAATGTGTTGCTTTTTTGTCCTTTTTGCCATTCATGTTAAATATGAAATGTGTGAACTGTTCAAGTGACAATAGGAATATCTTGATTCAGGGCAAGTTGTGAACTAAAAAACTATCACAGAGTCAGGGGCTTGTAAATTCTGTGATGTAATGTTTCCTCATTCTTCCAGAAGTGTTTGTGGTGGGAAGTCTTCTCCCACTCCCCAACTCGTGCAGAGAGAGACAGTTATGTTGTGTGTCCATTGGATTTTAAAGTAAATGAAGATGCCCTCTACTTCCTTTACATCACAACTGGACCCCCACTCCTTTTTACCCATTCTTGTCTGTAGGCTAGCCCGTAACCATAGGAACCAGGCTCCACCCCCTAGGGCAGAGAGAGTTTCTGTTACCCTGAAATGGGGCACCAGCACCCCACCCCCGTCCTAACCACACACACACACACTCCCCTCTTGTTCCTATAGGTTAATCTGCTGTAGGAGAACATTCCATATTGCATTCCCACTGGAATGCAGACCAAGACTGGAAAAGCACACCAATCCTACCAAATTCCTCAAAATAAATGGGAAGTTTTTAATTCGTTCATCAAATCTGGAATGTGGTACGCCTGTACTTTAGACTAACGTATATTTAAACAAATATAATTAATTTTGTATTAAATGACATTCATTTCTATATAAATCTGCTTCTATCCCTTGCCCCAGCACATGCAGGTTTATGTTCGGCCAAGGTTTTATTTATATATATATATATATATATATAAATAAAACCTTGGCCGAAAAAAAAAATTATATATATATATATATATATAATAATTTTTTTTTTAACTGGTCTCACGTATGTCTCTATTCGTGAAGCTGAGTGCTACTAGGTTTGTTAACACTTTGCCTTCTGTATAGTAGATTTTTGGTCTGTGTGTGTAGACTAAGGATTTTAGATTAAATGTAGAATGTGTGTATTGCTGTTTGGTTATTTATGTAATTCTGCAAGAGCTTGGTCACCACGGTGGATTGTTGCACAATGGACAGCTTATTCTGAGCTTGAAGTTGTAATATCTCTATCAATCCATAATTTGAACAAGGCTGAAAATTATTCATTTTCAAATAGACAGTTTTAGTGTTTCCCCACATGAAATGTTCCCTATTTAAAATTGGCATTAGCACTGAGCTACCTGTGGTATTTTGCCTGACTGGTCAGAGTTTACGGAATCAAATTTGGAATGCGGTGACAAACAGCAGACAAACGCTTACATGTGGCACAGCGTGCTGGGGAAAGCTTGTCCAGTGACTTCAAACATCTCCAGAAATCATACAGAGATGTTCAATGCAAGTTCTGATACGAGCTGATAATCCCTGAGATGACTACTACTCATTGTTCTCTAGAAGGGGGTGAGGGCTACACATTCTCTTCATGAGTGCAAATATCCCATCTGGCGCTTAAAGCATGCACCAACTTTTCTCAGAATTGTATCTCCAGGCTGTACCCTATATAGATTTATAAAGCTAAAATAAGAAATGTATTCTCATAAGTTGTGTCCTAAAGAAAAAGGAATAAATATAATATGAATAAAATATATAATCTTTGAGAAACAAATGTCTCAATCATATACTCAATGTCAAAGCAAAACAACAGACCTGGATTTATTCCTGGCTCGAACTACAAGTGAAAAAACTTGGTCAAAATAATGGTGGCGGTATAAATGGAACCAACACAGCTTCTTATTTTTGTTAATTTCCCAATATGAATGCATAGACCTATGTTCCATTGGTTAGTGAGACAATGTGTTGTGGCTGTTAAGTTTGACAGTTTTCAGTACTTAAGAAAACAGTTGCCACAAAGACTTGCTTAATCGGTGAGGAGATATTTACATGGCAGTGGAGTAGTGCTTTGATGATCTATTCATTTATATTTGTACACTCAGAAAAATAAGCTGATAGGAAATCAAGACTATGCACATAGTTTTTTTGGGGTTTTTTTCTTGATAATGACTGGATCAATTTTGCAGCATTCTGATTCATAAAAATTGTTTTAGAAATGTTCAGTTGTTTAGAACTTTTACCAGTGACTTGGTTGCAGACATTTTTTAAAAATCTGTTTGACAGTATAAAGTTGCATTAAAGCAAGATCATCCATCTGTGTTGTTTTTTATTTTATTCATTTTTCTTATTTTATTTTTTTCACTGTCATCAAATAACTTGTATACAACAAGCAGACTTTTTGGGGGTGTTTACTGCCTCTTTAGAGAGGTGAGTGCTGACATTTAGTGTAATTTGCTCTAGTTACAGGCTAACTAATCTGGATCAACCAGTGATGCTATAAAGCACTCAGAACTGTTGATGTGTGCTGACTGCTTGAAACACGTCTGCGTGTAGACTTGGCATCGATTATGCTATTATGTGGTGTATCTTTTTTTTTTTTTTTTTTTTTTTTTTTAACACCAGCCTGTTATGGGTACCATATTTAGGCCCAAATCTATGTGCATATGCATTAGATATGAAAGAGTCGTGTGTGTGTGTGTGTGTGTGTGTGTACCTGTTCAGGTAGAGGCATGTTTGTGTTCCCATGTCCTCTGTACATTCTGTTCTTGTCAATGCCAGAGTAAATACTCAAGTACACTGAGTGTGAACTTTGCAGTTGTGTAAAGTCAAGTGGGCAGTTATAGATCTTTCATAATCACTGTGCCGAAACGTACACATTCATGTAATGTTAACCTACATTACAGCAAGTAATTAGGCGGTCCAAAAGGGGAATGCACCAATAAAACTCATTGGGACTCGTTCATAAAACGCATACCTAGGGAATTTGTCTAAATCGTTTGTAAAGGCATTCTTGCATAAAATTGTTGCACTGAATACACATTTTCATGAAAAAGGCCCATTAATTTTTCAGTGCAAAATGGCTTATTTACAGGCTCCGTATTAATCTGAAAATGAATCTAGTAATGCTGTGTGTAATCTTAAGCAAAACTGCAAATTGTGCCTACTCAGACTTGTTGCACTTAGGTGTTCTTGTTGATGTAATGATGTAAACATTAAATGCTGTGCCATGAAGGTCTGTTCCTCCAACAGCATCTATACAGTAAATAAACAAATCTAACCATACATCAGAAAAAATCTGTTAAAGTTGGGTTTGTTGATATAGAAATTCAGAATGTTCGGTGAACAGCGGAGGTCTTTTAAGAAATATAATGCTTTGAGACGTGCTGAGAGGTAAAGTGGATTGTATTGGTGGAGTTTTAAAAGGAAAATACTAATGGAAAGCTTTTGGAATTGCCTGTATTTTTCTATCCATTTAAACAGGTTATTTATTTGTTTATTCTGTTTCTTTAACTTGCTTTGATATTTACTGCCTGATATGTACACTAATATGTATTTGGACTTTCACCCTGGGCTGCACTGTACCTGAATACCACCTCCACATCTATATTTATAAGCATGATGTACAGCCTTTCTTTATCAATTATCCTAATTACTTGATTTATTAACTCTAAATTGGACTAAAGAGCCTGGTCTTGCTTTGTCAAACATGGGTGGTATTGGAGGTCTGGTCTGTTTTATGTCCACAGCAAATTCCAAGTTTGTGTTTGCGCTAGTTTATGAACTCCCAGTATTTTTCATTGGGTCACAAAATCGTTAGCCGCCCCCTTTTTGTTGCTTGTGACCAAGGGATTGTTGATTGCTTGTGTGTTTGCAGATTAGCGAAACATTAAAGGGCAATATTAGCAAAGACAGTGCTGTGAAAGTATTCACCCCTTCCTGATTTCTTCTATTTTGGGTATTTTTCATACTAAATTGTTTTAATTCTTCAAACGAGAACATAAAACAAAGATGACACAAAACAGTTTTCAAATATGTACATTGGTGGCCAAAGTTTTGGAATAATGTACAGATTTTGGAAGGAAATTGGTAGGTTAATTCACCAAAGTGTCATTCAACTGATCTCAAAGGATAGTCAGGACATTACTGATGTAAAAAAAACAAACAAAAAAAACCACCATCACTATTTAAAGTCATTTTTGATCAAATCTAGACAGTCCCCATTTCCAGCAGCCAACACTTCAACAGCTTATCTTTGAGTAATCATGCTAAATTGCTAATTTGGTACTAGAAAATCACTTGCCATTATATCAAACACAGCTGAAAGCTATTTGGTTAATTTAATGAAGCTCAACATTGTCTTTGTGTTTGTTTTTGAGTTGCCACAGTATGCAATTGGATGGCATGTCTTAAGGTCAATATTAGGTAAAAAATGACAAACGAAACGGCTTTCTCTAAACTCGTCAGTCAATCATTGTTTTGAGGAATGAAGGCTACACAATGCTTGAAATTGCCAAAAAAAACCTGAAGATTTCATACAAAGGTGTACACTACAGTCTTCAAAGACAAAGAACAACTGGCTCTAACAAGGACAGAAAGAGTTGTGGAAGGCCCAGATGTACAACTAAACGAGGATAAGTATGTCAGAGGCTCTAGTTTGAGAAATGGACACCTCACGTGTCCTCCGCTGACAGCTTCATTGAATTCTACCCTCTCAACACCAGTTTCTTGAACAACAGTAAAGAGAAGACTCGGGGTGCAGGCCTTATGGGAAGAATTACAATGAAAAAGCCACTTTTGAAACAATAACAAAAAGAAAAGTTTAGAGTGGGCAAAGAAACGCAGACATTTGGACAACAGATAACTGGAAAAGCATGTTATGGATCTTAACCCCATTGAGCTTTTGTGGGATCAGGTAGACTGTAAGGTGTGTGAGAATTGCCCGACTAGACAGCCACATCCATGGCAAGTGCTACAGGAAGTGTGGGGAGAAATGCAACCAAAGGATCTGGACAGACTGACAGCTAGAATGCCAAGGATCTGTAAAGCTGTCATTGCTGCACGTGGAGGATTTTTTGATGAGAACTCTTTGTAGTTTAAGAAGTTCTGAACATTTTTTTTTTTTTCCAAATTGTAATTTTTCATGTTATTAATGTCCTGACTATACATTGTGATCAGTTGAATGCCACTTTGGTGAATAAAAGTACCAATTTCTTTCCATAAGAGCAAAATCTGTATATTATTCCAAATGTATGTAATGTACGTATGTATGTATGTACACTATATTGCCAAAAGTATTCACTCATCTGCCTTTAGACGCATATGAACTTAAGTGACATCCCATTCTTAATCTATAGGGTTTAATATGACGTCGGCCCAGCCTTTGCAGCTATAACAGCTTCAACTCTTCTGGGAAGGCTTTCCACAAGGTTTAGGAGTGTGTTTATGGGAATTTTTGACCATTCTTCCAGAAGCGCATTTGTGAGGTCAGACACTGATGTTGGACGAGAAGGCCTGGCTCGCAGTCTTCGCTCTAATTTATCCCAAAGGTGCTCTATCGGGTTGAGGTCAGGACTCTGTGCAGGCCAGTCAAGTTCTTCCACACCAAACTCGCTCATCCATGTCTTTATGAACCTTGCTTTGTGCACTGGTGCGCAGTCATGTTGGAATAGGAAGGGGCCATCCCCAAACTGTTCCCACAAAGTTGGGAGCATGGAATTGTCCAAAATCCCTTGGTATGCTGAAGCATTCAGAGTTCTTTTCACTGGAACTAAGGGGCCAAGCCCAGCTCCTGAAAAACAACCCCACATCATAATCCCCCCTCCACCAAACATCACAGTTGGCACAATGCAGTCAGACAAGTACCGTTCTCCTGGCAACCGCCAAACCCAGACTCGTCCATCAGATTGCCAGATGGAGAAGCGTGATTCGTCACTCCAGAGAACGCGTCTCCACTGCTCTAGAGTCCAGTGGCGGCGTGCTTTACACCACTGCATCCGACGCTTTGCATTGCACTTGGTGATGTATGGCTTGGATGCAACTGCTCGGCCATGGAAACCCATTCCATGAAGCTCTCTACGCACTGTTCTTGAGCTAATCTGAAGGCCACATGAACTTTGGAGGTCTGTAGCGATTGACTCTGCAGAAAGTTGGCGACCTCTGCGCACTATGCGCCTCAGCATCCGCTGACCCCGCTCTGTCATTTTACGTGGCCTACCACTTCATGGCTGAGTTGCTGTCGTTCCCAATCGCTTCCACTTTGTTATAATACCACTGACAGTTGACTGTGGAATCTTTAGTAGTGAGGAATTTTCACGACTGGACTTGTTGCACAGGTGGCATCCTATCACAGTACCACGCTGGAATTCACTGAGCTCCTGAGAGCGGCCCATTCTTTCACAAATGTTTGTAGAAGCAGTCTGCATGCCTAGGTGCTTCATTTTACACACCTGTGGCCATGGAAGTGATTGGAACACCTGAATTCAATTATTTGGATGGGTGAGCGAATACTTTTGGCAATATAGTGTGTGTATATATGTATATGTATGTGAACCAAAAAAGTTAACACCTGTCCCACCCATGTGAAAAACTAACTGACTCCTTAATAGCTGGTTGTGCCATCTTTAGCAGCAACAACTGCAACCAAATGCTTCTGTCAGTATTTCACAATATTGTGGTGGAATTTTAGCCCACTCTTCTTCGCAGAACTGCTTTAGTTCAGCCACATTGGAGGGTTTCTAGTATGAACGGCCGTTAAGGTCCTTCCACAGCATCTCAATCGGGTTCAAATCAGGACTATGAGTAGGCCACTCAAACTATAATTTTAGAGGTGAAATTACTCCTATGCTTTGGAACATTGTCTTGCTGCATAAGGTAGTTTCGCTTGAGCTTTCACTTGAGAACTGATGACTGAATGTTTTCCTTTAGGATTTTCTGGTAGAGAGCAGAATTTATATTTCCCTCAGTTACTACAAGTCATCCTGGCCCTGAAGTTGCAAAGCATCCCCACACCATTACACTACCACCAACATGCTTGACCGCAGGTATAATATTCTTTTTGTGGAATTCTGTGTTTGATTTATGCCAGATGTAACAGAACACATGTCTTCCAAACAGTTCCACTTTCAACTCATCAGTCCACAGATCATTCTCCCAAAAGGTTTGAGGATCATGCAGGTGTGTTTTGGCAAAATTCAGATGAGCCTTAATGTTCTTCTGGGTTAGCAGTGGTTTTTGCCTCGCCACTCTTCCATGGATGGCAGTTTTGGCCAGTGTCTTTCTGATAGTGGAGCCATGAACAGTGACCTTTATTGATGGGAGAGAGGCCTGCAGTTCCTTGGATTTTGTCCTTGGCTTTTTTGTGACTTCCTGGATGAGTCGTCACTGTGCTCATGGAGGAATTTTGGAAGGTTGGCCACTTTTGGGAAGGTTCGCTACTGTGCCAAGTTTTCTCCATTTGGAAATAATGCCTCTGTGATTCTTTGGAGTCCCAGAGCCTTTGAAATTGCTTTTGTAATCCTTCCCAGACTGATGTATTTCAATCATCCAACTATTTGTGTGCATTTTGAAATTGCACATAAGAAATCCTGAATGGAAACGCTTGATATGTGAATAAACTTCATATAAAATGTAATGCGCTAGGAGGAGGTGGATTTTCTAGAGTTTCACATTAGTTAAAATGTGCATTTAAGGTGATGGAAACAGTTTAGTCACAAAAGGATTACATGTTTTGACAATTCGTACATGAGCGTGCGATAGCTTGATGTGACTGGCCCAATGAAAGATAAGATCTTGGCACACAATTCTTTGTACATAGCCCTTGTCATTCGTAAGTGTTAAACCCACAGCTGGTTGATAAAATGGCTGGTTGATAAAATGACAATCTGCCAGAACAGTTTTGAGAGCAGGCGCTCCCTGAGATGCGGAGACTGGCAGCATGTGGGCATCAAAGCCATTTCAGCCCCATTATATCAAATATTACACACTTAAAATTAGATACTTGCTCCAGTCTTGCAAATAAGACTCTCCTCTAAGCAGGGAGGTCATTCAGCTTCTCCATGACGAGGCGGCTCCCTTATGATAATGTGCATTACATATGGATAGAAACGCACAACAATTTGTATTTTCTTAAGTCAAACTTTTAGAAACGCGCTTAAGAAAATGCAAAACATTTCGATGGAATCCCAGCTACTGTGTAGAAGGTATAAATAATGTACGCCTAATTTTAAAACACCAGTGTATCTTCACTGTGCACATCCTACAAGGATGGCAGTATGCAGTTAAGTCTTTCCAATTACTTGCAGTATTGTCAGTTCTATAGCTTTGTTCACAGTATATAAGCTCAAAAGCATTGGTTTTCTTTACCACTTACAAAAGCTATAAAAGAGTGGTTTGCTTTTAGATAACTAGCTTTCACTTATGCGTTTCCACCCATAGAAATGAGGCAAAATCAAACGGAGTAAACACAATTGTGTGCATTTGGTTCTTGCGTGTATTGTCACAATTTTGTTTAATACGTTAAACAAGTTTTCAGCTAACGACCCTGCATCAGTGTGGAGAGGCCTGAAAGACATTACTAACTTCAAGACACCATCCCCCAACACTGTAGGGAATCAACAGCTGACTGATGACCTGAATGTGTTTTACTGTAGATTTGAAAAGCCCAGTCCTCACCCCACACCCACTCTGACCTTCATTTCACACAAACACCAACATCTTCTGCAACCACCCTCCTCCTCATAGAGCAAACAGATCTGTGGATGATGCAGTCAACTTGGGATTGCATAGGGGTGGCCGATATACTGGTTAACATGATAAACCAGTAGAAATTTGCCAACTGGTATACATTTTGGATTATCGTCTATATCGCGGTAATGCAAAATTGCACAGCACATAACACGTACGCATTAAACACTGACGTATAAATGGAGGAAGGCGGAGGGACTGCTCGTACCTCAGATTCATTTGAATAAGAAGATGAGAGATTATGAAGCAAAAAGTGCGTCCTCTGTGGTGTGGAATTGGTTTGGATTTAGAAAACGCGATACCGAGCAGAAAACGGAGATTTGCAAGGTTTGTACATTGTGTATGTCAATATCCGTGTGCGTGTATATATCAGTGGTCAGGGCTTCACGTGAGACTGATGGAAATAATGAAACGCAATTTTTCACTGACAGCTGCACATGTCATTAGATGAAAAGCTGGTCTAGAACGCAAGAAAAAAATTACACTGAATCTGCTTCTGCGGCAAGAAATTTCACTTGAGCCACCATCAAAGCAAATTCAATGACATTCATCCCGCGCTCCAAACATGCCTCCCATCCAAACACACGCAGCTGTGTTTTGTGCGAGTGTTGCACACGCAGTCTGAAACGCGCAAGTGCGTACGAGTATTGAAGTCATTCAAGTCCTTTCATTTGTGCTCCTGTGACAAAAAGCACAGATCACACCCGTTACTCATTCTGGTTTCTCTCGATGTCAAGTGGGTTTTTAAAATACACATCAAAACTCTTCCTAAAATTGTTCAAATGATGTTTGATATCAGGAATCAAACCAGCCATATTTTCCTTCAGATATTTTATTTTATAGAGATTACTAAAAACACAAAGAGACAAAGTGTTTTATTTATGGATATTTTTTTCATTTATTACTTTTTGCATTGCTTTGAGAATATATTAAGTTTCTTGAGGAAAGTTATAACAATAAGAAGAAAAAGAAAATTGGTGCACATCATCAGACTGAAATGTGGCATTTATTTTGACTGTTTATCAAGTTCAAAATAAAGAGAAAATTATATAAAATGAAGTTTTCATTTATAAAGTATTTAATTCATTGACTGGGTTACTCAATTACACATTGCGACATGGCTTGATATATAATACAATTGTATTGATTTTTCAGAAAAATTTAACTAATATCGTTATCGTGATCTAAAATTATTCATATCGTTATATAGGATTTTGGTCATATCGCCCATCATATCCAGCAACATCTGGACAGACCAGGGACATATGCAAGGATCCTTTTTGTGGACTTCAGTTCGTCTTTCAACACCATCATCCCAGCTCTCCTATGGAATAAATTAACCCAGCTCTCTGTTCCCATGTCTATCTATCAGTGGATCACCAGCTTTCTGATGGATAGGCAGCAGCTAGTGAGACTGGGGAAATTCACTTCCAGCACATGTACGATCAGCACTGGTGCCCCCCAGGGATGTGTGCTGTTCCCACTACTCTTCTCCCTGTATACCAACAACTGCACCGCCAAGGACCCCTCTGTCAAGCTCCTGAAGTTTGCAGATGACACTACTGTCATCAGCCTCATCCAAGATGACGATGAGTCGGCATACAAAAGGGAGGTTGAACGGCTGGCTCACTGGTGGTCAAAACAACCTGGAGCTCAACACGCTCAAAACAGTGGAGATGATTGTGGACCTTAGGAGGAACACCCCAACACTGACCCCCCCTCACCATTCTAAACGGCACTGTGGCAGCAGTTGAGTCATTCAGGTTCCTGGGCACTACCATCTCACAGGACCTAAAGTGGGAGACCCACATTGACTCCATTGTGAAAAAGGCCCGGCAGAAGTTGTACTTCCTTCACCAGTTGAGGAAGTTGAACCTGCCACAGGTGCTGCTAATCCAGTTCTACACAGCAGTCATTGAGTCTGTCCTCTGCACTTCTATAACTGTCTGGTTTGGTTCAGCTATGAAATCGAACATCAGAAAACTAAAGGACAGTTCAGACTGCTGAGCAGATTATTGGTTGCCCCCTGCCCTCTCTTTAAGAACTATACACTTCCAGAGTGAGGAAAAGGTCTGGAAAAATCACTTTGGACCCCACTTACCCTGCCCACTACCTTTTTGAACTGTTGCCTTCTGGCCGGTGCTACAGAGCTCTGAGCACCAGAACCGTCAGGCACAGGAACAGTTTTTTCCCTCAGGCTATCCATATCATGAACAGTTAAAACAGCCCCATTGTGCAATTACATGCAATACGCAGTTTAGTCAATTATATTTAACATATCCTACCTCTTCTACATTACATTCCCTTGCACTGTATATAACAGATTTGTGTTTGTGTTTTTTTTTCTTTTTTTCATTATTTCTATATATATACTTATTTTCTATTGGCTTTTTCTATTTATTATTATTATCTCTGTCTTGCTGCTGTATTGTTTGCACTGGAAGCTTCTGTCACAAAGAAAAATTCCTTGTTTTAAGCATACTTTGCAGTAAAGCTCATTCTGATTAAAGTGAATGAGATTTGAGAACGTGGCAGGCTTCTGCACCCCACACTTTGAGAACCACTGCCTTACAGAATAGCTGCATTTAGAAGATATTGATTCAAATGTTTCCTCTACATTCAGTGGATTATCAATGGATTTTATGGATTTGACTAATTTGAATCTACATTTTGGTTAATTGGGAGGGATTGTTCTGTTAAAGAAGTCTCATGTGATGCTCCTTGTCGGATTCTAATCCAGAATGTTTCCTTCAGATGTGAATGTGGCTTGCAAGAATATGGACTGTAATAAATCTAGATATGGTCAATCGGTGTGATTGCCTTGTATAATTTGTGTAATCTCTCTTTTTATGCTTTTGCAGGAGCTGCAAGCTGCAGATTAGGAATATCCCACCTCACATGCAGTGGGAAGTAAGTGCATCTCTTTTTCAGTAACCTGGGGTAAAGGGACTGGCACAAGGTGCACAATGTTGGAGCAGTATTGTGACTTGCTGGCTCACTACAACATCTCCACAGCATTGGTATTTGAACCACCAGCTTCCTGAGTAATGTCCCAGAGTTTGATGTTTTGGACTGCATGAGCTCGTGCACTCTCCAAGGCCAACAAATACATATTTTGAGTGTTTTTAAGCAATTACCCTTCATATTGATTAAACTAAAAGAGAGATTTTTCAAGCACTCTAAAGCAGCCGTGTGTTTGTGATCTGAATTCTGTGGTTCGAGCTTCATGAAGCCACCTCATGTGATCTAGAGTTGCAAAAATTATAGTACTGATGGAAGGCTTGGAAAAAACATTTGGATTTTGATCTACAGCTGCGTTCACATAATTTCAGAATTACTGTAATTACGAGTTTCTGAATAGTAAAAATGGTTTGTCTTTGTTTAACTCAGAATTTAAAGTTGGAAACTCTGAATTTTATGAAAGTTAAAGAAACTGTAGCTTTCACAAAATTGTTACTCTACACACATTTGTTTAATATGCCATCAAACAAATGTCCACTAGATTTGTGCTTGCATATTTTTGCAAAAGCATATAGAGGTGAATTAATGCAATGATTAAGTATTTTGCTGTCATTAACAACAAAGCATTATAAGCATTGCAATCATTTTCTTGAAGGATAAGACAGCATAAAATAGCTACTGACCATTTATCACTTTCCGATCTCTGTTATCTGCGCACTATTAACTTTTCACAAACTGCATGCCTAATATCTGACTTGTTTTCAGATTTCTTCGTTTTGGATGCTTGACTAGTATAATGTGGATCTCGCTCTGACTGCAAAATGTTCCAATAAAAATCCCATTTACACCTTACTAGCCTACTGGAGCTCATGTTAATAACATTGTTGTGCTTCACTTACAAAATCAATGTATCGTCAAAAGTGCTCGCAAGTGTGCCCCAGTACACTGCTCTTTGTCCTCCCACTCCACATTTGAGCTCACAACGAGATCCCACTGACCCCTCTGATAACTCGCAAGAGATGCTCGCTTTGCTAGTCACTCTTTCTCTTTTCTGCGCATTTAGGTGAATATGAATAGACCCTTGCAGTAGTCCACAAAACTGCTCTAATCATAGGAATTGGTTGTAATTCATGACTAAGACCCGCCTAGACCTATATTCTCAGTTCAGGCTATGCTAACAGAATAAATTAGGCTTGCCTAAATGGGCTAATTCCCTGAATGAGTCATTAAACCATAAAAAGGCTTTTGTATCCTGGAGGAAACAAACATTTAAAAGGGTTGGGGAGTCAGTCAAATCTTTGTGAAAAATCAAAAAAAAAGTGTTTTCCTGGAAATACTGAGGGCATGTGATTTTGTATATAAAGTATGGCATCAACTCGCATAATATTCCTATCTGTTCATTGGTATCTTGATTTTCTACAAGCTGTTAAATTTGAAAATAAAAGCAATATTTAAAAAAAAAAAATATGGAGATGTATTATGTGGGACTAATGTGTTGGAAATGGCAATTAAATAACACTTGAGGTGCCTTTTTATATTTTTGCTATTTTTTAGGGTTAAATATAACCTAATTGTTCTCTCATAACAATTAATAATATTTGCACAGTTATTACCTTTAACGATGTACATATAAAATAGAAATAAATGATACATTGACAGAAATGGACATATGCGTCATACATGCACACTACATATTCAATTGTGCGTGTTAGCTGTCAATTCTGTTTTTGTATTTATGATCCGTCTGATGAATCATGTCTAATCAGTTGTTGCCCAGTGGTGGTGAATTTTAGTTTTATGCTTGCACTGCTGTTATTATTTGCCCATAGAATTCTGTGTAAATTGTTGTGACGAGCAAGTAAGCAAATTATTTATCAACTTCATAAAGGCCCGCTTTATTTCTTTTTTGTTACATGAAGTGCAGATATTACAATGCAAATCAATAGTCTAGTAAATGAATAACCAGTGCTTGGCCAATGCCCTCATTTTGAAATGACAAGGATAGAAATGTGCCTGTAATATTTCAGCATACCTTTCGATATGTAATTTTATTAGCAAATTTGGTTAAAATTAGTTTGGTCTGCTATTTAGAATTCTAAAACCTGCACTAAAGAATGTTCGCAAGGTTTTTGGTTTGGATACGCTATGTTAGTGTGCGGACGGAATGTCAACTTTTCTGCTACAAGCCAGATGTACAAAAAAATATATATTTTTTAAACTCAATGTAATTAATTTGTTGTGGACTCAAAGTAAACTATATTGTTTATATCTAAGCATAATTTAATTTTTTCCTCTTTTTGCTTATTATAAATCCAGTCACTGGTGTCATCCTGCGAAAATGTCAAGTACCTACTTAAGCGAGATTGTTAATCTCCTTTTTTTTTTTTTTTTTTTGTGACCTGAAATTTGTGTGTTCAGTTATGTAATTGTGGGAGGTTTGTGTGTTGTGGGCACATGTTGAGGCATTCATATAAGGTTGAGATCTTGGAATGTGTGTTATCCATGTCATGGCGTAGCTTGGGGATGTGCGTTTTGCTGTGTGACCAGGCTCGGGCAAGCTTCGCTGGGCCTGGATGTTAACCGGCTGCCCTGTCTGGCTGCAGGCCTACTCCGTGTGTGGACGCCCAGAATGTGTAGATCAACCCCACTCCCCCTTCCCCTCACTGCATGGTGCCTGCAAGCCAAGCACACCCCCTTCCTCTTTCACCCTTGAAGGAACTCATCTTATTGGTCAGGATTCCAAAGACTGACTGGATGTGTGGCCAATGGCAGTAGAAGTCCAATGGCTGCTGGGATTTCCATAGTAATGCAGGCGCCAACCAATAGCAACACTTGGAGAAGGGAAGTGGTGGTGGGTGCGGGGTTGAAGGCATTAGAATGTGTGACCAATAGAGGGCTTGTGTGTTTGAAAGCCCCCCGTCTTTTCACCCATGTTCAATGTTCTATGCCTGCATGGCTCCTTCAGAGAAGGCGTGGTGAAAGCAAAGTACTGTAGAACAGTTGAATGAGGTGTATATCGGACTGTAATGATAAAAAATGTACAGTAAACTTTTTTTTTTTTTTTTTTTTTTATTACTATTACCCTAACACTTCCAAAATTACTTCAGTTGCTTTGAGAGCCTCAATTAAGATCCAAATTACCAAGAGGCAAGCAGTTATTTTCACTGGACTTGAATCAAGTGTTCAATATGTTCTACAGAGGGTCCAACATGCAATTCTTGCCACACCTGCCAATGGTAGGAGAAAACTGTATTTTGTATTATGGGGCTCAACATTACAGATTTATTTTCTGCTGGCCCAGTCAGTCCAGTAGTTAAGATTTTTACTCACCCTGCCAACATATTAACTGGCCCCACCACCAAAAAATATTTTTTGCATTTTTAACAATGCATTTTTGTATGTATTTGTGCCAGGAATAATATTTGTAAATTTCATTAAATGTTATGTTTTCTTAACAAAAACTAGCTTTGCTGGAAAATAATGGTGTACAGTGAAGAACAGTGTGTGTGTTTTTTTTTTTTTTTTTTTGGCCAATTCTTACTGATACCATTTTGGCTAAAACTCATATGATAGCCAGCTATATACCTTAGTTACCTTGGTGAAAGTGTGAATTGGTAGAAATTGCAACGAGGTTTAATACATCGGCGAATTCCAAATATTTGAGTTTGCATGGCATAAAAGCACATTAAGATAAACTAATGTAATATTTAGTGACAACGCAGTACTTGCCTGATTGGGTGACTGTTCCATCTACTGGCCTTCTCACAATGGCCCTGGGCCAGTGGACCATCCTTATATTGATCCCTGTATTATTATTTTTTTATTTTTTTCATCCCTATGGCAACTTAATTATTCTTTTGTAAGTTAGTGTAGGTAGCACAGGTCATTGTCACTCACAGTATCGTAAATGAGTCTCCATCTCTCACTTTACCCAAAAATGGAAGGACATATTGTGATTACATTTTCCTCTGAGGTTAAAGAAGCACAGGTGGCAACATCTTTAGTAGATGGTTTTGTATGCCTTGACTTTTGAATATTTAAATATCTGAATCAGCAAGGGTGAAACTATAGTTCTTACAATTTGATTTAACCCATTATTATTTTGTAGATCATAATAGTTGCCAGCCTACTGGTGAGTATTGAGTTTTATATACTCACCGTAGCCAATTTTTACTTTCAGTTACCACTTGGCGAGTGTTAATTTTGTACCCTGGTTGTACACCAAAGGATGAGTAAAACAGTCCTAGTAATGAAGTTGTGGCACCCCTACCACAATGTCTAGTCTCTTATGCTGTTGCTCTTCGGCACAATCCCAACGTTTCTCTTGCTTGTCACCAACAGGTTCTGGATGGGTTGTTAGCACAGTACGGCACAGTGGAGAGCTGTGAACAAGGTAGGGCACACTTTTGCAGATTGTCACTTCAGTTGTTATCTGTAACATTAAAAGATTAGTTAACTCTATTCCCATCTTTCCTTTCTGTTTTGTCATGGTATCTCCAGTCAACACGGACACAGAGACTGCTGTTGTCAACGTGCGATATGCCACCAAGGACCAAGCCAGAGAGTAAGTACCTTCTGCATTGGATTCGTCCAACTCTATCACCCCCTCTATCCCATGTCTTGCAGTGAAATGCAAAACTTGTCAGTTCTTCATGCACTGCAGTTTAGTTTTATTCAGCAATTATAATAACTCATTCAGTGCCACCTACTGTTTGATTACAAGAACTGCAGAGCAGTCACAGAGATTAGTGAAGTAGCCCCTGGTAAATGAGTGGAAAGTCTTGGACAAAGGAATCTACAGCGATTTTGTTTGCACATAATAGTCGTTCCTGTTAGCGTCCGCGAGTTGATGTCAGTGGAATAGATTTGGTGGGTTTAAAGGGATCCTACACTCCATCACATTAAAGCCCCATGCCCTTAAACCCCCATCAGTTTCAGTTAAGTTTTACAAGTGTCCTGTTTGGGAGGCAAGTGCAGAAGTAGAGATGGTATTCATTCCCCAGTCTCAGTCATCTGGGGTATAATGCAAAAAACCTTGTTTATATGTAATGAAATACTATATTTTTAGATTTGAAATTCAGCTTATTCTGTTTTCTGGGAATCTTTACTAGCTTTTATTCTTTATAATACTATATTCTTCAAACGAATACAAAATATTGTGTTTTGTATCTACTTTCAGTTTGCTCAGTTTTGTGTCTCTTCATTCAGTGAATGTATCTTTACAAGCATCAGTTTGTAAACATAAGAAAATTGGGTTCATAAAGGAATAATTCACCCAAAAATGAAAATTCTGTCTTCTACTCACCCTCGTGCCATTCCAGTTGTGTATGACTTTCTTCTGCAGAACACACAAATAAAAATTCAGAGGTATATCTCAGCTCTGTTGGTCCATACAATGCAAGTGAATAGTGACCAAAACTTTGAAGCTCTAAAAAGCACAAAGCCAGCATAAAAGTCTCCATGACTACTGCTTCACCCAAGCAATCAGACTTTTGAACTCTTGATCTCCCACGATCAAAATACATCAGCACTGCACTTTATTATTATTATTACTACTCTTATATCTCACTCCGGACTGTCATAAATTATATTATTATTATATTATATTCTCTTAACAACTGACTATCAACCGACAGCCTGAATGTCAATACAGTACAATACAACCTACTGTACATTATATACTATATATACTTGTTTATATATTTTTTTATTTTTATTGAATAATGTGTATCTATATTGTGCGTATTGTATACTGTACAGTGTATGTTATGTAATTATGTGTATATCAGACATTTAAATTGTGCTGTGTTAATTTGATGTTATTGTAAATTGGTATATGTCTCATCACTGTCACGTCTGCTATGTTGATCGGAACTGCACCCAAGAATTTCACACACCATTGCACTTGTGTATATGGCTGTGTGACAAAGTGATTTGATTTTGAAAAGTAATCCATACGACTCCAGTGGTTCAATCCAAGCCTTCTGAAGCAATCCAATCAGTTTGGGTGAGAACAGACCAAAATGTAATTTCAGCAGTCTCCTTGGTGATGATAATATCAAGCTTGATTACACTTTTTAGCACCATCTAGTAGTCCGCACATGCGTCATACACTTGGAAGTGTAATCAAGCTTGAAACCATGATCATGCCTAGAGACTGCAATGGCAAGATGTGCAGTGAAAAAAGTTATATTTTTGTCTGTTTTCACCCAAAACCGATTAGATTACTTCAGAAGACGTGGATTTAAACACTGCAGTGGTATGGACTACTTTGAAGCTCCAAAAAGCACAAAGACCACATATAAAGTTTTGGTCACCATTCACTTGCATTGTATGGACCTACAGAGCTGAGATTTTCTTTTAAAAAATCTTTGTGTTCCACAAAAAAAAAAAAAAAAAAAATATCTGGGATGGCATGAGGGTGAGTAAATGATGAGAGAATTTCCATTTTTGGGTGAACTACTCCTTTAAAGATAAAGTATAATTTTTTTATCGATGTCAAATGCTGTCGGGCTGGTTGCTGTGTTCAACCAATGCCATGAGTTGGAGTGTTTGGAAGAGTGTTCGGGAAACCTTTTTGTTATTATTTTTTGCAGAAATTACATACCTTTTAAATTGAAAGGATTGTGTTTGTTAATGTGTCTCGGTTTATGTTTCCCATCCCTCTGTTACTCACTTTTCCAGAGCACTGGACAAATTAAATGGCTTCCTAATGGAGAACTACGCACTAAAGGTTTCCTATATCCCTGATGAGACTGCAGCAGCCGACCCCACTCCGATGGGTGGCAGAAGAAGTTTCAACCCACGTGGACCACCCCGCCAAGGCTCTCCCAATCTGGGTGCTAGACCTAAACTACAGTCAGACGTGCCCCTGCGCATTTTGGTGCCCACACAGTTTGTGGGAGCTATCATCGGCAAGGAGGGCGCAACCATTCGCAATATAACCAAGCAAACGCACTCAAAGTGAGAATACAGTTTTAGTGTGTGTGTGTGTGTGTGTGTGTGTGTGTGTGGTGTTTGTAGTTATAAGCTGACTAAAGATTATTGTTTACAGTCATGTAAAATAGGGATCGTGCAACTAGTAGATTTTTCTTCTCGTTTTTAAGTAGCCATCCTTTGTGTGCTGACAGTGTACTGTTTGAAAGTTTGCATGGTAATGTACAAATTGGGATCCATCGGTTAATCTAATTGGTTGCTTATGTGTTGTGTATGTGCTCACAGGATTGATATCCACCGTAAGGAGAATGCAGGAGCAGCAGAAAAGCCCATCACTGTTCACTCCACACCAGAGGGCTGCAGTTCTGCCTGTCGAAACATCATGGAGATCATGCAGAAAGAGGCAATCGACACCAAGATGTGCGATTAATGCACTCACTACACATTTCATGCCCACATTTAACTGATAATACAGTTTTTTGATTCTGTTTGTCATATTACCTCATTACAGACTTATCAAACAATTTTTACACTCAACTTTGCATGTTCAGTCATACACATCAGATCATACTGTACCCTGCTGTCTCAAACACAGCACTGAGGAAATTCCTCTGAAGATCTTGTCTCATAATAATTTTGTGGGCCGCCTGATTGGAAAAGAGGGACGCAACTTAAAGAAAATTGAGCAAGATACTGACACAAAGATCACAATCTCACCGTAAGTAGATTTTTTTTCAGTCTCTGCTTGAAAATTTCCTCATTAAATTATAAATACCACTTGCTACTAACTAGCAAGTAGCAAATCATGGTTTATATGATGTAAACTAAAAGCCTTATAAGGGGGGAGGCAAGGGAGCCCTTAAATATGTCCCACCCCAACTTTCAACAGGATATGCATCAACATAAACATAATACAGAACTTAATGTTCTGGGTTCAATACAAGTAAAACTCAATCAACAGCATTTGTAGCATAATGTTGGTTACCACAAACGGTAATTGATTCGTCCCTCCTTTATAAAAAGTACAAATCTGGGTTACAGTGAGGCACTTACAATGGAAGTGAATGTGGCCAATTTTTAGTTTAAAGGCGGAAATGTGAAGCTTATTTGATAAAAGCACCTACATTAATTCTGTTAACTCATGTATTATGTCCTAATTAAATCCTAATTTTTGCAGTCATTTCAGGGGTTGTTGACATTACATCGTCATGGCAACGAAGTTGTTATTGGCTATAACTTTACACAGGAAAGGTTAGTCAGTGATTTTATCGTACTAAAATCATGTTCATATTGTTTGTCTTGTGGCTATACTTTTGAAATGGTGAGTATTTTAACGTTCAAAAATTTGGCCCCATTCACTTCCGTTGTCAGTGCCTCACTTTCACCCAGATTTTTGCTTTTCTTTTTAGGAGGGACGAGTCAAAAATTTAATTTTGTGGCAATCAGTATGGTCACAAATGCTGTTGATTGAGCTTGACTTGTATTGAACCCGGAATATTCCTTTAAGCTATTTCATGGAACCTTTCATTTGTAATGTTGGATATCGCATCATAAATATGTAACATTGAAGCTGTATCTGTTTCCACTTCCCTATTCACCTCTTCATTCACCTTTTTTCATTTTGTCCCCTCATGCTCTCTCTTAGTCTGCAGGATCTGACCCTGTATAACCCAGAGCGTACCATTACTGTTAAGGGTTCATTAGAGGCTTGTGCAAAAGCAGAAGAAGAAATCATGAAGAAAATCCGCGAGTCCTACGAAAACGACGTTGCTGCCATGCATGTAAGCCCACAACACAATTATTAGGGTTCAATTTCCATCCGCAATCATGCACAACAATAGCTTATTTTTTTCTAAATCTAAATTATGTTATAATAGCTTATAAAAAATGTTTTCCCCTCTAGTTACAATCTAACCTGATTCCTGGGCTCAGTCTGAATGCGTTGGGTATTTTCCCTGGCTCTGGAAGTGGAGGGATGTCGCCCTCTGTGGTTTCAGGACCTCCAGCTGGGGCTCAAGCTGCTTATCAATCATTTGGGGTAACACAATTACATTAGATTGTGTGAATGTGTGTACAAGGGTCAGAAATTAACCAGGGGTGTGGGCAAAAATGCCACAGATATATAAAGTAAGATTGTAGTGAATCTTATATAACATTTGATATTTCATATTAGGGATGTCTGATACCTTTTTTTTTTCCTAAGCTCCATACCAACAGTTTATTTCAATTGTATAATCAAAATTGTGTTTAAATAAGTTAATTAACATTTTAATCAAATGAAAATATTAACAATTAATTTTCAACATAAAATTGTATTTTTTTTATCAAATGAAGTGCTTATATACAGAACCTCACAGCACAATCCAAAATACATCATTGGAGTTATATTTTGTCAAATAAAGTACAGCATAACAGAGCGTCACAGATATTAGATACTGCTTAAGTAAAATACAATTACTACTTATTATTATTAGTAGTAGTAGTAGTAGTAGTATTACAGTGAATATTACATAACCTAACTTTATATTTCTGTCATACTTTTTTCCTATAAATTTACCTTTAATTCTGAAGGAGCTTTTATTTTGAAGTGTTTGTGTTGTTTTGACCAAAGAGCTCTGACGTCATGACGGCAGCTTCCTACTCTGGAAAAACTGGTCACTATGTGACTCAAAGTGATTATTAAACTGCAAAAGGCTGCTGTTTAATTAAATAAGTATGTACTCTGTATGTGACTCACGCTACAACGTGAATTTGCACTCTGTTTACTGTCATCTGCTACAAACAGAGCGTGCGTTGCTCATGATGGTGTTTTCCCTGTATGAGCCAGGACGAGCTTTAACAGGTATGTGCAGCCGGCGTCAGCACAACACTGTCTCCACACATTCACAAGCGCTCTCATTTAAATTACATGCAAACTATATATTTATCTCATTAAATCGCAGCTTTTGCGGTTAAACAATCTCACTAGGACATAACGTGATTTTTATTTGTGGGCTGAATGTTTACGTTATGAAATTAGTACATCAGATGGTATCGGTTTTTGGTATTGGAGCATTTTGACGAGTACCAGTGCTTGAGCGTGGTATATTCTTGGCCTGTCTTGTTATGGGTTTAAATACCTTGTTGACCATTTCAGTTCATTGAATCAATGTAAGTATTTGACATAAATGGACAACACACTTTGTGGTATACTGTGTGTTGGAAAATAAATGCCCTCATAAAGGGAAGAAACTTCCCAGAAAATCAATTCCGCATGGAAAAGATTGCCCCTCAAAAGTTAATTTCTGACACTGGTGTGTACATGTACTGTATGTTCTTGTGGTGCGAATGAGTATCACATAGTAAGAGAACAAGGAGTGCACGGTGCACAGGTTTGTGTGTGTGGGAGTGTGTGTTAATGTGTATGTTTCTCTCGTAGTGCAGCGTGTTTGGGGGTGAGGTGCCATTATGGGCCTCTGCACTCTCCTCCAGCAGCAGCCCAGTCTTGTCTGTAAGTTTCTATATACACCATGCCCTGCATGGCTTGGCTGCTCGTTACTGGATTGGCTAAAGGGGACAAATAAATAGTCGCTGGCCAGGGGGCGTGCCTGAATCCTCCTGCTAACCGAGTTGCTGAAATGCTGGGTGTCTGTTTAACACACAAAGTCCGTAAATGTAGACCTAAAGTGCTTTGCGTGTGATGAAGGATGGGAATAAATGTTGTCTGGTTTGGTTTGAGAGGCGAAGGGTATAAATAACATGGAGTAGAGTTAGACTAACCTCATAAACTGGGATGAAGTGCGTGCGTGCGTGTGTGTGTGGGTTCCACTATATTTGTGAGTGCCAAAACATTTAAAATGTCCTCACTAATATAGTGAAACTTGTTAAAAACCCACTAGTGAGGACATTTGAGGTGGTCCATAAATCAGCCAAATCACGTTTAGCCTGAAATCTACTGATGTGCACAGGTTTCTACGAGGATAAGGTTTAGGGGTAGGGTTAGGGTATAGAAATTATCATTAGCCTTTTATGAAATCAACAGAAGTCTGATGTCCTCGAAACAAAGCTGTGTGTGTGTGGTGTGTTTTGGCTTCGATATTATTTTTATTCTTAGCCCAAGTGTTTTCAGAGAGACAGTTGTCGGAAGTAGAATCTATACTCCATCTACATTTGTATGTTCTTTGTGCCCAAGATTTTGTATCATCCAATTCAAGTTCTCTTTTCAGTTCATATCAAGTATTTTATAGACGTGATTGTTAAAGGAGCACGATAATATTTTTAAGGTAACAGAAGGTGGTGGTTTTTTTTTTTTTGCAACCAAAACAGACCATTTTCCGCCTTTTCTATGACCCTTTGAACTAAACAGGCGTTTTTTTTTGTGTGTGTGTGGCTGCTGTGCTTTAATAAATATCCCCTTTGCATGTGAAATGAGCAACAGCAATTTGCTACTCTTCAGGATGTGGGTTTTCTTTTGTCATATAGTTTTAACTGCTCTTCTTAAATAACAGCCTCTTTGTAAAGTCTGCATTAGATTTTGAGAGGATTAT
Organism: Myxocyprinus asiaticus; assembly: GCF_019703515.2. Taxonomy (NCBI): domain Eukaryota; kingdom Metazoa; phylum Chordata; class Actinopteri; order Cypriniformes; family Catostomidae; genus Myxocyprinus; species Myxocyprinus asiaticus. The sequence continues at coordinate 12,869,469 of NC_059373.1, read as the reverse complement.
AAAATAATCAGTGACCATGTTAAAATTAAACTTGAGCTGTTCATTTCTAATGCTGAGATCCTTTTTAAGGATATGAGTGGCAGGTGCTACACACAGTCAAAAACAACCCAACATTTGGCTAACCTTTACACATTTTACTCTTATTACTGCTGCTGGAGTTTAGAAGTAATGGTATCTATCCTACTTGTATTACCTCACCGTAACTGGAAGGGCCAATTTTCTGACATCAGAAATCTAAGAATATCTGAGCCGTTTTTGCATCTTTGTTTCAAAATATCTTTATATCTTGAGTTTATTGTACAATGAAAATGACTTTTGAAACTCATATCTCAAAAGATCAAGAAAATATGATTTCTCAAATGACCCCTTTAACATAAAATGACCATTTAGAGTGAACGGTTTGAAATTGGAGGAACAGGCTAGTTATTTGATTGTGTGAGTGAATGTTTCCAAAGGTATTTTTCCCCAGGACTTAATCACATAGCGAGACATTTTTTGTCTGTCGTCCTGTCATATGTTCTCTGGACGCGTGTCCAATAAAATCATATTTTTTGTTGAATGTGTTGTAATAACTCTTTGGTATATTTGTGTCCACAGCCGCAGATGGAATCAGAGACCGTGCATCTCTTTATTCCTGCTCTGGCAGTTGGTGCTATTATCGGCAAGCAGGGCCAGCACATCAAACAGCTTAGTCGCTTTGCTGGTGCGTCAATCAAAGTAAGTGATGGGCAAGAGAATGGTTTGAATGGTTACTGAGATCCTTCAGCTCATAAATCCTGTTCTTTAACCTTTTTTCACTGTTGTACCCGTATTAAGGTCAATCAAATGCTGACACACCTGCAAACCATTATGTTTAAACTGATCTTGTCAACTGAAAATGAAGTTAAAGAGCTGACGTTTTCTCTTGATAGATTGCCCCCGCTGATGGAATTGACACCAAGCAAAGGATGGTCATTATTTCTGGACCACCAGAGGCACAGTTCAAGGTAAAACACTGTCGAACCTTTTAGGATCAAGTCATTGTTTAAATATGTGTGTGTGTGTGTGTGTGTGTGTGTATGTATATATATATATATATATATATATATATATATATATATATATATATATAATATATATATATATATATATATGGTTGTTTGAGTTACTGATACTCTGGTTTCCTGGGCTGTCTTTGTCAGGCTCAGGGACGTATCTTTGGGAAGTTAAAAGAAGATAACTTTTTTGGACCGAAGGAGGAGGTTAAATTAGAGGCTCACATAAAAGTGCCATCGTTCGCTGCCGGCAGAGTCATTGGCAAGGGTGGCAAAACGGTAAACATGCACTGCACTACTCAACTTTGGAAAGCTTTGGAAATGTACATCACAAAATTGCTGATAGACAGTAAAGGCCCTGGTATACTCAAGGTGACGTTCTTTGCTTGGAGCCAAAAAAGAAGACAAAAACAGCTGAGCAATGGTTATACTGTTTGCGCCACACTGCTGGGGGAGGTGCTTAGAGGAGTATTTTAATATGAGGACATGTTAAACCATAACTAATGTGACATTTAAAATGTGTTATGACTTCTTGCCTCATTTTATGAATAGAATTTACATAAAATCTGTAGAATAAGCTGTTATAACCACTCTATGATGATTTAAAGTAATATATTTGCTGTCGATAATGTGTAATTTGTCATGTTTACATTCTGCATTCGTGGCGCTAATGCGCTATCATGCTATACGTGGCCATAATATGCACTGGTTGCACTCTGTTATTTAATATGATGACACTGATACTACTGCCAAGATGGGCATATAAAAGTGTCAATGGGCAAAATACAGACCACAGAATGATGATAGAGGCATATCTGACTTTGGCCAGATGTGTGTGGCTTTCGGCTGCAGACGCCACATGAGTGAAGCAGCATATCAAAAAACAGTTAATGGGTGCTTAAGAGTGTTTTGGGTAGATTTGATTACTTTTGTAGACTAATTAAACAGAAATTGCATTACATGTTCTTGGAAAGTGTCTTGAAAGATCGTACAGATGTAGGTCAATTTACAACAGCTCGTTAATTACTCATCTTGAGTGATCTTAGCTGACTGAGCAACGCAACCGGAGTAAGCTGTGAGCCACAAAGTAGGTGGAGCTCCAGGTCACATCTACCGATGATGTGTACCAATTGTATTAAGAAGGTGTTTGGCAGCCGGTATGAAGTTTTTTTAAATGTTCGCTCTACCGAGCTGTTATGAACCACCAAAACTTTCTCCATAACACCTTTGTTTTTGTTCGAAATGACCGCACCCATTCGTTCTTCGATTCCATATGAAGTATACGGGGCCTTTAATGCTGACTCTGTGACCACAAGTTGCAACTAATGCCGTCCTCATTGGAGGAGAGATCTGGCATAAACCTCCTGCAAGCAGGCCTATAGGAACGCCTGGGAACACTGAGGAGAGCAGAAAATATCAGAACTCAACGCAAGAAGGAGAGGGCAAGAACATCCTTCTACAAAGATCCCTTCAGATTTGCGAAAGGTCTCTTCTCAAAGGAAAAGAGTGGGTCACTTAAGGTGCCAAAGAAGGAGCTGGAGGACCACCTGAAAGAAACGCACACAGACAACCAGAGATATGAGCAGGGGGTGATACCTCCAGACATGCCACCCATTCCTCAGCCAGAGCATCAGTTGGATGATAGCCCGCCAAGGTGGAGCGACGTCGAGAAAACTCTGAGAGGCAAGGGCAGCTTCAGCTCCCGGGCCAAACGGAGTTCCATACCGGCTGTACAAGAACGCTCCAGATGTCCTATGGTTCCTGTGGAGGCAAATGAAGGTGGCATGGAAAAAGCAAATCATCCCAAAAGCATGGCGAAGAGCAGGGGGAGTGTTAATCCCCAAGGAAAAGGATGTCTCGAACATCAACCAATTTCGGCAAATCAGCCTTTTGGGGGCCTGGGTAGCTCAGTGGTAAAATACGCTGGCTACCGCCCCTGGAGTTCGATTAGTTTGAATCCCAGGGCATGCTGAGTGACTCCAGCCAGGTCTCCTAAGCAACCAAATTGGCCCGGTTGCTAGGGAGGGTAGAGTCACATGGGGTAAATTCCTCGTGGTCGCTATAATGTGGTTCGTTCTCGGTGGGGCGCGTGGTGAGATGAGTGTGGATGGCATGAAGCCTCCATACGCGCTATGTCTCCGTGGCAATGCGCTCAAGCCACATGATGAGATGCATGGGTTGACTGTTTCAGACGCGGAGGCAACTGGGATTCGTCCTCCGCCACCCGAACTGAGGCAAATCACTACGCGACCACGAGGACTTAAAAAGCACATTGGGAATTGGGCATTCCAAATTGGGAGAAAAAGGGGAAAAATCCACAAAAAAATCAGCCTTTTGAATGTTGAAGGGAAGATCTTCTTTAGCATTGTTGCTCAAAGGATGACAACATACCTGAAAAATAACAATTTTGTTGACACGTCGATACAGAAAGCTGGTATTCCAGGCTTTTCGGGATGCTTAAAACCATCAGAAACTACTTCAAGAAGACCCATATGGCACAAGGCGACAGCCGCCCAGAGAAGAAAGCTGGTAGTAGCCGAGGTCTGGCAGCAGGAGGCGGCAGAGAGATGCATAAAGGCAAATTCGCAGTCCAAACAGGCCAATGGACTAACTGGGAAAATCTGGAGCATTCTAAGCTCACCTGGAAGGATCTTTGGGAGATGGAAGGAAGTGGACTTAGTTTCATCATTAGAGCCACCTAAGATGTCCTTCCCACACCCAAGAATCTAAACCAGTGTGTTGGAGAAGATCCATCATGTCCTCTCTGTCAAATCCCAGCAATGCTAAGGCACATCCTCGTTGGCTAAGGCCATTACACCTGGAGGCACAACCAGGTCCTGAGACAACTGGCGATTTACCATGGAGGGAATGAGAACTACTACCAATGCCCTCTCACCCACAATACCTAGATTCTCAAAAACCACCACCTTCATAAGAGCAGGACAACTTCCAGTGAAGCCAACTGCAAGAAGGGAATCAACCCTGCTGGAGGCTGCCCGGGACTGGAAAATGCTGGTTGATCTAGACCAGAAGCTCATCTTTCCGCCTGAGATAATTGCAACTAATCTCAGGCCAGACCTGATTTTGTGGTCAACCTCGCAAAAGTCTGTTCATCGTGGAACTAACTGTGCCATGGGAGGCTGCAGTTGAAGCGTATGAACGTAAAAGGCTGAAGTACTCAGACCTAGCAGCCAAGGCAGTACAACAGGGCTGGCGAACCCAGTTGTTCCCCGTAGTGGTTGGTTGCAGAGGTTTTGTAGCTACATCAACAACTAGGCTGCTGAAGGGGTTGGGAGTCAGAGAGCAGGCTTTACGACAAGCTGTCAGGTCGCTGTCAGAGGCTACTGAGCGAAGCAGCAACTGGCTATGGTTAAAACAAAAGGATCCCAACTGGGCTGCAAAATGACCAAGAGGGGTAAAAGCGGAGGGGGGCGCACCTGGGATGCCAGGTGTCGCTGTTGAGCCCTTTGGAGGTGTCGTGGGCTTTATCAACGAAACATCAAGGAAGGAGGGTGCCCACCTGATGACCCCAATGAAGTTAGTTCCCCTACCCCAAAGATATCAAGAAAGTGTTGATTATTCTAAGGGATTGTACTATCAAGTCCTATAAGCTCAACTGTGCTGATACAATCACATATTGCTATACATTTTACATGACTATTCCTGTACTCCTTTATACTGTATATTCATCTGTGTATTCATATCATGCCCAACATTTTAATAATGGAAGTGCATAAACTCTAAGGTTGGTGTTTCGCAGTGCGGTTAGAGTTGATTTTATGTTTGTTTGTTTTTTAACGCCTTGCAACCCTTGATGGCGAAAAACATGTAAAACAACTAGATCTGCTCCTATGAGGTGTTGAAGATTTAAACTGAACCCACATGATTCACTCTTTCTCTAACAGACATGCTGGGTGGGATTCTCTCACACATTTGGTGCAGTTTCAATCACGATCCAATTTTGGTATAGTGATGTTATGTATTGTGATACAATGCATATCACAATTTAATATATCACGCAGGATAAAAGGGAAAACAGAGCCGGCATTCTCATCAGAGTAAGATGGCGTGCAAATCGACCCCCGCTACCCAGTATTCTACTGGCAAATATTCAGTCTCTGGATAACTAGCTCTGCGAGCTGAAAGCGCAGATCTCTTTCCAATGAGAGACGAGGGACTGCTGCATTATCTGTCTTACAGAAACTTGGATGTCTGCGGAGATTCCAGACTCAGCTATTGAACCCGCGGGGTTCTCCGTGCACCGAGCGGACAGAGCGAAAGACCTCTCAGGTAAAAGCAGAGGTTGTGATGTATGTTTTATGATCAACAAATCCTGGTGTGATCAGAGGAACGTACATTCTATCAAGTCTTTCTGTTCTCCTGATCTGGAATTTCTCATGCTTCTGTGTCGACCATTCTGGCTATTGAGGGAATTCACAGCGGTCATTATCACTGCTGTGTACATCCCGCCACAAGCCGACACAGACCGGGCACTCAAGGAACTGTACGGGACTATAAGCAAGCAGGAAACCGCGCACCCCGAGGCCGCGTTCATTGTGATCGGGGACTTTAATAAAGCCAGTTTCAAATCAGTCGCACCAAAATACCACCAACACATTAGTTTCAACACACGAGGGGACCGGGTTTTGGACCATTGATACTCTCCCTTCCTGGATGGCTACAAATCCCTCCCCCGCCCACCATTTGGCAAATCGGTCCACTCTTCTATTCTGCTTCTGCCCGCTTGCTTGCAGAAACTGAAACAGGAAGCACCCACCCTCAGAAGGATCCAGTGCTGGTCGGACCAGTCAGACTCTACGCTACAAGACTGTTTTGATCACACGGACTGGGAGATGTTCCGGTCCGCCTCTGATGACGACATCGAGCTTTACGCTGATAGCGTAACGTGTTTCATCAGAAAGTGCGTAGAGGACGTCGTTCCGACCAGAACAATACGGATCTATCCCAACCAGAAGCCATGGATTAATAGCGACGTTCGCGCGGCACTTAATGTGCGGACCTCTGCTTTTAATTCCGGGAATGCGGAGGAGCATAAACAAGTCAGTTATCAGAACAGCAAAACGCCAGTACAGGAACAAGATTGAAGGACAGTTTAACACCACCAACTCTAGAAGAATGTGGCAGGGAATTAACATCACGGACTTTAAAGGGAATAAAAACTCCCATGAACACCGCTGCCTCTCTCCCGGATGAGCAAATACTTTTTATGCTCGTTTTGAGGGAAATAACACTGCCCTCGCGGAGAGGGCTCTCGCGGCCAAGCTACAGAGGTTAGTTCTCTCTCCGTCTCTGTAGCGGATGTAACCCAATCCTACCGGCGGGTGAATATCCGCAAAGCCGCGGGTCCAGACGGCATTCATCAGGGTCAGTGTCAGAGCGTGCGTGAACCAGCTGGCTGGTGTTTTTACGGACATTTTCAACCTTTTCCCTCTCTTTGTCTGTAGTCCCCACATGCTTTAAAACGTCCACCATTGTGCCTGTTCCAAAGCAATCAAAAATCACTTGCTTAAATGACTTGCGACCTGTTGCTCTGACCCCCATCATCAGCAAATGCTTTGAGAGACTAATCAGAGATTACATCTGCTCTGTGCTGCCTCTCTCTCTAGACCCATTGCAGTTTGCTTACCGCAACAACCACTCCACTGATGATGCCATTGCATCTACAATACACACTGCTCTCTCCCACCTGGAAAAAAGAACACTTATGTGAGAATGTTGTTTGTTGACTACAGCTCAGCATTCAACATCATAGTGCCCTCCAAGCTTGATGAGAGGCTCTAGGCTTAAACAGCTCGCTTCCTGTCAAGCAGACGCCAGGTGGTTAGAATAGTCAGCAACATCTCATCACTGACCCTCAACACTGGAGCCCCACAGGGCTGTGTTCTCAGCCCACTCCTGTATTCCCTGTACACAGATGACTGTGTGGCAACACATAGCTCCAATGCCATCATTAAGTTTGCTGATGACACGATGGTGGTAAGTCTGATCACTGACAATGATGAAACAGCCTACAGAGAGGAGGTGCACACTCTGACACACTGGTGTCAGGAGCACAACCTCTCCCTCAACGTCAGTAAGACAAAGGAGCTTGTGGTGGACTTCAGAAGAAAAGACAGAGAACACAGTCCCATCACCATCAATGGAGCACCAGTGGAGAGAGTCAGCAGCTTCAAGTTCCTGGGTGTCCACATCACTGAGGAACTCACATGGTCCATCCACACTGAAGTCGTTGTGAAGAAGGCTCATCAGCACCTCTTCTTCCTGAGACGGCTGAGGAAGTTTGGCATGAACCACCACATCCTCACACGGTTCTACACCCGCACTGTAGAGAGCATCCTGACTGGCTGCGTCTCCGCCTGGTACGGCAATAGCACAGCCCCCAACCGCAAAGCACTGCAAAGGGTGGCGCAAACTGCCAGACACATCATCGGAGTTGAGCTTCCTTCCCTCCAGGACACATATACCAGGCGGTGTGTGAAAAAAGCTCGGAGGATCATCAGAGACTCCAGCCACCCGAGCCATGGGCTGTTCTCACTGCTACCAACAGGCAGGCGGTATCGCAGCATCAGGACCCGCACCAGCCGACTTCATGATAGCTTCTTCCCCCAAGCAATCAGACTTTTGAACTCTTGATTTCCCACGATCAAATACATCAGCACTGCAATTTATTACTCTTATATCGCACACCAGACTGTCATAAATTATATTATTATATTATTTTCTCAGCATGAATGTCAATACAGTACAATACAACCTACTGTACATTCTATATATACTATGTATACTTTATTGAATAATGTGTATCTATATTGTGTATTGTATACTGTACAGTGTGTTATTATTTGTATATTGTGTTGTGTGTAATTATGTGTATATTAGACTTTTGTGTCGTGTAAATTTGATGTTTATTGTAAATTGGTATATGTCTCATCACTGTCAAGACTGCTATGTTGATCGGAACTGCACCCAAGAATTTCTCACACCATTGCACTTGTGTATATGGCTGTGTGACAATAAAAGTGATTTGATTTTGATTTTAATCGTGGTTTCCGATACCCAGCTCTAATTGCAACATTGCTTGGCAACTATAAACATACAGTCTTATAGCATCAATTTTCGATACATGTGTGTTTACGGATGATGCCATGTTCACAGGTGATCTTTTGTTTCTTTTTAGGTGAATGAACTTCAGAACTTGACCAGTGCTGAGGTGGTTGTCCCACGGGACCAGTCGCCTGATGAAAATGACCAAGTAGTAGTAAAAATCACAGGCCACTTCTATGCAAGCCAGGTGATTTGAGCATTTTACACTCTATACTGTAACTGCATCATCTGTGTCTCAGGTTTTATGGTATTTTGCTATTTGGTACTGGAGTATACATTTTTGCCATTTTTGTTTTTCATCTCTCAGTTGGCCCAGCGAAAGATCCAGGAGATTATTTCTCAGGTGAGGCGGCAACAGCAGCCCAAACCCTCAGCCACAGGTCCACCAGTCGCCCGGCGGAAATAGAGCCACAATGACTTCTAGGGAGACTAACAGGACACTGGACACGCCCATCTCAGGGGTCAGGGAATGTCCTTACAACCCTGCCCACATTTGCACCCATTTCTCTTGAATTTTCAATTTGAGCACATTAATTTTTCCCCCCTTTCAAACAAAATATGCCAGTAAACAAAGTTAGGAAAACTAGCCCTTAAGTCCAATGCCTTATGGTAACTGCACAGGCCTACATTGAAAGATGTTAACTTTTCGTTATTTGAGTTCACTGAGAAATGCAGCATTGAGTTTTTGGTGTAAAAGGCGTTTCAAGCCTGTTCTTATGGACAAGGAATGGGTGATATGGGGGTGGGGTTTAAGAGTTGAGGTGGGGGACCATTATTGTTGGAAGTATGGTGTCCTGGTATCCATACTGGCATTTTATAAATTCTGATGCATTTTATAGATGAATAGAGATATATATACATATTTGAAATTATGAAAGAAGGTGGAGCAACACTGCCACTTGTGACTGAGGGAAGTGTTGATTGGTGTTGGTCAGGAAACCAAGTTAATATGCATTTTTACCGATCTACCTCAGGCTAGAGTACCTCAGAAAAAAGAAAGAAAATGATATTTGAAAAAATGTTCTGTTCTTTTTTTTTTTATTATTTTGCTTTGTGGTATTTTGTATACTTTATAAAGCTAATAGTTCTTGAACATTTTTATTTTTTTAAGAAAATTGTAAAATTTATTCTGTAGTCAACAAAGGAAGCCTGAACTCCGCCTACCGTTTGCCACGCATACAATGAATAACTGTATATAAGTATATGCGCCATCGAGAAGAGTGGAGTTTGGGCTTCTACGTCAGCTACAGATAAGTAGAAAGAAAAGAAAAGCGCCTCAGTGTCGCTGAGGAGCCACCACCCTTTGAAACACCATCAAAGTAATGATAACTACAATGCCAACCTTACATACTGCAGCAATGCCGCTTACAGACAAGCTAATATACTAATAACTGTTTTGGCGGTAGCAAAAGTTTCACATGCATTTCATTACACTTCAGCTAGGGTTGGATGCAAGCAATAGAGGTCAGGGATGATCATAATCCTGCTGTAAACCTCTTTGACACCCCCCTCCCCCTCATCTTCTGCGCGACTTGTTGTCTATCATAGTAAAAATAACGGTCAGCCTGGTTGAGGTTGTTTTTTCTTTTCCCGCGGTCATCTATATATATTTTTTTTTTTTTCCTTTTTCTTTTTTAAATAATGCGCTCTATTACGTTTTGGGACGGGCTTTTTGCGTTCCAAGGCGGGGTTGCATCAAACCGGGCCTCATACAGATATTCAGTGTTTAGCATCAGTCAATGCATGTCAGGGGTCGGGGAGTTGCACTGTTTTGATGCTTTCGCGTAGATCACAATAGTCAAAGGTGCGTCTGTAGGCTAACAAGCCGTAACAGATGGACGCGCATATGGTTTCATTTATATATATTTTGTTTATCATTCAAAGTAAAAAATATTTAAAAAAAAAAGCAAAAAAATATATATTATGAACATTAGCCAGAAAAAAATTAGTATACAGAAACGGAGAAAACCAATATTCCTTTGTTTTCATGCGGAATGTAAATATGATTTGATTGTGGTAAAAAGAGTACATCCATGCTTCCACACTAGTAAGAACATTGTCTACCTCAGCTGAGGAAAGGGTGGAAGGGAGGAATTCTTTCCGTCTCACCTTTACGCCTCCAGCGCGCGCAGCGATACCTCAAGTCCCTCGCGAACACTTCCACACTGGGTATGCGCGTCGCGCCTGGCGCTGACCGGAGGGGCACAAGTGATCGTGTAATTTTTTCTCACACTTCTCCTACACCGTTTTTGATCTACCTCTTATTAGAAAAGTATTTAAATTAAAGGCATTTTGCTATGTGTTACAATCTATAGGGTCATGGCCCACCTGCCCCTTTCCTCACAGAAAAATATATCATTTAAAAAAAAAAAAAAAAAAATGTATGGCTAGACTTTAAAGAAGAGTGAGAAATTGTTTTATTTTGCCTGCAATTTATTCTCTGCTAACTGATTTGAAACCTCACCTTATTGCTTTTTTCTTTCTGCTTCTTGGTTTGGTGGTGTGGCTTCCTTGGGCTTTATTTCTTGCATAGGTATTGTATCAAAGGTCAAACTGTTTAATTTAGGATCTGATTAATGATGGCTAGAAAAAGTTGTTTTCAAGGACCTGCTTTCTTGCTTATATGAACAATGAAGTCTTTGTTTTACCCTTTTCATGTCTTATGGATGCTACAGTTTTTCTGATTTTTTTTTGACTGGGATCTGATCCAATTTCATTTCATGCCTGTGTTGTGTGGTGAGACATGTTTCAGTGGGAATGTGATGTGGAATTCCAGGATTCTGAATAGTTCCAGAAAAGTGGTCCGATTTCAGCATAAGCAACATCCCCTCCAACCATGCTTGTATGCCCTCACACACCTCCACTTGTCAAATGCCTCTGATACAAAGAAAATAATTAAAAGTCAAGTTGGCTCCTAGCAGCCATTGTTTGTGGCCTGTTCTTTCTTAAAGGCATGTTATTTATTGTCCGTTTATAACCAAATATCTGCACACTTGTTTATTTTTTAGCTTTTACATTTTTCAGTTGATTTTGTGGATCACATATTTGTATTAAAATCAGTCACTAATCTGTTTAAGGTTCTACCATGACCCTTATAAATGGGGTAATTAAGATTATACAAGCCTTTTTATATATATATATATATGTTTGGGAGTCTTGCATTCCTAATTTAGAAGGTTATCACTTATCATTGATCAAAGTGCAGGGTTCCCACACATCCTGGAAAACCTGGAGTTTTGCAATGCAGTTTTCCAGTCATGGAAAATTTTAAAAATACCTAAATGTCTTGGAAAATAATTATTTGTCCTGGAAAATATGTTTGTGCATGAATCCCTGTCACATACATTCTCTGCTCATCTGCTGTTTTCGCTGCTTTGCTCGGACATATATTGATAGTGTTAAATATATATATATAAATATATATTTGGCCTTAATACATTGGGATGTGAATTAATTTTCAATAATTCAACGATCGGAGTCATCTTATGCCGCGATTAGCCTACCACATGAGTGTGGGGAAAAAAACTTATGGAATCTAGTTATAAAAATGGCATTAGCTGTAAAATGCAGAAAGTCATGCAATATTAAATATTTGGATGAAAATTAATGTTTGAATGCACAAATTACAATTGCAACATGTTCTGCTGTGAAAATGAAACTGTAGAAGGCCTATGTGATATTAATAAATATATAATCCGCAAGTGAGGTGCGCTTTAATGTGTGAAGCTGGGCACTCATACACTGAAAACATCATGATCATCATGTGCGCTCTTGAGTGCATGAGTGACAGTTAGCAGAGCACTCTGAAGTGTGCAGCACATACAGACTATGCAGTTTATTGAATTAAATCACAGTTTTACAGGGATTAATAATTACACTAGTCCATTTAGCAAACTGCTTTTCTGGAGGTGAGAAGCTACCATCAAAAACAAATGCCAAAAAAGTTCAAATTAAATGGATGCATGTGTTTTTACTTAATTATTTCACTTGTTGGGCAAATAAAATGCCCTGGAAATTTCATGAAAATGAAATTAGCTAAATATTTTTAGTAAATTGTGCCTCGAAAAGAGTAGGAACCCTGAAATGACAGATACTGCTAGAAATAAGCCAAATAACAGATATCAGAAGTTTATTAGATGTTTGTGTATGTCACAGAAGTTACAATTTATAATAAGAAAAGATTAGCTAAATATATATATATATTAAGTGCTGTCAACACTGTTAATAATTTTCAATATCCATGCATGGCTATGCGTAACCTATCAATAATACAAATTGCCCAGCCTAATTAATTCTTGAAAATCTGCTAGTAAAGTGATTTCTTATAAAACAATCCCTTAATAACAATCAGCTGTAAGAAACATATCCACAAAAAGTGCATCTATTCAGTCCTCAAATGTAGTATCTTTTTTAAGAATATATCATTCAAACCAATCTTATTTTCTTAGAGCATTAACTAATGTGATAATTCCCATAATTACAATATTTGCTTTTTCCTGTTTCCCACATGATGTATCACTTACATCAAATCAAATAACATTTTATTCAAAAAGGGCCAAAACTGTCTATAGTTATTAGAATTTTCAATGTTCAACATTTCAGAACTTACATAATTTGTAGTGTTTATTAAAATTTAAAGACGGAGCTATTGACAATGAGATGTGCAAAGCTGCTTTTCTTCTGTTGCCTTGCATAATGTATGACAACAGTGTTAATATGTTAATTCTTACAGTATATAGCAAGTGCTTGTTGTGCAGTTGACATATACACTTCTGTAAAGGGTTATGGGTCAGTTAGTTTGTGAAGGTTTAGTCATTTTAGATAATTATTCAACTTTTCCAAAAATGTATATAAAAGATTTTAACCCAAAAGATCTGCTATTTTAACTCATCCCAAATCTGCCATTAAAAAATGTCTAACGTTTGCCTCTACTGTAACTAAAATACTTTGATAACATTAAAATTGTTATTCTAGCTAAATTTAGAGAAGATGCCAGTGTAATCTTGCTGAAAACAGTTTTATCTTATGAGATCACAGTTTTCTCAAGTTTTTCTCATAGACTGCAGCTTAACTGATATGTTAAGTAAAGAGTAACTGCATGGACTGCTACAACAGCTCAGATCAGTCTATAATGGCTTCTCTGTCAATAAATGGCTTCTCTCCTCATTGGCTGGGAACAGTGTTGCTCTAAGCTTGTTTAAACGCCAACTTCCAACCCAAGCATTTCTCTCAGCATCATCAAGCATAGATCGCCTCACCGGACGATACACCTTACATTGCCTGGAAGACAAAGGAAAAGAGAAATGAAAGATACAAAGGTAAAATAAAACGTGTTCCAAACACATTTGATTTTTTGCAATGCAAACTGTTTTTAAAATACCATTTTGGTTCGTGATACTCACTTGTACACCATGAAGGCAATGAAAGCAAAGATTGCTATAAGCACAGCGCTGGAAGATAGAACTACCTTGGCAACATGTGATGATTTAGAGGGGTCTAACAGAGAGAAAGTGGTAAAGATTTAAATATGAGTATATAATCAGTAACAAACCAAGGGCTTGGTTTGATACTTTTTGGCACTTTTTACTGATAAAACAGAAGAAAGGACAAAATTAGGGCTGCTTCCAACCTGCGTCTCCCAAATCTTGTATTATGACAGCGTGCCTCACTTGTATTATTCTTCTTAAACCATAATTTTATCAAATTATTTCCAAAATCATCCCTATTATTCTGGGCTTTGACAAAAGCATATTATTTAACTTAGAAAGTCCTACTTCCAGGTCAATGGAAACTGCACATGATTGACCAAAAATTCTCTGGACTTACTCTTGTTTGGGCTGTTGCCAATTATTATAGATGTGGTTGTGGCGAGAGCCAAGCCACCGGGCACTCCCAGTGTGATGTTGATACAGTAGGTGCCAGGCGTTTGGAAGATGCGTTTCAACTCGATCTTGCAACCTTCGCCTAAAGGGGCCACATCCTCACAGATGATGTTCTGGACCTCCCGACAGGTAGAGTCAGACACTATAGTACAGGCCACTGAGGGAACACTGAGGAAGGGAGGGATGCTGCTCCGTTTTACATGTAATATGCATGAGAGGTCATCTTTGCAGTAAATGTGATTGAATGCTTTTGAAATGCAGTATGACAGTGACATTCGGTGAAATTATGTCTTAGCTGCAGGGAATCAAAACGTTCACTCCAAATCAGAATCATCTTTTAGTGATGCATTTAGTAGTTTTATCACATTTGCTTAAAACTCCTCAAATGAGTATTTTACCAAATTCCCTTGCTCTAATTAAGTAAAACTACTCTGTGAACAGTATCCTGTTATTGTAAACTTCCCAACAAACTCACTCACTGAGCACTTTATTAGGAACACTACGCTAATACTGGGTAGGGCCTCCCTTTGCTCTCAAAACAGCCTAAATTGTTCGTGGCATGGATTCCACAAGATGTTGGAAACATTCCTTTGAGATTGTGGTCCATGTTGGCATGATTGTATCATACAATTTCTGCAGATTTGTCAGTTGCACATTCATGCTGCGAATCTCCCGTTCTACCACATCCCAAAGATGTTCTATTGGATTCAGATCCAGTGACTGGGAAGGTCAATGAAGAACAGTGAACTCATTGTCATGTTCATGAAACCAGTTTGAGATGACTTTTGCTTTGTGTCATGCTAGAAGTAGCCATTAGAATATGGGTAAATTGAGGCCATGAAGGGATGCACATAGTCAGCAACAATACTCAAATAGGCTGTGGTATTCAAACGATGATTGTTTGGTATGTAAAGGGCCAAGAAAACATTCCCCACCATTGCACCACCGCCACCAGCCTGGACTGTTGACAGAAGACAGGTTGGGTCCATGGATTCATGCTGTTGGCATCCTACCCTCTGTGTGCTTCAGCAGAAATCTAGATTCATCAAACCAGGCTATGTTTCAGTCTTTAACTTTAACTGCAGGCTCAAATTTATGTTCTTGGCTGACAGAGGTGGAGCCCGACGTGGTCTTCTGCTGTTGTAGCCCATCCCAATCCGCCTCAAGGTTCAATGTGTTGTGCATTCTGAGATGTTATTCTGCACACTGCAATTGTACAGAGTGGTTATCTGAGTTAACACAGCCTTTCTGTCAGCTTGAACCAGTCTTGCCATTCTCCACTGACCTCTCTCATCAACAAGGCATTTCCATCCGCAGAACTGCTGCTCACTGGATGTTTTTTGTTTTTGGCACCATTCTGAGCAAACTTTAGAGAATGTTGTACGTGAAAATCACAGGAGATCAGCAGTTACAGAAATACTCAAACCAGCCCATCATTCCATGGTCAAAATCACTGAGATCATATTTTTCCCCATTCTGGTGGTTGATGTGAACATTAACTGAAGCTCCTGACCCATATCTGCATGATTTTAAGCATTGCTGCCACACGATTGGCTTATTAGATAATTGCATGAATAAGTGGGTGTACAGGTGTTCCTAATAAAGTGCTCAGTGAGTGTATGGGTGCTTCTCAAATGAAAGGCTGCAGCCTACTTAGGCTGTATCCTTCCTAGACCAGTACTTCTGAGGCTGTAGGCTAGGTTCCTCCTCAGCAGTCAGCGCTATGAATGAGACAGTCTAGTAAGTCTGCATGGCTATGTCATTAAGGTTTTTGCCACTTCATCACGGCATGAAAATTTCAAAAATTAATTATTTTTGAACCACTACAACTACTTTGTAGATATGGAGGAAGCCACCAGGAGGGTGCACATCTGTTCTGAATTGTGCAAAGAATTTTAGGTGATTGAAGGCCGTGAAGGATGCATCAGGTCCAAAATGTGACGAAAGAAGGCTGCGAAAGAGGCTGCCTTCCAAGTGTCCTCACAATTGAGACGGTCTTTGACGGTGCTTGATGACGTGGCAGCCGAGATATCCAGCCAAACTAGGCTGCAGCCTTCTGATTGAGAAGCACCGGAGATCTATATCTCAATAATTGTCTAATGTCCACTTTCTACATTTATAATTCACTCTACCCATTCTGTCTTTGCATTTTGTGAAATGTGTTTGTGTGTGAACAGCCTGTTTACCTGCCCAGGCATGTCACAACAAAGTTCACAGATGTGTTGGTCACTTTAGCGGCTGACACCTTTAAAATCTGATTGGGTGGTGGGCTGTACAGAGTTGGAGGAGGTTCTGTAGAAATACACACATAATATATATTTTTTAATATATATATATATATATATATATATATATATATATATATATATATATATATGTATAATAACTTATTTGATAAAATGACTAAAAAACTAAAGACTGAAAAAAGGAAAAAACTTTTGTCAGTTGTATTGGAAAACTATGTACCAGTAGTTCCTTTAATTGACTCCTTTAACTGAGTCTTAAAATATTCCCTTACCAATGATGATGATCTCATCTTCAAAGGAGCCATACATATAGCGGAAACAGTCAGACTCCTTGAAGTGTCTGTGTTTGATCATGGGTGGTGAGGTGGGCTGTTTATAGGCTGAGCTGGTTTCAGGTACAGGAGTTGATGTAATATTAGAGGTCACCTCTGCATCTGTTTGGAATGGTTCTGTTGTTGGAACGGCACTTGTGGGAACATGTTGGATGGTTGTTGGCGAAGGACTGGTGACAATCATAACTGGAGTAGGGGTTAAAAAGTTTGTTTCAGAAAAAACATTGGCTTTTATACAAATTTCTTTTATGTGTTCTGTTTGTAACCATTGAAACCACTGATTTATTTTTTCAGACATACTGAAACTAAACAAAACACCAATTCATAATTTGGTCATTTGATCTAATAGCTTTTTACAATTTGTTATGGTAATAGTACTGTTGTTCTGAAAGTTTGGTCCTGAAATGATGGTACTGTACTGTCTCACCTTTGGTGGTCTCCATTTTGCTAGTGATCACCTGGGTGACAGGTAGTAGCGTAGGCATTGCTGTTGATGAACGGCATGAAAGTGATTCAATCATATGTTCTAGGTAAAATTACTGTACTGTATATTGCATTGCCTTTAACATGGCAGCAGTCGTGATCTTAAGTTTGCTTTGCAATTGAAAGATATTGGAGCTAGATTACTAGACTGACTAGACCAAATTTTCCAGATGTAGCATTTTAATGGGTCATTTAGTTTAATATTATATGTCTGTTAAATGTAAATATCTGTGTTTATTTGAGTTTACCTGTGGTAGGAGCCTGTGTAAAGTGCATTGGTGTGGGAGCTGGTGGTGGGCAGGGAATGAGGAACGCTGCTTCTACCAGGAGCTTGACAGAAACATTTCCAAGCGTGCTGTAAGCATGGGTAGCCACATTGCTGTGGGTGACCAAGTGGTTGCCATCCCGAAAGTCCCAAATAAAGTCTACTGCATCAGCTGTCTTTAGGTAGTTACTGGGGTCGTGGATCTGTACTTTGAATGTCACATCAGACCCTCTGACAAAGACATTTTTGTCAGTTATGTCGGCGGCTTCCTTCTGGGAAATGTTCACAGAGAGTGGAATCTTATCTGTAATAAAACAAAAAGAAGAAGAAAAAACAAAAGAAACATAGTGACTCTTTATGGTTCAGTTATAATCCTGTAAATAAAAAGGGTTCTCATTTTTTTGTGTCTATATGAGAGAGAAAATAATGATCAGACCTGTTATGAAGAACACGGTACTGTCTGTAGAGAGTGGGCTGTACTTTCTGCGCTCACGTTTACGATACACCATCACCTCCATTACGCCTGCTCCGAACGTCATGTTAGTGGTGTTCAGAGTCAGATGGGACGAGGAGCCATCACATGTCTCGAAATACTGGCCTATGAATGATAGCACAGGATGATTAGTGTGGTTATATTATGTAGAGTGAACTTAAAATATTGAAATCATTTGGTGGTCAAATCAATGGATGAACAGAAGGAAAGTGAAAGTAATAAGCTCTCACCCATAGTGTGCCACACATAGACATAACCTCTACGTCTCCAGTCACTGGTCTGGGGAAAAGGTTTTCCATCAGGAAAAACATTGCACCTTTTCAGATCTGTACACTTGCCAAAGCCATAGTCATCCAACCAGGATGTCCAGTTAGACACGTACCCTGAACGCACCTGTCCATTGGCTGACAAAAGGAAAGAGTTTACACATAGGGAAAAAAAAAAAAAGAACAAGCTTTAATTCCCACTTCTTAGGGAGTTCTCAAAAATTCTAATTATAACAGTGCCACATTTTTATTATATAAAAATACAGGCTGTTTTTAATTCAACTAACTGATGTAGCTGAACTTAATGAAATTACAAATGAAATGTATCTACTTCATTTATGCACCTAAAATTATGGTGTGCATTACTAGAAATTAGTGAGAAAGGCAGAATATTTTGAATTACAGATGTTACATTTGCCCCAAAATGTACTTAGCCACTTAAAGGGTTTCAATACAAGTTAAGCTCAATCGACAGCATTTGTGGCATAATGTTAATAACCACAAAAGAATGTTTTGAAAAAAAAAATAAATAAATAAAAAAAAAAGCCAAAATCGAGGTTACAGTGAGGCAATTGCAATGGAAGTAAATGAGGCCAGTTTTTGCAGTGTTTAAGGGCTGAAATGTGCATCTTATAATTTTATAAAAGCACTTACATTCTGTTAAAACTAAAAATTATTTGAGCTGTAAAGTTATTTAAATTGTAATTTTTTAAGTCATTTTAGGGTATTATAGTGTACAGCATTATGTTGTCATGGCAACGGAATTGTAAAATTGGATATAACTTTATACATAAATGATTAGTAAGTGATTTTATCACACTAAAATCATGTTAACACGCATATTGTTTACCTCTTATGGCTATACGTTTGAAACAGTGAGTATTTTACCATTTATGTATTGGCCCCATTCACTTCCATTGTTAGTGAAGAGTGTTAAATTAGAGAACAATAGATGTAGCCTACTGTTCAAAAGTAAAACAAACTATTTGGACACAAAGTTAATGCAATAAATAAGGCACCGTACAGTAGGTGTCCAAAATAATACTTTTTGGGGCCAATACAAATTGTTGACACTGACAGAAACAAATCATAGGCTATTTCATTCACTTTCGACTTTTTTATTTCATTACATCCAAACGTTCTTTTCCCTGTCATTTTACATTGTTAAAAGATATAGGCGTATGCGAGAAGCACTTGAGGCCTCCACCATACCGTCGTCACAGTGCTCGTCATTCACCAGGTTGCCGTTGGCGTCCTCTTTCTGGCATGGCTGGAACTCCAGCGCTGCGGTGAATGAGATGCACGAGCCGTTCATTGCAGGACTGTCGCTCGTGAGGCGCACCCTCGGAGGTTTATCTGTGAGAAGAGTTCAAGAGGAACATCCCACAATAAGTGTGTGGCTAAAATTAGAGTGATGTTAAATATCGTTATTTTAGAAGACTCTTACCATGTCTGCGCGTCAGCTCTTGTTTGAAGGGAGGGTATAGATTTTCGTTCCAAGGGTTAGTGTCCGGTTGCCATCCAGGGATTGGGAATGGAAAAGGGAACTTGTGTTTGTGTGGGAACATGTCACCATAAGCTGCATGCATGAAAGCACAAATAGAAACGAATCGTTAAGGGCAGTGTATCGGTTTTCTCTTTATTCCTTTGTAATTTTTAAATCAAGATGCATCAAATCTCATTATATGCATCCAATCGATAGTCTAGTCTCGGACTTTTGTAAATTCGCTTAAAGGGTCATGAAACAGTAAACTACATTTTCTGAGATGTTACCAGATATGTATGTGTTACACATGATAGAAGACAACGTAAGTATACATTATTTTTCATTTTAAGACGAAAGTGGTTAATTTAGGGATTTTTTGGTAACGTAGGCTACCTGTGTGCCATGCGCGCAGAAGCCTATGTTACATTTTAAGTTAAGTAGCCTATATAAAGTCGATATAAAAACAGTTTTGTAGCAGTCTAAGTGGACGTTCACGCACGCAAAAAAAAAAAAAAAAGAAAAAAAAAAAAGCTTGACGAAGGTGTCTCGAGACCAGTTATTAAAAGTCGGTGCAAGTACGCGTTCGGTGTGACCGGCCCGTAAAACAGACACCTGTCATTTCGATTACACGGAGATTTCGTCATAAAGTACACTGTGTAGCCTGTAAAATCTGGACGAAAAAGAATTTCCATGGATTCATAATTTGAAATCTATTTAATCAGGTAGGCTATGTCCAGAAAAAAGACGTCCACAAATTATGCGTTTACTTTCATCACAAAATTTTGGCTGGTTTGTAATGATGAACACTTTTTATCAGCTCAAATATATGGAAAAAAAATAAAATAAAATAATAAGAGAGAGAGAGAGAGAGAGAGAGAGAGAGAGAGAGAGAGAGAGAGAGAGAGAGATTAAAAAGAGTAAATAAATAGCATAAACATAGCCTGCTGGACTGATGGTGTATTTAAACGCAGTATTGCTCGGTGAAAGCATTTTCACATGACTATATTTTACTGGCACACATAGCGCATTTAATTAGTTTCATGAGACCGGTGGCTCGCGGACGAAACAGCCCAAGTTTCCCAACACAGTTTGAAACATGTTGTTTTTTTTTATTTATTAAGTTATTTTCAAACTTTATTTACGTTTTTAAACATTATTTTTTTTAAACTATTCTATAACATTAGGCTGTTTAAAACATTCTTATTTATTGTTTTATGACTGTCGACGTGATGGGAATTTATAAATGCACCAGAGAGTCTGAATATTACATTAATATTTAAAACAATTCATATTATAACATTGTTTCTAATGATATCGAGTTCAAGAAGGTACTGTTGTCATCTTGATTTATGAATCACCCGTGCAATAACTTAAAAACTTTATATAGGTCTATAAAAGCAGTATATAATATAGATCTTAAAACCGTTAGACGTTTTATAAAGGTCTTAAAATTATTATAAACATTAAAAAAAAAAAAAAAAAAAAGGAAAAAAAAAAAAAGGCTATTTTCTTTATTATTTCGTTCCCATCAGGTCCCTATACTTACTTTTTTTGCTGCTCGTTACAGGAACGAACAATGCCCAAGCCAGCACAAATATCATTTCCAAATGCACCATGTTGGCTCTTTGGGAGAAAATACAAAATAAAGTTTTGTCCGGTTTACAAGAACGTTCTTCCTTGTATTTCCCCGACGCCGCTCCAGCTGCTCGCAGACCCCTTGAACTCACCTTTTCCCCTCACTCGCTCGAGCTCTAATGCAATAGAACAATCATGTGACGTTTCTGTAACGAGAAGCATCTGATTCTTAATGACATATGGACGCGAGGAGGGCTCGAGCGTCTCATGTGGGCTCACTCCCTTGTTGCTTTGCCTCACAAAACATATTTCAAAACATTTCGTTACTTCCCTCTCGAGTCGTAGGATTTATACGAAGTCTTCTCCAAGACCTCAGGTCCTTTGTTGCCCATTATCCCTATGATATATCCTTGTTCCAGTCATTTTTTGAGAAAAGTTAATTCCTGTTTTAGATAGCCTATATAGAGCTGTGGTACGAAATTGATAGAAGTTATCAAAATTGTATGATTATTATTTCAGATGTTTCAGATATTTTTATAGTTTTATTTGACAGAATACCATTATGAAATTCGCATAACTTCGTGCATGCAACAATAGCCTACTTCATGTAAAAAAAAAAAAAAAAAAGACTAAAAATTTATAACAAAAAAACACTGCTCCTTTAAACGAATTTTCATTTGCGTAAAAGGAATCACAACTCTGCCAATAGCTTGATGCAAACGCAACAAAGATTTGTGTTTTCTTGAACATTTGCCCAAAGTTTACATTAGAAAAACAGTTAGCAAATCCGTGTCACAAGGTGTTCGACCCATAAGCAGTGATTTGTACAGATCCGCGCGATTTTAGGAGGCAAGTCATTCGGAAACAGAATGGAGGTCAAATGGACGAACGATTTCGAACCAAAAAACGAACGAAAAAAAGCGCAAACTTTCCTTAATTTATTCTAAATTCAGGAAATAGGCTACCCTAGCATTAGAAAGAGTCGGCATGAAGGATGAACGACACCCAAAGCAATTAATATGCATAATTGTAATATCGATGTCATTATAGCTATTTATGAATGTATCTCTACATTATCATGTTGTCCAAAGTTTTGTTTCAGATGAAGGAAACTGGCATGTCATCACATGCTTTGACGCATCTCTCACGAGCTAGTTTAATTACGTCGGTTCGTTCCTTTTTTTAATGTAATCATAATGGCATGAATATTCTCTGACATTCTAATGACAGGACTCCTGTCCTATTTAGTGACTAGGATAAGAGAGAGAGAGAGTAAAAAAGAAAAATTGTAATAACGAAAACAACGGTTAAAAATGATGTGGTGATTTCTTTACATATGCTGTAGTAGAGTTTGGAGGCTATTTTTTATTTTTGTAATGAATGGTGTTTGTTTAACTTGAATGAATGGTGTTTGTTTAACTTGAATGAATGGTGTTCATTTAACTTGAATGAATGGTGTTCGTTTAATATGAATGAATGATGTTCGTTTAACTTGAATGAATGGTGTTCATTTGACATGAATGAATGGTGTTCGTTTGACATGAATGAATGGTGTTCGTTTAACTTGAATAAATGGTTTTCATTTAACATGAATGAATGGTGTTCGTTTAACTTGAATGAATGGTGTTAGTTCAACTTGAATAAATGGTTTTCATTTAACATGAATGAATGGTGTTAGTTCAACTTGAATGAATGGTGTTAGTTCAACTTGAATGAATGGTGTTCGTTTAATATGAATGAATGGTTTTCATTTAACTTGATGTTATGTTCTCCTACATTTAAGCCTTCTTGTCTTGTTTAGCCTTGTCTTGTTACTAGAACTAGGTATAATGCCAGTTATAAATGTCAATTTTATTTTCTCATTCTTCAGTGACTGTCGAACGAGACTACAGAGACAGCACATGTTATTAAACTAATCCATTTACTTGAAAAAGTTCTGAAGTCTGTTGTACATACAACATTCAAAGCTAAAGGGAAGACAGGTTCAATACAAGTTAAGCTCAATTGAAAGCATTTGTGTCAGTGTTGATTACCATAAAATTATTTTGACATGTCCTACCTTTTCTTTAAGCGAGGCATTTACAATGGAACTAAATGGGGCCAATTTTTGGAGGGTTTAAAAACACTGTAAACCCATACCCAAGTTCTACTAACTTAAAAAATTTGAGGCAACTGATTGCCTTTACTTTTACAAGTTTCAAAACTGAAGTCTAAAGTATGCATAACTTGTTTTTCTCAGCAACTATAAATTAAAAGAAATGATTTTGGTCCAATCAAAATATGCAATTAATGTTTATTTTAATTAACCACCACTCAAAATTTAAAGTTCTGCAAATTTTATTAATATATTTATACAAACTAAAAAAATATGTTTTTGAAATCATAAATATGCTTTGTATCAACTTATTTTTTAAAGGCATGTTAACTTAATAATTAAACTATATAATTTTAGGTGACTTGAAATGTGCTAATGGTATTACTTAAAATGTTTTGCAACTGCCTTGTTTTTTTTTATTTTTATTATTATTATTTTTTTTTAGATTCCTTAAATGTGAAAAGTTTGCAACTTAAAAAAATATTTTAAAAAATAAGCAAACTGCATGTAGTAAACATATTTAATATAAAAAGACAATTGTACAATTATTGACAAAACATGAGGCACAACACTGAAAAAAAAAACACACACACACATTTGACAGGACAGGATAAATTGTCTACAGCTGCATTAATGTTGCACAACCTTCAATGTTAAAACCTTATAAAGCCACCTGTCTTTAAAACTCTTTTGGGCAAGTCAGATCCAATGCATAAATCAGTCCAAATGTAAAAAGAAATCTGAAAAGCCTGGGCAGGTGGGTGATGACTTCACTTTCAAGAACAATGAAATTTCTGACCAGATTGTAGTGAATTGCAGCATCTGTGAGTTCTCTGACCACTGTTAACAGAGCAACTGGTGAATATTCAACATTTGGCTCTTCTGAATCTTGAGCCCTGAAATGCAGAAATAGAAAAAAGTGGCAAAATTAAAGAGCAATTTATTAAAATCTGTTTCAAAATACACACCTACATAAAATAATAGTTCACACAAAAATTATGTCATTATTTACTCACTTGTTCCAGACCTGTATGACTTTCTTTTTTCTTCCATGGAAGACAAAAGCTTTGTTTTTGTTTTTTTGTTTGTTTTTATAAATCATCATCTTTAAAAGGATAGTTCCCCCCAAAATTAAAATTCTCTCATCATTTACTCACCCTCATGCCATCCCAGATGTTTATGACTTACTTTCTTCTGCAGAACACAAATGAAGATTTTAGAAAAATATCTCAGCTCTGTAGGTCCATACAATGCAAGTGAATGGTGACCAGAAGTTTGAAGCTCCAAAAAGCACAAAAGGCAGAATAAAAGTAATCCATAAGACTCTAGTGGTTAAATCCATATCTTCAGATACAATAAACAGATTAATATTTAAGTCATTTTTTATTACAAATCTCCACTTTCACTTTCAGATGTGAAAGTGAAACTAAACAGGCATTCAGATGTAAACGTGAAAGTGGAGATTTATTGTAATAAAGGACTTAAATATTGATCGGTTTCTCACCCACACTAATTATTTCACCTCAGAAGACATTGATTAAACTGCCTAGTCAAATGGATTACTTTTATCAACTATCATTCACTTGAATTGAATGGACCTACAGAGCTGAGATATTTTTCTAAAATCTTCATTTGTGTTCAGCAGAAGAAAGAAAGTCATACACATCTGGGATGGCATGAGGGTGAGTAAATGATGAGAGAATTTTAATTTTTGAGTGGATAATATTTACGACTCCAGTGATTAAATATATATCTTCTGAAATGACAGTTAAACAGAAATATTGATCTGTTTCTCACCCACACCTATCATATCGCTTCTGAAGACATGGATTAAACCACTGGAGTCTTATGGATTACTTTTATGCTGCCTTTATGTGCCTCATGCCTCGTGCCGCCACCCCACAAGATGCCGCCCTGGGAAACTGCCCATGTCGCCCATGCCTAAATCCGCCACTGGTTACATTCACAATGGATTAATTCCGATGTTACCCATTTAGATCAAATAAATATGGCAATTTTACAGTAAACGCACGTGCACACACACAAACATGCAAACACACACATTTGTTACTTAGGAAACTTGTACTATGCAAACAACAAAATACGGGCGGGAAACTAGTCCGAACAAGTCTTTTGAGCCCTCAATATTCTTTAGAATGGGGAGAAAAATGAATAGTATTTAAGTCTATCAGTTAAATTACACAACAGTAACATAAAAAAAAAACGTAATTTAATCTAAAGAATCACAGGCTAACTTCACTAAACAAAAATAAATGTTAAAATGCTTGTAAAATGTAGAAATTGTACCTTTGTTGATACATCGAGGACCTGTTTAAGTTCAGCACGCGTTGCATCATTTAAAATTATATCCTGTAGATGGACAAAACGTTCTTTAGATAACTGTTGCTGTTCGTTTTGTATTCTACATATCCTAAAATATCATAATTAAACAGAAGTTAAACTAAGAGGTTACTTCAGTTACCTAAACCAGCAACTTGCTGTATGTCTACTTCCAACATTAAGTTCTGTTTGGGATATTTATGTAAATACATCTCAATTTAATATTTGCGTAGTTCCCGTATTGCAAAAATAATAACAGAAGTTATGATTGAACTTGAAATGACTTATTTTTAAATCCACTCGGACAGCAGCGAACATCCTTCTTCAAAAGAAAACTCCGCCAATTAGAAGCTACATGCATGTAAACCTTAAATACATGCAAACCGATTTTGTTGCATATGGTACAATAAATAAGTAGATATTATTTCCAAATTAATATGCACGACAATAAAGGTGTCTGTTCCAGCCCAATATTTTAAAATTTTTAATGTACTTGCTTTGCACATCACATAAAAATGTTAATTGATTCTTTCAATACACAGTTAGTTCATTTTTTTCATTCAGGCCAAATCCTTTTTAATTGGCATTATATGTTGTATTATGAACAGAATAATAATAATAATAATAATAATAAAAACAATAACCGTTGTTTGTACTTATTAAAGAAGGCAATCTGGTCAAGTTATAAGGAGTCAGCCACAACTGCCGGAAGAATTATTCGGGATACAAAGAAAAACCCACAGGTAACCTCAGGAGAAATACAGGCTGCTCTGGAATAAGACGGTGTGGTTGTTTCAAGGAGCACAATACAACGATACTTGAACAAAAATGAGCTGCATGGTCGAGTTGCCAGAAAGAAGCCTTTACTGCGCCAATGCCACAAAAAAGCCCGGTTACAAAATGCCCGACAACACCTTGACATGCTTCGCAGCTTCTGTAATTTGGAGTGACGAGACCAAAATAGAGCTTTATGGTCACAACCATAAGCGCTATGTTTGGAGAGGGGTCAACAAGGCCTATAGTGAAAAGAATACCATCCCCACTGTGAAGCATGGTGGTGGCTCACTGATGTTTTGGGGGTGTGTGAGCTCTAAAGGCATGGGGAATCTTGTGAAAATTGATGGCAAGATGAATGCAGCATGTTATCAGAAAATACTGGCAGACAATTTGCATTCTTCTGCATGAAAGCTGCGCATGAGACACTCTTGGACTTTCCAGAACGACAATGACCCTAAGCACAAGGCCAAGTTGACCCTCCAGTGGTTACAGCAGAAAAAGGTGAAGGTTCTGGAGTGGCCATCACAGTCTCCTGACCTTAATATCATCGAGCCACTCTGGGGAGATCTCAAACGTGCGGTTCATGCAAGACGACCAAAGACTTTACATGACCTGGAGGCATTTGCCAAGATGAATGGGCAGCTATACCACCTGCAAGAATTCTGAGCCTCATAGAAAACTATTACAAAAGACTGCACGCTGTCATTGATGCTAAAGGGGGCAATACACAGTATTAAGAACTAAGGGTATGCAGACTTTTGAACAGGGGTCATTTCATTTTTTTCTTTGTTGCCATGTTTTGTTTTATGATTGTGCCATTCTGTTATAACCTACAGTTGAATATGAATCCCATAAGAAAAAAGAAATGTGTTTTGCCTGCTCACTCATGTTTTCTTTAAAAATGGTACATATATTACCAATTCTCCAAGGGTATGCAAACTTTTGAGCACAACTGTATATATCAGAATCAGAATCAGCTTTATTGCCAAGTATGCTTACGCATACAAGGAATTTGTCTTGGTGACAGGAGCTTCCAGTTTACAACAGTACAAAAACAATACAAAAACAGCAGCAAGACATAGATAATAATAAAAAATAAAAAATAGTTATACACATACGTACATACACACACACACAGACACGCATATACATACATACACACATACACATACTTAGTGCAATCTAATACAAATCTGTTATCTGTTATGTACAGTGCAATTTTTTATTTTTTTCCCCCCCCAGAGGAATGAAATGGTAGAAGATGTTGGATGTGTTGGATAAATATAAAAAGGACTAAACTGTGTATTGCACATAGTTATTGCTCAATGCCTGAGGGAAAAAACTGTGGTGAGTGTGGTCCAGAGTGATTTTTCCAGCCTTTTTTCTCACTTTGGAAGTGTATAGTTCTTGAAGGGGGTCAGTGGGCAACCAATAATCCTCTCAGCAGTCCAAACTGTCCTTTGTAGTCTTCTGATGTCTGGTTTTGTAGCTGAACCAAACCAGACAGTTACTGAAGTGCAGAGGACAGACTCAGTGACTGCTGAGTAGAACTGTATCAGCAGCACCTGTGGCAGGTTGAACTTCCTCAACTGGCGAAGGAAGTACAACCTCTGCTGGGCCTTTTTCACAATGGAGTCAAGGTGTGTCTCCCACTTCAGGTCCTGTGAGATGGTAGTGCCCAGGAACCTGAATGACTCCACTGCTGCCACAGTGCTGTTTAGAATGGTGAGGGGGGACAGTGTTGGGGGGTTCCTCCTAAAGTCCACAATCATCTCCACCGTTTTGAGCGTATTCAGCTCAAGGTTGTTTTGACTGCACCAGACAGCCAGCTGTTCAACCTCCCTTCTGTATGCAGACTCATCGTCATCTCGGATGAGGCCGATGACAGTGGTGTCGTCTGCAAACTTCAGGAGCTTGACAGAGGGGTTCTTGGTGATGCAGTCATTGGTGTAGAGGGAGAAGAGTAGTAGGGAGAGCACACATCCCTGAGGGGCACCTGTGCTGATTGTACAAGTGCTGGAAGTGAGTTTCCCCTGTCTCACAAGCTGCTGCCTGTCCGTCAGAAAGCTGGTAATCCACTGACAGATAGACATGGGAACATGTCTAATATATATATATATATATATAGACATACAGTACATACACATACACGATCAGCCACAACATTAATACCACCTGCCTAATATTACGTAGGTCTCCCTCGTGCCGGCACTCAGAATATCATTCTCACCACAGTTGTACAGAATGGTTTTCTGAGTTACCGTAGACTTTGTCAGTTTGAACCAGTCTGGCCATTCTCTGTTGACCTCTCTCATCAGCAAAGCATTTCCATCCACAGAACTGCCACTCACTGGATGTTTTTGGCACCATTCTGAGTAAACTCTAGAGACTGTTGTGCATGAAAATCCCAGGAGATCAGCAGTTACAGAAATACTCAAACCAACCCGTCTGGCACCAACAATCATGCCACGGTCCAAATCACTGATTTTTTCCCCATTCTGATGGTTGATGTGAACATTAACCGAAGCTCCTGACCCGTATCTGCATGATTTTATGCACTGCACTGGGGCCACATGATTGGCTGATTAGATAATCGCATGGATGATTGTTGGTGCATGACGGGCTGGTTTGAGTATTTCTGTAACTGCTGATCTCCTGGGATTTTCATGCACAACAGTCTCTAGAATTGACTCAGAATGGTGCCAAAAACAAAAAACATCCAGAGAGCGGCAATTCTGTGGATGGAAATGCATTGTTGATGAGAGGTCAACAGAGAATGACCAGACTGGTGCAGCAATGACAGCTTTGCAGATCCATGGCATTATAGCTGTCAGTTTGTCCAGATATTTCCTGTAGCACTTGCCATAGATGTGGCTGTCTTGTCGGGTACTTCTCACGCACCTTACAGTCTAGCTGATCCCACAAAAGCTCAGTGGGGTTAAGAACACACTTTTTCAATTATCTGTTGTCCAATATCTGTGTTTCTTTGCCCACTCTAACCTTTTCTTTTTGTTTTTCTGTTTCAAAAGTGGCTTTTTCTTTGCAATTCTTCACATAAGTCCTGCAGCCCTGAGTCTTCTCTTTACTGTTGTACATGAAGCTGGTGTTGAGCGGGTAGAATTCAATGAAGCTGTCAGCTGAGGACATGTGAGGCGTCTATTTCTCAAACTAGAGACTCTGATGTACTTATCCTCTTGTTTAGTTGTATCTGGCCCTCCACATCTCTTTCTGTCCTTGTTAGAGCCAGTTGTCCTTTGTCTTTGAAGACCTTTGTATGAAATCTTCATTTTTAATATTTTTTTTTTTTGGCAATTTCAAGCATTGTATAGCATTCATTCCTCAAAACCATGATGGATTGATTGACAGTTTCTAGAGAAAGCAGTTTTTTTTTTTTTTTTTTGCCATTTTTTACCTAATATTGACCTTAAGACATGCCAGTCTATTGCATATTGTGGCAACTCAAAAACAAACACAAAGACAATGTTAAGCTTCATTTAATGGACCAAATAGCTTTCAGCTGTGTTTGATGTAATAGTAAGTGATTTTCTAGTACCAAATTAGCAATTTAGCATGAGTACTCAAGGATAAGGTGTTGGAGTGATGGCTGCTGGAAATGGGGCCTGTCTAGATTTGATAAAAATGACTTTTTTCAAATAGTAATGGTGCTGTTTTTTACATCAGTAATGTCCCGACTATACTTTGTGATCAGTTGAATGCCACTTTTGTGAATTAATCTACCAAATTTCCTTCCGAAACAGCAAAATCTGTACATTATTCCAAACTTTGGCCGCCAGTGTGTGTGTGTATGTGTGTGTTTATGTGTATATATATATATATATATATATATATATATATATATATATATATATATATATATATATATATATACACATCTACAGAGGTAACACTTTAGATAAATAAATCAAAAAGTTTTTTTTTTTAAATGATTGTCCAAAGTTTATTATTCAAACAAAATTACGTATAATTTATTTGTATTATGAATATAAGCATCTATGTAAAGCCTTAAATAATTCTCAAATTGTTCTAGTAATGATCCTTATAGCAGGAAGCTCCTCGTGTGCTGCTGTTCGTCTTCGCTAGGTGGCGATAAAGACTGTTCACCAATCATAAAACTCAGACACGTCACTGGCGTAGAGGCAGTGGTAAATTATTGTATTTACACAATGACAATCAGCTGATGATGTTATGTTGTCATGCTTAGTCTGTTTTCTTTTTACTTTTTCTTATAACAAATTTAAAGGTATTTAGCTAAAGGCATTAACACTGAGTATTAAGTAAGTAAAATTAGTTAAATAGATTACTGCCTGATCTGCTATGTATGTGGATGTCAGTTTATAGTCAACTTAAACTTTAATATTTTTTAATTATTGTAATGCCGTGCTTTTCTGGACTTTATAAGCTACTGTTGTAAGAAACATCCTAACCTCTCTGTCTGATGATATAAGCAGGTGTTTGACAGAGTAATCAGACCGTCATATGCGATCATGAGTGTGCCGTGTTTTGTTAAAACGCTGGCCAGAAGTTTCTCCGCTGGACTGGGACTGTTCAGACCGGCTGTATTGTGTTCAAGTAAAGACACACTCACACGGTTAGTCTGTCTGGAATATACAGTTGTTTCAGAAGACTTTGGACATACCGGCTGTGTCTCGAAACCTAGTGTAATACCTACATAGACTAGAAATGCTGCTGTTGAAATGCTAAAAATGCTGTTTAGTTAGTTAGCTCACTGGGATTTGAGACCCAGCCGGTATTAAATAACTCTTTGGCTGTGCTGTTTGTCTGTGAGCTCTTTCTAATTTCCATAAATTTGTTTCAGGAAAATTTCATCCAGGAGACAGACTGACCACCTGGAGAGAACCGCTAGTGTTTACAGACAAATGGTTAGTCTTCATATTGAATTTTGTTCATGCATTTTTGATGACAACCTTGAATTCTTGACCAAACATAAATTCAGTGGGTGAGTAGGGTCCTTATGAATTGTTAACAAATGTCGAAGCCAAGTGGGTGAAAGTTCAGACACTTGCTCTGTGTTGTATGTCAGGTAATGCGTCATTTGATTTAGACAAGAGACTAAATTAAAGCTTAAAGGAATAGTTCACCCAAAAATTTAAATTCTCTCATCATTTACTCACCCTCATGCATTCCCGGATCTGTATGACTTCTGTCCTCTGCAGAATACAAACTACGATTTTTAGAAGAATATCTCAGCTCTATAGGTCCTCACAATCCATATCTTCAGGAGCGATACGTTAGGTGTGGTGAGAAACATCAATATTTATGTCCTTTTTTACTAGAAATTCTCCTCTCTGCCCAGTAGGTGGCGACATGCATGAAAAATGTGAATTGCCAAAAACAAAAAAGAACTCTTTGGAGAGAAGAGCGCCTAAGAGGGTTGTTTGAACCCTCTTTATAGTAAAAAACTACTTAAATATAGATCTGTTTCTCACCCACACCTATTATATCACTTGAAGACATGGATTTAATTACTGGAGTCATATGGATTACTTTTATGCTACCTTTATGTGCTTTCTTGAGCTTCAAAGTTTTGGACCCTGTTGACTTGCATTGTATGGCCCTACAGAGCTGAGATAAAAATCGTAGTTTGTTTCCTGCAGAGGATAGAAGTCATACAGATCCAGTATTGCATGAGGGTGAGTAAATGATGAGAGAATTTTTATTTTTGGGTGAACTATCCCTTTAAATAATTAATTTCTTTACTTATTTAGTGTTGTCTTTTAATAATATTGTTGTATTTTATGTTTAAATTGTGTATTCTTATTTTATCTCAGTTGAAAACTCTTTCATAAATATCCCTGACTATAGCCCATTATTTAAAAATATGCTCAGGATAATTGTTCACATTTCATTTACAAAGTTTGCACATTTATCAGTCAATGAATCAATGAAACAAACATATTAATAAACAGTGAATGTGTGTACAGTTTGCAGTTGTACAAACTGTGTGATGGCAACCCATTTGTACACCTTCAAGGTATACATGTGTAAATATACATAAATAACACATCATCAGCAAGACAGAATGTTGGCATTGTACTGTTTAAGCTCTAACACTTGATGCTGTGTGTTATTGTGTGTTCAGAAACTTTTCTCTGCACGTGTTTGTGGCATTATAAATGAATCTGATGCAGTAAAGAGACTGAGATTGGAGGTGCCACATCCTGACTTCAGCTTCCATGCAGGACAGTGGTAAGAACTGTACTTAGTGAAACATGCATTGTAAAAGAGAGAAATTGTCCAAAAATAAAGATTCAGTCATCATTCACTCACTTTCATTGCATTTTTTAACATACAATGAAAGTAAATAGTGACTGAGGCTCCGTTTTGTGTTCCAAAGAAGAAAGAAAGTCATATGGGTTTGTAACATGAAGGTGAGTAAATGATGGCTTAATTTAAATTTTGGGTGAACTATCCCTTTAATATGCAGGTTTGATTGACTGGGTGTCACTTGTATTGCTTTGTCAGTAGATTTAATAGTTAATAATCCAATCTGGCCATTTATCCATCTGAAGATCATCTTAAATGTGATTACTAGCTTTAAGAATACTTAGACAACACAGGCTGGAGCTGACTCTATTCTTACAGGTGTGTAGAATTATCTTGTTTTCAATTAGAAGTGACTGATGGACGAAAAGACATGCAATTTGCAAAAATGGCCAGAAGATGGAGCTTTCCTTTCAGCTAAAATTTTGACAGAACCAAATGTTAATATTCAGTGTGGGAGCCGGTTTGTCAGCAAACAGTCAGAATAATGAAAATCAAATCTTATGTCAACCTCTCCTCACACTTTCTGCTCTTGATCGTGTTTTTGCCTTCAGGCGATGATTTATGCAAATGTATGTACAGAAACACCTCCAGACCATATGATGATGTGTTCTTGCTAAAGAACATGAGGAACATGAGTCAGAGAGAGCAGAAAGAGTGGGTGTGTGTGTGTGTGTGTTTGTTTGTTTGTATGAGGTCAGAATATGTGTTTATTACTTATTCATGCAATGCATACACTTGTGGTATCTCTAGAAGTGTGTTTCAAATGGTTTACTTCTCTATTAAATATTGTAAACTTGAGTAATGTTGCACTGTTGGACATATGGACTTTGTTGTGCTGGGTTATTACTGCGTGGGAAAATCACATCCTTGTATCAACTTTTTTTGTGTTGAATTTTAAGTATTGAATTTCAAATGTTATCTAAAGCCACTACACGTGTATCATAACATATGTGGGAAAAGTGGGAATGGAGTGTACTTGAATTGTGCCCTTTGTCACAGGGTGGATTTCTTCATCCCAGGTGTGGATACAGTGGGTGGCTTCTCCATTTGCTCCAGTCCTGGCCTGCTGCAGAGGGAGGGAGTGATTGAGCTGGCAGTCAAATACACGCGTCATCCTCCTGCACACTGGATTCACACCAGAGTAAGTAAGTAAGTTTGAAAGGCATAATGGAATTAGTGTCACAGAGGTCTTCTTGTGGCATTGGACTGGCAAATAAGGCAAGTTTGACCAATATAAAATAAATAGAAGGAACCACACATTTAGAAAACACCCATGAACATTATTTAAATGGTATTGTGTATGTACATCATTGTAGCATTTGTTGTAATGCATTTATTTTATGAATTTTTGCTGGTTTAAATAAACATTGTATTACAGTAATAAAATAAAATTAACATGTTTAATGTTTGTCTTCTTGTGGTTATAATTTTGAAACAGTGTATTTTAATGTTAATCAACTGGCCCCATTCACTTCCATTGTAAGTACCTTATTTTTGTTTTTTTTATAAATGAGGGACGAAGCAAAATTATTTATTGTGGTCATCTAAATTATGACACAAATGCTGTTGATTGAGCTTAACTTGTATTAAACCTAGGATATTCCTTTGATGGTCCTAAAGATAGGCTTAATAAAAAAAAATATATATATATTTGATATATGTTACCTGGACATGTTTTTCTGAGTTTTTTTTGTGGCAAAAATTACAGATCATTTTTGCCAATTTCCCTTTTTCTCCTTGTTTTAAATCCACAATCTCTCTTGGTTTAGTGCTCTGTGGACTCTGAAGTAGCTGTGAGGGTGGGGGGCAATTTCTATTTTGACCCTCAACATTCTGACCCAGTGGTTGACCTGTTACTGGTAGCTGGTGGTGTTGGCATCAACCCTCTGTACTCCATCCTGCTGCACGCAGCTGACCTGCACAGACAATCACATGATCATGGATACACGCCAGGGCACACACATCTCTGCTACAGTGCCAAGAACACTAAGGAGCTGCTCTTCAAGGTAGGTTTATGTGCCTTTGATACTATGCTCAGGTAAGATTAAAGTTGCAAATTTTTGTACACTTCATGTCTGCTTTTTTTTTTTTTTTAGAACACCATTATTGACATCTGCCGTGAGCTTCCAGATAAATTGTCCTGCGAATTCCATGTTACTCAGCAGAGCTCTGACATAGAGCAGGAGCTTGAGCCTTACACTATCAGTAAGTCAAAAAATCTATAGCAAATCATTTTACTAAAAAAAAATCTTAATATGCAGTTTTCACATGTGATGTCACAGAGATTTTTGTTCTTGTTTCTGCCCTATCCAGGTGGAAGGATATCAGAAGAGGTGCTACAGCGTTGTGTTGACCTTGAGCGTTCGTTGTGTTATCTTTGTGGGCCGCCTCCTATGATAGAGAAATTGAGTGTAGGCCTGCAAAAGCTCGGCCTATCGGGGGACAGAATCCTTTTTGAGAAATGGTGGTAGCCCCACCCCTGTATCACCACAAGCTCCGCCCATATCAGAGAACCCAGAGATGGACATCTGCATCTGTGGCATAAAACAACGCACTGTAATGGGCCAGTAATACCTTTTGTGTTAATTATTTGCAACGCACAACAGACAATATGTCTGCATTCTTCTGGACTTGGAAATACTCTCTACTGAAAACACTTCTGTGGATTCTGTGTGCCCCTGAATGAAAATATGCTGTACAGTATATTTAAACTTTTTGATGTGAGGTTACAGAGTCCTTTTAAACTTAAACTATTTCTGTTATACCTCATTTTAAAAAGGGCCACAACAAATCGGTCATAACCTGTGTCGAAACATTCTAAATTATAGTTAATTTGCTGGTTAACTCTACGTCGCAGTCCTACTTTGAGGGCGAGTTGAAAGATTGCACACACAGATTGCACAGGGGTATTTTTTTCTAGAGATCTATGTACAATTACATGTGTTGTTTGCAGTTAAATGATAGAATACTTTTTTTATTAATATTTAAATATTGTTCAAAACTGGATTGATGAATGAGGATGCTTTAACAAAGTCTTTAAAGGAATATTTCGTGTTTAGTACAAGTGAAGCTCAGTCGACAGCATTTGCGGCATAATGTTGATTATCACAAAAATGTATTGACTTTTCCCTCCTTTTCTTTATGAAAAATTGGGGTTACAGTGAAGCACTTACAATGGCAGTGAATGGGGCCAATTTTTGGAGGCTTTAGAGCCAGAAATGTGAAGCTTCTAATGTAACAAGCACTTATATTAATTCTTCTGTTAAAACTTGTGTATTATTTGAGGTAACATTTTTTAAATTGTAATTTTTGCGGGATCACAGTATTACGTGTTCATGGCAATAAAGTCAAAAAATTGAAAATAACTGTATACAGAAAAGTTTAGTAAGCAATTTTATCATACTAGCGTTCTTTTATTTTTTAATCTTGTGGCCATAATGAGTATTTTAACATTTATGGATTGGCCCCATTTACTTCCCTTGTAAGTGACTCACTGTAACCCAGATTTTGTATTTTAAAACAAAGGAGGGACAAGTCAAAGTTAATTTGTGTAGTAATCAAAATAATGTCACAAATGCTGTCAATTCAGTTCAACTTGTATTGAACCCGGTATATTCCTTTAAGGTGTCATGAAATGGAAAATCAAATTTTCCTTGATATTTAGATGTGTAAGAGGTAACTGTACGATTAAAACATACTGTAAATTTCAGAACTCAAAACTTCCCAGTCTAAAAAGAGCATTTAAAGTTCCCACCAGTTTGAAACATCAGGTTTTGAAAACTGTGTTCGTGACGTCACGAGACATTGCTCAGTTGTATTTACACGCCCCATAACATGCGTCATGCACCCTTGGCCCTGCCCACTGCCGGTCAGTTGGTATTATAAACGGAGAGGGAGAGAGACAGGCCTAGTGTGACCAACTATTTCTTAACATCAAACGAGACCCATTTGGACTATTTTGAAGTTTTTTGTGCATGTTACATGCATTACACAGATGTCTTTGACCATTGTCAGGTTTATCGCGCCACTTTTAAAAGACACGTGTTAGTTACAACTCAGTAATGGAGACTCCGTTTGGCTTCATTCAGCTGCTCTACTTCTAGCTGTTCTTGCAGCCATCTGCACTATTTTTAATTGTTGGTGTATGTAAACAAGCACTGGCTGAAAGTCTTTGACCGTTTGAATGTGTTTCTGGCGATCTGCGCCTCAGTGCACCTATGTGTGCACGTCATTTTTCATCGTGCTATGGACCGTGTGCGCGAATATCAGTGTGGACTGCTTGTGAACCAGTCATAATACAATTCAGGTGCTGCAAAGGAACTGTTGAAGAAGGGGGCAGTTAAAAACACTTGGACTTGACTGCAAAATGAGTAAACAGTTTCATTCATGACTGTTTGATAGTTATGGTGCTGATGTGCTTGAGTGAAGTTTAATATTCAGATGCAATGTGTTGGATGTGTGTTTTGTGTAAACCCTGAAATTTAGTTTTATAATGTTGTGGAGAGCTTGTATATTCGCTTCCAATTGCATTTCAAATGTGGCTGAATTTGAGAGGCTGCACAATGTTAGCCAATCAGAACAGTGGGCGTTTACATTGAAGTTTAAAGGAGACACTGAGGCCAAAAAAGACTGTTTGAGAAAGAGGGCCAGAAACAGTGGGGAATTATTATTAAACTATGACTGTTTTGGTGCAAAAAACTTTACTGACATTATCAGTGGACCTCAGGGAACATAAAATTATAAAACAAATAGCATTTCATGACCCGTTTAACTATAGAGTGCAACAGTGTGGTTCTGGAAGTAAAAGTTTGTCTCCCTACACTCTCGAACTACTAATATGTTTGTAAAGTTAGTCTTGTATCTTTTTTTCTTCTTCTGAATTTTCAAATACTTTTTTTTTTTTTTTGCTTCAAATCAAAGTTTGAAATGTTTTTTGGCTTGGTTCACAGCTTACAATAGTTTATGAAGAATTCTATAAAATCCCTATAGAAAAAAAGAATGGAAAAAATACTTCCAGAACCAAGATAACTGAAAAAAAGGTGGCACTGTTTACAAAATATCTTTGTAAAGTCACAGTGAAAATACTACACAGAAAAAAAAGCACAAGCTGTAAATGATGTGCCTTTAATTGTACTCAAATGGCCATTAGTGTGAACTTTTATTTACACCATAAACTGTTTCACAGACTTCCACTATAACTGCAAATTTACAAAGTTATTTCCTGCTGTTATTACTGTGCATACTTTCAATAAATGAAAAATCTTGTAGATATTGTTTATGGATTTGATTAGCTAGAGAATTACATTACAATTGGTAATATTTCATGTAACAAAATGGGTTAACATCACAGGTACGTTGTCTCGTAAGAGAGACTGGTTAGCATTCAGCATAGTCGGCGCTCCTTGACAACCTTTTACAGATTCTCCCAAATCACACATCTCTGGCCACTTGCCACAGCAATTCACAGTTCACTGTGTATGCACATCACCTTTGAAGAACCCTTTAAAAACCCCAATAACGCCGAGACTTGAATACGTCCTCAAAATCTAAACAGGACAATTACTCTGTCAGCACATGCATATACCAAAGCATGGGCCTGAATAGTGTGTATTCTGCCTGAATAAACATGAACCTATTGTAATGATAAAATACACAAATTAAAGCTGTCAGCACACTCCAGAGAACAGTGCTCTCTCGGTAACCACAGGTCTCACATCCTCCTCTAGTTTTCCACACGTAATCCCAGTCTTTAATTCTTGATTGTTGGAATTTGAACTTTTTATTCCATCTCTTTTTGCATTTTTGATGGTAATCTTCTGCGTATGGAAGTCCTGTGTCTTTCCTGGTTGATTTCTCCTCTCTCTTGGTGAATTCTGCCCATTTTCCGTTTTGATTTTCACACGTTGCCTCGCCAGACTTGTTCTTTCTCTCTCCATCCTTTCCATTTCTCTCTCGATTGTCGCTAGTGAAGATATTTCCCTCTCTGGTGTTCTCTTACTATTTAAGTTCCTTTTGTTTTGACCTCTGAGGTACATTTTCTGAAAAGCACACAAACTGTCAAAATTCATGACAATTTCACACTTATAGACAGCTCTAAGCTAATTTTAGCAGAATCCTTTGGTGGGCAGAAATAAACTTTGTGTTCATCTCTGTCATGTATACACACCGTCAAGTCTCTTTTCTTGCGAGGCAGAATGGGTCTCTGGAGGAAGAGGATCTGTTTTGTGGCCAGGCTTCCATCACTAAGACAAACAAAATAGAACACATTAATAGTGTATGAACTGTTTTCTAAGAAAACATATTGTTTAAACAAAGACCAAAATGTATTTTTCTTTTCATATCATTGAGAAGGCTAATTCAGATAATGTTTATCCAATAATTGGCTCCCATTGGCATTGGAAACACTGTACATATTTGACTATGAGTCTTTAGTATGGAATTAGCACCTATTAGTTTTGACAACAGGAGTGGGCAGCACACACATTAGTCTCCAGCCATATGGAGCCAGAGACTGAAGCAGAGGAATGTAGTCTGTCCTCACGGCAACACCCTGTAAAACAAAAGCATCCTTTAAAAAACGTAATATGTTAATTCATTTCACTAATGTCCTATTAAGACCAATTGTGTGAATATGCACATATGCGTGCCCTCAACTTTTTTTTTTTATCTCTTCACAGTATATTTAAAAGATAGAATTGCCTTCATAAGGCAATTCATTTAAAAAAAAAAAAGCGTAAAATGTAACAAAAAATAAAAAAAATAGAATAATTCATTTAAATTAATTCAAGAGATACAAATGCAGACTTGCATCAATCACAGTCCATTGCTCAACCACAATGGCATCATACGCTGCTGTTGCCGAGACATCTCCAGGGGCACTTTGGAAGATAAAAACACTCTCCACAATGGAAGATGATGCTGACAATAAAGAGAAAAGGATTTGAAACAATGCTGACAAATTAACATATCAAGTTTAAGTTGTTGAGCAAGTTATCTTGAAACTTCCCCAAAAAACACAAGGACTTTTATCATTTGCTGAACATGTTTTCTTGGTTTAGGGAAAAGTTAGTGCAATACATATTGCAGCCATTTGTTAAAGGTCAACACAGCTATAATACCTGCATCATCTCCCAAGTTAAAGTAGCCATCGATGAGTTGTGCACCACTTCTGAAGTGCTGGGTCATGTGATCCAGCCAATGGGAATCAACTGAGCTAACAAGCCCCGCCTCCCTGTGCACCTGCAGTGGAACCCTCAGAGAAAAGAATTTTGGTGATCCTGACAGAACCATCGTGTGGTTGTACAGAGCGAAGACCTGCACGCCTACAAACACACACAGGCAAATATTTATTGGATATATATATATGTATTATTTCAGTTGGTGCTTATCAGTTGTAAGGCTCAAAGAGCTGGGAGAAAAAAAAAAAAAAAGAGGCGGCGGCAAATTGTATTCATTATTAGGGGTGTAGGAATGCATTGATTTG
Source organism: Myxocyprinus asiaticus (assembly GCF_019703515.2). Lineage (NCBI taxonomy): Eukaryota > Metazoa > Chordata > Actinopteri > Cypriniformes > Catostomidae > Myxocyprinus > Myxocyprinus asiaticus. The sequence goes on along the minus strand of NC_059373.1, from coordinate 12,829,281 downwards.
ACAAGGAAATTTCAATGCATTTATTATGTAATTTAACAATTTAATACGTCGAATAATTAATACTCATTAATATTTAAAGCATTGGGTATTATTATAGTAATTAATGCTAAAGTGAGACATTTTTTCGGTGATAAAATATTTTCTCCTTTCCTAGGTTAATATGCAGAGACAACAATAAGCAAGCCACTCAAAGGTTAATTTTCACTTAAATTGTAAACACATTGGCCCTGTGGTGCTATGAAAATTTTGAGTGACCTGTCCAGCCCGACACAGCAACAGATTCAACCAATGGCATGAGTTGGGGGCGGAACTATCTGTTGTTCAATCAACGGCAGATCGGGACATATTTGGAAAGCTGTTCTGAAAACTATTTTTATTCTTGCAATTCCGTTCAGTGGTGTTAGTGGCGCAGAAATTACACGCTTCACGTTTTTGTGAAGTTTGTATCTTTTTCAAAATACAAAAACAATATTTTTGAGCCTGTGGATGTAAAACCTTGTTTATTGTTTTTGTCAATATTCCACTACGGTGTAAATGGTCCCTACAGTTACATTTGTGTCTTCAGCAAAATAACTATATATTGTATAAAAATAATAAAATCAAATGATGAACATAACAAATTGAGACAAAATTTAGGGCTAGATGTCATGATGTATCACATCACTATTATAATTAATTATACAAATAAAATTAAATACATTTATCAATCATTAAGTAAATCTTTGGCAAACAAATATTTACACCCCATGAATATTAAATTGCATATCTCAAACCTGATTCACAATATTTGATACAATTATCTATACATACTGTAACTTGATATGAACTGTCATAACCAAAATCTAAATACACCTTTTGTATTTGTTTAAAATTACTAACCCTAATTCTCTGTATTTAACTTACGATTCAACATCTGTGTGTTTCCAACACGCTTGCTGGGTTTGTCTTGACTTCTGACCTGCTCTCTGTGGTCTGGTTTCTGTTTTTCTGCCAAATCACAGCTGGGAAGAACAGACAGGATTCTGGCACTCTGGGTCTTATATGGCTCTGATGTGCAAGAGGTTAATGTAGACTCATAGGATTGCCCTTTGGTACATTCATGTTCTTCATTTAGGTATTGATAACCTGGACACTGATGGTTAACCGTGAAGGGATTTTGATGATTCCAACACTGGCTGCTCTCTTTGCTTTGGTTCATTAAGTCTTCGTAAGGCTGGCTCTGGTTTTGTAAATCTGGATCAAGGTTTGAAACATTCTGGTTTTGATGATCTCCATTTGCACTGTCTTTAACATGTTGGCTCTTCTCACTAGCTGGGCTGAGAGTTGGAGGCCTGCTGTTATGATGCACAGAACAAGGGCTGGAATGAATGGAGGAAAGCTCCTCTGGTTCATAGTGTCCAAGGAAATATGGACCACCACCAGGCTGGTGCAAAAACCCCACAAACAGATCACCCTGATCAGCCAAGTCCTGCACCTGCACAAGTCCCCCAAGAACAGGCAGGACCAATGGAAAGAGTGGAAAATACATAGATAACATCACGATACCCAGTTATAACAACCTTTAAAGGGACAGTATAACCAAAAATAAAAATTCAGTCATTTACTTGCCCTCATGGTGTTCCAAACCTATGATTTTCTTTCTTCCATGGAACACAAAAAGAGGCGTTAAGCAGAATGACAGCCTCAGTCATCTTTCACTTTCACATATAGAGACTAACATGCAGCCTAACATCTCCTTTTATGTTTCACTGGGTTTGGAACAACATGAAGGTGAGTAAACAATGACAGAATTTTCATTTTGGGTGTACAATCAAAGTTCATAATCAAAGTTAAGGGATTTGAATGTAGTATAAATCCTAAAAGATGCTTTAAAAATTAGCTTTGTGAAGCTGACAAAAATGCTAATGAAACCATATTTTCCAATCATTATACTGTCATGACACACACACATACAGTATACATCTAAATCATCAGCAAATGTCACACACCTCAACATATCCACACACATTCATGCTCAGTCAAAGACTGCTCATCTTCAGATAAACACAAATTCGGAAAAGGAGAGGGGGTGACGACTAAGAGCTCACCCGATGAATGCAGGGTGTCAATGTCTATAGAGCGGCCTGTCAGCTTATGTTTTCTGTTTGCAGCTGTATTGTTAGATCAAGATAGAGCCTGGTTTGAGTGGGTTTTCCAGAGCAGTGTTTAATAAAGTGATGACATTTAGTGTGCCACTTAGTTTCACACTATTTTTCCCTCCCCTTTTCTCCCCAATTTGGAATGCCCAATTCCCAATATGCTCCAAGTCCTCGTGGTGGCCTAGTGACTTGCCTCAATCTGGGTGGTGGAGGACGAATCTCAGTTGCCTCTGCGTCTGAGACCGTCAGTCCGCGCATCTCATCACGTGGCTTGTTGAGCGTGTTACCACGGAGACATAGCGTGTGTGGAGGCTTCATGCTATTCTCCACGGCATCCACGCACAACTCGCCACGTGCCCCACCGAGAGCGAGAACCACATTATAGCGACCACGAGGAGGTTACCCCATGTGGCACTATCCTCCCTAGCAACTGGGCCAATTTGGTTGCTTAGGAGACCAGGCTGAGTCACTCAGCATGCCCTGGATTCGAACTCGCGACTCCAGGTGTGGTAGTCAGCGTCTTTACTCGCTGAGCTACCCAGGCCCCACTTAGTTTCACACTTAAGTTTAATGTGTCTAGAAGACAACACAAGATGAAAATTTATTAGTGCTCTTTGATGAATGTTGTAGCATTTTCAAAAAAGGTCTGACCTTTTTCACATAGCCCTGAATAACATCTGGATCAGGTTCCTGGGGACCTAGGTAGCACACGTCAGTAGCAAGATGAGGTCCCACCCATTTCAGCAGATCACTGTCGGAACCACTTAAAAAAAAAAGAAAAAAAAAGGACATCATTCAAGCTATACTCCTTTGGTATATTAAGTTTTAAAATATGTTGTATGTCATTAAAAAGTATTAATCAGTCATTGACCGGTGGAGCTAACCCTGATGTTGTTAGTGATATGTCCTTGACCTGTTAAAATTCACTGCAAACCTATTTTTGTGTCAAGAGTCAGGACACCACAACTCCAGACAAAAATATATGACTGTTTATAATGTAGCTATCAGGCTAATGACTTTTTAATTAAATCGGATTCCATGCAATCTAATAAAAAAACTGTAGAGATCAGCGCAGATGCACACAGAGAGGGAAAAGAAATACTGTATATTAAGTGTGAGTATGGCTATGTTCAGAATAGCATACTACTCTTACTACTGCATTATACTGTATAGTATATGCATGCTGAGCATAGTTTGCAAACTATCTGTTATAAAAATCAGTTTTACTTGACCTTTCATTTCCAATGATTTATCCCACAATTTTAAATGTCTCTTTCTTGACTTATTTAATCGGATTGCTTGACTTTTTAAAAACATTTATCCAATTGTAATCGGCAGACAATAAACTTTTTTTTCAAAAGTTTTGATTAAAAAACAAATAAACAAGGAAAAAAACAACAACTATATACTGTTTATATATATATATATATATATATATATATATATATATATATATATATACACACACACACGCACGCACGCACGCACGCACGCACGCACACACGCACGCGCACGCACACGCACACGCGCGGCTCTTATGGAAAGAAATTGGTACTTTTATTCACCAAAGTGGCATTCAACTGATCACAATGTATAGTCAACACATGAATAACTATTACTATTTGGAATTTTTTTTCAGAACTTTTCATCAAAAAATCCTCCACGTGCAGCAATGACAGCTTTGCAGATCCTTGGCATTCTAGCTATCACTTTGTCCAGATACTCAGGTGACATTTCACCCCACACTTCCTGTAGGACTTGCCATAGATGTGGCTGTCTTGTCGGGCACGTCTCACACACCTTACAGTCTAGCTGATCCCACAAAAGCTCAATGTGGTTAAGATCCATAACACTCTTTTCCAATTATCTGTTGTCCAATGTCTGTGTTTCTTTGCCCACTCTAACCTTTTCTTTTTGTTTTTCTGTTTCAAAAGTGGCTTTTTCTTTGCAGTTCTTCCCATAAGGCCTGCACCCCTGAGTCTTCTCTTTACTGTTGTACATGAAACTGGTGTTGAGCGGGTAGAATTCAATGAAGCTGTCAGCTGAGGACATGAGGCATCTATTTCTCAAACTAGAGACTCTGATGTACTTATCCTCTTGTTTAGTTGTACATCTGGCCTTCCACATCTCTTTCTGTCCTTGTTAGAGCCAGTTGTCCTTTGTCTTTGAAGACTGTAGCGTATACCTTTGTATGAAATCTTCAGTTTTTTGGCAATTTCAAGCATTGTGTAGCCTTCATTCCTCAAAACAATGATTGACTGACGAGTTTCTAGAGAAAGCTGTTTCTTTGACCTAATATTGACCTTAAGACATGCCAGTCTATTGCATACTGTGGCAACTCAAAAACAAACACAAAGACAAAGTTAAGCTTCATTTAATGAACCAAATAGCTTTCAGCTGTGTTTGATGTAATAGCAAGTGATTTTCTAGTACCAAATTAGCAATTTAGCATGAGTACTCAAGGATAAGGTGTTGGAGTGATGGCTGCTGGAAATGGGGCCTGTCTAGATTTGATAAAAATGGCTTTTTTCAAATAGTGACGGTGCTGGTTTTTACATCAGTAATGTCCTGACTATACTTTGTGATCAGTTGAATGCCACTTTGGTGAATTAAAGTACCAATTTCCTTCTGAAACATTATTCCAAACTTTTGGCTGCCAGTGTATGTGCATATATATATATATATATATATATATATATATATATAAATATAGATAGATAGATACTGTATATATACACACACCGAGTATTTTATTAGAACACCTGCACACCTGCTTATTCATGAGATTATCTGATGACTCAAAGACATTGTAGATATTACAGTTTTATCTTCTGTTAATGTCTGATCTTCTGTAAAGCTGCTTTGAAACGATGTGTGTTGTGAAAGATGTTATACAAATAAAAATGACTAATCAGCCAATCGTGTGGCAGCAGTGCAATGCAAAATCATGCAGATATGGTTCAGGAGCTTCTGTTAACGTTCACATCAACCATCAGAATGAGGAAAAAATGTGATCTCAGTGATTTGGACCGTGGCATGATTGTTGGTGACAGGTGGACTGGTTTGAGTATTTCTGTAACTGCTGATCTCCTGAGATTTTCAGGCACAACAGTCTCTAGAATTTACTCAGAATGGTGCCAAAAGCAAAAAACATCCAGTGAGCGGCAGTTCTGCTGACAGAAATGCCTTGTTGATAAGAGAGGACAATGGAGAATGGCCAGACTGGTTGGAGCTGACAGAAAGGCTACACTAAGTCAGATAACCCCTCCGTGCAATTGTAGTGAGCAGAACAGCATCTCAGAATGCACAACATGGCGAACGTTGAGGCAGATGGGCTAAAATGGTAGACGTCGGGTTCCACTTCTGTAAGCCAAGAACAGAAAGCGGAGGCTGCAGTGAGCCTACCATCTGTGTGCCTCAGCAGAAATAGAGATTCATCAGACCAGGCTATGTTTTTCCAGTCTTCAACGGTCCAGTTTTGGTGAGCCTGTGCCCACTGCAACCTCAGTTTTCTGTTCTTGGCTGACAGAAGTGGAACGCAACGTGGTCTTCTGCTGTTGTAGCCCATCCGCCTCAAGGTTCGATGTGTTGTTCATTGAGATGCTATTCTGCTCACTACAATTTTACAGAGGGGTTATCTGAGTCACTGTAGCCTTTGTCAGTTTGAACCAGTCTGGCCATTCCCTGTTGACCTCTCTCATCAACAAGGCATTTCTGTCCGCAGAACTGCCACTCACTGGATGTTTCTGGCACCATTCTGAGTAAACTCTAGAGACTTTTGTGTGAAAATCCCAGGAGATCAGCAGTTACAGAAATACTCAAACCAGCCAATCATGCCATGGTCGAAATCATTATCACATTTTTTCCCCATTGTGATGGTTGATGTGAATATTTACTGAAGCTCCTAATCGGTATCTACATGATTTTATGAATTGCAATGCTGCCACGATTGGCTGATTAGATAATTGCATGAATAAGTAGGTGTACAGGTGTACCTATATATAGTATATCCTGTACAGTGTGAAGTATGCAAATCCTTCATTTTGTGTGTATACCTGCGTGTTTCTCTAATGAGGACAGCTCGATGTAACTGCTTCTGTAGGTTAGCACTAGCAGGTCCACTAGAGTGAAGAAAAGGATGGACAGCAGCCAGAACGAATCCCTTCTGATACAACTCACACACCTGCATAGAAAGCTCTCTCACTGATGACAGACACAGTAATGAAGACACTGCCACCTCTGAACAGAGAGAGAAAGAGAGGACAGAAATAATGTAACAACATGAGTGACTATATTTTCTATTCTTTGATCCATTGTTCAATAGGTCATCATAATTTGAAATATTAACAATAATAATCCTCAGATTTGCATTTGTATGGCTGTAATAATCAGATCCTTATGTCTGTGCTTTTATGCCCCCATTTGTGCTTAAGCTTCTACAGTATATTCAACCTCCAACATGAGGAAATAGGGAGATGAGAAGATAGGTGTGAATCATTTCATTCACAGTCAACTCTGCCAAATAATGTGTTAACTTGGTGACTTTGACACTTTTGTGCATGGTCACTGACACAAACACACTTTTTTCTTTACAAGCAAAGTTCTACTGGATTCTGCAATTCAAGTTAATTTTCAGGGATCATTACTCATAGCTACTTTTATGTCCCCTAGGGGTAGGATGCAACAAAATTAAAGAGAGGTGTGCTTCCCACACAAGCGTCAGACCAAAACCCCAAAACGACAAGATCATAGATCCAATATTAATTTTTATTGGAAGAAGATATTTTTCAAAGATGTAAATTAAGCAGCAGGCATTTGGCTTCAGGGCAACCCCTGGCCCCAAATAATAAACAAAATAATCTAGAAAGAAAGAGAAAATAACTAACCTGAAAGAAGGAAATGAAAATGCAATTAAACTAACCTGATTTAACTACTGTAACAAAACAGGACGAACAAGGTCAAATAAACAGGGCAGTCACCCCTACAGACCTAACTTCTTAAAACACAGAGTCAACACTATTGTTGAAGAGCACAAATGCAAAGAACCAATCTCAAACTGAAGGTGTTGGTCTGGCGGCTTGTGGGGAGTGTGGAGGAGTGCGACTGGCCCAAAGTCACTGCAGCTTGCATGTAAACGCCAGCACAGAGATGTTATTAGCAGTGCAATTAGGAACAGCTAATCACCATCACATAGTTGGAACAAAGAAATGGCAAATCAGCCGCACCTGAGAGACACACAGAGCACAATTGAAACACTCACACAAACAGAGAAAGAGCATAAGCACAACAGCAATAATGCACAAAACAAACACTGGACATAACAACTACTAATAAAGGGCAGGAGTGAGTTATAATCTGCATATTACTCGTTCAGTGATTTGATATTTTGTCATCCAATGCAATAACAAGTGTGGCTTAAGTGTCCAAATATTTTTTGTAGTCACTATATAAAAGCACCACAGATACTTTTCCATCTAATCCAAATATCTGCAAATCTTCACACATCTTAAATCATGGGCAATCACAAACTGGAACATATTGTTTGGGTTTGTATTCAAGTTGTTGTTGTCATTAAGTGTGATCAGTTAATAACCAAATAACCCACTTCATGATTTTGAAAAAGTGCAGAATTTTATTTTTTTATTTTTTTTATTTTTAACAAAGTAATCTGGTGATATGGCTTAGAATTAGCTTAACTTATTTGTCAGGGATCATTACTCAGATCAATATTAAGGGCAGGAATTGACATACTGCTTGACTGCAATTATCTTTCAGTGGTGTGAGAAGCTTGTTTAAACAAAACTGTGATAATCTGTACACGCTTTGACTCTGAGGGGGGGCTTATTTGTGTTTCCACAGTCCTATTAACAGAGTGAATAACTGCAAAGGATGATTAACTTGATGCTCTAGAAAACTGTCAAGAAAATGTAGTCCTGATCATATATAACCCCAAATCAATAATAAATAAATTATATGTACAATGTTAGGGCTGTCATTTTAAAAATTTAAATATTTTTACAATAATTTAATCTATATATATATATATATATATATATATATATATATATATTATAAATTATTTTTATTTGGGGGCCTTTCTCTGCAAATATTGATGTGATTAATTAAACTGCATCTCATGTTTCATTAGATTATAACAATTCAATTGACAGCTATATATATATATATATATATATATATATATATATATATATATATATATATATATATATATATATATATACACAGGTGCATCTCAATAAATTAGAATGTCGTGGAAGTTCATTTATTTCAGTAATTCAACTCAAATTGTGAAACTCGTGTATTAAATAAATTCAGTGCACACAGACTGAAGTAGTTTTAGTCTTTGGTTCTTTTAATTGTGATGATTTTGTCTCACATTTAACAAAAACCCACCAATTCACTATCTCAAAAAATTAGAATATAGTGACATGCCAATCAGCTAATCAACTCAAAACACCTGCAAAGGTTTCCTGAGCCTTCAAAATGGTCTCTCAGTTTGGTTCACTAGGCTACACAATCATGGGGAAGACTGCTGATCTGACAGTTGTCCAGAAGACAATCATTAACACCCTTCACAAGGAGGGTAAGCCACAAACATTCATTGCCAAAGAAGCTGGCTGTTCACAGAGTGCTGTATCCAAGCATGTTAACAGAAAGTTGAGTGGAAGGAAAAAGTGTGGAAGAAAAAGATGCACAACCAACCGAGAGAACCGCAGCCTTATGATTGTCAAGCAAAATCGATTCAAGAATTTGGGTGAACTTCACAAGGAATGGACTGAGGCTGGGGTCAAGGCATCAAGAGCCACCACACACAGACGTGTCAAGGAATTTGGCTACAGTTGTCGTATTCCTCTTGTTAAGCCACTCCTGAACCACAGACAATGTCAGAGGCATCTTACCTGGGCTAAGGAGAAGAACAACTGGACTGTTGCCCAGTGGTCCAAAGTCCTCTTTTCAGATGAGAGCAAGTTTTGTATTTCATTTGGAAACCAAGGTCCTAGAGTCTGGAGGAAGGGTGGAGAAGCTCATAGCCCAAGTTGCTTGAAGTCCAGTGTTAAGTTTCCACAGTCTGTGATGATTTGGGGTGCAATGTCATCTGCTGGTGTTGGTCCATTGTGTTTTTTGAAAACCAAAGTCACTGCACCCGTTTACCAAGAAATTATGGAGCACTTCATGCTTCCTTCTGCTGACCAGCTTTTTAAAGATGCTGATTTCATTTTCCAGCAGGATTTGGCACCTGCCCACACTGCCAAAAGTTGGTTAAATGACCATGGTGTTGGTGTGTTTGACTGGCCAGCAAACTCACCAGACCTGAACTTCAATATTGGTATTGTCAAGAGGAAAATGAGAAACAAGAGACCAAAAAATGCAGATGAGCTGAAAGCCACTGTCAAAGAAACCTGGGCTTCCATACCACCTCAGCAGGGCCACAAACTGATCACCTCCATGCCACGCCGAATTGAGGCAGTAATTAAAGCAAAAAGGAGCCCCTACCAAGTATTGAGTACATATACAGTAAATGAACATACTTTCCAGAAGGCCAACAATTCACTAAAAATGTTTTTTTTATTGGTCTTATGATGTATTCTAATTTTTTGAGATAGTGAATTGGTGGGTTTTTGTTAAATGTGAGCTAAAATCATCACAGTTAAAAGAACCAAAGACTTAAACTACTTCAGTCTGTGTGCATTGAATTTATTTAATACACAAGTTTCACAAATTGAGTTGAATTACTGAAATAAATGAACTTTTCCACGACATTCTAATTTATTGAGATGCACCTGTATATATATATATATATATATATATATATATATATATATATATATATATATACACACACACACACACACACACGGTTTGGAATAATGTACAGATTTAGCCTTTTTGGAAGGAAATTGGTACATTAATTCACCAAAGTGGCATTCAACTGATCACAAAGTATAGTCAGGACATTACTGATGTAAGAAACAGCACCATCACTATTTGAAAAAAGCCATTTTTGATCAAATCTAGACAGGCCCCATTTCCAGCAGCCATCACTCCAACACCTTATCCTTGAGTACTCATGCTAAATTGCTAATTTTGTACTAGAAAATCACTTGCCATTATATCAAACACAGCTGAAAGCTATTTGGTTCGTTAAATGAAGCTTAACATTGTCTTTGTGTTTGTTTTTGAGTTGTCAAGTATGCAATAGACTGACATGTCTTAAGCTCAATATTAGGTCAAAAATGGCAAAAAAGAAACAGCTTTCTCTAGAAACTCAGTCAATCATTGTTTTGAGGAATGAAGGCTATACAATGCTTGAAATTGCCAAAAAACTGAAGATTTCATACAAAGGTGTACACTACAGTCTTCAAAGACAAAGGACAACTGACTCTAACAAGGACAGAAAGAGATGTGGAAGGACAGATGTACAACTAAACAAGAGGATAAGTACATCAGAGTCTCTAGTTTGAGAAATAGATGCCTCACATGTCCTCAGCTGACAGCGTCATTGAATTCTACCCTCTCAACACCAGTTTCATGTACAAGAGTAAAGAGAAGACTCAGGGGTGCAGGCCTTATGGGAAGAATTGCAAAGAAAAAGCCACTTTTGAAACAGAAAAACAAAAAGAAAAGGTTAGAGTGGGCAAAGAAACACATACATTGGACAACAAATAATTGGAAAAGAGTGTTATGGATCTTAACCCCATTGAGCTTTTGTGGGATCAGCTAGACTGTAAGGTGTGTGAGAAGTGCCCGACAAGACAGCCACATCTATGGCAAGTCCTACAGGAAGTGTGGGGTGAAATGTCACCTGAATATCTGGACAAACTGACAGCTAGAATGCCAAGGATCTGCAAAGCTGTCATTGCTGCACGTGGAGGATTTTTTGATGAGAACACTTTGAAGTAGTTTAAGAATTTTTTTTTTTAATTGTAATAGTAATTTTTCACATTATTAATGTCCTGACTATACATTGTGATCAGTTGAATGCCACTTCGGTGAATAAAAGTACCAATTTCTTTCCATAAGAGCAAAATCTGTACATTATTCCAAACTTTTGGCTTCCAGTGTGTATAATATATATATCTATATATACACACACACTATATTGCCAAAAGTATTCGCTCACCCATCCAAATAATTGAATTCAGGTGTTCCAATCACTTCCATGGCAGGTGTATAAAGTGAAGCACCTAGGCATGCAGACTGCTTCTACAAACATTTGTGAAAGAATGGGCCGCTCTCAGGAGCTCAGTGAATTCCAGCGTGGTACTGTGATAGGATGCCACCTGTGCAACAAGTCCAGTCGTGAAATTTCCTCGCTACTAAATATTCCACAGTCAACTGTCAGTGGTATTATAACAAAGTGGAAGCGATTGGGAATGACAGCAACTCAGCCAAGAAGTGGTAGGCCACGTAAAATGACAGAGCGGGGTCAGCGGATGCTGAGGCGCATAGTACGCAGAGGTCGCCAACTTTCTGCAGAGTCAATCGCTACAGACCTCCAAAGTTCATGTGGCCTTCAGATTAGCTCAAGAACAGTGCGTAGAGAGCTTCATGGAATGGGTTTCCATGGCCGAGCGGCTGCATCCAAGCCATACATCACCAAGTGCAATGCAAAGCGTCGGATGCAGTGGTGTAAAGCACGCCGCCACTGGACTCTAGAGCAGTGGAGACGCGTTCTCTGGAGTGAGGAATCACGCTTCTCCATCTGGCAATCTGATGGACAAGTCTGGGTTTGGCGGTTGCCAGGAGAACGGTACTTGTCTGACTGCATTTTGCCAACTGTGAAGTTTGGTGGAGGGGGGATTATGGTGTTGGGTTGTTTTTCAGGAGCTGCGCTTGGCCCCTTAGTTCCAGTGAAAGGAACTCTGAATGCTTCAGCATACCAAGAGATTTTGGACAATTCCATGCTCCCAACTTTGTGGGAACAGTTTGGGGATGGCTCCTTCCTGTTCCAACATGACTGCGCACCAGTGCACAAAGCAAGGTCCATAAAGACATGGATGAACGAGTTTGGTGTGGAAGAACTTGACTGGCCTCCTGACCTCAACCCGATAGAGCACCTTTGGGAGGAATTAGAGCGAAGACTGCAAGCCAGGCCTTCTCGTCCAACATCAGTGTCTGACCTCACAAATGCGCTTCTGGAAGAATGGTCAAAAATTCCCATAAACACACTCCTAAACCTTGTGGAAAGCCTTCCCAGAAGATTTGAAGCTGTTATAGCTGCAAAGGGTGGGCCGACGTCATATTAAACCCTATAGATTAAGAATGGGATGTCACTTAAGTTCATATGCGTCTAAAGGCAGATGAGCGAATACTTTTGGCAATATAGTGTATATATATATATACACACATTGTATACAGTGTATATATATATATATATATATGCAAATATATATATTCAGAACACACAGTATGTTTTACAACACAATTCCCATTATCGTAACACATCTGGACATTTCACGTTTACCATTCCCATTGTTTTCAAAGATGATTCTTATTACTGTAACAGTAAATTTTTTTATTGTATAATGATTTAAATTAAAATCAGTGAAAATGAAAGGCAGTTCCAAGAGAAAACTAGGAAGAGAATACTACTTCATTTCAATCTAAATAATTAATTTTTCACATTGTAGTAATGAGAATATCATGATGACCATCTTTTTTGAAAATTGGGTAAAATGTGCATGACTGACATGAAAATAATGTCACAATGTAAAAAATCTTAATGCCCTAAAAAGGCTTCTATATGCAAAATATAATTTCTTATTAGTTTAATTTTGGAATTACAGAAGACCAGGACATTTTCATATGGGAAACATCTATTAGGTAAAGTGTGCATATGTTGGATTTCTGTGACATGTGAATTTAACTTTGTGGATGCATCTCTTATGACAAACCAAGTTATTATAGTTTTGAATTTAGTTTTAATCTCTAGTTTATTTTCATTTTGTCCATTTAATTCAGTTTAGTTTTCATTGATTTGACCTCTATAACGATTAAAGTTTTCTCAGCATTTTTCAGTGAAGTTTTAGTCTATGTACTTTTTATAGTTTTAGTATTATACAGTTGCAATCAAAATTATTCAACCCCCCTGACCAGCAATACATTCTGGTGATGAACACATCAACTAAAATCTCAGTAAACAGTCAAAGTAAGTTTTTAAAACACATTTGAGTGATTGAGAACAAAGAGTTTTTAAAATTTTAAAATAAAAAATAACTAATTCTCTCCACAAATGTCATTTAAAAAATATTCAACCCCCAAAGTCAATCATTTGTGGAGTATCCTTTATCCTTAATAACATCAAATAAATGTTTCAGGTATGTGTCCTCAGGCTTCGGACACCTCTCTATTGGAATTTTTACACATTTCTCATGAGCAAAAGCTTCCAGCTCATTGACATTCTTTGGTTTCTGTGCTGCCACTGCTTCCTTGATATCCCAACAAAGGTTTGCAATGGGATTTTAATGATGGACTGAAAGGGCCATTTAAGGACATTCCACGACCTATCCCTGAACCAAATTTTGGACAACTTGGATGCATCTTCGATGTTGTCTAGCTGGAAAGTCCAGTGATCACCGAGCTTCAATTTACACACTGAAGGCATCACATTTTTGCCAAAATGGCTTGATACATGAAAGAATCCATGGCATCAGTCACATAGTCAGGATAGCCATTTCCTGCTGCTGCAAAGCACCCCCATAACAGGACTGACCCACCTCCATGCTTGACTGTGGGGATGGTGTCGTTCTTGTCATCACCTTGCCTTTCTTACTCCTGACGTACTGCTGACCCATGGGTCTAAAACTCATTTTCAGTTTAGTGTCATACGTCTATAAAACCTTACTTTCTTGGGTGGGTGGGGGGGGGGGGGGGGGTTGAATAATTTCGATTGCAACTGTAGGGCTGCCAAAGTATTTGTTAATTGATGTAGTTTAAATATGTGTATGCCTGTAAATTTCTCTCTAATGGAACTTTTGTTTAATAATGATGGCTTGTAATAGTTTAATTTATAAAAACATGTTTTAAAAACTCAAATTAATTTGTGGCCATTTTTTCAGTTAGATTTGAATGCAAATAAATTTTAGTTTAGTTTCAGTTTTTCCCAATTATTATTTTTTGTTTTAGTTTCTGTTAGTGAGAGTAACACTGACACACACATACACACAAAAAAAACTAACAAATAACAAAGTCTGTTTGCAATAATTAGGTAGTGGCGAAACTGCGGAAGTGTCTTTGACTTTACAATGTCTATTAACCACGAGAACGGCCTAAGGCAAAAGACACACTACTTTAGCTATGCATGAAAGACGAGGATTTCTCTCCTGCCAAAAGGCCAAATATATGGTAAACTGTCCCTATATTTACCACAGGGAAATGCCACCATTATAAAGCAGAATTTAACCAGTCGGATGTTTAGCATTTGGGTAAACAGTCATTTTCAGGCAACAAGCCCCACCTAAAGAATGCAGGCCTCTAAACTAATAATCCCCAGTCTAAGGTTTAAAATGAGAAGCAGAAACTTAGTTCAGTTAAATGTCACCAGTTCAGAAATGTGTTTATAACACATTTCCCTCTAGATTATGAATCTATCCATTCATCCATCTACCAGACTATGCAGCATCTAAAGTGGCAACAAAAAGTCCTTGGTCACTGAAGCCACAAAAAAAACAACAAAAAAAAAAAAAGTATGTAATTGCAGTGGATTATAAATAATAAATAGAAATAGACATACTGTAGATAGATCTAGATAGACAGACAGACAGATAGATAGAAAGGTAAATCTAAAAAAGAAAAGTGATAAGTTCTAGTTACTTTAAAAGGACATGTATCAATTACAGACAATTTGATATTTTGTATCAAATAGATTTCTAAGTCTGGATTAGTATCCAAATACTTTTGGGGGCCAATGTATCTAGTCGCTATGCCCTCAAACACTTTTCCATTTAATCCAAAAATCCTTACACATCTAAAACAATGAGACAGTCACAACATATTGTGTGGATTTGTACCCAAGCTGTTAATCACCAAGTGTGATCAGTATAGTGCTAAAAATCCAAACAACCCACTTTTTCTCGTTTTATGCCTCAAACCAACAAGCAAAATGACAGTTATGATTATAAAAACTTAAATTCACCATTTCAAATACACATGCTTTAAGAAGTGCATGATATTTTTAAAGTTGTTACATTTTTAATGGCATTGCATCTCAGTTTGATTGAATAAAACCTCTAAATGATTCTTTGAACTTAGATAGTAGCAAATCTATAACACTCCAATAGAGATAGACATCACAGCTTCTGCTGTGCTGACCTATTGAAACAGCGGTTCTCTAAATATTGATATGCCATAAATATTAAAGTGAGTGTTTATGATTCCTAAGTATGAGGGATTCTTGTTGCTTATGACTGTGATGTGGGGTCCTTGGGGGTCTTTGCTTATTTTATTTAGTAATAACCCGACATGGTGTGGAATTGTATTATTTATGGAGATCAAATTTAATTTAAAACAAGATTTTAGCCATAAATCCGGTTCAATCTTTTTCACAAGCACACACTCAAACACACATACGCACATGCATAAATCCCAGATCTTAGGAATGAGCCCTCCCACCTCCAAGATCAGATAATCCTTAAAGGATACCTGCCATTCTCTCTCTCTCTGTCTGGTCCGTTTTTGTATTCCTCCCCATTTTTTTATTTTTTATTTTGTCCGTCAAACATTCACACTCTTTAAGTCACTTAGGCCTATAATTTTTTTTCAGTATTGATGCCCCAAAACAAACACAAACAAACATATTCAAAAATCTGTGCCTCACCCACATGCTGTCACTGCAGTTTTCAGGGAACCTCTTTTTTGTCTCAGTGTCTGGGTGTCTCTGTAGGCATCAGTGAATTTTACATATAAATGACCTGCCTGCCTGTCTACTGATAAGCACCTAAAACAGAGAGAATGGAGATCTCTGTGTTTGTGTCAGGTTTTGCCAACATTGTGGGGACCAAATTTACCCACAAGGATAGTAAAACCTAAAATTCTCTGCATTGTGAGCCACTGGTCACAAAGTGGTAAATGGCTTAATAAACATCCTTAATAATAATGGCTTAATTAGAATCTCAAAATGCTAAAAGCTTTATGTGAGGATTAGGTTTAGGGGATAGAAAATACCATTAGCCCAGTATAAACAACAGATGTCAATAGTAAGTCCCCACTGGGGTCCTGGGTAGCTCAGTGAGTAAAGACGCTGACTACCACCCCTGGAGTCGCGAGTTTAAATCCAGGGTGTTGAGTGACTCCAGCCAGGCCTCCTAAGCAACCAAATTGGCCCGGTTGCTAGGGAGGGTAGAGTCACATGGGGTAACCTCCTCGTGGTCGCAATATTGTGGTTCGCTCTTGGTGGGGAGCGTCACGGAGAATCTCTACACGCACGCTATGTCTCCGCGGTAACATGCTCAACAAGCCATGTGATAAGATTCGTGGATTGACAGTCTCAGACGTGGAGGCAACTGAGATTCGTCATCCACCACCCGGATTGAGGCGACCCACTATGCCACCACAACGACTTAGAGTGCATTGGGAATTGGGCATTCCAAATTGGGGAGAAAAAGGGGAGAAAATCCAAAAAAAATAAAAATAAATAAAAAGTCCCAACTATGACCCAAAAAAACCCACAAAAAAAAAAAACATGTGAGCAGAGCCTGAATAATTGCTGCTGTCCCAGTTCCAACATATTCGATTTTAATAAATAAATATTTGATTCAGGTCACACTCGCAGGCACACACCTGTACACAAACACACAAATATACACAACTAGGTATGTGGTCACATCTTTGTAATTATGTCCAATAATGGCATATATACCCATATGCTTTCAAGTCATTAAAATAAGCAGGCCTCCCCTCCCCCCTTTCAATCTGTGTCTTACATTCTCTCATCCTGTCTCATATTCTCATCCACTTTCTCTGAATTCAGCAGGATCCATTATTGCGTCTCTCAAAGCACACCAACAAAAGCAGCATTAGTATATTTAGAAACATAAGCCCTCAAAGAATATACACTGTTTGGTTGCTCTCTTGCTCTATTACTCTCTCTCTCTCTCTCTCATCTAATCTCACACTTTTTTCTCTTCACAGTTTGAAGCTTTACACTTTTGTATTTGAAGGTGGGCTTTGTAAATGTTTGTGCATACATATCAATATGTTGCTTTGAATTTTGAAAGCAGCAATAATTTATCATGACATATGCCGTTTTGTATATTTTAAAGACGTTGGAATGAATTTGCAAGATTTCATCTCAACCAAAAACAGACTAAAGGCTTGTGAAAATGTTTGTGTGTGAACATTGGCACCTGCAATGGTACTTCACAATCATAGATACAGTAAAAGCTCTATGCCAAAATCTAGCTGCCTACTGAGGCAGCATTTTAAGACATCATAGGCGCTGTCCTGACACAAAGGCTGCTCCAAAAGGAAAGCATCTTTGGACACAACCACACTTGTTTAAAAGCTCTGTTTTCAGTTTACAGATGTCATATGTTTCAGAAGTATGCCGTAATGAAAAGCATTTTCGGAACGCTCCATTTTCACACATAGTGTGATGAGGCGTTAACAGCGAAATGAAAAGGAATATTCCGGGTTAAATACAAGAGAAGCTCAATCAACAGCATTTGTAGCATAATACTGATTACCCCTTTCCACAAACTGAACAAAAATAAAAACAGTATAAATAACACAAATAAAAAACACTAAGTTTTTCTTAGTCTTATTTAAGTGCAAACAATAAGTGCAACCATAATCAAAGTAGTACTCTCTCAATACTAAAAGTGCAAACAGAGACTGATCAAAAATATTTTCTTCAAGCATGATACAGAGCTAAGAGATGGTTTCAACTACACAGCCCAGCCTCAGATATGGTCATGTTCTCTTTCAAGAATATAAGCATGTCTACATTTTCTGGCAGCAGTTGAGACCTTTGGGCAGTAACTATGTCTCCTGCAGTTGAAAAGACATGCTCACTCTAGCACTTGACTGTGGAAGTTGAGATGCAAAGGCATTTGTCAGCGTTGTCTGGCCTTTCAATGTTTTCTTCACAGGCGCGTTTGATTTTAGTTGAGAGCTGTGGTGGTTCTGTAGGTGTCTTTGCATAGTGCTCGTGTTAGCCGCGGTGTACGGCACTATTTTCTAACAGTGCTTACATATTGTTCGTGTCTTGTCCGTCACTCTGTCGCCGTTTATCGTTTCCACCTGGTACCCAAAATGCTGCCACACAAACGATTTAAAAGTGGAAGCAGCAGGGACATCTTCTATGCTAATTTCACCCTCACACTCCGTCATGCTGATATCGTGAGACAGCTTTTCACCTCGACAAGAAATATCATCATGTTTTAATATCGCGAGATCTCGTGGCACAAGATCTCGTCACACCCCTAAGTTTTCAATAGAAAACATTTTAGTTGTACTGAAATGCGAGTCGTGAATTATGCTGCCTCCTAAGATAGATATTCTTTGGCAAAATTCTAAGAGGCCGTTCACCTCTAATGGGTTTTTACATCCATCTGCACTGTTTTTTATTTGCTTTTCTATGTAAACATGCGTTAGATGGATTTCTTTGATCGATGCCCCGCGTATCGCTGTTTTTCAGCACGTGGATGAATGGCATGTTTTTAAGACGCTGCGCCAAGTTAAAAGAACTTAAAATTTTTAGTCAGCGCCATAGCCTTGTGAGCAAGTGCTCTAACATATGGTGCAGCAGCATCACGGGGACCCAAGTTGGAGTCCTGGCTCTAGGTCCTTTCCTGATTCCCTCTTCTCCCAGTCAATTCCTTTCTCTGGCCCAGTACCAAATGGCACCCTACTCCCATGAAGTCCTCCTCCAAGTCAAGACTTTGGTGACGTAAGCAAGCGCAGACTGAGGCCACGAGGGTGCATTCGTTATAACATGCATTTTGGACAGACTTCAAGACTTCAGCCAGATGATGCATTTTAGAAATTGTTTTTTATATAAATGCAGTTTTCCAAATTATAATTTGATAAGTCATGACATTGATGAATAGGGCAAAGGAAGACACTTAAAACTAACTCTTGAATATTTGTATTTATTAAGGCAGAGGCTATTTGCACTAAGTGTAAATAGCAACAAAAAGCATTTTCTTTGTACTAAGAGCAAATAGCGTTAAATGCTATTTGCACTCTGGTGCAAATAGTAGCAGATATTATTGCATAGCTGTTTAAAAACTAACATGCAGTATAGGGACATCACTGCAGTGTGTTTATTGTGTTTATTTAGAGCAGTGGCATAGCCATGGGTGTGCCAAGGTGTGCAACTGCCACCAAAAGCTTGCACACCTAAATGAAATGGTAGTTTTTTTATGCTTTATAGTATGTAGGGGTGTAAAATGCATCAATATTATGCCAATGATAATAATACCCAATGTGTTACAGAGGCTGTCTAAGATTACATACACACTCTGACAACAGATGCTGGGCATGTGACTGAGGAAACAAGCGCACACTTTAAGAAAGTTTATGCTATTGAGTTCGGATTTATGCCTCATTATTCATGATGGCATGTGTCCATACAAGCAAAATAAGTTCATTGTTGTTCTTTTATTCCCCAATTATGATATATTATGCATATTGTGGAATATTTGGAGGATACGCTTGAAAAGGTAGGCTATACTGTACTGCGTTTTTACTGTTTTATTGGTTCTGTCAATGTTCTTCTGATGATATGTAAATCTATTATGCATAATCAGCGGTCTACCTACCATCTGTTTGCATCATGTCAGACATGGTATTATCCTATCCTTTTGCACACCCAGTTTTCTCTTGGCACACGCAAGGTCTTGTTTCTGGCTACGCCTCTGATTTAGAGTGCCACAGACACAATTTACCAACCCCTAGCCCTAAACCTAACTCAAACGCTAACCTTCCTTTACAAAATTCTTTCAAATCCCCGACCTTCACTGTGACCAAATCACTGCTAGGCATCACTTTTATTTATCATTATAAGTACTACAGGAAATATTAAGAGTGGAGACATGGGAAAAAGTGGAACAAATGCGGGATTCAAACCCTGGTCGTTAGCTTGTAAAAGCACATTCACACCATCGTAAAACTCTGAGCCACTACAGCAGCACCAGAGGTCACTGTCTGTCGTTAACTCATGTGTTTCCAGCAAACTATTGGAGTGCAAATAGTCACGCTGTTCTCCGTTCTCTTAACCCACTAAACGTCTAACTCGTTAAACAGTTATCTCTGCCCCATCGTAAAAAATTCAAAATGCCCGCCTTCATATGACCAGCAGTTGACCCTAAAGAAATCTGTTGTGGCTGTAATGAGCTTGGTCTGAGCAATGGTGGGCGGAGTTAGTGTAAATGGCCTTTGCCAATAAGATGGGCTATTTGCACAGTGTAAACTGACACTCCATTTTATTAAATAATTTCATATTTCATTCTCACTTGATATCGACTCGTCCACCATGATTTTTCCTCCAGCTGGAAACTACAGTCCACTGTAATTGGTCAAGTGGACCAGCAGCAGGGACGGTTGGGCAGTAGTCTGCTGTGGAACTCACACTGATGTGCACTCAACTGAAGGGCACATTGCGGGAGCATTGAAAGGGGGCACTGGTGAGCACCCTTCTGAGCGCTAAAATGTCAAATGTGACACCCTATGGCAGGGATCCCAAACTATGGCCCACAGGCCAAATACGGCTCTCCGAAATCTTTGTCACACGTTTTGACCAGCCCACACTGGAAGCGCGAGACTGCTTTGGTGGCTTTTCATGCCTGTAAGACTGACTATACTGTGAGCCAAAAGCATTCAAGGGTAGGCTGTTAACGAGCATATCATTGGTTTCACTCGCTGAACGAATATGCCCCTTCACTAAAGTTCCAGTCAGTCATTTGAGTCTGAACAAGATAAAGGGACTAAACGTACTGGTCCACTTGTACGTGAACAAAACGCATGAATCAGTCATCATTAACAAGGATCTGCTGAACAACTAAACGAGAGGCGGCGGCAAGTTGTTTGTTCAATTCATCAATCTCGTTCAATGAGAAAATTGTCTGGATGAATTATGAATAAAATTAAGTGATAAACAACTTATTACAATGGCATATGGATTTTATTGAAACGCATAATTATTTTTTAGGCTAGTATTGTCTTTTTTGTATAGCTTGATAAAAAGTCATGCTCAGCAGTTCACATTATGATAGATATTTGAGGTCATTTGTGGGGAAATGCTCATGATGCTTAAACACTCTGCAGTGCTGATGTCTCTTAGTAGAATTGTAGACACGCAAATTTTAATAAATGATCATTAGACTTGTTCCGATCATGAATAACTCTTTTTCCTCGTTCAAAGTGTAAAAGATGGTCATTTGGCAGCTTATACTGGCACAAAAGTGTAATTTGCAAAAATGGACAATGAATGAATCAACTAATCTGAACAAATCTTTTTGGTGAACAGATTAAGAAGACTTGTCACTGAGATGAATCAAAATCATCACCACTACTGGATAGAGTACTTATTATAAGTTCTTTGAGCCAATGGATGGATCCACAGATGTAAGATGAAGTAGGCTAAAATGTAACAATTCACAAAGATTTTACGTTTTTTCTTGTTAGCCTACAATAGAAAAACGTGATGAAATTTCTGTTAAAATGACTGGACATTTCCCCCCACTTCATGTCTTGACAAGCACACGTCAGTGAACAGAGATAACATGTATACAATGACAAAGTAGACCTACCTTAAAGCAATTTGCTAAGAAATGTATACGATAAAGTGACCAATTTTAAAATTATGCTTTGAGAATGGATTTTAATTGTAAAATTAATCCATGTAATAAAAAAAGAAGAATAACTTCTGTGACAAAAATAACGTAGGTTCACTCCGGCCCCCCTTGAAAACCTAGCAAAGTGACCTGACCCTGACAGCAAAAAGTTTGGGGACCCCTGCCCTTCGGTCTTGTGGTCTTCATGTGGGATGTGCAAATGGAGGCCACGAGACCGTAAGTAAAGATCAAGTATGCCATTTGGGACAAGGCCCAGCTCTCCACTAACCTATATCAAGGTGAAAAATGGCAATTAATATAACTAAAAAAAAGGAACTTCTACTTTTAAAAATGTGTCTAAACACCTGCATCATGTTCTCTAGTTTTTAACTCAACATTCAGTTTAAACATGCAAAATTAGGTGTGTTCGACTTCAACTGCGCCTCGCCTTTCTGATTGGCGGAATTTGCCAGTTGCAGTCGGGGAACGAGCCGGACACTTTGTTCTTTGTTTTGTTGTGTGCTGAACCTACCTAGTCATTATTGCTAAGTCTAAGTCACAGCAGACAGCACAATGTTTGCTTTCTTTATTGCAGAATAGACAGATGCTTGAATTACCAGATAATAACCAGAAACTCTATTCATTTCAATAGGTCATATGATGCTTAATACAGTGCCTGTGTGTAAAAGAAGAAAGCCTATATTGTTTGTTTCTTCACACCAATAAAGGAGTCAATATTTTTAATCATTTTGAATTGCCTTTATGAATAAACATGATTTAAAAATTAAAATCACATGAAAAGAGAATCGTACTGGCATAAAAACACAAATTTGTGAGAGTTTAACAGATCTAAATGTGTCAAAATAAACACCGTGTTAATGGCATACAACTCTTACTATTGCTGTCATAGACTGATATGCAGTGTTGGGGAGTAACGGAATACATGTAATGGGATTACTTATTTAAAATACAAAATATAAGTAACTGTATTCCACTACAGTTACAATTTAAATCATTGGTAATTAGAATACAGTTACATTCAAAAAGTATTTTGATTACTGAAGAGATTACTTCGCATTTTATTGTCATTTGTTTCATTTAATATTTAATCCTTTCAGATGCAAAACATTTATACATATAAATGATGCGATCCAAAGTGCATTTGAACAGCAGTGAAACACTTTCTTATGATGTGTTACATTCATACGAGCAGACAGAGAAGTAAGTTTGAAGTAAGTTTGGAGCAGAAGAAATAGAAATAATCCTTGTGTAAATTGTCAGCTTTATGCTAAACTAAAATGCTATTTCTAGCCATTTTACATACACGATCATATTATTTTATCAAGAAAATTCACACTGAATCATAATTTTTTTTCTATTAAGACCTTTGATATTAGGGCAAAAATCATATTCTTAATAATTATTTTTGTATTGTTTTCCTGTAAAAATATCTAAAAATCATTAAAACAAGATCAATTTGATTTATCTTGTTTTAGAAACAACACTGCATAAAATATTTAGGTTTTTCAGAGAATGTATTTTTAACGTGTATTTTGTCTTACCGTACTGGCAGAGTTTTTATAGTCAAAACAAGTGAAAAATATCTACCAGTACTGAAGAAGTAATCCAAAGTATTTAGAATACGTTACTGACCTTGAGTAATCTAATGGAATACGTTACAAATTACATTTTACAGCATGTATTCTGTAATCTGTAGTGGAATACATTTCAAAGGTAACCCTCCCAACCCTGCTGATATGGTAGAAGTATATAAGGGTTGTATGGAAGAATGCCATTCCGAACTCAGACAATATAAAACCTACATCATCGTTGGCACTGGAGAGTCATTATGAATAAGCTGTGTCATCATCAAGTCGTTTCCCATTGTGCTCGTGTTTCCGGTCTCACATGTTCGGGTGCGTTTCAATGGGAGTGAATGGAGCACATTATAGTGTGACCACTAGGTAGCATTGCATGTGTCCTTCAAGGAAAAGGCAATCTCAGAATGTTTAGATGAATTCAGTAGTTAAAAAAAAATAAAATAAAATCGAAGATGGTGGACCAGGCAAAAGAAATGTCGATTCTAAATAAACAAATTTACTACATTTATATATACAATATATATATATGTGTGTGTGTGTGTGTGTGTGTGTGTGTGTGTTTGTGTAATATATATATATATATATATATACACACACACACACACACTCATATATACACATACACACACACACATATATATATATATATATGTGTGTGTGTGTGTATATATATATATATATGTGTGTGTGTGTGTGTGTGTGTGTGTGTGTGTGTGTGTGTATATATATTACACACACACACACACACACACACACACACACACACACACATATATATATATATATATATATATAACCCCATCCTCCACCTGGTAGTCTAATGGTTGGACGGAGACCTGGAGAGGCCTACAAGCCACAGTGTCTCGCACCCACTGTGAAATTTGGATAGGTAATGATGTGGGGGTGTTTCAGCAAGGCTGGAATCGGGCAGATTCGTCTTTGTGAAGGACACATGAATCAAGCCGCGTACATGGTTATTCTGGAAGAAAACTTGCTTCCTTCTACTCTGACAATGTTCCCCAACTTGAGGAATGCTTTTTTCAATAGGATAATGCTCCATGCCATACAGCCAGGTCAATCAAGGTGTGGATGGAGGACCACCGGATCAAGACACTATCATGGCCAGCCTAATCTCCAGACCTGAACCCCACTGAAAACCTATGGAATGTAATCAAGAGGAAGATGGATGTCCGCAAGCCATCAAACAAATCCAAGCTGCTTGAATTTTTGTGCCAGGAGTGGCATAAAGTCACCCAACAGCAATGTGAAAGACTGGTAGAGAGCATGCCAAGATGCATGAAAGCTGTGATTGAAAATCAGGGTTATTCCACCAAATACTGATTTCTGAACTCTTCCTAAGTTAAAACATTAGTATTGTGTTGTTTAAAAATGAATATGAACTTGTTTTCTTTTCATTATTTGAGGTCTGAAAACACTGCATCTTTTTTGTTATTTTGACCAGTTGCCATTTTCTGCAAATAAATGCTCTAAATGACAATATTTTTATTTGGAATTTGGGAGAAATGCTGTCAGTACTTTATAGAATAAAATAAAAATGTTCATTTTACTCACACACATACCTATAAATAGTAAATCCAGAGAAACTGATAATTTTGCAGTGGTCTCTTAATATTTTCCAGAGCTGTAGTTTTGGCATAATGAGTGTTGCTATAGAAACAAATAACTTCCGAGATCCGAGGACATGTACAGCTCCAAGTAGAATCTCTGAGTTGCCATCTCTTAATTACAGTAATTTTGATTAACACGATGTGAACACACCATTAGAAGGCAGTTGCCTATGCAGGCAGTAGGCAGCAATGCAACACACTAAGTTTTGAAACATCCAAAAGTGTTAGGAAAGGAACAAGTTTACCTTCCTTTCCTAACAGGAAGTCCAGGTAGTGGTATGTGTAGGCCACTTCTGACTGAGTCTCCACCTGCGCTCTTCTAAGTGTGGAGTAGATCTTTCCTGGAGCTTCATCTGAACCTCTGGGCTTCAGCAACTTACAGCCCATCTCTTCACACATGGAAAGAGAGAGAGAAAATGAGATAGATGAATATAGATAATTTGCCTGAAATATTCATTTATTCAAAGCTGCATTATTGATTTAACTGATTGCCTTGGCAGCAGTCCCTAATTGTCATGCTAATTAAGTTTGATTGACATTGAAATAGAATATGAACATGTGCAAAACCAAAGGGAGGGCATGACGGCACCTCTTTTCACAACCACAAACATTCAGATCCACACACGAATTCACACAGACACGTCACACATGGGAACATAACATAAAGGCTAATTGGAAAGATAATCAACCTTCAAGCATCAACCTTTAACAGCAACACACATTCACAAAACATCTTGTGGCATCTACAATGCCCCCTTGAAATCATACACACCATCTCCATGGTAACCAGAAGCAGCAATCAGATAAGACAGAGGACTTCATATTTGATCTGTGACTATACAACCAATCAAACAGTGAAATGTGTGGCTAATGCTAATGAGAGTCACATATAGATCGAGCTAACGTGATCTGACAGCGGAGCCATGTACCCTGGGCCCTGGCTGCCAGCACTAACACACACCATTAGTGATGGGTGGATAGCTGCCAGCATTTCCGTGTCAACGTTTGATGAGCCAGAACAGGTGAAACCGAGAGGAACCGGACAAGCTCAGTCACCGTGACAAGCATTAACCACGCAATAATGACATGATAGGGAATGAAGATGGGACGGGAAAGGATGGATGGCTGGTGTTGTGGATCAGGGATGGGGTGATATTTTAGGACACCTGAATATGAGTAAATCAGGACAGACACTTACAAAAAAGTACTGTGTGGTGCCATGGTAGGGCTAATAGATGGTTCCCAGGGATCATACAAACTGATAAAATGGTAAAACTTTACAACAACTTTGTCTACATTAACATTAGTTAACACAGTAGTTAACATGAATTAACATTGAAGAATACATTTACAGCATTTAATAATTTGGTTAAAGGAATATTCTGGGTTCAATACAAGTTGAGCTCAATCGACAGCATTTGTAGCATAATATTGATTACCTCAAATTATTTTGACTCATCCCTCCTCTTCTGTAAAAAAAAAACAAAAAAAAAAAACAAAAAAAAAAAGCACAAAACTGGGCTTCAGTGGGGCACTTACAATGGAAGTGAATGGGGCCAATTGGCAAACATTATACTACTCACTGTTTCAAAAGTATAGCCACAAGATGTTAACAATAAGAGTTTTAACAATTTAAGAATGATGTAATGGTTTCCCAACTATTATCCAATTTTGCAACTTTGTTGCCATGACGACATAATGCAGTAAACTGTAAACTGAAATTAAACAATGTTACAGCTCAAATAATATAAGAGATTTAACAAAATAAGAAGGTAAGTGCTTCTGTAAAATTATAAGCTTCACATTTCTGTCTTTAAACCCTCCAAAAATCGGCTCCATTCACTTCCATATTAAGTGCCTCACCGTAACCTCGATTTTTGCTTCTTTTTACCATTTTTTTTATTTTTTATTTTTTTAAGGAAGGATGAGTTAGTTATTTTTTTTTGTGGTAATCAACATTATGCAGCTGATTGAGGTTAAAATGTATTGAACCCAGAATATTTCTTCAATGTTAAATTCTACATATACAATATACAGTATACTGTGTGTGTACATATTTTATACATAAATACTCAGTAATCACGTTATTAGGTACACATGAACACCTACTTATTCATGTGATTAATCAGCCAATCATTTTGCAGCAGTGCAATGCATAAAACATGCAGATACGGGTCAGGAGCTTCAGTTAATGATCACATCAGCCATCAGAATGGGGAAACAATGTGTTCTCAGTGATTTCTACCGTGGCATGATTTTTGGTTGGAGCCCATTAGCCTCAAGGTTTGACTTTTTTCTTTTTTTTTAATTAAAGGTTTTATGTATATTAACATTAATTTTAAGTTTATGCTTCCTCATGAATTAACTGATGTTAACCTCTAAAACATTAAGTATTTGCAAAGTATTACTGATAACATATATAAAAATCCATAAATGCACTGTTTGAAGTTACATCAGTACATCTGCAAGATAAATAAACGGAATGGTAATACCATGGTAATGCATATTCATATACCTAGTGTATTTACCATCATGTTTCCCCCCCCCCAAAAAAACATGGTATTACTATGAAACCATATGCTAAAAAAAATTGATAAATATGCAAACCAGACTTCTGTCTTTTTAACTTCAAGCAAACTATGCACACCATTTATAACTCTCAAAGATGAATGGAGAACATGAGATGGAAAACCTAACCTAGAATGTCTGTTCTGATGTAGCACTTTATACCCAAGAAAGGACGTCCCTAGATGAACACAGAAGCATTTCTTCATCCTTTTAGAATTTCCTATGAAACATTGGAATTAGTTCAAGTACAACTCCACCACACATACAAAAACAGTTATCCCTCCTTTGTCCTTTTAGAATAGATTGTTCTAGATTACAAAATACTGCCTCAAGTGTGACAGTGTCGTTTATCTGCTCAAGCCACATAGCTGTGAAATCTCCAACACTCTGGGTAATCTCTGTTATCTCCTTTATTGCACAAAACAGTGGAAAACAGTAAAAAGATGGAAATCACTGGTAACAATCCTCGATTTTTTAGATTAGTTATTCAACAGGAATCAAAGAGTGATCTAAATTACCAAATTACTAGGACAACATGCCTTTATTATGAACCCTACAGCTGGAATATACAGTAAATGTCTAATTCACTGGAGATACTCAGCCTGTGTGTTTTCACACCTGTGTTATGTGAAGTTAATGTTGGGAGTCAAGCATCCGGTTCCACTCAGTCCATTTCACAAGCCTAACAATCACATCATTACTGACGCCAATCTCCCAGCAACAGATCGACAGCTTGGAACGTTGATTTGCTAAAAGTTACTGAGACAACATTTGGAGAGTTATAAGAGCAGAAAAACAAACAACAGAGTCCTCATCTCAACTGAATTTGCAATATAACCTAAAGACCAGTTTACACAAGCTTTGAGACATTAACACAAATGTTATTACACAGGTCTTAGTAAGAAGATAAAGGTTCCTTTGTTGTAGACTGACACTGAGACAAAAAATTAAAGCAAATCAATGTTTATAGCTTTATTCCATAGGAAAGAAAGAAATCATAAAATCTCTTTAATCTCTCAACCGTTTTGTCCAATGAGATTAAATTGAGAGCAAATAGAGGCTTTGCCTAAGACTCTTCTCTCAGATTTTTCTTCTGAAAAAGATAAAAAGTAATCTCACATCTGCCACCTCAAGAGTTGCAGGTGAGATCTCAACAATGTCTCAAACTGTGCTCAGATTTTTTACAAGACCATAAAGTGTGCAGTCAAGATAGAAATTTCTACTGTATATGAATTTAATAATTTTTCATCAAATTCTTCCAACACCAAATGATCTAAGCTATGCCATCCACATTGATTTCATAGTTCAATACACTCTTCCCTGTATATCCAAAGTTATAAATGAGACCTAATGCCACATTTACACTAATAATATTTTTCTTTTTTCTCATCCACACTGGAACAACACTGAGAACGGAGACTTTTGATACTTTGGAAAGCATACTTTGGAACACAATGTCATTACTGAATGTCAAACTGAAAACAAAAAATTTTGGCTAACCGATTAAGTTATAACATCTCTTATACATACAGATCAGGTGGGGTTTATTTGGGGCCACAGCTCTTCTGATATCATTAGGCGTTTCATCAATATCATGTGGTCAGTGGCAAATGATCAGACTCCGGTTGCTGCCATCTCACTTGATGCCGAAAAGGTGTTTGATATGGTAGAATGGGATTATCTTTTTAAGATTTTGGAAACGTACGAGTTTGGGAGTACGTTTATTGGATGGATTAAGTTACTTTATAGACACACGGTAGTGGCGGTACAAACAAATGGATTAATTTCAGATTATTTTACTCTGGATAGGGGCACCTGGCAGGGTTGCCCTCTTTCCCCATTATTGTTCTGTCTTGCCCTGGAACCATTAGCAGCCACGATAAGAAAGGAGGATGATTTTCCATGGGTGGTGGCGGGAGGTGTGGCACTAAGCTTCTGCTTTACGCAGATGATATTTTATTATTCGTCTCTGACCCTACTAGATCTATGCCTTGCCTCCACAGGATTATTAATTCCTTTTCTAAATTCTCGGGATACAGAGTTAATTGGTCTAAATCCAAAGCTTTGGCTCTGACAGCGTACTGCCCAGTAACGGATTTTCAGCTGGGCACCTTCCAGTGGCCCAAACAGGGCATTAAGTATTTGGGTATTTTATTTCCAGCAAATGTGTGTGATTTTGTTAGAGTGAATTTTGACCCTTTAATAAAAAGGCTTGAGCGATGTGGGCAGGTGGCCTTCATTACATTTATCTATGATTGGGAAGGTTAATGTTATTAAAATGTATTTAAATTGTATTCCAAAATTCAACTACCTGCTACAATCTCTCCCTGTAGATGTCCCCCTCTCTTATTTCAAGCAATTGTATAGCATAGTGAAGTCCTTCATTTGGAATGGGAAACGTCCCAGATTATATTTCAGTAAGCTGCATAGGCTGATTGACAAAGGTGGGCTAGGCCTAACCAAGATTTTGTTTTATTATTATGCATTTGGTCTCAGACATTTGGCTCATTGGTCGCTTCCACCTAAGAGAGCCCCTCCCTGGGTTTGTATTGAACAGGGGCAAGAACTTCCTATTTCACCATTAGAAAGCCTATCAAACAAATCGGAGAAGTTAAGTTACACCCCGTTATCTCGCATTTGTACTGGGTATGGACAAAAGTGTCCAGAGTGTTTAATTCGGACATTTATTTAAATGTTGCCTCGAGCATATGGCTGAACCCAAAATTATGTATTAATAAGTACCCTTTCTGCTGGTCAGAGTGGATTGTGAGGGAGGGGGTTTTAAGTTCCAGGAGTTTTGGTTGAAGGTTCAGAGTTTTGTATGTGATGTATTGGGCACTTGGGTTTCATTTTGCCCAAGACTCTATTTTGGGCGATGGGGCGGTCATTGATGTAGAGAATAGACACCTAATGAGTTGGGTCCTAACCAGTGTCATGATCACCAGACAGATATTTTTAAGGGGATGGAGGTTGGCTGGAGTGCCCTCATTTCAGGAGTGGTGCTCAGAGGTGGGGAGGGTTGCAGCCTTTGAAGAAGGGTCATTTAGAAGACTGGGGAAATTGAATTTGTTTGTGGGGAAATGGGGCAGATATCTGGCATTTCTGGATGTGTGATTATTATTATTTTTTTTTGGTGTGTGCGCGTCTATAATCATGTATGACCACTGGGATGTTGTTGGGGGCCAGGGTGGGCTTGGGAGGGGTAATAGTAAAAAATAAAATAAAATTTCCTTCTGGACAGTTTTATATGCTAAGTATGTAAGTATGTGCTAAGTAGTATCTACAACTTCGAGTTTATCTTGACGCAAAGGCACATACTCCTGTATTCCCACACCTTAACCACGTACACATACACACCATACACTTCCTGCACAGCTCTCAGCAGAACACGTGAGGGTAACGGAAGAAAACAGCGGAAAATAAAGATGCAGAGCTAAATTTAGGCAAGATGATAGGGAAGGATAATAAGTTGAGAGCACATCGACTGCAAGGTGGTGGTAGTGTTGGGGCTTGGGTAACCAACAGAGACGAGAGATTGTTGAAATGATGCAATAAAGAAAAGCCTGATTTACTCTCCTAATGTCTCACTCTCACAAAGGAAAACCCTTATTCCATGGTATTACTCTTTTAGTTTGTAGTATAGTGAAATTGTGCAGATGTAATATGCACAAATAACTACAATTTTATTACCTCTTTTAATATATTATCATTACATGTAACAACTCACAAAAAGCACAATGGTAATTAAGATTTTTGCTCTATAGTAATGTAAATACCATAATACATTATTAACATAATATAAAAATACCATATCTATATTTCAATATTATATGGAATATAATATTTCATAATACCATACTCTGTGTAAATACAATAAAACATGAATATGGTAATCATGCAGTGTCATGGTATATATCAAAGTACCATGATATTGCCAACTGACACCATACTATAATTTTAATACCTCTTTTTATTGAACTGTACCCAGTGTTAACATAGTTTAGAAATACATCACTTGCAAAGAATTACCCTTACATTACCAAAAATACAGATACATGGCACATGCGCAAAAGCATTTTACATCCATGGTATGTGAATGTTGTGAATGTGAATGAATGTTGAAGGAATTGTTCACCCAAAAATAAAAATTCTCTCATTTACTCACCACAGATGTGTGACTTCTCCTGAACACAAAGATTTTTAGAAGAATATCTCGGCTCTGTAGGTCAATACAATGCAAGTGAATGATGGCCAGCAATTTGAAGCTCCAAAAAGCATATAAAGGCAGCTTAAAAATAATCTATACAACTCCAGATGTTAAATCCATGTCTTCAGAAGCAATATGATAAGTGTGGGTGAGAAACAGATCAATATTTAAGTCCTTTTTACTGTCAATCTCCACCTTTGACCAGTCCCGATCTGTAGGTGGCGAAATGGTCAAAGGATGTGAATTGCCAAAAGGAGAAGAATGTGGAAGTGAAAGTAGATATTTATAGTAAAAAATAATTTAAATATTGATCTGTTTTCACCCACACCTATTATATCACTTCAGAAGACAAGGATTTAACCACTGGAGTCGTATGGATTACTTTTATGCTGCCTTTGTGTGCTTTTTGGAGCTTCAAAATCTGGCCACCATTCACTTGCATTGTATGGACCTACAGAGCTGAGATATTTGTGATCAGCAGAAGAAAGAAAGTCATATACATCTGGGATGGCATGAGGGTGAGTAAATGTTGAGAGAATTTTTATTTTTGGGTGAACTATACCATCAACCTAGATCTGATCTGGACATTACTTACAAAAATGTACCCTCACAGAATTAATAAATACCATGGTACTACCATGGTACATATCCAAAAAACAAACAAACAAACAAAACAACCAACAAAAAAGTAAGATATTTTTGTACTCTGAGGGTCTTTTTTTTAAGGGGTGTAACAACAACAAAAATTACCATGAAGTATTGTGACATTACCATGGTACCTGAACATGTACCATAGTAATACCATGTTTTTGGATATGTACCACTGTATTAACGTGGTGTTCCTTAAAGGAATGTACCTTGGAGTATATGTAAATCCCATAGTATATGAATATGGTATTCATCAGTGCATGCATACATTACTGTACCCTGGTACCACCACATTACTTTTTTTAAAGGAATGAGATCAACTCAATTTATGACTTAAATGTGACAGTAAATTGAGTTCTATGAAGACAGGGTGAGAGTCTGGGTGTGAGTGTGTAAGTGTTTGTGTGTAGTGTTCTGCAGGTTGGTATCGGGGAGAGGAGCAGGTTGGCCTGGCAGAATAAGAAAGTTGATGAAAACACATTCCCCTCACATTTCACAGATTCAAAATCATCTCTTACCCCATTCCTCTCACTTCCAATCTCTCAGCTCTGCTATCTCTCTCTCTCTGAGTTTGACTTCTTAGCATGTCACTCATATCAGCCCTAGAGCTGCACTGTGAGTGAAATACTAACCGTAGGTCATCTTCTTGTGACATTCATCTCACTAGATACAATCACGTGTGAATGAGCAATATGTGGATGTTCTGCTGAGATTGTTTTGCTTATGGTTGAGGGTGAAGCTGAATTCCAGCATATCCTTGGCGTTGGACAGAAATCTTGCAATAAACTGGGAGGGCCAGTTAGATAAATGAAAAAGATGAAGCTTAAAGGGATAGTTCATCCAAAAATGAAAATTGTCATGATTTACTTATCCATATGTTGCTTCAAACTGGTAAAAAAAAAAAAAATAAATTCTTCCGTGGAACACAGAAGTTGGGCAGAACGTAAAGCAATGTCACATCAGCAATTAAAGAACAGGGCTCTAATTTTCCACACTTTGAATATATTATTTGTGGTACTGAATTACTGGTTTTGCTGTAGTCTTGTAAAATTCACTGAGAGCTACATGTATTAAAGCTGTTTTTAATAATGTCTCTGGGTTTTTATGTCAGAATTGCAAACACTTTGCCTGGATGGAGTCATTAAAGTTGAAATACACATCCTATTTATCTTCTTTGTAGAATTAGACAGAACCGTTCCCTCCCCTTTTATATATAGTTTGACTTGCATGATGATGAAGTGTTAAAGTCTTTGTTCTTTACACAGTTATCTACTTACACATACAAGTACAGTACATGCACATGCTCAGATGTGCAGTCTTTGAATTAAAAGTGAGCTTGAATTTTAAATTGACAATCTCCTATCACGTATGACCCTAAAAAAGCATTACTGCATACATTTATAACATGTATGGTGAGAACAGAAGCAGGTGAGAGGAAATGAGTGATGGATCAGGACATGAGAAAAACAAAAACAAAAAAACAAAAATATCAGTTAAAGGGATAGTTCACCCAAAAATGAAAATTATGTCATTGTTGACAACCATCATGTTGTTCCAAACCTGTAAGATTTTCTCTTCAGTAAAAAACAAAACAAAAAAAAACAAAAAACACAAAATGCATAATGTTAGGGACTGACAGCCTGAGACACCTTTCGCTGCATATTTCTTTCCGTAAAATTCAAGTGAATGATGACTGACACTAAACATTCTGCCTAATGTGAATCTCCTGAATCTACTTTTGTATTCCATGGAAAAAAAAAAAAAAAAAAAAAAAGAGAGAAATACGGTTTTGGAACAATATGAGGGTGAGTAAATGATGACGGCTTTTCAATTTTTTGGGTAACTTGTACCTTAAAAAGAAGAGTAACTTATGGGTAGAATCAGAAAGTTACAATACTGTTAGATCAGTGACACAGAAACTACAGACATTTACTAAAAGAGTAAACATACCTGCTCTATGTCTTTGGGGGATCTGAGTACCGGAGATATCTCTCTAGATTTGTCTCTCCTCTGCCACGTTCCTCCTTGCTTTATTACTTAAGCCTCTTTTCTTTATCCTGTCACTGTTCTCTCGTTACCTCGCTGTGTGAGAGAGAGAACCGGAGGCAGGTGCGCAGTTGATGAGCTCAGTTCTGCTCAGACTGCTGTGTCGACTCTCAGTCAATACAGTGGGAGTGTGTGTGTGAACGTCCCCTCCTTTCTCTCTCCCCCTGTCTGAAACAACCCTCCGCAGTTTCCAAGTGGATTTCCTTTCATCGTTTGTTTAATCTTCCCCAGCATGCATATGGAACTCAAAAGGCATGTATGGATACAAAAAAAGGGAAAGTAAGCATTAGAGACAGTATGCTATTGAAAAACTTACACTGAGTATCAATATACCAACTAATTTGACAACCATTAAAAAAAAAAAACCATGCACACATTAACTGCCTGACAAATGGTTTAATTTGACCTTTTGATCGGGGGGGCAGGGGTACTAGGATGTGATCTCCCCCCCCCCCAAATAAAAGATCACACCCTAGTACCCAACACCCCAAAAAGATCACACCCTAGTACCCCACGCTCTAAAGGTAGTAGAATGTCCTTACAATTAGTCATGAAAGTTACAAATATTTCTATGAACTGTGTATTTAAAAACAAATGCAAAATTAACAACATAGGATGAATAGAAAATTGGCTTAAAAAAAACCCAGCCTAGATGCAACAAACACTGGGACAAATATTGTATTAGTAGTAGTGACAGATGAGTTTGCACTAAAATACCAGAGATGGATTGGATGCACGGCTGTCCGTGACGCTATAAAAAAAAATAAAGGAAAAAAAAAAATAATTATTTCAGATATTGCAGATTGCTAGATGATTAAGCATTGTGCAAAACAATGAGATTCAATACAGCACTACAATTAACAGTTGAAACTAAACTACAGAATTAGACTATATTAATGAAATGAGTCATCAATCGCATATGGGAAATGTAAAAAAAACAAATATATATTATATATATGGCTAGTAGCCTGGTACAAACTAAAGTTTGTTTGCAGTTAAAAGCACTACAATTATAATGCATAATAATTGATTATTAGTGCGCTATTAATAACGGCAAGATTAAATGAGCATTAGATATTTTGTTTGTTGACATTTATGAAGGGTTCTGTATGCTATAATGTCTCACACAACTCATGGGTGAGAATAGTGGTATTACATTTATATTTCATGTCAGTTAGGCATGACCAAAAACATAATTCAAGACAGTCTGTAGCAGGCCAGACAACCCAAGGGAAAACAGGCCTGTACACAGTCTACCACCTTACACAGAAACAAACAACAAAACCCTCCAGACATTTTCTTCCTTCATGTGAAGTTTAATAACCCATCATGATAGAATAATGAAGTTCCAGTAAATGTCAAAAGAAAAATTCTTGTGCCCTTCACTTTTTCAACAAACATAAAGACAGCCTTGATAAACATGAGGCCAAAATAAGTTAATTCAACGTTATTATTTATTGCCAAAACAAAAACAGCAAAACCGTACAATGCCAACATCAAAATACTTAACTAATATACATTGCAAAACCTGGAGTACAGTGATCGGCAAAAGGTGCAGTAGAAACCTCAACTCCCACGACACCATGGGAAACATGAGGCAATAAAACTGAGAAATTTAAATGCAAGTCTGTTTAAAAGTATCTGATGATAAATCTGTTACATCTATTAAGTTAAAGCCCCCATAAGAAAAAAAAAAAGAAAATAAATGAACTAAGTGTTGCAACACTACTGATAAAACCACAAGTGCTTTGTGTTCAGTACAACAATACCACAAAACTTTGCAAACATCAACTCTTAAAAACTTCAACAAAAACGAACTGGTGCAAAAAAAGTGCTGGAAAAGCATATAAAACGCAGCATGACCGTGTTCACAGTGATGAAAGTGACATCAATATTCCGTCATTGCTTGGAAATTTAAAACAAGTCAACCCTCCCGTGATCTGCTTTAACTTACAGGGCAGAGTAAAATTTTATTGTCCTATTTGAATTAATGCAATGATTTTATTTACACCTCTAAACTGCAAAGGAGGACAATCTGCATTTTAATTAATTGAAGTACAGTGATAGCGACAGATGCATGTATGAACGTAGATTTTTAAGAGTAATAACTACAAAAAAAGAAGCCACTGTACCCTGGTGCTCAATAACAAAATAGTAAAAAAAAACAAGTGCCCTGAACATGAACTCAAACAGAACAGTATTTAAAGTGAACACTTGCCAGCTTGAATGAGTAAATGAACTTCAGTTTAAAAGAACACACTGAACACGTTCACCTCAGAACAAAATACCTCAATGAATATAGTGCATCACCAAGAGTGAATCAAACATTAAAATAAGCAAACATAAATAAAATAAATATGTGCGAGCTTAAAAGTGTCTTTAAAGTTTGTTGGCCATGACGAAGAAAAACAAATAATACAAATGAATGGGTGGAAAAAGGCAAATTAAGCTTGCCATGTGTGGATGTGCGAGGCCTTAGTACAAGTTTAACCACAAGATATTTTCAGTGTCTTCCTCACAAAATACACCTTCACATTAGACACACAGGCAAAAAGAGAAGAAATCTTAAGTTCACAGCTTGGTCTCCATCAAGATGTTCTCCTCTGCTTTTATGGGAGTCTACCCTAATAAAAAGAGAAGTGCCCCTGTTAAAGTGACTACTGACAAACTAAAGACCAGATCTTCATCTTGGATGTACAAAAACTTCGCTTACCAAGTAAAATGAGTCTGTGGTACTGGAAAAGGCTACAGAAGGGTTAGCAAGGTTTGGACTCCACAATCCACATAGTTCTGAAACACAAAAAGTCATACACGTGCTCCTAAAATAGTTTAATACATTCTTCTAATTTAAAAGACTTCTCTCTCTTTTTTTTTCCCAATGTTCCACAAGCTTTTGCAAATCATAAAGGTAAGCCAGCACTGCCCTCTTATGGCTTACGAGAGCATAGAGCTCATAGATGACAAAGAAGCCTCAATGCTTTAGAGATCATTACTAGAGGTGCACCAATATCATTTCGTAAAAACTGCTCAAGGCAGCTGTTTTGGACTTGCCGACGCACCTTCTGTAATTGAACAATTTACCGGGCAAGCCAAGAGCATTATGGAAATCAAGTCAAAGTTGTAATCTTTGTGGTTAGAAGCGACAAATCTTTCAGTTATATTGTAATTAATTACATTACAATGCCAATTAAAATGCGAGCATTTAAGGGGATGTATCAGTTTCAAATGAGTGCTGTCAGCGTTAACGCATGCGTTTAATTTAAAATGTTGAACGCGTTCATTTTTCTTAATTGTGATTAAGGCATGTACTGATTTGACATTAGATTCTGACATTTTATTCAGCTCCGTGCGAGTTGTAAACACTGTTAGAGGCCGGGGACTTTGCGATGTGTTTAATGGGGACATTACACTCACATACACACTAAAAACAAACACACAACAGCGAATCCATGCCAATGATCAAGTACTGGAAAAAACCTCTAAAAAAACTAATGCTGAAGGGACTTTGCAGGACTTCACTGTAGGGCTGCAACAACTAATCAATAAAAATGATAATTATCTAATTTTATTATCGATTAGATGGATATATGCGACGGGCACAGAGAAGCTCTGTCAGTGACATCACTTTACAGCCCAGTGAAAATGTGTTGCATGATGAGGCTCGTTTGAAAAACAATGGAGACATGTTGAAGCAGTAAAAAAAAACAGGACCCAAGTTATCCAGCACACAAGAGCACTATTACACTTCAAAGATCATAAACATACAGTTTAAATGTGGAGCGGTGTGCCATTTGATGCGCTTGAGTTGTTTCTCTCCAACGTGTAACAACATTTTACAGCTATTTTCTATGTAGGCGCGAATTTCGCAAAACTGTTTGTTTTTTACCACACGCGAGTCTCCGTTAAACTTCACTGAGCATTGAGCAAGGGATTGTGTGCATCCGCGTCATTCAAACAGTTCGCAATGGAGAAAGGGAGCACATTCAGTTTGATTAAACTCGTGCAACATCATACCTCGACTTCAGTTTCAATAATCAATTGTGCAGCTCTCATGCATATCACACCAATGTCTCAGAGGTCAAAATGTGCCAGATTTTAAAGTGTTTTAGACTGTTTCTCCTCAAGCGAGCGCATAATACAATAAGCAACGATGCTATTATTAGCAAGCGAGAGAAGTTGCACTGCGTTCACAGATAATGGTACTATATTAAACTGTGTATAATGCTGAATATGATGAATAATAATTATAAGGGTCCTGATGTTTGATAGTCCTCCTGATAATGCCAAATGTAATGTCTGATTTCACCAGCAAATTTATACCATGGCAAACATTATTTTACTGGATAAGCATACATAATAAAAAATAAAAAAAAATAAAAAATAGTTTAGAAACATGTAATCAGTGATAATACTATTTTAAAACCCACGATATTAATTTAAAATAATGTGGGCCTGGGTAGCTCAGCGAGTGAAGACGCTGACTACCACCCCTGGAGTCGCAAGTTTGAATCCAGGGCATGCTGAGCGACTCCAGTCAGGTCTCCCAAGCAACCAAATTGGCCCGATTGCTAGGGAGGGTAGTGTCACATGGGGTAACCTCCTTGTGCGTGGATGCCGTGGAGAATAGCGTGAAGCCTCCACACGCGCTATGTCTCCGCAGTAACACGCTCAACAAGCCACATGATAAGATGCGTGGATTGAAGGTTTCAGACACGGCAGCAACTGAGATTTGTCCTCCGCCACCCGGATTGAGGCGAGTCACTACGCCACCACGAGGACTTGGAGCACACTGGGAATTGGGCATTCCAAACTGGGGCGAAAATAAATAAAACTTAAAATATATGTAATTAGTGACTGTGTAAAAGCATATGTATCTAAAATAATTATGTATTTTTCAGCTGGGCAGAATTATTAATATTTCTATTCTGGTATCACCATTGCCCTCCGCTGGACTGATTTTTAGTCCCACTACATCCTCAAAGGATTATTTGACTCTTTAATGATCATTAGTTTACCTGTAAAACCTAACAAAAAATAAAGGAACTGTTTTGCGTGTGTTCTTAACGTAATAAATTAAAATGTACCATTTCATGATTCAGGCTTTGTTCAAAGTTTTACGAGTATAGAATCGTGAATTCAGTACTGTAAATGTAACCAAATCTGTATGCCTTTTTTTTTTAACAAATGATAAAAGGAAAATAATTATCCGATTAATCGAAGAAATAATCGAAAATGTATCTATTATCAAAATAATCATTAGTTGCAGCCCTACTTCACTTTTGTCTTTTGTAAGGAAGCATTTTACCACATAAGCATGTCAGTTCTTATAAGCCTGCTGTGCAGCAAGTTTTAATCCCTTTTGACGCTCTGCTCAAATTTCAAATAATTTCAACTTTATACCCATTGCCACAGAGCTTTTGAATTGTCAGCTAATGATCACCAGCCAGTTCGGATGAATTACCCTTTATATATGAAGTGCCACCACTAAAAGCAGAACAAGATATGCTTTTCATATGGAGATCAATGCAGCGCTGGATGCCCTGACACAAATCATGTGCATTCCAAATATAAAGTGAAAAGACAGCTTGCCAACTGATTAATATTAAATGAGGGTTTAATGCACATTGCAATGAATACTAGTTCTTTCAGTCAACATCCCATTTAGACTTTGGGAAATGTTTAATGTTAATCAAATTGGAGTTAGTGAATTTCTGTCTTTATACTGTGGAGTTTGGAAAATGTTAAAAGCATTTGTTACATACTGTATTGTTTTGTTCTACTGTGTTGTTCTTTCCAAAGAACAAATAAATGAATTATGACAAGAAGTATACAGCTGAAATCAGACACTTAGGTTGAAGTCATTAAAACTCATTTAACCACCCCACAGATTTCATATCAGCAAACTATAGTTTTGGAAGGTCGTTTAGGACATCTAATTTGTGCATGACACGAGTAATTTGTCCAACAATTGTTTACAGATTGTTTCACTTTTAATTGACTATAATCACAATTCCAGTGGGTCAGAAGTTTACATAAGTTAACTGTGCCTTTAAGCAGCTTGGAAAATTCCAGAAAATTATGTCAAGGCAATTAGCTTCTGATAGGAGGTGTACTGAATTTGAGGTGTACCTGTGGATGTATTTTAAGGCCTACTTCAAACTCAGTGACTCTTTGCTTGACATAATGGAAAATCAAAAGAAATCAGCAAAAACCTAAAAAAAAAAATTTTTTTAAAAATCTGTGGACCTCCACAA
Source organism: Myxocyprinus asiaticus (assembly GCF_019703515.2). NCBI lineage: Eukaryota > Metazoa > Chordata > Actinopteri > Cypriniformes > Catostomidae > Myxocyprinus > Myxocyprinus asiaticus. Next base: position 12,788,395 of record NC_059373.1, on the reverse strand, counting down.
GTCTGGTTCATCCTTGGGAGCAATTTCCAAATGCCTGAAGGTACCACATTCATCTGTACAAACAATAGTACGCAAGTATAAACACCATGGGAACACGCAGCCATCATACTGCTCAGGAAGGAGACGCATTCTGTCTCCTAGAGATTAATGTAGTTTGGTGCGAAAAACGCAAATCCATCCCAGAACAATAGCAAAGGACCTTGTGAAGATGCTGGAGGGAACAGGTAGACAAGTATCTATATCCACAGTAAAACAAGTCCTATATCGACATAACCTGAAAGGCTGCCCAGCAAGGAAGCCACTGCTCCAAAACAGTCATAAAAAAAAAAAAATCCAGACTACAGCTTGCAAGTGCACGTGGGGACAAAGATCTTACTTTTTGGAGAAATGTCCTCTGGTCTAATGAAACAAAAATTGAACTGTTTGAACAATGACCATTGTTACGTTTGGAGGAAAGCGTGAGACTTGCAAGCCAAAGAACACCATCTTGTGAAGCATAGGGGTGGCAGCATCATATTATGGGGGTTCTTTGCTGCAGGAGGGACTGGTGCACTTCACAAAATCATGAGGAAGGAGAATTATGTGGATATATTGAAGCAACATCAAGACATCAGCCATGAAGTTAAAGCTTGGTCGCAAATGGGTCTTCCAAATGGACAATGACCCCAAGCATACCTCAAAAGCTGTGGCAAAATGGCTTAAGGACAACAAAGGCAAGGTACTGGAGTGGCCACAAAGCCCTGACCTCAGTCTGATAGAACATTTGTGGGCAGAACCGAAAAAGCATGTGCGAGCAAGGAGGCCTACAAACTTGACTCAGTTACACTAGTTCTGTCTGGAGGAATGGGCCAAAAATCCAGCAACTTATTGTGAGAAGCTTGTGCAAGGCTACCCAAAAAGTTTGACCCAAGTTAAACAATTTAAAGGCAATGATACCAAATACTAACAAAGTGTATGTAAACTTCTGACCCACTGGGAACGTGATGAAAGAAATAAAAGCTGAAATAAATGATTCTCTCTACTATTATTCAGACATTTCACATTCTTAAAATAAAGTAGTGATCCTAACTGACCTAATACAGGCAATGTTTTCTACGATTAAATGTCAGAAATTGTGAAAAACTGAGTTTAAATGTATTTGGCTAAGGTGTATGTAAACTTCTGACTTCAACTGTATATAGAGTCAAATTTTTCTATATTTTAAAACCTGAGATTAATCACGATCAACTATGGAAAAATATTAATCACGATTAAAAAATTGTATTTACTGGCAGCCCTAGTTCGAACACATACTATTGGTGCATCTCTACTAAATACAATATGTACAAGGATTAATTTTCAATGGCTCCACTTAAGTCTCAATTACTGAAAAAAAAATAAAAAATAAATAAACAGCAGTTCTTTGTTCAAAAGTCCAGAATCAACAGTGCACATGTTTTTTTTTTTTTCTAGGGACAGCAACTACAACAAGCCAGTTCAACCTCTCCTGCTCACCGCCTTGATTACCAACCGGGAAAAAGGGGTGGGGCGCTGACCTGATTGACAAGCCTCGTCCTCTGCTCTCCGCACCACTGTGGCATGGGATACTAATACACAAAAACAACAATGGTGGAGCATAGTCAGTTGCGTTCTGTCTCGCAGCGTGCAGTCTGGTCAGAAAGGTATATGTCCAAATTTGACAAACATAAGGAAATGTTCAGTATAAAACATGCAAGTGTGTGCTTAGCTAAGAGCAGGGTTTCCACATCTTTTGCCCAATCAATTTTCCATAGTTTTTCCATGACTTTACCTTTTTAGAGACTGGCTAGAAATTGCTTTGAGTGCAATGAAATATTTTAGAGCTGAGCATAACTAGAAAATCTACTTGCAATAGAAATGTCCATGACCATTTTAAATTTCCAGATGCAGGTTTCCCATAATCATAAAAGCACTGTGATAATGAGTCATAAATCATGTCAGAATAATCATATTTACTAGACGAGTGCACACGAAAGCACCACAATGGTGTAATTACCATAGGGAAACTCCAAGTTGGGAGACTCAATTTAAATAATCTTTGCAGAAGCCAACTGTTGTGGATCATAACGAGTTGCAATTGTAAATGTTGACTATAGTAACAGGAAGTGGAAAAAGAGTGTGAAAAATATTAAAATTGCGTCCATTTTATCCTGACCAAAATCACCTGTGAATCACGTCATAATTACGATTTCTGAATCTTTCACGGGAGAACTTAAAGACAGCATTTGTGTGCGCGCACATGGTATGGGGTGGCTAAGTGTATACCTGGTAGGCGTATGTGGTCTGTGCATAGTTCATGGGCACCTGTGGGATCATAACACCTGGATGACTGGAATAAGAATACGGCTACACAGAACAAGAGGGTGAGAGAATGGTAAAAAACATAAATATAATGTTCTGGGAGTAAAAATACACATTCTCTTTGGAATGTGCAATATTTTGTGAAACACAAAGTACTTCCGATAAACTCCTTAGCAGGACATGTATGAAGTATAAAAGGTTTGTATGAACAATTTTTACCTGCAAATATTGATTCCCTCCGTTGAAGACAGGTGAGGGTGGGGCCAGGCCTGGGGAGCAGCAGCTGCAGTAGACATATGGGGAGGGGCTTACCCACTGTGATGGACCAATCAGTGGAGACGGCATTGAACCTGGAAATTTAGAACAGTTCAATAGTAATAAAGAATTAACTTCATTTCACTGGGTAAACCAATGCACAATGATTACATGAAAACCAAAATTGTAGAATGCAAACCAAACAGAAAGAGAAGCACATGGACTTACGAGAATTGCGCTCCTTCATGATGGCAGGTCCCAGTTTGAGTTTTTTCCCTTTAAAACAAATCGGCTGCTGTAAAATAATTAAACATGCAGTGTTGTGAAAAAGTAAAATACTGGCTATAACATTTTCACACATCTCCAGTGTACTTTAACTGCTGATTACCAAAAGCTGACAGGATATACTGATAGCTTTTAAATAGGATCACAACTTAGTTACATTTGTCATACTTTTCTTGTTGGTGCACTCTTGTTGAAAATTTCTCAAAAAAAAAACATTTTTTTTTTACTCCTAAATAAATTCATTGTAATTTTGAAACGCATGTATAAAACGAGCACTAACATAAGTGAAGACTCCAGTTGTGTCCACAACCTTGCTGTTTTATTCTACATGGAGAAGGTCCCCACATAGGGGCTGCCATGTTAGGATCACATGACCAGCCGAATACTACTCACAATCTCAGTAACAGTCCTGTTATTGGACACTTTTACTCAAAAGATTAATCATGGCTGTCAAACACAACTGATTCTACAAACAGTCCACAAAATGCTCCACCGCACTACAACCTCCAGGAAGGAGATATGGTAGAAGAGAACGAGGGGGTCACAATACAAGCGGCACAGGTTCGAAATGATTACTAATAATACATTTTATTTATAGGCGCCTTTCACCACACTCAAGGTCACTTTACAAACAGAACACAAAAAAGTCATCCTTGAAAGCATCACCAATAACAACATTAAGCAAACAACACTATGATATACAATAAAACATTGGAAGATACAAAGTATGAACTCAATGCATACACAGTCATAAAGTGTGTTTAAAATGGTGAGTATTAAGACGAGATTAAAAAGTATGAAGAATTTCACTGTTATGAATGTCCAGAGGAAGGGAATTCCATAAGTGAGGGGCAGTATAACTAAAGGCTCTAGACCCCATAGTGTTCAGATGAATACGTGGTATGACAAGAAGAGTTGACAAGGAAGATCTGAGGGATTATACAATGATGCTGCATCCACCCCCCTAGGGATCAGTGTAAGTCCGAGACAACAAATGTATAGAAATAACTGGATTGCAACATTAACATGTATATTGATAAAACATCTATTTTAGCATGTATTCATTCAGCTTTATAATTTAACTCATCTGGTACAACTGAAATCCTGGACCCTCCCAGATCCTGACAACAATCCCCTCCTCAAACCCAGAGAAGCAAGACAGCAGATACAGTGACACCTCTTTCAAGACATTTAGAGCAGTAAAAGTGACCTCCTTACATCAACAATAGTCTGGATATCAACGTCCTCACTGAAATAAACGAAACCATACCTGTGAGAAGAAAAAAAGTGCAACAAATCAGAGGTGACACAGGTAAATAGAGGTTTTTATTTTCCCTGAAAGAAACATACAAGACATATTTCTTAAGATAGAAGCTAATCATACAGGTTTGGAATGACATGAGGGTGATTAAGTGATGACCGTATTTTTGGTTGAACCTTGAAAAGGAAGCTCACCCAAAATGGAAATTCTCATTTACTCACCCTCATGCCATCCCAGCTGTCTGAATTTCTTTCTTTCTTCTGCAGAACACAAATGAAGCTTTTTAGAAGAATCTCTCAACCCTCTAGGTCCACACAATGCATGTGAATTGTGGCCAGAACTCTTAAGCTCCAAAAAGCACAAAGACAATCCAAAAAACTCCAGTGGTTAACTCCATATCTTCAGAAGCAATATAATAGGTGCGAGTAATAAACAGGCCAATATTTCAGTCCTTTTTTACTATAAATCTCCACCTTTTACCAGCCCCAACCAGTAGGTTGCAATACGCACGAAGAATGCCAATCGCCAAAAAAAAACAAAAGAACAACGCAGAAGTGAAAGTGGAGATTTATAGCAAAAAAAGGACTTAAATGTTGATCTGTTTTTCACCCACACCTCTTATTTCGCTTCTGAACATATGGAATTAACCACTGGAGTCCACTTTTATGCTGCCTTTGTGTGCTACTGGAGCGTTAAAGTTTTGGTCACCATTCACTTGCATTGTACTGACCTACAGAGCCGAGATATTCTTCTAAAAATCTTTGTATGTGCTCTGCAGAATAAAGTCAGTCATACACATCTGGGACGGCATGCGGGTGAGTAAATGATGAGAGAATTGTCATATTTGGGAGAACCATTTCTTTGTTCAAGCTAAAATGAAGCACCTCACCCTTTGCATATTCCTCCACGATAAGTGATTATTTTCACTTCTTTTACAGCTCCATACTTGGCAAAGAATTCCCTGATCTCGTTCTCATCCACCTGATCAATGGAAAAGTTATCAGTTTTGGAATCAAAAGTGACTGCTGTATCATTCTTTACAAAAGGATTTATAAACATTGGAACATATGTTCCCTCCCAAGACTTTTAAAGCATACAAGAACAGTCCAATAAACAGCATCTACAGGAAAAGGGTGTAAATTATATGGTGTACAATGGAAACTAGTGAATGTGGGTCAACCAGACCTACAAACAACAATGTAGCCCATTTCTTTATTTCACCTGAGTTATTCTGATTAAATGCATGGGAAAAATTAGCACGCATAAAAATGACAAAAATGCGAGGGAAACTACCACAAAAACAACACAAAGGCTTCTGTTGAACCGTACATTGCATTACCTTCATGTCAATCCCGCCGACGAACAGCGTGTTGGGCGTCATCTTCCCTTCCGGTAAAATATAACCGTTAGACAATTTCACAAATCCCTGACGCTGTTTCTGGATATCCTGTGTGTATTTCAAAACATTTATTTACAGTTAAGCAATTTGATTATTGACACATTAAATTAACGTTTCATTAAATCCTTTAATTGTTGACCCGAACAAGAAAGTTAGCCTCGAAAAGTTGAGGCCTGTGAAATTTACCTTTGAATAAAGGCCACATATTAGACACAGGGGTAACTGGACTCCCTGATACATCTTAGACCTGAAGTAAGGCCACAAGTTTTATTAACAATTCCCTAAAGATACACACTAAAGTCACCCGAAATGCTAACGTGAAGAAGTTTCAATGTGTCCGACCACACGCGGTCGAAACCGGGCCCATCTACAGCACGATCTTTTCATGTTTCTTCATCAAGCAATCTAGGGTTTTGGCCTAACATTAGTTAATTGAAATGACATTCGTGCTTTCTTGATGGATGTTTAATCCAATGGGCGACAATCTAATTTGATGTGATCTGTCGAGTTTTGCCGCGCTAACTTTCTTCGAGAACACACACGTGAGATAACAGGTTCATAGATTATGGGTATTGGTGAACTTCAATTTATATTAATATATTTTTTTCCCTTCACTTACCATATTTAAAATCATTAAAATAGCAGAATAAGTTAAAAGTTAGCAGCTCGTTGCCTCTCTGTGCTCTCCAGGTTCCAGTGCATTAGGGCGCCACACCTATCTGCAGTCCTAATTGGAGAAATCAACATACCAAATGAGGGAAATTTGATGGTTATTAATGCTGTAAATGCTTATGTTTTATCATTCTTGGATCAAGGTTTAATCCTGACTATTTTCTCATATAAAATGTCTTAAAGTAGTATATCCACCGCATTACATTTTGAGGTATTTTGGAACACTCACTTTTGGAACGTCCCCTTGAAGACTACAATGGGCAATAAAATATTGATATCCAGTATTTGTAATTTATAATTGTAAAATAAATAAATATCTGATAAATATCAGAACACTTTCAATTAAAAAATAATAAAGTTTGAATATACCGACCACTCGGAAGATATCGATGATTTATTCATGAGAAAACATTTAGCCACAGCGAACGCTGACCACTAGATGTCGCGTTTGAAAAATAATAGTTTTTTTCCCCTCAAAACTAGTGATCGACAAGTCTTTCTAGCCAGTCAGTCAACTGTCGGCCATCTTTGGAACGCTCCCGGGAGGCTATTTTCAGTCATGCCAGTGCAGCTCCTATCTACTTGAATGGGGGAACACTGAAATCTCAAAAACGGTTGGTTAAGATTAAGATAAAATAACATATTAAATGAGCAGTAAAATCTGACAAAACTAGTATCATAAATTGTGCTTCTTTACCTCATATTACGCTATTAAACGCAATTTTCCCGGCTTGTATAGCTAATGCGCAGGCGCGATCTCAAGTTAATTGACAGGCGATGTCTGTATCTAAAAGGTGATTGGCTCTTTTACATGTACGTCCGTTGACCGTTCAGAGCTCCTTGGTTGGGCGTTCAAATTTCTCACATTCATTTTAATAGAAGTGGCCCGTCTCAGCTAAATAATCTCTGTCGTCATCTGCCTAGTGCCTACTAAAGGAGCCGTTCACACCGAATCCGTATTTGCTTTCGTGCTAGATTAAGGTCTTTGACGGTTTCGCAGCGTCTCGCTGTTTTTTCAGCATTCCGCGCTTTTTAGATGCAGTATCAAGAAAAAAAAAAGAAAAAAACGCGTCTCGAAACTAGGGATGGGCATTTCAAGTAAATATGTAGTTTGTAGCCAAACATTCATTCCAAAAAAAAAATACATTCCAAATCTTCTTAAGCCATACAGTCTCTTTTAATAAATAACAGAATTTTCTTTTTGTGCGAACCATTCCTTAAAAGGATAGTTCACCCAAAAATGAAAATTCTCTCATAATTTACTCACCCACATGCCATCCCAGATGTGTAAGACCTTCTTTCTTCTGCAGAGCACAAAGATTTTTAGAGGAATATCTCAGCTATGTTGGTCCATTCAATGCAAGTGAATGGTGGCTAGCATAAAAGTAATCCATAACCATATTTCTCCAGTGGTTTAATCCATGTCTTCTGAAGCTATATAATAGGTGTGGGTGAGAAACATTAATATTCTAGTCCTTTTAATATAAATTCTACTCCCTGTCTAGTAGGTGGTGATATGCACAAATAATGTGAATTGCCATAAACAAAAGAAGAATATGAAAGTGAATGGCAATTTACATTTAAAAAAAAACAAAAACTGGGAGTCGTATAAATTACATTTGTTACCTTTATGTGCTTTTTGGAAATTCAAAGTTCTGGCCACCATTCACTTGCATTGAATGGACCAAAAGAGCAGAGAAATTCTTCTAAAAATCCTGTGTTCTGCAGAAGTCGTTCACATCTGGGATGGCATGAGAGTGAGTAAATGATACGAGAATTTTCATTTTTAAGTGAACTATCCCTTTACCATCATGCATCCACAGCGTCAACCAATGCATAGAGATGTAACAGCAAGATTTAGGTGAGAGAAGTAGTTTCTCTCACACAGGAAAATCAATTTGCAATATCCAAGTAGTGTTTTTACCAGTGGAATATTTAAAAGCTGAACGAGTATTCGATTAACCGATTACTCGTTCACATGCCTACTTGAGACACCCAAGTACTGTTGCACAGCGTATACCTTTTTTAGTGCAAATACGTGTTCGGTCTGAACAGCCCCCAAGACAGCATTTTAGGACATGCATCTCAAAACCTATTAAGCTGACCTACTGTCATTTAGTTAATTCTAGGCTATGAATATAGCTTAAAAGCAAAATACATGTAAGTTTATCTGGAGGAAAGGAAAATGGCTAAAAAGAAATATCTCGGCACGCTCAAAGCTTTGGATTAGGCAAAAGTAATGCTTTTATTCATCCAGAGTTAATAGGATATCAGGATTAGAACATCCCTCGTGTTATGTGCAAAACAATACACAGTTACCACGGGAATCGATACAAAATGAGACTACTGACACCATCAGAGAAACATTAGAACACAAACATTTTACATATAATTGGCTTAAAAATAAATGACAAATATGAAAAAGAAATCCATAATTTAACAAATGCCTATGTTGTGGCCTATGGACTAAAATCTCAATCTAAAAAAACAAAAAACAAAAAAAAAAAAAAAAAGGACAACTATTCAGGCACTGGTTCATGAACAATCAATGATGAGTGAGTGAACGAGAAAGAGAGGGTCAGTCCATATTGATGATAAATAAGCTGCTCTCTCCCGCTGGATTAAGCATTTATCAGTGTCTCATCCTTATCGCTACAGTCAGTACTCCGAGAAAAGTACTGAGCTAGAGGGAGAAAAAGTAAAGCAGAATATAGCTTTTGTCTGAGGCAGAGAGTGTCTATTAATAAAAATACTTCACAGGATATTGATCTAGGAGAAAAATAACTATTGGTTTCAACGTAAAAGCCAATGTGAGGGCCAAAACGTCAGCAATTAGGGCGTTTAAGAAAAATTGCAGTATGGAGAATTTGACTAAACTGAGGCAGTTTTTATGGCTTTAGATACTAGATTTAATTAACAGAACAATAGGCTTGAGTTTAGGGCACGCAGAAAGGAGCGGTTTTGACTAAGGATGCACTTAGAACATAAATACACAGTCAAAGGTCAGAGATTTAGGAAATATGTGGTTTAGGGTTTCAGTATCAGGGCATAGGGGCACATAAGGCAATCAGCGTACATCCAGCAAAGTTTTTCCCCCTAGAGGATTGAAGTGTTGAAGATGGGTCAAGTCATGTTTAGGGAGAGTCAAGGTTCAAAGGTCAGTAGGATTAACAATAGTGAAGTCAGAGTCTTTGCTGTGAGTGCTGCCATCATCTGGACTAGAAGACCCAGATGTGGTTCCCATCAAGGGGTCTCGGAAATCCGCCTTGTTTAGGCCTCGCACATGCTTGAAGAGTGGAGCTGTGGTGGTCAAACTTTGTTCCTCACTCTCAGCTGGCTCTTCATCCTGCGAAACCAGGATGTAGTCGTCCCAGTTTTTCCCCTCAGCAGCCTAAGACAACGAAAAACAATTATGAAATTGGTTTATACATGTGTACATACAAATACTTTCCATGTGAATCATTCTTTTAACAATGCTTATCATTGTATAATCATCTCAAACCTGTGGCTCTTGTATTTTGGTGACACTCTCAGTGGTCAAGACCTTCTCGTCCTCTTGTTCTGTCTCTTCTACCATGTCTCCTTCCTGGAGGTTGTAGCGCTGTGGAGCATTTTGTAGACTGTTTGTAGAATCAGTTGTGTTTGTAGACAAGCCATCTGGATCAGTCTGGTTCTTTAGTGTGCTGTACTGAGAAGAGCAGTAGTGATCATCGGCTATAGTGATCTCTTCATTCTCCTCTGACTCCAGCTGGCTCTGGTTGAATCGAAGAGCCCCCTTCAGGATGTCCTTAATCTTGAAACAGAAATGGGTATAGAGAAACCTCTAATTATATTTGTATATGAAGCCTTCAGTGTGTTACATTTGTATTGACTTTTTTCTCATATACAGTATATATATTAGGGACATTGTACAATCAGCCAGGTAGTATTGCAAAATAAACCCCAACAGGGTGATTAGGACCTTATTCACGCTAGCACCATCTTTGATTCTTAATTGGAATGACAACGAGGCTTTGAGGGATACACTTACCATCTCTTCAATGGTATGAATGGTATAAAGCTGTATAGAGCTCCTAGATCACATCGGATTTTCCACAACTCATGTTGTCTGGACTTCCTTGTATATTGAATGTTCTTGGACAGATATTTTATCAATGTTTTGTCTGCGGAACGATCCAAAAACACTTTAAACTGCAGTACAGCCCATTGAAGAGACTGTACGTCTATCCTTCACAGCCTCCTTGTCATTCCTATTAAAAATCAAAGATGGATCAAGACTTCCGTTGAAGCCATCAGTCTGCGATATTTTAACTTCATTGTTTGAAAATCGTGTTTAAAAGGAACATTCCGGGTTCAAAACAAGTTAAAAGGATAGTTCACCCAAAAAAAGAAAATTCTCCCAACATTCACTCACCCATATGGCTTTCTTTCATCTGCTGAACTCAAATGAAGATTTTTTTAGAAGAGGAGGGGACTTTGTCCATACAATGCAACTGAATGTGTGCCAAAATTTTGAAGCTCCAAAAATCACATAAGTCAGCATTTAAGTAATCCAGAAGACACCAGTGGTTAAATCAATGTCTTCAGAAGCGATATGATAGGTGTGGATGAGAAACAGATTTAAGTCCTATATTACTATAAATTCTCCTCCCTGCCCAGTCAATCTCCACTTTAACTTTCCCATTCTTCTTGTGTTTTTGGTGATTCACATTCTTCATGCATATCACCCCTCCTACTAGGCAGAGAGAAGAATTTCTAGCAAAAAATGACTTAAATATTGATCTGTTTCTCACCTTGCAGAAGAACGTCATACACATCTGGGATGGAGTAAATTATGGAGAGAATTTTCATTTTTGGGTGAACTAACACTTTAAGCTCAATCGACAGCATTTGTGACAATGTTGATTACCAAAAAAAAATATATAATTTTTACTTACCCCACCTTTTCTTTAAAAAAAGCAAAAATCTGTGTTCCAGTGAGACACTTAAAATGGAAGTGAATAAAAGGCCAATTTTGGAGCATTAAAATACTCACTTTTTCAAAAGTATAGCCACAAGAACATAAACAATATGCATGTAAACATGATTTTAGTGTGATAAAATCACGTACTAACCTTTTCTGTGTAAAGTTATAGCCAATTTTACAACTTCGTTTCCATGACGATGTAATGTCAACAAACACTAAAACCCTAAAATGACTGTAAAAACAAAGATTTAAACAACTTTACAGCTCAAATAATGCATGAGTTTTAACAGAAGAATTAACATGTGCAGTGCTTTTATAAAATTATATGCTTCAAATTTCTGCCTCTAAAACAATCCAAAAATTGGCCACATTCACTTCCACTGTAAGTGCCTCACTGTAACCTTGATTTTTGCTTTTTTTATAGAAAAGAAGGGACGAGTCGAAATAATTTTTGTGGTAATCAACATATTCCACAAATGCAGTCGATTGAGCTTAACTTGTATTTAACCTGGAATATTCCTTTCCTAGCTACGTTATTGTTGAACAACTACATTACCCATGGTCCAGCAGAGAAAGCTTCACCAATCAGAGAAGAGTCAACAAAGCCGCGAAATGAGCCCAGCAGCAACCGCCCACTCTTATGAGTTGGTCTCCCTGCACCCTTAAACTACTTATATATTTGTACATATCTGAATATTTTGCCATAAACGTAAAATACATAGCTTCTTTACTCAATCAATAACCTAAAATCAATAGTTTTCTATATTCCCCTAGTTTTTTAATCAATTACATCATTCACAATGCTTCTTGGGACTTTATATGCCCTCATAAAAGACGATAAATATACATGGTCTTGTACCTTTGTCCTTTTGTCTGATTTTCAAATACTTTTTATCTTAAAACAAAGTTTGTAATGTTGTGATTCACCTCAGAGCTGTTTGGTTTGGTTCATGACTTGGAACACTTTTATGCAGGATTTTATGAAAAGGTTATGCAAAAAATTAACAGGAAAAATAGTTAGAAACCCAGAAGGCAAAAAAAACACAAAAAGAATGGGCGGGCACTGTTGCGCTCTATAGAGCTGTTCAGGTTGTAGTTAAAAAGAATTAGAGCCATGGTTTCCCTCAGGATTTTCTTATGGGTTTTTATGAGGGCAGTTTTGGATTTATAACTAAAATAAGGTCTTTGGTAAACATTACTCAAAAATAATTTTATGTTTTCTTCTACAACTTAAATTACAAGCAATCATATGTTCAATTTGAAATTTGAAGCTGAGTGACAGATGTGGTTTTTTTTTTTGGATTTTTCCCCTTTTTCTCCCAATTTGGAATGCCCAATTCCCAATGTGCTTTTAAGTCCTTGTGGTCACGTAGTGATTCGCCTAAGTCCGGGTGGCGGAGGACGAATCCCAGTTGCCTCCGCGTCTGAGACCGTCAACCCGCATGTCTTATCACGTGGCTTGTGGCTTCACGCCACCCACCGCAGCAACCATGCTCAACTCGCCACGTGCCCCACCGAGAATGAACCACATTATAGCGACTAGGAGGAGTTTACCCCATGTGACTCTACCCTCCCTAGCAACCGGGCCAATTTGGTTGCTTAGGAGACCTGGCTGGAGTCACTCAGCATGCCCTGGGATTCAAACTAGTGAGCTAGCGAACTCCAGGGGTGGTAGCCAGTGTATTTTACCACTGAGCTACCCAGGCACCTGAAGGTGCTGTGTTTTTAAAATTGTGAGGTATGACAGTGTGTAATTTATGTTTTAGAACAAAACATCCAAGTATCTTCAAGTAACATTTATCACAGACCTTATTTTACTATAAATTGAAAAACCCAATTATAAAACCCATAGGAAATTCCAGGTTGACTGCAAATTGATGTTACAGCTGAACAGCTCTAATGCTTAAAAACTGTGATACCAGAGATACTGTATGAAACTAGTCAAGCTATGTTGAAAACCAGGTGCCTGGGACAATGGTCACTTATACAGTTTTCTCAATTATTATACAAAAATATTGGACCACAGAATGCCAAGATTGGACCAATCAAAATGAAGTATTCCAGAGAGCTATGTAATAAAAAGTATATCAAGACATAAAACTATTTAGACCCAAAGCATTCATTTTGGCAAAAAAAAAAAAGACACCTGATTCATACCTGTTTGAGTCCAGCAAGTGACACCAGTACCTCATCTTCCTTCTCCAGATGCTCCTGCAGTATCACATCTTGAATTTTGCCTGTTCAATCAATCACAAAGCACAATTATTCCATTTCTATCACCAGTGTTTCTACTGCACAGACACAGTTAACTGACTCACCTATGTGCATGTTCATCATCTTGGCACAGAATTTACTCATGGCCTCTAGATCATTAATTTGACCCTGTAAGAATGACACCTGGGCTTCCAGCTCCTCCTATGTAATAATACAAACACATACACACATGCAGGGCCAATAAAACACAAAGAATGCAGGTGCTAAAAAGTTTTATCCTGGAAATAAATAAACAGAGTGAAAATTGATGGTGAAAGATTCTGCTCACCGTGTCTTTCTTGTTTATAGATTTACTGTGGGACCGTGAGCGATTGATAATAAAGAAAGAGTCTTTCTTCGTGGCAGAGGAGGGTGGAGAGGATGTGCTGGACTCTCGCCCCCCGGACACAGGAAGAGGAGGGGAAGACATTGCATGGTCCCGCCCACCAGATAAACTCTCAATGCTGGGGGAGGAGCTAATAGTCCTGGAGGTGTGGCCTGTAAGGTAGACAACAAAGAACAGCAACAAAAGTTATTATCAGACAGAGAGACAAGGAAAAATGGAGAGGTGACTTCTAAAACACTGCAAACAAGCACAGACAAGATGAAAATTATTAGGACAACATAGTACCACAAAGGTGTAAACACACAATCGTAAAGTGCACAGTAAATAGCAACAGAACAATACCATAAACCCACCAGTATTTCACTTCGAGCTAACTAACAGGAAGCGGACAAAGGAAAAATGCAAAAAAAAAAATAATAATACACTGTAGAAACTTAAGGCTTATAGTAGGGGATGCAAAATAAACTTGAGAAAAAAAGGAAATGCAAAAAGAGCTTAAACTATGGAAAAAGTGGAGAATCAGAACAAATCTAACAACACCCAAAGTATTTAATCAACACAAAGCAAGCAGAGTAAATCCAAGATAAATGATATAGAAGAACAGTGTCTGAAAGCAAAAAGATGCATTGAAAAAGGCTCTCCTTAGTATAGTTGTGTTAATGTGTCTGAGAGAATCAAAGTGAGTAAAAAATCATTTAGCATAAAACTGGGTTTCCTTTCTGCCCCCTGGTGGCAAAAAGTAGCATCACTCAAATGCATGAACTCACATCGCAGTGTATTTGAACACAGATGCACATGCATGGATTACACTGATTACATAGTAGACACATCAAAGTCAGTTAAAGCGTGTGCGATCACACACACAGGAACAAATAAAATGCATTTACACAGCACACATGCACACTCCGGTGCTGATACTGCTGTCATGGTAGCAGTTACCTTGGGTATCAGAGTGAATCTGGGCTGGGAGAGATATCTGAGAACCGCCACAAGGACCTACGTCTAACAGACAGGAGAGAGAGAGCATGCAAACAAACACAATTATTCTGTCACATGTACCTCTGCTTAAGCCCATGCAGCATACAATAATCCATGCATGTTTAAGCATTATAGGGACAGTTCACCTAAAAATGTACATTTCTGTAATATAGGCACCTTTACATTGTCCAAAACCCCTATGACTTTCTTTCTTCCATGGAAAACAGGAGATGTTAGGCAGAATGTTAACCTCAGTCACCATTCACTTTCATTGCATCTTTTTTCCAAACAATGACAGTGAATGGTGTCTGAGGCTAATATTCAGCCTAAACTCTTCTTTTGTCTTATGAGTCTTATGAGTGTTATGAGTGTTGAACAGTGTGAATAACTGATGACAGAATTTTCATTTTTGAGTGAACTATAATAAGAAGGATAATTAATTCTAACGTCTAACAACATGGTTGGCAATGCAACACCAATCTAGAGGTTAAAAGGGTGTGTGTACATGCGCTCACCTTTGCTGAGGTGCACGGGCATGCTCTCTGACTTCAGCAGTCGGTGCTGATGCTGCATTTGAGAGTGTGGTTGAGATTGCATGTGTGTGTTTGAGGGGGTGGTGCAAGACGGAGGCTCAGCCAATGGACGTGTCACTGGAGCTTGAGCGGGTGGGGCTGATATCACCTCACTGTTAATTGGCGAGATCCCGCTGGGCCCGCCTCCAATCGGAGCGATGAGCTTTCGGCCGAAATTGAGAAGAGAACTGGACACTTTATTAATGTTGAGAGGAGCTGCTTTAGTGCTTGCCCTAGAGGGAGTGAAAAATGATATACCACTAATGGTGAAACTCGTCTAATCCAAGGAAGAATAGGTCTCTGCAGAATAATAATGCGCATTTCTCAATCCGTGGGCGTTTTCAAATCGGGATGGGCATTTTTCAACTATCCAATGAAAGTAGGGAATCTCAGTGTTGTAATCAGTGGGCGTTTCTGAACTCTATGTAATAGGCAAAACATGTAAAGCGGATGAAAAATGCCCATGCCCGTTTGAAAACGCCCACTGATTGAAAACACCTGTTTTTGTTCTGCAGAGACACAAGTCTCAATCCAAATGCTGAAAGATGTTTAATGTCTCATTTACAAAGTGTAAGGGGCCAATCACACAGAACACAATTTGGTGTCCATCTGCGCTGTTTTTCAATAATTTTGAAAAAGAAATTTAAATGCCATGTCATAAAATTTAAAATGCAAAATCTCGAGCATTCTGTTCCATTTGTTGCTGCACACCTAGCTTTTATTTAGTGCAAGAATGCGTTTGATCTGAACAGCCCCTAACACTCTCAACAAGATGAATAGAAGGAATGTACAAACACAAAAGAAAAGCATACCGAGTCTTGTTGACCAGGTCGGCCCCACGTGTTTTGTAGTAGTCAAGGTTCTGCTGGAACTGATAGTTCATCGGCCGAGGATTATTCTAAGTTTACACAAAAAGACCGTTAAATGACACCTGTATGTAAATGCAGATCTGGGACCAGTTATGTGTGGAACATACACTACAAGTCAAAAGGTTGATCTTTAAAACCTTGTGATCTGCATAAATGCTAGAAATGAGTTTTATAGATAAATATAAATAGTACTACATATGAATCTCTTATGTATCAAATGGATGAGTTGCACCAGTATACAAGGAAACTCCATCAGTACTGTTCAAAAGCATTGCAGGTGGTATACAAAACAAAGATAGTTTGGATTTTTTTGGTCACTAAATAACTCCCATACTTATTATTGTTATTTCATAGTTTTGATGGCTTTGCCATTATTCTAAAAAACACAAAATAGTAATAAAGAATGAGTAGGTGCGTCCAACATTTTAACAGGTGGTGTACATTTAGCAGCCACGTTGACTCATTCTATCAGTTACTGTATTTATGCAAATGACTGGTATTTGAGCCAATGTTTGAAGTGCTCAAAGCTGGCCATACAAAAGATCCATTCACATTTAGGACTAAGTCTTGTATGTAAGATCAAATAACTGATTCAATGTCAGAAGTAAATGTTCTTCTTTTAATATTGAACGAGGCTTAAAGGGATGGTTCACCCAAAAATGAAAATGATCTCATTTACTCACACTCATGATATCCCAGGTGTGTATGACTTTCTTTATTCAGCAGAACACATTTGAAGAAAAATAGCAAAATATCTTAGCTTAGTTGGTCCTTAAAATGCAAGTGAATGGTGATCAGATTTTTTAAGCTCCAAAAATCACAGACAATCTGTATTTGTACATGTATTTCTTTCCTCATAATGGTGTGTTTGTGTGGTTTTCCTGGATGTCTCAACCAAGAGAAGAATGTGAGATTATGTATGTAACATGGCAACACAAATACGTCACACGAGAGACCGTGTGAACTCAGCCCTCTAGTGAAGCTTACCGGAAATGATGGTTTATAGTTAAAAAGTACTTAAATATTTATCTTTTTCGCACCAAAAGCAACCATATCACTTTAGAAGACATTAATTTAACCGCTTGAGTCGTATGGATGACTGTTATGCTGACTGTCTGTGATTTTTGGAGCTTCAAAAAGGTCAGATCAACATCCACTTGCATTTTAAGCACCTACAGAGCTGAGATAATTTTCTATTTTTCTTCAAATGTGTTCTGCTGAAGAAAGAAAGTCATACACATCTGGGATATCATGGGGGTGAGTAAAATGATGAGAATTTTCATTTTTGGGTGAACTATCCCTTTAAATTGTGTCTGGGACACTGGGGCTTATGTGAAACAAATTCCAGAAGGAATACCAGTGAAACGTTCAAACTCCATTGTCATTTAAGGTGGTCTCTCACTCTCTTAATTGTCTCATTCTCTCTCTCTCTCACATTCTGACTCATTAACAGCGTGAACACTAGCGCATCTTGACAGACTGCCTATGCTCTGGCTAACTCTGTCAAACCTCTATTCAAAGCAAATGAGCACACAGACAATCGCTAAATTTTTGAACAGACACCACTTAGCATACTTTAAAGTAGCACCCAAAATATTTGGACACTTATGCCACACTAAATGTATGAATTGCACTGCATTATTAGATAACAAAACACAAAGTAGCATTTACAAACAGTTTATGCAAAACCTTTTCTCAGAACTAACATTACTAGCAATTTTTCCAATTCTTTTAACTAAGCGTCCCAAGCTGATTTTTAGTGGATGTATAATGTCAGTTCCCCTCAAGTTCACATAGATGTCCTAGCATATTCCACTAACGTATGCCAAACAAAACATTTATGTTAAAACATAAGATTCTTTTTACTAAATGTTTTGCTTGACAAGTGTGCTTGTGCTAACTTTCTTCAAAATAAATGCCACTTGGTTTGATATTATGTTATCTAAAGCAATGACATTACAAGTATAGGTATAGTGTCCAAACAATTTATGGGGCCATACCTTCATACCACACTGTAATAGTTTAAACTATACAGAAAAGTTCAATGTGGAAGACAAAGTATGACCATACCTTAGGGTCTCTGAGGAATAGTGATTTTAGCAGAAGTGAGTGGATGTCTCCTATAGGAGGATAGTGCATCAGGAGACCAAGACACGTCTGGAAGTTACTAGCGATCACTACGATGAAGGGATGACATAGTAACAGTTACAGCACATTCAAATGTACCTATAAACTGATAAAGTTCTTCTAGAGCTCTTTGTGCTTGTGTTTTATATCTCCTTCAGTGAACATGTCACGGATGAATATACTTTATGCTAAATGCCAGCAAGCACAAGCTAGCTCATCTGCATGCCAATAGCTGTGTTTTGATAGGTTACATGGGCCGCATTGTTGTGATATGACTGGACACAGTGAAAGCCGTTTACGGTTTAGCTAAACCCAGTGAAAGGTCATGAGTGGCCAGTAGGCAGCAACGCCTCTAAGCCCCCTACTGTATGATCTTTTAGTGGAGCTCAATACCAATAGAGTTTAGGCTGAGCCTGTGGTCTAATCGTTTTATTCAAACCTGGAGAGGATTATCTTTATTATATTTGGTGTGTGTTGGGAATGAAATAGAGAAAATGAAAGAGACAAACTCACATGCATCTCTGATGTATAGAAGCATAGCAACGAACACATAGTCCACCAGGTCCAAGGTGATGCTGTCAGCAAAGAGAGCATCCCAGACGACCAGCAGATCCTGCAAAGGAAACTCCCGACCAAACAGTAATCGAACCCAGCGTCTACACAAACACACACAAAAACAGAAACAGAGAACCTGTAACTGCTGTAACAAGGTAATAAATGTGGACACATTCCTCAGTTTGAAAAAAGAATGCAAAAATGTTTTATAGTTATCCACTTAAGTTTATGGGGTGTACATCACCGTGAATAAACGTTAAAAATTAGGGCTGTCAATCGATTAAAAATGTTAAATGATTTAATTACATGACATGCCAATCAATTAATCGCAATTAATCTCTCTCTCTCTCTCTCTCTCACACACACACACACACACACACACACACGTGTGTGTGTGTGTGTAAATTTGCTTAGAAAGGCCCTCAAAAAACAATATACAGAGATTAAATAATTATAGTTATATTTAAATAATTATATTTTATATTAGGGCTGCACAATCGAAAAAATAATCAAGATTACAATTACAGCTGTCACAATTATATAATCGTGAAGTGTCAATTACAGCATTCCATTTATATGTACTACCTTTGCTCCAAATTTTCTATTTAAAACGTGTTTTGGGTTGTTGTTTGCATGAATGCAAAGGCAAATCAGAGGTGCTTAATTAGTCTGAAGACATATCAGTAATGCTCAACATCTAAATTATACTGTGCAATTTACTGAAAATGTGAATAACACCATTTCACACAATTCAACTAATAATGCAATTCAGGGACGCAGTTAACAGCTTGTTTTGATATATGGCCCACATAATGAATATGGCATGCAGCTGCCCCAAACAAAATAAGTATTTTTCTAATAATCGAAATTAAAGTTCGCAATTACAATATCAAAAGAAAATAATTGGCAATTATGATTTGTCATAATTGTGCAGCCCTATTACATATTATAAAAAAATTCAGATACTTTAAATGCATTACTTTGTGGCAGACGAGTTGAGCATTAATACAAAAAGTGGCTTTAGAAGGCAATATATTGTTTATTTCCATATGATTAAACATAAGCCTAACATTGGCCTACAGTCCACAGCAATCCATTCAGCAATTTAATTCATCAATCTGTTCAAGACAGATTTATATTAAGGTCTTTTATGAGGACGGGTCAATGTACACGTGCATCAGATGGACGCTTTTGGAGCTTCTCACTTTGGTTGTGTCATGTCATAAACACAGCATTTTTAGGTCACTGTGTCAGGTTAAATGGGGTTTGAAACAGCTGGGGTTTCGCATACTGTCCCCTGCTGAAAGCTGTTGGTACTTCAAGCTTGAATTGCTCAGAAGGTAGAAATATTCCTTAAAATGATCCGGGGAAATAATTAACTGCATTATATTTTATATAATTAATCATACTGAATTTAATGCATTAAATAAACAGTCTTTTACACTGTTATTACAATTATTACAGTTTCGAAAGTGTAGCCAAAAACACTCAACCATTATACTGACAACAGTAAGGAAATCTATTCATAAACACTCACATGCCATAGATCTGGGGAGCTATCTCTAGTCTGTTGAGGTGCATGTACAGTTCAATGTCATGTTTCTTTACTAGCTGGTCCTGAATTCGGTTGACTTTGGTCACTATGGCAACAGAGGGGCCGGAGTCCTGTGGTCTCGCAAAGGGGATGCTGGTTAGCATTTCCTCTTTACCCTGAAATAATGTTCATAATAAAGTTGGATGTTTCTTATGACACATCTAATCTCAAGTAAATGCCTCACAATGACAGAAAATAATGAAATATAATTACAAGTTTACCTTTCTGACTTCCCGCTCAAAACTACTGAACCAGGGTTCTGCTGTCTCCATGAGCTGAGAAAACATAGCACTGTGGAGATATTTGGAGAGAGAAAGACAGACAGGAAGACATGACAGATTGAGCAGTGTGTTTATCGAATGTCCAGTAAATTGAGATGAATTTTATTTTACAAGTCATTCAGTGTGACGATACATGGTTGTGTACTCACTAGGCATCATGCTCATGGAATTTAGGATCAAGAAGGACTTTCATCTCTTCACTGCAAAACAAGATTAGCACAGCAATAATAATAATAAAAAAAAAGGCAATGACAGATGTAAGTACAGTCTGTTCAACATGTACTATCAACAGTTCACCCAAAAATGCAAATCGTCATCATTTACTCACCCTCAAGTCGCTCCAAACCTGTATACATTTCTTTCTCCTGTGGAACACAAAAGATATTTTGAAAAATACCTCCTGTTTTTTTTTTCTTTTTCTCCACACAATGAATGTCAATGGGGTCCAGTATTGTTTTGGACCCCACTGACTTTCATTGCATGGACAAAAACCAGTTGAAACATTCTTCAAAATGTGTTCTTTTGTGTTTCGCAGAAGAAAGTAAGTAATACAGGTTTGGAGCGACATTAAGGGGGAGTTAACTATCCCTTAACGGTCCAAGATACCCATATACATAACATACCTATTGAATTAATTGTATTTCTACCCCTCACACCCTTGTTTTTGTTCGTGTCAAATTAAATGACATCTACTCTGGCTAAGATTTAGTGTGAATTTTGCTGAATAAACAGATGCAGCACCCTCAACTTTTTTTATATTTTCTAGTCAACACCGCAGAACCATTTAAAATTAACTAGTGGAGGCAAAAAGTGATTAAAAATGCTGAAAACAAATGTGGAAATGGTGAGCAGATACAGGTACTACACTATACACTTTGCTTCTGTACATTCATACATTTTAACCCTAAATCTTGATGTCGATAAAAAGACCATAGACACCTTATTTGTCAACTACCCCACTATTCACAAGACAGAGTGACCGTATAACAGCGAGATGTGTCTGTGGTAAATAGGTCAGACCTGGGATTGGCCGTCTCACTGGCATGCTGAAATGCCTGGTGATCACAGTGAAGAACAAACACAATAGGAGCCAATAACTCATGCATGCCCTGTAGGAGAGACAGAGAGAGGGATGACTGGGGAAAATGAGAGGGCAAACTATTCATATTCATATGATTTATTCAAAAATGTATTCATAGTTGGGCACAATTACACACAGAGACATGACTCAGCCAGTCTGACGAGTTTTGTGTGCAGTGGTATTTGTCAGCAGATGTGTACAAACCTGTTTGTATAGTAGTTGCTCGTTCTCTCGTGCATAGCAGAAGAGAATATCAGTCAGCTTCGTCCTAACATCCTCTTCCTGGAAGTACAGCATCTCTGGAAACCTGCATATAGGCAATGTGAAAGATTTACAGGTGCCCCCAAAAGTCTTAAGTCACTTAAGCCACACAAATACACTCAGTGAAAACTTAATTAGGTACACCTACTACTTTATGCGATTATCTAATCAACCAGTCATGTGGCAGCAGTGCATTGCATAAAATCATGCAGATACGGGTCTGGAGCTTCTGTTAATGTTCACATTGACCATCAGAATGAGGAAAAAAATGTGATCTCAGTGATTTAAATTGTGGCATGATTGTTGGTGCTAGACAGGCTGGTTTGAGTATTTCTGTAACTGCTGACCTCCTGGGATTTTCACGCACAATAGTCTCTAGAGTTTACTCTGAATGGTGCCAAAAACTAAAAACATCCAGTGAGCAGCAGTTCTGTGGATGGAAATGCCTTGTTGATGAGAGAGGTCAACGGAGAATGGCCAGACTGGTTCGAACTGACAGAAAGGCTACAGCAAGTCAGATAACCACTCTGTACAATTGTAGTGAGCAGAATAGCATCTCAGAATGCACAACACATGGAATCTTGAGGCGGATGGACCATGTCAGGTTCCACTTCTGTCAGCCAAGAACAGAAAGCTGAGGCTATTCTGCTCACTACAATTGTACAGAGGGGTTATCTGAGTTATTGTAGTCTTTCTGTCAGCTCGAACCACTCTGGCCATTCTCTGTTGACCTCTCTCTTCAACAAGGCATTTCTGATGTTTTTTGTTTTTGGCACCATTCTGAGTAAACACTAGAGGCTGTTGCGTGTGAAAATCCCATGAGATTAGCAGTTACAGAAATACTCAAACCAGCCCGTCTAGCACCAACAATCATGCCACGGTCAAAATCACTGAGATCACATTTTTTCCCCATTCTGATGGTTGAAGTGAACATTAACTGAAGCTCCTGACCTGTATCTGCATGATTTTATGCACTGCACTGCTGCCACACGATTGGCTGATTAGATAATATGATTAAGTATGTGTAATAAAGTGGTCACTGAGTGTATGTATGAATGTCTTTGCATTATATAACAACGTATCAAAGCAGTTGCATTTATTTTTCAAATAAAACCTTTCACAAAGTTAGGTTTCACATGATAATACAGTAGGGTAGGTATGTTGTTCAAAATAAAGACCAAAGTATAAGCACTTCTGGTTATCTGACTTTGTGGAACAAGTCCATAGCTCCTATGAGAACTACACTTATGGTTACTCGGCTTGGGCACCAGTGTGAAAGGTCTAGCATCATTTGTTTGTAGATGCAACTTGGCTTGATATTGTGTTTTGAATGCAATGAAATACTTGCATATTTAAGTGTGACTTAAGTGCCGAAAAGTGTCCAAATACTTTTTGGGGCCACTGTATAAGTGTATGTGTGTAGGTGATTCAGACACTTACGTTCGTAACACATCCTGTTTGATCATCCCCCTTAGCTCCTTATCCTGAAAGAACTTATTCCAAAGACTCTGACAGAGAGAGAGCAAGAAACAAATACAGAAACAGAGACAGAGAAGCAACATGGTTTCTGCAGGTTCGAAGGAATGAAATGTAAGACTTTTTAAGGCCAAATAAAAGAAAAATTTAAGACCACTTTCGCAATTTAAAAAAAAAAAAAAAACACATTAATTCATTAGCTGGTAAATACAAAACCACTGATGCTACTTGGATGACCTTGACATCTTTTTTATATTTTATTGTGCATTTGTGTTTTCTTTTTTTAAATAAGTTAATACAACATTAAAACTCTAAATGAATTCTTTAAGAATGCATGTAAACTAAAGTATGTAGCCTATATTGTGACCCTTCTCTTTAGTCACTTGCTTTCCAGCAAGACGTGAACGCAATAGACTGGTGCTTTGGCAATGTCACCGCTTATGTAAAACACGAAAGTGGTGGCAAAAACCATGCGTAAAAAGTAAACTTTTATCGGATTACATTATTGAAAAATTATTCCGAGGGCTCTCGTTAACTGCTGTGGCTTCAAGCCATCAACAGAGCTGACTGGACTGAGAAGATCATTTCAACTCACAACTTTGCAACAAAAATGTATAGCGAACATGATTACATGTTTGTTATAAACTCATTTCATTATAGTAATTGTATCACTAAGAATATGTTTGCATTTATGATGGTTTTGTGTCATACTTTCGTTTAATCATCTAATCCATCAAATCTAACGCAACAGTCAGCGGGCTTTCTGCCACCACACTGCACATGCACTGACATTTTTTTAAACAAGAGGATTGGTCTATAGACCTTATTCACAGTAATGCCATGTTTGATTTTTAATGGGAATGGAGATGAAGCTGTGAGGGACAGCCTTACAGTCCCTTCAATGGCACGAAACGGTATAAAGCTGTAAAAAGCTCCAATATCCCATCGGATTTTCCACAACTCATGTTGTCTGGAGTTTCTGTCTACTGAGTGTCCTTGAAAAGATATTTATCCAATGTTTTGTCTGCGGAACGATCCAAAAACACTTTAAACTGCAGTACAGCCGATTGAAGTGACTACGCCTATCCCTCACAGCCTCGTTGTCATTCTCGTCAAAAATTAAATATGGCGCTGCTGTGAATAAGGTCTAGCATGTGCTGAAGAACATTTATATATTTTTACCTTGGCAGATACCTTTAATAAATACTTCAACAGGTAGTTAAAGGGCAGTTCATTTAAAAATCTGTCATCACTGCTCACCCTTGAGTCTGTATGAATTTTTCTCTGCCGTGGAACAAAAAAAGGAGATGTTAAGCAAAACGTTTAATCTCATTCACTGTCTCTGCATCTTTTTATCATTCAATGAAAGTGAATGGTGACTGAACCTCCCTAATATCTCCTTTTGATATCCACTGAAATAAGAAAGTCATACAGGTTTGCAACAGCATAAAGGTAAGTGATAACAATTTTCATTTTTGTGCGAAATATCTCAATTAAAAGTCAAAACTCGTCAGTTACCTTAAAAATGGCTGTTTAAAGTTGACAATATGTATTGAAAAAGTTAACAGATTAAATTATGAATGAGAACTGTGCTGCATATTTAGTTATGATGTATATTGAAAACAGATTATATACTAAATCTTAAATATAATATATTTTCATATTATGTACATTATTAATATTATAATTTTATATTATTGTTTTGTATATTATTACAAATTTATTTAAAATTGACTGATTCAGATGGCAGAGAAAATACCTGTATATGTCAGATGGAGTTCTAGAGAGATGAAGATGAGAGGTATAACAATTGTAACTCTGCAGTTGAGTAGTTCTGTTAGCTTTACAATTCTTGTCAAAATAAGGAAGTGCCATGATTTGCAAATTGCTATGTTGACAGCTTTGTCGATTATAAGCAGGAGCGAGTGTGTTAGCGTATTGCTCGCTTAGAGATGCATAATAACAGCATCTGCATTTCTGACTAACGGGTTTCTGAATGTTTATACATGTGTAACATTGTATATTCAGTAAAAATGCGCTTCCCTGTGTGCACTCACAATAAACTCAAGCGTCAGCTGCTAAATGCACGAGAAAGAGAGAGATGATTATGACTAGCACAGATTCTGCTGTTTTTTGTGTGTCCTCTATTCACACCCCACAATTTAAGACCTCAGCAAATGAAATTCTTCTTGTAATTTATTTAAGATATTTAAGACTTTTTATGGCCTTAAATTTTAAAAAGTAAAATTTAAGACTTTTTAAAACATTTTAAGGACCCACGGGTACCCTGAGCAAAGGTTGAGATGTCAATCCAATAGTGAGGAACACATCCAGGCATTCACTTGTTTAACTGAATTGTAATTGGATGTTCTCTCACCCCCTCATCCTGTGAGAGTGGGTTGTTCACCATCAGGTCCTGTTGGCCAGCAGCTTTGCGAGGGTTTGTAATGTGCTGTAGGTCAAGACAAAGACTCATGATTTAACCTCAAAATCCACTGAACATATAAAACCCCTGACACATTCAGATGCGCACACACACATACCATCTCTTTGATCTTCTCGTACTGTGCTCGGAGCTCCTTGGTTCTGATGATCCATTGACTCTTATCTTCAGGCAGGACATCCAGATAAAGCTGGAATCAATATATACAGTCGAATTAGGATATCAATGCTTTCAAACATGAAATAGTTTATGCATCACATATGTTTTAGTTATTAGACATAAACATTGTGTCTGCACGCCTTTACCTTCCAGCATACACTGCGGAATCGGCTGCTCCGTAATCGTCCATTAATGCCTGCCTGCCTGATCCAAGACAGGTAGTTACTGTTTTGGAACAAGTCATCCCACTCCTTCCTGTAAGCAAAAAAATTCCCAAAAAAAAAAAAAAAAGGCTGTAAGATAGAAATAAACCACTCCATATACAGTAGGTTCAAATGCAATAAATACATTATTTGAGAGACCTGTATGACTGAAATGTGGACTCAGTAGCACTATCTAGTGATTCTCCTGAAAATAAACAAAAAAAAAAAAACAAAATTACAGAAGAAACATTTACCATGAAATTAGAAGTGATGATCTAAACACTGGAATTAAATGTAATCGTAAACCTGTATAAACTACACGTCTAGGCTTGTCACAATTATTACACAATCTTCTGATTGCAGTTATTTGAGAAAACCATGATCATTGTGAACTTTGAAATTCCAATGAAATATTGCCATTGAAGCATATGTGAATTTTATGGGACTAGAACAGAAATACTGTGAAATATGTATTTTATACGTCCTTTCTTGTTCAGTAGTGTGCTATGCGAATGCTCCATAAACCCTAAGACCACCTCTGGTGTGTGAATGTGAATGTATCATTTTTGGTCACACATTAAAGTTAAAGCTAAAGTGAACAAGAAAATATATATTAAAATATTATAAAATATTTTAAACTAAATATGTTAAGTATGTCAAAACAAACTTTGTTGACTTGAAATCTAGAGTTCTGGCAATCAAGCTGCAAATTTGTGGCAAATTTGCAAGTCATTATTTTCACAAGTACATGAGCTTGTGATTCACAGCAAATGCTTGCCAGAAGTTTGCAACTCTGCACCAGCTGTGGTGAACCTGCAGTAAACTTTTGGCAACAATGCATAATTTGCCACAAGTTTACCTCAAAGCTCATTTGCATGTGAAAATTATCAGTGGCGAATTTGCAGCAAGTTTGCGGCAAATTTGCCCGAACTCTAGATTTTTGTAAGGGCTGGCCTGAGAGTTTAAAATAGTTTTAAAAGCTTGAAGTTTGAGGGTTTTACAGGCCCAATGGTTAGACAAATAGACTAAACGAATGTGAGAGTAAAAAGACAGAAAAGTCAGCTAAAAAATTTAATAAGTCTAAGTCAGATAAACAATTTCAATAAAAACTCTTCTATTAAAATGAATGGGAGAAACTGGAACACTCAACCACGGAGCTCTGAATGTCCGGATGTAGAAAGGAAGCCCCGTCTTACAGTTAAAAGAGCCAATCACCTTTTAGATACAGACATCACTTGTCAATCAACTCTAGAATGCGCATTATCTATAAAAGCCGGGAAAATTGCATTTTTTAACGTAATATGAGGTAAAGCACAATTTATGATACCAGTATTGTCAGATTTTATTGCCGATTTGAAATATGTACTTAGATTGTAATCTTGAACAACTGTTTTTGAGATTTTGGTCTTTATCCATTCAAGTAGATAGAAGCAGCACTGACATGACTGGAAATAGCCTCCCGAGAGCGTTCCAAAGATGGCCGACCGTGGACTGACTTGCTATAAAGACTTTGCCTGTTTCATGTGACGTCACCGTATGACTTTGCCGCCATGTTTGTGACCAGTATTCCATATACCTACAATGCAGAGATTCTTTTCATTACTGAGATAACAACCTCCGCGGTTCTATCATAGGAGAGAGCGTAACAGTCAACTAGCTTGTTACAACAGTAAGTCACCGTTTGCGGATACCTTACAAATGAATGGGGAGAGCCATAAGTGACACCTACCTGTAGCAAAATAGTCCATGACGACTCTTATAAAACATTAATTTATTGTAGTAAAGTCCACACATTGCTCATTCCAGAAGGATTCTTTATTGTAAAACATGTTGAAGATAATCGTAAATATGAGTTTCCCACTCGGAAGTTACACATGAATGACCCCTCAAGTCGTAATGACGACTGGGAAAATTTTTGTGCACTTCAAGTGGACTCGGAAATTCTGAGCACATGAATGACCCCGCTAAGTCGGAAGTTCAAGTGGGAAATTTGGAATTCTAGATGATACCAGAGTTGCAGAGATGGGAGTCCTAAACTTTCAACATTGCGGAGAAGAGTACAGTTTTTGTAGTGAATGACAGGTTTTGTTAATTTATCTAAATACAGCTAATTTTCTGTGCTTGCCATTTTGGTCATATTCATTTATGTATATCAGCAACCATTCTATGCATGTTGTACATTTTTACACCATGAAAAACTGACCAAAATTCCATTATCGTCAGCAAGCTAACTGAGTGATATGTATTATGGTGTCAATATAAAAGTTCCTAAAGAAATATGAATGAATGAACCTGGCATTGTCCATGTTTCCTGTTCTTTCCAACAACAAAGCACATGAACACAACGTACTCATAATTACCACTTCAGAAGTGGAAAGTAGGATAATTCCGATAGCACATGAAGGCAGCATTAAAAGCAGCTGCTACATTCATACAGACGGGATCATCACAGACGTTTTTTAATACTGTGACTAAATCAGACCAGAAAACAACAAAAACATTTGTAACGTCTGAATGAGAGATGTTTATGGTGATGTACCGGTGGGTGGGTGTACTCGCCGTTCACACATCAGACTCGCCGGCGTACAGAGATGAACTGTGGATAAAATATCTTTAAATGTCTGCCAAAGTTCAATTTGGTAATATTTGTGCTGTCTTCAGACCTGTTCCTGGGACTTGGCATGGATCAAAAATCATTTTATAATGTTTTTGTTGATATCGTTTTTTTGGGCGTTTCTCCATTCACCTCCCATGTTTCCTCCCACTGATGGTCACCAATATGGAGGCTAAGGGGAAAAGTGACGAAACTGAAACGGGTCAATAGGATTTTGGGAATTTTTGATCATCGGTTTAAATTTATTCAAATTATTTAAAATTATTCTAGTAAAAATTATCATCTAAGCATAACTTCATAGCAACAGTCAGAAAACAGAGTCAGAAAAGTCTGAAGGTCTGTGCCAAGTTGCTATAAGTTATTTTATATCCCAAAAAGCAATTACTATGCGTGCGTGATCTCATATTGTAAGCAATGTCTCTGACTTATATGGTTCCCAATGTTAATTACTCCTGATGAATATCGAAAAGCTGACAACATGTCTACTTACAATTGCATGCTCTAAAACTCACAGCTGTCACCCTCCATCTCTGTCTCTCCATTAACCTGGTTTATATTTGGACAAAGCTGGGAAACACTAGAGGTCTACAATAAATGTAAATGGGCCTCTTACTGCCTCTGTTTTTGTTGTAGTTCTGTAGAGGGTCATAACCAGTCTCTTGCTCGTCCTGTTGCAGCGGGTGTTGCGTTTCGAAATTTGGGTGCTGCATGTCCTGTGAAGCCAAAGAGAAAAGCGCTGAAGACTGTGATTTCAGCATACACACACCACTAAGAGATGAAGGACTGAAGCAACAACAGACGAAACCAGAGAAGAAAGACAGGAACTCTAACCCGGTAACTGAAAGAGAAAAACTGAAAGGCGAATGCTTTTATTAGGCTATATGTTGAAGTAAATCCACACAGGTAACCTGAGGATACTCACTGTTAGACTTGCCTGGTTCTCCTCATAGGTCTGATCACAGTGGAGACTACAGTCCACTAACCATTAATCTGACAACAAACAACAACAAATGAATTATTTCACAGGGTTCACAGTGACATACTATAACCTATAATTCCAGTAATTTCATTTCTATGTATTGTGTTATATAGAGATTTTTCTTTTTTTGCTTCAGGTTAACCATGTTTAAGTTTTACACCATGTCCCAAGTTCTCCCAACAAGGTTCAATGCATCAAGTTTCCAGCAAGTAATGTGTCTGTTCACAATGAAAGAGAAAATACTGCATCAGAATATACTGAATATGATCTCACGGTGTTAGAGAACCACATTCATTTTGAACATATTCTGTTTGCTTGGATTAATGTTAAAAGTCATCATTTTAGTGGAGAGCAAATCATAGCTAAAAGGAATATTCTGGGTTTAATACAAGTTGACCTCAATCAACAGCATTTGTGGCATAAAGTTGACAACCACAAAATAATTCTGACCTCTTAAATAAAATAAAAAATCCTGCCTTTAAACCCTAAAATTGGCCCCATTCCCTTCCATTGAAAGTGCCTCACTGTAACCTCATTTTTTGCTTTTTTAAAGAAAGAGTAAAATATATTATAATTGAGCCTAACTTGTATTGAATCCGAAATATTCCTTAAGCAAAAGTTTAGTTTCTAATTCAGACGCAAAGTCTATTTCAGAGTACAGAGAAGCATGTTTTCTTTTCTTTCTTTTTTTTTTTTTTTGTTAATAACAATTTTATTGATTCCAAAAATAAAACAAACACAACATAAAAAAATGGAATCAATTATTAACATTATCACCCCCCCCAACATGCAGTACTGTGGTCACCAACAATTAAATCATCAAAATAAAATACAAAAAATACATTAAAAAAAAACAAGATATACATTCAAACAAAATCAATAAAACACATACCCAACTAAACTACAAATCCCTCTCCACAGCCATTCCCTGAGAACCATCCAAAAAAGCCAAATAACCCCCCCACTTCTTGACAAACAAATCCCATTTCCCCCCTCCTTCTAAAAAACATCTCCTCAAATGCCGCCATCTTGCCCATCTCCCCGCACCATTCCCTAAATGAGGGTGCCACAGCCGACTTCCATCCCCCGAGGATGATTTTTTTTTACCACTCATGACTCCGGCTAGGACCCAACTTTTTAAATAACTGTCCCCAATGTCCAGAGTCATCCCATCACCCAGGATACAGAGTCTGGGGCTAAATGAAAGTTCAGTGTTCAACACCTCACTCATAAAGTTCTGAACCCTCAACCAAAATTCTTGGATCTTTACACATCCCCAAAATACATGTATTGTGTCCCTGTCTTCTGTTTGGCACCGCCAGCAGGTGGGTGTCTTTAAGACCCAACCTATACAATCTAGAAGGGGTCCAGTAGAACCGATGCAAAATCTTAAATTGCATTAGACGGACCTTTGCATCTCTAGATGCAGACTTGATGCTTTTTAGGATCCTTCATTATGTTATCAAATTGCTTAAAATAAGAGAGGGGGACATCTACAGGGAGAGACTGCAGCAGGTAGTTAAATTTTGGAATACAATTCATTTTAATAACATTAACCTTCCCAATTGATAAATGTAATGAAGCCCACCTGCCCACATAGCTCGAAAACCTTTTTATTAGAGGCTCAAAATTAACTCTGATTAAATCACATAAATTTGCTGTGAATAAAATGCCCAAATACTTAATGCCCTGTTTGGGCCACTGGAAGGCACCCTGCTGAAAAGCTGTTACTGGGCAGTACGCTGTCAAAGCCAAAGCTTCGGATTTAGACCAATTAACCTCTGTATCCCGAAAATTTAGAAAAGGAATTAATAATTCTGTGGAGGCAAGGCATAGATCTAGTAGGGTTGGAGATGAATAATAAAATATCGTCTGCGTAAAGTAGAAGCTTATGCACCACTCCTCCCCCCATCACCCCTGGAAAATCATCCTCCTTTCTTATCGCAGCTGCTAATGGTTCCAGGGCAAGACAGAACAATAATGGGGAAAGAGGGCAACCCTGCCGGGTGCCCCTGTCCAGAGTAAAATAATCTGAAATTAATCCATCTGTTTGTACTGCCGCTACCGGGTGTATGTTAAGTAACTTAATCCATCCAATAAAAGTATTCCCAAACCCATATATTTCCAAAATCTTAAAAAGATAATCCCATTCTACCATATCAAACGCCTTTTCGGCATCAAGTGAGATGGCAGCGACTGGAGACTGATCATTCGCTACTGACCACATGATATTGATGAGACGCCTGATGTTATCAGAAGAGCTGTGGCCCCAAATAAACCCCACCTGATCTATATGTATAATAGATGTCATAACTTAATTGGTTAGCCAAAATTTTTACATCTAACTGGATCAGGGAAATTGGATGGTAACTGTTACACTCGCTTGGATCTTTGTCCTTTTTAAGAATCAGACTGATCCGGGCTTGTGTCATGGTTGGGGGAAGCTTTCCATTCTTTAATGATTCTGTATAAACTTCTAACAAAAGTGGAGCCAATTCTGTAGCATAAGATCTAAAAAATTCAGCGGCCAACCCGTCTGGCCCGGGAGCCTTGCCTGTAGGTAAGGCCTTAATTACCTCATCAAGCTCCTCCAAGGTTATCTCAGAATCAAGAGAATTTTTTGCTCAGTCGTCAATTTATGGAGAACTAATGGTTCCACAAAGTTTCTAATAACTTTGTAAGTAGACGAAGATGTGGAACTGTAAAGATCAATATAGAATTCTTTAAAAGCATTATTAGTATCAGTGGCTGAGGTAAAAATTTCACCACCAGCAGATTTCACTGAGGGAATGGTAGACAAAGACTCTCTCTGCTTTATATATCTAGCCAAAAGTTTTCCTGCTTTGTCACCCGACTCAAAGTATGACTACCAAAACTCCACTTTTCGCGACAAAATAGTACTATATCTATATTTTAGTCGGGTCAATTCTCTGAGGCCATCAGACGACATTCGGCGCTTCAGCTCTGCTTCTGCACTTTTTATAGTCCCTTCCAACTCCATGAGTTCTCGTGCTTTATATTTCTGGATGAATGAGGCATGCTGTATGATCCGACCCCTAAGAACAGCCTTAAGTGCCTCCCAAGCCATGGCCACCGAGGATACTGAGGACCAGATGGTCTCCATATAAATATTGATTTCAGTCTTTAACATTTGTTGGAAATCAGGATTTTGAAAAGGGATACATTAAAGTGCCAACTATATGATTTCTTTTTCTCTGTATGTGGCAACATCTCTAAACTCACCAGGGCGTGATCCGAGACTAAAATGTTTCCAATTGAGCAGTCAACAGATGAAAAAAAATAAAAAATAAAAAAGTATAATCCCTACCAGATGGGTTCAAAAGTCGACAGATATCTACAAGACCAAGATTTTTTTACACATCCTGTGAAGCGTTAATGTTGCTCTAAGGGACACACTTTTGCTTCACTATGATCAAGGACTGAGTCCATCAATAAATTAAAGTCTCCTCCCAATATTATATCATGAGGGGTGCCAACAGTTTGCAACAACCCTTCAAGATCTATAAAAAAGCCCTGATCATCAGCGTTAGGTGTGTAAATATTAGCCAAAATCAACCTTTGCCCCATAATGTCTGCTAAAATAATAATGACTCTTCCTTTTATCAATATAATGACCCCCCTGCTCTTACTTGAGCCATCACTAAAGAAAACATGTCCACCCCATATCTTCCCAAATTTTTCAGCTTCCTGCGGGGAAAGATGCGTTTCTTGAAGAAACACTATATCACATTTCTTACACTTAAGAAAATAAATAACCTTCCTTCTTTTTATGGGGTGCCACAACCCATTCACATTAACATTTGACATATTGATATAATAAAAAATAAAAATAAAAATTGTCAAAAGCAAGATTATACAGACCAAATTTCCCATTAATGCAACAATCAAACCCAGAACTTCCCCCTGAACAAAACGAACAGAAAAAAGAAAAACGTGCACATAAACCCCATGCACGATAGCGCAAACAGGCGTCAGTCCCTCCAAACTCAAAGAGTCCATGTACGCATGCGAAAACACCCGCGACAACTTTGCCGTCGGATTGCTCAAGTCCGGTGCTTCTGCACAGGTTTTGTGAAGAAAAATTACATAACAGAAAATACTCTGTAAAACAAACTCCAGCCAATAGGCAGAATAAACACAAAGAACATGTAGATTAATTTGCAAAACTGTCTTGAAGGTGTGTTCCTCCACAAAACAAACTCCAGCTGATATAAAGCCGTTCAGTTTCCTCGGACAGACAGACAATTGTTCAGTGAGCTGGCTGTTATGAGTTCAGCAGATGATGTATTCATTCTAATGTCCCTTAAAAATACTCCACAAAAACAAACTCCCGCCAACAGGAGGTGTATGCACAAACAACAATCAGATTCATCCACAGCTGACCCGGAGGAGTATTATTCCACAAAACAAACTCCAGCCACTAGGCGGAGCTAGCACAAAGAAACAAAACAGGCATCCCGGTTCCTCAGATGATCAAGTGTGTATTGAGCGAGTCAAATTCACTCGGATGCCGCCTAAAAAAAAAAATACATCATGACTTACTCAGTCCGACAACTTTATAAAAGACATCCTTTATGTGAGCATGTAAATATTTTGCGGTCATCCATAGTGTCCATTCTCAATCTGGCCGGGAACTTCAGTGTAAAAGCGATCTTCCATCAATGCAAAGGTTTCTTGGAGTGTCATGCCACAAACAAACTCCAGCAGCCAGGCGGAGCCAACGTAGAAAGAAACGAAAATGGCGCCCAGCTTCCTCAGACAATTGAGACACTGAACAGCGAGTTAGTCCACTCACATAAGAAACACCCAATGGTTTACTCACCCATAGTTTGTATGAAGGCCAGTATTTTTTTGGGGCATAAAAATACTTTGCTGCCGTCCTTGGTGTCTATTCTCAGTTTGGCCGGAAACATCAGTGCAAAAGCGATCTTCCGTTGATGTAAGAGTTTCTTACATTCCTTGAACCGATCGCGTTTCTCTCGTCGCATTCGCAAAGTCTGGGAACAAGAAAATACTGTGATTCTTCCAAGAAAGCTTTCTTTTGCTCCTCGCCTGGCGCAACGAGTTCTTTGTCGGATGATCTCAGAAATCTGGCCAGAATCGATCGGGGACTGTCTACCCCAGCAGATCCGCGAGCTCGCTCGATTTCCAGCTTATGGCCTGTTAAGTCGAGCAGACTCGGGAAGAGCTCGTCCAGGAATTTCACCACATCTCTGCCCTCTTCATGCTCAGGAATTCCAACAATTCGTATGTTATTCCTTCGGTTCATATTTTCGAAATGTTCAAGTTTTCCCAAAATGTGTTCCAAGTCTATTGTGGACGTGAGCAGATTAGCGGAAGTTACTGCTGGCCAGACAAAACAATTGTAATTAATGGTGTATGTCCACTAGCAAAACATTTGTGAAGACAGCACCTTACAAAATGTACGTTCAATGCTTTACCATCACCCCATGCTGTGTGAATATGTACATTATTTGAAATACAAGTGTTGAACTGAATTTGGCTAACACGCTAATGCTAGCGGCAACGCATTGTGGTTGTGTTTCCCAAAAGCATCACAAGCTTAAGTTTTTCATAGAGACCATTGGCGCCAGTGGTTTCTACGATCTACTTAGGCTTACGATGCTTTTGGGAAATGCAGCCTGTATGTGTT
This sequence comes from Myxocyprinus asiaticus, assembly GCF_019703515.2. Lineage (NCBI taxonomy): Eukaryota > Metazoa > Chordata > Actinopteri > Cypriniformes > Catostomidae > Myxocyprinus > Myxocyprinus asiaticus. The sequence goes on along the minus strand of NC_059373.1, from coordinate 12,752,773 downwards.
TCAAATGTACCTCTGTCAGGTGAAACACAGTGAGTGCTTCTGTGTAGTAAAAACAACATTAGTACTACACTTTGAAAATTCATACACTATATGGCTGAGTACATATTGTAAGCGCATAGTGTGTGTCATTTGGGACACAGCTTAGCATTAATTTACCTGTAAAACCAGCCATGCTAACATAGGTGGGCACACACATGCCTAATCATGTGCAGAATATGTTTGAAACATGCAAACAACACAATCTTGACTAGAATAAAAAGGCTATCAAAGGGCTCTATTTGACCTGTTTAATATGCGAGATGATTGCTCCTCTGCTCTGAGTGTGTGTAAGTAAACACACTGGCAGTGCCAAGCACTGTTTGGAATTGATTCCTAGCCAAAAGAACAACAACAATGCAAGTCTCACAAAAGAAAGCCAGACAACTATGTGACAGTATTATGGAAAACCAGCCTGCCTGTCCATTGTTTTCTATTTTTAAACCAATTTTGTTCTTTTTTTAATAAAGTTGTTTTTTGTTGTCAACACAAATAACTTCAAGCCAATGTCCTTTATTAATTATGTAGATAAACTAATAAACACTGATCTAATATCTCAGCACACCAACACAGCCCATGCAGCACACACATAATAAGTGACAGTGGTTTATTGGCAATCTTGTAACCAAATGATGCTCGAAAAATGTCCTTTGGAGGTGGGGTGGCAGTGGCACCACAACAACATACAATGACAATCTCTATAGGTTTTAAGTGAACAAAATTATCCAAATAAATGATAATAATTACAAACTGTTAAGTCTGAATTATTACCAGCCATTGCCCCTTTTTTAATCTACTTGAATTACTGAAACAACCAGCTCGATTACATCTGTTACAGTGGGGATTCTCAGGATCCTTTGCAGCGAAGTACAGTGAAGAAAATTAACATAATGCCTCAGAGACAACTAGACGAATGATGAAGTCAAACCACACATATAAATAATAAATTAAGCTAAATAAAACAATAATAATGAAACTGACCTACTTGGTACCATTTACACAAAGGAATTAAACCCAAAGATCATCACAAAAAATAATATTATGATGTAAAAACAAGTAAAAATATAGTCTTCTATAACTAGCTAATAATGTTATGGACTAATGCTGTTAAATTGTGGGAGTATGAAGTTTCACTAGGTACCTGAACTATTTAATTGGTGTAGCATGAAACCTTTGCTTAATGTTCAGCCTGTTTCTATGATAGATATACTGCATCTACTGTCACAGCTTCGGGCTAAAGGCAGCACTGATGCAATCACTCCTAAAATAAATCCTTGCATATTTGATTCCCTATATAAACACAGCAAGCATGCATTAACCACTGAATCAAATAATTGTGGTGGTGGGAGAAATTACTCAGATTCAGATGCAGGACCAAATTTCAGTGCTTGTGTTTCCATACAGATACACTTATGCATGCATACATACATAAATCAATGAGAAAAGCCTGATTGGAGTTAGCCATGAGAACAGAGAGGATCATCCAGTACATCACAGAAAGATCATCAGTTTATATTCTGTTGTCACCCTGATATCATGACAACATTTTTGCAATTCAAAATTTACATGCTGTATAACACGTTTGGCTGCAGGATTCCAGTGGAATGTCCAGCTGGGGGCGCCAAAAGAGAGTAAAATGGTGTCATATTCAGACGAGGTTTTAAGGCGAATTTTAGATGGATGTTTTTAAAACATACCTCCCTAACGTAAAACCTTTGCCTGAACCTAACAATAGTGTTTTCAAATATAAATGAGACGTTAAAAAATACATCCTTACCTTATCAATGCCTTAACCTAATCATTAGTGTTTTAAAATGCAGAAGCAAAATGAAAAATCACATTTTCTGAACCAACCACATCATTTCGTGGTGCTTCTAGAATGGCCCTTATTAGCTTGTAGTCCCGCTGCTCATCAATACAATAGTCTCCAAAACCTCTAGTGTTTATTTCACCTGGAAACTGCAGGGAACTGTACCTGGACACACGTATAACAAGTATTGTATATATATAAAAAATTATATAGAGTCATGTTTTCACTATGAGACCAGGCTGCGCAAGTGTGCTCCCTCTTCCTGCTCTCTGATAGCTTAAAAAAAAAAAAAAGAACTCACTAAACTCTAGTAGATATCCATAAGTGATTTGTGTTCTGTGTTCATAGTTCAAGCATGAATCTGTGTTTCCAACAGGAGAGTGTGACTAACAGGCCTAGTGAGGTGAATTGTCAGGCAAGGCCTGGGCTAAGGAGAATTATCCATAATGTTTATTGTGCTTATTTTTGATTACAGATTGAATTCTAGATCTCTTACAAAGAGAATGCCTGTGTAAGTAAGATAATGAAATGAGGAACTGAAAAACTACTGCAGAGAATTACTGAAACAGAAACCTGTGTGAAACCAGAACAAGGCAATGAAACAAACAAGCCTTTCCGAAATAATCTCACAACTGCAACAAGGTGAAATAGCCATTTAAAGAATGACAAATGCAAACAGAAATGTATTTTAGACTATTAAAATTCACTAAATAATCTGCCAAACATTTAAAGAGTTTCATCAGATAGAAAATAGCTCAGAAAAGCTACATTTCAGTAGCTATGTTTCCATCCAAGTTGCAAATTTAATGAAATAAAATTGTAAAACAATGTGCGAATAAAGCTGCCTTTCTTTCCCATGTGTTCAAAAGGACAAAATCATCACTTCCGGATAAATTGTAGCCACTGTGACTCTTTTATTAATAAAATACTAGCGGTTTAGAACACGCAGACAAAACACAGTAAAGAACTTGTCTCATGTCTGGTAGCGTCAGCGTGTCACACAGTTCTGGGAGCACTATGTGTGTGCGTTCCTCCATCCTGATGACTTTACACTGCAGATCTAGAAGATATTTTTCAAAAGTGTCAATAAACCTGCTCTTTTGCACAGTTCAAGTTTGTATTTGATTTATTTGCTCTGCAAATTCATTGCAGACTTTGGATTATCAGGACACCATTATTTCAGGATGACCAGAGCAACATTTCATATGCGATGATTGTTCCGCTGGTTAGTCCAGTTATGAACTAATTATTCAGTCACATGATTTTTTTGATGCGCATCTTGTATTCCTAATAAATTCAATAGGAGTTTATTCAGTGAATGTGTTTCCATCATAGTATCATGCGCATTTCTTCTTATCGAATAAAAAATATATCCACCTCAAGCAAGCATATGTTTTTTGATGTGCATTTTGGAGGTTTTATTCGCATCTTGGTGTTTTCATCCAGAAGTTTTTAAGCAATATCGCAAAATGCACATAAAAATACATGGATGGAAACCCAGCTTATTAAGTGTGTTGATGCAGCACACAGTAGCAGAAACCCGATGAGGAGAGTTACAGAAGCTGGCTAGGCCTAAACCTGTTAAACACACTCACATGCCTTCACTTCATCAGCCAATTAGAGAGCAGGACTCCTGAACCAATCACATGACTCCCTGGAATTCTAAAAGCTTACTGTGTGAACTCAAAAATCCAGCATTATGAAACACTGTACATTAGTGCAGTGAACTGCTTAGTCACAATAATACAGGAGTACTAAATTAACAATAGCATGTGCACACATGTCCCAAAATCACAGTACATCAACTACGGTTCTGTTCTGGCATATACTGTACATGCGACTGCACATAAAGACAACCACATACACACGCACCCTCTCTTTAGGCCTCTTTCAATTTGAAAACAACTTGCCAAAAACATCAGCATTCCCAAGTCCTTCCAAATCATAGAACTTAAGTGTTTTCTATTATTACTGAGCTTTAAAAAGTTACTGTTCAGTGTTGCACAAGTTGAGATTACTCTAGCAAGCTTTCTCCAAACATGAATCGACCAAACCTCATGAGGTAATTGAAATCGGACATGGTTTGTATACATTAGACACTCCAGCATGACAGATGCCGAACTCTTGTCACCAAGTGTGTGTGAATGTGCACTGGAGGCTGATCTTGTGATGGCAGTGCAAGTTTTTTTCTGTTATTCACACTCTGCGCCCTCAGGTCCAAAGCTAACCGTATCGTCATCTCTAAAGATCATGCTGTCCAGCGTCACAAAGTAAGATCATAATGTCACAACATTTCACCAAAAACATAAAAGGCTACAGAACCATTAAAAGGCACCAAAAAAATTGTTGCAAATGTTAAAGTTACCTAATCAGAACTAAGGATGCAGGACATATCAGTATTGGCCAATCTTAGTAATCTTTTTTAGTATACCTATATTATGATGTACTGATGACTAATTTTACTTCATGGATATTTGCATTTAATGCAGAATAGTATAGATTTACAATCTTGGCCATCATATCAGTTATCAACTGAAGCAAAAAAAAAAAAAAAGAAAGAAAGAAAGACTATCAGCAAAAATGCAATCCCTGCATCAGAACTCGAAGTAGAGAAAAATGGAAAGGGCACAATATTTCAACCACATCATCCGTCACAAATGTAACAGTATCTTCCCTAAAGTCATGCTAAATTAGTGATAAAATTAAGAAAAAAGAAAAAGGATGCAGCGGATGGAAAAGACATTAAACTATTTATGTAGACAAGACAGCCATCTATTGCATAATCAAACATAATTTGAGATTTACAGGCACCCCAATATCTCTAATAAAACGCCTACAAGCCAAATTCAAATGCTTCTTATAATCACTGTATATCTATGTCGACAACGCTTAGTGTTTGGGTTTAACATGAGGAAAATACATCATATTTTTATATAAGTATAATACTTATTGATGAAGATTCTGAGCGTAAAGGCCTTATGGGGCTGGCAGCTCCACATTTCCGATATGAATCCTTGAATAACGTTTCACACTTGACGTCGCTACATTCAGATTTGAAGAGCACGCCAATAGTCGTAAACAGCAGTCTTATTACAGTAAAGGGAAATTGCCGCATATTTTTTACCTGCAAAGCTTCAAGCGGGTCTGCCCATTCTGTGCCGAGCTGTCTGCATGTAAACACTTTCGCGCGAGTCAGGCGGATGTGCCGCTGAACAGCTGATCAAGCACGTGACGCCGGAAGGGAAGCCCAGCCGCGCGAGCTTTTAAAGATAGCCAGCGCGGGACTGTTGCTGCGGATTGGACCGATATCTTATCATTATTTATACAGAAAATCAGAAATAACTCTTTTAATACAAGAAGTGTAGTGGTAGCGTACATTTTAGAGAGGTAAATACCTACTGTGAACCCGCACTTTTGTGGTAAATTTTTAGTTTTCCCTCACAAAAAATTAATGCGGGGGTAAATGGTACGTTGATTGTATAATTATACTGAATCAGAAGCGTAGATTCCAGGGGGGATGAGGAGAGGAGAGGTTCTTTTTTTTTTTTTTTTTTTTTGTTAGTGTGATGAACAAAGACCAGTGGGTCAACTATTAACAGTGCTTCAAGGTAATTCAAAGAATGATACTTGATTCTGGGCCCCCTGACTGTATATACCTATTAAAAAATACAGTTTAGAATTTGTTGTGGGGCCTCCCTGGACCTGTGGGCCCCTAGGATCATTACCACCTTTCACCCCACTAGCTACGGCCCTGCTTGATATTGCCACATAAAAAAAAACATGGTGCCATGTTCAAAACCAGTCGTTTTTGTTGGTGTTCCCTGCATGATAAACAAAGAAATGGCTGTCGATCAACAGTTAAGATTCCTTATATCAATTTAATTTTATGAAAACTACGTTATGAATCTCTTGTGAGATTTTATCCATCATTGAAGTGTCCTTGAGAAAGGGTTTCCATTTCAAATTTGGAAAATGACAGACATTAGGCTATGTGGTATACATAAGAACAGGCATAGATCAATGAGCCTTATTTTTTTGTATGCACCTATCCTTCTTTTCAGGGCCACAATTTAACTGGTATATGAAATCTCTTAAAGAAAGAGCATCATGGGGGCCTGAGTAGCTCAGCGAATACTGATGCTGACTAACACCCCTGGAGTCGTGAGGGAGAATAGCATGATCGAGCCTCCACATGCTGGGAGTCTCCGCGGTGTCATGCGCAACGAGCCACGTGATGAGATGCACAGATTGACGGTCTCAGAAGCAGAGGCAACTGAGACTTGTCCTCCGCCACCCAGACTGAGGTAAGTAACCGCGCCACCATGAGGACCTACTAAGTAGTGGGAATTGGGCATTCCAAATTGGGGAGAAAAGGGGATTAAAAAAAAGAAAAAAGAAAAAAAGAAAGAGCATCACTTGGTGAGTGTAATTGTTTAACTCAATATGAGATGGTAAGACCTGTGTGTATGCCAGGGTCAGAAATTAAGGGGGGCTCAGGTCAAAAAGGCCACTGAATGTGACAAAAATGATCCCATAATTAAACATTTTGGGGCACAAAATGCCCTCGTAATAAATTCCTCTGTTTTTTTACTTATTCTTTTATCTGATAAAGGTCTTAATATTCTTTTCTCAGCTTAGTAATGTATTTAATTTCTTGTAATGTTAATGAACTGGTTAAATTTAAGCATTTAACCTGAAAGGATGACATACAGTATAATTTTTTTAATAGTTAGAAGAAAAAAAAACTCTCATAATGTTAGAAAATGCCCCTGAGAATCAAATGCAGGGGGCAAATATTGCCCTTTAATTGTAATGTCAATATCTGACACTGGTGTTGTGTATGCACATGGAAAATATAACCTCTACATAAGCTTCAGTTCAGTAAAACAACTCTAAATATAATGAACAATAACAAAGAGTACAGCTTTATTGAAATTCTGTAGTGCATCATCTGAAGAACATGTACAGAGAGAGAGAGAACTATTGAAAGTGCTGTTTCTATTGTGTTTCTTCTAATACACAATAATGTTGTAATCTGCTGTTCATTTCTCAACAGAGATAATATGTCCCACAGTCTCTGGCAACAGCATTTGAAAAAGACAATACTGTCTGGCTGTTTTCAACACTGAACATAATTCCCTGCATACTGTGAGATTAAGGATTTTAACAGAAAATAAGAGACAAACATTAAATAATACTCTAAAATACCAAACTATTTCATTTAGGGGTTTAAATATTTGCTCTGACAATGATGCATCATGCCATCTGACATTTGGTCACAATTTGGTTTGGTGCAATCCGATTATTTTGCTACTTTTTATTATTATTTTCGAAAACATAATGAAGACCCAAATGTAACTGGAAGTACAATGAACAAAGTCTACACAGAAAGTGGATCTGTATATAGTGGATTTTTACAACCCGAACATATCTCAAGAATTGTATTTTGGGTAATAAATGAATGCATAATTCATTGGGTATTATTATTATTGTGAGTTATTATAATTGATTATTAAATCCTTTAATCAATGCATTGAATTTTCATTGTCAGGTTGATTCCTTTTTACACCCCTAATAGCATTTTAAATAAAGAACAGTTATGTTTCATTTATGTTTCCGTGGCATTTTCACTGTAAAATCTGCAATATTCCAGGTCTAAGCGAGACAATAAACCTTGTGCATAAAGGCACAACCATAAATAGGCTACAACTGGATCCACTGCTGTCCATTTGTCTAAATGGGATTTAATATGTATTTTTAGGAGTTTATGAAGTGGCAATGGACAGGGCTATCATCATGCTCCTCCTTACATGGGAGCTCCTCCTCTTGTTTAATAGTAATGATCAAACGAGTTTGTGTAGATGCATTCTGCTCCACCACAATGTCCTGTTTCCCAGTTATCTTGTTTTGCTCTATCCTCTCATAATTTTCCTTTGTATACCTGCATTCTACATCTTCCTCCATGTAATCATCTTCCATTTCTTCTTCTTGTTGGTCCATTCTCTTGTGCTTATCGTCTGGACGATGCCAGTTGTGACCATGAAAAAAGCTGAGAACAGTCTCTTTTGCCACACCTAGTTGAGCAGATAGTGTATGAATTGCCTCTTGGTCTGGATGTAGTCCCACTTCCTTAATGAAGCTCTGCATGATCGCGTGGGCTTCTGGTGGTAAAAACGTGCCTCCCAGACTTGGATCTATCGTCTTGTCTCTGCCAGTGATGAGTTGGGGATGTGGGAAGGGTTGATGGTGTGATGGATTTTTCTGTAGTTGCTTTATAAGCCTCACATGCTGTGGTATCGCCTTCAGAAAGATAAACAAATTAGGCAAATAACTATAATGCACTTAAGGGACTGTTCACCCAAAAATGAAAATTCTCTCATCATTACTCACCCTGACTTTTTCCTATGGAACACAAAAGGCAGTGTTAGGGATTGAAAACCTCAGTCACCATTAACTATCATTGTATGGAAAAAAAAAGATGCAATGAAAGCGATTGGTGACTAAATCGCTGATTTTTCCAATGATTTTCAGGTGTTAGCTTCATTATCATAATCACTGGCCAGGCAGAGGGACACAGAGCGCCCATTGGCACCTCTCAGTGGGAGGTATTAATCACTTGATTGTCTGGACTCCCAGCTGAGTTAATGCCTTGAAACACTGAAAATACACATCCGGCTTGCTTGAAATTATTACTGGCTGTGAGTAGGGCGGAAAAACGCCACCAAGGCAGTGACCAATGAGTGCAGTTCATGTCTAAAGTTTTTTTTTTGCCGGAGGACAGAAGCAATTTTTTCTGCAGAAAAAGCATGGCGTTTGGAAAGTGCTCCTGGACTGCATTTTGAGGAGAAGTTTATTGCTCTTTGAGGAGAAGTTTATTGCTCTTTGGAGTCAGCACATATGTTTGTATGACATATCTCACATGTCATATCATGACAGGCCATTAAAAGAAAAAAAAAAGTGGTCTGAGATCACTGCCGAACTCAATGGTAAAGAACCGTTTAAATATACAATAAAGATTATGAGTAGCCAGGTTGTAATTGTTTTTTGTTTTGTTTTTTTCTCCCCAATTTGAAATGTCCAATTCCCAATGCGCTCCAAGTCCTCGTGGTGGCGTAGTGACTCGCCTCAATTCGGGTGGCGGAGGACAAATCTCAGTTGCCTCCACGTCTGAGACCGTCAATCCACGCATCTTATCACGTGGCTTGTTGAGCGCATTACCATGGAGACGTAGTGCGTGTGGAGGCCCACGCTATTCTTCATGGCATCCACGCAGAACTCACCATGCGCCCCACCGAGAAACACACATTATAGTGACCACGAGGAGGTTACCCCATGTGATTCTACCCTCCCTAGCAACCGGGCCAATTTGGTTGCTTAGGAGACCTGGCTGGAGTCACTCAGCACGCCCTGGATTCGAACTCGCGACTCCAGGGGTGGTAGTCAGCGTCAATACTTGCTGAGCTACCCAGGCCCCCAGCTAGGTTGTAATTAAGATTTATACTACTTCTGCACTGACAAGGCACAGAACAAAGTCAAATTCAGTCATTAAGTGTGACACCTTCCCTCCGTTTTTAATCGGTAAAAGTGACAGGCTCACTGACTAGAAGGGCAAGATTAGTGAAAACAGTCATCAAGTTTGACACCCCCCACCCAATTCGAGGTGTCTGCTAGTGTAGAGTCAGCTTTAGGCTGTCCAAGGAAGAAAGTCATACAGGTTTGGAACAACATGAGGGTTGACAGAATATATATTTTAGGGTAAACTCTCCCTTAAATAAATAAAGTAGGTTTTCAGTAGTTGATTGTATATAAACTCAGCAAAAAAAGAAACGTCCTCTCACTTTCAAATGCTTTTATTTTCAGCAAATTTAACATGTGTAAATATTTGTATGAACATAAGAAGATTCAACAACTAAGACATAAACTGAACAAGTTTCACAGACATGTGACTAACAGAAATGGAATAATGTGGACCTGAACAAAGGGAGGGGTCAAAATCAAAAGTAACAGTCAGTATCTGGTGTGGCCACCAGCTGCATTAAGTACTGCAGTGCATCTCCTCCTCATGGACTGCACCAGATTTGCCAGTTCTTGCTGTGAGATCTTACCCCACTCATCCACCAAGGCACTTGCAAGTTCCCGGACATTTCTGGGGGGAATGGCCCTAGCCCTCACCCTCCGATCCAACAGGTCCCAGACGTGCTCAATGGGATTGAGATCTGGGCTCTTCGCTGGCCATGGCAGAACACTTACATTCCTGTCTTGCAGGAAATCATGCACAGAACGAGCAGTATGGCTGGTGGCATTGTCATGTTCACCCCTGGTGAGACAAAACCGTGACTCGTCAGTGAAAAGCACTTTTTGCCAGTTCTGTCTGGTCCAGCGAAGGTGGGTTTGTGCCCATAGGCCAAGTTGTAGCCGGTGATGTCTGGTAAGGACCTGACTTACAACAGGCCTACAGGCCCTCAGTCCAGCCTCTCTCAGCCTATTGCGGACAGTCTGAGCACTGATGGAGGGATTGTGCATTCCTGGTGTTACTCGGGCAGTTGTTGTTGCCATCCTGTACCTGTCCCGCAGGTGTGATATTCGGATGTACCGATCCTGTGCAGGTGTTACACGTGTTCTGCCACTGCGAGGACAATCAGCTGTCCTTCCTGTCTCCCTGTAGTGCTGTCTTAGGCGTCTCACGGTACGGACATTGTAATTTATTGTCCTAGCCACATCTGCAGTCCTTATGCCTCCATGTAGCATGCCTAAGGCACGTTCACGCAAATGAGCAGAGGCCCTGGGCATCTTTATTTTGGTGTTTTTCAGAGTCAGTAGAAAGGTCTATTTAGTGTCCTGTTTTTATAACTGTGACCATAATTGCCTACTGTCTGTAAACTGATAGAGTCTTAATGACCGTTCCACAGGTGCATGTTCATTAATTGTTTATGGTTCATTGAACAAGCATGGAAAACATTGTTTAAACACTTTACAATAAAGATCTGTAAAGTTATTTGGATTTTTCAAAATTATCTGTAAAATACAGTGTCCTGAAAAAGAGACGTTTCTTTTTTTGCTGAGTTTATTAGGGGTATATATTAACATACAAGAATATAACTGTGTGTGTGTTTGTGAGCACTTACCTGCAGTGCTTCAGGCAGTGGTCTTGTGTGTATTTCTGGAAGTAGTGTCTGCCCTGTATTGCTCTCTTGGTCATATATAACATCTCGCTCTGATTGATTGAGATTTAGGAACTGACGTATCAAAGTAAGATTTTCCCACAAGGTACGATTGTGAGGAGATGGCTCCTCCCTCCAGCGCAGCAGCTCACACAGCCAGCCCTAACACACACATGCATGCACAAATGCATATTTATTCTGCTTTCAAAACTGGGAGTAATTTTCATAATTATTATATTTTTAAGAATATTTTTTCCAAAAATAAAACTAAAAAAAAATTTACCCAAATTACCAACATGTACCGTGGTTAGGGCTGCACAATTAATCTGAAAAAGAATTGAGTCACAATTATATAATCGTGAAAAGTGTCAATTACAGCATTCCATTTAGGTGTACTCCCATTGCGCCAAAATTTTCTATTTACAAACATATTTTTTGGGCCGTTGTGTACATGAATGCAAAGGCAAATCAGAGGCGTTTAAATTAGTCTAAAGACATATCAGTAATGCTCACTATCTAAATTATACTGTGTATAATTTATTCAAAATGTGAATAACACTTTGTTTTTCATGCAGTTAAAATAATAATGCAATTCAGGAACACAGTTCTCAGCTTTTTTGAATGCAAAGACCACAAAGAATGTGGCATGCAGCTGCACCAAACAAAATAATTATTTTAATGCAATTCTATCAATCAAAATTAATAAATCATAATTACAACAGCAAATAATCGGCAATTATCATAATCGTGCAGCCTTAACCATGGTACTACCATATTTTTTTGGACATGGTTCAATGGTAATACCATAGTTTTTGGACATGTGTCATGATAATAACAAGGTTTTTAGGGCATGCACCATGGTATACTTTGAATTTCCTTGGAGCCGTGGTATCAAAGTACCATGGCATTACCATCTGATGCCATCACTGTATAATAGTACAGTACCACCACAGTACTTCTTTGAAAAGGTTGTAGAAAGTTTTAAAGGTGTATTAGATTCCTTAAGTATGTTTGCATACACACATACCTGGCTTTTGGCTGCCGAAACTTTCGCGAACAAAGCCTGTGACACTTTGGCCCGTCTCATTTCCTGCTGTATTTCGTCATAGATGCCAGAGTTTATGCTGTAATCATCAGATTCCACTTTCACTACAATGTCCTTGGAAACAGGTGACAGTTTTGCCTGTGGATAGAAAATATATATTTTCATTATGACATGATAAAAATGCTTTTTTGCACATAAGAATATATTTTCTTATTAGACATATCTATTTTACCTCAGTAACCTATCTATTTAAATGACAATGAACCTGAATGGGCAGAGGGGAGCAGGTGCTTGTGCTGTAGGTGCTGTTGAGGTTGCGCTCTCTTTCCTCCAGATAAATTGAGTCTCTCTGACTCTGTGGCAGTTGTAGGAAGGCCTGCATGGCCCTAAGGTTCACTAAAAGAGACTGAGATGCACACCGTGGGTCCTCTTCCTTACGCAAGATCTCAGACAGCAGACCCTAAAATTTACATAAACACAATTACAAATATTGCTTGGGATAGACATATTAATATCTACACAACATTTAGGATGTCAAATACAGGTCATGTCTCTGTGGCTATGTTCAAAATGGAATAATAGTGTAATAATAGTGCACAGAATATATTGTAAACTGTATACCATTTTATATGTATGATAAAAAAATTTATCAAATTTACATTTAGTGAATTTAGCACGTACATGCTGTTATAAGAAAAATTCTACTACAATAAAATCCTACCATGTTACCTGAGTTCTATTAATGGCTACTCGTGCAAACACTGCTTGGGAAACTCCCGCCCTCTTCAACTCCTCGCGCACCCAATGGTAGATTTCAGGTGACACATCAGAGACAGGGGAGGAAACTCGAGCTACTGTTGGTGGCGACACATTGCATTTGGGTGGCATCCTTAGTGCCACGGGATGAGCCCCAGGTGAGTGCGTGTGAGCATGTGTAAGAAGTTGAGACATGGCATGCTGCTGTGACAGGAGCTGAGCCATCACCAAACCAGGCATTCCAGCTTGCATCTGAACAATACCATGTGGCTCCTCCCCCGTATCTTCCATTGTTTGCTGGTATATGGTGGGTTGACTGGAGAATGAGGGTTGGTTGCAATGCCTGTCCATCTCACCTGCAGGGAGGTAACAATCTTCAGTAGCTCAGCATCCATATTAAACCTTAATAGGCATTCATATTATATTAGGGTTGTACAGATATCCTCTGCATATTTACAGTGAGAGTTTTGATGTTCTTCAACCACAAAAGACCACTTTTCTATCTATCTATAATTGCAATCAAAATTATTCAACCAGTCAGTTGCGTTAGTCATAATGTGAATATATAACCTAGTCATAGTGTGAATATATAACCTAATATTTCTAAATAGCAGGATTTTGTTTTTTAAATACAGCCATGTCATAATTATTCAACCCCTATTGCATGTAGCTGTTTCTTAAATATGTAAGGCAACTTATTTAAGTTGCACTTATTTTAGTGTTGTAAGCAAAATGTATTTCTATGCAAAAAATGCAATTAAAAATAAGATGTCACAAAAGCTAATAGAGGAGATTATTTCATTACACAAGACCATGGTTAAAAGTACATTTCCAAGGCACTTCAATTTCCAATAGACAAAGTTGGCAGCACCATTCATACATTTTTAAAATATGGTTGTGGAAGAAAGCAAAACTTCACCAAGGGAAATGTTGACTGAATATTCAAGAAGTAATTAGGAAAGACCCTTGGAGTCCTGGAAGAAGGTTTTATGGATGTATGACACTAAACTGAAAATGAGTTTTAGACCCATTGGTCAGCAGTACATCTGGAGTAAGAAAGGCAAGGTGATGACAAGAACGACACCATCCCCACGGTCAAGCATGGAGGTGGGTCAGTCCTGTTATGGGGGTGTTTTGCAGCTGCAGGAAATGACTATCCTGACTATGTGATTGATGCCATGGATTCTTTCATGTATCAAGCCATTTAGGCAAAAATGTGATGCCTTCAGTGTGTAAATTGAAGCTCGGTGATCACTGGACTTTCCAGCAAGACAACACCGAAGATACATCCAAGTTGTCCAAAATCTGGTTCAGGGATATGTCGTGGAATGTCCTTAAATGGCCCTTTCAGTCCATCATTAAAATCCCATTGCAAACCTTTGTTGGGATATCAAGGAAGCAGTGGCAGCACAGAAACCAAAGAATGTCAATGAGCCTGGAAGCTTTTGCTCATGAGAAATGTGTATAAATTCCAATAGAGAGGTGTCCGAAGCCTGAGGACACTTACCTGAAACATTTATTTGATGTTATTAAGGGTAAAGGATACTCCACAAATGATTGACTTTGGGGGTTGAATATTTTTGACATGACATTTGTGTAGAATTACTTATTTTTTATTTAAAAATTTGGGTAAACTGAACTCTTTGTTCTCAAAATCACTCAAATGTGTATTAAAAACTTACTTTGTTTACTGAGGTTTTAGTTGATGTGTTTTAATTCACATCACCGGAACGTATTGCTGGTCAGGGGGGTTGAATAATTTTGATTGCAAATCAATCAATCTATCGCTAGGTCTAAATAAGAATACGTGTTCAAAAAGCAAAGCACTGAGAAATGTAAGTGTATACATGTATATGAGTTTTGGAGACATACAGTATATTGCTACTAACCCATCATAGTTTTAGCCTTTTTGTGGTGTTTGTACCACTGGCCGAACTCCTGACATCTTGCAGCAGAGATGCTGGTGTAGTAAGTGCCATTTACCACTGATGAAATCATGCTCTTTGAAAGAAACATTATAGAAAAATGATTGAATGGTTAATTAATGTAAGCTTGCAAAAATTTTGACTTTGACTATCATTTGCCTTTCTTGTCACAGGAATTTAGTAATTAGGTGGAGCATACTGAATTATGCCTTAAAGTGTGCATTGGAGCCAACAAAAAGTGTGCAGAATGTTAGGATGTGCTAGAAGTTTTGTCTCCTTGCAAAACAGATTTAATTGCTAGTTCACCAATCTTAATGATAGGGTGTTTTTGTCAATGGTGAGAGCTACTAACCATAGTGTGCTTGAATGAGGCACTTAACCTTATGTTGTATCATGTAATTTATGATAAAGGGTTCTTTCACACTTGGTTCGATTGCTTGGACCGAACCAGATTTATTTTACTCCCCCTCCCCCAGCGGGTCTCTGTTCACACCGTATAATATGGGTCCAAACCACGGTCCGTTTGCGTCAACGTGTGTACAAGTGGCAGCTGTTTATCACTGTAAATAGGTAAAAACTCAAAAAGACAAGTTTTCAGTTCTTTAGGTTTATAACTAAAACTTGCATAAAACTTGTGTTTGTCTGCCACCACTGATGCATTGAATTTGCAATGATGTGATGTATGTTAGCGTTTGTCTGCGAGCCCGCAGATGCATTGCATCAGATGTGAAGAATGTGAGCTGCTCTCTGAAGGGGATTTATTTGGAGACAAGCAGGTATGAGAAATGCATTATACCCATTATAATTGCAATCGGGAGCCTGCAAAGATGTGGATTATTCGTCATCACAAGCAGATCACTTCCACGATTTGGTACGGTTGCGTTCATATCAGCAGCATACCGTATTAGAGTTCACATGAACCGTACCCCAGACCACCTTTTCAAGCGGACTCGGAAGTGCACTCAAATTCAGAAAACAGCATTCACATCATCCAAACGAATCAAACTTTGATGTCATTGAACCCGCTTGCACACCATAAGTGGCAGTGTGAAAGCACCCTTAAGTGTTTTGTAGGTAGTATAATGTTGTATGGATGGTGTATTGTGAATACTTAGTGTATTTAAAGTGTCTGTGTGTGTGTGTACATATTTTGTGAAAGTGTGTTTCTACCTGTGAAAGCGGACACTCTTTAGCCAGTGCGCTCTGATTCATCTCTTTCAGCAGCTCCTTTAGGGCATTTCTCAAAATGGAATGAGTCCACTGCTCAGCAGGCAAGTCCTCTAATTTAGAAACACTAAGAGAGACAGAGAGAGAAGAGAGAGTGGGTCGGTGAGAGACAAACAGATGCAATCATTAATAAATTCCAATGTGGGACATTAATCACAATTATTTCACTAATAGGTATATATTATTAAGTATTTATGCTCAAACTTTAATACCTAATAATTTAATAGTCATTAAAAAGAATTATCGATCACAAATCATCTTTACTCATAAATCAGAACAAAAAAAGCATGCTGTGCAAAATGTGAAACAGAATTAGTGTGCATGAATGTTGTACCTGTTTAGTTTTATTCTAAAGGTGATGATATGATAAAGGTCTTGAAGCATGTCTCCTACTGTTGCATCTGAAATGTCAGTCACAGTGGACAGGGCTACAGGGTTCCAGTGACCAACTTGAAATTGACCTAATGCAGACATATACATAAAAGACAGCATGCATAATTACATTATGGCTTGATACATCAAACTTGAATTGAATGTAAATTATTTATGTTTGTGTGTTCCAGTGCTCATATGTGTATGTGTGTACCTGTAGCCAGTGCAGCTACAGTGTGCGTGTACCCCAGCTCTTGCAGTGCAGCCTCAGTGATCTGGCTAAACAGTAGGTCTTTCCTCAACAGCACAAATTCTGCATGCTCTGACCTCTTTCTCTCGGAGGGTGAGATATCACCCTGCTCCACCATACAGAACACAGGAAGCAGACTGCCTGTGTGGGTGCAGAGATATGCCATGATCTATCAAACATCTGACAGTCACCACACGTTTTGAGTGTGTGTCGTGTATGTTTGTGTGTGGAGAGATACAGACCTTTCCTTCTAACTGCATTTGACAATGTTGTTGGATTAGATGCCATGCTCAGAGGTGTGAGTCCAAATCCAGGTAAATCTCTGGCATTCTCCATATGGGCCATTTTACAGGCAGGGTAAGATGGCTCACAGAGAACTGGCCCTTGACTGTTACTAGCACTTGCCAAATGGTCCATCATTTTTATGGTCAGTTAAACAAGCTAAGAGCAACACAAGAGATGAGGAGGAAATGAGAGAGTAAGCTATAAGGCAAAACTAATGGGCAACTTAAAACATGTGCGCATTAACACAGAAAAGAAGCATTTATACTACTGCTTAGTTACTGCAAAGGTTATGTAAAGGCAGCTCAAGCAGCTAAGCAATTAGAAGACGCTGCGAATGTTTTCGATTATTCACCTGTCCGGCATTATATGCCACAGATCTATAAAGGTAACCAAATATATATATATATATATATATGTATATATATATATATATACACACACACACACACACACATTCTTTTATTTATCAGTTTGTAATAGCAAAGCACTGCTACAGGTGCTGCATATATGCCCAAACTATTCCGTATTTATGGTGCAATTTAAATAATCTCGTCTTTCTCTATAATATTATAAAAAATAAATCACTGTACTGACTGCGGTACCTTTTGCTGCTGATTTTGATCCCGCAGACGGTTCTCCGACCATGCCAGCAGACTGAGCGCTCGTCCCAGGATCGCTCGCAAAACAAAAACCCAGCTGAAGCGGCGCGCGAGTCCGGCAGGTGTTTGATCTCTTCTTTAAAGATTCATGCGATCTCTTTGTTCTTGGCGAACAGGAAAATAATATTACAACGGAGTCAATAAAATAGGGGTAGAATGGAGAAAAATGGTTTTCATAACATCATGCGCGTACCAAGATGAGTAACTGAATCTCTGGGGTGCAAGTACAGGTCTCTGCAGAACAATGATGGGTGTTTTCAAATCTGTGGGCGTTTTCAAACCGGGATGGACGTTTCTAAACTATCCAATGAAAATAGGGAATATCAATGTAATAATTATCGGGCGTTTCTAACCCAGGATGGGCGTTTCTAAACTATCCAATGAAAGTAGGGAATCTCAAAGGTTTGAAAACTCCCACTGATTGGGAAAAGCCCACAAATGAGATCGCCATAAAGCCAACCAATCAGGTTCTAGCGGAAGTGCCGCCTGTCAGAGTATTACAGATCCATGTTCATAATTAGGGCACAAGCACTGAAAGTGCAAAGGCCCTGTTGTTGTTCTAAGGATTATTATTATTATTTTCAAGGTTTTGTGTGATTTTTGGGGCACATAACATGCTTAAAAACTCATTAAATTTTGCACACACATCAGAGTTGTTGGACATTAGGGCTGAGCAAAAGTGTGTGTGTGTGTGTGTGTGTGTGTGTGTGTGTGTGTGTGTTCACACTCTATAGCACCCCCATTTCACCTACAGCCACCAAAATCGGTTCATATGTGCTCACGCTGGACAACTTTCATAATTACAGTCATTAGCTCTGTCCAACAGGAAGTCGTCATTTTGGATTTTTTGAAAATGTTAGGCTCTGAACTTTTAAATACTCCTCCTAGGGGATTCATGTGACTGTCACCAAATTTAGACAACATTATGCCAAGACATTGAAGATGCTAAATTGTGAATGTATTTTTGATATATCGAACAGTGTTGCCATGGTGAGGCAATAAATTCAGGGCAAAAAATGGGAAACAGGAAGTGTCTTATATCTTCTCCATGCATTGTGTGATTTATATCAAAATTTAGCTGTATGTTTGGTCTTGGGGGCTGATCACATGGATGTGGCTTTTGTGGGTCCTGGTCATAGCACTTACAAAAGACTTTGAAATAGGCCTCTTAAATTTACCCAAACCACTTCAGAATTGTTTAGAATAATGTTAGGACACCGCTGATGTAAAATTGTGAAGGGATTCTTGTTATCTTGAAAAGTGTTGTCATGGCAACGCATCAAATTACATGATGTATATTCAGGTGTATTTGACAAACGTAGCCATATGTTTGATAACGCTTATGACATGAACAATGGTGGGTCATGGCCATAGGGCCTCCAGCTGGCAACAATAGATGTTCAAGGGTATTCCAAAACTTGCCACAATTATTCATTTATTTCATTTGCCACACACATCAAAGTTGTTAACCATTATGTCTGAGCAGAAGGTAAGTGGTTTTCTGAAAGCCACCAGGTGGAAATGGACCCATGGTGCTTGGGTCTGTCATCGCTGCTTGCAGCTATATTTACATAGACTGCATAGTTTGCATCGAGCAGCTGCGATTGCACGGCTTCTAAATGTTCATCAAACATGCAGCAATGGCATGTTTATCTGTGTAAAATAAAAGTATTTAGACTGTTATCACTCTTGTGGTATTTCAATATATTGGCTATAATATAATATAATATAATATAATATAATATAATATAATATAATATAATGTAATATAATATAAGTTCAGTAGTCTAATTTACCAGTGCAAAATTTCTCACTGCATTATTCTATATTTAATGAATTTACTAGCCTATATGAGTTCATGATCTGCTTTAGTCTACATTAATGAGAAAATTGCTATAGTAAGACATTTAGGTAATAGTTTCTTGATCTGAGCGTTTTGTCCCAGTGACCCAGAGACATTGGAATGAAAGATTTATAAACTGAGACACTTCTGATAAACATCATTGACTCTCTGCTATATCTACCTCTATATCTATTATTATGGTGGACTCAGTGTGCCATATACACTACCTGTCAAAAGTTTTGAAACACTTGACCGAAATGTTTCTCATGATCTTAAAAATCTTTTGATCTGAAGGCGTATGCTTAAATGTTTGAAATTAGTTTTGTAGACAAAAATATAACTGTGCCACCATATTAATTTATTTAATTATAAATCTAAAATGTGAATTAAAAAAAAAAGTTTTTGAAATGGATGACTTGGACCAAATAATAAAGAAAAGCAGCCAATAAGTGCCCAACATAGATGGGAACTCCTTCAATACTGTTTAAAAAGCATCCCAGGGTGATACTTCAAGAAGTTGGTTGAGAAAATGTGAAGAGTACATGTCTGCAAATTCTAGGCAAAGGTGACTACTTTGAAGATGCTAAAATATAACACAGTTTTGATTTATTTTGGATTTTGTTTAGTCACAACATAATTCCCATAGTTCCATTTATGTTATTCCATAGTTTTAATGACTTTACTATTATTCTAAAATGTGAAAAAAAAAAAAAAAAAAAAAAAAAAAAAATATATATATATATATATATATATATATATATATATATATATATATATATATATAAAATAAAGAATGAGTGTTTCAAAACTTTTGACAGGTAGTGTAAATAAATGAATCTTCCATTAAAAGTATCAATATATACTGTATGTATGTATATACTGTATATATATAAATACATATACATAAATTATTGAAAGATATATATATATATATAATCTTTCAATAATTAAATAAATCACTGAACTAAAACTAAATTAAACTAAAATAATGATAAAAAAACTGTTAAAACTAAATGCCACCAAACTAAAACCTGTCCCACATTTGTAATTTGGGATACATAAAGCCATCACGAAAAGTGTTAATAAATAAATCATGAAAAGTGTCAATAAATAAATCAAGAAATCTGTCAATAAATAACTAAAGAAAGAAATAAAATGTCAAATACATTTTCCTTTGGATTTTGATGTATTTATTGACATATTTATTTATGTATTTTATTTACACATTTTATGATTTATTTATTGATTGACAGATTTCTTGATTTATTTAATGACACATTTCATTATTTATTTATTGAAAGATACTGTATATTGGCATGTATTGATGATTTTATTGAAAGTTTAATTTATTAATATGGCACCCCAGTCTTCCATATATTATGGGATATAAGAACTATTATAGTCTATAGAATATGCAGTCTATGTCTTTAGAGGACTGGCAATATGTGTATAAAGGTTGTGAGCAATGGATGGGGGCATTAAAAAGATATACATATTCATGAGTTCAGTTACAGCTTGTTTCAATTTACAAAAAGTGATAATCAGCCTCATCTGAAGTGATCTCTGATTAACAGTTGTTTAAAACTGCACATAACAGTCACAGCATGTGGCAACCATTCTGTTCTGTAAGCTTAATCATAATGAAATGAACTTCATTTGTATCTTTATTTGCATGCAGGCTTGCTATTTATTTACAAGCAAATTAAAATTACATCTGGTTACCTATCACACAACGTACTGTGTATATGATTGTATAACATTCACAACACTGCCCACTTTGTTCTGGAGAAAATACAGTAAACTGTCATATCTGTGGACATTTTTTTGTTTATCTACTTCTTTTTTGTTGTTGTTATTGCTCGTGATTCATCATTATAATGTTCAATTCTGTTAATATATAATCCAGAAGTCAATTCTCCAGTGGCTAATCTTAAATTATATGATATATAAGTAATTATAACAATAATGGGAAATCCTCTTAATCCTGTAACATCTGTGTAGTTTTTTTTTTTCATTGCTTTTTTCATCATTAACTTCTTTTGTATATGTTTATGTAATCGGTTATTCGGTTCAAGATTCATTTTCAAAAAAGAAAAAAAAAAAGTTGCAACTCAGAACTCTGCACTCATTATAGTCAGGGTTGGGTTACTTCTGAAATGTATTCCACTACAGATTACAGAATACATGCTGTAAAATGTCATTTGTAACGTATTCCGTTAGATTACTCAAGGTCAGTAACGTATTCTAAATACTTTGGATTACTTCTTCAGCACTGGTAGATTTTTTCACTTGTTTTGACTATAAAAACTCTGCCAGTACAGTAAGACAAAATACACATGTTAAAAATACATTCTCTGAAAAACCTAAATATCTTATGCTGTGTTGTTTCTAAAACAAGATAAATCAAATTGATCTTGTTTTAAGGATTTTTAGATATTTTTACAGGAAAACAATAAAAAATATCAAAGGTCTTACGAGAAAAAATAAATTATGATCCAACGTGAATTTTCTTGATAAAAAAATATGATCGTGCCTGGTAACATGTGCATGTAAAATGGCTAGAAAAAGCATTTTAGCTTAGCATAAAGCTGACAATTTACACAAGGATTATTTCTATTTCTTCTGCTCCAAACTTACTTCAAACTTACTTCTCTGTCTGCTCGTATGAATGTAACACATCATAAGAAAATGTTTCACCGCTGTTCAAATGCACTTTGGATCGCATCATTTATATGTATAAATGTTTTCCATCTGAAAGGAATAAATATTAAATGAAACAAATGACAATAAAATGCAAAGTAATCTCTTCAGTAATCAAAATACTTTTTGAATGTAACTGTATTCTAATTACCAATGATTTAAATTGTAACTGTGGTGGAATACAGTTACTTATATTTTGTATTTTAAATACGTATTCCCGTTACATGTATTCCGTTACTCCCCAACACTGATTATAGTGTAGTTGTACCAGATCTTCTTCTTCTTCTTTCGGCTGCTCCCGTTAGGGGTCGACACAGCGGACCAACCGTGATCCGCATATTTGACTTGGCACAGGTTTTACGCCGGATGCCCTTCCTGACGCAACCCTCAGTGGCTGGATGACTCTCAGTCACACCTATGGGGCAATTTATAGTCTCCAATTCACTTAGCCAGATAAGAAACAATATGTTATTTTGACAGAATGAACAGTAGAGGGAGACATAGCCTGCTGCGTTTTAAATGATCAACGAAAACAATCGTCGCGTCCCTCTCTGACCCATGCACATTATGCTCACTCAAGAAATGTAGCCTATATGCAATCACCTGTTTAGTTAACTTTTAGGGAGATCAGCTGTATTGATTACAATACTATTTACAGTATCCTACTATTTGATAGATTAGTGTAGGCTATAATTTAAATGGGAAACACTGATGGAAATGATAATGCGAAACTAATGAATCAAATGGGCGGCCACATACATCGCGGCTGCTTGTTTTTAATGAATAAATACACAATTACTCATCAATATTACTAAAATGCTTACTCTAGTCCATGTTGAGTAAATGTATTGCTGTATTATCTCGATGACACACAGATCTGCGCATGCACCAAATAACAGCTGGTCGTGTTATGTTGCCTAAAGGTTCACAATACAAGCCTATGTCTAACAATCTGCAATCCCTGTGTACCTACGTTTGTGCAACATTTGAGATACTTGCAAACTAAAGTTATAACTACCCTCCAGATTCCCTTCTTACACACACAACACACAGTTCTCAAGGCTGTGACTGAACTGGGCCAGTCTTTGAAAATGATGAATTACCATAATGTTAACAATGCAAAACGACGGAGGCGGGTTACGTTTCATGATGAAATTAAGCAATCCGTGTTTGAGCACTCTTTTGTCTGTAGGTTGGGAAAGTTTTATGGTATTTGTTGATGCTTATTTATTACAAAAATGTGCCGTGGCGTTACCATGGTACAGTGATGATAACAGAAGGTAAACGGACTCTGATATGTACCTTTGTATTGAATGATTACCATATACAATGCAATGGTATTTACATGGCAGCCTATACTACTTCCATAATAGTTTTTATGACTTTTGTTAGTGTATTCTTGAAGAGCGTAAAATATTGCTGATTATTTTTAGTGCATTTGTGGACTGATCTGCTGAACGATTTCGCACTTCACATCTAATTGCATCTCCAATCTCACGCGTCCCGTACACAGACTGCCAGCGCGCCATTTACCTGACACGCACCTGCGGGCGTCACTCCCAGTGACTCGGGGACGCGCATCCAATCCAGCTTGCTCGCGCTCTTGAGAGGGAACAGGATCCTCCGTGTCCGTCTCGCCCAGCTGAAAGCTCAGTTTCACTTGAGTGCTTAAAACAGTCTCTGCCTTTGTCTCTGACAACGCCGCGTCACTTTGATGGGGAATTCGATATCAGGGTGGGAAAATGCCTGTTATGAAGGGATTGCTCGCGCCACAGAACACATTTTTGGATACTATAGCGACGCGTTTTGACGGCACACGTGAGTTACCGCGATGATATTTAATAGTGTTTGTTTTCAAAAACTACTTTGGGGTTTTAATGAGACGATTTTTTTTTTTTTTTTGTTGTTTTTTTTTTTTTTTGCCTGAGCAGCAAAAAGAGCCCATTATTTGGAAAACAAATGCCCTTTAAATTGGCTGAAGTAGACGACCTTTATTTTCTGACAGACCAGTTGTAGATAGAGGAGACGTTTGGGTTTTCCCCTTTTGTCAAAGAAAATCAGTCATTTTAATTGGAGCAGCAAAAATCTCAAATGTTGCTCAGTGATTAATTATACCAAGAAAGGAAATACACAGTAGGCTACCAGGCTGACTTTAGATCTCAAAAAGTGATTTCTCTAGAAATTACTACTTACAAGTTTAGTATTACTACTAAAGTGCTTGACTCGCTCAGGACCACGGACAGCGCGCAAGGGCAACCCCGCACATTTACTATCAATAAGCTTTGATGCTGGGATGGCTTGTGCGGTGCATCACTTGGCTCTGATAATGTTTATTTTTCATATAGCGCTCAAACAGGTTTGATAGAGAGAACAGCAATAGTCCAAGGTTTATTCGATTAATGTTCTGACCTATGGATCAGATCGTGCGCGCAAATGACGCGCTTAAGTCTTGATGAAATCGGGCGCGTGGCCTCAGGTAACGACCAGCATCGATCAAATAGAATTGGTCGACCACAGAACAGTCAGACGGTATTTCATCTGAAGACGCATTTTTGCCTGGACAGTTGCGCGGTTGTAAAAATGAGTCTGTCTGGCTTTCTTATAGTTCCAGCCAGGCGCGATAAAGTTTTCTGATTTCAATGTGTGTGTGCCCCCAAGGCAATTGGCTGTACTGAAGAAATTAGGCTTTGTTTGGAACATTGTGGATTCCAAGATCTGTGTTTTGTTTTCTTAATAGAAAGATTACATGTTCCATCTTGCCTTATTTCTACTTTAACTAGGATGTTACGTCTTTGACTTAGTTTTTTTTTAATCATTTGTATTGAACATAACCCATCTAAAATCAGGTCTAAGATTTGAATAATGAGGAAAGAGACTGTTTTATTTTAGTGGCAGGAGGGAGCTTTCACCACAGGACTCCTCCTCAAGGGACATATTACCCAGCTGTGATGGTGTATACCTGTGTGAATATGGTTTGTCCTTCAGGGGAGACTACCTGTCAGACCTTGAGTTGCCGCAGGTAACATGGCTGAGAATAGCACAGGAATGGCTGGAAATAGCACCTGTAAGATTGAAAGGAAAGTGCCAACAATGACAAAGGTGTAGATAATAGAGAACAACTCATTAGGCATCACTGACCGTGGCTCTCCAAAAAAATGATACATGTGGAGATCATCAACAGAGAGGTTCTGTACTTTTATTGCAGTTCTATACATCACAGACACAAATAAAAGCACAGACACCCAAGTCAAGGCAGAAATGCTCATACCAGTCTCGATTTTGCAAGTTGTAGTGTTGTGCAAAAGAAAATCATTACAATAACTAGATTTTCCATTTTCAGAAGAAATTGTTAGTGGTGCTTGCCTCTACTAAACTTGCCACCACAATGTGTTCTAGGTTGTTCCCAGGGTGTTGCTGTGTGGTTGTTAAGGTGTTCTGGTGGTTGCTAGAGCATTGATAGGGTGTTCTGGGTGGTTGCTAGGTGTTGGGTTACTTGCTCAAGTCAAAAAAGTCCACCCCCAAGTCTCTATGTTGTTTTGGTCCATGTATGTTATGGCTCATTTTGAGCCACTGTCCTAACAATGAGAAGCATTAATGAAGCATTTAGTCTGTGTAATAATAGATTTTTATTTAAAATCCATCTGATAATGTAAAATGTGGAAAAAGGGGAAAACAAAACTGGAAAAATATTAAAATCCACCTGTGTAATCAAACACGGTCTACACATTTTTTTTTTTGGTTCCCACGGTTTGGACTTCACCCCTATACTCTATCTGTCCAAACTAATAAAGGGACAAACCGGAACAAAACGAATTTATAAACATCTCAGTATATCCAAACAATAAAAACTTATACGTTCAATAAATCAATCAGATCAATAAATCATATTTCAATCATCACAATAAACATAATACCAAAACATATATTTTAGGTCATAGTTTAGTTCACATTTAGTTCATTCTTAATTGAAGTCAACAAATCCAATGACATGGCTCTGACAACACATCCGGCTCGGGTTCATTTTCAACTGTTTTACTATATCATCTGCCATGTGAAAACCATGTCTGATGAATTAGAAAAGTAATTGCACACCTCTCACAACAAGCCACACAGTTTGAGTATCATTCATGTCTCTAGCACAAACAGTGCAGGATGAGTTTCTTGCCAAATTTAAATGCTTCAGTGAAGGGATTTTCATCATTCCCCAACCCTAGGTATGAGCAAAAGCAATAGTGATGGTTTCTTTAGCAAGCACCACTAATTGATTCCCTTACTCAATCTTGTGCAACAGCCGAGTGACATAAGAAATCCTGCTGACTTCTTATTGTCAGGAGAAGCTACACATCTATTAAACTACTAAAGTAATTCCCTTCTGCAGCATCCTAATGGGTGTGCTCATTACTATGCGTTAATATTCCATCAAGACAAAAGACTTAAAAATGCTCTTTCATGTCAGGACAGCATTTGGTGGGTAATTACAATAAAGCTGTGTGTGTGTGTGTGTGTGTGCGTGCGTGCATTTGTAATTGTGTGTTATACAAGGAAACAGAGTGCTAAAATCTCTGTGCTTCCCTGTGAAAGTAATTTAAGGTAATTTTGGATGAGTCCATTTAAAAGAACACTTCAAGTAGATTCTTCCATTGGTAAAATTATAAGCACAGGGTTAGACACCCAATTCAGGTAATGGAGATATTTTAGGCGGTTCACTTTTGCATGTAATGCATAATCACACTGCCAATGAACTCAACATGTACCAGGCGCAAACTGAGCAAATGGGCATGTCTGCTGTAACACTTCTGTTTGAACAGATCTATAGGTTTAAAAGATCCTGTTATTAATTTCAGTTAATGTAAATAGAGAAACTGTGGCTATGTAAGAACAACGTGTGTCTGTTGTGTGAACTTGAATAGAGATATCAGTGTACTGTTATTCTGTAGCTCACTGAACTTCACACAGAGCCGAGACTGAGCTCATCAGTCATCATTAGGGAAGAGAGAGAGACTATAACTCTTAAGAGGGAAAATAAGAGATGGAAGTGATACAGAACGCATTCATGTACATAAACAGGCACAAATTAGGGAAAGCAAGGACGGTTATTTTGGTTCTGGATAACTCCAGACAGAAAAAGACAGTCTAAAATCTTTTAGTTGCATAACAGGGAAGTCGGGTCTCGGAAGTAAAAATCACATTTATTTTCCCCATAGGGAAATGTATTTTTAACAATAACATAAATTTAGACCTACCATGAGCTCAGAGGTAGAAGCCAGAAATCAGTGTGAAATACAGTGCATCCGGAAAGTATTCACAGCGCTTCACTTTTTCCACATTTTGTTATGATACAGCCTTATTCCAAAATTGATTAAATTCAGTATTTTCCTCAATTCTACAAACAATACCCCATAATGACAACGTGAAAGAAGTTTGTTTGAAATCTTTGCAAATTAATTAAAAATAAAAAACGAAAAAAAAAAAAATCACGTACATAAGTATTCACAGCCTTTGCTCAATACTTTGTTGAAGCACCTTTGGCACCAATTACAGCCTCAGATCTTTTTTGAGTATGATGCTACAAGCTTGGCACACCTATTTTTGGGCAGTTTCTCCCATTCTTCTTTGCAGGACCTCTCAAACTCCATCAGGTTGGATGGGGAGCGTCGGTGCACAGCCATTTTCAGATCTCTCCAGAAATGTTTAATCGGGTTCAAGTCTGGGCTCTGGCTGGGCCACTCAAGGACATTCACGGAGTTGTCCCGGAGCCACTTTGTTATCTTGGCTGTGTGCTTAGGGTCGTTGTCCTGTTGGAAGATGAACCTTAGCCCCAGTCTGAGGTTCAGAGTGCTCTGGAGCAGGTTTTCATCAAGGATGCCTCTGTACATTGCTGCATTCATCTTTCCCTCGATCCTGACTAGTCTCCCAGTTCCTGCCGCTGAAAAACATCCTCACAGCATGATGCTGCCACCACCATGGTTCACTGTAGGGATGGTATTGACCAGGTGATGAGCGGTGCCTGGTTTCCTCCAGACATGATGCTTGCCATTCAGGCCAAAGAGTTCAATCTTTGTTTCTCATGGTCTGAGTCCTTCAGGTGCCTTTTGGCAAACTCCAGGTGGGCTGTCATGTGCCTTTTACTGAGGAGTGGCTTCCGTCTGGCCATTCTACCATACAGGTGTAAAAAAGAGAAAAAGGGAATCTGGATAATAATTTTCATATCCGTTCCAGAGCGGAACTTCAATAAATTGCCCTTGAAGGTCTCTGCGTTGTTCTGTCTTTTCTGAGCGCTGAAGTAAATCAATTATTGTTAATTCACACATTTAATTCCATTATTCATTTTATCTGACTCCAATTTTATATTAATCTGACTCCAATTTTAAGTTGACCTCTAATTTATATTTAAGCTCTAATTAATTTCTGATCATTCTTTTAATTTAACATTTTTAGGTTATTGATTACTCTAAATCCTCTTCTATTCATTGTCCTTTTGATCTTTGGAGACTTACGCCGGCCGTTATTAACTTACGTAAACCTCCCGAAAATGGATAGCCAGTTCCGTTCTTAGTCAGTGGTTGTAGGGTTAACTAATATCGTCTGGTTTGGCTTTTCTCATAACCAGATGATATTGCCGCTTAGTCACGTACATACAACTTGCAAAGACAGGTGGTGAGCAGTGACAGAGTCTTTAAATGGCTTTCTCCTACCCGGTTGTCCTGAGTGGTTTCTCCTATATTAAAGCTCCAGTATGGTTTACCCTGGTCTATTGAAATTCAAATCCTACCCGGCTGTCCTAGGTGGTTGTCCTACCTGGTTGTCCTAGGTGGTTGTCCTACCTGGTTGTCCTGAGTGGTTTAAATTCAAACTGAGAGTCTTTAAATGGCTTCCTCCTATGTTAAAGCTCCAGTAATGATTTCAGAGGAATTCAGAATAAATCAAATAATAACAATTTATTTGTCAGGTAGGATATAAAACATTGTTGCAGAAATTCAAATCAAAGCCAATTTCACATGATCAGAATAAACAAGCATTACTAAAAATAAAAGACAAGTCAAAGAAACATACCTGACAAAACTACATGCAGCGGTACAGCATGGGAGATCTGTATACAAATTCCAAGAACTTCATGCCAACTTTCCTTAAATATCCAGACAGAATAAACATTGTGTACCAAATGGTATTATCCTTTGAACAATGAGGATTTGGGGGTGAATGGGTTCTTGACTTCCTGGGGTTTAACCTTGTTAACATACAGGACATAATTTCAATTGTAGGTCAAGGAGGGGGAGCCACCTCCAGAATTATGCAGTTTATGGCAAAGACCTTATAACTTTGTTACCATTAGTTTTATCAAAATGGGAAAGAGACCACTATACCAGTCGCACAGAGACCTCTTAAATGATATCAAACACATACAGTTGCATTCTTTGTTTTCATGGTATTTGTTATATTTTTTACATATAAATCTTATGTCTTTGTGTTGGTCCAGAGCTGTTGAAGGAGAGAAGGGGGGGCAGCAAGGTGATTTGCAATTTATCACACTGTGGTGATATTCAGGTGTAGATTTCAGCTTTTGTGAGAGAGTTCTATGACGTTGATTCTCGCAGAGTTCTTTGACTTTTACCAGAAATGGCGCCTTTTGGTTGTAGAAATTCTGGTGCCAGCCTTACACAGGCCTGATTGGTGGAGTGCTGCAGAGATGGTTGTTCTTCTGGAAGGTTCTCCTCTCTCCACAGAGAAATGCTGGAGCTCTGTCAGAGTGACCATCGGGTTCTTGGTCACCTCCCTGACAAAGGCCCTTGTCCCCCAATCACTCAGCTTGGCCAGGTGGCCAGCTCTAGGAAGAGTCCTGGTGGTTCCAAACTTCTTCCATTTATGGACGATGGAGGCCACTGTGCTCATTGGGACCCTTCCCCAGATCTGTGCCTCGATACAATCCTGTCTCGGAGATCTACAGACAATTCCTTGGACTTCATGGCTTGGTTTGTGCTCTGACATGCACTGTTAACTGTGGGACCTTATATAGACAGGTGTGTGCCTTTCCAAATCATGTCCAATCAACTGAATTTACCACAGGTGGACTCCAATCAAGTTGTAGAAACATCTCAAGGATGATCAGTGGAAACAGGATGCACCTGAGCTCAATTGTGAGTGTCATGGCAAAGGCTGTGAATACTTATGTACATGTGATTTTTTTCGTTTTTTATTTTTAATAAATTTGCAAAGATTTCAAACAAACTTCTTTCACGTTGTCATTATGGGGTATTGTTTGTAGAATTCTGAGGAAAATAATTTATTTAATCCATTTTGGAATAAGGCTGTAACATAACAAAATGTGGAAAAAGTGAAGCGCTGTGAATACTTTCCGGATGCACTGTATGTATACAATTGCTAAATTCCCAGGGAAGAATTACACAATTGTATTGCAAATGACGTAATTGATTCTGTCCTCGCACACTCTCAAACTAATTAAATATATGTTTGTTTGGATATTTTTCAATAAACGAAAAATATATAGTTTTTATAGGCCTACATATAATCAATGACTGTCATTCGTTTTATATTGTACCAGTGTTTCTGATTTGTTTAATTCACAATGCTTCATGGGACGAGTGGTTTATTCCCTAATTAAAGAATGCAGAAAAAAGTACACAGTCCTGAACCTGTTTCTGAATGATTTTCAGATACTTTTTTGCTTGAAATCAAAGTTTGTAATGTTGTCATTGAAATCAGAGCTTGTTAGTTCATGGCTTAGAACTCTTGATAAAATTTTTAAGTGAGAAAAATAATTACAGAACCAGAAGGCAGCAGAGCTGAAAAAGTGGGTGGGCATTGTTTCACTTTATGCAGGTCTAGATTTCGCATGGTAATAATGCGATTGAAACAGGACACCATTTCAGTAGCAAGGAAACACAGGCATGAGGGGCTCTCTGTGGATTCAGAGGGTTATCCACATGGGTCAGACCAGAATACAAATGGAACTCTTACTCACTGTTCCAGAGACTCTGAGAATGGCATTCCAGAATCATGTCAGTCTAAATTTTCAGACCTTACCATCTTCTTTTGCAGATCATGTTGTCCTTTGTCTTATTGACATTCTGAGAATAGTTTGTGTGCTCTAGCAGAAAACAAGAAGTGATACTAAATCTGAGGCACCCTGTTGAGACTGACAAAAGAAATGATGTAAACAAAACAGATTAGCATGATGAAAATACAGACATGATTAAATTAGATATATGGATTTTAGATTGTTTAAAAAAAATGAAATGGTGGTTTGTTTATTGCTGAAACATGAAACAAAGGGTTAAACAATTTTTAGTACCACATGCAGATGGATTTAAATTAGTGTGCTCAGTTTCTTGTCAGTTCCATCTTGCATGTAGAGCTCATTAGCCTTGAGTGTTTAGAAAAGCCGTTTTTGCTGAGATTCGAGAGGCTGTTATCTAAAACCATACTTCCTTGTTTTCAATAAAGGAGAAATCAAATATTTTCAGCTCTCTCAGTGCTTGCATCTGTTCGCAGATGTCAACAGAAGACATTATACATGATACATTATACATAACTCCCTTGAAGGATTGTGTGAAGGAATAGGATTCAGAACAAGAGGATAGTCACACCCTCAAGCCTACAAAATCAAGGCCACGGCAAAAGCATACATAATAATAAGCTCTCTACCTCATAAGGCATGTCAGAGTTTGAAGGATGGGTCCTTTTCTGTGTCTGTGATCAGACTGGATACAGTTTTGCAATATTCAATGATAAAAAATGTAACAGTAGTAGGCTTAGTAGTATAGTTGTGATCACATGACCTCATCAAGTTACATAGTTCAGCGAGAGGCGTCCAGTTATTAACTTGGAAATTAAGATAGTTATTTTGTGTTTTTAACCCAAGTTTCTGTAAAATCTCTCAAACGTGAAGTGTGTAATTTTTTCAGTCAAAATACTTTCTCATATCCCAGTTTAATGTGCAGAGACAACTTTAAGTAATCATTCGTAAGTTACTGTGACTCTGTGATATTTTCAACATTGCTCTGGTTGTATGTACACATTTTGTCAAATGAAGCAGGTCATCAGTGTACTGCATGCATTTACAAAATGTGCATGCTATGCACACTATAAATAGCGCAGAAATTGTAATGTATGTGTAACAGGTAAAGGTGGGCAAGGAGGAGGCGGGAACTGGCTGAACAGTCAACATAAAATTTAATGAGAAACTTAACATAAAACAAACATAAACAAACATACGCACATGCAGCGCATGTGTGTGTGTTTGTGTATGTTTGTTTTATGTTGAGTTTGATATTAAATTTATGTTGACTGTTCAGTGGGTTCATGCCTCCTCCTTGCCAGTCCTACACGTTACATTGGTGCCGAAACCCAGGAAGGAGGAGGGATGCGCTGTCGTGGAGTCCTTGCCACTGCCAACCACCCAGAGCCGGAGGAACCACTGCCGTCCGCTGAGAAGGGGAAGAGCGGCCACGTGCATCTCTCTCTCTCTTGAACTGGCGTCTCCGGCCCCCCTTTTTCTCGCTCTCCCACTGATCATCTGATTCAGCGCTGGCCATGCACCCTAACGGCCCAGCCACGACCTCCTGCTCATCACACTTTTACTCCCCCCCATCTCTGGAGGGGAGACGCTGCCCTTCCGGCTGTTCTGTCAGCCGGTGGTCCACCCTGCCTACTGGGAACCTGGGGGAGAGATGAGGGGAGGCGTGGGGAGAGGGAAAGGGTGAGCGGGAGACACAGAGCGAGGAGAGAGAGAGAAAAACTTGCTCGCCGATTCCCAGACACGCTGTCGCCCGGTCCTCAACCATTCCTCCGCCCTCTCCCCCGGCGGACGGCAGCAAGCCCCCCAATCCCTGGCTGATGGAACCGTTCCTCCCCTTCTTGGCGGACGGCAGCAGTTCCTCCGGCTCTCGGCGGCCGGCAGTGGCGAGGACTCCACGACAGCGCATCCCATCCTTCCCGTGGTTTTGGCACCAATGTAATGGGTAGCATGGGCAAGGAGGAGGCGGGAACCGGCTGAACAGTCAACATAAAGTTTAATATAAACTCAACATAAAACAAACGTAAACAAACACACGCACATGAAGCGAGACCGTGTCTCTCTCTTT
Source organism: Myxocyprinus asiaticus (assembly GCF_019703515.2). Taxonomy (NCBI): domain Eukaryota; kingdom Metazoa; phylum Chordata; class Actinopteri; order Cypriniformes; family Catostomidae; genus Myxocyprinus; species Myxocyprinus asiaticus. Next base: position 12,719,602 of record NC_059373.1, on the reverse strand, counting down.
CTCTCTCTCTCTCTCCCTCGAACTGGCATCTCTGGCCCCCCTTTATCTCGCTCTCCCGCTGATCATCTGCTTCAGTGCCGGCTGTGCACCCTCACGGCCCGGCCACGCCCTCCTCCTCGTCACAGTATGCTGTTCTGAATTAAGCTTGAGATTCTAATACATAAATAACATTACATTAAGTTCACACCCTCACCCAGGGTTATTTGTCATGTTCTCTATCCTTTTACACCCAAACATCCCTCGCCCAACCCCCAAGTGCCTGTCTCATGCATAAAGAGGCTTCAAATGCAAGACAGCATTTAAATAAAAGATTCCAGCATCAGTTCCACTCCCTCCCCCAAACCTCTCAATCAGTTCTTTCTCTCCATCCCTCTTTCCTTGCATTCTTCCACCCTTCAATAATCATGCTAGCTCTTTAAATAGCTCTCAGGTGTTCCTGTTTGGGACATATATATAGGCTCACAAGAGGGGGACAGAGAGGGGGGGGGGTTATACAACAATCTGGGGCAGATGAGAAATGTGGACATTTCCCCCTCTCTCTCCTGCCTCCCCCCTTTTTCCCATTCATCTATCTGCCTGTTTTTCTGGGCTTACAGTTGGAATGCAGTTGCTGCGCACACACACACACACACACACACACCCTCAGCAGTGTTTTTACAGCATTGATTCTCAATCTGTCCAATTAAATGTAAACTAACAGAGAAAACCACATGTAGTCTGGTATATTAATGAGAGAGGATGATATATATTACTGCTTGTGCACTCGTTTTGTAAAATTGCACACATGAGACTAAGAAAAGGACATGATATATTTTGCATGAAAGAGATACACACGCAAACAAAATGCACACACATTCAGATAATACAAACATAAGGGCTTAACATTAAAGGGATAGTTCACCCAAAAATTTAAATGTTCTCATTGTTTACTCACCCTCATGATATCCCAGGTGTGTATGACTTTCTTTCTTCACCAGAACACATTTAAAGAAAAATAGAAAAATATCTTATCTCAGTAGGTCCTTAAAATGAAAGTGAATGGAGATTTAACTTTTGAAGCTCCAAAAATCACAGACAATCAGGATAAATGTCATCGATTCGACTCCAGCGGTTAAATTAATGTCTTCTAAAGTGATATGATCACTTTTGGTGCAAAAAAGATCAATATTTAAGTACTTTTTAATTAATCAAATGCTTCCGGTAAGCTTCAGGAGAGGGTGGAGATAACGTGGTCTCTCATGTGACGTATTCTGGTGTCATGATTCCAGCGTAATCTTACGTTCTCCACTCGGTTGAGACATCCAGGATAAGCACACAAACACATCATTGTGAGTAAAGATGCAGATCAATACAGATCTAAACCAAAACCAACCAAGCTACTGTACAGCGTTCCTACTTCTCACGAAACAGTGCTGCTTTTCCGGCTGTGATGCACATGCAGCAGTTCTCATGTGTTTCAAATGCTAATACGATTACGTAACGCGCATACTGCTTCTGACCAGAAGCATGATTTAGAGTTAAAAAAAAAGTACTTAAATATTTATCTTTTTCGCACCAAAAGCATCAGGTTGCTTTTGAAGACACTGGAGTCATATCGATGATATTTATGTTGACTGTCTGTGATTTTTGGAGCTTCTAAAGAGAAATCTCCATTTACTTTTTCAAAATCTTAGCATTTTGAGCTAAGATTTTATTTTATTTTTTCTTCAAATATGTTCTGGTGAAGAAAGAAAGTCATACACACCTGGGATATCACGAGGGTGAGTAAATAATGAGAGAATTTTAATTTTTGGTTGAACTATCCCTTTAAAGATGGCCTTATGACCTGGGGCCCTTATAAGAGAGTTTCAGGCCAGTTGACAGAACTGTCACTTGCTCTTTTAGGCCAGCTATTTTTGCAAATTAAGAACCTATTATAATATTTGTTAAGTTGGCTTGACCAAGCCAACGTAATGCCTTTCTATTTAAACATTATTATGCACTCAAAAAAAATATTTTAGCCTATTTTTAAAAGTTATGCATTTAAATTCCATAACATAATTCCATCCAATTGAACTGAGAAATCTTTAACAAAATAAAATCAATAAAACCTAAATATATTGAAGTTTTATTAATTTCATTTTGTTAATGATTTCTCAATTCTATTTGATGGATTTTTGTTATGGAATAGTCCATTTCTTTCTTTTTTTTTTTTTTTTTTACAAAGCCAACAAGGAACATGGTGTCAGAAGACCATAAAAGGATGCCATAAATACCCCAGAAGCATGTTAGTTATGTATTTAGACATAAACATCCACCAAACTCTGCACAGACCTTCAGATTGTTCTGACGCGGGCTGCTATGTCTTTTCTAACTGATCGGAATTATGTTTTTTGCACAATGGACGTTCATCTATCTACTCTATTCATCCATCCATCCATCCATCCATATCTGTCTGTCTGTACAGTATAGATATATAGACAGACAGAGATAGAGAGATGCTTCCTCCAATTTGTTGTCCAAATTGTGCCTGTAACAACCATGACTTGTCAGCTGAACACACTTATTGTTATTCTCTTTACCCCCCTTTCTTTTCTTTGCTCTCTCTCTCTTTCTTTCCCCAGCCTTTTCAGTCTTTCCTCCTTAAATGTTATTTCTCTCTCAACATCCCTCCTCTTATCTCTCTCTGGGTCTGACCCCTCCCAACAAACACAATGTTATAAATGAGAGCACAACTTTACTTTTGCTTATGTAAGCAGAAAAATGCATGGTAAAGTCGTTCAGCACCAAATGTCTGACTTCACTCCATGTGAATGGTTTTCGTAAATGCCACTGTTTAATAACATGTTCTTCTTGGGGATTTAGGGATGAGGCTCATGAGCTGTCCTTTGAGAAACACTTACAAGGCAGTGCTGGTGTATTCATTTATGATGCGTGGATGCTATTAATCTGTTTTGACACAATGACAGAGTAAAACAACAAAACAAATACAAAAAAAAATTATCCAGGCAGGTAATTGGTTATGTAGTGAACTCACAAAAAAGCAACGGCCTGATGACACAAAGTGTTGTTGAAGCTTCTATCTAAGATATGACATGCAAGGTCATATGTGTGGCCAAAATAAATTAATTAAAAATAAATTAAATAAATGAAAATTAATGGTGACTGAGGCTTACATTCTAACATTTCCTTTTGCATCCCACAGAGGAAAGGAAGTTCTAAATAATAAAGAATTATAATATATGGTTGAACTATTTCTTTAAAATGAAGCATTAAAATTAAAATCAATCAAATTGTTTATTTAGACAGCAGCAGTTTAAAAACAGAAAACAAAGTTCTAATGCAACATTGCCAATAAGAAATATACAGTAACTGTATAAATGAATAATTTGAATGAATTATTAGAATTAAAATAAGACACAAAAATGCATCTAACTGAATTCAACTAGTAGAGTAAATAGTTAAAAATAAAATTGCGTTTTACAGGTAAGAAAGATAATTATGTAACGGCTAAGCTAAATAGGTTAATCTCTAAATGAAAACCCTTAGGTCTTTGATGTTCCTCTCGGAACAACAAGAAACATATTGTCAGAGGACCAAAAGGATGTCAAAAACACCCAGAAGCATGTTAGATATTTAGACATAAATCAAATAAAGATTTTGAATGACAGTACAACAAACTTCTAAATAAACCTTAAACAGATGTTGAACTGACAATATGTGCTGGCATTAATCTCTGTTAGTGCAATCTCTGCATTTTGAATTATTTGTCATCTACCCAAGGCTTTTTTGGGAAGACCTGACCGAAGAGAATATTACAGCAGTCTTGTCTAATCAGCATCAGTTTTATGCATACAAAAATTCTGAACTGTCAGTTCAGTTGCTTGTGCTCAGATGGCTTGACCAAACAGTATGAGCTCTAGTTCCACTTGAATGTTTTCCAATCTCAAAGAGTACAAAAGTGTACAGAGTACAAATCTGGAGTGCACAGGTTCGTATTCAAGATATTCATGCAGCAACTGGTCTCATATCCTTAAAGGATTAGTTGACCCAAAATGACATTTATGCAGTCATTTACTCATCTTCATGTCGTTCTGAACACAAAGAAGGAAGGCAGAATGTTTTGGACAGCCTCAGGTTCTGCCGGGCTGGCTGTGATGCTCAAACAGACAGACCAATGTTTTGACAGTGTCTCAGAGCTACAGTATTTATACCTTTTGGGTAAATCAGCCTATAAATGGCTTACTTGTAGTTGTCTCTACAAATTAAGCTGGGATAGGAGAAAGTATTTGAACATCAAAGGTGATTTAACATCTTTGTTTGTCATCTTTGCACCTGATTTGTCCCCTGATGTCTCACACAGGGAATGTAAGAATCTGTGCCAACATGGCTTCTGGGAAAATATCACACTAAACTCTGATGTGAGCGTCTGATTAACATTGAATTAAGAATAGCAGGACAGAGGTCATAATCAACATTAGTAGGCTAATGTTTTTACTTGATTTGATGTGTGTGTTTGGAACAGACAGCAACTTCATCCTGGCCAATGCACAAGTGTCCAAAGGCTTCCCGATCGTGTACTGCTCGGATGGCTTCTGTGAGCTCACAGGATTTGTACGCACCGAGGTCATGCAGCAGAGCTGTGCAAGCAAGTTTCTGTATGGGCCGGAGACCAGCGAGCACATTATTCTTCACGTGGACTCTGCACTCGAGGAACGAAGTGAGCTCAAGGAGGAGATAAAGTTCTACAAAAAGAGTGGTGAGATAAAAATAATTTTGTTGTACACATTCTCTTGTTGGTCACAGCATTGCAAAACTCTGCAACACTATAGAGCTTTCAAAGACCCCATGAAATCAGAATTAGAGTTTTAAGGCTTTTAGACCATGTCTGTTAGATTTAACACCATCTTGACTCTAGTATACTCCTAAGAGTAAAATAAACTTTTAGCAGATATACACATTTAACAAATGCAGTCTGTCTCTTCCAGGAAAACAGACAAAAATATTAACGACTGACTCATCTTGTCTGGACTCGCACATACAAATTTTTGCTCAGTAAAATGCTCTCTAGATGAGAATGTCCCTTCTTCCTAATACCACCTGCCACGATTAACAATGGCAATGGTATTGCCATTGGTTCTGACAGGCAGTGACATGTATTAGGACATTAAGGACATAAAGCTCTCAAAATGTCCCACCCATACTTCCTGTTTTAATAGATGAAGTTACTGTTTACGAGCAAATGCTCTGCTCTGGCACTTCTGGGTTCTTTATGCAACGGAGAAAAGAACTGCTGTCTATGGTCGCTTCGCTCAAACTGAGCTAAAAATGGCCCAATAGTGTTGTTTGTGGGGTTGAAACATCGTGTTCCCCTTCTGTAACTCACTCGACATTGTGTCGATGTAGTGACACTAGGGGTCGCCCTTGGGAGCCCCAAACACCTCTAATCTTTGAGAAAAGGCCAATGAGATTTGGCGAGTGGAATTTGCATGCCACTCCCCCGGACATACGGGTATAAAAGGAGCTGGCTCGCAACCACTCATTCAGATTTTTTCTTTGGAGCCGAGTGGTTGTGTGTCAGCGAGCTGAATTCCACTGCCGGTCCATTCACCTCGAAAGAAGCGTATGCTGTTGGATATATGGCTTATTCCAGCAGCTTTCTCTCCTTCTGCACGCTTAGTGCAAACTACGCCCCTGGGCACTTCGACAGTGCTACTAAGAGAATATATATCTCTGCAAAGAGTATATTTTCCTCTAATAGAGCAGCACATTGACGTGAACGTCTTTTTAAAGACACGTCTTTTTAAAGATGCCGTTCCGTCTTTGTGTAATTCCTAGATGCGGTCGTTATCTCTCCACCTCTGACGGCCACGGGCACTGCCTCACATGTCTGGGCCGTGCTCACACTGAGGCAGTGTTTGTGGATGGTTCATGCTCTCATTGCGAGAACATGACCATGGCAACGTTGCGGTCGCGGCTTTCCTTCCTCGGAGGGAAAGCCACTCCAGCCGCCCTCCACGCTGGGCCTTCTACCAACGGGTATGAGGCCGGCCCGGCTGGCACTGGAGGCCATTTGGGGACTCCAATGGGCGCGGCCTCGCTGGGTAAATCCCCGCGGACCTCCCATTCCCCAGCACGCTCATTTGCCCCTGTCAAGTTCCGAGGTGAGGCCAGCTCGCCTCACGGCCAGCTTAACGTCTCCTTCGGGGCTTGTGAGCAGGATGAGTCCTCGATCGCTGCATTGGGAGCATGCTGGCGATGTCGGATGCTGAGGACTCGACTGGGCTGCCACCTTCGGGTGTGCCCGCCCAGTCTGAGTCCGACGCAGAGCTGACCACCATGCTTGCCCGGGCCGCCGCGAGTGTTGGGTTGGACTGGAACCCTCCACCCTCCCCTGAGCCCTCGTGGCTAGATGATTGGTTCCTGGGTTTGGGGCACCGCTCACAGCCGCGCCCCCCCCCAGTCCCTTTCTTCCCGGAAGTGCACGACAAGCTGACGAGGTCGTGGAGGGCACCTTTTTCTGCCCAAACCCGACTTCTCAGTTTGTACACTCTCAATAGATCCCTCAGGTGGATAAGGTGGTTGCGGTGCATCTCTGCCCGCAAAGCGCCGCCACCTGGCGGGATCGTCCGGCACTCCCCTCCAGGGCCTGTAGGACTACGTCATCGCTGGCAACTAAAGCCTATAGTGCCGCGGGGCAGGCTGCCTCCACCCTGCATGCCATGGCCCTCCTGCAAGTACACCAGGCCAAGGCACTGAAAGAGCTGCATGTGGGTAGTCCTGATCTCGATGTGATGCAGGAGCTGCACTCGGCGACCGCCCTCGCCCTCTGGGCAACAAAGGTCACGGCGCGAGCACTTGGGCAGGCGATGTCCACCTTGGTGGTCCAGGAGCGCCACCTGTGGCTGAATCTGGTCGAGATGAGGTCGAAGGACGCTGACAAGGCTCGCTTTCTCAACACTCCCATTTCCCAGATCAGCCTATTCGGCGACACCGTCGAGGACTTTGCCTAGCAGTTCTCGGCGGTGAAGAAGCAGACTGAGGCGATACAGCACATCTTGCCCCAGCGCGGCTCAAGATCCCATACCCCGTCTGCTCGCCGAGGGTGTCCCCCTGCGGCGGCGAAAGCCCAGACAGCTCCACCACAGCCCGAGCCCAGTTCTCGGCCCTAGCATAGAGCCCCCCACAGGAAGCCGATGCCCCCCGCCTCACGATCGGGTGCAAGGACCTGGAAGGCTCCTAAGCGCCCCTGAGAAGGATGACTCAGAGAGGGAGATGTCCGCTGCTACCATGGAGCTGGTATCCAGACCACTCCGTCCCCCGGTGGAGGGCCGGGAGGTAAATCTTGTGTTCCCTTTTGTTTTGTGTTCGCCGCCCCCTGAACGGGCTGTGGTACCCACATTTTCAAAAAAAGAGCGGTTTCCTCACTCCTTGGGTCACACAGTCGGTGTTTACGACTGCCGTTATCACGGCGACCTGACACTGAGCACCTGCGATTTGGATGTGGTGAACGCGGGCCCCCGCCTTCGCCCGCCCGACCACACCACACTCACACCCACGGCCAGGCGGTTGTGATGAGTTATGAGGACGGGCACCATCTGGCACCCGCACCCAGACCTCTGGAACCTCATCATCTGGCCCTTGGACGGGACGCGGAAGACCTAAGTGGCCTACCACCAGCAGTGATAGATACGATCACTCAGGCCAGGGCTCCCTCTACGAGGCAGCTTTATGCCCTGAAGTGGCGTTTGTTCACAAGTTGGTGTTCTTCCCCTGAAGGTGTATGTGGCCACCATAGCGGCACACCACGACGCAGTGGATGGTATGTCCTTAGGGAAGCACAACCTGATCATCAGGTTCCTGAGAGGCGCCTGGAGGCTGAATCCTCCTAGGCCATGCCTCTTTCCCTCATGGTATCTCTCCGTGGTACTCCTGGGCCTTCGGATAGCCCCGTTTGAGCCGCTAGAGTCAGTCGAGCTTAAAAATCCCTCTCTTTGAAGACAGCCCTCCTGATTGCACTCACTTCCATCAAGAGGGTTGGGGTCCTGCAGACGTTCACTGTCAGCGATACCTGCCTGGAGTTCGGTCCAGTAGACTCTCACGTGGTTCTGAGACCCCTGCCGGGCTATGTGCCCAAGGTTCCCAAGACCCCCTTCAGGGATCAGGTGGTGAGCCTGCAAGCGCTGCCCCGGGAGGAGGCAGACCCAGCCCTGTCGTTGCTGTGCGTGCTTTGCGCATCTACTTGGATCGCACGCAGAGCTTTAGACACTCTGAGCAGCTCTTTAGACGCTCTGAGCAGCTCTTTGTCTGCTTCGGCAGACAGCAGAAAGGGAACGCTGTCTCCAAACAGAGGCTTGCCCACTGGATCGTGGATGCCATCACTCCCGTGTTTTGTCAGGTATGAACAGGTAAGTTTGGTAATACGGAACAGCTGGCAGGGTGTATCGCTTGCGGATAGCACCTTTCCCCTCCATGAGGTGAAGACGTGTGCTTCTTCTCCCATGCGAGTTCACGAACCTGTGAACCCTGGATGTCCTTCCTCCCTAGCCCTGTGGCTCGCGAATTTGGCAGAGGAATTCGCAGCTGGAACCAGTACATATGCTAATATGCCCTGTATTGGGGTAGGTGCTACACAGGTGCTGGTTACTCCGGTAACCCCCTGTGATGTATTTTCCGTGGTATGGTTTCCCTGTCGGCAGACCCGTGTCTCCCTTGGGCAGAGCCCTCTCTGCCCCCGGTTGCTGTGTTGTAGATCTCCTCCCCTTCAAGGCAGGACCTACCACCACGCCTCTTCCATGTGTGGCTGGTGAGCCTACGTGACGTATTGCCACATGTTACCTCCCCTTTGGGCAGGATGTGGTCTCCGCGGGGCCTTTTCCCCCTGAAAGAATAGGAAAGGAAAGAACACCTTCCCCGATGCATATAATAGCATTAGATGGCCCCAGCCAAATCTAATACTCTGTGGAGAGAAACATAGAGAGAAAAGGCCGCGGCTGGCACGGCCTGCTCCCATGCTAGTTACGTCGCTTTCCCCCCTCTGGGATGTGGGGAACTACATGACGTCTTGTGGGGCATTGGAGGAGGTTACGTGCGGACTGATGCACCTGCTATTACGCACGCAGCAGCTTGCTTGCACCTGCATCAGCAGTTCACGTAACACGGTCCAGCTGTTGTGGTGATTTTTTTATAGGGATCCCTAGTGTCACTACATTGACACAACGTCGAGTGAGTGACAGAAGGGGAACGTCTTGGTTACTGTTGTAACCTCCGTTCCCTGATGGAGGGAAGAGACGTTGTGTCCCTCTTGCCACAACGCGGTACTATCTGCTGAAATGGCCGGGACCTTGTCTCAGCTCCTCAGCACAAAACCTGAATGAGTGGTTGCGAGCCAGCTCCTTTTATACCCGTATGTCCGGGGGAGTGGCATGCAAATTCCACTCGCCAAATCTCATTGGCCTTTTCTCAAAGATTAGAGGTGTTTGGGGCCCCCAAGGGCGATCCCTAGTGTCACTACATCGACACAACATTCTGAAAGATGTTTGAAGATTTGGACTTCTTTAAATTATAAATAACCGCTGAAATCTCATAACCATCAGGACTGGTGCATCAGGATATACTCAAGATTTGATACAATTTATGATATTTCATGGATCACCAACATTATTATCGCGTCTGCTCTATTAGACCCAGTTGGCCCACAGCTGCTATTGGTAGATTGGAACTTTTCACGATGTAATCGCACAAACTCCGATCACAAACCGCTGTTTTTAATTTCCAAAGTGCAATCACTGTGACAGATATGAGGCCAAATATGATTTAACAATGAACTTAAATAACCAAGATCCATGAAAGGTCTGACAGGATGAACGGGACCCAGTCCCCAACGTCATAGTGCATGGGGCTATTTGTGAAAGGATATGCAAATAAAATAATGTCATACTGCTAAAATGATGTCTATGCATTTAATTTGAATGCAGTAAGTAACAATTGCTCAATTTAAAATGGCTGAAATTTAAAATTTGAACATGGAGTTTGAAGATATTGAAGTTAAGCATTATTTACTGTATTTGTTTAAGTGATTTAAGCAGTAAAGACGTATATGAATGTCTGATGGTAGTTTTCATTTTCATATAGGCTACCACATTTTTCAGGCTTTAGAAGTGTGTTAAAGAGTGAGGATGTGTATTCTTCAACCTGTTCCATGTCCAACACAATCATACAGGCATACTGAATCAAGTTAAAACTTGTTTTCCAATCATTCAGAAAGAATTTTCGTAATTTCTTCACTGAAAACCATAGATATTCCTTTATTATAACTTTTATTAACATCGACAAACATTATTACATTATATAATGCTTAAAAGATTGTTAAAATGGCTGCACTGCCCATATCCAACATTGAAACCTGCTGCTCAAAAGAACCCAGAAACGTGGTTGCCTGCAGTTTTATCTATCTATCTATCTATCTATCTATCTATCTATCTATCTATCTATCTATCTATCTATCTATCTATCTATCTGTCTGTCGGTCTGTCTGTCTGTCTGTCTGTCTGTCATCTTAGTACTGCCACTGTACTTTTTTAAGGGTTTTATAATTTGCTGAGTTCTTTAATCTCCCATGATAGACCACCATGAAGATTTGAACACAAATCTTACCTTGCCTTACTCCTCTCTATACCTACCCCCTTCTCTCTCATTCAGCACCTCTCTCGTGCTCATTCTCCTCTCCCCCTTTGTTCTATATTGAATCTAACATCTCCAGCATACTTGTTCTAGATAGTGTTATTATTTCACTGCCTTTTTCTTCTTCTCCATAATGGTGAGGCTTGTTCGTGAGGAAATGAGAGATTTGACAAAGACTTCACCAGCTGTGAGCAATCACAAGGAATTCTCCCAGAGGCCTCCAGTAATGGCTACTGGTAGAGAAAGTAGAAATACACACACAACTGAGCACACATATAAATGCCCTGCCACACACACTCACACTCACACCGCTCAATACCCACACAGACAAAAAATCATTCACACACATGCTGTATACCTACATGTGTTGCTCTTTCTTGCTTTCCTGGTCTATTTTATTTCAGATTTTAACATGCTTTAAAAATGCTGTAAAAATGTTTTGTCAGGCAGCTTAGAAATGTGCTTGTGGTGGTAATATCTAAATTAATTAAATAGTTTTTTTTGTTTGTTTTCACATCAAAAATATAATTTAAGCATATAGTTCACCCAAGAATAGAAAATTAAATTTTGTATTCATCTCCATGTTGTTCCAAAGCTATATGCTTTTAATTTTTTTTAATGCAAAGGGAGACTGTTTGAAGAATCCACGTGCAGCTCTATTCCATACAAGGCCAGTTCATAGTGACCACGACAGTCTAGCTCGACAAAATGACAACAACAAAAAACCTCCAAAAAAGCACCATTAGTCCATACGATCTGAAGCCATACCAAAGCTTTGTGGTGAAAAACAGACTGAAATTAAGTTTGCTAATTACAGAAAATCTTCCCCTCTACTGCAGCTCCGAAATCTCATTTTCCATCCCGCATATTTAAACTGGTGCATCGCGTTCTGTTACGACATATGCAAGTGGCGATTTGATGTCAAATTATCTGAACGTAATCATGATTGAGATTTCAGAGCTTCCACGCAGGGCCAGATTTTCAATGAATAATGACTTATTTGCTGTTCCTCACAAAAAGTAAACAGAAGACTTGGAATATAATGCACAAGCTGTAAGAACAACTTTGATGATCCTTTTAAAAACTTTACAGCTGTGTATACTATAAACTGTCACTGGATGGTAAACATAAAAAAAAAAGCTGCATAAAGATTCTTCTCCTTTTGTGCTCCACGAAAAAAAGTGCAGAGGGGTTTGGAACACATGAGAGTGAATAAATAATTACAGAATTGTCATTTCTAGGTCACTTAAAAATTAATTAATAAACAGGTTGCACCCACTGTTTTCAAACAGGGATACGTGCCTCCCTAAAGCAGTGCTAGAGCATGTCAGTGGAGGCATGGAGATTGATTATAAATTCACCATGTAAAATCAAATGATACACAAATACAATAAAAATGTATTGTGAAGATAAATGAAAATTATTGGCTTAATGGACCATAGTCCAGTTTAATAGGCCATAGCTCTAAGGCGTTATAATACTGTTAAATGTCGTGAACGCATGCGTATCATTTGAGAGCGCATCCATGTACCGGTTACACAAGCGCAAATCTTTTTGCTTGCATGCGGATTTCCTTCACTCTTCCAGAAAACTGGACGTGCGCACTCACGTATACCATGCTCTATGAAATCTCCCTGCTCTCGCTCAAAAAGTGCTCAAAACATGTCCTGTGCACTCGCAAATCTATTATAAAGCCATATATTTCTGCCTCTGTTCATCTGTCACGACGTGTCAGTTATTACGAGTTCAACATGATATTGGGTCTTCATGTGTTTATGACAAGTGCAGTTTCACATAGAGATGGAGACTGGCTCATGTGATGTGAGTTTATCACAAATATAGGCTAAAAAAAACAGTAAGTAATCCCTTTGTCATGAGGACAAACATGTGTTTTTAATAAAAATAATGCAGAAATGGTTTCATATTATTAATAGAAAAATTAATGGCTTTAATTATGCACCAGTATATGACGCATTGCCGAATGAGTCTGTCAGACTGAATTTAAGGTTATTGATCATCATTGGTGAATTGCTCCAAAGCCTGAAATATGAATTTTGATAATATAACATCAGAGGAAAATACCTGATAAAACTTCAAATAAATGGCTAAAATGTACTGCTGTTTTTAGTGGAAGTACTCTATGTATATACACTGGTGGCCAAATGTTTGGAATAATGTACAGATTTGCTATTATGGAAAGAAATTGATACTTTTATTCACCAAAGTGGCATTCAACTGATCACAATGTATAATCAGGACTTTAATAATGTGAAAAATTACTATTACAGTTTGAAAAAAATTTCAGGACTTCTTAAACTACTTCAAGGAGTTTTCATTAAAAAATCCTCCACATGCAGCAATGACAGCTTTGCAGATCCTTGGCATTCTAGCTGTCAGTTTGTCCAGATACTCAGGTGACATTTCACCCCACGCTTCCTGTAGCACTTACTATAGATGTGGCTGTCTTGTCGGGCACGTCTCATGCACCTTACAGTCTAGCTGATCCCACAAAAGCTCAATGTGGTTAAGATCCATAACACTCTTTTCCAATTATCTGTTGTCCATTGTCTGTGTTTCTTTGCCCACTCTAACCTTTTCTCTTTTGTTTTTCTGTTTCAAAAGTGGCTTTTTATTTGCAATTCTTCCCATAAGGCCTGCACCCCTGAGTCTTCTCTTTACTGTTGTACATGAAACTGGTGTTGAGCGGGTAGAATTCAATGAAGCTGTCAGCTGAGGACATGTGAGGCATCTATTTCTCGAACTAGAGACTCTGATGTACTTATCCTCTTGTTTAGTTGTATCTGGGCCTTCCGCATCTCTTTCTGTCCTTGTTAGAACCAGTTGTCCTTTGTCTTTGAAGACTGTATTGTACACCTTTGTATGAAATCTTCAGTTTTTTGGCAATTTCAAGCATTGTATAGCCTTCATTCCTCAAAACAATGATTAACTGACGAGTTTCTAGAGAAAGCTGTTTCTTTTTTGCCATTATTGACCTAATATTGACCTTAAGACATGCCAGTCCATTGCATACTTGACAACTCAAAAACAAACACAAAGACAATGTTAAGCTTCATTTAATGAACCAAATAGCTTTCAGCTGTGTTTGATATAATGGCAAGTGATTTTCTAGTACCATATTAGCAATTTAGCATGAGTACTCAAGGATAAGGTGTTGGAGTGATGGCTGCTGGAAATGGTGCCTGTATAGATTTGATCAAAAATGACTTTTTTCAAATAGTGATGGTGCCGTGCTGAGTGACTCCAGCCAGGTCTCCTAAGAACCGGTTGCTAGGGAGGGTAGAGTCACATGGGGTAACCTCCTCGTGGTCGCTATAATGTGGTTCATTCTCAGTGGGACGCGTGGTGAGTTGAGCGTGGTTGCCGCGGTGGATGGCGTGAACCCTCCACACGCACTATGTCTCCGTGGCAACGCACTTAACAAGCCACATGATAAGATGCGCGGGTTGGCGGTCTCAGACGTGGAGGCAACTGGGATTCGTCCTCTGCCACCCGGACTGAGGTGAATCACTATGTGACCACGAGGACTTAAGAAAAAAAAAAGCACATTGGGAATTGGGCATTCCAAATAAAAAAAAAAACAAAAAAAAAAACAATTGTGATGGTGCTGTTTTTTTCATCAGTAATGTCCTGACTATACTTTGTGATCAGTTGAATGCCACTTGAATGAAATTAAAATGAATTAAAGTAACAATTTCCTTCCGAAACAGCAAAATCTGTACATTATTCCAAACTTTTGGCCGCCAATGTATATATTATATTTAGCATAGGCTATTCAGTTAAGGGGAGTGCAGTATTGTAAAATCTGTCAGAGGGGGGTTTACTGTTTAAGACTTTGAAAACCCCTGGGTTACACCAACGAAAGTTATCTTTATTATTAGCTCCTCAAGGGAACAACTGCACATTTTTATTTACAGTATTACACAGTATATATACTGCCCCACATACTGTTCTCTTACATTATCAGCACTGTGTATATTCTTGTATATAGGCTTGTGAGTCTACATGTAGAATTGCAATGTTCTTCTCTGAATTCTCCTGCAGGTAGTGTGTTCTGGTGTCTGCTGGATATTGTGCCTATAAAGAATGAGAAAGGAGATGTGGTCCTCTTCCTTGCCTCTTTTAAAGACATCACAGACACCAAAGCCAAATCTGTCATTGAGGCGAAGAAAGAAGGTTAGCACGTGATGGATGAATGTTTCAGTGTGTGTGTGTAATTTTCTGGATGACAAGAAATTAATGATCTTTCTCTGCAATGTTCAATTGGTCCTGTTTTGTGCTTGTTAAGGAAAGGTGAGATGAAAAATATCTGTTTATAGTTCGACTAGTAACCCAGATCAGATTTGGCCTCCAGCTCCAAAGGAAACCGTGCAGAGCAGGGAATCCTATTGCAACTGTGTTTCCTTGCGTCCTCTCTCTATCTTTATCCCTCTCTCCCTCCTTTTTTTCCTTCCACATTCCCCCCACCCCCCACTCTCTCTCTGTGTATTGCTATGAACTGTACTGTTAGTAAATTTATTAGGATCTATAATAAGTGTTAGGCCACTGGACTCCCTGCTGACTGCAGCCTTTTATGGATGAGTTTCTGTCTCCCCTCTCCTCTGGCCCCGGAGGCTGAAATTATCTCTATACCTCTCTAATAACCAGTATCCCAGATCTCTTTCTCTCTCTCTCTCTCTCTCTCTCTCTCTCTCTCTCTCTCTCTTTCTTTCTGTATCCCAGCCCTTCATCTCTCCACCTGTGTCCCTCGGCCTATCTCCCTCTCTTTCTGTCTGTCTATTGCTCCATCTCTCCAGTCCTTTTCCTACTCCTGCTCTGGTTTCCCTTGGTACCTTGTTCGCAAGTGCTGCTATGAGTGACATTTTTCCCTGTTGCCCTCGGCAATTGAGGCTAGAAGCCTAGCTGTCATCTCGTTTACTCAGTTGGCTGATTTAAAAATGCTACATGCTACACGTTCATACACACACATGCACACATACAGACACAAACACATACACATGGTCAATATCCACGGAGACTCCACAGAGACTGTACTTTTGTCTTTTTCACAGTGAAACCGTTGCACTATTTTTCTCTTGTTGGCAATTTTTTATAGTAGGCCTATTTCATTTTTATTTTTGCAACCTGCTAAGGACTTATTGTCATAACACATATGGAGCATATTCTTGAGTGTTGATTTTGGAAAGAAAGCATCTTTTGCAAGGAGATATTTGTAAAAATTAAACATAAACAACCTTTTTTTCAGAGGGAATTGGGTTATTTGTCCACTAGAGCTGGTGTATCTTTAGTTTTTGGATTTTTTTTTTTCATGTATAGCAGTAATTTTTAAGACCCCATGAAATCTAAATTAGATTTTGTTTTCATGGGTTCATATGGGTTTGCTTTGAGGCCATCTATAACTTTTTAAAGATATACACATTTAACATTTGCAGGCTTTCTCTTGTTTGAAATATTGACGACTCAGTGTTGGATAGATGTAGTCTGGTATTGATTACAAATCACACAACTAAAATTGTAATCAGTAACACTTTAGGTAATATAATCGGATTATTATCGGATTACTTATTGCATGTTTTGATGAAAATCTAATTTTAAGTGCATTAAAGGGATAGTTCACCCAAAAATGAAAATTCTCTCATCATTAACTCATGCCATCCCAAATGTGTATGACTTTCTTTTTCTGCAGAACACAAATGAAGATTTTTAAAAGTATATTTCAGCTCTGTAGGTCCATCCAATGCAAGTGAATGGGTATTTTAAAGTGATATGATAGGTGCGGGTGAAAAATAAATGAATATTTAAGTCCATTTTTACCATAAATGTTACTCCCTGGCCAGTGGGTGGCAATATGCACAAAGAATGCAAATCACCAAAAACAAAAGAAGAATGTAAAAGTAAAAGTGAAAGTGGAGAGTGACAGTAAAAAAAGGACTTAAATTTTGAACAGTCTCTCACCCACATATCATATAGTTTCAGAAGACATGGATTTAACCAATGGAGTCTTATTGATTACTTTAATGCTGTGTTTATGTGCATTGTATGGACCTACAGAGCTGAGATTTTCTTCTAAAAATCTTAATTTGTGTTCAGCAGAAGAAAGAAAGTCATACACATCTGATATGGCATGAAGGTCAGTTAATGATTACAATTAATTACCAATTTGCACTTCTTTTATAAAACATTAGTAATTTTTTATGAAATTTAATAATGTTTAATGAAAGGATCCTCTTTTAAAGTTAAGACTGATACATAATGTAATCGATATGTAATCATTTAATTAATAAAAAGTAATTGTAATATGATTACACACATTTAAAAATATTATGTAATCTAATTAAAATTACTTAGGTTTTGTAATCTGATTGCATTATCCAGATAATGGGCCCTATTTTAAGAGTGCTAGCTTTCAGCGCAGCGCTATGCCATAAAAGCCAGTGGGCATGGCCATGAAGTTCTGGTATTTTCGCGCAAGAAAGTGCTAAGTCTAGGCGCAAATTGACGAAATTGCCCGCACACTGCACAAATGGGCTAGGTCAAGTGCGATTTAATTTTTAGTTTCTTCCTCAGTTATTCCATAGTCTTCATCCTATTATATAGTCCATTCCCTCAAGCACCAGCGATATAAGCAAAGACAGTACATTCATAAGAAGTTGTATGCAAAGAATTAGAATAATAAAAATATAGACTTCAGTATGTTCTTTTGTGCATTAACTGCATACTTGTTGAATGTCTGGGATATTATTACAGTGAGACCCTCCTTTTATATGCATGGAAAATGTGCTTCTAGTCAAGATTTGTCTTGAAGAAAAATCATGGCAAGAATTAACAGTGATTGTATCGGCATGCACTTCACTTCTACCAGTCGATTTTGAACATTTTAATTCATTAATTGAAACATGACAAACTTAAACCAAAAATATTTCTATATTCAAATTACATTTCAAATGAAATGAAAATAATGAAGTGATCAAAAAATCATAACAATTTCAAACAATTTACCCTCTCTAACTTATTTCACTGGCCCCTTTTGCAGTGACTTAAAAATCACTCTACGACAACTGGTGGAAAATTACCAATACAAATTCTTTCATTAATAAAATTGTAAATATAAACATAATAAAATTTGAAAAATAAACCATGACCTATAGATAGTCTAACACAAATCTCATACATTTTTGTTTCATAAAAGGCTAACAGTGATTGTCAGGGATATAATTTGAGTTTGGACATGAACTTTATTATCACCTGCAGGTAGAACCTCCAAACTGCAAATGCAGGAACTGAATTTAAACTTTGCGCTGAGATAAGACGTGCTTTTCAAACATTTTATCGCATTGACCTATTTCTTAGGAAAATAGAAAAATTGCACATTGCGCCAATTCATTAACATAAAATACACCCACAGTTTGTGCACATACACCCACAATAGCGCAAACACTCCCACCCACACCCACTTGCACTTTGCACTGGCATTAATATTGCGCTTAGAATTAGCGCTCTCATGATTATTGGATAAGATGTAGCACACCTTCGTTGCACGTAGCACTGCACTTTGCACACTCATGAAAATAGAGCCCAATATGTTGTTTGTTGCTACTCAACACTCCCTAAATTATAGATAACACTTTCCTGTGTGAGTAACAAATCATAGGTTGTTCATTTTATTTTAGGCTGTGATGCAAACTAAAGGCTTTGAGCTTTTAAATGCTTTTAGCTAGTCCTTTTCAAAAAAGGACTAGCCCTTTGATATGCCCCACCCCAACTTCCTGTTTCAGTAGGAAATACATCAACACAGGAAAGACACCTGTGCTGGTCAAACCGTTTCATGGGGTCTTTCATCTCGTTTAGGATGTCCCCTTGACAGACATCCCCATGTTTTGGTTCAGGACCTTAAAGACCAAATCAAATTTCGAATTTATCAAATCAATAAACTACTGCACTAGTTAAGTCATTTGATCAATTGAAAATGATGTGTTCGTTGTTGGAATGAAAACATTGTGCCAACAGAGCCCTTGAGACTGAAAACCACGAGTGTAAAGCAGGTCACCGGCAGAAAAGAAGTTATACTTGTTTCACACCAGCTTTTGTGTAACAGCAGTATGGAGGTCAGTAAAAGGAAAACAGGCCACATTGAATAAAACCACACTCAATAATAGTGACAAACTCTTTGGCACTATTTGCTTGCAAACATTGATGCAGACTTATTAATCACAAAGCAACAAAAATCACTCCTTGAATTATAAACGGCATTTTCCTTAATTGGTGGAAAGATTCGTCTGGGTGGACGTAACATTTTCTGGAGCGAATTCAAGCTGTTAAGGGATGATGGCTTAAATGTTTCTTACCACATGTTAGAGAAAGATTGCCCACTTT
The DNA here is from genome assembly GCF_019703515.2 of Myxocyprinus asiaticus. Taxonomy (NCBI): domain Eukaryota; kingdom Metazoa; phylum Chordata; class Actinopteri; order Cypriniformes; family Catostomidae; genus Myxocyprinus; species Myxocyprinus asiaticus. The sequence continues at coordinate 12,700,549 of NC_059373.1, read as the reverse complement.
TCAGGGTCTATACTAATAACAACTCATGTCAAGTCATGCTCCAAAGGTTGTGAATATCAAAATATAAAAGTTCTCAGTTGTGCAGGTGTGAACCTCTCAAATTATCTATCTCATATTTAGCAAATTTTTTGACTTTCTTGGCTTAATTATTGCTATTCTTACAAGTTTTAATCAAGTTAGCATTAAACCCACATGCAACTCTTAGTCCACTCCACTATTTTGCCAAATAATTATATTTACTCAGATTTGTAGGGCAGTTGGTTTGCATTCTTTAAGTAAGATCAAATTGATTTTTCGATTTTTATTGTAGACATAATCTATTATTATTCAAAATTAAGAAGGAAAAAAATACAAAAGCACGATAGATATGAACACATGAGTACCATAAGAAAAATCATAGGAAGGTGTAGTGTCCTTTGGTGTGGGTGTATTAAGCATTAATGCAATTCATTTTGTGCGGTCTATTTTTATTTCTTGATGGATTGTGTCCCACAATGCCCTTGAATTTCATAACAACCCTTCCACAGAGTGCCGTCCTGAGCAGGTCAAGAGTGGGTCTCCATTCGTCTCCAATCGGCTGCGATCTAGCACAGTTCTGTACCACATTTCAGGACACCTGCATAACCGTCAAAAACAAAGTAAAATTAAACTTAACAAGGTGAGAACATACAAGTACTGAGTATATAGAACAATCCAGCCAACTCTTTGTTCACCCTTTGTCATAATCATTCTTCCTATGTCTGTCATGGTAACAGAATGTGTTTGGTGATCCACCGGCGCTCCCTGAATATAAAGTTGCTGATGCAAAGAAATCAAGGTTTATTCTTCTCCACTTCAGTACCTTCAAAGCAGGCTGGGATTGGCTGATCCTTCTGGCTACATTCTATGTTGCTGTAACGGTGCCGTACAGCGTTTGTTTCATTGGTGATCACGACTTTACACGTAGCACAACAGTCACTGATATTGCTGTCGAGATTCTGTTCATCATAGGTAAGGGAATTTAATTTTGATCTTTGACATTGTATTTGGTGTATGTCACAGTCCTTGGGTCAATGACATAAAACATTGTATGTTTTTCCATGTGAATGTGGTTCTAATTTATGACATCATCTTTGCTCTATCACATCTCTAAATCTTTTCACATGAACATAATAATGTCTTTAAATCAGTTTCATGCTCTGTGACATCTTTGGTTAACAAGATTTTGCCCTGTGATCAATTTGACATGATCTTTGTACTGAGATATTACCTTGTATGATATCAGTATTCCATAGCCTGATTGTTACTGGTGTTTGCTATAGCAAGCATCACTATCATTGAACATACTGTAGACTTAAATTCAAGGAATAACCTGAGCCATTTCTAAGGACCGGAATATCATAGAGACTTGGGTATGGGCTCTTATAACTTGGGCTAACCACACAGAACACTATAGATGAAATTACTCTGACGTCACACCGCAGGAAACCACGCTTCTGGGTTCTTTCAAGCAGCAGATTTCAATGGTGGAAATAGGCAGCACTGCAGTTTTATTAATCTTTTAAGCTTTATAGAATGTAATAATGTATTTTTAATGTTAATAAAAGTTATTATAAAGGAATATCTATGGTTTACAGTGAAGAAAGTATGTGGGTTCTTTCTGAAATATCGGCAAAACAAGTTTAGACTTGGTTCAATGAGCCTGTATGATTATGTTGGACATGTAACAGTTTGATGAATACACATCCTCACACGCTTAACACTTCTAAAGCCTAAGAATTTAGGTACTTAGAAATGAAAACTACCATCAGACATACAATATGTGTCTTAACTGCTTAAATTATTAACCCACATACAATACATAATATTTGACTTCAATATGATCATATTCCATATCAAAACTTAATAACAGCCATTTCGATTGAACAATATTATTTTAAAATGAAAGACATCATTTTAGCAGAATGACATTATTTTTATTCACTTATTCTTTCACAAACAGGAGTCCATGCACTGCGGTGGTGGAGACGGGATCTGTTCCTCCTGTTATATCGTATATGGTGGTCTTGATCATATAAGATCATCGTTAGATCATATCTGACTTCATAGTTGTCACCTTGACAGCACTTTTGAAATGGAAAACAGCCATTTGCGATCAAAGTTTGCCTGATTTCTTAGTTTAAAAAAAGTTAATATCCACCAACAGCTGCTGTGTCTTAATTGTGTCTAATAGAGTAGATGCTGTAACAGTGACAGTGACCCGTGAATTATCATCATTTATGTAAAATCCTGAGTTTTTCCTGATGCAACGATCTGGTGGAAATTTAAAGAAGCCCTTATCTCCAATCATCTGTGGGAAACGGGGTGTTTCAACCCCACAAACGGCACTTTTTGGGCAGTTTCAGTACAATTTGAGTGAAGCACCCATAGACAGCAACTCTTTTCTGGGCACCCAAAAGAACTCGGAAGGGGCGGGGCGGAGCGTTTGTTTGGAAACAGTAACTTCATCTATAGCAAATACCTTGCAAAAGCCTAACTACACAGAGAAACCATAATGCACTAAAAACACTCAGAACACTGGCTGTTGAGCAGATCACAACAAAGTAAAAACTGTTTGGATATTTCACAAATATACCTGTTTTGCATTTATAATTCCAGACAACACTTGTCCTTAAATAGTTGTTGTTTCCATGTTGGTCATATGTGAAACATGTGCAATATGTAATTGTTTATTGATTTTAGTTGAGTGTATTACAATGAATGACCTACAATTCCGTCCCCGCCTGCCGGCAGGTCATCCCCGCCTCTTCGGACCTGGGAGGGTGATAAGGGGAGGGAAAAAAACAACAACAACAAACAAATGAGAGGGAAAGGCCAACACGGAGTGACAGCAGGAGAGAGAGAGGAGAGAGAGAGAAAAAAAACTTACTTGCCGGTTCTCCGATACACCCTAGCCTGGTCCTCGGCCACTCCTCCACCCTCTAGTGGACGACAGCCGCGTCTCCCCGGGCGGATCGGAGGCATTCCTCCAGCCCCTTGTGGATGGAACACCCCGTCGTGTTTCCGTGTCGTCCCCACTCACGGTTGGTGGTCCTCTCTTGACCACGCCGCGTTTTAGTGGCCGGTAGGGGTTTCCTCTGCCCCTGGCAGCAGCTCTGACCACTCCAGGCGGTCAGCTTGGAGCCCCTCCTGCCCTTGCGGTCGGCGGCCGTTCCTGCGATCTCAGGCGTCCGGGCTCCACCGTCCCCTGGCGGATGGCCGGTGCTGCTCCGTTGGGGTGGATGGTAATGGTACGGCGCATCCCTCCTCCTTCCTGAGAACTGGACGAAGCATCATAATAATGTTTAATGATAAATTAAAACACAAAGTCAAAACATAAACACATGTGGGGCAGCTGCCCGTAACTCTCTCTCTCTCTCGAACAGCCGCCTCCGGTCACCTATTTCCCTCCCAGGTGTGCAGCATCATGACCCGGCCCCACCCTCTTCCCAGCCACAGTCATTAATTTTTTATTGTTTGTCACCGATAACACTCTCTTGAGTCTTGATATATAGCTGGCATAAAAATATTATTGCTGTTATAAAAGTCTCAATAGACACATTATTGTTCAGTGAGATGATGCTGATGATATGTTTTTCTGAAGCCACTGACTCTACTCTGTCTATCACTTTTGCCAGACATAGTGTTCAGTTTCCGCACCACGTATGTGAGTAAGTCGGGACAGGTGATCTTCGATGCTCGGCAGATCTGCATCCACTACATGACCACCTGGTTCATCATCGATCTGGTCGCCGCTTTGCCCTTTGATCTCCTTTATGCTTTCAAAGTCAGCGTGGTGAGTAATGCATATATTTAAAAAATGCATAACTAATGCATAAAAAATCTACAGGAACACATTTTCACAGCTTTGAAATGTATTACATTTATATCCTTGCTGAAGAAAAAAAAACAGCTTAAACCAGCCTAAGTGGGTTTGCTGGCCTAGCTGGTCTCCCAGCCAGACCAAGCTGGTGTTTAGCTGATCTAGCTGGTCTTCCAGGCTGTCCAATCTGGTTTTTAGATGGATGGCCAGCTGGTATACCATCCTGACCAGCTGACAAGTGCCTAAAACCCCTCTAAACCCATCAAAACAGACCAGCTTGACCATCTTGGCCAGGCTGGGATACCAGCTCACCACCTTTTACTATTTTAAGTTTTTCTTTGCTTCAGTGATATAAAATTGCTGATAAGCAGACATACCTACTGTAGAATCTGAACCTGCAGATCTTTCAGAATACATTTACAAAATGTATTAGCTAATACTTTCAGCTACCAAAGTGTTGTAGCATTCTCAGTTGTGTAAAAAACAGTCTAGCCATCTTAAATTCATTCCACTGATTTCTGAAAATATTCCCTTAAATCAGCGTAGAAAGAGTCTGCAGATTCCTCCTCTACCTGCAGATCAGTCACAAATGAGCATGGAATTTTTAGGTATTCTTTTTTAGCCCCTCCAGAGCTTTGTATTTAGTTAAATTAATTCTACGTCTAAAACAAATTGTTGAGTAGTGACACCCTGCTGAGCTGAAGCTGGGTGACCCTGCGTGGGTAGACCGTGAAGTCCTTTTGATAACATCATGGATGTAAAACTTTTAAAGAGTGATCCTGGGTTCAGGTACAAATAAAGATGTATAACAGGCACGGAAATTGGCTGACACTACCTCTGTCGTCTCCTCTACAAAAGCAAAGGGTCACAGATCTCACTGGTTTAATTTAGAGCAAAAGACAGTCAGCTTTTCTGGCCAATCCAGACTGGCGGAATCGATCAGTGCCACATGGACACACACACACACACACACACACACGTACAGTAATGAACCCCTGCATCCCTCTATATGGCATAACACAATGAAAGAGTGCTTGAAATCCATTGAGGCTTATTAAGAGGGGGACAGTGAGAGCCAGGCAGAGAGAAATACAGTGTGCACTCTGTTGCTGTGAGACAGGGCTTGTTGTATCTGAGATGTTCCCTTAAATCTGCTCCAATTACAGATTTCACCTCTGCTCCTCTGGTTTCCCTTCACATCTGCCCTCCAGCTGCAGTGTGTACACATGTATGGACACAAACCCACAAAAAAGCTTTCCTTTTCCTTTCCTTCCTTTCCTTTCCTTTCCCTTCCTTCACTCTTTCATTCATTCCTTCCTTCCTTTTGCTTTCTGCCCTTCACCTCTCTTAGCTTACCATTCCTTTCTAATTGCTTCAGCTCTCCCTACCTCTGTTCACACTTCCTTCCTTCCTTCCTTCCTTCCTTTCTCTTTCCTTTTATTCTTCCTTCATCTCTCCCTGCCTCTGTCCTTCCTTCCTTCCTTCCCCCTTGCTTTGTTTTTCCTTTCCATTTCTTCCGTCATCTCTCCACCTGTCCCTTCCTTCCTTCTACATTCCTTCAATTTTTTCTTCTTTCCTTTCCTTCCTTCATCTCTCCTAGCCTCTGTCCTTTCTTTCTTCCTTCTACATACCTTCCTTCATTTCTTTTTTCCTTTCTCCTTTCTTCCCATTCCTTAACAACATTGTTAGCACCCTTACAAAAAAAAATAATTGCAGTTTTTTAACTGTAGTACAAGTGAGGTAAATTGGAAACAGTATTACTGCAGTACTGGAAACTGCAGGAACACTGCGTCCAAATTACCACATGTAAGGAAGTTTGTAGACAGGGAACAGGAGGACATGGGAAATGTGGGGTTGAAACTCAAGGAAAGACTTTAATTTCAATAAACTCAAAATGGCTTTACAGCTTAACACTTAGGCACAGCACTTTTCAGTCTGTCAGTCTGGAACTCTCTCTCCCCGGTCTCTGGCATGGTCGCTCTTTATCGTTCTATCCACTGCTTACTGCAACTAGAAACAGGTGTTAGACATTATCAGACTCAGGTGTGTGCACCCTTGCTGCTTTCTCTCTCTCCAGACAGACGCTCGACCACGTCCCCGCTGCCACATATCCCCACCACCCTACTCAGGCCAGAAAGACATCCGGCCCATCTACCCCCCCCCCCCCATTTCTGAAAAGGGAGTCGGTGACAGCCATCTGCGCTCCCGGCCTCTGGACCACCTTGAACTTAAACAGCTGAAGAGCAAGATACCAACGGGTGATCCGTGCGTTGGTATCTTTCATGTGGTGGAGCCATTGGAGTGGGGCATGATCTGAGCAGAGAGTGAAGGCCCCCCCCAACAGGTAGTACCGGAGAGTGAGGACCGCCACTTGATGGCAAGACACTCCTTTTCAAAGGTGCTGTACTTCATCTCCCTCAATGAGAGCTTGCAGCTAATGTACAGCACGGGCACTCCTCCCCCTTCACCACCTGTGAGAGCACCACCCCCAGCCCTCTGTCTAAAGTGTCCATCTGTAACACAACAAGGAGTGAGAAATTGGGTGAATGTAAAAGCGTCCCCCCACAAAGTGCGGCTTTAACTCATGTTGACACTGCTCCATCCACTGGACCTGGTCTGGAGCTCCCTTTTTAGTGAGATAAGTCAGCGGGCTTGTGACGTCCGAATAATTAGGCACAAATCTCCTATAATAGCCAGCCAGCCCCAGGAACTGTCTCACTCCCTTTTTGGTCTTGGGTCTCGGACAGGTCGCTGTAGTTTGTCAATTTGGGGACACACCTGCCCATGGCCCAAGTAGAACCCCAGATACCGTACCTCCACCCATCCAGTCACGCACTTCTTGGGGTTTGCTGTGAGTCCCGCTCGTCCCTCAGAACTGCCCTCAGATGCTGCATGTGCTGCTGCCAATCATTACTGTAAATGATGATGTCATCAGATGGGCAGCGGCGTAAGCCAAATGCGGTCTGAGGATTTGGTCCATGAGGCGCTGAAACGTAGCCGGGGCCCCAAACAAACCAAACAGAAACATCACTGTTTTTTTGTAAACAACATTTACAGTCACAAACTGGTGTAATCCAAACGGTGTGGAGAAGGCCGTTTTTTCATGGGATATTGGTGTCAAGGGAATCTGCCAATAACACTTTGTCAAATCCAGTGTCAAATAAAATTGAGCGGTGCCCAAACGATCGAGCAACTCATCAACACGAGGCATTAGGTAGTTGTCAAATTTAGACACCGCGTTGACTTTTCTATAATCCACACAGAACTGTACAGACCCGTCGCTCTTAGGTACCAGAACAACCGGGCTGGACCAATCACTGTGCGATTCCTCTATTACCCCCATATCGAGCATTGCATCCAACTCTTCCCGAACTATTTTCTTTTGTGTTCAAGCAGTTGGTAGGGACGGCTACGTACCACTACCCCTGGCTCGGTCTCGATGTGGTGCTGGATGAGGTTTGTATGACCTGGCAGAGGGGAAAAGACGTCTGCAAATTCCTGTTGCAACTTGGCAACCTCCGTGACTTGATACGGTGAGAGGTGATCTCCACAAGTGACCAGGGTGATATGATTGGGTTTTGTATTCACCTCAGGCCCGAGCATTACCCTCTCCGGAACTACCGTAGCCACGTCACAGGGACCGCCTCCCTCCATAATTTCAGGAGGTTGAGGTGGTATATTTGACGTGCGCCCCCTCTATCAGTTCGCTTCACCTCATAATTGAGATCCACCACTCGTCGTGTGACCTCAAATGGTCCTTGCCACTTGGCGAGTCATTTGGAGCTTGATGTGGGAATTAATACAAGCACTTTGTCTCCCGGTGCAAATTCCCACAGCTGAGTTCCCCAATTATACAGTCGGCTTTGACATTCCTGAGCTTGGAGCAAATTCTCCTGTGTTAGTTGCCCCAAAGTGTGCAGTTTTGCTCTAAGATCAAAAACGTATTGAATTTCATTCTTACTGTTTGAAGGCCCCTTCTACCAAGCTTTGTGTATGACACCAAGCACGCCACGCGGGCGCCGCCCATACAGCAGCTCGAATGGGGAAAACACTGTGGAGGCTTGCGGGACCTCTCATACTGTGAATAACAGGGGATCGAGCCATTTATCCCAATTTCTAGCATCCTCGTGCACAAACTTACGAATCATATTTTTTAGTGTTTTATTAAATCGCTACACCAAGCCATCTGTTTGTGGATGGTAAACACTGGTGCGAATCAACTTAATACCCAAGAATTCGCAAAGCTTTAGGAGTGTTCGTGACATAAATGTAGTGCCTTGATCAGTGAGGATTTCTTTCGGAATCCCCACCCAGGAGATTATTTAGAAGAGTGCCTCCGCAACACTGTGTGCTGAGATGTTGCGCAGAGGTACTGCTTCCGGATATCGCGTTCATTAGTCCACCACGACTAATACAAAGCGATGTCTGCGAGCTGAACACTCTAATGGCCTGACGAGGTCCATGCCAATTCTTTCGAAGGGGACCTCGATCAGCGGAAGAGGGCACAAAGGCGCTCTTGGGGTGGCTGATGGATTCACCAGCTGACATTCACGGCATGCCGCTCACCATCTGTGAACATCCCCGCGAATGCCCGGCCAATAAAAGTGGGCCGGGCAAATTAGTCGGTTCAGTGTTTTTCTCTCCCCTAAGTGACCCGCCATTGGATTATAGTGAGCCGCCTGGAATAACATTTCCTGACGGCTCTGCGGTATTAACAGCAAGGTTGTATCCTCCTTTGTTTGAGCGTCCTGCATCACTCGATACAACCACTCTTCGATTGTCACAAAATAGGGTCGCTGACCATCAATAACTTTCACTTGGTCGAGGGCATGCCTAAGGGTTTCATCTCTTGACAGCTCTAGAGGGAAATCCCTTTCGGAAAATCCTCAAAGGACGGGAGGGGCCGAAGCCTCCCCCTCCCTCACGTCATGTTGAACCAAGCATTGGTGGATAGTGGTCTGGTTACAGCCCGTATCCAACAAGGCTTGATGAGTACTCCCCTTGACACTTACCGGTATTCTGTACACTCTGGCTCGATCGGGGAAAACATAGGGGGAGGGGAGAGAGAGTGGGAGGGCTCTTCTGCCCTTTGATATGCCAAGATCTTGTCCTCCGCCTGTTGGACGGCCTCCTCCAGCGACGCCGGGCAGTGGCACTGGATCCACTCCGCGTTCCTTTCGGTAGCCAACGGATCAGCTGCTCCAGCACCATGTGGTCAATGATTCCTTTGGTGTCGCGGTCCTCAGCCAGCAGCCACTTCCAGCAGGTGACCCGGAGCCGCTGGGTGAAGGCAAAGGGTCGGCCGTCCCCTTCCATCTCCATTGACCAGAAAAGCTGTCGGTATTGCTCCGGGCTGTGGCCGACCCACTGCAGGATGGTCTTCCTCAGGTCATCATATGCCAGGAGATTCACCGGCAATAGTTGTTGCGCCACGAGTTGAGCTTCCCCGGACACCAATGGGATAAGCCTGGCCGCCCACTGGGCACGCTCAGGATCTCGGCCGTCCTTTCAAAAAGATCCAGGAAGTCCTCGGGATCATCTTCGGGCCCCATCTTCATAAGAGCAACTGGGGGCATGGGGGTCACGGCCGGGGTTTTCTCCTGGTGTAGCACGCTCCGGATTGTGCCGGTCCTCTGCTTGAGCTCGCAGCACCTCCTGGAATCGGCGATCCTGGTCCTGGCATAGCTCAAGCAGGGCCTGATGTTGCGCCTATTGCATACTGGTGAGGGACTTGATGACTTCCACCAAGTGCGAGGACTCCATGTCGGTGTATTTCCTCCAATAACCCGGGTTTCGGCACCAGTGTAAGGAAGTTCGTAGACAGGGAACAGGAGGACATGGGAAACGTGGGGTTGAAACTCAAGGTAAGACTTTAATTTCAATAAACTCAAAATGGCTTTACAGCTTAACACTTAGGCACAGCACTTTTCAGTCTGTCCTGAACTCTCTCTCCCTGGTCTCTGGCGTGGTCGCTCTTTATCGCTCTCCCCACTGCTTACTGCAACTAGAAACAGGTGTTAGACATTATCAGACTCCGGATGGACGTGTGACCACGCCCCCGCTGCCACACCACACTTGTACTGCAGTACTGAAAACTGCAGGAATACTCTGTCCAAATTACAACACTTGTACTGCAGTACTAAAAATGTCATGGTTACTTGTGTAACCTCCATTCCCTGATGGAGGGAATGAGAAGTTGTGTCGATGTAGTGACACTAGGGGTCACTCTTGGGAGCCTGAGACACCTCTGGTCTTTGATAAAAGGCCAATGAAAATTGGCGAGTGGTATTTGAGTGGTATTTGGTATTTGCCCCTCCCAAGGGGAAGACACTGCGGAGACCACACCTCGCCCAAAGAGAGGGGGGGATATTTAAGTAGAAGAATACATCACATGGTCTTTCCAATAATGTGGAGAGTCTTCAAGGTAGATCCTACCCAACGGGGGAGGAGTTACTACAAGGGGGCTCTGCCCAAGGAAGACGCAGTTTGCCAACAGGGAAACGAATTAGCGGAAGATATATATCACATGGGGTTAGCCTTACAATGAACCGCCACATGTGGAGCACCTACCCCAGAACAGGACTCTTAGTTAGCACGTGTACTGGGCCGGCAGTGAGTCTCTCTGAAAACTCGACTGCCACAGGGCTCGGAGGAAGTCAACCAGGGAACAAAGTTTGTGAACACTACTGGGAATTAATGGCGCACATCTTCAGCTCAAAAGGAGGTGGTAGGCGCTATGTGCAAGCGATACACCCAGCCGGCTATCCCGGGCTTATCCGCTTGTATTGCGTGCCACTACCTGGGATGAAACCGGTTCCACCCGGAGGTTGTAGAACCTTGCAAAGGTGTCGGGTGTTGCCCAGCCTGCTGCTCTGCAAAGGTATGTTAGAGAGGCACCCCTGGCCTGGACCCAGGAGGCCGCTACACCCCTGGAAGAATGGGCTCGTAGCCCTACCGGGGGCGGCATGTCCTGGGCGTGATATGCCATAGTTATGGCGTCAATGAGCCAGTGGGCAATCCTCTGCTTGGAGACAGTGCTTCCTTTCCGCTGTGCACCAAAGCAGACAAAGAGCTGCTCAGAGATACTAAAGCTCTGCGTGCGATCCAAATAGATGCATAAAGCAACCAGCAACGACAGGGCTGGGTCTGCCTCCTCCTGGGGCAGTGCTTGCAGGTTCACCACCTGGTCCCTAAAAGGGGTCGTGGGAACCTTGGGCACATAGCCCGGTCAGAGTCTCAGGATCACGTGAGAGTAACCCGGACCGAACTCCAGTTTCGTTGACAGAGAACGCTTGCAGGTCTCCTACCCTCTTGATGGAAGTGAGCGCAGTCAGGAGGGCAGTCTTCAAGGAGAGTGCCTTAAGCTCGGCTGACTGCAAAGGCTCAAAGGGGTCTCTCTGTAGACCCTGAAGAACTACAGAGAGGTCCGATGAGGGAATGAGGCACGGTCTGGGGGGATTCAGCCTCCTGGCACCTCTTAGGAACCTGATGATCAGGTCGTGCTTCCCTAAGGACTTACCGTCGACTGCGTCGTGGTGTGCTGCTATGGCGGCAACGTACACCTTCAAGGTGGAAGGGGACAGCCTCCCTTCCAACCTCTCCTGCAGGAAGGAAAGCACTGATCTGACTGCGCATCTCTGGGGGTCTTCCCATCGGGAAGAACACCACTTAGCGAACAGACGCCACTTAAAGGCATACAGGCGCCTCGTAGAGGGGGCCCTAGCCTGAGTGATCGTGTCTACCACTGCAGGTCCCGTCCAGGGGCCAGACATGGAGATTCCAGAGGTCTGGTCGTGGGTGCCAGATGGTGCCCCGTCCCTGAGAAAGAAGGTCCTTCCTCAGGGGAATTCGCCGGGGGGTGCTGTCGCGAGGAGCGTGAGGTCCAAGAACCACGTCTGGGTGGGCCAGTAGGGTGCTACCAGGATGACCTGCTCCTCGTCCTCCCTGACCTTGCACAGGGTCTGTGCAAGTAGGCTCACTGGGAGGCAAACAGGTGCACCTGTGCCTGTCTGAATCAACTCCAAATCAGCTGGACCACCTGAGGGTGGAGTCTCCACTCTCCCCTGAGGGTAACCTGTCATGACAGCGCATCCACTGTGGTGTTGAGGTTGCCCGGGATGTGAGTGGCTCGCAGCAACTTGAAGTGCTGCTGACTCCAGAGGAGGAGATGGCGGGCGAGTTGTGAAATACAACGAGAGCGCAGACCGCCTTGGTGGTTGACATATGCTACCGTTGCCATGTTGTCTGTCAAAACTAACACGTGCTTGCCCTGGATCAACGGCCGAAATCTCCGCAGGGCGAGCAGAATTGCCAACAACTCTAGTCAGTTGATGTGCCAATGCAGTCGCGGGTCCGTCCACAAGCCGGCGGCTGCGTGCCCATTGCAAACAGTGCCCCAGCCTGTTTTGGAGGCATCCGTCATGACCAATGATGTGCCTGGAGACCAGTTCTAGGGGAACACCTGCCCGTAGAAATGAGAGGTCAGTCCAAGGGCTGAAAAGACGGTGACAGACCGGCGTGATGACCATGCGATGTGTCCCGCGGCACAATGCCCATTTCGGGACTTGAGTCTGATGCCAGTGCTGAAGCGTCCTCATTTGCATCAACCCGAGCGGGGTGGCCACCGCTGAGGATGCCATATGCCCCAGGAGCCTCTGAAAAAGTTTCAGTGGAACCACTGTTTTCTGTTTGAACACCTTCAAACAAGCCAACACCGACTGGGCACGCTCATTCGTGAGGCACGCTGTCAAAGAGTCCAACTCCAAACCGAGAAAAGATGCTTTGAACCGGGAGGAGCTTGCTCTTTTCCCAGTTGACCCGAAGCCCTAGTCGGCTGAGGTGTGAGAGCACCAAGTCCCTGTGTGCGCACAACATGTCCCAAGAGTGAGCTAAGATTAGCCAGTCGTCGAGATACTGTAGTTGAGAATGCGAATGGCCACCTCCCTTAGTGGGGCAAGGGCTGCCTCTGCGACCTTCGTGAAGATTCAAGGAGACAGGGACAGGCCGAAAGGGAGGACCTTGTACTGATATGCCTGACCCTCGAATGCAAACTGCAGGAAGGGCCTGTGTCAAGGAAGGATCGAGACGTTGAAGTACGCGTCCTTCAGGTCTACCACCACGAACCAATCTTGATGCCGGACGCTCGCCAGAATGCTTTTTTGTGTCCACATCTTGAATGGGAGTCTGTGTAAAGCCCGGTTCAGTACTCGCAGGTCCAAGATTGGCCGCAGCCCACCGCCTTCTTTCGGTACGATGAAGTAAGGGCTGTAATACCCCTTCTTCATCTCAGCCAGAGGGACAGGTTCTATCGATCTCCGCGCTCAAGGTAGCAGCGTTTTCGTCCTTCACCAAGGTGAAGTGGACACCGCTGAACCTGGGCAGACGCCTGGCGAACTGAATTGTGTAGCCTAGTCGGACGGTCCGGACCAGCCATCGCGACAGATTGGAAAGCGCAAGCCACACGTCCAAGTTCCGCGCAAGGGGGACCCAAGGGACAACGTCGTCGGACGTACCGGCAGGTGGGGCGGAGCTCGAGGTGCCACACCATGTCGTAGCCGTGCTGAGTCTAGCGACATCGAAGCACTTACCTGGCTCCTTGTGACCACCCCCGGAACAGCCTGGGATGGGGAAGAAAGAGGCCTGTCCTCGTGACCCGTGGAGACTGTCACATTGGGGGTGGATTTGTGCCACAGCTGGGCGCTCAGGGGCGGGAAACCGCCGCTGGATTGCCAAACCTGCCAAATAGAGTGGTGGAAGGTGGTCGTGATGACGGCCGTGCACACTGGGTACGTGACCCAGGGAACAAGGACACCGCTCTTGCTGGACTCTTGAGTACTGCAGCCACTTGGGCATGCAGCGCAATTAAATGCAAAGGTAACAAAAAGATGGAGAGGTCTGCTTACCAGCTCCAGAGCAGCGGGTTTCGTCGACCCTGGGTCGCCGTCTCAAGGGCGCTTTGAAGCCTTCCTGCGGTGGGCTCCACGCCGGGGCCGGGCCGAAGGGGCAGGCTGCGGCGGAGCCGGTGCAGTCACCGCAGGGGGACGCTCTTGGCGACGAGCAGACGGGGTGCGGGATCTTGAGCCACGCCGGACAGGATATGCCGGATAGCCTCCGTCTACTGCTCCACCATCGAGAACTGCTGGGCAAAGTCCTTGACGGTGTTGCCGAATAGGCCAGCCTGGGAGATGGGGGCAGCAAGGAACCGTGTCCTGTCGGCCTCACCCATCTCGACCAGGTTGAGCCAAAGGTGGCACTCCTGGACCGAGGTCGGTCACCGAGTGCAGTTCCTGCATCAATCCCGGGGCGGAACTACCCTCGTGCAGTTCCTTTAGCGCCTTGGCGGACTTACAGGAGAGCCATGGCATGCAGGGCGGAGGCGGCTTGTCCAGCAGCACCGTAGGCCTTGGCCGTCAGAGACGACATAAACCTACAGGCTTTGGACGGGGGCTTTGGGCCCACGCCAGGTGACGGCGCTCTGCGGGCATAGGTGCACTGCGAGCGCCTTTATCCACCGGGGGATTGCCGAATAGCCCTTGGCCACCCCACCATTGAGGGTAGTGAGGGCGGGGAAGCTGAAAAGATCGGGACCGGGCAGTAAAAAAGTGCCTCCCACGACCTTGTCAGCTCTTCATGCACTTCCGGCCCCGCCCTCCTCCACGCTACACTCCTCCCTGTGTTGCCTCAGGCTGGGGAGCCCCCGGCATGACGTACATTCCCCCCTCCTGCCGGCAGGTCATCCCCTCCTTCCTCGACCTGAAAAAAAAAAAAAAGCAGAGGGAAAGGCCAACACGGAGTGACAGCACAAGAGAGAGAGAGGAGAGAGAGAAAAAGCTCACTCACCGGTTCTCTGATTCACCGTCACGTAGTCCCCGATCAGTCCTCCACCCTCTCAGGCGGACGACAGCCGCTCCTCCCCCGGCGGACCGGAGTAAAACCTCCGATCCCCAGCGGACAGAACGCCCCTCTGATTTTCTGGTGGCACGTGGGGACACTCCTCCGCCCCTGGCAGCGACACCATCGCTCCATGCGGTCGGGGAGTCCCGTACCTCCTCGCCTCGCGGATGGCGGCCGTTCCCCGCGTCCGGGCGGTCAGGCTACACCGTCCCCCGGCGGATGGCAGCAGCACTCCCCTGGGTGGGCGGCAGTGTCGAGGACTCTACGACGGCATCCCTCCTCCCTCCCGGGTTTCGACACCAATGTAAAGGTGGTACAAGGGAAAGGAGGAGGCAAGAACCGGCTTAACAATATAAATAATATTTAATTAAATAAAAAGACACACAAACACATACAGGGCAGCTGCCCATAGTTCTCTGCCGTCTTCGGTCGCCTTTATCCCTCGCTCTCCTCATCAGGCTGATTGGGGTCCGGGCGTCCGTCATTCCGCCCAGCCCCGCCCTCCTCCGCGCTACACCACACTTGTAGTGCAGTAATGAAAACTGCAGGAATACTGTGTCCAAATTACCACACTTTTATTGCAGTACTGAAAACTGCAGGAATACTGCGTCCAAATTGCCACACTTGTACTGCAGTTCTACTGTTGTTCACTAGAACTTCACTCTGCACTCCTACACTTAATACATTTGCTGTACTTCCATAAATTCTTCAAAACTTGACCAGTGACTGCAAACACAATGCAGGTTATTAGCAATCAGCAATTTATTGACATTCAAATGTTGAAAAAGGTTTAAAAGCTTTTAAAGATGTGCCTGGCCATTAAGACACCAGAGCATCAGCAACGCAATATTTCAAATTAAACATTCACTAACAAATATAAAAGTATAAAATAAACATGAAAAAAAAATGGAAAAAGTTAAAAACATGAAAAAGTTAAAGGCATACTTTTTCACACATTATCAGATCAAGTGTCATGAACATGTGATACAGTACATGCAACGTACATGACCTCTATACTACAGTACTGTAATGTAAAGAACACCCATTATTGGCAATGTTGTTTAAAATATTTCATTGCATGATTTTTTATAGTTAATCACAGATTTTAAAAATGCTGAATTATGACTCTATACAGGTGCTGGTCATATAATTAGAATATCATCAAAAAGTTGATTTATTTCACTAATTCCATTCAAAAAGTGAAACTTGTATATTATATTCATTCATTACACACAGACTGATATATTTCAAATGTTTATTTCTTTTAATTTTGATGATTATAACTGACAACTAAGGAAAATCCCAAATTCAGTATCTCAGAAAATTAGAATATTACTTAAGACCAATACAAAGAAAGGATTTTTAGAAATCTTGGCCAACTGAAAAGTATGAACATGAAAAGTATGAGCATGTACAGCACTCAATACTTAGTTGGGGCTCCTTTTGCCTGAATTACTGCAGCAATGCGGCGTGGCATGGAGTCGATCAGTCTGTGGCACTGCTCAGGTGTTATGAGAGCCCAGGTTGCTCTGATAGTGGCCTTCAGCTCTTCTGCATTGTTGGGTCTGGCATATCGCATCTTCCTCTTCACAATACCCCATAGATTTTCTATGGGGTTAAGGTCAGGCGAGTTTGCTGGCCAATTAAGAACAGGGATACCATGGTCCTTAAACCAGATACTGGTTGCTTTGGCACTGTGTGCAGGTGCCAAGTCCTGTTGGAAAATGAAATCTGCATCTCCATAAAGTTGGTCAGCAGCAGGAAGCATGAAGCGCTCTAAAACTTCCTGGTATACGGCTGCATTGACCTTGGACCTCAGAAAACACAGTGGACCAACACCAGCAGATGACATGGCACCCCAAACCATCACTGACTGTGGAAACTTTACACTGGACCTCAAGCAACGTGGATTGTGTGCCTCTCCTCTCTTCCTCCAGACTCTGGGACCCTGATTTCCAAAGGAAATGCAAAATTTACTTTCATCAGAGAACATAACTTTGGACCACTCAGCAGCAGTCCAGTCCTTTTTGTCTTTAGCCCAGGCAAGACGCTTCAGACGCTGTCTATTGTTCAAGAGTGGCTTGACACAAGGAATGCGACAGCTGAAACCCATGTCTTGCATACGTCTGTGCGTAGTGGTTCTCCCCCACATTTTTGAATGGGTTTTGTTTCACAATCCTCTCGAGGGTGCGGTTATCCCTATTGCTTGTACACTTTTTTCTACCACATCTTTTCCTTCCCTTCGCCTCTCTATTAATGTGCTTGGACACAGAGCTCTGTGAACAGCCAGCCTCTTTTGCAATGACCTTTTGTGTCTTGCCCTCCTTGTGCAACGTATCAATGGTCATCTTTTGGACAACTGTCAAGTCAGCAGTCTTCCCCATGATTGTGTAGCGTACAGAACTAGACTGAGAGACCATTTAAAGGCCTTTGCAGGTGTTTTGAGTTAATTAGCTGATTAGAGTGTGGCACCAGGTGTCTTCAGTATTGAACCTTTTCACAATATTCTAATTTTCTGAGATACTGAATTTGGGATTTTCCTTAGTTGTCAGTTATAATCATCAAAATTAAAAGAAATAAACATTTGAAATATATCAGTCTGTGTGTAATGAATGAATATAATATACAAGTTTCACTTTTTGAATGGAATTAGTGAAATAAATCAACTTTTTGATGATATTCTAATTATATGACCAGCACCTGTATATATACACCTTATTTGTCAAGATGTATAGTAATGTGCAT
Source organism: Myxocyprinus asiaticus (assembly GCF_019703515.2). Classification (NCBI taxonomy): domain Eukaryota; kingdom Metazoa; phylum Chordata; class Actinopteri; order Cypriniformes; family Catostomidae; genus Myxocyprinus; species Myxocyprinus asiaticus. The sequence continues at coordinate 12,683,070 of NC_059373.1, read as the reverse complement.
ATGTAGAAATGTTGGAAATGATACACTTGAATATAGTTACATTCCTGCTCCACCACACTGAGTGGGAGCTCTTACGTAGAAGAAAAATAGAAAAAAAGAGGTTGCGCTAATCTAACTTTTCCTGATATTTTCCAAATTTTTTCTACTGTATGTGGTATGTGGGGCTTTTCTCTCTCTTCCTAGAGAGAGTGTGTATGTTTGATTGCTTACTGGAGAGAGAGAGAGAGAGAGAGAGAGAGAGAGAGAGAGAGAGAGAGAGAGTGAGTGCGCGCACACAGACATCACGCTGAGAAACAATGACCATCCAAATAGGGCTTTGTTTTGCTTTTAGCGCTAATACTGCCCTCATAATGATACTTCATCCAAATAGTCCAGTAAGAAAGAAGTGCAACGAGGCGCCAAGGAAACGCTGACTGCTTCACTCCACCGAGTCGTGTGAATGAGTCTTATTTTTTTATTTTCTCCCAATTTGGAATGCCCAGTTCCCACTTAGTAGGTCCTCGTGGTGGCGCGGTTACTCACCTCAATCCGGGTGGCGAAGGACAAGTCTCAGTTCCCTCCGCTTCTGAGACCATCAATCCATGCATCTTATCACATGGCTCGTTGTGCATGACACCGCGGAGACTCCGCATCTGGAGGCTCATGCTACTCTCCGCGATCCAGGCACAACTTACCATGTGCCCCATTGAGAGCGAGAACCATTAATCGCGACTACGAGGAGGTTACCCTTTGTGACTCTACCCTCCCTAGCAACCAGGCCAATTTGGTTGCTTAGGAGACCTGGCTGGAGTCACTCAGCACACCCTGGATTCAAACTCGTGACCCCAGGGGTGGTAGTCAGCATCAATACTAGCTGAGCTACCCTGGCCCCCCGTGTGAATGAGTCTTTAGTTTGCTGCGTCTTCATTGGTTTTTTTACATTAAATTACCATTAAGAGGTCCTTTCTCCATCACTTTGATGCTGTGTGTTTGTTTGTGGTGTGTGTGTCTCTCGGTTATATCGCAAAGGTTCCGCCCTATTGCAACTACTGTTTAGATCTCACACAGAATAGAACAGAATGCCAGAATCTAATGTTAAATTGGTAATTACGTTAATCATGTTTAAAAAAATAAACAGCGTGCCAAACATTGTAAATTAACCGCATACGTTAATTTCGACAGCTCTAGTTTAGAACGCTTTAGAACTGCAGTTTTGTTCAATATGAAAAATGCATTTGCAATTGAAGCTCCATTTATACTGGAGTACAGCTGTTTAGCTGCACTAAACTGCAGGTGAACTACACAAACTATAGCTGTACTGCATTGATTTGAAATTATACTTCACTGGACTGCTATTATTTTGCAATGTACTGCAGTTATACCAGTGTGGAATGCAGGTATACTTCACTGAACTGTAGTAGTATTACTACACTGATCTACAATTGTACTGTAGTGCACTATATCAGTACTGCAGTTAAAAGGCATTGTAAGTGCAGTACAGTTTGTCATTGTGCAGTACAACATTATAATACTACACAAAACTGCACTTTTTACTACATACATTGCAGTAATACTACAATCAGACTGCAGTTTAACTGCAGTTCATTTTTGTAAGGGCAGTTTAAGAGTATTCGTTTATAATCCACTTTGACACATTACCAAATAAACCTCAGTGTATGAACCCATGCTACAGCCTCACCCTCTCCACCCTCATTTTCACCCTCATGTAATTCTTAAGCAGCAGTTAAGTTCAGCCTTTCTTCTCTCCTAATAGTGTTAATGTTCTCATTTATTTTGCTTCTGAGACTATGAGCTCCTGATGTTTAATAATATTTGACTGTCAAGTGAAAGATTGCGGCTGTTACAACGTGGGTTATTATTTAGTGCTGCTGGGACATGAAGGGCCTGGTTCCCATAAGAATTGTCTGTCTTATTATAATAAGAAAAGCTGTGATGAATATTGTCTACTAGTTACTGCCTGAAGCACTGGACAAACTGATCTAATAGTGGTGTGTGGGGGTGTGTGTTTGTGTCCGTGCATGTGTTGCCAAACTGGTGGTGAGGATATGTGTAAAAGTTCATATTCGGGTCAATACAAAGTTCAATACAAGTATGATCCTATTTTATATATTTTGTTTATACTTAAAAATAAAAGCAATAGTTATGGAATATATATTCTGTAGGCTATTTAAGCTTGATCTATTGCTATAAAGCCCCTTTAATAGATATTTTACAGTAAAGGATTTTCTGTCCTGTTGAATGCCTATATAGAAAAAAACTTTCAGATTTGCTTAAATTATGGCATTAATATTTCTCACTGGCCATGAATTTTTATTTTTCATTGTCAGCAAATGCTCAACAGTTAATGCCTTCTCGTCTCTGCCAGGTGTCAGTGGTCCACCTGCTGAAGACTGTACGCTTGCTGAGACTCCTACGTCTTCTGCAGAAGATGGACCGCTACTCCCAGCACAGCACGGTGGTGCTGACCCTGCTCATGTCCATGTTTGCCCTGCTGGCTCACTGGATGGCCTGCATCTGGTACATCATCGGCAAGAAGGAGGTGGAGAGCAACACAGACAACTGGGATATAGGTGAAATAGCTATTTATGTGAACATTCACACAGGCTCTCATATCTCATACACATTCGTGCACACCTACATTTATACTCTGGCCCCAAAGTGTTTGGACATTAAAGTCCAAATACTGAAATGTGTTTGGACTGAAAACAAAAATGTTTGAATGTCATTGTGTTAGATAAGAAAAGTATTAAATAAAGTGGCATCTGCATACTGTACAAATGATGCTAGAGCTTTTCTCAGAATTACCTTTGCTTTTCTGAGCCATTTTTCCTTTTACTTTAAACCAAATGGTCATTTTAGTGAATGAGTGAAGTCTTCATATTGGTCTTCAGATTTGATAACCACAAAGTGTCCAAATACCTTTTGTCTTTATTTTTAGCATTATATCTGTTTTTTTTTTTTATTTAAAACCTAGAAACCTCTTTTTGTGAAATGTTTACTTGAAAAGCGTACTTGCACTTTCTTTCTTTAAAATAAATGCCACTTGGTTTGATAGTTTGTTATCTAATCCAATGGCATTCATACATTTTCATGTGTGGCTTAAGTGTCCAAACTTTACTTTTGGGGCCACTTTATTTCTGTACACATGTACTGTATACTGGAACAGACATGCACTATATCTACCAACATCCAGAACACAACATATTGTAACGATGCTGCTGCTGAGCGATGAGGAAATCGAAGAGATGAAGAACCCAAGTGCAATTTTATTTACAAATGTGAAATCCAAAAAACCCTAACTATAAACGTGAAACATAAACATGAACTTGAATAGACTTGACTAAAACTTGACTTGAAATAAACCTGACTTGACATGTAACCAACATTACCAAACATAATACCTGACAAGGGACAATGGAAAACATGAGGGTTTAAATACTAGACATGGGAGAACACATGACAAAGATGACCAATGAAAAACAGAACTCTAAACAAGATAATTAAACAATGAACCAATGAAAACCAGACACATGAACATGGAGGTAAAACAGGATATCACATGACTAGGGAACACATGACATGAAACAGGAACTAGAATACAAAATAAAAGACATGATATACATGAACACACACATTAAACATTACACATATGCTAGTCAGTAACTTGTTCTTTCAGCATATGAAACAAGACAAGCTGCTAAAAAGGCAAGACATAACTTGTCTTTTCGACAGGGACATACATTATGACAAATACACTGAAAAAACAAACATCCAAAACAGACATCCATCTTCACCTAAAAATGGAAGAGTCCCTGAACTGCGATTTCACAAGACTCAGTGTCTCTGGACTGTAATCGCAGTGTAATTTGTTGTGATTGATTCCTAATGCAACAGTTCATGAAATATCAGCTTGGAATGGATTTGTTAAAATTGCATGATAGACATAATATGGATAGATTGAATTTTTTGCATTCTGAGCTGAAAAAAAGACAAAGAGAGACTGATTAGAGAGTGATTAGACATTAGTGATAGTATACCCAAAATGAAAATTCAAGTCATAATTTACGCAACAGTATGTTGTTCCAAACCCATATGACTTTCTTTCCTCTATAGAACACAAAAGCAGATATTAGGCAGAATGTTAGCCTCAGTCTCAATTCAATTTCATTACATCCTTTTTCAATTCAATAAAAGTGAATGGTGACAAAGGATAACACTCTGCCTATCATCTCATTTTCTGTTCTATGGAAGAAAGAAAAGTCATTCGGATTTGGTGAGTAAATGATGAAATAATTATAGTGTTTGTTGAACTATCCCTTTAAACAACAAAAAGCTGAATGTACAGTTGTAGAGAAGAGATAAGGCAGACACTGTGTTGGACAGTGATGGACAGTGATAGTGGAAGATAGCAAGGATAAGAAGAATGCACGAGACAACAGGCAGCCGAGTGAGCAAGACAAAGTGAAAAATTAGTGAAGAGAGAACCCAGCAACAGACCAGTCACCCAAACGGTGTGCTGCAGGCCTCTCTCTCCCTTTAATCTGTAGGAGGGACTGTAATTAGGACCACTGTGTTGCTCTATGGTCCATAATGATGGGCTGCTGCAGAAGTACCAGCTTTTCCACCACCTGGCCCCTGATCAGTATTGATGGAAAGCTGTTTTTCCCCTCGGCATCTGACCACTGACCCCAGGCCTGCTCTGACTGGCAATTACTATAGCAACACAGGGCTGGAATCTCCTTGCTGGTACTCTGATTTAGATGTTGTAGAATGATGGGTTCTTCCTTATCAGCAAACGCAAGGTTTTTCTCTTTGGAATGGTTAAAAACAATTGTAATTGACAATTTGCTGTTAGTGAAGAAATGTCTTGGTGAGATTGGATCACAAGATATGCTTTTCTGTCTTTCATGTACCCAAGTTCACTTAGACCACACTTACAAAAAAGCTTGATAGCCCCTGGTCACTGTTTGCTTTCACTGTATGCAAAAGAGCAGCGTAAACATTCTGCAAAATATCTCCTTTTGTGTTCCATGGAAGAAAAAATGTCTTGCTGGTTTGAAACAACATGAGAGTGGGTAAATTATGACAGAATTTTCCTTTTTTAGGGTGAACTATCCCTTTGTGTTATGTCATTGTTGCAATCCAAGAGAAATGTCCACCATATGGACACTGATACACAAACACACATATAGTGGGAGATTTTTAGTTACCTTTCAATCTTTCTTTTTCTCCCTCTGTCAGGCTGGCTGCATGAGCTTGGGAAGCGGTTAGAATCTCCATATGAGGGGGTGGGTACGGGTGTGGTCAACGGAACTGTGAGCAATGGACCGTCTTTACGGAGCATCTACATTGCCGCTTTGTACTTCACCCTCAGCAGCCTGACCAGCGTGGGCTTTGGAAACGTCTCTGCAAACACAGATGCCGAGAAGATCTTCTCCATCTGCACCATGCTCATTGGAGGTGTGTACATGCAGACAGGTTATGTTCATGGGTATGACATATTTAAACCAATTTTATGGTCCAAAAACTTTAATTTGTGTGTGTATGTGTTTTGCTCATTGAAAACCAAAAATGAGGTTGCATCTTTGTTTGGTTGTACAAGACAAATTATTAAAATAAAAGAATTTCCATGGCTATAAATGAGGTACGCAGCAGCTGTACAGTAAAAGTAAATGAAGATATGGACAATACACAACATAGGCCTACAATAAACATTCATATGGGCCTAACTGTGCATATGTGTTTATGTATGATTGTATGTTGTGAAATGGGATGATATGAGTCACACCAGCTGCTCACACACAAAATTCATGACCTTTATATTGTGAAATGTCACCCTGCACCATGGGGCACTTCTGTCTCCTTCCCAGTCATACAATAATACCCAATAACACACACCAACATGTATGTACACATTCAATCACCACCTGTTTATCATCAATAGAGTTCATAGACAGAACATGATCCTTTAAAATATATACACAAAGTGCATCATTACGACAATGGGAGGAGCAATGATCACCTATGTCCATTACGTCACGATTAATTTAAGACAAGAAAACCATCAGTCACATTATCAACTACAGCACAAAAAAAAAAAAAAAAAAAAAACCCAAAAAAACAATTAAGCAATTGATTTTTTTTAAAGTCAAGAAGTGTACTTTATTTATTTATTTATTTATAAGGGACAGTACACATTAACTAACATCACCTTGTGATATAAATGGGCTAGATTTAGCAAAATGTATATACGTATATATATATATATATATATATATATATATATATATATATATATATATATATATATATATATATATATATATATTGTATTTAAAAAGAAAAAATGAACTGAAATACAGTAGAGGCTAAGGTTAAATGAAAACACAAACAGGGCATTAGCCTACACACATGCCTCAACACATTCTTAATACATGCTTATATTATTCACAGCATTTTATACATTTACACCGATCAGCCACAACATTAAAACCATCTGCATAATATTGTGTAGATCTCCCTCGTGCCGCCAAATCAGCACCAACCCGCATCTCAGTATAGCATTCTGAGATGATATTCTTCTCAACACAATTGTACAGAGTGGTTATCTGAGTTACTGTAGACTTTGTCAGTTCGAAGCAATCTGGCCATTCTCTGTTGACCTCTCTCATCAACAAGGCATTTCAGTCCACAGAACTGCCGCTCACTGGATGTTTTTTGTTTTTGGCACTATTCGGAGTAAATTCTAGAGACTGTTGTGCTTGAAAATCCCAGGAGATCAGGAGTTACAGAAATACTCAAACCAGCCTGTCTGGCACCAACAATCATCCATGTGATTATCTAATCAGCCAACCATGTGGCAGCAGTGCAGTGCATAAAATCATGCAGATACAGGTCAGGAGCTTTAGTTAATATTCACATCAACCATCAGAATGGGGAAAAAATGTGATCTCGGTGATTTGGAGCGTGGCATGATTGTTGGTGCCAGACAGGCTGGTTTGAGTATTTCTGTAACTGCTGATCTCCTGAGATTTTCACAGAATGCTATTCTGAGATGCGGGTTGGCACTGTTTTGGCGGCACGAGGGGGACCTACACAATATGGTTTAATGTTGTAGCTGATCGGTGTAAGTACTTGCTCAAACCACTCAAAGCATTTTATGCATTTAACACATGCTTAAACAGTCACAATATTTTAATTATTTTTAACCAGGCTCTAAGGACATGTATTGCAGTTTAAAACCATAGAATTCTCATTACACATGTTCTCATTACACATATTTTCCACATATAACATGTATTACTCTTATTCACTAAACTGAAAAACACTCTGGGCTATAAATCATTAAATGAGATTAATTCTGAATTTACATACCCAGTTCTCGCATGTGCACAACGTGGTCAAACTCCACACATGCAATATGCATCCTTCAAAAATAACCCATAACAAACACTCAATTTTAACATACAGCTCTTCTGAACACATATTTAATGTGATTTATGAGCATTTTTTGTAACATTTTATATTTACCCAAAGAATTCTCAAACCATGAACAAAACCGGGAGCTCTCTTGACAACGTATCTTCTTACGTCTCTAACACAAGAGAGAGAGATGGAAATTGTCACAAAACTCCAGTTTTTAAAGGGGCCATGTCCAATTTATGACAAAAGTTAAATTACATGAAATTTCAGTAAGAAATTAAAAAGAAATTAAGCATTTTATCCAAAATACATTTTTACAAACACTGAATTAAAGGAATTTTCTGAGTTCAATACAAGTTAAGCTCAATCGACAGCATTTGTAGCATAATATTGATTACCACAAAAATTAAATTCGACCCTCCTTTTCTTTAAAAAAAAAAACAAAAAAAATCTTAGTTCCAGTGAGGCACTTACAATGGAAGTCAATGGGGGCCAATTTTTTATGTTAAAATACTTCGTTTTTCAAAGTACGTATATCCACAAGACATAAACAATATGTGTGTTAACATAATGTTAGTGTGAGAAAATCATTTACTAATCTTTTCTGGGTAAAGTTATAGCCAATTTTACATTTTCGTTGCCATGACGATGTAATGTAAAAAATAAAAAAAAAATAATATCCTAAAACGTCTGTAACATTGACGATTTAAACAACTTTACAGCTCAAATAATACATGACTTTTAACAGAAAAATTAATGCAAGTGCTTTTATAAAATTATAAGCTTCAAATGTCCCATTTAAACCCAAAAAAATTGGCCCCCACTTCCATTGTAAGTGCCTAAACAACATCAAAGCAGTCCCAACCAGCTAGACTAAGCAATACTGGCTCATCCAATGGCGTGAACAGGTTTGGGGAGTGACGGAATACGTGTAACGGGATTACGTATTTAAAATACAAAATATAAGTAACTGTATTCCACTACAGTTACAATTTAAATCATTGGTAATTAGAATACAGTTACATTCAAAAAGTATTTTGATTACTGAAGAGATTACTTTGCATTTTATTGTCATTTGTTTCATTTAATATTTAGTCCTTTCAGATGGAAAACATTTATACATATAAATGATGCGATCCAAAGTGCATTTGAACAGCGGTGAAACACTTTCTTATGATGTGTTACATTCATACGAGCAGACAGAGAAGTAAGTTTGAAGTAAGTTTGGAGCAGAAGAAATAGAAATAATCCTTGTGTAAATTGTCAGCTTTACGCTAAGCTAAAATGCTATTTCTAGCCATTTTACATACACATGTTACCAGGCACGATCATATTTGTTTATCAAGAAAATTCACATTGGATCATAATTTCTTTTTTTCTAGAAGGACCTTTGATATTAGGGCAAAAATCATATTCTTGATAATAATTTTTGTATTGTTTTCCTGTAAAAATATCTAAAAATCCTTAAAACAAGATCAATTTGATTTACCTTGTTTTAGAAACAACACTGCATAAAATATTTACGTTTTTCAGAGAATGTATTTTTAACATGTGTATTTTGTCTTATTGTACTGGCAGAGTTTTCATAGTCAAAACAAGTGAAAAAATTACAAATTACATTTTACAGCATGTATTCTGTAATCTGTAGTGGAATACATTTCAAAAGTAACCCTCCCAACCCTGGGCGTGAGTTTGGATTGGGACTACCTGTTTATCTGACCAATGGTACACAGAGAAAGTGTTTGGAAAACCTGCTTAAAACCAGTCACTATTTCTGCATTTCTTTTTGGTGACAGTAGTGGTACAGCAATTACACACTTTTATATTTCAAAGAAAACACCATAACTTGTTAGGTCTTAAGTCACTTGAAAGTGTATTCCAGTCATGGCTTGCTCTGAAAGCAAAATCTAAGTGTACAGTATGTTCAAGTATATGTGAGTGCATTCAAGTAATAGTGTGTGTCTTTGGCAGCATTGATGCACGCTCTAGTCTTCGGCAACGTGACGGCCATCATCCAACGCATGTACTCACGCTGGTCCTCATACCACACGCGCACTAAAGACCTGAAGGATTTCATCCGTGTGCACCACCTGCCCCAGAGCCTCAAACAGCGCATGCTGGAGTACTTCCAGACCACCTGGTCCGTCAATAACGGCATTGACTCCAATGAGGTACTGTAATCCCCACGCATCGGAGAGTATTACACAGCAGGACTGATTCATGAGACGATGCGGAATTCCTTGCAGCTGGACCGCGTGAGCCGAGCCAGCTTTACAAGCATGCTATGTGCTTTCCTATTGCACTCTACTGTTGCATATAATGTTACATATTGGTGTATACAGAACAAGTAGATTGATTTTGTTACATCAAACCAGTGGTTCTCAAATGGTTGTGCAATATGGCTCAATTTATTGTACGAAAACCACTGTATTAAACTTTCAACCATTTCAGACCTTAATCAACACTTTTACTTCTATTAATTCATGGCAAGAAATCACTTCCTAGAAGTGGATAACTTTGCTATACATATGTAATAACAGCTTAATAACATACTACAGCCTCAAGGAAAGAAATTGCAAAGACAAGTGCAGTTTAGATAGACAGTTAGACACTTGGGGAGGGGATAGTTTTCTGTGCTCTATCCTTGAGCCCGGGACTTTATTACAGAGAGAGTGGGAAAAAATATGATGGAATCTAAATCATAGATTTATGAATAATAGATGTATAGGCTGATGTCCAGAGAGCAGCAGACAGCGAGGGAGAGAAACGGAGGAGATGCGTGTGCCGTGAGTGAAGGGAAGAGTGACAGATGCCATTCAGTCAGGCTGAAGGATGGTTGCATAAGGATGGATGAACAGAGCAGATGAAGGGTAGCAGAGGGGAATGATGAGACACGACGAGAATGCTTTCAGTCTCTTTTTAGGGTAAACACTCATGAAAGGACTTGCTTAATAAGTTTAATGCACGTTTAATGAATTAAATATGCTGTTATATTAATACACAAAGAAAAATAATGGGTACACAGAGGATTTCTTTGTCTCTAATAAATTTTTCACAATATATATAAATGCTAACCTCAAATTTATTTTCTGTCTTTTTCTTTTTTTTTTACTTTTTCTTTTCATTTTTCATTTTCCTTTTCTCTGTCTTTTTTACTTGACTTTTCCTTTTCTTCCCTCATTTTCTTCACTCCTCTTTTTTTAAGGTTTGCCCTTTTTTCTATTCATTTTTCTTTTCTGTTTTTACTTCCCTGTTTTCTGCTCCTTTTCCCTTTCTTTTTCTTTCCATCCCTTTCAACTCTTTCCAGCTCTTGAAGGACTTTCCTGATGAGTTGCATTCGGACATCGCAATGCATCTGAATAAAGAAATCCTTGAGCTGTCAGTCTTCTCCTCTCTGAGTCATGGGTGTCTCCGCTCTCTCTCCCTGCACATTAAGATGTCGTTCTGTGCACCGGGCGAGTATCTGCTGCGGCAGGGAGATGCTCTGCAGGCCCTTTTTTTTGTCTGCTCTGGATCTATGGAGGTGCTGAAGGACAGCATGGTGCTAGCCATCCTCGGTCAGTTGAAACAAACTCAAACTACACAAAAACTGAAATACGCAAATTACGCACAATAACACAAACTGTTTTTAGCTATATAAAAAAACAACTCTGGCTAAATCCTGCATTTAAAAATGTTCATTTTTTCATGTTGGTCTATTGGTCATTTTGCTAGATTTTACTTTATAAAATTGCGTTCTATTGGAACTTAAATATAGTTGATCAAAAACAGGTGCTTTTAGTAAGTAGAAACTAAAATAAAATAGAAAATAAAGAAATCAGTAAACACACAAAAATATGAAGGACTGTAAAGTGTGTAGTAGGATATTGAGAAAATACATCATATTGTGCAAAATTAGCTGCCTTAAATAAGTATTGTAGCCGGCCTTACAGGTCTATGTAATTCAATGTATTCAATAAATGAATAGATATACAGGTACATGTGCTAATGATGAATGAATGTGCATGTGCATAATTGATGAATCCATGTACATGAATGAATAGATATTATGAAAAGATCTTTGCATGAATGAACAGAACTATGAATAAAAAGAAATGTAGGCAACATTTTCTTAGGATAAAATTGGAACATTTCAGATTATTGTCCTGATTGCAACAGGTACTGTAGGAAGGATCTGCAAATTTGTGAATGTTCTTTTGTGAAAATTCTGATGGGGGAAAGACTCCTGTCAATTTTCATTGTCATCAGATTTTCTGATGCTGGTTACACAGCTTTAAAAAATCTCAACTTTCATTAAGGCAAGAAATACATAGCCTCTCATTGAGGGAAGACTCAAATACATGAAGTCTGGTTCAGGGGCCATGTGTTTCTGAAGTACAGTAGCCAACACAAGCTGCACTCTCTGATTGGTCACTCTCTCTGAGACTTCACACACACAGCAGGCTCATAGGATAGAGAACCAAATGTGTGAAAAAATTTAATCCCGCTCATCCTGTTAGGTCCTGCCTGTGTGTGTATATGTGCATGTACTGTATGTGTATGTGTATGTGTATATGTATGTGTTTGTGTTTGTGTTTGTGTTATTATCACTTTAAGAATTCTGACAGGGAAAAAACACACACTGTGTCTTTCTCATCTTTCCCTTACTCATGTCACTCTATCCTGCTGACAAAGGAAGGTCTCTGTGACATTGAGTTCTCAGTGAAGCTTTAGTTGTGCTAGTTTGTGTGTATACATGCATGTGTGTGCTCTTAAATGTTTTCGTGCTTCTTGGGTAGTTGACATGACATTTCAAACAGTGTCCTGCAGTGTGACAAGCTATATTCCATCTGAAAAACATTTAAACTCCTGAGACCCCCGAGTGACTGCTGTGTGGATTTTCCATTTCCCTTTCTGATTTGTAACTAGTAGCTCTTAATAAACAAGCAGAAAAAAAAAAGTTTTCCTAAACATTTATGTCCACATATGTGGACAGTGGGACTAAGTTGTAAAATTTTAAATAATAATATTTTTTCATCAAATAGTTTATTATGTGTCCAGGAGTGTTGGTTATTCATGTTTTTGAGACATTATAGACAATACAGCTGATTTTCTATGAAGCTGAATAAACAACTCTGATTAAAAGTAATGGCCAGCATCATCCATCACTGCCAACCATGTTAAAATACAATTTTGCATTATAAAATTCTGAATCAATGTACTGATTATCATTTTCCCATGTCTGCCTAACATGTTGAGTGATCCAAACATCATCTGCAGCCTGAAAGTGCAGCCAAGGGATGCTCATTTAGTGAATGACTTAACCTCCAGTGTGCTGTCTGTTTGCACTGGTCTCAGAACAGTTAGAAATGCACCTTATTTTCATCCTAACTACATATAAATCCTCTGAATGCAAAATGTTTCTGCTTTTGGATGAATACATTGATTTTCAATGTGAAAATGCACAGTAAATATAGGAATACATTTACTAATGTTAATGAATAGAACCGCATTGTACAGTGATAACAAAACTAAAGGCGAGTCACTACTCCACCACAAGTACTTTGGGAATTGGGCATTCCAAGTTGGGGAGAAAAGGGGAGAAAAAAAAATTAAGTGAAATGACCCACAGATGTGTTATAGTTGAAAATTATTCAAAATAACTAACATGTTTATTCAACTTTTGAGGGAATAAGGTCCCATTTCCACATATGTGGACTTCATCTTTATGAGCGAATGGATTTTTTAAAGCGGCATATCAAACTAAACTAGAGACGTTACTCTTTACAACCAAACAGGTTTCAATAAAAAAACTTAGAGATTTCTTACCAGAGGCACTTTTATTGGTGCTGCGCCCGTAGTAGCTGTTCATGGAAATCAACGTCATGTTGATGTGTCACGTGAGGCAGTGCACCAGAAATTTAACTCTTAAATGACAGTGTAGAGTCTTGTGAACAGTATTCAGTAGGTATTAATTCATTTAAATTACGCATTGTGAAGCCAAAATACAATGTATTACATTTATAAACATGTGGATGTGGAGTTGCATGAGATTAACAGCATTTTTATCAAGAATAATATTTAGACATGCAGTTTTTATGATCACATTCATATTCATTGTAAGACAACATGGAATATTTGTACTTTTATAAAGTAATTAGTCACATCACAGGACTAAAAAGTGATTAAAAAAGGAGGAAAATGTGACAGTTAATGCACTAAAAATGTTAATTACATGAATTATGTGCATTATGCAATATACATTTATAAACATTTTAACCTAAAATCTTGTTGTTAAATAAAAAAGATTAATAGTTTCATAGTGATATCTGACAGCCATCAACTTACTAGTTACAGTATATGGTGCTAAAACTCCCTTGTGTTTATGCATTGTGTGCACACTTATTTCTTTCTGTGCACAAACAGGCAAAGGTGACCTGATTGGTGCAAACCTGTCAGTAGACGACCGTGTAATAAAGACCAATGCTGATGTGAAGGCGCTGACGTACTGCGACCTGCAGTGCATTAATCTGAGGGGTCTGTATGAGGTGCTCGACCTGTATCCTGAGTACTCTCACCGTTTCGTTCAGGACATCACTCGCGATCTCACCTACAACCTGAGAGAGGGACAAGAGAGTCATGTAAGACCTCACACAGTCCCTGCTGATTAGTCTGCCACTGTGTTATGATACTATTGTTTCTGTTAAAACCATTGTATTATTTATTTTTTATTTTTTATTTTACTGAAGTTTTATTTACGTGTGTGTTGTTCCCACTAGTGGTTCTTTGAACAAGTAAAAGCAATGTTACCTGATTAGTATCTGATTCATCAATTTGATTTCATGGTCACAAGATTCTTATTGTTTCTTGGACTTATTCAAGAAATGTTTCAAAAAGATATTGCTCAAGTACACAAGCAATGTAATAAGCAGGGATGTAGATTCTGGGGGGATGGGGGGGAGGTAACCTCCCAATAATCAAAACAAGCAAGTACAGCCCCCAATATTTATAACATGTTCAATGGAAACATACTGTAGGTAAATGCTTTAAGCTGCAGCCCCCTCAATGTTCAAGCCAAATCTACGCCCTTGATAAGAAGACTCATTTAATAAAAAAAGTTCAAATACACACTTTCAAAAAGTATAGCCACAAGACGTAAACATTATACATGTTTATATGATTGAAGTGTCATGTATTACACTAAAATATATTAAATATTAATATATTAAAATTGCTCAGTGTGTTACATGAATCACGCTTGTTGTTCTGCTAGTCTGTTTCTGAATTGAATTGAAATTAATTACATTGAATTGTTCTGTCCACCACAAAAATGGGTGGTAGGTTTGCTGTGTGCATCTGTTTGTTTACATGCACACAGGTTTTCTTACTTCTCACTTTCCAGGTTTTATCAAGAATGTCCAGTAAATCCATGGACACACAGGTGCGTCTCTTCCTCACCTGTCAGTCATCCCGCACTTATCCACTAACAGTGCTGTCAACTATTATAGCTTGAGGCTCATCTCCCTAACAATGATCTTCCTCCCGCCTCATTTGCCTAATGAGGGAAGCTAAGAACACTACAACTCTGAAACAGCGGGGAGAGAGAACAAGAAATTGATGATGATGATGGTGATGATCATCTTCTCCATTCTCTGTCCTTCCATGCCTGAAGCAGTAATCAGAGAGAGAGTGGAGCTAGAGGGAAGGGAACAGCGTGTTTTGGAGCGAGGGAGGGTTAGAAGGAGGAGAGGGCGGTTATTGAAGTGTCGGATGACTGACTGCTTTGAGAAACTACCGCTCTTTCAATTACAGTGTGAGGGAGCCTCAATTATTCAACAGGGAAAATGATCAAATTAGTCTAGGAAAAGTGTAATTAATCAGATATATATAGTACAAGGGAGGGATAGTGAGATTAAAAGAAAGAGAGTGATGGGGGAATACCCTTACATTTATTCCGTCTCTTTGCTTTGTTTTACCTTTTAGGTTTTCTGTCACATTTAAGTGACATTTGACATTTAAAGCATTGTATAAATGGACATTTTTATTACCATTCGATGTTGTTGCAGAGTTTCACTGTGTAATTGGCAATACGTGTCAGAACCATGAGGTGTAAAGCACTGCAAAAGTCCATTACAACAACTGTAATTGAGCAAAAACAATCATGCCTTTACGGTTTCGTTTTGTGACATAAGAACTCTAGCCGTATGACTAAGGGACAAAGATCATTATATTATCAAAGCTGCCTGACTAGTTGTGGTTTTAGATGCCTTTAAGGGATAGTTCACCCAAAAATGAGAATTATCTCATCATATACTCACGCTCATGCCATCCCAGATGTGTATGACTTTCTTTCTTCTGCAGAACACAAATTAAGATTTTTAGAAGAATATCTTAACTCTCTAGGTCCATATGCTGTAATGCAAATGAATAGTGACCGAAACATTGCAGCTCCAAAAAGCACATAAATACAGCATAAAAGTCTCAAGTCATAAGAGTCTCACAGTGGGCATTACTGGTAAGGTCATAGTTCAAGTGGTTAAGACCCAGACCATTACATGAATTTTACCGAAGGACATTCACTTTGGTGTAGTGGTTTCTGCTGTTTTTGATCTTTTGTCTAATTGGTCCCTGAGGGTTTGTGTGTAGATGTACACTACCAGTCATTCTTGGGATGCTTTTTAAACAGTATTGAAGGACTTCCCATGTATGCTGGGATTTTTTTTTTGGCAGCTTTTACTTCACCTTTAGATGAAAGGGATTTTAAGATCATGAGAAACATTCAGTGAAATGTGTCCAAACTTTTGACTGGTAGTGTACAGTATGTGTAAATGTGAAAGAGCACTCAGGTAATCATTCAGTGCTCTATGAAAATTAAAGAGAAGATGTAAAATATGTTGCAAAATGTTGGTGTCAAACTTGTGACCTATATCAAATTATCTAAATGCCATCTAGAGGACCTTAACAAAATCACTGCTTTCTAAAAATCCTCTTATTACTGTAGGAGTGGACAAGTTGCACTTTCATTGTTAATAATGAAAATTAATTATTTTTGATGAGTTGTCCAAGGTTAGTCATCCTGCAATTATTTGGCCTCACATGACCTTAGCGCAGTATTTGAAAATGCCAATTGAAAAATTGTCTATGGCAAAATAAATATACTGTAAACCTTTGAATGAAATCTCTCCTGTCCAATCACAGATGGAGGGGCGGGGAAATGGAGACGTGATCCAGTGCTATCCACCAATAGCTGAGCAGCAAGAAGAGGGAGATGATGAAGAAGATGATCAGATACAATATCTCAGTGGTGGAGCCAAACAGAAAACACAGATGCAGAAAAATTATCACCAAACCAACAAAAAGCTCCACATTCAGCATACTACTGTCACAAAACCTGACCTCTCAAATCTCAGTCCAAGGTGTGCAGCATATATATACAGCACATAAAAAGAGATCTTCCTACAAAGACACAGATATGTACAGTAATTTCAATAGACATTTGCTCACTGGTGCATTAAGAAACTGGAGAGAAGTAAAGTACATGTCTCATGTTTGTGTGTGTGTTCAGGGTTGTGGACGGCACAGAGGACAGTGATGGTGCAGAAAATTCACACATGTTCATATTTTCCTCTGGTCACCAGCACACAGTCAGTGGTGCAACTAATCCCACAGCAGGTGTGTTAGTGTGTGTGTGCTGGATGAGATGTACTTGTATTTCATGCCAGGCACACTCACAACTAAGGATAGCACAATTTCCAATATTTATTGCTTATTTAGTCTTTAAGTTGTTTATTACCTTAAAGGGATAGTTAATTTATGTTGTTTCAAAAACATGTGACTTTCTTCTGTGCAACACAAAGGGAGATATTTTACACAGTGTCGTAGCTGTTGATTTCCTCTCAAATCTCATTCACTTTTGGCGCACATTCAGCCATTATTGCATGTCTTGTGATGGATTGTGGATGTGACAAGCTTGAAAATGCCCAGGCATGAATAAGATTTGAGAGCTACAGCAGACGTGAAGGTTTTCAGTGAATAACGACTTAAATTTCATTATTTATTTTATACTCGGAATACAGTGCACACAATTTATGGTCTACTTTTATGGCGCTTTTGTGGACCTTGGCAGTTTGAGTCACCATCCAATTTCGTTTTAATGAAAAAGACAGCTGATACATTCTGCAAAATTTCTCTATTTGTGCTTTGCGGAAGCAAGAAAAACTTTGGAATTTTTAAAGACATTATGGGTGCATAAGTAATGACAGAATTTTCATTTTTGGGTGTACTGTTCTTTTAAGGCATAATACGTTTTCACTGTATTTGCTATCAACTGTGGGGCAGTTTGACAGAACTGTGTTTTTTCTTAGCAGAATTAGCAGCCAAATCAGAGGAGACCAGGAGACAGTTACGCCATCTCAACCAAGAGGTGAAGTCATTTTATTATTGTTTTTTATTGTATTTAAACTATTTGTCGTTTTCTGCAGTGTAATTTAAGAGTAGATCTACTCCAGGGATGGAAAGTCATCCCTCTTAGTGTGATAGTACTGTACTAAATGTGAGCACTGACAGATTGAAACCAGCACAGTTAGGGTGAGCTCCTAACGCCAGGTACTCACAAGACATATGGCAAGCTGCTGTGCGAGATGGAAAGGGGATGTTATTCAAACACTAGAGGACATAAAACTCATTAGAAGAGAAAAGTGGGGCTGGCCCCATGTTGATGAAAGAGAACATTTCAAACAATGCCCTTGAAACCCCTCATGTTCACTGTGGTTTCCCACATACTATACATTGTTGATTCCGTATAATGCATTATAATTCAATGGAGGTTTGTAAAGAAGCTTATTTGAGGAAATTTACTACTGTTTTTCAGGGATATCGCTTGGATTTAAGGCTGAAAATGCATACTCAGGATTGTGGGGGAACAAACATAATAGTATAACGGAGATATGTGTAATTTTTAGGGGATATCGCTTACTCCTTTCCCTGCTTAATATGCAGTGACAACTATAAGTAAGCCATTTGTTGGCTGATTTTACAGAAAAGCAACATTGACTCAACCAGTGGTGTGAGGATAGACTATGAATGTTATATTCCAAATTAACTTTGCTAAATTGCTTGGCAATTGTAAAAAGCCTACAGATTAATAATCTATATTACTTGGAGGAAGAATTGTTTTTATTATTATTATTATTATTATTTGTATTAATCAAAAAATATCACTATTATTATATTGCTGTTATTGCTATTTTATAAAAGCCACTCCACTTCGCTTCACATTGTACAAGAAAAAAATTATTAATGCTGCAGTTACAGCATTAATTACACAATAACTGAGTCAAGATCTGACACTGAAAGAGAACTGTAGTTCTGCTGTGTATTGGCTTGGATATAAATCCATATGACAACCCATAGTTTTGATTGTCAGCCTATGTTTTTGACCTAAGGCTTTTGACAGGTAAAGTCGTGAGTGGTACGCGTTGCTGCTCAATTTTTCTCTCTCTCTCTCATTCTCTGTCTCTCTCTCTCACTCACATACTTACTCACTTGATCTCTTGTATCTGTTTATTCTTGACAGCCGGCCTCTCAACTGGATTTTGTTGTAATCCGTACTTGGTTCGGTCCACCAGGAGGTTGAGGGCTCCCTTGCTGTTGTCCCTTCCTGTCTGAAGTTGTTTTCTTGTACCTCACTGCCTCTGATGGCATTTATGGATCATTACCCAATTACACTCATTATTTGGTATTATCACTTGTTGGCATGATTCTGAGGGTGGCTGCCAAATTATGTCTATCTGTGTCTATCTGAGCTTCGATCATCTGTGCTATGTTCTAGGCCATCACAAATATTATCACTCTGTATTAACTGTGAACAAAATACAGATGAACACAGAGGGCAGAGACAACAAATAGATACACGGTTGCTTAGCAAAAGATGTCAGTGAGTAATTCTTGATCGCAATTAAATTTGGCTGTGAATTATTTAAGGTTCCTAAAGGGATACTTGACACAAAAATGAAGAGTTTGTCATAACTTATTGGAACTGCCCTCAAGTAATTCCAAGCCTGTATGACTTTCTGTATTCTGTGGAACATCAAAGAAGAAGTTTAGCAGAATGTCCGAGCTCCTCTGTGCAAGACAATGAAAGAGGATGGGGACCATGGGCTGTCAAGCTTCAAAAAGTCACCATAAATGCATCATAAAAGTACTCCATATGAGTTTTGTGCTATATTCCAAACCTTCTGAAGCCATTTGATATCTTTGTGTGAGGAACAGACAGAAATTTAAGTCATTATTTACTGAAAATCTTGGTTGACAGCTGTGGTCACATTTACTTTCACTGCATAGACAAGAGAAGTTTGGACATTCTGCTGTAAAAGACTACTTTTATGGTCCAAAGAAGAAAGTGAAACAGGTGAGTAAATGAAAGATATGACGGTGAGTAGACTATGACAGAATTTTCTTTTTTGGATGAACTATTCTTTTAAATTGCAACTTGGAGGTATTTGTAATTTTTGAGAAAAAGTGTGTGACGTATGAATTGTTAGTGAATGTCAAATTACGGACTTGATCTCAATTTATTCAAACTCAAAAGCCAAAGAAAAACAGGGAAATCAAACATTCACATAGTGGAATAATATAATCAGGATCTTCTCCAGGGACTGGATATAATGATCTTCTGTTAGAGAGAATCCAGAAATAACTAAATATCAATATGTCAACAACCAACAATGATGCCCCATTGGAACTAAGGAGATAATACCTCAGTTCCACCTGAAAGCAGCACTGGTTCTGACAGACAGAGACAGATGGGTGGGTGCAGAGGTACAGCTAATTGCCTTATACTTAAATCCTGTTCTGTTGCTGTGGGAAACTAATTTAAAATGTTTTCTTGCCTTTTTTTATTTATTTATTATTATTTTTTTTTTGGTTATTGCACCCTTTTTTTAAAATATTATTAAGAAAATAATATTAACGCTTAGAATGAAGGATGTTGTCCAAGCAGGACAGAAATTGTGTTAATAAACCACATACTGTACACTCAGTGAGCACTTTACTAGGAACACCTGTGCACATACTTATTCATGCTATTATCTAATCAGTCAATTGTGTGGCAGCAGTGCATAAAATGATTCAGATATGGGTCAGGAGATTCAGTTAATGTTTACATCACCCATCAGAATGGGGAAAAATGTGATCGCAGTGATTTCGACCGTGGCATGATTTTTGGTGCCAGATGGGCTGGTTTGAGTATTTCTGTAACTGCTGACCTCCTTGGATTTTCACGTACAACAGTCTCTAGAGTTTACTCAGAATGGTGCCAGAAACAAAAAACATCCAGTGAGCGGCATTTCTGTGGATGGAAACACCTTGTTGATGAGAGAGGTCAATAGAGAATGGCCAGACTTGTTTGAGCTGATAGAAAGGCTACGGTAACTCAGATAAACACTCTGTACAACTGTAGTGAGTAGAAAAGCATCTCAGAATGCACAATGTCAAACCTTGAGGCAACAGCAGAAGACCACGTCGGCTTCCACTTCTGTCAACCAAGAACAAGTTACCGTAGCCTTTCTGTCAGCTCGAACCAGTCTGGCCATTCTCCGTTGACCTCTCTCATCAATAAGGCATTTCCGTCCATAGAACTACTGCTCAATGGATGTTTTTTTTGTTTTTTGCACCATTCGGAGTAAATTCTAGAGACTGTTGTGTGTGAAAATCCCAGGAGATCAGCAGTTACAGAAATACTCAGACCAGCTCGTCTGGTCATGCCACGGTCGAAATCACTGAGATCACATTTTTTCCCCATTCTGGTGGTTGATGTGAACAATAACTGAAGCTCTAGACCCGTATCTGCATGATTTTATGCACTGCACTGCTGCCACAAGATTGACTGGTTAGATAATCGCATGAATAAATAGGTGTACAAGTGTACCTAATAAAGTGGTCACTGAGTGTATATACCAATATACAATATGTAAATGTGTCCTTTATGTACAGTATATATTTAATATACTATGCCATACAATTCCAAGTCTAACTAATTAACTAATAAAAATGTTTGTTTTTTACTCTGTGCCAATATATGCAATAAATTGTAAACAGTAAACACCCAGGATTGCAAATCAATATTATAAATCCTAGTGTGACATCACTTTCATAAAATCACTAAATGAATGTTTCAACTTTGATTCATTTTAATTATCTTGTAATATTGTAAAGACCTAAAATAAATCACGAGCATGGTGCAATATCTTTATTTACAGTGATTTTCATACATTTTCTAGCAAATAAAATGAAGAATAATTCCTCTAAAATACACTAGATTCTTCAAAATAATAACAAAACAATCACAATGATAGTTATTATAGCAGCAGTGTATGTCCCAATGTATTGATTCAGTACTGTAAAGAGTATTACAGTACTATACTGTATTGACGGTTTCCCTAACGCCCATCTAGCATTCTTCCATCACTCTGACTTTGTTTCATTAATCTGTGCTTCATCAATCTTAGTTCTGCTTAACATTAATCATACAACACAAACTAATCTTGAGCTCTGCCCTACATGTTGTAATATCAATTCTTACTTTAAAGGGAAATAATAGCTACTCAAAGCACTGTTGTATTTATAAATTATAGTCATTAACTGACTAATGAATCCATTAAACATACTTGTAAGGGATGCCTGATGACAAACAAAAATCTCTCTTTGTGCCTGACATCTCACTTTCTTATATCAGATTGGCATTCACAGTGTAATTTGCCAGTGCCAAAACAGCAGTGCTTTTTTATTTTATTGTTTGTTTCCTGTTTTGTAATAGTTAGAATTATTAAAATTATAGATCAGTATTAAAGTACGTATTCTTTGTTTAAATTCTAAATGTTTAAATTCTAAATGTTCAAAATTCAAAAGTACAAAATGTTTAATTTCGAAATGTTCTACAATAAAAAATGTCAACATTTTTTTATTGTTTCTCTTAACTAAGCTTAAAGGGATAATTCCCCCCAAAATTCCGTCATTATCTACCCCTTATATTGTTCCAAACCATGTTGTTTCAAATTCTTCTGTGGAACCCAAAAATAAATGTTTGACAGGATGACATCCTCAGTCACCAGTCACTTTCGTTGATTTTTCTTTTTCTTTTTCTTTTTTTTTTGGCATTCATTCTGCTAAAAACATTGCTCAGTTTGTTTGAGCATCCTAACTTGCCCGACACAGCAACATTGGCTCAACCAGTGGCATGAGTGTGTGGTGGGACTGTTTGTCCCATTCAATAGCAGATGGGGAGAATGTTTGAGAAATCTGTTAGAATTTTTTTTTTTTTTTTTTTTTTTTTTTTTGCAGTTCCAGCTGTAGCTGACTTTATTGAAAGTAAGTGACTGACTGTTTATGGTTATATTTTTTGCAGGTGAACTCCCTGGGACAGGAGATGGCTGAGCTAAGACGAGTCATGCGGAGTCTTGCCTTTCTCATCGAATCCATGATGGCCTCTCCTCAAACACCTGGTGTCTGTACATCTACTTTTACCTCGGGGCATCCCTCCCCTCCTATTCCCTTACAGGGCCAGGGTTCATCTTGGAACATCCCACCCTTTCCTTCTCCAATGCACCCTGTAATACATCCAGGAGAACTTGCATCCCATCCATCCAGACCACAGGAACTGCAGCTGGTCTGCCCTTCAACTTTTCAAGGTTCCTCAACTGGTTCATTTCCTGTCAAGCTTTCCACATTCCACCATACAGACAGATCTAATGAGCCCCTACTGGCCCTTTCTCCTCACAGCACATTGGCTCGGACACGCTCTCAGAGCTTGGAGACAACTCTTCCAGCACATCACCAACACCTTTCACACACCCCTGGAACATTACCCAGAGCTGGACAGCCATCATTAGGAGGAGAGGATCACAGGTCTCTGGGTTTGTAGCAATTAACCTTTAAAATGGACAAGTTCCAGTGGAATCGGCATGTAAACCTGGACTCAGGACTAGACTGATGAAGATATGTGGTGAACGTGCTGCCAAAGCCATGGAGCTATGGTTCCTATGAAGATACATGTGTTTACCATATCACTTTATAAGCTAATCTCTCTAAAGGCATGTCTTTCAATGTTAAAAACTATAGGGATATCTCTAATCAGGAAAGACGAGTTTGAGTTTCCAAAAAAAACCAACCTACCTATTACAACATACGGTTGGTGACCTAGACCTAGACCACATCTCATATTTTGCGTCTGTTCTACTGTACATGTCAATCCTGTTTATATTAAATCAAACATCAAATCCCCCGACTCTTTTACTAAACCCTAATTTATCCTAACCACTGACAACTAAATAGTGTTATGAAGAAAATATCCTTAGAAAACAATCTTCTCTTTGCTGAAAAAAACATCTTAAAGGATTAGTTTAGAGGTCTGTGCGGGACTGTTTTTTTCCATCCTGCTCCCTCCCGCTCCCATAAGTTTCTATCTCGCACACAAACGCTCCCGTTGAGTTTTACTCCATGTTCACCCACTCTGTGCCCTCAGTGTTCCCTATCTGTCACTCACTCGACATTGTGTCGATGTAGTGACACTAGGGGTCACTCTTGGGAGCCCGAAACACCTCTGGTCTTTGATAAAAGGCCAATGAAAATTGGCGAGTGGTATTTGCATGCCACTCCCCCAGACATACGGGTATAAAAGGAGCTGGTATGCAACTACTCATTCAGATTTTCTCTTCGGAGCCGAACGGTCATGCTCATTGAGCTGAATTCTCACAACTGTTCATTCACCTCTGCTGGATCTGATGGCGCATTTCAGCGGCTTCTCCCTCCTCAGCACTGGTGCACTGCAGAGAACGCCCCTGGGCGCTTCGGCAGAAAAAAGAGAGTATATTTTCCTGAAAGAGTATATTTCT
Organism: Myxocyprinus asiaticus; assembly: GCF_019703515.2. Taxonomy (NCBI): domain Eukaryota; kingdom Metazoa; phylum Chordata; class Actinopteri; order Cypriniformes; family Catostomidae; genus Myxocyprinus; species Myxocyprinus asiaticus. The sequence goes on along the minus strand of NC_059373.1, from coordinate 12,658,780 downwards.
CTAAAAGAGCGGCACACAAGGAACGTCTTTTTAAAGACACGTCTTATTAAAGATGCCTTTCCAATTGTGTGTTATTCTTGGTTGCGGTCGTTACCTCTCAACTTCAGACAGTCATGATCGCTGTCTTTCGTGTCTGGGCGCGACCCACATGGAGGCAGCGTTCGTGGATGGTTCATGTTTTCACTGAAAGAACATGACCATGGCAACGTTGCGAGCCACCCCAGCGGCTCCTCACCTCGGCCCTTCTACCTACGGGTTTGAGGCCAGCACGGTTAGCACTGGGGGCGATTTGGGGACCCCAATGGGACCGCCTCCACCGGATATCCCCCCACAGACCTCCCATTCCCCAGCACGCTCGTCTGCCCTGTTCAGGCTTCTGGATGAGTCCGCCGGCTCGTCTCACTGCGAGTTCGACCTCTTGTTCGGAGCCCGCGAAGCTGATGAGCTCTCGAGCGCAGCATCAGAGAGTGGGCTTGTCCATTCGGACGCAGAAGCCTCAGCTGGGCTCCCCCCTTCGGGGACGATTACCCAGTCACAGGCTGATGCAGAGATGACGGACATGCTTTCCCTGGAGTGGAACCCTCCACTCTTCCCTGAACCCTCGCGGCTCGATGATTGGTTCCTGGGCTGTCGGCGCCGCTCAAAGCAGCAGTGCCCCGCTCCAGTGCCTTTCTTCCCGGAAGTGCACGAGGAGCTGACAAAATCTTGGGAAGCACCTTTTACTGCCCGGTTCCAATTTCTCAGTTCCCCGCCCTCACTACCCTCGATGGCTATATGGCGATTCCCCTGGTGGATAAGGCGCTCACGGTGCACCTATGCCCGCAGAGCACCACCACCTGGCGCGGACGCCCAAAGCTCCCGTCCAAGCCCTGTAGGTCCACGTCATCCCTGACGGCCAAAGCCTAGAGCACTACTGGACAAGCCGCCACTGCCCTGCACGCCATGGCTCTCCTGCAGGTCCACCAAGCCAAGGCGCTAAAAGAACTGCACGAGGGTAGTTCCGCCCCAGATCTGATGCAGGAACTGCGCTCGGTGACCGACCTCGTTCTCCGAGCGACGAAGGTCACGGCGCGGTCTCTCAGGCGGACGATGTCCACATTAGTGGTCCAGGACGTGCCGCCCCCATAGGGCTACGAGCCCATTCTACCAGGGGTGTAGCAGCCTCCTGGGCCCTGGCCAGGGGTGCCTCTCTAACAGACATTTGCACAGCAGCGGGCTGGGCAACACCCAACACCTTTGCAAGGTTCTACAACCTCCGGGTGGGACCGGTTTCGTCCCAGGTAGTGGCACGCAATACAAGCGGATAAGCCCGTGATAGCCGGCCGGGTGTATCGCTTGCACATAGTGCCTTTCACCTCCTCTGAGCTGAAGACATGCGCCATTAGTTCCCAGTAGTGTTCACAAACTATGTTCCCTGGTTGACTTGCTCCGAGCCCTGTGGCAGTCGAGTGTTCGGAGAGACTCGCTGCCGGCCCAGTACACGTGCTAACTAAGAGCCCTGTTCTGGGGTAGGTGCTCTGCATGTGGCGGTTCCCTGTAAGGTAACCCCATGCAATGTATATCTTCCACTAATTCGTTTCCCTGTTGGCAAACTGCGTATTCCTTGGGCAGAGTCCCCTCTGCCACAGTCTCCATGTTTGTAGGAACTCCTCCCCTGTTGGATAGGATCTACCATGAGACACTCCACATGGTCGGCAAGACCATATGACGTATTTTCCACTTAAATATCCCCCCCTCTCTTTGGGTGAGGTGTGGTCTCCGCGGTGTCCTCCCCTTGGGAGGGACACCCCCCGACTAGACCTGGCAGCCCAGTCGGATAATCCCCCTTGTTTTTTAGGGAGTGGAAAAAAAGAAGGGGAAAAGAGGCCACGACTGGGTTAGCCTGTCTCTATCTTTTGGATTGTCGACTTGTCCCCAAAGGGCCGTTCGACACTCATAACTATGTTGGGGGAGGTTACGTGTCAGCCTGGTGCGCTGGCTACGAGGCACACAGTTGTCTTTCCCTCACACACCGCCAGTTCACGTAACACAGTTCAGCCAGTTGCGGCGTTTTGTATAGGGACCCCTAGTGTCACTACATCGACACAACGTCGAGTGAGTGACAGATAGAGAATGTCCTGGTTACTTGTGTAACCTCCATTCCCTGATGGAGGGAACAAGACTTTGTGTCCCTCCTGCCACAACGCTGAACTACCCGCTGAAATGGCCGGACCTTGTCTCAGCTCCTCAGCATAAAACCTGAATGAGTGGTTGCATACTAGCTCCTTTTATACCCTATGTCCGGGGGAGTGGCATGCAAATACCACTCGCCAATTTTCATTGACATTTTATCAAAGACCAGAGGTGTTTCAGGCTCCCAAGAGTGACCTCTAGTGTCACTACATCGACACAACGTCTCGTTCCCTCCATCAGGGAACGGAGGTTACGCAAGTAACCAGGACGATTTTCTTCCTGACCACTCCCGTTCCCGCAACCCTGCGTAAGTTTTCCACACAGGGCAAAAGCCATACATATAGACAACAAGTTTTCACAAGAATGTTTTATTTTTGTGTTACTGCTCTTATCAGATAACGCGTGATATGATGCCCATCTGACTTTCCTGAGGTTGATTTCTTAACACTACATTGACCATTTTCCCTTCAGAGTTTATATTCTTTGATGACAGTCCCTGCATTCCAAACGGGATAAATCACCCACTGAAGGGCACTTTGTGGGTCCTGCAGGAGTTCAGAGGGAATGCAGACTTCTAGATTTGTTCAGCCAAAATTTTAAATTCTCTTACATTTACACACCCTCATGCCATCCCAGATGTGAATGACGTTCTTTCTTTTGCAGAACACAAACAAAGATTTTTAGAAGAATATCTCAGCTCTGTAGGCAGTGTTGGGGAGTAACGGAATACATGTGACGGGATTACTTATTTAAAATACAAAATATAAGTAACTCTATTCCACTAGTTACAATTTAAATTATTGGTAATTAGAATACTGTTACATTCAAAAAGTATTTTGATTACTGAAGAGATTACTTTGCATTTTATTGTCATTTGTTTAATTTAATATTTAGTCCTTTCAGATGGAAAACATTTATACATATAAATGGTGCGATCCAAAGTGCATTTGAACAGCAGTGAAACACTTTCTTATGATGTGTTACATTCATACGAGCAGACAGAGAAGTACGTTTGAAGTAAGTTTGGAGCAGAAGAAATAGAAATAAACCTTGTGTAAATTGTCAGCTTTACGCTAAACTAAAATGCTATTTCTAGCCATTTTACATGCACATGTTAGCAGGCACGATCATATTTTTTTATCAAGAAAATTCACGTTAGATCATAATTCCTTTTTTTCTAGTAAGACCTTTGATATTAGGGCAAACATTTTATTCTTGATAATTTTTGTATTAATTTTCCTGTAAAATATCTAAAAATCCTTATTAGATTTATCTTGTTTTAGAAACAACACTGCATAAGATATTTAGGTTTTTAAGAGAATGTATTTTTAACGTGTATTTTGTCTTACTGTACTGGCAGAGTTTTTATTGTCAAAACAATTGAAAAAATCTACCAGTGCTGAAGAAGTAATCCAAAGTATTTAGAATACGTTACTGACCTTGAGTAATCTAACGGAATACATTACAAATTACATTTTACAGCATGTATTCTGTAATCTGTAATGGAATACATTTCAAAAGTAACCCTCCCAACCCTGTCTGTAGGTCCGTTCAATGCAAATCAACAGGGTCCAAAACTTTGAAGCTCAAAAAGCATATAAAGGCAGCATAAAAGTAATCCATACTCCAGTGGTTAAATCCATGTCTTCAGAAGTGAAATGATAGGAGTGGTGAGAAACAGATTAATATTTAAATCCTTTTTTACTATAAATATCCACTTTTAAACAGCACTCCTAAGTGTTCATCTCTCCTAAGAACTATTTTTCTGTTGTCTTTGGCTATTCGCATTCTTCGTGCATATCGCCACCTACTGGTCAAGGACTTAAAAATGTATCTGTTTCTCACCCAGACCTACCATATCGCTTCTGAAGATATAGACTTAACCATTGGAGTCGTATGGATTACTTTCATGCTGCCTTTATGTGCTTTTTGGAGCTTTAAAGTTTTGGACACTTGCATTGAATGCATTGTATTGCACTGAATGGACCTACAAAGTTGAGATATTCTTCAAAACTCTTTGTTTGTGTTCCACAGAATAATTTTTTTGGGGGTGAACTACTCCTTTTAAGCAGTCTAAGCTAAATTGCTGGTCTTAGCTGGTCCCCTAGCCATATGATTTACTTTCTTCCGTGGAACACCAAAGGAGATGTTTAGCAGAATGTTAGGGACTGACAGATCTGAGTCACCATTTACTTTGATTTTTTCTTTTATTTATCTTTTTAAAAGTGAATGGTGACTGAGGTTGACATTCTGCCTTACATCTGCTTTTTTGTTCCATGGATGAAAAATGTGTGGGTTTGGAAGAACATGAGGGTGAGTTAATGAATTTTAATTTTTGTGTGAACTACCCCTTTAAGGAAGCGCTGTATAATTTGGCTGGTCTGGGGTCATATCAGACACTGATCCGTCATGCCCCTTAAGGATATTTGAAAGTTAAGCACAGCCTATCAGTAGGATAACTGACAGATATTCAAAAGGCAATAAATGAATTAAATAACTATAACCTTTTTTTTGCAAAAAGAATGCATAATGACGAGAACATTGCTCACAGTAGGTGACTTGAAGTCTGACAGTAATTATTTTAAAATTCATTGTTGAAGGTGGTGAATTTGTTACAAAAGTGGTGCTTTGATGGCTGTATCAGCGGTGCTTTAAAGAGGATGAATTTAGAGAGTTTTAAAGTGCTGGAAGTCTAAAAGTTACTCTTAAACGTTTAGCATTTTAAAGCACATCATGCTGTCAGTATGCTAAAACCTTCTCAGAGAAGTTGTGTCTCTAAATTTATCCTGTTTAAAATCTCACCCCTAAAAACATTTTAAGCTAAAAATCTAAGACAAAATCTAGATAAACTCACAAGTCAACCTCACTAATCAACTACACTGCAAACAGTGTAAATGTGTAGTTAGTAGCTTGAGGTACTGTAACAGTCGCAACATGATCTGACCCTTTAAAATGACTTTCATTAGTGTAACCCAATGTAGTCAGGTTGATTCAGTCAAATTACCATGTTGATCTGATGAAAATTACATGACTCTGGTGACAATATTGCAAAATAATATAATGTGGTTCCTTACATGTATCGTGAGGTGAAATGTCCACTGTGTGGCACTAAAAGCGAGTTAACATTTTTCCCAAACAGATACGTTTTTAAGGTTAATGCTCTATCGAGTTTTAAATCAACAAAATCTACTTCCCTACCCTAACCCTTAACCTAAACCTAACCGATAGTGTCGTAAAAAGCAAATGCGAGATGAAAACGCAATTGCAAAAGCAAACATGCCATTTTGTGGTGCCTTTATGACACTTTCAGCTCACGTGTCGACTTGCATGCTCTTCTAGACTCGTACCTCGGTTTTTTGCATTGCAAGTACAACACTCTATCAATAGAGACTACACAATTTGAACATTCTCTCAAACATGCTCGTAAATAGATGGATATTTAATGCCAACATTAAAAAACAGGGTGAAATTAAAGATGCACCCAGTAACTTTTTGTTCGTGTCATCTTGGACTTAGTGACACCTAGTGGTGTGGATGCAGCATCATTCAAAATCAATAGTTTTCAGTTACAGATGCCATTGCAGAAATTCACTATTCACAATCAGCCATGATTAATTTAATCCAAGAGTGAAAGTGTCCAATAACAAGACGGTTACTGAGATTAAGCGAGTAGTATTCAGCTGGTCATGTAATCATAACATGGTAGCCCCCATGAAGGCGCCCCTGCCCCATGTAGGATAAAACAGCTTTTATAAGGTTACTGATATGAATAGAGTCTTCATCTCATGCGAGTGGTCATGATTTTATTCATATGTTTCAAAATTACAATTAATTTCTTTAGGAGTGCACCTTTACGTGTTTTATGAACTGATTATCTGCCGTTTTAGTCATAATTTGTGTGATAAGGGAATACAATTCATTGTTTTAGTGACAATAGTGTTCATTTCACCAGGAAGCTACCATGATACATACAACGAGCGATGTAAAAACCATTTAGGAAAATGTAGGTATAGTAACGTGATTCTATGAGACCAGGTTGCATATTACATTGCATATTACATTGATTTGAATAAAACTTTAGATGTTACTGCATGAAGCACATTTTTTAGTTTACCTGACAATTTTTGTTTTATAGTTTTGTCTGTAGTTGGGTAAAAAGTCGACCATTCTAATCCACCCCTAATGTCTACTTTGTTTCTTCACCTCTAAGCCTTTGCCAGTACTGTTACCATGAACTTCATCAAGACAGATTGATTGTTTCCTGTATGTTTAAACATATAAACCATAAATATTTAGGTGGAAGCAACACCTGAAGTTTTCAGAAATCAGAGATATCCTTTTAGTTTCTTTCTCTTTGTTATTTTTAATTGCATGACTTCAGAAGAGGGTGGAGAGTATACACTTACTGTAGGTTGTAGAGATGCCATGTAGGGTTGTGCAGTAGACACCGTAGAAGCATGAAGGTCATTTTGACACCGAGTGTCCCTCTCTGCCTCTGTCTCTTTTTTCTCCTCTACTTGCCCCTCAGGGCTAGAAGGAGGAACAGCAGGGACAAGTCTTACACAATGCGTGCATGCTGTATGTATGAGTGCATGAATTTGAACGTGTGTGCGAGTGTGTTTGGAAGGGGGTGTAATACGGTAGCCAAGTATGTTGCAGAGGTTTTTAAAGGAATGTGAACTGGGGCAAGAACGATGTGTTCAACTGGGGGCTGGGGATGGTCAAATGATGGAGTTTATTATTGGTTGAAGTTGAATTGACATGGGGAAGGTGGGCTTGTTTGCTTGCTCTGGTCTTGGGGGATTGGTTGCCGATGGCAAAGTGGCCCCTGCTGTCATTCTTCTCTCCATGGCACAGACATGGTCTGTCTGCTTTGCCTGTCACTCTCTCTTTTCTCCCACTCACTCATTCTGTCTCTTTTTCTCCTCTCACTTTCCTCCTATTTCGCAGTATTAATCTGGGGAACGTATTGCACACTCCTACTACCGTTTTCACCCCCTAACCTTACTTAAAGGGTTAGTTCACCCAAAAATTAAACATTTCTCAGAATTGACTCACCTTTATGCTATCCCAGATGTGTGTGACTTTCTTTCATCTACTGAACTCAAATGAAGATTTTTAGAAGAATTTCTCAGCTCTGTAGGTCCAAACAATGCAAGTGAATGGGTGCCAAGTTTTTGAAGCTCCAAAAATCACATAAGTCAACATAAAAGTAATCCATAAGACTCCAGTAGTTAAATCTATATCTTCAGAAGATATGATAGGTGTGGGTGAGAAACAGATCTTCACATTCTTCTTCTTGTGTTTTTGGTGATTCACATTCTTCATGCATATCGCCCCCTACTGAGCAGGGAGGGCATGAACAATGACGCGCTTCCTGACTCCTCCTCCACGTGACACGTGACCTTACCAACGAGCTTACGTCATCCCTCTAATGAGCGCGCGTCACAGAGATGTACGGAAGCGAACATTTGTAGTTAAAAAGTTTATAAGTATTGTTTTGTTTCTCAAAATAATCAATTGTTTGGGTTCAGAAGAAATGTATTTGTCGACTGGAGTCGTGTGGATTATTTTGATGCACCATAAATATGCATTTTGGACCGTCAAAAAATGGAGTACATTCACTTGCATTGTTTAGAGGAGGAGGCCCGAAATGAAATCCTAAAAGTCTTCAATTCTGTTTTGATGAAGGAAGAAACTTCCTTCCAAATTTTCATTTTTGGGTGAACTAATCCTCTAAGTGCATAATTCTCATTCTAGCATTCTGTTTTGCTTCATACATCTGTGTCTCTTTTATTTCCTTTAGGTAAATTGCATGTCAGGCTTTATATTTACTTGTCACTGCAAAGAGTTACTGATATAGCCAATACAGAATATACATAATATTTCAGGTGAGATAACATGACATTTTTGGAACTGTTTAAAAGTGCATCTAAAATATAATATATCATCTGAGCCTGCTCCCAAAAGTGTTCATTTCCTTCATTCCCTTGATTCAGCTTGATTTTTTCCTCCCACAATCGTAAAGAGACTGTCTCTTCTTACAGAACTCCTCTGCTCCAACCCTCTGCCAGTCGCAGGAAGGCAATATGCCAAGCTTGAGCATAGGGGTTTAGATTTTTATATTTCTATGAATGTAACTCAACTAAAGGTGTATTTTTGTACCTCCAAAAACAGAGGGATGCTTCTGGAATCATGGAAAGACTATTCTGTGAATGAATGCAATATGTTAGCTACTGGAGGAATTGAGGGAAACACTCCAATGCAACAATGAATCTCAATGCATCTCTTAATGGCTTTGAGAAAACTGTCCTCTCCCCCAATACTACTGGGAATGTAATCATGTTATTTAAATTCTTTTTGTTTTGATATTATTAGAGGAAAAACCTGTAATGCAAATAAATGACTACTGATATTGAATTAACGCAAATGTATTGTGCATGTTTACTACTGCTGTTCTACCCCAGAAATATATATATATAATCGGAGAGACTGATATCATGTTGAAATGAGCAGTTCTACCCCTTTTTAAAATGTAATGTTTAACAGAAGCTAATAAGCTAACATGAATCATAGACTTACTGTACATACACTGTATGTTGCTGATTATGTATTGTGCACTGCAAAATATCATTTTTTTCATTAGTATTTTTTTCTTGTTTTCCAGTAAAGATTTCTAAATGTTCTTAACCCACTGTCACTATCTATCTATCTATCTATCTATCTATCTATCTGTCTGTCTGTCTGTCTGTCTGTCTGCCTGCCTGTCCGTCTGTCCATCTGTCGTGTGTCTATCTGATGGTTTATCTGACTACACAATTTTGCTTCTGAAGTAAATTTGTCTTGATTTTACTGGAAAACAAGAAAAAAATATAAAATTAAGATAATTTTGTATTATTATCATTCGTTTATTTTTGCAGTGATACAGTCATGGCTAAAGCATATGTTTCTGTTTGTATGTGTGAATATCATTGTGCATGTCTTTTCTGTGTTTTGTGACTCTGGCTGAGTGCGTGATAGATGTGTTTAATGGAAGCGGCAGAGACCGAAGCTTCACCCACATGCCAGACGGCCCCAGTGAGTGGCTTTTTGTCACCACTATTGCATCTGAGGATAATACCACGTGTTGACAAGTCTCCATGGTTACTGGAACAACTGTAAAGTGAAACAAATGGAAAAGAGCTGAGGCGAGGTCAGTCAGAGAGTTGTAGAGAGATGGAAAGGGAATGAAGCAGAGATAAGAGAGAAATGACAGAAAAAAGGAAAGCAAAAGAGTGCTAAATGCATGATGCGAGGAACAAGAAAGAGAAGAGACTAATGATGAAAGTAAATGATGGGAGTTTGAGGCCAACATCAAAAGAATGGTGGGAATTTAAGACACACCTTCTTTACGACATCATGAAATTATTAATATTATTTTAGTTAATATTATTAGATTCAGATCCCTGAAGTTTAATGTAATGTTATGAGGATTTCACAATGGGTGGGTCTACCCAGTGCAAAATGTCCTGTTGAAGTAAGGCAACATTAATTTAATATGTTTTTATTGTGTGTATCTTGTTTCGCACACACACGAACAGATGAGTTAGGGGCTGTTCACACCAAACATGTTTTTGTGTCCATCTGCGCTGTTTTTCCAATTGTTTTTAAAGTGTAAACACACTGAACGGATGTCAAAGTCTTTTTAGCAAGTCAGATCACTTGGCAGCCATCTTTGGAATGCTTCCGGACAGCTATTTTTCTATGTAAACAAGCAGCATACAAGTGCAGCTCCTGTCTTAAATGGGGAAAGACCGAAATCTCCAAATCTGTTGGTCAAGATTGCAATCAAAGAAAATATTTCAAATCAGTAGTAAAATCTCACAACACTGGTATCATAAATTGTGCTTCTTTATGCAAAAAAACAAACAAAAAAAAAAACGCTATTTTCCTGGCTTGTATAAAACACCTGTGTTCTGTTTATTTTTTTACGTAGCTTTTTTAAGCACAGGTTTCACAACAATTCAACATTCTGAATTGAGCATTTTGTCGATGGTTAGGGCAAAAACTCAGATTTACATGAAAGATCATTTATCACTTGTCTCGTTTAACACGTCACAGTTAGAACTTTTTCCCTTTTTAGTAGAAAATACGTCAACGCAGAAAAGAAAACTGCACTCATCAAGTAATTTCATGGGGTCTTGAACAATGTCCTGAAGTCGATGTGAAAGAGCATGTGAGGTATCTCTGTGTCTGAACATTAGCATATGCGTTTCATTCACATTTAATTCTACAGGTACAACACAGGTTCTTAGTCTTCCAAGTATGACACTTCACACTTTGTGCAGTCATTATCCTACTCACATTCTGTACCTGAACTACAGACAAAAACAGTGGACAGGATGAGTAAAAGAGATAGGGTGGGGGTGGAAAGGGGGGCAGAGATGGAGACAGCAGTGAAAATAAATGGAAAAAAGCTGAGCCAGAAAGATATTTTTAGATAAAGAATACTGGCTGCAATGAGAGTAGGTGGAACTTTTGATTAGTGCCATAGTGTTTCTCTGCAAGCGACTGATTTTCGGTGTATAGACTGTGTGTGTGTGTGTGTGTGTGTGTGTTTGTGTTTGTGTTCTGATGTGAACAATAACACTGTTCAATGTTTTCTGATAGCCCTGACCCAAATACAGTGGCTATTCATCACTTCACCCCTCCATTAATGTGTACAATACAGCTCTTCCATTCAAATGAGCTCACACAATTACAAAATAGAAGTAGTTCAGTGGAGTTTGTACAGAGCCATCTCAGGGGAACACACTTTCAGATTTGCTCATTCGTGCATTTGAAGCAATGTCAAAACACCTACTGCTCATGAAATCAACAAAATTGTCATATCAGTATTTTTAATAATTTAGAAAGTGTAATTTCACCACTATCAAAAGCTTTAAATAACCATAATTCTGTTTGAGTCAAGTCCTGGTTTAAGGAATAGTTAACCCAAAAATGAAAATTATGTCTTTTTACTCATTCTCATGTGGTTCCAACCCCATATGAGTTTCTTTCTTCCATTGAACACAAAATAAGATATTTTGAAGAATCTCAAGTGAAAGAATATTTTGACCAGTGTCTGTAAAGCTCCAAAAAAGGACCGTAAAAGCACTATAAAAATAGTCTACATATTTTTAAACTTGCCTCACTTGCCTGTTTTTGTGTGTCTTTTGTGTGTAACCAAATGCAGCACACCAGTTTGAATATGCCCATGCACAAATGAGATTTGAGACCTACAGTGTAAGGAGTGATTTCTCAGGACACATATTTCAGTGATACCTGTCAGGTTGTGCTGGGTATTTAAAAACGAAAAAAGTCACCTACAGCAGCTTTAAATTATGAGCTGTACTTAGTAAGTATAAGTTTATGAATAATTTTGTAAGTGGGGTGTAGACTGTAACTTTCACATGCAAGTGTTCATGTGTACTCATTAACGTTGCAGGTGGTCATGGGCGCCTGCAGGATTTATTCTGAGGGTATGCACAGAAATCTGCGTAATTTAACTTTATATGCACGGGCATCCAGGGCATGCTCCCCTGGGAATTTTTTTGTTTGTTTTTTGCAAAAACAACACCAAATCATTCAATTCTGGTGACTTTGAGAGAAGCATTTTTTGTATTTTCTCCAGTATAAGTAGCTTTCATGTAACTATTGGCTAAAGCATTTCTTCCCATAACCATTCAGTACAAACGCATTCTCGTGCTAAAAAAGCAAAACGCACCACAACAAATAGAGCAGAACGCAGGTGTCTCAAGACACATTTTTATCAGTTGCAGAAGTTCTTTTTAACTTGACAGTGTCTAAAAATGCAGCGCTCCCATGAGAGATGCTAAAAACGCAGAGAAACGTGACGCAGTTGTCAAAAGAATTCCTTCTAGCGAATGTTTACATGGAATACAATTGAAAAACAGTGCGAGCGGACACAAAAACACGATCATTTGAACAGCCCCTTGTTCACATGACACAGCACTAGCTCAAGTTTCTCGAAGTTACCTCTCAAAAAGACAGCCTTTTGTTTCAGTTGATTGCTGGTACATTTCACTGTATCCAGCGCTGTTTGTTCTCCTTATTCGTAAATATCCCGATACTGTTTTACTGTGTGAGAAACCGCTCCAGATGATTCAGTGAGAGAGCAGATCGAACTAATTGTACTGAATCACGAATCGATTCAGACCGTTTTGCAAGCCCGTTTTGCCAATTCACTGAAAAGAACCGACTCAGAAGAATTATTCATTTGCAAATTAGGCAACATTCTTTTAAAACAGCCAACAGAAATATAGGACACACTTCATGATTGATGAAATATTCTGAGAGTAAATGTTTCCCAGGTCAGAAGTAGCGCTTATGGTACGCACAGTGCGTATGGCCGTACAGCTGCAGGCGAAGGTGATGAATGGCTGAATGTGTTTCTCTGGAGAGAAGGGCATAGATTTGCCTTCAGCAGCACAAGTGATTCTCCCGTGGCTCGCCGGCTGCTTAAACCGCCTGCGTTTCCGCGGAGCTGTCAGATTGAGCTCGCGGTCTCATTGTTCAGGGATAACGGCAAGTGAATCCACCCGTCGATGATCCAGCTGATCCAATCTTTGAGAAATGGAGAGATGAATTGCAATGGTGCTTATAGCTAATTGAATCACAATAAATGTTTTTCTATAGGGCATTTATATAGCCTTTTAAAATGGGTAGTTAATGCAGAGTGTGTCCGTGGACATGGAGGCAAACCCCCCCCCCCCCGATCTATCCATGCTTTGAGGACATTAGTGTACCGTCATGTAATGAAAAAACCTGCTTCCTGATCCTATGATGCTCAAACATGGCTAGCCACTCCATCTCTACGCAGCCCTTCTTCAATACACTATAGTCAGTGAGACACTTTGATAAACTCAGCTCGTATGGTCTCTGGCAGTGCAGAAATTGCTTTGTGAGCATAAAAACAGCACACTCTCTGTGCTTTAGTCGTCAATCACCCCCCACCCCTCCCTTCCCTTGGGCTCAAGGGCTTCAGTGGGAGAGCTAAATTGGCTCTAGCATCATGACTGCTGTTGTCGCCATCTTTGCTGAAGAGTTTTTGCTTGAGATTTTTTTTACTTGCGCTGCAGAGCACAATGCTGTCTTCTGTCATTCTTTTCAAGCTTTTGGGGGCAGACACGAGCCATTCGCTGTGTGAATGATATGAAAAGCCTTTTTTCAAGCACATTGAAATGAGGAAGTTGTCTATAAAGAGGCGTTCTCTCCTGCTCTGTAGAGATATCAGAAATCACAAGCATTGAGGTGGACAAGAAAGGTTAAACGGAGGAGGGACAGACAGAAAATGGCCCATTTTAGTCAAAGGGAGTTTTGTGAAACAAGCTCATCAACAAAACACCTGTATAGACCAACATCTTGAGTTGCTGAGGCACGAAGATTTATTAGTACAGCGTAAACTAACTTTTGGATGTATTCTGCTTGTTAACAATGATATGTGACTAGTGTAGTTTGTCGCAAATTACTTAATGGACCTCAGGGAACACTTACTGCTGGTTGTTGATTTTCGGTTTTTAGAGTCCCAGAAAACTCAAACTGTCAAACCAAAGGTCCAAAGGTGAAACAAAGATGTGAAATAAAAAATATCTCAGCTCGGTAGATCCCCACAATTCAAGTAAATGGGTACCAAAATTTTGAAGCTCCAAAAAGCACATAAAGGCAGCATAAAAGTAATCCATAAGACTCCAGTGGTTAAATCCATGTCTTCTGAAGTGATATGACAGGTGTGGGTGAGAAACAGATCAATATTTAAGTCCTTATTTTTACTATAAATCTCCACTTTCACTTTCACATTCTTCTTCTTTTGTTTTTGGTGATTCACATTCATCGTGCATATCGCCACCTACTGGGCATGGAGTAGAATTTATAGTAATAAAGGACTTAAATGTTGGCCTGTTTCTCACCCACACCTATCATATCACTTTTGAAGATATAGTTTTAAACTTTGGAGTCTTATGTATTGCTTTTATATTGCTTTTATGTGCATTTTGGAGCTTCAAGATGTTGGTACCCATTCACTTGCATTGTATGGACTTACAGAGCTGAGATATTCTTCTAAAAATCTTCATTTGTGTTCAACAAAAGAAAGTCACACACATCAGGGATGGCATGAGGTTGAGTAAATGATGAGAGAATTTTCATTTATGGGTGAACTATCCCTTTAGGTCTAGTTTCCAAATTTCTGTATCATGGATATTCAAGATAATTATTATAACATTTAGGGTTTTGTCACACTTGAGAGGTTGTGCTGTTTAAAGCCAGGTGTGTGTGTGTGTGTGTGTGTGTGTGTGTGTGTGTGTGTGTGTGTGTGTGTGTGTGTGTTTGTGTAATAGAAAACCAGCCATAAAGAAGCTTTCTGGTGCAGGCATCAGAAGTGATGCTTTCTGATTAGGGAGAGAGAGGCTATAATAAGGAACCTGGTTCTGAACTGATGGACCTCTGACCATTATTCTGGGCCAGCTGAAAACATTATCAGAGTGGCTTGAATTTGATTTATTTGCTAAGTATTCCGCACCAACAAAACTGTCAAGTGACTGACTGCCAACAGCTAATTTATAATTTGCTTTCAAAAGGAGGCTGAGCTTGGTATTTGTGCGATGCCCTATTATACCAGCCTCACAAAAAATTGCTCTTCAGTAGAACTGGTTATGAAATATTTTGCATGTGAATGTAACAATAAAAGGAATGACCTGTGTGACCATGTGTCTGATTTGTTCAGTGGTCTCAGGCATGCAATTCCATCATGTTGAATTTAAATAGGATAATGGACTATGAGGAGCTGTGTAGGCCATAATTGTTGAAAAGCCTCTTAGAAACACTAAGCTCAGTAAAAAAAGAAACTTCCCTTACTCAGGACACTGTATTTTAAAGATAATTTTGTAAAAATCCATATAACTTTACAGATCTTTATTGTAAAGGGTTTAAACAATGTTTTCCATGCTTGTTCAATGAACCATAAACAATTAATGAACATGCACCTGTGGAACGGTCGTTAAGACACTAACAGCTTACAGACGATAGGCAATTAAGGTCACAGTTAAAAAAACTTAGGACACTAAAGAGACCTTTCTACTGACTCTGAAAAACATCAAAAGAAAGATGCCCAGGGTCCCTGCTCATCTGTGTGAACATGCCTTAGGCATGCTGCATGGAGGCATGAGGACTGCAGATGTGGCCAGGGCAATAAATTGCAATGTCCGTACCGTGAGACACCTAAGACAGCCTACAGGGAGACAGGAAGGACAGCTGATCATCCTCGCAGTGGCAGACCACGTGCAACAACACCTGCACAGGATCGATACATCTGAATATCATACCTGCGGGACAGGTACAGGATGGCAACAACAACTGCCCGAGTAACACCAGGAATGCACAATCCCTCCATCAGTGCTCAGACTGTGCGCAATAGGCTGAGAGAGGCTGGACTGAGGGCTTGTAGGCCTGTTGTAAGGCAGGTCCTTACCAGACATCACCGGCAACAATGTTGCCTATGGGCACAAACCCACCTTGCCAGACAGAACTGGCAAAAAGTGCTCTTCTCTGACGAGTCACAGTTTTGTCTCACCAGGGGTGATGGTCGGACTCGTGTTTATCGTTGAAGGAATGAGCGTTACACTGAGGCCTGTCCTCTGGAGCGGGATCGATTTGGAGGTGGAGGGTCCGTCATGGTCTGCGACAGTGTCACAGAATCATCGGACTGAGCTTGTTGTCATTGAGGCCTGTCCTCTGGAGCGGGATCGATTTGGAGGTGGAGGGTCCGTCATGGTCTGCGACAGTGTCACAGAATCATCGGACTGAGCTTGTTGTCATTGCAGGCAATCTCAACGCTGTGTGTTACAGGGAAGACATCCTCCTCCCTCATGTGGTACCCTCCCTGCAGGCTCATCCTGACATGACCCTACAGCATGACAATGCCACCAGCCATACTGCTCGTTCTGTGCATGATTTCCTGCAAGACAGGAATGTCAGTGTTCTGCCATGGCCAGCGAAGAGCCCGGATCTCAATCCCATTGAGCACATCTGGGACCTGTTGGATCGGAGTGTGAGGGCTAGGGCCATTCCCCCTAGAAAGTTCCGGGAACTTGCAAGTGCCTTGATGGAAGAGTGGGGTAAGATCTCACAGCAAGAACTTACAAATCTGGTGCAGTCCATGAGGAGGAGATGCACTGCAGTACTTAATGCAGCTGGTGGCCACACCAGATACTGACTGTTACTTTTGATTTTGCCCACCCTGTTCAGAGACACATTATTCCATTTCTGTTAGTCACATGTCTGTGAAACTTGTTCAGTTTATGTCTTAGTTGTTGAATCTTTATATGTTCATACAGATATTTACACATGTTAAGTTTGCTGAAAATAAAAGCAGTTGCTGAGTTTAGTAAAATTAAGATCTTGATATAAACATTAGTGAAATTCACTTGCATTCATTACTGAAAAGCTTACAAACACCAGTGAAATTAATACATTGATACAAAAGTTAGTGAAATTTATTCATATGCATCATTGAAAAGTTCCTTACATACATTAGTGATTGTCTCACAACCACTACTGAAATCTCTTTCAAACAGACCAATGAAAATGTCCTGCATTAAAGGAATAGTTCACCCAAAAATGAAAATTCTCTCATTATTCACTTACCCTGATGCCATCCCAGATGTGTATGTCTGTCTTTCTTCAGGAGAATACAAATTAAGATTTTTACCTTATAATGTAAGTAAATGGGTGCCATCAGGCTGCTCTCTATTTGATGGTCCAAAAGGCATATTTAGGCAGCATAAAAGTAATCCACATGACTCCAGTCGATCGATTAATGTCTTCTGAAGCAAATCGATAGGTTTGTGTAAGAAACAAATAGATAATTAAAACTTTATTAACTTAAAAAAATCGCTTTCTGCCAGCAGTTGACGCATCAATAACATAAGCCAATGGTCATCGGCAAATTCACGCGAGAAGTTGTAAGTGCACACTTTGTATACAACAGAGGAACGAACGTCACGTGAGAGTTAAGTCATTTTAAACAGCATCCCAGTGCTGGCCGGAAGCAACTATGTAAAGTAAAAAAAAAAGAAAAGAAATTATCGATTTATTTCTTACACCAACCTAGCGATTTGCTACAGAAGACATTAATTGATCGACTGGAGTCTTGTAGATTACTTTCAATATCTTAATTTCACTAGTGTATGTAAGAAGCTTTTCAATAATACATGTAAGTGAATTTCACAAATGTTTGTATTAATGTATTCAATTCACTAGTGTTCGTAAGAGGCTTTTCAACAATTATGGCCTACACGGCTCCTCATAACTTTATGCTTCACACACTGCCACTCTCACAGGTCCTATGAATTACCTCTCAGGAATACATGAATATATAACACCAGGAAGCATGATGAAAAATATAATTTCCACAAATCCTCAAGGATGAACTTCCTTATTTTTAACATGCAGTCACACTGTTAAGAACAGAATTGGCAAGTACAGTACAATGCATAGCATAGCTTACTTGTTCTTAAAGTGAAAAGTTACTAAAATGAAATCTTCACTGAGTCATGAAACAGAGAGATATGGAAGCAGCTTTCCTGATAAATGTTGTTATCTGAATCCTTATTGTGCACACATTAAATATATGTACTTTTAATGTAATAAATCATGGCTTAAATCTTGACAAGCAAAAAACCCTGTTTAATGACTTTCATATCGATTAACTATTAGAAAATCAATATTGTTGCCACAGTTTAGGTTCTCATGCTGTTTTTCACCAAAAGAAAAGGAGTACAATGATTCATATTCTGTCATTATTATAAATATATAGTTAGATAATATGCATTTTTTTATCTGATGAATATAATACCCTATAATTTAAAACAAAACAAAAACGGAAGTGTTTTCGGAAGTACAGTGCCTCCAGGCACTGCATTAAGCTCACATTTAATACTGCATTGCATTATATTCAAAGGAGGTCTATATTTTTTAAGACCGATTAATGTGTCATTGGGCCCCACAGAGACCTCAATTACAATAGCAGTCTTGTGTAATCATGACACAGTAGGTCAAAAAGGCAGCTGGTGGGATCTGAACATTGACTCTTTTTTTTTCTTCCTGGAAAAATTATGTAACAGCTAAGAAATAGATTGCTAGGGTTTGACAAACTACTGCAAAATTGACATATCCATTTATTTTTGCACTGTGCACTATAAGATCTGTGTATTGTGTAGAGGTGACTGTTTCCATTCTACGTATTCTATGTTTTAATGACATATTCTGTAACCATGTATAGCTATCCTAAGCAACTTGAAGACAATTCATAATTACACTTAAATAATTTTTTGTTTACCAAAAATAAAAATTCTCTCAACATTTACTCACCATCATGCCATCCCAGATGTGTATGATTTTTTTTTCTTCTGCAGAACAAAAACAAAGATTTTCGAAGAATATTCAGCCCTGTAGGTCCATACAGTACAAGAGAATGGTGGCCATAACTTTGAAGGTCCAAAAATTACATAAAGGCAGCATAAAAGTAATCCATAAGACTCCAGTGGTTAAATACATGTCTTCAGAAGTGATATAATTGGTGAGGGTGAGAAACTAATCAATATTTAAGTCCTTTTTTTATTTACTACAAATCTCCACATTCACTTTCACATTCTTCTATTGTTTTTGGAGGTTCGCATTCTTCGTGCATATCGCCATCTACTGGGCAGGGAGAAGAATTTATAGTAAGAAAGGACACCCACACCTATCATATCACTTCTGATAGTGACACAGTCATATGGATTATTTTTTTGCAGCCTTTATGTGCTTTTTGGAGCTTCAAAGGTTTGGGACCCATTCACTTGCATTGTATGAACCAACAGAGCTGAGATATTCATCTAAAAATTTTCGTTTGTGTTCAGCTGAAGAATGAAAGTATATATAATAAATATATCATGGCCCCTTACCACATACTCCACAGTTTTTGCAATAAATGCGTTTGTATTTAATTTTTTAAATGCAAGTAATTAATAATGAAAATGGTATATCCTTTCTTACATGCTAAAATGAGAACTTTATATATATATTTGATTATTTATCTTATTTATGTCTACATTTTGGTTGGTTTATTAGTTATTTTTTTATCATTTTTATTTATCTTTTCTATTATTTTTTTTTCTTCATCTGTACTTCTTGTCTTTATGACTCAATGATTGTATTTCATTGTTCGATCTGTGTAATTTTGTACATCTTTTTGAACACAGTTTTAGCACATTGTGTGGACTTTTCTGGCAGTCCCACCCTATAGGCAAAATTTCCAACTTATATCAATTTTAAATTAGCGAACTGGAACGATTTCACCGTGATGTCATCTGACCAGGCTTAAATACAGGACACATAATTTCATCTTTAAATACAGGACAATCCCGTATTTCACGGGACGGGTGGCAACCCTAAGTATGACTGATCTTCATTTTAAGCCTAAATAACACAATGCTCCTATTATTTATGGCACATACATTCTCAGAGGTCTTGTTTTGTGTGTGTCATCTTATTTAAAAGGGCAATTATAGTTTATTGTGTTTGCCATTTCTTGACCATTTTAATGAACACTAACTGTACCGAAACATTCCTTCAAGCAATTAGGAAAAACCTAAATATATATATATATATATATATATATATATATATATATATATACAGGGTTGGTGTCATGTGTATTTTGTTGATTCATGTTTTTCATGTCTTTTATTTTGAAAGTTATTTCCTGTTTCATGTCATGTGTCCCTAGTCATGTGATTTCATGTTTCCCTCCATGTTCATGTTTCCCTCCATGTTCATGTGTCTTGTTTTCATTGGTTTATTGTTTGATTATCTTGTTTAGAGTTCTGTTTGTTCATTGGTTTATGTTCTCCCATGTCCAAATATTTAAGCCCTCATGTTTTCCATTGTTGGTTGTCAGGTATTGTGAATGTAACGTTGGCAGTTTATGTCCAGCCATGTTTATGTCCAGCCATGTTTATGTCCAGCCAAGTTCTAAGTCAAGTCATGTTTATGTTTCACATTTGTAATTAGGGTTTTTTGGATATCACATTTATTAATAAATTTGCACTTGGGTTCTCATGTCATCGTCTTCGTCATTGCCAGCGTCAGCCACTCGTTACAGTTGGGGAGTAACGGAATACATGTAACGGGATTACGTATTTAAAATACAAAATATAAGTAACTGTATTCCACTACAATTACAATTTAAATCATTGGTAATTAGAATACAGTTACATTCAAAAAGTATTTTGATTACTGAAGAGATTACTTTGCATTTTATTGTCATTTGTTTCATTTAATATTTATTCCTTTCAGATGCAAAACATTTATACATATAAATGATGCGATCCAAAGTGCATTTGAACAGCGGTGAAACACTTTCTTATGATGTGTTACATTCATACGAGCAGACAGAGAAGTAAGTCTGGAGCAGAAGAAATAGAAATAAACCTTGTGTAAATTGTCAGCTTTACGCTAAGATAAAAATATTTCTAGCCATTTTACTTGCACGTTACCAGGCACGATCATATTTTTTTTTTATCAAGAAAATTCACGTTGGATCATAATTTCTTTTTTTCTAGTAAAACCTTTGATATTAGGGCAAAAATCATATTCTTGACAATAATTTTTGTATTGTTTTCCTGTAAAAATATCTAAAAATCCTTAAAACAAGATCAATTTGATTTATCTTGTTTTAGAAACAAGCACAGCATAAGATATTTAGGTTTATCAGAGAATGTATTTTTAACATGTG
The DNA here is from genome assembly GCF_019703515.2 of Myxocyprinus asiaticus. Lineage (NCBI taxonomy): Eukaryota > Metazoa > Chordata > Actinopteri > Cypriniformes > Catostomidae > Myxocyprinus > Myxocyprinus asiaticus. The sequence continues at coordinate 12,637,794 of NC_059373.1, read as the reverse complement.
TATTTTGTCTTACCGTACTGGCAGAGTTTTTATAGTCAAAACAAGTGAAAAAATCTACCAGTGCTGAAGAAGTAATCCAAAGTATTTAGAATACGTTACTGACCTTGAGTAATCTAACGGAATATCGTTACAAATTACATTTTACAGCATGTATTCTGTAATCTGTAGTGGAATACATTTATATATATATATATATATATATATATATATATATACACACAGTTGCTTTTCTCCAGGCATGTGTATTTATGTAATTGTATAATGAATTATATAACTATATATTTCTGGATCAGAATTTTATTGGGCATTGGCAAATTTAATTTAATAATATATATATATATATATATATATATATATATATATATATATATATATATATATATATATATATATATATATATAGATAGATACATATATATATATATATAGATAGATACATAGATAGATAGATAGATAAAAAGGCCCACCATCAGTAACAATACAGTGTTCTTGTGCCCTCTGTTGATAGCTATTATAACTGCATGTCAGTGTAGAAATTATCTCAAATTTAGATTACAAAATCTGTTTATTGTGCTACATAATACAATTGCAGGTTTAATCTCTTTGAGATATTTTTTTTAATATATAGGCTACAAGCAGAGAAAAATGAACAGGAAATCTCACACGGTACGTCCAATATCAAAACACATAGTAAATTACTATAAATGCATTATTAAACTATAATGGTGGATAATGTCATAAAACAATGGTAAAAAAGAGACTTTCTTCACTCATAAGAGGCCATTTTTAATAATTAAATCAGGTTTTATTTTTTTTATTTTTATTTTTTTATTGAAACAGCAGACACGGTAAACATGTTCAAATATAATACAAATATTACGAAACAGGGGTTTTAAAAGTCAAAAATAACTTATCTGTTAAGTTATATAAATTATTTATTTATTTATTTTTACAAATCTTTGTGCTGGTGAAAAACATAAACATAACTTTACCATCTTATGATAACATTTCAATTCTATCTGAAATTAATTAAAGTTGGTTTTATTTTCCAACCATTTCATCATGGATAAATAACCTTAAGAGGTTTGTTATAAAAGAAAGGTTGACATCTTTGTTACGTTGGTGACAATTAATACATTGTTTTCTAAAAGGGAGAGAGTATAAATTGTTTTTCTGCACATAAATTGATAGACATCATTCTAAATATTTATATATATATATATATATATATATATATATATATATATATATATATATATATACATATATGAACGGGGCGGCCACTCAAAAACAGATGGGAAAATGTTTCTGGTTAATCTTTACAGAACATACATTTATCAAACTAAATCAGTTTGAAATTCGACTCCCGTTAACAGGAAGTACGTTGTTGCAGGGCGGAAGTGTCATCTGACGTGGCATGAGGGGCGGAAACGCTTGTTTGTGTTTTGGTTCTATAGGGGAAGTTGCGAGAGAAAAGAAAGGAGGAGACTTGATCGGGGTCAGTAAAATTCGCACCAACCGACCCCAATAACAAGGAAAGTATTTATCACATATTAGCACCCCTTCGCCGGAAATCGGTTTACCCGACCTGTCGGCTGGCATTGAGGTAACGAGACACCGAATTCCTCCGTTGAATATGTCGTTTTGTGCTTTGGCGTATCACCTCAGGCTAACTAGCCACTTTAGCTTGCTAGATTCCGTCAAAAAATGTTACAGGCCCCTTTTCCCGATTTAGCCCATAAGAGTTAAAAAAAATCTGATATCTTCAACGTAAGACGCGTATAAAATTGTTATTGATATGAAAATATACATAACTCGTCGAGTATGTGTAGCTGTGGGTTTAGGCGGAATCCAGTTAGAATGCAGACTGGTTGGGAATGATGGACTGAAAGTGAACTTACAATCATGTATTTTATCTGATCTTTATTAGCTTGTTATATTGGTGTTATTCTATGGTTCCTTCAGGTCTATGGATGATCAGTGTAGTTTAACAGGCTTGGCACCTGATCTAAAGTGGGCTGTCTTGGCGAGAGAGCAAGACAACTTGTTCCTTGGCTTGAGGTTCAGGGTTGTGTTGAAAAAGGGGAATTGTTCATTTTGAGTGAAAGAAAGTTTAACTATAATGTTAAGTCGCTTTTCCTGGGTTAAAAATATGTCTCAGGTTTGTTTATGGGTTTTTTTATATTCAAGCCTGTCATTAAAATGGAACAGGATTTAAGCCACCAATAGTTCTCTTGCCATGACATGTTATTAATGTATTCCAAATTGCTGCACTGTTCTTGTTTTGCTCTTGAATCTTAATTGCTTTACTTCTGGCCATAATTTAATTTCACATCATTACACTATGGTAATTGCTGTTATACATACCAGATGGTGAATACAACTGTTTTTGCATGTTTTAAACAATCCAAAACGAGACATATTTGTACCAGGCTTCCTTTTCCAAGAGTTGGTTTGAGATATTGGAGATCCTGCTGTTGACTGTGTGAATCTTATGTCAGATAAGTTTTTAGGATCTCTTGTAGGAAGATCAGCTTTTGATGATGCAACAGCTCACGATCAGAGCTCTACACAAACATTTGGGGTCTGTTTTTGCATTCTCCCATTTCACAACAGCAGTAACGGTCCACTTCTGACAGGGAGAGTTTAAGCCATGAGGTCAATGTCACAATAATGGATGTCAACTGAATTTCGTGAATTTGACTGCCGTCATTTGAGTTGGTAGTTATGTGTCTAGTCTTGGGTTCCAGGTCTGTGTAGTCATTCAGAAGGCTAAGGTATTTAATTGGAATGTGTTGTTTCTTTGCTACATTGTTTTTTTTTTTTTTCTTTTTTGGGCAATGCCCCAGCTGTCGAATTGTTTCATTTTGCAATTAGTCAGAATAAATGGACATGCTTGTTTTGACTGCTTACTCAGGACATTCTGTGCTGAAAGGAGTTACCATGGCTACAGACATTAGTTTTTTCTGAGAGGGTTTGAGCAGTTAGGTTATGTATTTCATAGGTATTGTTTTTATGTAAAACTTTTCTAAAGTAAAACGCTTGCAAGACGATTTGTGGGGCCTGGGTAGCTCAGTGGTAAAATACGCTGGCTACCACCCCTGGAGTTTGCTAGTTCGAAAGGTCTCCTAAGCAACCGAATTGGCACAGTTGTTAGGGAGGGTAGAGTTACATGGGGTAAACTCCTCGTGGTCGCTATAATGTGGTTCGTTCTCGGTGGGGCGTGTGGTGAGTTGGGCGTGGTTGCCGTGAAGCCTCCACATGCGCTATGTCTCCGTGGCAACGAGCTCAACAAGCCACGTGATAAGATGCGCGGGTTGATGGTCTCAGACGCGGAGGCAACTGGGATTCATCCTCAGCCACCCGGACTGAGGCGAATCACTACGTGACCACGAGGACTTAAAAGCACATTGGGAATTGGGCATTCCAAATTGAAAAAAAAAAAAAAAAAAAGAAATTCGATTTGTTAGTAGATCGTTCTCTTCAAGAAAACAGTCAAACTTTTTTAGTTTGTGTACATTTTTTATTATTACTTTTATGATTGTATTAATTGTTAATTCAGTATTGTGTTGGTATTTGTTGTGTATCGCTGCAGCATTCGAGTCCAAGACAAATTTCCTTGCAGAAGGACAGTAAAGGATAACTTAACGTTATTAGTAATAATGTAATTTATTAGTGAATTGGTTCGAATAAAAATTATTTTAAAACATCCATTGACTGGAAACATCATAAAGAAAATAACTGCTAAAAATTTGGGAACTAGGGACCTGAACTGTAAGGAAATGAATAATTCCAGTTCCGATTTCTCTTTACGATTCCAAAACATTAACGGTTCCAATAATTCCTTTTAGTATGAGGAAGAAATATTTGGCAATAAGAACTGCAATTCTGCAGACTTTTATTAATTAATTTATTCATTTTTATAAAATACTACTAATTACAACAAAACTCAATTCTATCTTTAACTACACATTGTCAAATCAACAACAGTCCAAATCACTCTTATATAAAGGTGCTATATGTAATATTGTTACTGTACTAAGTTATAAAATGACCATAATATGTCATTAGAGAATTAGGAAACATGCTAAGTTGAAATACTGGCTTCTCTGATAACAGTGCTACAGCCAGTATATTCTACTTTTAAGTTTCCATTCTGGGCCGGACTTTGTGTTTATGTTTTGGCCTGTATGATCGTGCCCACTGCCCACCCACCAATAGTATTTAGACACTGCCGGGTTGCCAGATTTGAACAAGTTTGCAGGCAAACAACACTGCGTGCTGCAGCCATGGAAGCCAGCAAACTATCTGGATCAGAGATAACAGATTCCACCCGACCTAAAAAGCCTCGCCATCCATCTAAAAACCACCATGACCAGAGGCATAGTAAAACAAGGTTAAATATTGGAGACATTTTCAGTTTCGCTCATTCTGGCAACCCGCATGAGCTTCGAGTCTGGGGCGGGGCAGACAACTCTCCAATATTTTGAATTTGGACTGCAGTACCCATTTCAAACACTTGTTGTTAATCTTACAGATAGCAGCTTTAAAGGAATAGTTCCCGAAAATGAAAAGTCTCTTTATTCACTTACCCTGATGCCATCCCACAAATTAAGATTTTTAGAAGAAGATAGAGGTCTGTCGGGTCCTTATAATGCATGTAAACGGTGCTAGCACTTTGACAGTCCAAAAGTCACATTTAGGCACATAAAAGTAATCCATGCGACTCCAGTCGATCAATGAATATCTTCTGAAGCAAATCGATACATTTGTATATAAAATAATTTGATAATTAAAACATTTAACTTTTAAAAAGCGCTTCCTGCCAGCGGTTGGCGCATCACGTAGCTGTCGCGTAACGTAAGCACGTCGGTGAGTTCACGCAAGAATTCGGAAGCAGCGCTTATTAACAACAGAAGAACGAACGTCACGCGAGAGTTCGGCCATTTCAAACAGCATCAGAGCCCTGGACGGAAGAGAGAATTTTAATTTTTGGGTGAACTACTACTTTAAGTCTCATGAGCCTTACACATAACAGAGTAAAAGTTCTTGGTTCATGTTGAGTTAACCATGATGAAATGATTGACTTGTGGTTCAGTGCATTTTTAAGAACTGGCTGATAAGAGTCATTGTGCTGTAAGAATGGAAATCACAAATAGTTACACACAAATTTGTTCTGCTCGTGGTTCATGAATGAGGCCCACTAGTTCAGTAGAAAGCGCTATGTGTTTTGCAGTGTAGATTCAAAGGATCAGCTCATAAGAGTCGCTCTTTTGGAAATCGGGCAACAATGATCTCGCTGTAGAATAAAAAACAAATTTGACAACACTGGTCACGCTGAATGTTTCGTGCTGTAGGTTCAAAAGAACTGACTCAAAATGGGCATTCGTTCAGGAATCGGACTACACTGGTCAGAAAGTAATTTCTTTGGGAATCAGACTACACTGGTTGTGCTGTATGTCTCGTGCTGTAGATTCAAAAGAACCAACTCAAAAAAGTCATTTGTTTGGGAATCGGACTACATTGGTCATGCTGTATACCTCTCAATGTAGATTCAACAGAACCAACTCAAAATAGTAATTTGTTTGGAAATCGGATAGGGCTGAAATGATTAGTCAACGTTATCGACAAGGTCGACAATAAAAAAATCGTTGACACAAATTTTCATCGTCGAATAGTCATTTGATCTCATTTAACATAACATGAGATCACATTAAACTCTAATGATGATGATGCGCGAGAGCAGCACTGCAGTTCGTGCCTGATTGTGGAGAGGAAGAATTACACAGCTCACCGTCCAGATGAACTCTAAACTTTCCAAACAGCTTCAGGTGATGTAGATCACAAAGTTTGAGGAAATTATGATGCAAAAATACAAAATAAGTAATTACAGAAGCACTCTCATTGTGGAATAAATGGAGCTGGAGCAAAACTTGCATGTCGAGCGTCTTTAAAGGAAACACCCCAGCGTTCCATCTTTAATGCAGTTATATTTAATGTGTTATAGCTTTAATAAAGTTCAAATAATACAGAAGCAGGTCATGTAAATAACTACAAACTCCGAAACTGGCATTTCTCTGTGTGGTCTGTGTCTCTGCCTCTTCTATGAGTTGTGCGAATGTCCCAATCAAAGGGGGAGAGATTGAAACTGCACCCGGCTGATGCACACGCTGTCACGAGGACGCTCGTCCCTCAGGCGTGCTTGCTGCAGCTAGATTATAACGTGATGGCTCGCGATTTATTGAATCATAATATATGTCACTGTGCATTTCTTATCATGAAGAAAATTGGCAATACGCAGCTTTATTAATAAGAGAGAGTTTTTTTGGGTTTTTTTGTGAGTTAAAGATGGATTGAAGTGAACAGAAAGGTGAGAGAGGGTAGTCTTTGCCCCATTATACACTGCAACAAAATACGTTTTTGATTTGTTTTTGTTTTGGCTTGTTTTCCAATATAAATATTTGAAATTCCTTTAAAACAACGTACATTTTCTTTAGCAGCTATAGTGCAAAATATTTTTTATCTTGGAATGTTGAATATAATATTAAAAATACAAATATTTTAAAATATCTAAAAATCCTTAAAAAAAAAAAAAAGATGCATCCACCTGAGCAGCAGCATATAAGATATTTAGATTTGTTTTTAGAGAATAGATCTTGAATATAAGTATATTTTGTCTTTACTGCACTCACATAATTATAACCGAGTGAAAAAATATAATTACACTTATATTTAAGATACATTCTCTTAAAGCAAGTCTAAATATCTTATATGTTGATTCTTAAGTAAATGTATCTTGTTTTAAGGATTTTTAGACGATTTTAAATGGGAAAAAAAGACAAATACACTTGATGATAATAGGATTTTTTGCAGTGAATTTCTTTACTGAATTAAACTTAAAAAGTATTTTTTCCTTTTAATTCAGTGAATGTCATTTAGAGGTATTTTTAAAAGATAATTTTGTCCTCTTTATTGTTAGTAAGCACATTTAATACAACCTTTTAAGTCAAGGCACAAGCTGAATAATCGGTTTAGAGCTAATGATTAATCGTTGCAATAATCGCAGAATAGTCGAATAATCATTCTAATAATCGTTGAGAGTAATCGATTATCAAAATAATCATTAGTTGCAGCCCTAGAATCGGACTACACTGGTTGCGCTATGTTTTGCTCTGTAGATTCAAAAGAACAGGCTCAAAAAGTAATTTGTTTGGGAATCGGACTACAGCACCACGTGTATTTTTTGCCCTGTAGAAAAAAAAATTTAAAAAATATTTAAAAAGTAACTTGTTTGGGAATCAGACTACACTGGTCTCACTGTATGTTTCGTGATGTAGATTCAAAAGAACTGACTCAAAAAAGGCATTTGTTCGGGATTTGGACTACACTGGTCGCACTGTATGTTTCGGCCTGTAGATTTAAAAGAACTGACTCAAAAAAGGCATTTGTTCGGGATTTGGACTACACTGGTCGCACTGTATGTTTCGGCCTGTAGATTTAAAAGAACTGACTCAAAGTCATTTGTATGGGAATCGGACTATGGCGTGACCAGTGTATGTTTTGCATGTAGATTCAAAAGAAACAATTCAAAAAAGTTGTTTGGGAATCGGACTACACTCTTCACACTGTATATCTCGCGATATAGTTCAGAAGAACAGACTGAAAAAAAGTCATTTGTTTGGGAATCGGACTACACTGGTCTCGCTATAGGCCTGTAACTCGCGATGTAGATTTAAAAGAACCAACTCAGAAGGGTCATTAATGGGAACCCTGAATTTTACAGTTTATAATACAATATTAATTTATTTATTGTATCATAACCCTAAGTCAGTGAGTACCAAAAAAGTTTGATTGGCTTGGAACAGTTAGCTTCCTTAATCACGTCCACGTAGCTTGAATCCACTGCATGGCTGTCACAGTGTCACATAATCACCTGTAAGATAGAAAATATGACAGATATGGATGTAAAAGAAGGTCTCAAAACTTAAGATACCATTTCAGCTACTAGTTACTATCTTTGCCATAAAGCCAAGATGAGTAATTACCAGTAAAAGAGCTCTGATTAGAGAAGAGAAGATCTGTGTCTATAGTCAACATGAAAGTGCTCCTTTTCATTTCTCTTTTTTGGTCATGCTACATTATGTTGTCCTGTGCAGCCAGTACTGGGACAGCTCTGAGTGTGTGTGACCACCTAAAGGAGACGGGGTGATTGACAACTGTCATGGCCAATAGGGGAGGAGCAACACGCCCCAACGGGTCCAACGCGGGCAATAAGATATGCCAGTTCAAACTGGTATTGCTAGGCGAGTCTGCTGTGGGAAAGTCCAGCCTTGTGCTGCGCTTCGTCAAGGGGCAGTTTCACGAGTTTCAGGAGAGCACAATAGGAGGTAGGGGGTTTTTGTTTAAATTTGTGCATTCCTGCATGTGCATTTTTCCAGATCTCTCACCAGCTTACCCTCTTTCTGGTTCCAGCGGCCTTCCTAACACAGACAGTGTGCTTGGATGACACAACAGTGAAGTTCGAGATTTGGGACACAGCCGGACAGGAGCGCTACCACAGTTTGGCCCCCATGTACTACAGAGGTGCCCAGGCTGCCATTGTAGTTTACGACATCACCAATGAGGTCAGTAAAATTGTTGAGCACCCATGGCCTGTGGCTTAATCTGCTAGTATGCATTTTATTGGATTACTCCAGTCACCTACAGTGTGGTGCAGAATGATTATTGTGATGGAATCTTTGAACAATTCCGTAAAAATTTTGAAGATGTAATAGAAAGAGGCATTGTTTTTTTTTTTTTTGTATCTTAAAAAAAAAAAAAAAAGAAAATTGTATAAGATGAATATTTTACAGCCAGTCTTTGAGCAACTTTGTCATTAAAGTTTTAGTAGAAGAAAATGTGTCTGTCTTTTGTGCATCTGTTACTGTGCCATTTTTCGTCACTTTTCAGGAGTCGTTTGCAAGAGCAAAGAACTGGGTTAAGGAGCTTCAGAGGCAGGCCAGCCCAAACATTGTCATCGCACTGTCCGGAAACAAGGCTGACCTTGCCAACAAGAGAGCTGTGGACTTCCAGGTATACATGATTTTACAAGGACACCAAGCAGAGAGAGTTTATTGTTCTGACCTTAGCTGTCTCCCTCACCTGTATTGTTTTGTATTCATACAGGATGCTCAGTCTTATGCAGATGACAACAGCTTGCTGTTCATGGAGACATCAGCAAAGACTTCCATGAACGTGAATGAGATCTTCATGGCCATTGGTAAGATTTTATAAAAGCAGCAATGAAGCCTAACAAGAGATGCTCCAGAGCATTTTATAAGGTCTTGTAAATGTAACAGAGGGCAGATATTTGTTTATTTAATTTATCAAATACATTTTAATGTAATACCTTGTTCGTAAATGCTTTTAGCATAAAAGCAATCTATGCATTTTGCATAAATAGTTCTGTTTTGAACCAATGCATTAGTTTTTACATGGCTTTCTGGAATACTTTATCCTGATTGGTCAATCTCAGCTTTCTGTGGTCCAATATTTTGACATAATGACCATTAAACTGTAAAATTATTAGAGTTAGGTTAGGGTTATTTGTTATCCCAGGCTACCAATTTTTTACATAGCTGTGCTAGTTTCATGTCTCTGGAATCAATCCACGGTCTCTTTCTTCTCACGTAATAAAATAATTTAATGTAATATATTTGGTAAGTACCCTTGCAATAAGAGGGACAGTATACTGTCAGCAGGTCATTATTGCAAAATAAAGCCTTTCAGGGTGATACAAGACCCCTCTGCTTTGCGTTGGAGTCCTGATCGCCCTGTCATCCGTCTCCATTGAGATAATGGAGTCGAGTGCGGGCGAGAGAAGTTTCTGTGAGCGGTTTCACTGTTCTATATGATTCGTCCGTAACCACATGCATGGATTTAATAAAAATTATGCATTTAAAAGAAAATATCGGCAGTTTGAGTGAGTTTGATTCGAACATTGATAGATCGTTCATCTTATTAATGATATGATGCATTGAGCGCTGCTGCAGGTTATATAAAAACACTCTCCCCTGCAGAATGTGCATTTTAGGGACAAGAAAACTGAATCCTTGTCAAAGTAGAGAGATATCTTAGTTTTACTGGCAAAACGCCTCATCTGTGATCAGATTTTCAAAAGATATGGTGGGATGTGCAGTCCACCAATAACGTTATAGCGACAGCAGTAGGAATGCCCACTAGTGACTTCACAGTACAGAGACTAGCGACATCAAGCGATGAAGTTGCTGCATGCGTGTACAGGGCTTTACATATTTAAAGGAATTTTCCTGGTCAATACAAATTAAACGTAATCGATAGAATTTGTGGCATAATGTTGTTTACCCTGAACAAGAATTTCAACCTGTCACTCGCTTTTTTTGGGAAGTGAATGGGGCCAGTACATAAACATTGAAATACCCTCTGTTTCAAAAGTATAGCCACAAAACAAAAACATTATATGTGTTAACATGATTTTTTTGTGTGTGTGATAAAATGAGGGATTTACACGTTAAAGCGTTAACCAGAGTACAGGGTTTATTGCCGTTATGTCGTCATGAGAACGAGGAAGATGATTAGGAACATAAGGTTAGTAAGTGATTTTATCATACTTGAATCATATTACTAAATATTTTTTACAATTATGGTCTGGCCCCATACACTTCCATTGTAAGTGTCTTACTGTAACTACAATTATTACTATTTTTTTTTTTTTTTTTAATAGGTGAGGGATGAGTCTAAATTAAGTTTTAGGGGTTATCAACATTATTTCACAAATGCTGTCAGTGTCAAGCTTTACTTGTATTGAACCCATAACATTTCTTTAAAGGAATAGTTCACCCAAAAATGAATATTCTCATGATTTACTCACCCGCGTTTCGTCCCAGTTGTGTATGACTTTCTTTCTTTTGCAGAACACAAATGACTGTCTCAGCTCTGAAGGTCCATACAATGCAAGTGAATGGTGACCAGAACACAGAAGGTCCAAAAAGAACATAATGGCAGCATAAAAGTAATCCATAAGACTCCAGTGGTTAATTCCATGTCTTCTGAAGCGATATGATAGGTGTGAAACAGATCAATATTTAAGTTCTGTTTTACAATCAATCTCTACCTTTGACCAGCCTCAACCAGTAGGCGACTGAATTTCAAAGTGAAAGTCACTTCCACATAAAATGTGAAAGTGAAAGTGTAGATTTACAATAAAAAAGGGTTAAATATTGATCTGTTTCTCACCCACACCTATCATATCGCTTTAGAAGATATATATTAAATAGCTGGAGTCGTATGGATTACTTTTATGCTGCCTTTCTGGACCTTCAAATTTATGGCCACCATTCACTTGCATTGTGAGGACCTACAGAGCTGAAATATTCTTTTAAAAATCTTTGTTTGTGTTCTGCAGAGAAAAAAAACGTCGTACACATCTGCAATGGCATGAGGGTGAGTAAATGATGAGAGAATTTTCATTTTTGGGTGAACTATTCCTTTAAAGTATTTTTATTGTATGTGATTGTGCATAATATTTTTTCAAGAGTTAGATGTGTCAAATTGTAATATTTAGTGTTCACTTATTGTTTTGTCTCTCCTCAGCAAAAAGGTTGCCTAAGAGTGAGCCCCAAGCTGCCGGAGCCAACAGTGGGCGGAGCAGGGGTGTGGACCTCACAGAGACAGCCCAACCCACTAAGGCCCCCTGCTGCAGCAACTAATGCAAAAAAAATCTCCCCTCACCAAACTCTGTTACTTCTACAACTAACGCAAGGTCCCGCCCTTCAACTTGGTTTTGACTAACTAATGAAATGCCTCTGCTTTCCACATTTCCACAGTTCTCTTATGCTGTAACAAATGCTCTGCCCCGCCCATGTATCTGCGGTGTTTTTGTTTTGTCGTATTCTGTAAAGACCCAGGCCTCTTACTGTATTCATGCTTTAGACATGCCTTGTCTCCAAACTGTTATATATGCTGTCACAGATATCCATCAGAAAAAAAATTCTACAAATGCCATTTGCCTGACCAGGATAAAGGGGGTGAGGCCTCTGCAAGGCCTTCTGCATAATTCAGAACTCTACAGTCTCTTCGTTTCTCTTCTGTTTCACCTTTATGATTTTGTTTTATAGAAATATTCTTTACAAAATAATGGATGCATGTATCACTACAAAGCCTAAAAACGGTAAATCAGCATTTTAACCTTATCCAATTGCACACATGGTTAGACTATTTGGATTTAACGAATTACTCTGCCCCTTACTCCACCCTGTCTCAATTCCCTGCTCTTGCTCTTTCTTTGGCCTGCCTGGCTCTGAATGTCTCCGCAACACTGAGCAGTGGCAGACTGCCCACTTCCTGAGGCTCTGCTGCCAACAGAAAGCCCACCTCCTCCTTTAACTCACACACAAGTCCAAGATCCTGCCCCCTTGTTTTTCTCTCACCAGTTAGCAAGCCTTCCTTTTTTTTTGTTTTTTTCTGAATTACTGGCACCGTCCTTACAAATGAGTATGTTGCTGCACTTGCACGCAAGAGCATAAAAGGCACAAGAACGTGACATTCATTTAGTTGTCTCTCTCTTGTACAGCATACAATGTTAGAAATTCTCCCTCCACAAACATGCACCAAACATTTTAACTTTTTCTGGTATCTCACCCAGGTGTTTCTTACTCCATGCCTTGCACTAATTTTTGGTCTTGAAATTATCTCTTGCAAGTACAGCCAGAGTGATATAAATATATATAAATAATTTTCTGTAAATAGGGTGTTGCAATGTATTCGTCTTTTCCATTTACTGTTGCAGAACTAATGCTTGATAGGGAGTTAGATAATCATTAAAAATTGTACAGTAACCAGGAATTGCTTTGATAGGGGTTTGGAGTTGTTTCTTATTTTTTTTTTTTTTTTTTTTTTCACAAAATGATTAAATTATAATCTTGGTGGTCTTAAAAAAATGTATGTAGTGTTATTAACAAAAACAAAAAAAAAAAAAAAAAAAACATGCTTTTCTTTAGTGGTCTGTTTTGTAATTTCCATAAAAAAGCAAAAAACTTTCACAATGTTTTTGTCACTGGTAGAACTAACAGTGTACACATCAAGAGATTATTATGGTTCTTCCTCTGCTTGTTCCAGTATCAGACAACAGCCACTTTTAACATTCTCTCAGTCTTCTACCCTTCATGATACTGGTACCACATAAATTTGCTGCTACATTTGTCTTTTGTTTTAAAGAGTTCCCCTTTGAGGGAAAAAAAAAAAAAAAAAAAAAATGCAGTTACCTAAATATTACTGTTAATGTATCAAATAAATTTCTTATAAATGGTATTGATAATATTCTGTGTTCAGAGGGCCAAATTAACTTTTGTCTTATTACAGAGTGAAATTCCCATTGCAGTGCAGATTCATGTGTAATTGCTTTTGTTTGTGAGATTTACACAGAAGTAAATTGTACCTAGAGTCACAACACTTATTTGTTTTGCCATCAAGAACTGATTACTGGTATTAGTCCATGGTTGATTGCAGAAAAGCTTAATTTTGCAATCTGGTTTCACTTTAATTTTGTACTGTAAAACCCTTCTGAATGTTTACAATTGCCTGTTTTTTATTTATTTATTGCTAAAAGATATTCAGTATTTAGGTCTCTAAACATACATCTGAAGTATAAATTTACAGCATACAATGGGGCTAAAGGCACACCTTAAATGTGCACTCAGTCATTTTCCCCATTCAAACAGTTTTACTCCTAAAGAAATGAAATTAGATTTTGAAACATGTATAAAATCATAATCACTCACGTGAGATGAGGAGTCTAGTAATATCAGTAACCTTATAAAAGCTGTTTTATTCTACATGAGGCATGGGCACCCTCATTGGGGCTGCCAATTTAGAATCACCTGACCAGCTGGATACTACTCGCTTGATCTCAGTAACCGTCTTGTTATTGGACACTTTCACTCATGGATGAAATTAATCCTGGCTTATTGTGCATAGATAATTTCTACAATGGCATCTGTAACTGAAAACTATTGATTTTGAATGATGCAGCATCCACACCACTAGGTGTCACTGTAAGTCCAAGATGACATCAACAAAAAGTTACTGAGTGCACCTTTAAGGAAAAAGTGCTTTTTTGTCTGGCCACAAAGCGTATCAAGATTGACAAATTATCCCAAATACTTTCCTTTCACTTATTGGACACTCATTGAAAAACTTCTGATTTAATCACCTTGAACAAAACTGACAATTACAAATAAGTATTTTGGCTCAAAATAAATGTCATAATTTCAGGGATTCTCATAGCTACATAAATCTGCAACATTTAAAAAAATAATAAATATTAGATCAAATTACCAAAAAATCAACCTTTAGACATTGCATGCAGTGATCTCATGATCAGGAAAATTTTGCAGTGCATAATGACAAACAGGTGTTAAGGAAAGTACCAAAAAGAAAACGGCTATCAAAAGGAGACCAACTTTAATTTAAAGTTTAATTTATAATGAAAATTCTTTCATCATTTACTCACCCTCATGCATCTCAGATGTGCATGATTTTCTTTCTTCTGCAGAACGCAAATTAAAATTTTTAGAAGAATATCTCAGCTCTGTAGTTCCATTCAATGCAAGGAAATGGCGACCAGAACTTTGAATCTCAAAAAAAAAAAAAAAAAAAAAAAACTCAGCATAAAAGTAATCCACAAGACTCCAGTGGATAAATAAATGTCTTTAGAAGCAATGTGATAGGTGTGGGTGAGAAACAGATCAATATTTAAGTCCTTTTTTACTATAAATCTCCACCTTTGACCCACCCCGACCAGTAGGTGGGGAAATTCACGTAGAACACGAATCGCCAAAAAACAAAAGAAGAAAGTCAAAGTGGAGATTTACAGTAAAAAAAGGACATAAATATCTATCGTTTTCTCACCCATACATATATCACTTCTGAAGACATGGATTAAACCACTGGAGTTGTATGAATTACTTTTATACTAACTTTGTGCTTGTTGGACTTTCAGAATTCTGATCACCATTCACTTGAATTGTATGGACCTACAGAGCTGAAATATTCTTCTAAAAATCTTCATTTGTGTTCTACTGAAGAAAGAAAGTCATTCACATCTGGGATGTCATAAGGGTGAGTAAATAATGAGAGAATTTTCATTTTTGGGTGAACTATCCCTTTAAATGAATATGCATCTGTTTAGTAAAGAGAGTGCATTAGGTTTAGGCTGTTTTTGTATCACTCTGATTCATACGACATGATTTTAAGCATTAGCAGGGATTTTATATTATTCATGCAAGCTTCTCACATCCATATAGTACATATAGGGAACATTTTAAGTAGATTTTGGCCCAGTGATTCGGGTTGTTTATGCAAAAGGATCAGTGAAGCAATAATGCATGCCTTCTCAAAGAGTTTCTCAACCTTTAATCCATTTGACCTTGCAATGCTTGAAATGATGGCATATTTGCACCCCGTTCCGAATCATAACGGGATATTTATTGTGTGCCTCCCCTAGCGGAGACAAGGCGGACTTACAATGTCAAATAAAAAAGCAGGGATGAACGCCATGTCTGATCCCGCTACTGAGCGCTAGAGAGAGCGATCACAGCGGGCGGACTTCGAGGATTCAAGTCGGAGCGCGGAATGTCGGAAAGCACCGGGATTCCTCAGGGCTCCCCAGCGGTGGGCGCGGCGGGCTCGGCACCGGCTGCGCCAGGAGTCGGCGGAACAGAATGTCCGGGCGCTGCTGTCGGCTCTGCGCGGATCGCAGTGAAGAAAGCGCAGCTCCGCTCCTCCCCGCGCCCGAAGAAACTGGAAAAACTCGGTGTATACTCCTCATGTAAGGTACGTGAGAGCGGAAAAAAATTGCGTACGTTCATAGCGTAAAGCGGAGGTTCGCTTTGTATAGTTTTCCCGATATATGCAAGCTTATGAACGAAACTGGCTGTCACCTACTTTACCTACTCTTAAATTTGCAAGCACAGCACAAAAAGCCATTGCTTTGTCCGCAATCCTTTTTCATTATTAATGCATACTTACGTGCAATAACTATTTCAATGAATGCACGCTGCAAAATATATCAATAACCACAAGTATTTCCGTGATCTGCAGAGATAATAGCGCTGTGTGTTTGCCCAAAATGGGCAAGATGACGTGAACTGGGCACTCTTGGCGGGTTGTCAATTTATTGTTTTTTTTTTTTTTTCTTCTTCATGTAACTATATATGCACGCTTTTTTGATTACTATATTTTGTCAAGTCCAACTAAAGTGTCATAGTGCTTTGGTGTTGAGAGTTTAGCTAAAATAGGAGGCACAATCTGAAGTTGATTACTCGAGAGGTGAGAGCGGTGTCTTTGTTTTGACAGGATGACAGCTGCGGGGTGGGCGTGGTCTACTGCTGGGGGCGGTGCCTTCTGTTTCCATAAATGCGCACGCTGTAATTCGCGAGACGGCCAGTGGGGTTAAAAATCTTAGAAAACAGAATGCTAATAATGATTGTTAGGAGTTTATTGACGCAAACATAAACCATAATGTAAATAATTAAATTTCTGAAATCATTCAAGTTTGAATCAGTTCTTGTTTTTTCTATACACAAGGTAAACACAAGATTCTAATGGTTTTGCTGAACTACAGTGCCCCAATCTATAAATTGCATAACTAATATGGTAATTTTAGTGTCTTTTTTCCTTACAAAGGCTGAAGGAGCTTGTAAGTGCAATGGCTGGAAGAGCCAAAACCCACCACCAACTCCACCCCCTCCAACCCCGCCCAGAGCCGAGCAGCTAATTGCTGTTAATCTAAAGGAGCCCTGCAGAAGCTGCAGCCACGCACTTGGTAATAAATGTGTGTGTGTGTGTGTGTGTGTGTTGGAAGGGGGGGGGGGGTTACATTTTATTTTAGTTTACAAACTGGTAATTACAAGGGTATTATGCTATAAATGTGGTTTATGAGGACATTTCTAGTGTCCCCATAATTCAAATCGCTTAAAAAACATACTAAATGATGTTTTATTGGAAATGTAAAAATGAAGAAAGTTTTTTGTGAGGTTTTGGTTTAGGGGTAGAGTTAGGGTTAGGGAATAGAATCTATAGTTTGTACAGTATAAAAATAATTATGTCTATGGAGAGTCCTCATAATGATAGCTGCACTAACGTGTGTGTGTGTGTGTGTGTGTGTGTGTGTGTGTGTGTGTGTGTGTGTGAAAAAATAGTGCTGTAAAAAAATTAAGGTGTGCACTTTTTCTTATTTAGGAGTTTTGTAAAACGTATCACGTAATTTATTCTGCAGTAGTGTAGGCAGGTCTTCATTGTTTTTTCTTACTGGCCAGGTGACCATGTGACACACCTGGAGAATGTGTCAGAAGAAGAGATGAACAGACTGCTTGGAATTGTACTGGATGTGGAGTACTTGTACACATGTGTCCATAAAGAGGAGGATCCTGACACTAAACAAGTTTACTTCTCTCTCTTTAAAGTGAGTGGTAGTTGTTCAAAAGTTTGTCCCTCCAGAATTATTAATTAATTTGACAATTCCACAGTCAGGTTGATCAGCTAAAAGTTAAAAGAATACCCCCCCCCCCAAAAAAAATCATAATTTCTCAACCTCATTCTATCCCAGATGTGTATGACTTTCTTTCTTCTGCTGAATGTAAACAAAGATTTTTAGAAGAATATCTCAGCTCTGCAGGTCCATACAATGCAAGTGAATGGTGACCAAAATTTTGAAGCTCCGAAAAGCACACATAGGCTGCATAAAAGTAATTCATAAGACTCTAGTGGTTTAATCCATGTCGTAAGAAGCGATCCAGTTGGTTTTTTGGTGAGAACTGACCAAAATGTGACTCCTTTCTCACTATAAATCTTGACATTAGCAGTCTCTTCAGCGATAATTATTTAAAGTTCGATTGCACTTCCTAGCGCCTTCTAGTGCTCTGCACATGCATCAAGCACTAGGCTAGAAAGTATAATTGAGCTTGAAACCATGATCATGCCTAGAGACTGCTATGGCAAGATCTTCAGTTGTGCTCTGCAGAAGACAGAACATCATACACATCTGGGATGGCATGAGGGTGAGTAAATTGAGAACATTTTCATTTTTGGGTGAACTATTCCTTTAAACACATCATGCATGACTCAATGCACAAATTACAAAATGTCAGCAGTTCTGTTTCTGTATCACAATGCAATAAAGGTAGTAACACAGTTCCCTCTTTATATATAAACTCAGCAAAAAAAGAAACGTCCTCTTTCAACTGCTTTTATTTTCAGCAAACTTAGCATGTGTAAATATTTGTATGAACAGAAAAAGATTCAACAACTAAGACATAAACTGAACAAGTTTCACAGACATGTGACTAACAGAAATGGAATAATGTGTCTCTGAACAAAGGGGGGGTCAAAATCAAAAGTAACAGTCAGTATCTGGTGTGGCCACCAGCTGCATTAAGTACTGCAGTGCATCTCCTCCTCATGGACTGCACCAGATTTGCCAGTTCTTGCTGTGAGATGTTACCCCACTCATCCACCAAGGCACTTGAAAGTTCCCGGACATTTCTGGGGGAATGGCCCTAGCCCTCACCCTCCGATCCAACAGGTCCCAGACATGCTCAATGGGATTGAGATCTGGGCTCTTTGCTGGCCATGGCACAACACTGACATTCCTGTCTTGCAGGAAATCATGCACAGAACGAGCAGTATGGCTGGTGGCATTGTCATGCTGGAGGGTCAGGTCAGGATGAGCCTGCAGGAAGGGTACCACATGAGGGAGGAGGATGTCTTCCCTGTAATGCACAGCGTTGAGATTGCCTGCCATGACAACAAGCTCAGTTCGATGATGCTGTGACACACCGCCAATTCAGTACACCTCCTATCAGAAGCTAATTGTCTAAAGGCTTGACATAATTTTCTGGAATTTTCCAAGCTGCTTAAAGGCACAGTTAACTTAGTGTATGTAAACTTCTGACCCAATGGAATTGTGATATAGTCATTTAAAAGTGAAACAATCTGTCTGTAAACAGTTGTTGGAAAAATTATTTGTGTCATGCACAAAGTAGATGTGCTAATTAAACGACCTGCCAAAACTATAGTTTGCTAATATTAAATCTGTGGAGTGGTTAAAAAAATGAGTTTTAATGACTTCAAAAGCTAAATCAAATATTTGGTGTGACCAACTTTACCTTTAAAACAGCACCAATTCTCCTAGGTACACCAAGACACAGTTTTTCTTGGTTGTTGGCAGATAGGATGTCCCAAGCTTCTTGGAGAATTTGCCACATTTCTTCTATCTAGGCTGTCTCAATTGCTTCTGTCTCTTCTTGTAATCCCAGACTGACTCAATGTTCATTGGGGGGTTTCGTGGGGGCAATGCCATCTGTTGCAGGGCTCCCTGTTCTTCTATTCTATTCTATTTGCAAAATAAATGTTTGGGAATCTAACATTTATATTTCCTATTGACACACTAAAGCTGAAGCTATAAATAACCATCTTAAGACAAATGTTTTTGTGAAGCATCTTATGTGCCTAAGACTTTTGCACAGTACTGTATATATATATATATATATATATATATATATATATACAATTTGAAAATTTAAAAGACATTATACAATTTATTATTGTGTTTTCGTAACCACTGCTTGTTGCAAATTTCTCAGTTGCTGCGCAAATGCATCCTGCAGATGGGACGGCCAGTGGTGGAGGCCCTGGAAAGTCCACCTTTTGAAAAACCAAGCATTGAACAGGTAGACACTCAACTCAACATACTACATATTCAAATATTATACCAGCATCAGTGTATGTAAAGGTGCAGATACAGATAGAGCCCCTACGAGATCAATAGTTTCTTTTTTCTTGGGCTGATAATGATGCAAATAGGTTTAACAAACATTCATTTGGTTACCACAACTCTCTGTTTTCTTTGTTAATTTGGTAGAAATTTATTTTGCTTGTGAAGCACTTATCAGAAAGACGAAAAGAGAGAGCGACATATATATACACTGTCATGCCAAAACAACCTTTAGCATTCAAGACAGTCCATTTCAGCCCTTCAGACAAGACTTTAGTGAAGGTCAAGTGTGTCAGTCAGGTTCTGATTTCACCAGGTCGCTGTGAATATGGTCTTGTTTGTATAAATGCAAACTCAAGAAAGAATTGTTTGTTTCTTTGATGAATACATTAAGAGTGTAAACTTTCAACATCACCTGTTCAATCCTCATTTGGAGAAGGATGAAATGTTATTTCCCTCCTTGAAACACATTCCTGACCTCCCTGTTGTTGGTGTCACTCCTGAGTCTTTTCATGTATTGTTTGTGTTGCAGGGTGTGAATAACTTTGTGCAGTACAAGTTTAGCCACCTACCATCTAAGGAGAGGCAAACCATTGTGGAGCTCGCAAAGATGTTCCTCAACCAGATCAACTACTGGCAGCTAGAGACGCCTTCGCAAAGGAGGCAAAGGGCAGCTGATGATGACGTAGCTGGTTATAAAGTCAATTACACCAGGTGACTGTTGTAGAATGATGATCTGAAAGTTTTTGAGGTTAGGGTCACCTGTCCTCAGAAACGGAGGTGTCAGAATGTAATTGTTGATGGAAATGGAAAGAATCTGTCACCCCTTCTTGTGGTTTAACATTTAAAGGGATAGTTCACCCAAAAATGAAAATTCTCTCATCATTTACTCACCCTCATGCCATCTAATTTGAATGACTTTCTTTTTTCTGCAGAACACAAACGAAGATTTTTAGAAGAATATCTCAGCTCTGTAGGTCCTCACAATGCAAGTGAATGGTGGCCAGAACTCAGAAGGTCCAAAAAGGAAATAAAGGCAGAATAAAAGTAATCCATAAGACTCCAGTGGTTAATTCCATGTCTTCTGAGGCAATATGATAGGTGTGAAACAGCTCAATATTTAAGTCCTTTTTTACTATAAATCTCCACCTTTGACCCACCCCAACCAGTAGGTGGCTGAATGTGAAAGTGAAAGTCACTTCCACAACAGAATGTGGGAGTGAAAGGGAAAGTGTTGATTGATAGAAAATAGGACTTAAATATTGATCTGTTTTTCACCCACACCAATCACATTGCTTCAGAAGATATGGATTTAACCACTGGAGTCTTATGGATTACTTTTATGCTGACTTTATGTCCTTTTTATACCTTCTGATTTCTGGTCACCATTCACTTGCATAGTATGGACCAACAGGGCTGAAATGTTCTCTTAAAAACCTTAAAAAAATATACACATCTGGGATGGCATGAGGGTGAGAAAATGATGAGAGAATTCAAATTTTTGGGTGAACTTTCCCTTTAACCATAATTGAAATGGATGTGTGTTGGCAGACTGCATTGCTGCTAGTAGTTTAATGGCTGGTTGTGTTGCAGGTGGCTCTGTTATTGCAACGTGCCCCAATTCTGTGACAGTCTTCCTCGGTACGAGGCCACGCAGATTTTCGGACGCACTTTTCTGCGCTCTGTATTCACTATTATGAGGAAACAGCTGCTGGAACAGGCCAGACAAGAGAAAGACAAACTACCACCCGAGAAACGCACACTCATTCTCACACATTTCCCCAAGTAAGCACAAATGGACACAAAAAAACACATGAAAACCCCAAATAACTGGTTGATATTGTATTTATGCGAATATGTATGTGTGCTGTGTACAGATTTCTCTCTATGCTGGAGGAGGAGGTTTATAGTCACAATTCACCTATCTGGAGCGAAGACTTCATGGTTGGTTTATCAGGTGGACAGATTCCCACAGGTGATTACCATGTCGTTCCAAACCTCTTTGACTTTCTTCCCTCAGTGGGTCACAAAAAGGAAATAGAGTGTAGAAATAGAGTGTTCATGATGCTGTTTCCATACAGTGACAGTGAATGGTGACCACGGCTGTCTCTGGTCCCCATCCACTTTCATTTTATGAAAAGAGCAGCCTTGACATTCCTTTTGTCCATCACTTTAATGTCAGATGTTTATTCAGTCTTGTCTGTGGAATGGCTTTGCAAACATATGCTGTTCGTTTTGGTTAGGCATAGATTTTGTTGAACAATTTCTCTGATTGGTGCAGTGATCAGTGCTCCACCAGTGGCCCATCCCCTGTACTACAGTAGTAGCCCCGCCCCTGTGGAGCTGGCTGGAGGAGGCAGCGTAAGCCCAGCCCGGAAAACAGCATCCACTCTGGAGCCCAATCCAGGTAATAATCATCACAGCATGACTAGATAATCATAATGACCAAGAACAACACCATTTATATGTGCATTATACAGTTATAGTCTTGATTTTGTCAAACCTTATAAAAGTTTACATTTGTTATGTTGTAGTTCTTTCTCTAACATAAATTATATTAATATATATTAATGTAATTCTATTGAAATGCAGGATTTCATTTTTTTTTTAACAGATTAAAAAAACCCTATCATAGACAGGTTCAGAAATTAGTGTAGCTCATGGCAAAAATACCATTGAAAGTGACAAAAATGCCCCCAGTATTATATATTTATTTATAAAGGTATAAAATACCACTGAAAATCTAATAATTTCTGACCCTGATCATAGATTGTATGTAGTAAATAGCTTAGATGTTTGCTCATGTTAAACCTGATTGAATCTGAGGTTTTTTGGCTATCACAATAAACAACCCAAATGATTAAGTAAATTTGATCAACTCTACCTTTATAAGTTATGCATGTTTATTTGTGTATGTAGGTGGAGAAAAACGAAAGCCTTCTGAGCCCTTATCTCACGAGGACAGTAAACGACCTCGTGTAGTTGGTGACATTCCCATGGAGCTTATTAATGAAGTCATGTCCACCATTACAGACCCTACAGCCATGCTGGGACCAGAGGTACCGAAAGAGAGAGTGTGTGTGGATTTAGATGCTGTTTTAAAGGAATCAACCCCATCTTTTTAATATTTTTAATATAATATTTAATATAATCTTTTAGTCTGTGTTAAACTTGTAACAAAATAAAATAAGTAAAACATTATAAACAAATAAATGCTTATAATTTTTTTCTAAATGTTTGAAAATGTGGTTAAAGTTTGGTTTGTTACAAAAAATTTTTTCATTTTGCACATTATTGACAAGTGAAGTTGACCAAAATTTTACCCCATTTCCAGTGCTGGGTAGTAACAGATTACATGTAATCTGGATTATGTCATCAGATAACAAAAATCAAGTGCTTATAACTAAATTACATTACATTTTAAAATAATCATAATCAGATTAGAGTTACTTTTATTGAGTACATGATTACATAATCAAGCAGTGGCAGTAAATTGTTCATAATCTATATTATATATATTTTTTAAAGATTTAAAAAAAAAGTTTAATTCCTAATCAGCCTAATGCTGATATACGTTTAATAAATCTTCCAGTCTTCTTTTTGTTGATAATAAATAATGATGTGTATTTTCTTCTTGTATTTTTATGTCAAAATGGTACAGGACTATTTTACATGAAGGCATGTGACATCACATAAGCAAAAGATTAGATGAACTAAAACATATAATCCAAAAGATTACATTACCGATTACAGTTTTAGTTGTGGAATTTATAATCTGTACCTGATTACAATTCAAAAGTAATCTACCCAGCACTGGCCATTTCATGCCATCCATCTCTATTTTGTATTCATTCATTTCAAAATGGATTCAAATGAATGAATATGACATGAAGAATAACTGACTAAATTTAAAGGACATTTTTGTCCAAAGACAGAAATTATGACTGAAATAAATAATTGTACAAGGTAACATTAGAATTTGTCTCTCTCAGACCAGTCTTCTCTCAGCACACTCTGCACGTGATGAAGCCGCTCGGTTAGAGGAGAGGCGAGGCGTCATCGAGTTTCACGTCATTGGAAATTCCCTCAACCAGAAGCCCAATAAGAAGATCCTCATGTGGCTTGTTGGTCTGCAAAATGTCTTTTCTCACCAGCTGCCCCGTATGCCCAAAGAATACATCACACGGCTCGTCTTTGACCCGTATGTTTGCAACTTTTAATCATGAGCTTAAAGCACTTAAGAAATTATGCCTTGATCAAAGCTTGACCTTTTCTGATAGACCTTCTAACAGTCAACTCTGAACCTGTTGCCTCTTGATTCACTGAACTGATTGCATCTTTTTTTTATTTTTACACAGGAAGCACAAGACTCTCTCTCTGATTAAAGATGGCCGTGTTATTGGGGGAATTTGCTTCCGGATGTTTCCAACTCAGGGCTTCACTGAGATTGTGTTCTGTGCTGTGACCTCCAATGAACAGGTCAAGGTGTGTCATTCTCGTCCTCTTTTCTCACATTCCTCCTCTATGTTGCTTCTCTTCATTTGATCCATTAATTAATTTGAACTGAACTAAATTGTGAATCTGTTTATTCTGGTTGGCGTTGCTAAGGGTTACGGAACTCACCTCATGAATCATCTGAAGGAATATCACATCAAGCACGAAATCCTCAACTTTCTCACCTACGCTGATGAATATGCCATTGGCTACTTTAAAAAGCAGGTCAGTGTGTTCTATTTGCTGTTTCGGAACTAAGGAAGGCTGCCCTTACAAGAAGTACTGTGACAGTACCATAGTACAGTGATGGGATCATATGGGAATACCATGATACAGAATGATTAACAGTTTCACATACCATGGTATGTACTGTATGTACAACATTCAGGTACCATTTTTTTTGGTATTTTTGGTACTGTTTAGGACCTTTTTTGTAAGTTATGATACTCAAAGCTACAGTAAAACAAACAAGCATGTTATTATGTCTCAAGTCCAAAAAACATGGTATGACTATGGTACTCTTTGATTAGTGCATTGAAAGCATGTCCAATGTCTTACCTTATATCTGTTTTTTTCATGCCAGGGATTCTCTAAGGACATTAAAGTGCCGAAATCCAAGTATGTAGGATACATAAAAGACTACGAAGGAGCCACACTCATGGGCTGTGAGCTCAACCCCTGCATCCCTTACACAGAGTTCTCCGTCATCATCAAGAAACAGAAAGAGGTATGTAAAATCTTAGTTAAAGGAATAGTACAACCAAACATGAAAATTCTTTCATCATTAACCCTCATGCCATCCCAGATGTGTATGGCTTTCTTTCTTCAGTAGTACACAAATGAAGATTTTTAGAAGAATATCTCAGCTCTGTAGGTCCATACAATGCAAGTGAATGGTGATCAGACATTTGAAGCTCCAAAAATCACATAAAGGAAACTCAGAAGTAATCCATAAGGCTCCAGTGTTTAAATCCATATCTTCAGAAGCAGTATAATAGGTGTGGGTGAGAAACCAAATTTAAGCCATTTGTTTACTCTAAATCTGCACTTTCACTTTTACATCTAAAAGTCACATGTGGTGACTGTTTAGTTTCCCTTTCACATCTGAAAATGTGTCTAAAGTACTTGTTTCTCACCCACACCTATTATATCACTTCTGAAGATATGGATTTAAACACTGGAGTCATATGTATTACTTTTATGTTTCCTTTATGTGATTTTTGGGGCTACAAAGGTCTGATCACCATTCACTTGCATTGTATGGACCTACAGAGCTGAGATATTCTTCTAAAAATCTTCATTTGTGTTCTGCTGAAGAAAGAAAGCCATACACATCTGGGATGGCATGAGGGTTAATGATGAAATAATGTTCATTTTTGGGTGAACTATCCTTTTAAAGAATTCACTCAGTATATTAAAATTCCTGATTCTGTTGTCATCTAAAGGCATCATGTCACCCTCTCTTTTAGATCATCAAGAAGCTTATAGAGCGCAAGCAAGCACAAATCCGTAAAGTCTATCCTGGCTTGTCATGTTTCAAGGAGGGAGTTCGCCAAATTGCCATAGAGAGCATTCCAGGAATCCGTACGTCTCAGTTGTATTTATTGATTACTTTTCTTTTTGTTTGAATGACATCAGATTCAGTTGCATTTATTACAACTGCAGTTTTTTCTATATTTTTTCACATATTTTAATCTGTGTGTGTCTGTGGACAGGTGAAACAGGCTGGAAACCTTTAGGGAAGAGGTGAGTCTGTAACTATTTTACAACACGTCACAGCTAAACATATATCTTATGTAACTTAACTAGTTCGGAGCAGTTCTAAGAGAATAAAATTAAATGTTTAAGGAATGTCGTCTTTTAAACAGCAAAGAGCTGAAGGATCCAGACCAGTTGTATAGCACCTTAAAGAATATTCTACAGCAGGTCAAGGTAATGGCTGTCTGCACTGGTTTAAATGTTTCAGAATCAACAAATGAACATGGTTTATGAGTAATACGTATTTCTTTATCTCTCAATCTCTTACAGTCCCACCAGAATGCATGGCCTTTTATGGAGCCAGTGAAGAAGAATGAAGCACCTTGTTATTACCAAGTCATCCGTTTCCCTATGGGTACGTAATTATCTGTTTATGTACACAGTACACCTTAAACTCAGCCTGAATGGATCGGATTTCAGAAAGAGAGATTCTTTGAGCCAAGACAAAGATTGTTAGATGACTACTTGACTAATTAACCCTCATGTTTGTGTGTGTTTACCCATCTAGACTTGAAGACCATGAGCGAGCGGCTAAAGAATCGTTACTATACCACACGGAAACTATTCATGGCTGACATGCAGAGGATCTTCACTAACTGTCGAGAGTACAACCCTCCCGAAAGCGAGTACTACAAATGTGCCAACTTACTGGAGAAGTTCTTTTACACCAAGATCAAAGAGGCAGGCCTCATTGACAAGTAGTCCAGTTAGGGGGCAAAGTTTTCTCTCTCCGCACCCCTCCCCACCCTTTCCATTTCTCTCTACCTCTTTATCTTGGCATTTATTTTAGAGCTTAATTTATCCATCTGCGTTAGCGTTGAGTGGTGTTTGTCCTAGATGAAGCCCTAGATGAAGTCCTGGTGATGGGTCACTGGTGTGTGTATGTGCAGGACACCACCATATGTGACCGTAAGTCTCATTTCTGTTTTAAGAGTTCCTTCTGCCAAAATCAGAACATTGCGGAAAAGTTTTGCTTGAGTGTTTGAATGTATGTATGGCTGCGTGAATTTGGTGTGTATGTGTACAAGCTTTTGTGCATGTAAATAATAGTAAAAATCTGTTTATATAGATCAATTTTATGAAATACTGTATATTTTATTAAGTAGGGAGGGAAGGGCGTAGAGATGTACCATGCTCACAAGTCAATCAAGAAAAATTACTCTAATGTTGTATCTTCAAAAAGCACTTATTAATTATTTAACCTAAATTAATTGTGGTAAACACTTGCATTTATAAGCTTTCTAATCAGAAAATTGCACATTTGCAGTTTGTACCACAGTACCAGTGTGTGTAAGCGATGTGCTGCACTGAGAAGCATTCCTTGTACAACAAAGTCTTAATATCCTTCATCTTAATAGCTGTAACACCCTTTTGTATTTAAAAATGACACATGCAATGTTTTCTAACATGTTTGTACTTTTAAATACTTAAGAGATGGACTTTGTACTACATTTGGAGTTCAGGGGTATAAAGGTCTTTGTTCCTTTGGTTTTCAAGACAGCATATTTTATTTAATGATTAAAACTTTAGAGCAACCAATGTTAAATACATTTTGTGTTAGACTGTTTTTGTAGAGGATAATGTTGCACAAACTGCACATTTTTTTTTTTTTAGGATATAGAAATTGTGTAAAAAAGAAATTTGTCACAACCATCACATTTTGTTGCAAGACCTGTTCGTGTATTTTATCATTTATTCAGATGCCAGTTGTGTTGGCAAGTTTTTACCAATTTATTATTCAAGTAAAACTTTATTTTTTTACATTACACGAGTCAGTGAAGATAAGTCCGTTTGCTGGTGTGGTGTAGTATAGTCTAGTGTATCAACCTAGCTGACAGACAAGTAAAGGAAAGTTTTATTTTTTACTGTTATAATTATTGTATTATAATTATTCACTATTACAGCAGATTTGAAGGTTTTTTTTAGTACTGGGATTGCTGAAGGTTACACACTGTTATTGTTTCACTAGATTGCTTAAAACTAAATTGAAACAAAAATAAATGTTATTCTAATTTAGAAGTAAAAGACTGGAAATAAAATGCCCTTCAAACACAAAGTTTTTTTAAAAGACTGATCAGCACATAAGGAAAGCTTTGTCCACTATTAAGTGGTACAAGTATAGTGTAAAAGTTACACACACAACTGAAGAATTCAATAATTTAATGTGTGGTTACATGGTCATATTTAATTACACGTATGAATTAAAAAGGACAATGTACAGTCTTATTCGATATGTGCAACAGTAATACCTGCAAATCAAAATGAAATCTGTAACAACGCTATATTATACATTTCCTAATCTGGTCACATTTAAAATGACAAAAAGTACCTGATCTATTACAATAAAATACATTTGCAAAACAGAACTGCTAGATAGCATATTTCACAAAATATTTCTGGTGAGTACAGAACAAATGAAAAAGAAACTAAAACAACTGTTTGATGTACAGTAACAATACATGCAGATAGACACATTAATGCACGGTATTAAAAAATCTGATTAAATTTCTTGGATTCATTTAAAAATAATCTAAAACTAATTTCTCTTGCCTGTGATAAATCAGATAAATGTAGCACATTTTCTTTTGATTTGTAAATGCTGCCTAAATCTCTCATCACATTTGTTCCATTTTAACCTGCAGCTCAAATAAAACTGTTTCCGTTTCCTTTAAACTCTGTCTGAACAGCTGAGCGTGCTGCCAGCTGGACACGTCCCCCTCTCCTCCCGTAAGCTCCGCCTCCACAATCAGCTCCGTGCCTCCAGACAGACTCGCAGCGGAGTGCAGTTCACCATCTGTGAAAACATGTCCATTACTGTTGTATTATATCAAGCTCAATTAGTGGGGATCATATTACAAACCATTTGTCAAATCAGTTCTATTAAGCAAAGAGAGCAATGATTTACCCTAGCAATGCAGTACTTTGAATAAAGTAAAAACTACCATTTGTTTACACTGCATTGGTGATGTGATGACAATGCATTCATATCGGCATTACACACACGTCATGTGTGAACGCCCCCTACACAGTATCTACTTTATGGCACCAACTGTTGTATCAAGTAGTGAGACTGATACCTCCAGGGAACTCTATGGTAGTTTGAGCGGAACTTAAACTCCAGCGCACGTGGCCTGAATGGAAGGTCTGGCTGAAGGCTTTGACTGATGCGGTCTTTATCTTCATTCCTGCTGGAGCGCAGTCAAGCTTCCAGCTTATCCTCCCAGAGGAAGAGCCCTCTGTTCGTGCCAAGTACACCTACAATGTCAGAAATAGTATTGGAAGCATTGCATCAAAACACTGGTTTACATTCTTGAGGACAATGATTGATATGATAAAAATGCCAAATATATATCAGGGTTCCCAAATTTTTTTTATATTTATGAATTTCCACAATTTCTCCAGTTGTTTGCGATTACTAAGGACAAGGGTAGGTAAAAATAAAGATTTTCCGATGCATCGTGATCTTTATTTGAACGATCTCAATATTGATTCTTAAATCCCAAGATCGATCTATAACTATGCGCAACCCTCCCCTACAATGCGAGGAAATCATTTGCATTTGCAACCAAATTTCACGCTATGGGGTTAAAATGTTCATATTTCACTCACCAGTGATTGTGTAGTATAGTGGTGAAGTATTCAGAAGCTAAATCCTTTCACTGCGTGTCGAGTAAAAGTTGTTCTGTGTAATGCGTTTCCAAAGATGAGATCCACGTGACCCATTTGTCATTGAATAATGTCTCTTTTAATACCAATGTTGATTTAACACCAAAAACAAAATAGATATTTAATTCTAATCATTCATCGCACAGATGAGACAAAGCTGTTCGAGTCTCATGTATACATGGGCTAATTTACAGGCGCTCCTTTCAGAAATGCCAGTTTTGTTAGAGGCAGTACCGGTTTTAGCACGTGTTCAACAAATCAATGTAAATACTTGGAAATAGCACAAATGATGCAATTAAACAAACATGTTACAAAAATGATGTATGAAATATAAATGTTATTTATTGATTGAATACTTCAATGTTCATTTTCAAAAAGCCAAATCGTGACTTAATGATGAAAAACTGATAAAATATAATTAGTAAAATTAATATTTTCGTAATGTACCTAGTTAAAAGGTCCTCTGTATAATTAACAGCAATAGCTGGGAGAGAAGGTCTTTCATATGCAAGCAAAAGGGACATTATAACTGAAATAAACCTATATGAATCGATATTGAATCCAAACGAGAGCTTGTAAATCAGAATATAAATATAATAAAAATACAAATAATTTTAGAGATTGCACTCAAAGAATAATTTATAGTCTATTAAAAGCTACTAGAAAAATGCATATTTTACTAAATAAACTTGAGACTTAAGATTTCATTAATTTCCATGACTTTTCCAGGCCTGAAAATCACATTTGTTAATTCCCTGATATTTCCAGGTTTTCCATGACTGTGGGAACCAAGAAATAAATAACTTATGGTTTGATTTTAGAGTTTTAAAAAGAAAAAGAAGTTTTTCAATCTTAAAAACCTGAACTGCTAAAAGAAACAAACCATCTGCCAATCATGCTCCTCTTTCCTGAACACGTTTTCTTTTCTCCAAGCACCTCTCTGCCATCCTGAGAGAGTCTCTTGGCCATTGCTCACTCTGAGGTAACAGTCTTTGGCCACATTGTAACAAATGTGGAACAACTTTGTTTGCTTCTCAGATTCTGAAGGAATGAAGACACATTCTTCTGCATCCTGGGAAGAAAAAGTAATAAAGGAAATTAATTTAACTAGGAAGACTGCATTTATCTTATTTGAAAATATTTTAAAGTCACTCCCAAGGCACATTTGTCAACTAATGCAAACAGCTATGAAATCCAAAGAGAAAAATAGCAATGTCAGATATAAAAATAGCTGAACTAGTAATTGTGTATCATTATATCCTTTCTATAAAAAAAAAATACTGTATTTAAACAAAATGATTCAACTCACCCCTTTGGCATCACTTGCTCCAGTCTCCCCTCGAGCTGCCCTCCAAGCCAGAGATCCTGAGATGCGGCCACCCAGCTCTCCAGATTTAGGGGTCTTAGGAGAAATAAATTCCACTAGTTCCACCAGCAGCCTTTGCATCAGCTCTTTCTTCCTCTCTGGTCCTAAAGACTGCTGTCTCTACAGGCATCAAGTGGTAAAGACAGTCAGATTCAGTATTGTTTTCCAAGCACTGATGAAAAGTGCTGTACTTTGGAGGAGGGCATGAAAACGAGTAACATACCGTAGTGTTGAGGCCATTAAGTGTATGAAGCAGCCATTTCTCCTGAATCTGTGTGCGTCTGGACAGGACTTCTGGGTGTTTACAGGAGTACCTCCATGTCACATCCATGACTTGGTCCTTGGAGAATGCCAGGATGTAGGAGAGTTTTTTCCCCCAGCCTACTTCATACAGGAGGGGTTTATCGCATGCATTTTCACAAGGGTCACAGTGTAGCCAGCGATGTTGCGAGTTAGAAAACACCTCAGTCCACACATGATCTGAAAGCAAGACAGAATTTAGAGATCTGATGTTGCAAGGGGTCATTTTTACATATTTAGATGAGGAAATGTGCAGCAATAGACAGATATATTGGCCAGGCCAAATAGTCGGCTGATATCTGACGTTTTTGAGATTATTGGCATCGGCCGATAACTGTGCCTGCTCCTGTCCACACGTGATTTGAAAGCAGGACAAAAGTTAGAGACATCATTTTTCAACCTAGTCTCATAGAATGAACGTTAAAATAACTACATTTGTGCAAAATGAGTTTTACGTATTAAGACGAGGAAATGTGCAGCAATAGACGGATATATATCAGCCAGGCCAAATAATCAGCAGTTATTTTGCCATTTTGAGATTTTCGGCATTGACTGATAACTGAGCCTGCTTCTGTCCCCAGTTATCTGACATAATTTTTCAACCTAGTATCATAGATTGAACGTTAATACAACATTTTCACAAACTGAGTTTTACATGCAGCATTCTATGTTTTGTTAAAGTTTTCTGGTGAAATGAACACTGTGTTTTGTTAACTTTCACACAAACCATGACTACGACTGTTGATTATGACTTTATTAACACTTTTATTCCCCGCACTATTACTAATATACTCTGCTATGTTATGATATCAAAACACTTATACTGTAACGCATCATTTGAAAAATTTTCACGCTTGTATTACAGACCCACCTACATTTACACACTTATTCAAAAGTGATTAACCTTTTGGTAGCTTACCTCATAGAATGTTGGACTATTGACAGGGAAGCCCACGTTTCGAGCCCAGCTAAGCACGCAAGCTGACTCGTGAGACGAATGTGTCACAGAAGCAACACAAAATGACGTGGTTGCTTCAGAAAAATTTGCTTTTCACTTAGCATTTTGTTTTTGGACACTATCGGTTAAGTTTAGGTGTTGGTTTAGGGTAAGGATGTCTGTTATGTCCACTTATCATTTGCATTTTTAGAACACAATTTGTTAGGTTTAGGTTAAAGTTTTAGGTTAGGGAGGTACGCCTCCTGCTGGACATTTCATTGGGATACTGCAGCGAAATGTGTAATAATCGCATAATTTCATTTTGCAAAATTGTTGACACAGTCACGTAACATTTATGAGATCAGGCTGTCATTCTTACATATTTAGATGAGGAAATGTGCAGCAATATACAGATATATAAAGGCCAGGCCAAATAAACATCAGATATTTTGCCATTTTGAGATTTGACATTGATGGATAACTGTGCCCAGTTCCATCCCCAGTGACTTGAAAGCAGGACAAAGGTTAAAGACATAATGTTGTGAGGGCTCATTTTTACATATTCTGTGAAATTGTGCAGTGATACACAGATGTATCGGCAATGGCAAAACAAAATCCATTTTGAGATTATTGGCCGATCAATTCCAAAATCTACCAACAGTCTTAAAAATGGACAAACATTTTCAATTGTAACATTCATTATTATATGCAATTTTGTGTATGTCTCAATTGCTATCATTCAATTGTGTGTGTATATGTGTATATTATATATACACACACACATATTATATATATATATATAAAACACACACACACACAATTGGCCATCAGCCACCTTGCTCTCTTGATATCGTTATTGGCCATTAAAAATCCCATATCGGTTGACCAATATAAAAGTGGTGTAGTCACAGTGGTGCAGTAATGCTGTAAAACTGGCAAGGTTTGTACCTGTACTGTCCCAGATATACCTTGCCTCAAGTCCTAAGGCTCGGCAGCACAGTGTGAAACAGTTTGCCCATTCTCCACAGCGCCCTCTCCTGCTCTCAAGCAGCTTCTCTGGATGATTGTATCTGTGCAAATAAAAAAAAGATTGTGTTTTTGCATTCTAGCAAAACAATAGTGAAAATGAGGCATACGACTCAGAAATAAAACAGATTTAATTAACCATTAATGGACAAAGATTTATGGACCTTATTTGAAGACAAACCTGACAGTATACACTGAAAAACTAGGTGCACCTTGGAAATCTGGTGGAGAGATGGCATGTCTGACAATAGTGGTTCTCTACACGGCCTGCATCCCAGTGCAGGTCATCATTTGAGGGGGGCAAAGATCCAGAGGGCTGGGTTCTGCCTCCACATCGGCTACATGGCAGACTGTCCACCCAGGAAAAGAAGTCCATTTTAAACCACTGCAACAGGTCTAGAACCAACATGTCCTCCTCACCTAGACTACATTCTGAGAGCAAAACACAACGATTTATGAGACATCTGTAAGTTCAAATTTTTTTTTTTTTTTTTTTTTATTTATCACACATTATACATTTGCACATATACAGTGAAATTCTTTTTTTTCCACATATCCCAGCTAAGCTGGGGTCAGAGTGCAGTTTCTTATAATCAGATTGAAAACATTATAGAGGAAGATCTGGATAAAACTAAAGTTTAATAATTTTATATTAATACAATTTCTTTATTGGTCTCCTTTTTGTTTTATTAAAAGCTTTCAAACAAAAATTAAACTGCACTGCTGTCCAGGAGCTGTGCACCCAGTCATATCTGAAGCTTTGATTCACTCAAGTTGTCACAATCTCTTTACCTGGATCTACATCCTTGGCTTGTTTGAGGCGTTCTTTAGCTCTGGACTTGAGCAATTCATGAGGTATGCAGCTCAAGGCTTTCTGCTGCAATTCAGGGCTCTCATAGATCATCACATGTTGGAAGTTTGACTGCATAGTTCGAAGGAATGATACACTGCTTTCCTAATTAAAATAAAATAAGTGAAATGAGTTCGACAAATCTTCAAACAATAAATTTTTTCCCACCTGATTCTGTGGTATGACACTCGTACTCAGAGATTTTTAATGTTTATTGCATTGCCCGGTTTACTTCCATTTTAAGTACCGTACTAGAACCATGATTTTTGCTTTTTTTAACAGAGGGATACGTTGTAGTACTAAACGTTATGCTACAAATGCTGTCAATAGAGCTTAACTTGTATTGAACCCAGAATAAGTTTTATTGCCTCTTACCTAATAATTGCACCTAATTTATAATGTACAGATAAGAGATGGAATATTTTAACTTAAAACTTCCATAATGGAAATCATATGTATATTTAAAACAATTCAAATAAACAAAACCCTAACCCTATGTGAAAAAGAAATTCAGACTAGGGGTGTGTCTGCTGCCGATATTTATCGGCCAATTATTGACCAAAAATTAAAACCATTGGCATATCGGTTATAAGCATGAAAATGCAGATATGAAAAAAAAAAAAAAAAAACAACGGTTTATTTATAATTAATTAGTAACACACTTTGTAAAAAACTCTTTGAATTCAAATGCACAATGTAGAAATAATAAAAGCGACAATATGCAGAAGGGTTGACACTCCTAAGAACATGTAATATTAAATGTTTTATTCTCAAGTTAATGTGGAAAAACCGCCATAAACGGACATGACTTGGGAAGGCGGCACTTAGCTATAGGCTACATAAGGGAAACCATCCAAAACGCTTTGAAACCAGCAGACTTTAACTTCTAAGGCATTATATAATATACAGTTGAAGTCAGAAGTTTACATACACAAATTTAACCACTCCACAGCTTACATATTAGCAAAATATAGTTTTCGCAAGTAATTTACTTTGTGCATAGCACGAGTAATTTTTCCAACAACTGTTTAAGAACAGATTGTTTCACATTTAATTGACTATCACAATTCCAGTGGTCTGAAGTTTACATTCACCAAGTTAACTGTGCCTTTAAGCAGCTTGGAAAATTCCAGAAAATGATGTCAAGCCTTTAGGCAATTAGCTTCTGATAGGCTAATTGGAGGTGTACCTGTGGATGTATTTTAAGGCCTACCTTCAATCTCAGTGCCTCTTTGCTTGACATCATGGGAAAAATCAAAAAAGCCAAAACCTCAGAAAAAAAAAAACAATTGTGGACATCCTAAAGTCTGGTTCATCCTTGGGAGCAATTTCCAAATGCCTGAATGTCCTACATTCATCAGTACAAACAATAGTACGCAAGTATAAATGCCATGGGACCACGCAGCCATTATAGCGCTCAGGAAGGAGACACATTCTGTATCCTAGAGAGGAACGCAGTTTGGTGCAAAAAGTGCAAATCAATCCCAGAACAACAGCAAAGCACCTTGTGAAGATGCTGGAGGAAACGGGTAGACAAGTATCTAGATCCACAGTAAAACGAGTCCTATATCATCATAACCTGAAAGGCTGCTCAGCAAGGAAGATGCCACTGCTCCAAAACTGCCATAAAAAAAGCCAGAGTACAGTTTGCAAGTGCACATGGGGACAAAGATCCTACTTTTTGGAGAAATTTCCTTTTTGGTAAATGTCCTTTGGTCTGATGAAACAAATGTTTGGCCATAATGACCATCGTAATGTTTGGAGGAAAAAGGGTGAGGCTTGCAAGCCAAAGAACACCATCCCAACCATGAAGCATGGAGGTGGCAGCATCATGTTGTGGGGGTGCTTTGCTGCAGGAGGGACTGGTGCACTTCACAAAATAGATGGCATCATGAAGGAAAATTATGTGGAAGTATTGAAGCAACATCTCAGCCAGGAAGTTAAAGCTTGGTCGCAAATGGGTCTTCCAAATGGGCAATAACCCCAAGCATACCTCCAAAGTTGTGGCAAAATGGCTTAAGGATAGACGTC
Source organism: Myxocyprinus asiaticus (assembly GCF_019703515.2). NCBI lineage: Eukaryota > Metazoa > Chordata > Actinopteri > Cypriniformes > Catostomidae > Myxocyprinus > Myxocyprinus asiaticus. The sequence continues at coordinate 12,601,577 of NC_059373.1, read as the reverse complement.
AAGGTACTGGAGTGGCCATCACAAAGCCCTGACCTCAATCTGAAAAAGCGTGTGCAAGCAAGGAGACCTACAAACCTTACTCAGTTACACCAGTTCTGTCTGGAGGAATGGACCAAAAATCCAGCAACTTATTGCGAGAAGCTTGTGGAAGGCTACCCAAAAAGTTTGACCCAAGTTAAACAATTTAAAAGGCAATGCTACCAAATATTAACAAATTATATGTAAACTTCTGACCCACTGGGAATGTGATGAAAGAAATAAAAGCTGAAATATATCAATTCTCTCTACTATTATTCTGACATTTCACATTCTTAAAATAAAGTAGTGATCCTACCAGGGCCATAGCAAGTGGGGTGAAAAGTGGTAATGATTCTAGGGGCCCAAAGGTTCAGGGGGCCTCATAACAAATTCTAAACTGTATTTTTTAATATGAAAGTGGCCCAGAGCAATGTACAGTCAGGGTGCCCAGATTAACTTGCTACGGCCTTGATCCTAACTGACCTAAGATAGGGAATATTTTCTAATATTAAATGTCAGAAATTGTGGAAAACTGAGTTTAAATGTATTTGGCTAAGGTGTATGTAAACGTCTGAATTCAACTGTACATTAATGCAGCATGTTTGATTAAATTAAGATTTAAATTGAAACATGCTCTTGCTAGATTACTAAACCTTAAAAGGTTATGTTTTAAAATATAATATGCATTCAGAGCTTCAGTCAGCGCTGTGTGAGCAAGCGGCGCCCTCTAGCAGTATGTACGGCATTATCCATTATACCAATATAATAAGCATTTTAAGAGGGGGCTGTTTTTCTTTGGTTAAAAACTTTAATTTTCCATGATGTGCATAATATGAATTTGTGATGTTCTATTATGAACCGTACCTACATGTAAAATTCAAGATTTCTGTTGTTTTGAACTGCATAAACAGAAGTGCATACATGTTTTAGAAGTACAAAATAACATGTTTTCTTAATCATCATGTTATCATATTTAGTTATTTTTGTATCTTTTTAAATATGTTAAACTTCTTATCTTTCATTGTTGGCTCTCTTATATAATAATTTAATTTAATTCAAAAGTTATTCGAAATGATTTATTGTTAGAACAGTAAAAAAGCTTTTGTACATCATTGTACATTTGTAAAGCATAATTCCTAAGTTAAACAGTGATCTGATGACAAAAAGTGCATGGCAAAATATCAGTATCGGCCAATCATTTTTTGTTTGGCCGGCATCAGCCAAAAATATTCATACTGGTGCATTCTAATGCATCCTAAATGAGACGTAATGACAGAGAATCTTACAGTGAATGGCAGGCTGTCTGGTGCAGGCATAGGGGGGGCAGCAGCAGATACCCAGCCTGCAGGAGTAGAGGGTGGCACTGGGGCAGGATTTGGAACAACTCTGGCACTTTGTGGATTGGACGCAACTTTGCTCGCCCCAAGTCTCTGGTCTCTCTCAGCAACAATAGTCTCCCGCACCTGTCTCAGCCTCTCCACTGATGCCGACTTAGGAAACAGCAGGTGGGTTTCAGCCTAATAGGGACACATAGATATAATATGTGATGGCGTTTTGAAAACCCATGAAGCACTGTCAAACATCTAATTGTACCCAGGAAAGGGATACCGTTTCAAGATTTCTATTTAATGAACTGCATGTCATTACGTGAAGGTAAACAACCTCTTTAAATCCCATCTCAAAGAGGCATTCAACTGCTCCTTTCACAGGCAAAAGCTTGGTGGAGAATGTTGGGTTCCCAATACGGATGGATCTGTATTTCTCCTCATTTGGATTCCTATAAAACACACATACACAAGATCAAACCATAAGCTGACAATGAAGTTATACAAAATAAGTGGTATCGTTGGGATAGTGCGCAATAAGAGGCATCTAAAAAGCGTTCATATGGATGGACACTGGACAGACTGTCTGTATGACAACATTTCTAATGATCAGGCAAAACAACATTCCAGTTAGCACTCATTAATGTCTCAAAAACACTTGAGTTTACCTCAGAATATTATCCGCATACGTAATGAGTAATTTGGAGACGTCCAAAAACACCCCGGTAGGATTTTCACACAAAGCTCTGAATCCTTGAGACCCAGACATGACTCAATGTGACTCAACACATCCGCGTAAATAGCCCGCAGCCGACTGTATTTAAAGTTGTTTTCATAGCTGTCCGTTATGTGCCTGATTAATATTTAGTACAAATAATATTAATAGTGATATTGGTTGTTACATAATTATAAATAAGGAAATAAAATAATAAAGTACTAATTTACATACAAGTTGTGGCAAAAAAAAAAAAAAAACTGTCAGAATATAACAATAAATTACCGAAGTAGAGGCGATTACAGAGGCCTCAATGAACAGTACTTCAAAAATGGTGTCATAATAAAAGTCTTTTAAAAGTCCAGTTTTAAAATCTAAAAAATCTTTAATCGTTCGTTATTTTAATAAAAATTAATGTTTCATTATTTACTACGTTGTGGCACGTTGTGCTTGAAAATTATACTTTTACAGTGAATAACAAGATGAGTTCGTCTTAGCAGGTAACAGTAGACTACTGCACTCACTTGTTGGGACCAATAAAAAAATTATAATAATACAAATAATAATAATAATCGTAAAAATTTTATTTTTAATATTATATTTCTTAAAATAATAATACTGAAAATAATAATAATAAACAATAACAGTTTTTTTTTTTACCAATTCGTCAGATTCTCCGAATCAATTTCTATTTTCAATTTAAATTATTTATTTTCACATTCAATGTACTTTATTGCCATGATTGTGTTTACATTTAATATTGCCAAAGCATCAATATCACAACGAGTAATGACAAGAAAAAAAAAAGAGAATAAAAATAATAAAGCAGTAAAAAAAAAAAAAAAAAAAATTATCTTAGATTTGCCGATACTCTTTCATCATTTCGAGCATTGGTGAGTATTGCTTTTTCCGGTCAATAAGGCGCGTCAGTAATTCAGTCCAGCTTGCGTTGCGTTGGCATCATCACATTAAGGTGTTCAGTGTAAGCGAAAGTAAAAAAAAATAAAAAGATATGATCTAAAAAATGTTGGTGTGTCACTATATTTCTTCACGTTTAACTTTGTGGTTATAGTTTTTACAAGTTGGTTCATCTTCAGTGTTTGTTCGCAGATTTAGCTGCACGTGGAACTGTCTTCTCAAACTTTGGCAGAATCTTTTGAAAAGATTGTGAAAAACGGTGAAAAGCCATGACAGACAAACCAATGTGGGAGCAAATCGGCACGGGATTCGTGCAACACTACTATCAGCAGTTTGATTCAGACCGCATGAAGCTCGCCGACCTCTATGTAAGTAACTGCAACATATCGCGAGTAAGTTGAACTTGAAAACTTAAATTGAAAATAAAAAAATCAAAGTCTTTGAACCTCATTGCCTCAAGAGATGACCAACGAAAACTCGATTTCCGTTCTGTATTGGGCTTTGACTGTTATGAGTCAGTTCCATTATGTTCTTTAATATGCACGTAAAATGATCATGATATTTTAATGATCTTCTCTAGACTGATGCGTCCTGTTTGACATGGGAAGGAGAGGGATTTCAAGGGAAAACTGCTATCATGAACAAACTAAATGTAAGGCAACTTATTGTACACCTGACATCTTCTGCTTTGCAAGTTACTCAGCACCATCTTTGTAAATGGGGCATTTTATCTGTCATCCTGACTAAATCTAACAGAATGTCCCTGTTTGCAGAGCCTGCCCTTCCAGACCATCCAGCACAAAATCACCGCTCAGGACCATCATCCAACTCCAGACAGCTGTGTCATGAGTATGGTCATGGGCCAGCTCAAAGTAAGCTGTGACAATCGATTGCATTTATTTAAAGGAATAGTTCACTTAAAAATGAAAATTCTCTCCTCATTTACTCACCCTCATGCCAGCCCAGATGTGTGACTTTCTTTCTACTACAGAACACAAAGATTTTTAGAAGATTATCTCAGCTCTGTAGGTCCATACAATGCAAGTGAATGGTGGCCAGAAACAAAGCACATAAAGGCAGCATAAAAGTAATAAATACGACTCCAGTGGTTAAAGCATGTCTTCTGAAGCAATATAATTGGTGAGGGTGAGAAACAAAAGTCCTCTTTTACTAGAAGTCTCCACTTTTACTTTCACTGCAACATTCTTTTTCTTTTGTTTTTTTGGTGATACGCATTCTTTTTTTTTCTTTTTTTTCCCTCCCCAATCTGAAATGCCCATATCCCAATGCGCTCTAAGTCCTCGTGGTGGTGTAGTGACTCGCCTCAATCCAGGTGGCAGAGGATGGATCTCAGTTGCCTCCGCGTCCGCACATTTTATCACGTGGCTTGTTGAGCACGTTACCGCGGAGACCTAGCGTGTGTGGAGGCTCACGCTATTCTCCGCAGCATTCCACGCACAACTCACCACGCAACCCACTGAGAGTGAGAACCACATTATAGTTAACCCAACATGACTCTACCCACTCTAGCAACCGGGCCAGTTGGTTGCTTAGGAGCCTGACTGGAGTCACTCAGCATGCCCTGGATTCGAACTTGCGACTCCAGGTGTGGTGGTGATACGCATTCTTCATGCATGTCGTATGGGTATGGGCTGGTAAAAGGTGGAGATTTATAGTAAAAAAAAAAGTGGCACGGTGGCTCAGTCGTTAGCATTGTCGCCTCACAGCAAGACGGGCCTGGGTTCGAGTTCTGGCTCGAGGTCTTTCTTTGAGGAGTCTGCATGTTCTCCCATGTGCATGGGTTTCCTCCAGGTTCTCTGGTTTCTCCCACAGTCCAAAGACATGCAGTTCAGTAAATTGCCTGTGAGTGTGAATGTGTATGTCTGTGTGTGTAGCCCTGTGATGGACCAGCTACCTGTCCAAGACTGCATTTCCCAAAAGCATCGCAAGCTTAAGTTGATCATAGAGACCACTGGCGCCAATGGTTTCTACAATCTACTTAACTAACTATGCTTTTGGTAAATGCAGCCCAGGGTGTTCCCCTGCCTTCGGCCCAGAGACAGCTCGGATAGGCTCCAGCACTACCCTGTGACCCTGCTAAGGAAAACCGGCTTAGAAAATGGATGGATGGACTTAAATATTGATCTGTCTCTCATCCAGAACAATCATATCACTTCTGAAGACATGTATTTAAAAACTGGAGTCTTATGGATTACTTTTATGCTACCTTTAGTTGCTTTTTGGACCTCCAAAATGTTGGTACCTGTTCACTTGTATTGTATTGACCAACAGAGCTGAGATATTCTTCTAAATATCTTATTTTGTGTTCTACAGAAGAAAGAAAGTCATACACATCTGGGATGGCATGAGGGTGAGTAAATCATAAGAGAATTTTCATTTTTGGGTGAACTATTCCTTTAAACACAAAAAAGTGTTTAATCAAAGTGCATAATCATATTAATTTGGTGAAATTTTAAAGCATGATTAATTTGGAATTTACTTTTTCTGTCAAAATAAACTGGATAATAGTATGTTCTTAATTATTTTTGTTGCATGAAGTGGCACATCTATTCACTTCAGTACAAAAATAGGGCTATTGTGTATTACTTAAATCCTATTATATAGATTGTAAAAAACAAAAACATTGACATTTTTCCCCCTTATATTTTACAGGCTGATCAAGACCAAGTTATGGGCTTTCAACAAGTCTTCCTACTGAAGAATGTAGACAACAAATGGGTCTGCACTAACGACATGTTTCGATTAGCTCTTCATAACTTTGGAGCGTAGTTATAGTGTTTGTAGTTCATGCAACTTTTGTATCTGGAGTACAGTTACACATTTCACACTTGAAACTGTTTTCTTCCTTCTTTTTCAAGAATCTTTCATGTCCCTGATATCTCCAGATAAGAAAACCAAGTGATTATAATAATCTGTAATTTGTTTGTTGTGGCATGCACTGTGTGAAATTGACTCAACAATAAATTGATAATAAGTCTCCTGATTGTCATTGTGTATTCATTGTATTAGTTCAATTTTAGGGATTTGACTACTTAAAATCCATATTATAATACTTACGCTGGATTCATATTAAAATGTCTGGATTCCTGATATGTGATAATCTAAATCCAGAATTGTTAACTGGGGGTACATGAAGGTACTGGAGGGGGTATGTGGACTGGTACATAAAAAAACAATGGTGCATTCAAAGTTCTCCTGGGAAGTTCGTTCTTACGAGGTCGGAATTTGTAAATACAATGTGATGTGCGTTCAAATGATTTTAGTCTGAAAGAATGGACACATTTTCCAAATTCATATTTCTTTCCCTCTTTTTCACTTTTTAGCAAAGGCAGGACGTTTTTTCAGCACTAATGCAACAAAATGAAGAGGAAAGCCACCCATTAATGTTTTATCTGTCTTTTTTAAATTTTTTAATCAAACTAGTGCAGCCACAAATAATGATGGGAAATGTAGTTTTGTTGCAAAGCTTGTTGCTGCATAATCCAGCTAAATGAGTTGTATTTTTTCATTATTTTCAAGTTTTATTGTTATTCTTCATTAACAGCACAACAACTGCATACAAACTAAACTGCAGTCAAAATTCTCAAGTAAAACTAAATTTTTACTGATAACAATTTGCTTCCGCTATGATTTATAAATCGATATATATTTATGGCCCCAACTCGGAAAGTCAGCCTCAAAGAAAATCCAGAGTTTCCCACTCATAATTATGACTTTGTGGTGGCGTTCATGTGCGCTCAGCTCATAAATACGATAATTCTGGCATGACTTGAACGCACCAGAAGATTCTCTACTCATTGCTCCTCAAAAACGAGGCTGCCAGTCTGTGAATTTTTTCCAGTATGTCTGAAGTGATCATTAATTGTAGGCTAGTACACTGTGCAAATAGTAGCCAAAATGAAGTTAGAAATACTCAGTTAGAATATTTAATTCTTGTATAGAGTGTAGTCACTAACAATGAATCTTTCGGAATCTTTCATTAAAAAATTGTTGGCATATTTTTAACACATGTTCCATGGACCCTTTTCACAGCCTGTTTCTGCCTTATTTAGCAGTGTAAATCTGGCAAAAAAATAAAATTGTATATATATATATATTATTTTCAAAGTTTGATTATTTTGTATAAATGTATATATTTATTGTTTGTTATATTACTCTGCATTCATAAAAAAAAAACACATCAACTTCTGCAATGGGGTTTAAAATACAGCTGCTGAGGGAGTGACAATATTTGGCATCTTCCTCTCTTCTGCCTGCCATAATCTACCCCTGTCTATATTTTTCCTCTTTTGGAAAGTCTTGGAAACTTTATATTTTCTTTTGATTATGGAGCAAATGGAAATGCAAAAATAATATTTTCTGTGCTCTCCAATTCATCACTATAGAAATTAACCCCACTATAGTTGACCAGATATATTTAGCCAGAGACAGAGCACTTATATTAAAATGAATGGGAGAAATTGGAATGCCCAATATGGCAGATGTAGAAAGGGATGTCCCACCTTACAGGTAAAAGAGCCAATCATCTTTCAGATACAGACATCGCCTGTTATCTCGAAAACGCACATGCACTTCAAATGGACCAGCCTAAAAAATGGCGTTGTTTTTTTTTTTTTTTTTTTTTTTTTTTAGCGTGTTCTAAGCTAAAGAAGCACAATTTAGCCTATATTACCATTGTTGCCAGACTTTGCTGATTTGAAACATGTTATTTGATCTTACTGGTGACAAACCATTGTGGAGAGTAGCTGTACTTTTTTGCTGCTTGTATCCATAGAAAATAGCTGCCCAGGAGCGTTTCCAAGATGTCCGCCGAGTGGACTGACTTCCCTTTATCCCCCCTCCCGCGTTCCAAACCCGGAAATGTGAAAAGGATCCACTACAGACAAAAACGTTACTGGAATATTTGTCTTCATTGAAACCACATAAAAAACCCAAAACAGACTGAATATAAAACATATTCATTATAAAACACCCAGTCTTGGATGCTAATTGGTCAATACAGCATTTCAGCTGTGCTAACAAACACAACGTTGTTTCACTATGCAAACTCGCAGATTAGATTTCACCAAACTTGCACTTTGGTATGCAGCAAAAGATTAAACTTTTTGCATTCCCACACTTCCACGCTCATATTCATATTATGAATGGAGCACAAAGTCTAGTGTGATTACACAATAACCCAGGCGTCGGCGACCTTTTTGACATGGAGCGCCCCTGTTTATTTTTCATTACAAATGATATTATTAGCATAACAGTTTGAGTGAAAAATGTGTGCGATCCCCAATGATTATGATATAATCATGATCCTGCATGTGAATTTTTCACAGAGCATCATGTGAAAGTGCTTTAATGAAAGAAAATCTGTCCTTTTGTACAAAATGAGTTAACACAGTTAATGTCACAAATGTGTTTATTTGATTGCTGATCACGAAATTGTGTGGAATCTTACATATTTCTTATATTATGTCATACATTTTACTAAATCACACAGAGGAGTAATCACTAGCATGCAAGCAACAGCGAGAGAGGAGCAGGCTATTTTATTAAACTAAAACTTTATTTTCAGGTTTAATTTATATTTTTAATAGACTCAGATTTTTTAACCCCATGATGTGGGTTTATGTTTTCTCTTTTAATCATTTAATGTAATTTTGAGTGTGACCATGGTTTAAGGAGGGTGTACCTGTATGCTGGGTTGGAAATCACAAGGATTAATAGTGGTGTATTTCTTATTTCATCACGTGTTGTTCTTAAAGCAAAAAGAAACAAATGAAACACTGAATGTAGGCATTCATCCGCAGTCTGACCGAATCAAAGTGGGTGTTTACTCGTGTGATTAACCAAATGTGAAGCGCTGCCGGCTCATGATGCACAAATTGCTTGCATGCGCTGCACGAGTCTGTTGGGTATACTGCAGTCTTGTCACATTTTAACTTTTTGTTTAGCCTCCCATTCAGCTCATGAAAACATGCTGCGTGATCATGAGGAAGAATTACATCAAGATGAAGACTGGAATGCAGGTGCGGAATTTATATAGATAAAATAGACTACTCTCTTGCCATTGCTGGCATGCCACTGATTACCCCTCTGCGTGTTAATGCTGGAACGCGTGCCATAGGTTGCCGACCCCTGCCATAACCTTACATTACATAGGGACTATTTATTCTAGTGGAGGGATGGGACTTAATGAATTTGCTTATTAAAATAAAAAATAACCAATAATCCATTAGCAGTCCGAACTGTCCTTTGTAGTGTTCTGATATCTGATTTCATAGCTGAACCAAACCAGACAGTTATTAAAGTGCAGAGGACAGACTCAATGACTGCTGAGTAAAACTGGATTAGTAGCGCCCATGCCAGGTTGAACTTTTCTAAATTAGCTCTATTTTCCTGCTGGGAAGAAAGAATTCCCTAGTGGAAAAAACATCTTAAACTGGTAGCTGTGTTTTGGAACATGGTAGCTGGTTTAAGCTGGTCATAAGCTTGTCGAAGCTGGTACTTTGTAATTTGTTACTTTACAACCCTACCAGCTTCGACAAGCTTATGACCAGCTTAAACTGGTAGCTGTGTTTTGGAACATGGTAGCTGGTTTAAGCTGGTCATAAGCTTGTCGAAGCTGGTAGGGTTGTAAAGTAACAAATTACAAATACTCACATTACTGTAATTAAGTAGTTTTTCCCAGGAATTGTACTTTTTTAAGTAGTTTTAAAATTGTATACTTTTACTTGAGTACATTTTAAGTGCTGTAACTGTACTTTTAATGCACTATTATCCCACCACCTGTGTTCGCCTGATTTTATTTTTATCTATCAACATGATTGACTAGGGAGAGTCTTGTGACTCCCTCAAATCAAATCACATGTAAAACAAAACTTGAACAGCAGCTGTAGATCAGGCGCCAACTGTAATGGATGTGGAGGATGCCTCAAACACATTTTCAACACCTGAACATCACAGCAGCACCTGAAAGGGCTTTTCGCAGTGAAAAAGGCCAATTGACTGTGTCATGTGAGTTTAACTTGCTCAAGCCAGATATCAACATTAATCCTGCCTCTAATTTGAAGAAACATATCAAGTTACATTTCATATTTCTGATTACTAGATAACTGTGTGTCAATAATGTAGCCTGTAATTTAACTATCTACCACTGAGATTATCGGGTTGATGTGAGAGATTAAGGCAATGTTATCAATAGGGCTGGGCGATAAAGCAATCTTGATGTTTATCTGAAAAAAAAAGAGAGAGAGAGAGAGCGAGAGAGAGAGAGAGAGAGAGATGTCCTCGATATCGATGATAAACTTTTGAGTAATTTTCTAGAACAGGGGTGTTCATTACATCGATCGCGATAGCAAGACAACCTCTGGGTGCTTGATCTAGATCAAATATAAAAGATTGACTTTTTATTTCCTGAGGTCTGTAGCTAAGCACTGTTTGATTGACAGGCGGCTAATGTCTGTGCGCTATTGAGGGTTCGCGCCTAAATGATCAAATAAACTTTAGAATTCCGCCAATGCCCGTCTTGGTGAGGCATTAATGTAAACGCAGACGGTTTGGTCTAAAGTGAACTTTAAACAGTGGGACAAAAAGCGTATTTGCATCAAAATGTCAGACTTCAAGTGTACATGTAACTGAACTGAGCACTGTCTAGTAGGCTATATCATATAAAGGCTATTAATCAAACAACAATAACAAGGAAACGAGAAAACCACTCACTACTTTTGGCTGAATAACTTGAGTAGCTTTAAAAGTATTAATGTAATAGAATAAAACAGTGACATTTTTAATAATACTATTTTATTTTTTTTAATAATACCGACCCCTAATGTAGAGATCGTGTTAATTTGTATAATAAATTACCAGGAAAGTAGAGATGACCAAATAATTTATAATTATGCTTAGCCTTTATCATGTTTTTTCTAATGCCTGATAGAAAAGTATCAACCTTTGTAGAGCAATACTTCAGGCAGAATATCCCATTCGTCACAAACAAAAGAAAATTGTGCATCATGCATTAGAATGAGAACACAAATATTGCTGGGCTTAAAAGATAAAAGAACTAAATCAATGTGGAACACTGTATCTCAAAAGGAGGACAATGTGGCCCCCCATGTGCTACTTAAAGAAATAGTTCACTCAAAAATGAAAATTCTCTCATCATTTACTCACTCTTATGCCATCCCAGATGTGTATGACTTTCTTTCTGCAGAACACAAATGAAGATTTTTAGAAGAACATTTCAGCTTTGTAGGTCCATACAATACAAGTGAATGGATGCCAACATTTTGACGCTACAAAAAGCACATAAAGGCAGCACAAAAGTAATTAATATGACTCCAGTGGTTAAATCCATGACTTCAGAAGTGATATGATAGGTGTGGGTGAGAAAAAGATCAATATTTAAATCAATATTTGCTAGAAATTCTTCTTGCTGCCCAGTAGGTGTTGATATGCATGAAGAATGTGAATCACCAAAAACAAAAGAAAGAATGTGAAAGTTAAGGTGGAGATTGACTGAGCAGGGAGGAGAATTTCTAGTAAAAATGGACTTTAATATCGATCTGTTTCTCACCCAACCTATCATATCTTATCTGAAGACATAGATTTAACCACAGGAGTCACATGAATTAGGCTACTTTTATGTAGCACCTAAAATTTTAGCACCTATTCACTTGCACTGTATGGACCAAAAATGGCTTTGAATGGGTATTCTTCCAAAAATCTTAATTTGTGTTCTGCTGAAGAAAGTCATACACATAAGGATGGCATAAGGGTGACTAAACGATGAGAGAAGTTTCATTTTTGTGTGAATTATTACTTTAAAGCCCAATGTGGCCCCTGTACCAAACAACTGCTCTACTGCCTCTATTGTGCGGGACATGACGCGCCAAGTGACCCTGCTTTTTTAGTGTTTTTTTGCATTCCTTGCATTGTTTTGAACATGTTTTATGTGCAACAATAACTCTCTCAGTCGGCATTAAGGAAAATTTAGACCCTATACATAAACTGATTTTAATGTAGTTGTTTCATACATTCTTTTAATTTCTGTAGTCATGTCGCCCTTTTATTTATTTTTTTAAAATCAGATTCATGTAGTGTTTACACTATCATAGATAAGTGATGTATTTTAAAAGTTGTCAATCACAAACACCTATAAAATACCTATTTTTTTATTCTTTCTGGCAAACAGCCATAAAAGGGAATGTAAATTATGGTATGTGTGATCATTTTTAAATTGCAGCATCGAGTTTTTATAATAAAGGAGCATAGATTTCACAACTCAGTACTCAATGCTCACTACTCATGAGTACTTTTAAATAAGCTACTCTTTTACTCTTACTTGAGTAGTTTTTAGGACAGGTACTTTTACTCTACTCATTTTTTAAGAAGTAACAGTACTTTTACTTGAGTATTATTTTTCAGTACTCTTTCCACCCCTGGAAGCTGGTTATTAGCTGGCATGAGCTGGTCCACTCCGAGCTGGTCATAAGCTGGTCAACCAGCTACCATCTTCCAAAAACCAGCGTGACCAGCTTGAGCTGGTATGACCAGCTGGTAGCTGGTCCAAGTTGGTCTCCCACTGACCAGCTTGGACCAGCTCATGGCCAGCTTGGACCAGTTTATGACCAGCTTAAACCAGCTAACTTGTTCCAAAACACAGCTACCAGCTTAAGCTGGTTTTTCCACTAGGGCTGTCAAGGTTGTCATGAGAGATCTGACCTTTGTTAAGCACATTTGGACCAAAGGTGTTTTAAGATATCTGGAGAAAGCTATTTATGAGCATTCCGATTCATCTCTATGGCAGTGCTACATGGGTAATTTTGAATGGCTATCAATGGGGAAAAATGCTTTTTAGCACCCAAAGGTGTAGTTCCCGCATCTGCCAGTAGGGGCTAACTGGGTCACGCTAACCAGCCAATTCCTGACCCCTGTTTCGGACCTGACAACCCCTTGGTTGCACACATGTTCTTCATTATATAGAAAAATGCATGCGTTGATTTGGGAAAAAGTGTCAAGTCAATAAAATGAATGACGCACGTTACGATGATCTTAATAGCGTTATTTAAAATGTTATTGGGTTATTATATTTAAAAACAAATCACATGTTGGCTGAAAATTGCCCACAGACATTACCTTGAAGCTTGTTACAAATATTTACCTTGTCATTTTTTAAAAATTTGATAGTAACGTAAATCGGAATTTAAAAAACAATTGCGAACAGAATAGTCTTGAGTGACCAAAACTTATAATAAAACAACAAACTACTTCTCATGCATTGTTTAGTGTAATTTTGTGTATTTCATGCCATGACACAACTGAATCGTAACAAATTTCATGTACCGTCATTGCAAGTAGCTAAAAGCTGTTTTTTTCATATGCCTTTTGGTGGAATCAAGTACTCATTGTCTATTGGCTGAAGAGTAGTGGTGTGATATGACTTCAGCCAATAGGGCACTGCCATCTAGTGCTGTTTCTTAGCAACCAGCTGACTGCTCAGTAGGCCCTCTAGTGGCTAGCCTTATACATTACAAGTAATGGCGCCCCCTTGTGGCCACACCACTTTTCAGTAAAGGCTGTTTAAGGAGGAATGTTTGAAAGACTGAAACTAACCACAATCAGACAAGTTAACAACAGAAAAGTTGAACATACTACTCCACGTGCTTGCCACTAATAATCAAGATAAGAGGTATATAACAAAGTTTTTCCACATCAAGCGTACTGAAATTGGATTGGCCAGCCGGCCAGTATGATAATTATGCCCTGACGTCACTTCCCATTTGTTCAATGCGCCATTTTCTCGACTCTGAACGGCAAGCACAATAAATGAGTCCTACTTCCAAATATTAATAATCACTGTTCATTACTGTTTTCCATACTTGAGAGCGCAGATTTATAGTTTGAACACCCTGTTCTGCTTCCACATCTTCTATCATCGGTTTTGGAGTGCACACGGATTGGTGAAAGTAGCTAAATCCCCTCCCAGATTCGGTTTGGCGCTGGAAAAGGTAATGTCCTCACAATTAGAGCAATGGGAACATTAGCAATTGCGTTCAGTTGTAGCGGGCTCGATATGATGGTGTGCTGTGCAGGAAGTGCAACGAAGCCCGGTGCCCGAGAGCTGCGAAGAGGTTACTTTATGACATCACTGCGTTATTAAGAAAAGCGCCGATTGGAACGAATCAGTTGGCCTGCGGTTTGAAATCATTCCTGACGGAAATTTCTAGATGTGAAGCTCATTATAAATTCCATTTGGATTTTTAAGAATTACGGGGGGAGCACCTAATTGTTTCGAATTTATGACATGTGGTGGATTTGTCGGGTGTTTGGTCATCGATCGTAGCTAATGCTTGTAGTAAATAATTTAGATGTGCGTTCGCGCATATTAACGTTTTCAGCTTTTGCAGAGATCTAGTGTGTTTCATTTGATCGGCTGATTAGGAGCTTAGATGGGGAGTATGCTCATGCATTGGTACACAATAACTTTCATAAGGCCAAGTAAATTTGCCATTGCCATTATGTCCATTTCTGAAGATCGTGCATGTGAACTTGTAGATAAGATTTTTTTTTTTTTAGTTGTTTTGAAGCCCCAAGTTCAAAAGTTATATTAAGATCTTTTTTGCATTGAAATTTTTATGACAGCACCCTTTCCAAATTCTTATCACTGTAATGGATTTGTGTGTGTGTGTGTGTGTGTGTGTGTGTAAATTGGAAAGTGTTTTAACATAATTGTATTTGTTGTACTGCTTTATGCTGATTTAAATATAACAACCTTGTTTTACATAATTTTTACTGTAATACAACAAAAGATTATTTTTGACAGTAATGTGGTAACAGTATAAAGAGTATATGACTTTAAAGGAATATTCCAGGTTCAACACAAGTTAAGCTCAATCGACAGCATTTGTGGCATAATGTTGATTACCTCAAAAAAAATTTTTTCGAATTGTCTCTCCTTTTCTTAAAGCAAATAATAAAATAAGGAAAAAAATTCTTACAGTGATGCAATTATAATGGAAGTGAATGGGGGCCAATCCAAAATCGTTAAAATACACACTGTTTCAACAGTATACCACCAAGAAGTACAAAATATGCGTGTTAACTAGATTGTTAAAATCGCCTACTAATCTTTTCAATGTAAAGTTTTATTACATTTTTCAACTTCTTTGCTGTAACAACATAACACTGTAAATCCTGAAACAAATGATTTAAAAACGATGACTTTACAGCTCTAATAATACACCAGCTTTAACAGAATTAATCTAAGTGCTTTGATAAAATTATATATTATATTTTAATAATAAAATTATTAAACCCTCAAAAAAAAAAAAAAAGGCCCCATTCACTTAAACTCACTGTAAGCTCGACATTTGCTTCATTCTTTTTTTTTTTTTTTTTAAAGAAAAGTCAAAATAAATTTTTGTGATAATCAACATCGTGCAACAAATGCTGTCAATTGAGCTTAACTTGTAATGAACCCAGAATATTCTTTCAATGAAAATTACAAAAATTTCCAGGCCAGCTTTACATCAGAGTCTTTCTAGCAAGTCAGTCCACTGTCGGCCATCTTTGGAACACTCCCGGGAAGCTATTTCCAGTCATTCCAGTGCAGCTCCTATCTACTTGAATGGGGAAAGATAGAAATCTCCAAAACAATTGGTCAAGATTACGATTAAAGAACATATTTCAAATCAGCAGTAAAATCTGACAACGCTGGTATCACAAATTGCACTTTACCTCAGATTATGCTAAAAACACAATTTTCCTGGCTCTGTATAGCTAATGCGCATCTCGAGATGATTCATAGGTGATATTTGTATCTAAATCAAATTTAATAGAAGTGACCTGTCTCTGCTAAATAGTCTCTGTTTACAGTCAGTAGAATTTGGTGAAAAAATTACTTAATTTATTATGAATAAAAAATGAAAAAAGCTGTGAAGTATTGTATAAGCTACACACATGCCGTCCTCATGTTACCCCAACAAGATAAGACTTTGAGTGTGAGTTAAAATACTGTAACAATATTAATTTTGTCATTGCATTGAATAAGAGCTCTGTAAAACTTCAGAGGGGAGAACAGAAATCACACAACCATACTGTACGCTGAAAATTAACAATATTACGCATGTGCATATGTGGACATGGTCCATGGAAATCATACACTTAAAAAATAATTATCATATTTGTGACTGCCCTTTGTTAATTAACCTTAAGTAACCAAAGTGGCATTCAACTGATCACAAAACAGCATTAACTGTATATGGTAAGAGTTGTTATCTGTAATTATTTCAGATTTCTAATGACTTGCATTTTAGGGATGCACCGATACTACTTTTTCTCTTCCGATATCGGAAATCTCAGTATCGGCCGATCCCGATCCGATACCAGTATTGTTTTTGCATAATCAGTTTAGAATATCAAGTTCACAGTAGTTTAATGCGCTTGTTATTCAAATTCTGGTAAAAAAGCACCTCCGGTGCCATTCTAAATGCATATTATAAGTGAACCGAACTATTGAGTATGTACATCTGAGATGTTGTTCGTGACGTGAGTAGCGCTCAAATATTGCGCACTGCGTGAAGGCTAAAAATAGCCGCGAGTGTGTGTGTAAACAGAGCAGCGCCATTCACTAACGCACTGTTGCTGTGCGTGCATTTTATATATTTACTTATTAAATGCAGCCTTTTGTGATTCACAGAGCTATTGCACATCTTCAAGTGGCTTTGAATAAAATGCATGAGTCATATGAACTACTTTGTGTTTTTATGGTTCTTTTATGTCATTTTTGGAGCTTGACAGTAACGAACATGACTAACACACAGTATCGGATTTGGATTGGGCACAATGGACCGATACCCGATCCATGTAAAAGCTTCAGTATCGGAGCCGATACCGATCCAGGTATCGAATCGGTACATCCCTATTGCATTTGTGTTTTGATACAGTTTGAGAAATATAGAAATTGTTTCAGGGCTCCAGACTGCGACTAAAATGGTCGCAAATGCAACCAAAAATAAATCAATGTGACTATTTAAATTCTAGTTGCCATTGTCGACAGTCAGGATGTGCCCTTTCATATCTGGATTCGTCAGGTATCATCTTGTGAGTTATTGAATACATCTTTAGAGCGCCAGTTTGTCTCGTGCCACTTTTCACCCTTTCTGTTGATGAAATGAGCTCGTTGGCTGCATGCAACAACCAACACAGTGCGAGCCATGAAGTCTGATTCATGAACCATTTTCACATTTTTGAACCGTGTCTTTATAATGAATCACCCGACAAGAGCTCGTTTAAACTCAGGAGCTCAGGCCAGCAGTTTGAATTCGAGTCACTTTCTCAGCAAATCAGCCGTCAGTGAGACCACAACTGGGAGCGCAGACATTTTAAAATAGTTGTCCCATGTGTATTTTGGGCTTGTTTTATAATGAAAAGTCCTGTGTTATGTACCAAATCTTTTTTTTTTTCTTCTTTTTTCTGGTTATTATTGAATGGGATTGGAGTAGCACAATAAACTGCATCAGGGATTTCATTTAATTTGCACTCTTGTTGTCTTTGTGTCTGTGCCAAAAAGTTACAGTAAAGAAAGACTAATATATATATATATATATATACACACACACACACACACACACACAAACACACACACAAACATACATATACACACTGGTGGCCAAAAGTTTGGAATAATGTACAGATTTTGCTGTTTCGGAAGGAAATTGGTACCTTAATTAACCAAAGTGGCATTCAACTGATCACAAAGTATAGTCAGGACATTACTGATGTAAAAACAGCACCATCACTATTTGAAAAAAGTCTAGACAGGCCCCATTTCCAGCAGCCAACACTCCAACACCTAATCCTTGAGTAATCATGCTAAATTGGTACTAGAAAATTACCATTATATCAAACACAGTTGAAAGCTATTTGGTTTGTTAAATGAAGCTTAACATTGTTTTTGTGTCACATTATTATATAAAATATATATAATATAAAGCCACATTATTCAATAGACTGGCTTCAAAAATGGCAAAAATGAAACAGCTTTCTCTAAATTCTCGTCAGTTAATCATTGTTTTGAGGAATGAAGGCGATACGATGCTTGAAATTGCCAAAAAACTGAAGATTTCATACAAAAGTGTATACTAGGGGTGGGCGATATGACCAAAATCTTATATTACGATATGAGTCATTTTAGATCACAATAACGATATTTTGCGATATTGTAGTTCTTTTTTCTGGAAAACCAATAAAAAATGGTTAATATAATAAATAACCATATTGTAATGCCTATTTTTGGAAAACCTGTCAGTGAAATAAATACTTTTTAAATGAAAACTAATTCCTCTTATATAATTGTAACTTTATTTAGAACATGACAAAGTTAAAAATAAACACTCAGTTTTAAATCAACATTACCATATACTCACTTTCACATTGTCACATTTTAGTCTGATATTTTGTTGATCAGATTTATTATAAAATTTCCTCAAGAAACTGAAGATCTTTTCAAAGCAAAAGTAACAAAGAAAATATTACATCATTTTAGTAAAAAATACGCAACGAAAATAACATGTCTTGTCAAAAATATATGTAAAATGTATTTATAAACGTCTTGAGAAAAAAAAGAATGAATGCAAAGCTCACCTTTTGGCTTTTATAATATTCTTTAGCGTGCTTCATTTTAAGGTGGTAAAACAGATTGTTTGTATTAAGTGATTATCGTCGTGTGACAATTTGCAGATTAATCTTTGTCATTTTTGTGACCCAGATGTCGCACCTGTTTTAATAACAATCTCCCCTTCATTTTCTTAACTTTTCTTTTGATCACATTAGCAAAAATTCATCAATTGATGGAGACATACTGATGTGCGGTGTAGTCAAGCTCACCTCGGCATGTTAAAGAGATGATTCAAGTGTCTGGATCACAGTGATGCTGTCCCGGCAGTGTGTCAGTCAGATCACGGTGGACTTCTGCCTCCTCTGATATAGAGCGCTCGGAACCATCCCACAAAATCAGAATAGCAAAGAATCAGCCACGAGTTTGTGGGCGCGTTTGCGCCGTTGCCTGATCTGCTTAATTCCTTTAGTGAATCTGGCGTTAAACCAGCGTGCACAAATAACTGGCAAATTCATTCCCTGCTCAAGCCTGGTTTCAGTTTCACGTGAAGCATGCCCACTGATAGATATGGTCACACTGCGCACATGGATATTTACATATTGTGATATAGAAAAATCTCTGTCGATTGACACTATATCGTCATATCGCCCAGCCGTAGTGTACACTACAGTCTTCAAAGACAAAGAACAACTGGCTCTAACAAGGACAGAAAGAGATGTGGAAGGCCAGATGTACAACTAAACAAGAGGATAAGAACATCAGAGTCTCTAGTTTGAGAAATAGATGCCTCACATGTCCTCAGCTGACAGCTTCATTGAATTCTACCCGCTCAACACCAGTTTCATGTACAACAGTAAAGAGAGGACTCAGGGGTGCAGGCCTTATGGGAAGAACTGCAAAGACAAAGCCACATTTGAAACAGAAAAACAAAAAGAAAATGTTTAGAGTGGGCAAAGAAACAGACATCGGACAACAGATAATTGGAAAAGAGTGTTATGGATCTTAACCCCATTGAGCTTTTGTGGGATCAGCTAGACTGTAAGGTGCATGAGAAGTGCCCGACAAGACAGCCACATCTATGGCAAGTGCTACAGGAAGTGTGGGGTGAAATGTCACCTGAGTACCTGGACAAATTGACAGCTAGAATGCCAAGGATCTGCAAAGCTGATATTGCTGCATGTGGAGGATTTTTTGATGAGAATCCTTTGAAGTATTTTAAGAAGTTCTGAAAAATCTTTTCAAATTGTAATAGTAATTTTTCACGTTATTAATGTCCTGACTATACATTGTGATCAGTTGAATGCCACTTTGGTGAATAAAAATACCAATTTCTTTCCATAAGAGCAAAATCTGTACATTATTCCAAACTTTTGGCCGTGTGTGTGTGTGAGTGTAATAACCAGGACACACCCCGATCAGCCACAACATTAAAACCACCTGCCTAATATTGTGTAGGTCTGGTTGTTTTTTGTTTTTGGCACCATTCAGAGTAAATTCTAGAGACTGTTGTGTGTGAAAATCCCAGGAGATCAGCAGTTACAGACATACTCAAACCAGCCCATCTGGCACCAACAATCATCAATGCGATTATCTAATCAGCCAGTCTGTTGATGAGTGGGGTCAACAGAAAATAGCCAGACTGGTTTGAACTGACAAAGTCTACAGTAACTCAGATAACTGCTCTGTACAATTGTGGTGAGAAGAATATCATCTCAGAATGCTATTCTGAGATGCGGGTTGGCGCTGTTTTGGCAGCTCAAGGGGGACCTACACAATATTAGACACTAGGCAGGTGGTTTTAATGTTGTGGCTGATCGGTGTATATATTAAATACTTGATTAATGAGCTATCAGCTGTCTTTGGCTTTCTATCTTGTTTTTGAATAACAATCTAAATCAAGCAATTCTGTGATGTGGGAACTAAAACAGTCATTTGGCTGTCTGGAGCCCGCTGTTTTCTGCATGAGTGACATGAGCAAAGCGTGGTGTTACATAGGCTAAATCTAATTCTGCATGTTTTTATGCACTTATTTTACTGTGAAATTCAAACGAACGGCTGAACATAACTTTTGAAGCCTACTTATAATTTTATTTTCTTAAAAGGAAACTGAATGCATTAACTAGAAAAGATATGACGTGAAATTAAAAGTTTTCAGCCAAAACAGGCATATCACACGGTAAATAAAGT
Organism: Myxocyprinus asiaticus; assembly: GCF_019703515.2. NCBI lineage: Eukaryota > Metazoa > Chordata > Actinopteri > Cypriniformes > Catostomidae > Myxocyprinus > Myxocyprinus asiaticus. Next base: position 12,580,780 of record NC_059373.1, on the reverse strand, counting down.
GCGCAATTATAATGATTGTTGAGTTTGATTGGTGTAAAAAAAAAACAAAAAACATTAAATTTGACCTGGCTGTTCACACTGAAGACACATTGGAAAAAGATCAGATACGTATCCGATTTATTTCCACATATAAAAGTGCCCAAGATTGGATTTGGAAATGTCAGATTCAAAGCACTTGTTGCAGTTCAGATTTGCTATATTCAGGTTGTCAGTCCAGATACGATTTTTGTGCATATCCGATTGGAATCCGATCATATTTAGGCAAAAAATCACATGAAATAAATTTTTTATAAATCCGTTTCAAGCTACATTCATATAATCCTATTCAAATCACATTTCTGGAAACCATTTCAATCTGACAGCTTTTATCCAGTGTTATTATAGTTAATGAAAACTAAAATGAAAACTAACTAAAATAAAAAATACAATTATTGTAAAAAAACTGAAACTAAACAAATACTTTTTCATAACTCCAAAACTAACTAAAATAAAATACAAATGATCTCATTCATTTTAGTTTTAGTTTTTGACATAATATGGTGAACATGGGCAAAGTGGGACAATTTTTAAAAAAAATTTTATTGACCCTTTGAATTGTGATCCAAACGACACATTATAACTTTGAAGAAAGCTTAAGATGTCTTCTACCTTAGTCAAAGGAACAAATTAAGAAACATTCAATACTGGGAAGAAGAATCTTTGAATATCCTCTTTTGACAAAATCCCAGATGTGTTTAAGCAGCAGGGCCTACTGGTAAAGTGGGATAGAGGAAAAATGATTCTCTAGAATATATGTACGCTATATTGCCAAAAGTATTCGCTCACCCATCCAAATAATTGAATTCAGGTGTTCCAATCACTTCCATGGCCACAGGTGTATAAAATGAAGCACCTAGGCATGCAGACTGCTTCTACAAACATTTGTGAAAGAATGGGCCGCTCTCAGGAGCTCAGTGAATTCCAGCGTGGTACTGTGATAGGATGCCACCTGTGCAACAAGTCCAGTCGTGAAATTTCCTTGCTACTAAATATTCCACAGTCAACTGTCAGTGGTATTATAACAAAGTGGAAGCGATTGGGAATGACAGCAACTCAGCCACGAAGTGGTAGGCCACGTAAAATGGTCAGCGGATGCTGAGGCGCATAGTGCGCAGAGGTCGCCAACTTTCTGCAGAGTCAATCGCTACAGAACTCCAAAGTTCATGTGGCCTTCAGATTAGTTCAAGAACAGTGCGTAGAGAGCTTCATGGAATGGGTTTCCATTGCCGAGCAGCTGCATCCAAGCCATACATCACCAAGTGCAATGCAAAGTGTCGGATGCAGTGGTGTAAAGCACGCCGCCACTGGACTCTAGAGCAGTGGAGACGCGTTCTCTGGAGTGACGAATCACGCTTCTCCATCTGGCAATCTGATGGACAAGTCTGGGTTTGGCGGTTGCCAGGAGAACGGTACTTGTCTGACTGCATTGTGCCAACTGTGAAGTTTGGTGGAGGGGGATTATGGTGTGGGGTTGTTTTTCAGGAGCTGGGCTTGGCCCCTTAGTTCCAGTGAAAGGAACTCTGAATGCTTCAGCATACCAAGAGATTTTGGACAATTCCATGCTCCCAACTTTGTGGGAACAGTTTGGGGATGGCCCCTTCCTGTTCCAACATGACTGCGCACCAGTGCACAAAGCAAGGTCCATAAAGACATGGATGAGCGAGTTTGGTGTGGAAGAACTTGACTGGCCTGCACAGAGTCCTGACCTCAACCCGATAGAGCACCTTTGGGATGAATTAGAGCGAAGACTGCGAGCCAGGCCTTCTCGTCCAACATCAGTGTCTGACCTCACAAATGCGCTTCTGGATGAATGGTCAAAAATTCCCATAAACACACTCCTAAACCTTGTGGAAAGCCTTCCCAGAAGAGTTGAAGCTGTTATAGCTGCAAAGGGTGGGCCGACGTCATATTAAACCCTATGGATTAAAAATGGGATATCACTTAAGTTCATATGCGTCTAAAGGCAGATGAGCGAATGCTTTTGGCAATATAGTGTGTGTGTGTGTATATATATATATATATGTGTGTGTGTGTGTATGTATATATATATATATATATATATGTGTGTGTGTGTGTGTATATATATATATATATATATGTGTGTATATATATATGAAATACATTTTTATATATTCTTCTACACTTTCACATCATAACATTAAGTTCACTTTTACTTGTTTATAAGCTTAACTAGATTTACCTCAAATTTCTGTCATTTTCTTTACCATTGCTTTTGTGGGAAAATAAATGAGTTATGCCACACATTCCAAAGTAAAATCATCAATTTTAAACCTCAAAAAGTTAAAGGGATAGTTGACCCAAAAATTTAAACTCTCTAATCATTGACTCACCCTCATGCCATCCCAGATGTATAAGACTTTCTTCAGCTGAACACAAAGATTTTTAGAAGAATATTTCAGCTCTGTTCGTCCATACAATGCAAGTGAATGGGGTCTGAAACTTTGAAGCTCTAAAAAGCACATAAAGGCAGCACAAAAATCATCCATAAGACTCCAGTATTTTAATCCATGTCTTCTGAAGTGATCTAATCTGTTTTTTCACTGTACGTCTTGCAATTGCAGTCTGCAGGAACAATCATGATTTCAAGCTTGATTACACTTATTAGTACAGTTCACAGAGTGCTAGAGGGGGCTGGGAAATATAATCGAGCCTGAAATCATGATTGCCAAGAAGACTGCTGATGTCAAGATTTACAGTAAAAAAGGACTGAAATATTAATCTGTTTCTCACTCACACCTATCATATTGCTTCTAAAGACATGGATTTAACCACTGGAGTTGTATGCAAAACTTTTATGGTGCTTTTGTGCTTTTTGGAGCTTCAGAGTTTTGGCCCCTATTTAATTGCATTGTGAGGACCTACAGAGCTGAAATATTCTTCTAAATATCTTCATTTGTGTTCTGCAGAAGAAAGTAAACAATATACATCTGGGATGGCATGAGGTTGAGTAAATGATTAGAGAATTTACATTTTTTTTGGGTGACCTAACCCTTTAATTGTATACTCCCCAAAGATTAGTTTAGTAAATGATTAATAATCATTTAATGAAATACATATGGATACAATGTGGATCAAGCTTAAATGCCTTTTGTCACTTTGCCCGTATTTGCCCTATCAGGGCTCGACAATAAGGACGGGGCCAGCGTGAGAGAGATTTGGACGCACCAAGGCATAGTCGCGTGCAGACACAGAGCGCACTTTCCTAGCACTGTCCTCGCTCTTTTCCAAGTGTCTTAGCAGCAGCTATTACCAATGTGTAGAAAATAGAAGGAAAACAGTCTACTTCATATCATCCTCATGAAACACCAGTTACATTTCTCATTTCTGGACCGTACAGGTGTTTCTGTGCTTTGTGCATCAGTCTTTGTTGGTCTTTAGGTTGTCTGATTTTATGTTAAGAATGTGAATATAATTCACAGATTAAGTCTAATATCTCCCTAATGTATATTACACGTCACAACCGATTTGGTAGCAAGTCTCTTCTCAGGGATTCATATGTTTATTTAATTCAGCCAATAATCACATCTTTAACTCAGTGATTAAATCTTTGATCCTGTGTGTGAATACACTACACATGGGCAAAAGTCGCATGACAGCATGACTAAACGGGTGACAGAAAACCCATCATCTCCTCCACAGAACTCTTGGCTTAAAAACTCATGTGTAAATGGCAGGATGGCTGATTTATATCTGTAAAGTGCTTATATGGGATTACATAAGGCATAAATCATATCTTGCTAATTATACATGCGATTCAGTTTGCGGGGCATTGTCTTAAAAACATAATATATGTAAAAAAATATTTATGTTTGGACATTTTTAAAGCCATGATGGTAAAAACAGCTATTTATTATTTTTGTGTTGGGCCAGTGAAAATTTTGGCAGGGCCAGTAAAAATCTGAAGCGCTGGCCCGACTGGGCCAGTAGAAAAAATCCTTAGCGTTGAGCCCTGCCTATGTTATACAATTTGCAACATTTACAATCCACATTAAACATGAAAATACCACTAGATAGATGTAACACAAGACTTCCCAGAGAAACGTAATGATGTTAGACTTTTTAAATTTCACCAGTAAACGCTCAGCTTTGCAGCCATAAAAAAATACTAAAACTAAAATAAAAATGAACTAAACTGAAACTAAAAAACACTGAGAAAACTAAACTAAAACTAACAGACAAACTGTGAAATCTAAACTAAATTGTAAAGACAAATTGAAAATAAAATGGAAATAAAAACTAAATTAAAAATCCAAAATTATAATAACACTGATCAGATCTCTAGTGGCTTTTTGCTGTATGTCACTTCTTCACCCTACTTTGACACGGTATTCGTCACACATTGTTGTAGGAAACATGCTGGCAGTGGTGGCGTACTGTAGGTCTAGCTGAGAATATTATTAATGGAATTTTCCTGCCCGCAATCTGAAGTTCGACAGCCCATCATCGATGGCTGGACCACACACCGCTTTGAACTGTGATACCAGGCGGAGACGTCAGAGTGAAATAAAGCAGCGCATGCCAGCTTCCTCCGTCTCTGCCGTTGCCTCATATAAGGCATAGTCCAGCGCCGCAGCTACACATTGCCATGTTAGAAGCTAAAATCTCTATTCCATTCCCCTCCATGTTTTTTTTTTTAATTGCTTACTGATGCAACATCATTGATATAGCAACCAGTGCAGATATGCCAGAAAATAAAGATAACCACAGGACACACAAATCGGATCTGATCAGTTGCGATACACATTGCGGACAGTCAGTCATGAAGATTGGATTCGGATAGGATACACAAAATCTGATTTGGATTGACAGTCTGAACATAGCCATTGTCATTCAGTTAACAGATCTGTGTCACACAAAATCAAATCAAATAAAAAATCTGATTTAGGCCATAGTCAGCAGCAGTGTGAACGGAGTGTTAGACTTTTTAACTCTATGGGAAATCATTTTTGATTAACTGTTACTTGGTGTAATAGCAAGAGACCATTTTAGGCATGTTATCTGAGGCTTTGTTCACAGTACATACAATTGTGATTTGTTTTTCAAATACAATATCTGCACAGGGATGAAATCAGATCCATGGTTCAGACAGTGTGGTCAAAATCCGGTGCATCCATATCAGTTTCCATAGTAATGATGGAGGCATCATCAGCATGATTCTGGCAATATATTTTTTTTCCAAATTTGCTCTTTTGGAAATGAATGAGCTGTTCACTATATAGTATGTGTAATGTATTAATCTGACAGTTTAGAAATGCATTTCCAAAAACTGATTGTATGTGCTTTGGATAAGTGTTATTAATGTGGTTGCAAGTTTATATATATATATATATATATATATATATATAATATATTTAGACTTCAAAAAGTGGATTTGAGTCTAATATTTTATACCAGTCTGAAACAAACCTTAGCAATTTGACAAGAAGTGTTACACAAAATGCCGCTAAACCTGCCACTGAGCTTTTATTGCGGACTTGCATGATTATGATTTTAAGAAGATTTAAAGAAAACTATTATTTTTATTTTAAGAAGAACATCACAAAATCATGACATCTCCAGACGGATTCTCTTTCAGGTGTAGGATCATGTATCAATTTCCAGTCAGAGGGTTGGAGAAGATCCGCAGAACAAGAAAAAAAGTGAAAAACATTCTTGGAGAATTTGGACTTGAAGAATGTCTTAGTTATGCCAAGGTATGATTATGTTTGTAATTCGCATACAATGAAACATGACAGACCACAGCTAATACACCTAATAACCTTTTCACTTAAATTACATTAAAATCCCTCTACTTGCTTATAAACAGGATCTCCAGGAATTCTACCCAGGCGACAATGTTTTTGATGCCACAGACTGGTGCGATTTATCTGATGGGTTCGATGGGCGGTGGATAAAGAAGGTGATCTTAAAATTTAACTTTTTTTTGAATGTGCTTAGCTTTATGGAGCAAAACCTGTTTAAACAATGAGCAATGTTGTGTGACAAAAATTGGCTGAAATTCTAACCAAGCCATCTCCCCCTCTTCATCCTCAGTGGGAGTATCGGACACGAGGATTGTGCTGCAGCTTATGTGAGTTCTCTGCAAGGTCCTGGCATGCCTACAGAAACCATGTTCAGCGTTACCACGATGAAGAAGAGCGTCTATGCAAGCTTTCGTCATGTACTTCCTGCCCGTTTATTGCCCACCCCAGGGTGGTTTCCAAGCACTGCAAATTGTTCCACGTCGAGGACCCAAAGTTAGAATCTGGTGCAGTCCCCCAACTGCCTGCAAGAGCTGTGAGCGGCACCACGTTTCAGTGTCGAAGATGTCATTTGCAAGACACTCTCTTGTACAGTGTGAAAAAGCATGTTCTCCTTTATCACTACACCTCCACATTGAACAAATATGCTGGGCAGAGATCGGCGAGGGAACTTGGTGCCTTGGGAGATATTTCTCAGAAATTCTACTGCAAGAAGTGTTATGTATCAGCAGAGACATCTGAACACCTACTGTATCATCTTCTAACCTCAGAAAAGCACAAGGAGCTGGATGTGCATATCAGATCTCTAATTTTTGAAACTGAAAGTAAGAAACAATACCCTGTTCTAGCACCGAAAGCCCACAGCACTTCTGCTGTCATAATGATGAAAGATCAGCCAGCAGTAACTGGTACACTGGCTGCTGGTGGAATCAAAAGAGTAGAAAATGGTGGCTCTGCTATCATTTCTGCCTCTGGAACCAACCAACCATTTCTTCCCACTCAAGCTTCTGCCCTGGTTCAGCTTGCAAGTGCTGAGGCGAAGGGCTTACTGAGGCCTGGAGTACCAATGGCTTTTCAGAACACCCAAATTGGGAGACCTTTATCTGCTGCTGCTCCTCCTGCAGCTCCCCACCAGATGTCCGTTAGAGTAGGCCTCCCTGGTCAGCCACAGTTGCAACCTATATCCCGCCAAATTGTCCTACCACCAGGTGTGCGCCTTAATGTACCTACTATTAGGCCACCAGCTCCTCAATCCGTACTTGTTAATCCAAGATTACCCCAACCGAGCCCAGGAGGCACCATGATGACTTCCCAGTCCCTTCTGAGTCATTTAATCCCAACAGGCAACAAAGTCGATGGCTTACCCACCTACACTTTTGCACCTTTGCAGGTCTTATCAGTCCAGTCAAATAACTCCCAAGGAGTCAGCAAAGCACCGTTGCCTGTGTCTCAGAACAACCCAGCTACTCAGCAGAACAAGCAAAACAGTGCCCTGCCAGTCCCCAAGCAAACCAAGAAATGGATCACCTGCCCTATCTGTAATGAACTCTTCCCATCTGATATCTACGAGTCCCATCCAGAGGTTCACAAAGAATCATCAAATAAGCCCAAGCTCGGCCTGGCTGCCCGTGCTCCTTTCTTGAAAAAGATGCCAGACAAGACGGTTAAATGCCTGACTTGCAAGATCTTGATATCGGAAAGGGGTGTTTTCGAACATCTGCTTCATGGGATGCTCTGTTTGTTTTGTACGGGGATTTTCTACTCCATCAAGCAGCTTGTTGACCACATACAGATGGAACATAATCAGACCCAAAAGAGCAACTGTGACTTCATGCGACGAGAATACCGACTTTACACCGATGAGGCAGGGAATCTGCTTTTCCCGTATTTTGACATTAGGACCACGGCTCCTAAAATAATAATGGGCGATAAAGAACTCAATCTTGCGTTGGTCACCAGCTCCCTCGATCTGATCTTTTTGAAGATGTTGCCCAACAATCCTCAGGCTGTTTGCAAGACGCCCATACCATCCAAAATGTCCACACCCAAGCCTGATAACACAGAGTGCCCCTTCTGCTCCGAGAAGTTTCTGAACAAGGAAGCCTATCAAATGCACCTCAAAGAAAAGCACTTCATTGTGCCCACTCTGCATGCTATACTTAAAACCCCATCGTACAGATGCCTCTACTGTGGTGGTGTATACACTGGGAAGACTACTACTAAGGCCATTATTGTCCACTTGGGTAAATGTCGCAGTGCACCTAAGAGTCTCAAGGTTGCTGAAAAAATGAGTTCTGGATTAGCTGTTACTCCCAAAGCGAACAGTGCATATGTGTCATACCCAGCCCATCCTAAACAGATCACTGGTCCAACTCCAACTTCAGTCCAAGCCTCTGTTCCTGCCATAAAAACACCAGAAACGGAAGCAGAGTTACAGAGCCAGCTACGGCTGGAAATAGCCTTTCGAGAAGCTATGGAGGCAAATAAGAGAGAGAGAGAAGAACGGTTGGCAAGGAAGAGAAAGCTAGAAAAAGATAGGTTGGCTGGCCTGATTCCCCCTTCACCTGAAATAATCATCGATCCCTCTGTGACCTTTGCAATAGATCCTTCCGGAATGGAGGTGCGCTCCTTTGAAGAACGTCGTGAGTTTGTCAACAAGTACTTCAATACGCAGCCTTACCCACTCAAGAAGGAGATAGTTGCCCTGAGTAGCCGTTTACTTCTTAACAAAACTGATGTTGCTTGCCAGTTTGGTGGAAAACGTACCAGGTGTATGAAGAATATGCAGAAAACCAAGGCTGTAGTACTATTAGGCTTTAATATGACAGAGCTGATGAAAGTCCAGCATGATCTTTTTATCCCAGAGATAGAGCCGGAGAAGATGGTCACTGAGACAGAAGAAGCAGAAACGGTGAAAGAAGCAGAAACAGTGAAAGAAGCAGAAATGGTGACCGAAGCAGAAATGGAGCAAGAGTAGCTTCCCAATTGTAGTAAAGATAAGGGAGGGACTTACAATGCAAATTTTATCAAGAGCATAAACAGTAGTGTTCCTTGAAACAATGCAAAGTATGTACAATTCACACTGAATCTAGTTAACCGAGTAGAAACAAGAGTTTGAAACAAGCAGAAAATGTGTTTGAGTTCACCTGCTGTTCATTAATGTGTGTGTGTAAACTTTTAAACGTGTTTTTTTCCTTTTCATATTAAACCTTTTAAAGGATACACCCATTACTTTTCAATGAGGCATTGCTTCATGCAAGATTCATTAACTTAAAAGTAACATTTGTTTTTTTTGTAGCCCTTTCATAGTTCTAGGGTTTGAAACTTTGATATTTGTGCGGTTATACCTTTCTTGTATGTCAAACCTATTTTTTATTTTATTTTTTTAAATGGCATTTTCCATATATATTTGTTGTTACTTAAGCATTTATGAAGTTTTCCATTTTCATGTATCTTCCTGTTAATCACTTCCTTGTATTGTCAAATTGATTTCTATCCTGCTTGCCTTTATTCTTATCTAAATCTGGTATTCAAATTGTTTTGATTCAGATTTTGGCCAAAACTTATTCCTCAGTCTAGTACGAATGAATGCTACATGCAGTGACATTCCCAACAAATAATGCTTACTGAAGTGTGGAGCCTTGTGAAAGGATTTGATTTGTTATAGTATATCTTAACTGTATCTGTATTTAGTAGACTATTAGTTTTGTGTTTTATTTTCCCATTTCAATATTGAGTATAATAAATGCCAAATCCAAGCTTACACAATGAAAGGGTGAATAAATAAATTGCTGCATAAACTGTACAGATGCGAGTGCCATTAATTTAATTAGAAATTCAGTATGTCATTAATAATGGCCCTTCTGAAACATTGGAAACTTATTTACTTTCATTGTATGGAAAAAAAAATTATTAACATTCACCATATTTCCTTGTGTTCCTTGGAAGAAAACATCATATGAGTTTGGAAGGACAAAAATGTGAGTGCATTTCAAACTAATTCTCATTTTTTGGGGAAACCATCCCTTTAACTCTCACTAAGAGAAAAAAAAAATTGCTTTAAAGGAATGTTCCGGGTTCAATTCAAGTTAAGCTCAATCGACAGCATTTGTGGCATAATGTTGATTACCACAAACATTTATTTAGACTAATTTCTCCTTAAAAAAAAATAGAAAATAAATAAAAATCTGTGTGACACAATGGAAGTGAATGGCCAATTTTTGGAGGGTTTAAACAGAAATGTGGAGCGTACAATTTTATAAAAGCATTTACATTAATTCTTTTGTTAAAACTCATGTATTATTTGAGCTGTAAATTTGTTTAAATTGTAATTTTTACAGTCATTTTAGGGTTTGTTGACATTACATCATCATGGTAACAAAGTTTTGAAACTGGCTATAACTTTACACAGAAAAGATTAGTAAGCTATTTTATCACACTAAAATCATTTTTACATGCATATCCTTAATGTCTTGTAATACTTTTGAAACAGTATTTTAACGTTAAAAAATTTACCCCCATTCACTTCCACTCTTAAGTGCCACACTGTAACCGTGATTTTTGCTTTTTTGAAAGGAGGACTGAGTCGGAATTAATTTTTCTGGTAATCGACATTATGCTATCGATTGAGCTTAACTTATATTGAACCCTGTACTTTGTCCACTTTATAATGAAAATATTCTATAATACTGCTGTAGTTGGCTACAAGAAAAACAGTGCTGTGCAAAAGCTTTAGGCAGTTGTAAAAAACGTAAAGTGAGAAAGTTTTTACAATTATCGCCATGGATACATTTTTTTAATTTATAATTTAACAATGCAAAGTGCAGTAAAACAACAAAAAACAATATTTGATGTGACCAACCTCTGCCTTTAAGCAGCACGAATTCTCCTATGTACAGTTTTTCCGGTTGTTGGCAGCATATTCGTTCCAAGCTTCTAGGAAACTAGCATAGAAACAGTTAATGTATTTGTCTCAATTGCTTCTGTCTCTTCATGTGATCCCAGACAGACTCAATGTTGAGATCTGGGCTCTGTTGGGGCCGTACCTTTGTTATTCCGTTCTACTGTATTTGTAAAAGGAAATAAAATTAATATATCTTATTGACTCAGAGATATAAAATAACCTTGTCTAATTTTAAGACGAAAGTTTTTGTGAAACATCTAATATGCCTAAGACTTTTGCACAGTAATGTTACTTCTTTAGAGTCTAATGGGAATGAAGATTAGAATATATATAAACTCAGCAAAAAAAGAAAGGGGGGGGGGGGGGGTCAAAATCAAAAGTAACAGTCAGTATCTGGTGTGGCCACCAGCTGCATTAAGTACTGCAGTGCATCTCCTCCTCATGGACTGCACCAGATTTGCCAGTTCTTGCTGTAAGATCTTACCCCACTCTTCCATCAAGGCACTTGCAAGTTCCCGGATATTTCTGGCCCTAGCCCTCACCCTCACCCTCCGATCCAACAGGTCCCAGACGTGCTCAATGGGATTGAGATCCGGGCTCTTCGCTGGCCATGGCAGAACACTGACATTCCTGTCTTGCAGGAAATCACACACAGAACAGGCAGTATGGCTGGTGGCATTGTCATGCTGGAGGGTCATTTCAGGATGAGCCTGCAGGAAGGGCACCACATGAGAGAGGAGGATGCCTTCCCTGTAACGCACAGCGTTGAGATTGCCTGCCATGACAACAAGCTCAGTCCGATGATTCTGTGACACCGTCGCAGACCATGACTGACCCTCCAACTCCAAATTCATCCCGCTCCAGAGGACAGGCCTCGGTGTAATGTTCATTCCTTCAATGATAAAAGCGAGTCCGTGACTCGTCAGTGAAGAGCACTTTGCCAGTCCTGTCTGGTCCAGCCATATTCAACGTTGTTGCCGGTGATGTCTGGTGACAACAGGCCTACAAGCCTTCAGTACAGCCTCTCTCAGCCTATTGTGGACAGTCTGAGCACTGATGGAGGGATTGTGCATTCCTGGTGTAACTTGGGCTGTTGTTGTTGCCATCCTGTCCCGCAGGTGTGATATTCGGATGTACCGATCATGTGCAGGTGTTGTTACACGTGGTCTGCCACTGCGATGAGGATCAGCTGTCCTTCCTGTCTCCCTGTAGTGCTGTCTTAGGCGTCTCACAGTACGGACATTGCAATTTATTGCCCTGGACACATCTGCAGTCCTCATGCCTCCATGCAGCATGCCAAAGGCACGTTTGCGCAGATGAGCAGGGACCCTGGGCATCTTTCTTTTAGTGTTTTTCAGAGTCAGTAGAAAGGTCTCTTTAGTGTCCTAAGTTTTTATAACTGTGACCTTAATTGCCTACCATCTGTAAGCTGTTAGTGTCTTAATGACCATTCCACAGGTGCATGTTCATGAATTGTTTATGGTTCATTGAACAAGCAAGGAAAAACTTAAGTTATTTGGATTTTTACATAATTATCTTTAAAATACAGTGTCCTGAAAAAGAGACGTTTCTTTTTTTTTGCTGAGTTTATATACATATATACACTGGCGGCCCAAAGTTTGGAATGAAATTGGTACTTTTATTCACCAAACTGGCATTTAACTGATCACAATGTATAGTCAGGACATTAATAACATGAAAAATTACTATTACAATTTGAAAAAAATGTTCAGAACTTCTTAAACTACTTCAAAGAATTCTCATCAAAACATCCTCCACGTGCAGCAATGACAGCTTTGCAGATCCTTGGCATTCTAGTTGTCAGTTTGTCCAGATACTCAGGTGACATTTCACCCCACGCTTCCTGTAGCACTTGCTATAGATGTGGCTGTCTTGTCGGGTACTTCTCACGCACCTTACAGTCTAGCTGATCCCACAAATGCTCAAAGGGGTTAAGATCCATAACACTCTTTTCCAATTATCTGTTGTCCAATGTCTGTTTACACAATGTTAAGCTTCATTTAACGAAACAAATAGCTTTCAGTAGTGTTTGATATAATGGCAAGTGATTTTCTAGTACCAAATTTGCAATTTAGCATGATTACTCAAAGATAAGGTGTTTGAGTGATGGCTGCTGGAAATGGGACCTGTCTAGATTTAATCAAAAATGACTTTTTTCAAATAGTGACGGTGCTGTTTTTTACATCAGTAATGTCCCGACTATACTTTGTGATCAGTTGAATGCCACTTTGGTTAATTAAAGTACCAATTTCCTTCCGAAACAGCAAAATCTGTACATTATTCCAAACTTTTGGCCGCCAGTGTATATATATATATATATATATATATATATATATATATACTCAGGGTTGGGAGGGTTACTTTTGAAATGTATTCAACTACAGATTACAGAATACATGCTGTAAAATGTAATTTGTAACGTATTTTGTTAGATTACTCAAAGTCAGAAGCGTATTCTAAATACTTTGGATGACTTCTTCAGCACTGGTAGATTTTTTCACTTGTTTTGACTATAAAAACTCTGCCAGTACAGTAAGACAAAATACACATGTTAAAAATACATTCTCTGAAAAACCTAAATATCTTATGCAGTGTAGTTTCTAAAACAAGATAAATCAAACTGATCTTGTTTTAAGGATTTTTAGATATTTTTACAGGAAAACAATACAAAAATGATCAAGAATACGGTTTTTGCCCTAATATCAAAGGTATTACTAGAAAAAATAAATTATGATCTAACGTGAATTTTCTTGATTAAAAAAAATATGATCGTGCCTGGTAACATGTACATGTAAAATGGCTAGAAATAGCATTTTAGCTTAGCGTAAAGCTGACAATTTACACAAGGTCTATTTCTATTTCTTCTGTTCTAAACTTACTTCAAACTTACTTCTCTGTCTGCTCGTATGAATGTAACACATCATAAGAAAGTGTTTCACCGCTGTTCAAATGCACTTTGGATCGCATCATTTATATGTATAAATGTTTTCCATCTGAAAAGACTAAATATTAAATGAAACAAATGACAATAAAATGCAAAGTAATCTCTTCAGTAATCAAAATACTTTTTGAATGTAACAGTATTCTAATTACCAATGATTTAATTTGTAACTGTAGTGGAATACAGTTACTTATATTTTGTATTTTAAATATGTAATCCCGTTACATATATTTTGTTACCCCCCAACCCTGTATATAGTACATAAAAAAACAATAATAAAAAAAAAAACTTAAAAACGACAAAAAACCAACATGAATTGTGTAAATGTAAATTTGTATCACACCATTGAAGAGACTGTAAATCTACCCATCACAGCCTCTTTTTCATTCCCGCCAAATATTAAATATGGCGCTACTCTCTTTCTGGAAACTTCTGGAGCGCTCCAATCCAGGAGAGGGCGATAGTGACATCGTATCCGTTTAACGTTTACAAGCATTGTCCACTAGCAGCCCTCGGTTCAGTACGTAAATACAAGAAAGCGCTCTTACAAACTAATAAAATCACAGAACGCACAATTATTCCAAACATTTAAAGCCTAATTTATATTGTAAGGTAAGATTCGCAATTTAAATTTCGTGTCTTTGTAGATCTAGATCCAATTAATTATGGACAACCTGTAATTTCTTGTCAATATTTTCCAGAATTTTCAATGCTAATAGCTAACTAGAAACAAAGCTAAATGTAAAATGTAAACAATCAGTATCGTATTTTTTTATACTATAACTTAGTGGAAATGCTTTACTAAGGGGTTATTTACTCCATGCTTAGATCTGTATGGTTTGTATGCACGTAAGTATTACACCAACTTGTCGTGTGCTTTTTAGGAGTATATTTGGATCTTCATCAAAATGTCGTACATGCTCCCTCACCTTCACAATGGCTGGCAGGTTGACCAGGCTATTTTATCCGAAGAGGATCGTGTGATTGTTATCCGCTTTGGCCACGACTGGGACCCTACATGTATGAAAATGGATGAGGTTTTGTACAGCATGGCAGAGAAGGTATTTTCGTTTTCTAACATCTAAACAATGTGAAAACGTTACATCAGCTAATTGAGTATTTGGTGTACGAATAGATCGGGTTGACCTGTCTTTGAAACTTTACAGCGTTGCTTTGGGAATTATCAACATTGTAACATTATTGTATCAAAGTTTTGGTCTGTTTTTGTGCTTAAATATCAAATGTTTCCTTAGGTAAAGAATTTTGCAGTCATTTACCTCGTGGACATCACAGAGGTGCCAGATTTCAACAAGATGTATGAGTTGTATGACCCTTGCACAGTCATGTTCTTTTTCAGGTAAGCCTTAAGGTAGCAACACAATGTCTACATAGACCACATTTGCTTGAGTAATATCCATTAATTATTTGTTATTAAAACAGTGACTAAAGTGAGTCCAATTAGTGCCAAAAATTATATCGATTGAGCTTATCCTTTTTGACCTGGTACATTCATTAAAGAAATATTTCACCCAAAAATGAAAATTCTGTCATCTTTTACTGACCCTCAAGCCACCCCAGACGTGTATGACTTTTTTTATTCCGTAGAACACATACGAAGAATGATTTTTAGAAGAATATCTCAGCTCTGTAGGTCCATACAAAGCAAGTGAATGGTGACCAAAACTTTGAAGCTCATAAAGGCAGCATAAAAGTAATCCATAAAACTCCAGTGGTTAAATCCATGTCTTCTGAAGCGATCCAATTGGTTTTGGATGAGAACAGACCAAACGGCAACTCCTTTTTCACTTTACATCTTGTCATTGCAGTCTCTTGGCACGATCATGTTTTAAAGCTCGATTACACTTCCTTGCGCCATCTAGCGCTCTGCCGGAAACTATTTAGCAGAGATGAGTCTCATCCAAAGCCACATTAATGCATGGGCTTACCGGGGCTTAAGCCCCGTGGCTGCAGGGGGCCCCAAACTCCTGGGGACTGGCAAGGGCCCAGCGAAATAGTAAGGCCCGGGGCCTCGCAGCACCTTAATGCGGCCCAGGGGCCTCATGTATAAAACTCAGATTTCTTCCTAAAAGTGTAAGCACAAAAGTCAGATTTTGCATACGCACAAAAAAATAAAGAAATAAATATAAACAAAAAAAATAAATAAATCCCAGCTAGCGGAAGATTGTGCTTACATGCACGTGATTCATTCCCCACCCCGTCTCCTCCCCAAAATAACCATATATGGAGTGTAAAACGGCTGTTTTTACTATGCATATAATTATCTGCATACAATTACCATATGCATTTCACCATCCAGACACGTGATTACTGTGTTTAACGGTATTAGAAATCGTATTATAAGAGATAAGACTGTAAATGTCACATGTGCCCAAAGGTTAGATGCTGCACCATGAAGAAACATTATTTATTAAGATATGAACTTGTTTTCAAAGAATATATCTTGAGTAACACTTGGTAAAATGTTTTCATCTTTGCAGACATAAATCTAACCTAAGCAATTTTGCTTCTCAGAAAAACTTTTAAATCGTTTTAAGTGTGTTTTTATTGAGAAGTTAAATATTTAGTACTATAAACGAAACGAAAATTATTAAAATTCTTTGTGCAGCATTGTCTGATATCATCGCATTACTAAGATTTTATATTTGACTGGTATTTTATATTCAAAAAACATACAAATAATATAGCCTTCTATTGGCTTAACGATTACTTCTGTTTCAAGTGCTTAACTACATAGTTTTTTTTATTCTAAATGAAAATCAAGAATAATCAGTCTGTTCAGTTCATTATTTGTCCAGCTGGAGTCGTCAATTCACACACACCAGTAGAAGAGTGCGTATGCACAGCCAAGAGTGTCCGGACGGTGCGCACATTTATGGGTTTATTTTTTATAAATCATGATATGTTTGTGGGAAATTGCGTATGCACATTTCAGTTGAAAATTTCGTTTTTTTGTGTAATGAGCTAAAAAAGAACAATTTATGATACCACTGTTGTCAGATTTTACTGCTGATTTGAAATAAATACTTTGATCGTAACCTTGACCAACCATTTTGGAGATTTCGCTCTTTCCCCATTCAAGTATATAGGATCTGCACTTATATGCTGTGTGTTTACAAAACAATAGCTGTCTGGGAGCATTTTAAAGATGGCTGCCGAGTGAACTGACTTGGTAAAAAGACTTTGGCTCTGCGCATGCATGAAGCACTAGGAAGTGTAAAAGCATCGTGCCTAGAGACCACAATGACAAGACGTACAGTGAAAAAAAGAGCTAAATTTTGGTCTGTTCTCACCCAAAACTGATTTGCATCACTTTAGAAGACATGGATTTAACCATATATGGTTATATTTAACCATATACCATATATTTAACCATTAATGGAGTCTAATGTATTAGTTTTATGCTGCCTTTATGTACTTTTTGGAGCTTCAAAGTTCTGGCCACCATTCACTTGCATTGTATAGAACAACAGAGCTGAGAGATTCTTCTAAAAATCTTTTGTGTTCTGCTGAAGAAAGCCATACACATCTGGGATGGCATGAGGGTGGGTAAATGATAAGAGAATTTTCACTTTTGGGTGAACTATCCCTTTAAGACTACATTGTCAAGAACTACATTTGTAATTATTTGTGAACAATGTGCATTTATAACTTAAGTTCTTTAAATTAAAGACTACTACATATCTAAATGGTTTAGGCCTTTATTGCAAGGATTTGTAATTTTGCATGTGTTGAAGGTCTTGTGTATATAGAGTTGTCTCCCCCCTAGCGGAGAATTCAAGTAGAATAAAAAAAGAAACCTTTTTATTCACGGCCCACAGGCACGGTTTTCTTAAAGGTGGTGCTAGTTTTATGATGCATACTTTTCTTTATAACATGCCTGTTTATGCTTTTCTATGTGTATCTCAGGAACAAGCACATCATGATTGATCTTGGCACTGGTAACAACAATAAAATAAACTGGACCATGGAGGACAAGCAGGAAATGATTGACATTGTTGAGACAGTTTACAGGGGGGCGAGGAAAGGAAGAGGTCTTGTGGTTTCCCCTAAAGACTACTCCACAAAATATAGATACTGATCTCTGTGCTCCTATTTTTTTTTTTTTTTTTTTTTTTTTTATTACATTTTTTCTTTTCATCAACATCTTGGTTGGACAAGATCCGAGCATTCAGTAATAAGGTCATTTGGATTATTTAATGGCCTTATCTGGGATTTACAACTGTATTTAAATGTTTTTACACTGTTGCAATTATAATCATCAGAAACATGTCTTTTCTAGTTTTGTTCTTCTGAAAATGCCACTTTATTTTAAAGGAATTAATAAATGTTTAATGTGTTTCTGCTGTTTGTGTTTTCAAGCTCTATTTTTTCCTGGCAATGCTATTAGTTCATTTTATCCATAATAAATACCCAAATCAAAACTAAATATGTGCCAAAAATCAAAATGAATTGCCTTTATTGATGAGCTGCAGCAAGAACAATGTTTTATTATGGGTGGGTTTGTTGCAGCATGGGCCTACATTGACTGCTTCAAGACAATCACAAAGGAGATTTATTTGTGAAATATGCACTAACATTATACTGTAGCTCTAAGATATACACCATTTGTTTACTAAAAGCAGAATAATACTCAAATAGCAATAGAATAGTTCATGTTATGAAATCTTGTGAAAAACTGAATAAAGTTAAGTAACAAGTGAATGTGTAAAAAGCATTTGCTGAAGTAGTTATTTTTTCATATGTATTTGCTTAGAAATGTTACTTAAACATGTCTTTCCACTTTAAAAGTATTTGTATATGGTGACCCTTATATACCCCAAGTATTGAGCTCCAATATTTATACTTTATCCTATACAGTATGTCTATACGAACTTATGAAGTCTTTTGATTTGGAAGAGCTGCCTCCTTTTGGATTAAACTATTCAAAAATTGGCCACATTCACTGCCATTCATTGCTTCACTGTAACCTCGATTTTTGCTTTTTTTTTTTTTTTTTTTAAAGAAAAGGAGGGGCAAGTCGAAATTAGTTTTTGTGGTAACCAACATTATGCCACAAATGCTGTCAATTGAGCTTAACTTGTATTGAATCCAGATATTCCTTTGAACTGATAATTGCTTTATTGATAATTTGGGAATTTGTTATGCCTACATTAACCCATCTTAACAAAGAAAATGACTGACTGACAGAAATTAAGTCGCTGCGCAGCACGATGCTGTTTAAATACGGCTCTTTCAACTCCTCCCCCAACTGCTATGGAGGACCAAGTAAGCCAATATTAAAATACATATTTCTAAATAAGTGTAAAACAATGAAAGAAAAGAGTACATATAAATAAATGCATTAAAAAATTGGACAATATTTTTTATACTTTTATTTCCTTATTTATGTATTAATTATACATTTCCACATTTATTTATTTCCACTTGTTTTTAATTTCCTCATTTATACATTTATTTATTTTCACATTTATTTTTTTTTAATATATATTCCAATATTTATTTTTAATAAATGTATTCATTTATTCTTATTTTTTTTTTTTTTTTCAGTATGTATGTTAATGAGGTGGCGTGTTTTTACTTCAGGGGCAGCAATCAGGCTCAGAGTGCTCCAGAGTTAAGTCAAGGTTGGAGGTCACAGTTTCATTTTGTGGTTGACAAAATTAAATGCGAGAATACAGACTTGATATATAGCCACAGATGTGTATGGACGTGCATTTTAAAATTGTATAATATACCTGTGAAAAGTTCGAGTCAAATAGATGTGTTACTTCTCTATAATTTAACAACTATGCTCATTCCCGTGATTGTGATTCCTGTGTAAGTATATTTATGATCTTTCGAACTGATTTAGGGTAAAAAGGGACTTACATGTTTATCTGCTTCTCATCCACACATATTGTATCGCTTCTGAAGATATGGATTTAAACACTGGGGTCATATGGATACTTTTATGTTTCCTTTATGTGAATTTTGGTGCTACAAAGGTCTGATCACCATTCACTTGCATTGTATGGACCTGCAGAGTTGAGATATTCTTCTAAAAATCTTAATTTGTGTTCAGCAGAAGAAAGCATACACATCTGGGATGGCATGAGGGTGAGTAAATAATGGGAACATTTTCATTTTTGGGAGATCTATCCCTTTAAATAAGATAAATACTGAATCATTCATGTACACACACTGCTTTTTGTCCATGTCAAAGTTTCTTTGATCAGATCTGTTCATGTTGTGGTTTCTGTTCAGATTGTCTGCCAAGATTTTCAGACATATAAATACTCACTAACATCATATTTGAAAATGAATTAATTTATTACTATGTACAATATTTTTCATTATTTACATTTATTTACAAATACAGAGCACAGTATGTATTTATTTATTTTTAATATTGGCAGACTTTGTCCTCTATAGAGGTGCAGTTGAACTCAACACACCTAAAATCTTTTCTAAATGTCAGTTGGTCTTCTGCCACTGTCACTGTGTGATTGGATCACTGTGGAGCAGCAATGTCTTTCCTTCCAATTCTCTTTAATATGTGGATGAGCACCAGGACCAATATGTTGAGGTATAGAATTGAATTTTCTTCCTCTTTCATTTTTTTCCAGATGTTTTTAATATTGGAATATGTTGATGCCAAGCAAGTGGCACATACATGTATATATAATACACACACACACATACACAAACACACTGTGTTTATGGAGTAAATTTATATGTAAACACAATGTATAAATGTTTGTTTGAAGCGCCTGGCACAATGGGTTGCTGTACAGAGTGTGTCTGCCTGGCCAGAGAAACGAGGAGAAATAAAAAAAATGATGGAGATAGCAGCCAAAGACATTGAGAGACTTGGGGGAACTGTTGAGATGGTTGACATAGGCATGCAGAAGGTGGGTTTTTGCTTGAATTCTAAACAGTTTCACTAGGGGCGTACAAGAACGGTCTAGAGGGGGGCACATTCTAAATCTCATCAGCCTCTCTTCACAGTACAAAAGTTTGAAAGAATTTTTAAGAATATGTTATATCATTTGAAAGAAAGCATATCAACGGAACTAAGAAACATCAGTCGATCAAGCACTTTTTATCATAGAACTTTTATAATTAGAACTAAAATGTAGCAACCATGTATGAATGAAAATGTTCATATTAAACAGAAGAAGAATTATCATATAATTTAATGACTGCTGTCAAACATTTCAAACATTGGTCCAGTCAGCCAGAACCAAAGAGTTAAAGAATTAAATATCCCTTAATCTCTTTGTCAAATATGAGATACTACTATAATGGTTACTACTACTTTTCTAGGGACGGGGTGTTGCAAATTAGCATTTGCTATAAACACTATGATACTTGCAATGGATAGCTGTTCTCAGTTTATCTATGTATATTGTATCTGTCCCTAACAAATAAACCATAAATTCATAAATAATAAATACGCCCCTGAGTTTCACAGTAAGTCTGAATGGTATATTTCAATTTCTTGGCTTGGTTGCATCTGGTTTTGGAATTTGTAACAATTTTTCCACTTGGACCGGTCAGCATTTGGCTGAAATCTTTGTCTATATTTACTGATACTGTTTTCCTCCACTTAAGCTGTGAAATGTCACCCGTGTTCGCATTCAGGTTTAAAAATGACATGTTGATGCATAGCATTTGTCACAACCGAACTTTGCATGCCAGTTTGAATATGTGAAATGAAGAATGAGATTTAAGGGCTGCAGTGATGGGTACGATTTTCAGTGAATAACGACTTAAATTTTGGTCTCTTGATGACATTTTTCATTTTAGGTTAACCCTTCCTTTAGGTGTCTGTTGTAGTTACAGTAAGTTTAACTCGATCCAGTAGTTAAAATACTAAACAGTCTATATCTCAGCACAGATGTAAAAGCACTTTGGCTAGTAAATTTAAAGGCATAGTTCACTCCAAAATGCAAATTCCAACCTGGTCTCTTAGTAAAAACGTGACTCTATATAAATTTTTCTAAAACCTGTTATACATGTCTCCAGGTACAATTCCCTGCAGTTTCCAGGTGAAATGAACACTAGAGGCGCAACAACAACTGTGTGTTTTATTCACTTTCACTCAAATCTGACTTTAATGGCTGATTATGACTATAAATACTTTTTTCACTGTTCAATTCGGGCACTGGCAAGGGTGTTCATCCACTGAACATTGGGGCACCATACGACTCAATCACCTGCGACACGATTACGAGCTTGCTGATTAATGTGCTCTTCAAGTGGAGTCGGAACTATCGCAATTATGAGTTCTGAGCACATCAATGACCCTGCTAGGTCTTATTAATGAGTGGGAAACTCGGAAGTCTAGATGATACAAAAGTTTCTGAGTTGGAAGGGGCGTGTCCACATGAAAGATGACAAAAAGCAAAGATTTTGCTAAATTATTTCAACTTCTGTAATTTATTTAAATATTTATTGACAGTTATTTATGACAGTCAACTATTGACTAAACCTTCGCGGTTTGTTTTAATCAAATTAATTAATAAAATGTTAGATTATATGCATTAATAAGTTGTTTAGAAGTGATGTAGGTTTATTCACTCATGTTTATTCACCGGTACAACAGAAAAAGTGCTTTTGCTCTCGTTCTTAGCATATTTTTTTAAGATTAGCTTCTTCTTTTTCTTCTTTTATTTTTTATTATTATTAATATTGTATAACTTTTTCATTCTAACAATTAGGTAATCCTCTGTGTTGTCAGAGAAGATTAACAACAGTTATGGGTGGTGTTAACAATTTAGTTATTCTCTGCTGTGCCAGGAAAGATTAAAAACAATTAAAGTGTGTGTTAACAATTTTTGGTTATCCTCTGTTTATTCAGAGAAGGTTAACAACAGTTAATGTATGTGTTAACAATTTAGTATTCTTTTTCTTTTTTATTCATTTTAATCATTTTAACTTTTTTAAAATATATTTTATTTCTTTTTATTCTTATTTCATGTTCTTAATTAGTTTTTAATTTTTTTCGTTATGTATCTTGTATTTTCTTTATCATTTTTATGTAAAGCACTTTGAATTGCCATTGTGCATGAAATGTGCTATATAAATAAACTTGCCTTGCCTTGAAGGTGTGACATGTCATAGGAACGAATGCCCGACTTGGAGGTACGAGCTTCCTAGGTGCACTTGAAAGCAGCATAAACAAAGCTGGTATAGAGCGCAACCCGCCCACTTATTCAGCTGTCTGGGTTCCGGAAATATTTTCCCCAGTCATTTCTTCCATAGACTTTTTTTTAAAATCATTCTTAAAAGAGTTGTAAGCCATGAACCAAACCAACCAGCTCCAAGGTAAATCACAACACCACAAACTTTGTTTTGAGGCTAAAAAGTATTTGAAAATCTGACAAAAAGACAAAGGTACAAAGATGAGTACTTAATGTCTTTCATGAGGGCATGGACTACAATCCCATGAAGCATTGCTGTCATTGAATAAAAAATGATGGGAATATATAAAACTATTGATTTTATGTTGTTGATTATAAGTATAGAAACAATATATTTTTAAGTTTATTGCAAAATATTCCAATATGTAAAAATAGATAAGTAATTTAAGGGTGAAGAGACACTGACTTGATTAATCTTTCACAGTGCATCATGGGAATGGTTGGTCACACTGAGGCACTACTTGTAAGCTTTGTTGGCTGCAGTTCTCTGATTGGTGAAGCTTTCTTTTTAATTATTATTATAATTGTATTTATTACATGTTATACATATACAGTGAAATTCTTTTTTTTTTTACATATCCCAGCTAAGCTGGGGTCAGAGTGCAGGGTCAGCCATGATACAGCACCCCTGGAGCAGATAGGGTCAAGGGCCTTGCTCAAGGGCCCAACAGTGGCATCTTGGTGGTGCTGGGGCTTGAACCCCCTGATCTTCTGATCAGTAACCCAGAGCCTTAACCGCTGAGCCACCACTGCCCCTTTCTCTGCTGGATCATGGGTTATGTAGTTTTTCTTTGCCATGCATTCCGCTATCAAACGTGATTTTTAAACAATGAAGATGAAATAACACAGACAGATGACTTCAATGGAAGCATATACCATCAATGAACAACCTTGTAGATCACAAGGTCTGCCTCTAAAGGTTTATAAGTTATCACTGACAATCAGTTCATCTAAGAGATAAACTAATGGGATTTTTACTTCCGGAACCAGACTGTTGCGCTCTATTAACCAACAACATCGCTGTGTAAATGAACTAGATATTAAAACGTACAGTGTTATTAAAATATAAATATACAAAGGAGTGTATTTTTAATCTTTTTCAAACAACATTTTGATATCATATATTTTCACTAGCACTTCTTCTAATGACTTGAGAGACTTCAGAAGACATGACGATGCTTCCAGTAAGGGAACATAGTGAGCAACGATGCTCCCTGGCTTTTGTGGTAAATTGTGGGAATTTTTAGGGAGCAAACAATTTTGCGATTGACACAGCCCTAGAAATGGTCAACTCACTGGTCAGTGTCCTGACTACTGAACTATGAGCTGATTGAGACGCACCCTTAGTCAGCGCTTTAGTCAGCATTGTTTATGCAAGTGGCGCCCTCTAGCCCTATTCACGCTAGTGCCATTTTTTATTTTTAATGGGAATGATAATGAGGCGAAGGAAGTACAACCTCTGCTGGGCTTTTTTCACAATTGAGTCAATGTGGGTCTCCCACTTCAGGTCCTGTGAGATGGTAGTGCCCAGGAACCTGAATGACTCCACTGCTGCCACAGTGCTGTTTAGAATGGTGAGAGGGGTCAGTGTTGGGCTGTTCCTCCTAAAGTCCACAATCATCTCCACCGTTTTGAGCGTGTTGAGCTCCAGGTTGTTTTGACTGCACCAGTGAGCCAGCCGTTCAACCTCCCTTCTGTATACAGACTCATCGTCATCTTGGATGAGGCCGATGACAGTGGTGTCATCTGCAAACTTCAGGAGCTTGACAGAGGAGTCCTTGGCAGTGCAGTCATTGGCATACAGGGAGAAGTGTAGTGGGGACAGCACACATCCCTGGGGGGCACCAGTGCTAATTGTACAAGTGCTGAAAGTGAATTTCCCCTGTCTCTCTAGCTGCTGCCTGTCTGTCAGAAAGCTGGTGATCCACTGACAGATAGACGTGGGAACGGAGAGCTGGTGTAGTTTAGTCTGGAGGATAGCTGGGAGGATGGTGTTGAAAGCCGAACTGAAGTCCACAAAAAGGATCCTTGCATATGTCCCTGGTCTGTCCAGATGTTGCAGGATATGATGCAATCCCATGTTGAATGCATCATCCACAGACCTTTTTGCTCGATAAGCAAATTGAAGGGGATCTAGAAAGGGTCCAGTGATGTCCTTCAGATGGGCCAATACCAGTATCTCAAATGATTTCATGACCACAGACATCAGAGCGACGGGTCTGTATATATATATATATAAACAAAAGGCTTTTGTAACTAAATGTGTACACTTCTCCTCATATTTAAGTCATATCTATGAATTTCTACTCCCTATTTGCTAAATTATTACTGCTGTTGTTAGGCATCTATAAATCATAATAATAACTATAAAACCAGCAATGATAATAAAAATACTAATGATAATAAAAATAATGGAATCTGAGTAAATATTAATCATGAAATTTGTTGAATTCATCCATCTGCTCAACAGCAAGGTTTGGTAGCAAACCTCAGAAACAATTCACAAAACCAACAACATTACTAACTTTCTTTCTTTTTTTTATCTTTCTCTATGTCTCAAGGGGCTGGGTGCCTTCTCACGTGCAAGGAATATTGTGAATATGGCAGCATTTTTGCAAAATAAAATTATGTGGCTTATTACACTTCTCAGGGCAGTTCTGAAGTATAATGTTCACTTTGTGGTGCTAAAAGCGAGTGTAATGTTCTCCCGAACAGATGAGGTTTTTAAGGTTAATGTTCTATCAAGAATTAAATCAACAAATCCAACCTCCCCACCCTAAACCTTAAACCTAACCGATAGTGTCATAAAAAGGAAATGTGAGATGAAAAACACAACCAAATAATTTTGTGGTGCTTCTATGACACTTTCGGCTCACGTGTCTACTCGCGTGCTCTTCAGGACTTGTAACCCGGTCCTTTGTATCGCATATGCAACACTCTATCAGTTGAGCTCCTGCACAATTTGATCACACTTAAACAAGCTTGTAAATGTAGTTGGTTATTCAATGCAAACGTTAAAATTAGTCATGTGCTATAGTAAAAGTGTTTATATGTCATAAGATAGCATTGTGTGAGGAACAGAATGAAAAATAAATGTTTATGATAATCTGATGTTTTACTCATGATTTGAGTGAAAGGGGAAAAAAGTAATTGTTGTTTCAGCGCCTCTAGTGTTCATTCCACCAGGAAATTGTAGTTATATACAACAGGCCATATAAAAATCATTTTGCAAAAATGTAGTTATTGTAACATGATTTTTTGACCAGATTGCGAATGCCACTGGGGGAGGAACATGACACTCATCAGAGACAGTAAAAATGCAACTTAAACTAATCGAACTGAACAACAACCTCTCTCACACAATCTCCTCTTTTGATTTCATTCCAGCTAGGAAAAAATTTACTTTTTACTTTTTTAATACTTAAGTACAATTTAATGTGAATATTTTTTTACTTTCACTAAAGTATGTTTTTGGGTAGATACTTGGACTTTTAATTTAACTTTCACTTAAGTATAATTTCTGAGTACTTTTTACACTCCTGCACAGCATTATATATTATCCATTATACCACAACAGAACCTAAAAGTTGGTAACTTTTTATTTTACCATGATGTGGTTGACATTTCTGTGGAATTGCCCAACATATGCATAATAGGAATTTGTGATGTTCAATTATACAAACATGTCAAATTTGAGTTCTGTTTTTTAAAAAAAAAAAAAAAAATGTTTTTATTTTAATGAATTTTATCCCCTTTTCTCCCCAATTTGGCATGCCCAATTCCCACTACTTACTAGGTCCTCATGGAGGCGCAGTTACTCACCTCAATCCAGGTGGTGAAGGACAAGTCTCAGTTGCCTCCGCTTCTGAGACAGTCAATCCGCGCATCTTATCATGCGGCACGCTGTGTATGACACTGCGGAGACTCACAGCATGTGGAGGCTATTCTCACGCTATTCTCCGCGATCCACGCACATCTTACCACGCGCCCCATTGAGAGCGAGAACCACTAATCACGACCACCAGGAGGTTACCCCATGTGACTCTATCCTCCCTAGCAACCGGGCCAATTTGGTTGCTTAGGAGACCTGGCTGGATTCACTCAGCACACCCTGGATTTGAACTCGTGACTCCAGGGTTGGTAGTCAGTGTCAGAGTTCTGTTTTTTTTAACAGCAAAAACAGAAGTGCAAAAATGTTTTAGAAGTACAAAATAATCCTTTTTTACATCAAGCATCATGCTTTGATATTTAGTTATTTTTCTTTTTTTTTTTTTAAATCTTTTTATCTTCCATTTATCTTTCATTGTGGCTCTCTTTAAAAGTTTGACCTGTCATGTGTTCAACAGATCCAATCCATGTTCAATGGGAATTATTTTTTGTTAGAACATTAAAAAAGCTTTTGTAGTTCTTTTTACATTTTTAAAACATAATTTCTGAGCAAAACAGTGATCTGATGACAAAATAAGATAAGTGGAAAAATATCAGTTGGTATCCGTATTGGCCAGTTTTTTATATAGTTTTATCAAAATTCTGGCCACAATTGACTTGCATAGAATGATGAATATTTTTATTATATTTTTTTTTCATGATGAAATATTAATTTAATTAAAATGAATACAAAACAAAGCATGCAAAAATCTGTTCATCTTGAAAAATGTTTGTACAGTCACAATACTCTGGCATTATAATTTGATTTGATAGTAGAAGCCTATCAATGTAAATTGATATGTTTTGTATAGGTCACTTTAGTACCTGCCACCGTCAATCTCAAATTGTGGAATGAATGGAGTGTCCCATATTTTCCTAAAAATAGATTGGCAGTCCCCATTATTTATTACCACTTTGTCTGTGTAAACAAGGAATTGTCAAATTTAACAAAAGTTAAGTATGGAGTGCCACAGGGATCAGTTTTAGGGCCTCTGCTTTTATCCTAATATATGCTTCTGTAACAAGTGATAGTGACAACAAACAGACCCAAGAGCAGAGGAACAGTTCAAAGGAATTTTTAACAGCAATAATGAGCAGTCACTGGGTTGAGGAACAGATTCATAGAATCCTCTGCTGAAGCTCAGTGAGATGCAGAACAACGGCCAGCAGAGATGGGCGATCTTAACTCCCAACACGCAGGCAGAGATGAGGTATCCTCCGTGGAAGACCAGCTGACATGCAGCAAAACTGGAGGGCAACCACACACCTGACATGCAGCAACCAACAGTTACACGAGACAGGACCAACTAGGCAGAGAGTGTGAGGTTAGAACTCAACATCAAACAACAATGCTCAAACTCAATCAACACTGAGCAACATTAAACATTCAATGTCTAACTACATTTAACAATCCAGCAAAGTACTTGACACATGAGGGGATTAATATAGGCATGAACAAACAAGGGGCAGGTACCGCTCGCAGCTGAAAGTTGGCATGATCAGGGTTCCAATGGAAATGCTGATTCCGCATGCCAGAGGCACCTGAAATACATGAGGGCAAAAACGTCAACACGCTTGGAACAAAACAAACAGGGAATGATGATCACCGGAGAGCACACGGCGGTAACTCGCGCACGGCGGTAACCAACAACCGCACCCATGTACTCACACAAAGAATGTACACAAAACACGAGACAGACAGGGGACGATAATGCCATGGTCCTGTCAGACAGAAACCCAACCTGACAAGGTGACAGGACCCTGATAGCTTCCCCTGGGAGATATTATCAGGAATTGTGGAATAAGTTTCCACTGTTATGCCGACGATACCCAACTTTATATTTCTTCAAAACCTGACGAAATTTCAAAATTCTTCAAATTAGAGTGTATCAATGAAATCAAAGATTGGATGGCCAGAATTGTATTTCTACTCAATTCCAACAAAACAGAGGTACTAATTATTGGACCAAAAACCTCTAAACATAAGCCGCTAAAATATAATTTGACTCTTGATGGATGTACTGTTACATCGTCTTCTACAGCGAAGAATTAGGAGTTATGTTTGATACCAATCTGTCCTTTGAAAATCAAATTTCCAATGTTTGTAGAACAGCATTCTTCCACCTCAGAAATATTGCTAAGTTACGACACATGCTTTCTGTGGCTGATGCCGAAAAACTAATTCATGGGTTCATGACCTCAAGACTAGATTACTGTAATGCATTACTCAGAGGATGTCCTGCAAGTTCAATAAATAAACTTCAATTGGTTCAAAATGCAGCAGCCAGAGTTCTGACTAGAACAAGAAATACGATCATATTAGCCCCATTTTATAATCGTTACATTGGCTACCTTTTAAATTTCGTATTATTTTTTAAAATTCTGTTAACTACGTACAAAGCTTTGAATGGTCTAGTTCCGCAGTACTTAACTGACCTTCTACCACACTATATTCCATCACGTTCATTACGATCGCAAAATTCTGGCCTGTTAATAGTTCCTAGAATATCAAAATCCACAAAAGGAGGTAGATCCTTTTCCTATTTGGCTCCTAAACTGTGGAATGGTCTCCCTAACACAGTGCGGGATGCAGACACCCTCACTCAGCTTAAGTCTAGACTAAAGACTCATCTATTTAGCCAGGCATACACCTAATTTATCCATCAACTCACAATTAGGCTGCTTTTGTTAGGTCTGCCGGAACCAGAACAACTGATCATGATCTATAACTCTGCAAAAAATTTAATGGCATCTACGCTAATATTATTCTATTTATTTCCCTGTCTCAACCTCGGGATTCATATCCCAGAGGTTGAGACAGGTCATATCCAGCTCCGTTCCTGCTTGGTGATGACGACTAAATGCAGCCGGTGCCAGCCAGACATCACTTCAGTCTATTACGATGGACTTCAGGGGATGAACTGATGCCAACTGCAACCATAAGATACTTCATATGTCACTGCCTTAACATTGGACTTAGGATAGACCTCACCGAAATGACCTGCTGGTTGAACTGTGATGCACCTCATTGATCTCTGCCTGCATCACCTTGGTCTAATGATGGACTACACTCTTAAAATTGAATACATAGACTATCAATTAATTACCAACAAAAGCCTTCATCAGACAACTAACAAAGGACAATGCATCTATGTGAACTTCTGCAGTTAATCCAGGATGGACTTCAAAGACATTTGTCATTAATCTTAAAGTTCATA
Organism: Myxocyprinus asiaticus; assembly: GCF_019703515.2. Classification (NCBI taxonomy): domain Eukaryota; kingdom Metazoa; phylum Chordata; class Actinopteri; order Cypriniformes; family Catostomidae; genus Myxocyprinus; species Myxocyprinus asiaticus. Next base: position 12,550,763 of record NC_059373.1, on the reverse strand, counting down.
CAAAATCATTTTTTAAACACTGGCCCTTAACATTTACTTAGTTTACAAACCTTTAAACCATGACTTGCACTGCACATAAATAACTAATATTGGCATTATATCCATGCTGTTTAGCCAGAGGGGAACTGGCCCCCACAGTGAGCCTGGTTTCACCCAGGGTTATTTTTCTCCATTAACCAACATTTTATGAAGTTTTGTGTTCCTTGCCCCAGTTGCCTTTGGCTTGCTCACTGGGGTTCTAAATACAATTATTATATAATTGTTTCATTATTTATTTTTAAACACAATTTACAATCATATTTATTCAAACTACACAATGATGACTCTAATACTTTATAGATATTACAGTTTCATTTTCTGTTAATGCATGATTTTCTGTAAAGCTGCTTTGAAATGATGTGTGTTGTGAAAAGTGCTACACAAATAAAAATGACTTGAATATTTGCCTCTACTGAAGTTGGCAACCCTACAGCAGTCTAATGAATTTCTAGTGGTCAATATGCCATTCAGTCTATCTGATTTCCTGATTAATATCTGAATGGTTGTCATTATGGAATATAGCATAATCTGTTATCTGTTTTAATCATTTTACATACATATTACATATGCACGTCAATAAAATGCAAATGATCTCATTCAAATTGAACTTTTATTGCATTTCCAAATGCTGAATGGAAATAAGCGGCACTTTCAAGACACTATGTGTGATAGAATGTTTAAAATCGTGCAGAAATGTACCTTAAACATCACCTTTTGTAGAATGACTCAAAAAGTCTCGCTATTTAGACACTTGACACTTTTCTTAACAAGTTTTCATAAACTCAACGACCCATTTGACCCAAATTGATACGTGTGAGTGATCTGCCCATGTATCAGACTTTTATTTTGAAAACCATTAGTCTCTTCTAAAACTCGTGAGTGTGCGGGTTTCACACCACGTGCATGCATAGAGGGCTTGGGACTTTATTGAGATGTAAAGTGCTTTTTTTTTTTTTTTTATCAGGTTCCTTTGTTGTGTCACATGTGCATCTGTTTGCTGTTGTTTATTTAGTTGTTAGCAGTCATTGCTAGCTAAATGAATTCCTGCGATTAATATGTCGCAGTGTGTTCTATTTTGAACAGATTGTTACTTTGTAGCGCAGCCCATTTCTGATCCCTTTCATCCATTGACAGACTGAGGGAATGATTTTATCAGCAGTTACAGAACTGGGAGGAGTTTCTGTTTATCTCAGCCATACAAAATCTGTATTACACATCAATCTCCCTTTCTTATAGAGAAAAAGTTCAGTGTCTTCTGTCACTGAGTGGTTGGATCACTGTGAAGCAGCAATGTCTTACCTTCCAACTCTCTTCAAATATGTGGATGAGCACCAGGACCAATATGTTGAGGTATTTAATTTGCTTTTCCCTCTTTCTTTTTCTTTACACCGTGACTGTTTTTAAAATCATCAAATAAACATAATTATAATTACAACTGCATATGTTTAACCTGTTGAGTACATGGGGTAACTTTGTATGATAACACTTTGATTCTATGAAGCGCCTGGCACAATGGGTTGCTGTACAGAGTGTGTCTGCCTGGCCAGAGAAACGAGGAGAAATCAAGAAAATGATGGAGATGGCAGCCAAAGACATTGAGCGACTGGGGGGAACTGTTGAGTTGGTTGACATAGGCATGCAGAAGGTGGGTTTTGCTGAAATTCTTTCACAGTAAATCTGAATTCTGCTGCAATGGTTGTGTCTGGCTTTGGAATAAAAAAAATGTAACAGCTGGACTGGTAATACCAGCATTTGGCTGCAATATTGTTTGTCAAGCTAATTCCTCTTTTCTTATTATTGTGGTAGTGAACCACCTGACTGCATGTGTCACACAAATCACAAGTTTGCGGTTGTGAAGTTATGCTTTGAATGTCTTAAACCAAGAACACAAGTGAAAGTTGATTTAAAAAAGCAATTACTTAAAGGTATAGTTCACCCCCAAAAGAAAATTTTCATTATTTACTCACCCTCATGTCTTTTCAAGCCTGTTATGCAGCACTTTTTTAATATAAAGACAGTTAATATAGAGACTGTGTCTGTCAAGCTACAAAAAAACAAAACAAAAGAAAACAAATATAAATCATAAAATCTTGTATGCTATAAGCTAAGTCTTCTAAAGCCATACATTAGCTCTGTATGAGGAACTCAAATTTAAATTGTTATTCACTGAAAACTGTACCCTGCTCCAAAACTTTAAAATTTCACTTGCAATCAAGTTCATATTAAAAAATGGTGCATTAACGCATTACACCAGGTTTGGTGTCATTGATGTACACCATCCATTCTCATGTACAGAAAAACAGAATGGGCAAGGATATTTGAGATTTTAAAGGGCTAGTTCACCAAAAAAAGAAAATTGTGTATGACTTTTTCTTCTGCAGAACACAATTGTCACAAAATATCTTAATTCTGTAGGTCCATAAAATGCAAGTGAATGGTGATCAGACATTTGTAGCTCCAAAATCACATAAAGGAAACATAAAAGTAATCCATAAGACTCCAGTGTAGAAATCCATATATTCAGAAGCAAAATGATAGCAAAAATCAGCATTCAACACCATAGTGCGCTCCAAGCTAGATGAGAAACTCCGGGCTCTGGACTTAAACAGCTCGCTGTGCAGCTGGATCCTGGACTTCCTGTCAAGCAGACGCCAGGTGGTTAGAATAGGCAGCAACATCTCCTCCTCACTGACCCTCAACACTGGAGCCCCACAGGGCTGTGTTCTCAGCCCACTTCTGTATTCCCTGTACACACATGACTGTGTGGCAACACATAGTTCCAATGCTATCATTAAGTTTGCTGATGACACGATGGTGGTAGGTCTGATCACTGACAATGATGAAACAGCCTACAGAGAGGAGATGCTCACTCTGATACACTGGTGTCAGGAGCACAACCTCTCCCTCAACGTCAGTAAGACCAAGGAGCTCGTGGTGGACTTCAGAAGAAAAGACAGAGAACACAGTCCCATCACCATCAATGGAGCACCAGTGGAGAGAGTCAGCAGCTTCAAGTTCCTGGGTGTCCACATCACTGAGGAACTCACATGGTCCATCCACACTGAAGTCGTTGTGAAGAAGGCTCATCAGCGCCTCTTCTTCCTGAGACGGCTGAGGAAGTTTGGAATGAACTGCCACATCCTCACACGGTTCTACACCTGCACTGTAGAGAGCATCCTGACTGGCTGCATCTCCGCCTGGTACGGCAATAGCACCGCCCACAACCGCAAAGCACTGCAAAGGGTGGTGCGAACTTCCAGACACATCATCGGAGGTGAGCTTCCCTCCCTCCAGGAATATATACAAGGCGGTGTGTGAAAGAAGCTCGGAGCATCATCAGAGACTCCAGCCACCCGAGCCATGGGCTGTTCTCACTGCTACCATCAGGTAGGCGGTATCGCAGCATCAGGACCCGCACCAGCCATCTCCATGACAGCTTCTTCCCCCAAGCAATCAGACTTCTGAACTCTTGATCTCCCACGATCAAATACATCAGCACTGCACTTTATAACCCTTACTCTTATATCTCACACCGGACTGTCATAAATTATATTATTATTATGTTATATTCTCTCTTAACAACTGACTATCAACCGACAGCCTGAATGTCAATACAGTACAATACTGTACATTCTATATAGATATACTTTTTTTTAAATGTATTTTTATTTTTATTGAATAATGTGTATCTATATAGTGCATATTGTATACTGTACAGTGTATGTTATTATTTGTAGATTGTTGTGGGTAATTATGTGTATATCAGTCATTTAAATTGTGCTGTGTTAATTTGATGTTATTGTAAATTGGTGTATGTCTCATCACTGTCGCGACTACTATGTTGATCGGAACTGCACCCAAGAATTTCACACACCATTGCACTTGTGTACATGGCTGTGTGACAATAAAGTGATTTGATTTGATTTGATTGGGTGAGAAACAGAACAGTGTTTAAGTCTTTTTTTTTATTTTTGTTTTATTTTATTTTTTTAACTTTAAATCTTCATTTTAACTTTCACTTTCAGATGTGAAAGTGAAACTAAACAGGCACCACATGTGACTTTCAGATGTGAAAGTGGCGATTTAGGGTAAAAAAGGACTTACATTTTTATCTGTTTTCACCCACACCTGTTATATCACTTTTGAAGATATAGATTTAAACACTGGAGTCTTATGAATTACTTAAGTTTGCTTTATGTGATTTTTGGAGCTACAAAGGTCTGATCACCATTCACTTGCATTGTATGGACCTACAGAGCTGAGATATTCTTCTAAAATCTTTGTTTGTTTTCTGCTGATGAAAGAAAGTCATACACATTTGGGATGGCATGAGGGTGAGTAAATGATGAGAGAATTTTCATTTTTGGGAGAACTATCCTTAAGTTAATTCAGTGTCTGTGTTATCCAGTAACACTTAATCCAACTGTTACTTGGAACATCTTGTGAATAAATTTGAATCAATAAGATTAAACATTCTGTATGTCAGCACTGATGGTACAGCACTTCAGCTAGTAATGCAACTCCTGTTTTTTTTTATTTTTTTTTATTTTTTTTTTTAAAGTTGCCAACTGGTGAGCAGATCCCTCTGCCTCCAATAGTTCTGGGCAGACTTGGCTCAGACCCAGGCAAGAAAACTGTGTGCATCTACGGGCACTTGGATGTTCAACCAGCCAACATCGAGGATGGCTGGGACACACCACCCTTCACACTGGTGGAGAAAGACGGTATATATACACACACACACACACACACACACACACACACATAACATAAGTGATCTTTCAAGTGTTAAAGGTGTACAATAGCAGTCTCTGGAGACTGATGCTCACATCTATTTATTAATGAAGCCTTTCTGTGTACTGAAGAAACTTGTTTAGACCAAATTAGATTTATTTAATTGATTTGCTTTTTGTGCAATACTCTGCAAATAGTTCTCCTTCCAGGTAATATTTCACTTTCAATTTGGCCGTACTTAGTCACTTCACTAGCTTTTTTGAACCGAAGAGACTGCTGGTCCAAATTTCTTTACACACATTCCGCTTGCATGTGGCTGATGAAAAAGAAGAAGGAAAAAAAGACTTAAAACTGAAGTAATCTCACTGACTCAGCATTTTACATTTGTGTCCCTTTAGCCTGAAGAGATTTCAAGACAAATCCTGTTGTCTTTTTTTTTGCTGAGATAGATCTGACTCTTGAGCCTAGCCTTGTGACCTGTCAGCTGATTTCCATAGATTTTTTTTTCATGCTTACACAAATGAATATTCATCTAAAAAAAAAAAAAGATATATATATATATATATACAGGTGCATCTCAATAAATTAGAATGTCGTGGAAAAGTTCATTTCAGTAATTCAACTCAAATTGTGAAACTCGTGTATTAAATAAATTCAGTGCACACAGACTGAAGTAGTTTAAGTCTTTGGTTCTTTTAATTGTGATGATTTTGGCTCACATTTAACAAAAACCCACCAATTCACTATCTCAAAAAATTAGAATACATCATAAGACCAATAAAAAAAAACATTTTTAGTGAATTGTTGGCCTTCTGGAAAGTATGTTCATTTACTGTATATGTACTCAATACTTGGTAGGGGCTCCTTTTGCTTTAATTACTGCCTCAATTCGGCGTGGCATGGAGGTGATCAGTTTGTGGCACTGCTGAGGTGGTATGGAAGCCCAGGTTTCTTTGACAGTGGCCTTCAGCTCATCTGCATTTTTTGGTCTCTTGTTTCTCATTTTCCTCTTGACAATACCCCATAGATTCTCTATGGGGTTCAGGTCTGGTGAGTTTGCTGGCCAGTCAAGCACACCAACACCATGGTCATTTAACCAACTTTTGGTGCTTTTGGCAATGTGGGCAGGTGCCAAATCCTGCTGGAAAATGAAATCAGCATCTTTAAAAAGCTGGTCAGCAGAAGGAAGCATGAAGTGCTCCAAAATTTCTTGGTAAACGGGTGCAGTGACTTTGGTTTTCAAAAAACACAATGGACCAACACCAGCAGATGACATTGCACCCCAGATCATCACAGACTGTGGAAACTTAACACTGGACTTCAAGCAACTTGGGCTATGAGCTTCTCCACCCTTCCTCCAGACTCTAGGACCTTGGTTTCCAAATGAAATACAAAACTTGCTCTCATCTGAAAAGAGGACTTTGGAACACTGGGCAACAGTCCAGTTCTTCTACTCCTTAGCCCAGGTAAGATGCCTCTGACGTTGTCTGTGGTTCAGGAGTGGCTTAACAAGAGGAATACGACAACTGTAGCCAAATTCCTTGACATGTCTGTGTGTGGTGGCTCTTGATGCCTTGACCCCAGCCTCAGTCCATTCCTTGTGAAGTTCACCCAAATTCTTGAATCGATTTTGCTTGACAATCATAAGGCTGCGGTTCTCTCGGTTGGTTGTGCATCTTTTTCTTCAACACTTTTTCCTTCCACTCAACTTTCTGTTAACATGCTTGGATACAGCACTCTGTGAACAGCCAGCTTCTTTGGCAATGAATGTTTGTGGCTTACCCTCCTTGTGAAGGGTGTCAATGATTGTCTTCTGGACAACTGTCAGATCAGCAATCTTCCCCATGATTGTGTAGCCTAGTGAACCAAACTGAGAGACCATTTTGAAGGCTCAGGAAACCTTTGCAGGTGTTTTGAGTTGATTAGCTGATTGGCATGTCACCATATTCTAATTTTTTGAGATAGTGAATTGGTGGGTTTTTGTTAAATGTGAGCCAAAATCATCACAATTAAAAGAACCAAAGACTTAAACTACTTCAGTCTGTGTGCATTGAATTTATTTAATACATGAGTTTCACAATTTGAGTTGAATTACTGAAATAAATGAACTTTTCCACGACATTCTAATTTTTTGAGATGCACCTGTATATAATATATTCTGGTTTGCATGTCAATTAAACCATGTTGATTTTTTTGAGATAGTGAAAATGATTTGCAGTACATTTCTGCTTTCATTAAATTTCCTTTAATTCTAAGTTTGGCAGAAAACTTCACTAATTGTCATAATTTCACTATTGGGTTCTTATTTCATTTTTAAGTTTTACCACTGGCTAGTTGTAACAGTGGAAATCTCTTATTATAGATCAGTCAAAATATTTTATTGGAAAACATTCCATTTGGTAGAAATTCAGAAATAAATGGTAAACCATCCCTTGAAACTTGCATAAATTTTCACTTTTTCATTATTTTTTAATTTATTGTTAAATGATGGTGTTATTAATTGGTCTTTTGTATAGAAAAATACTGACTTAATAGAGATGGCAACTAGAAATGCGTTTATAACACTAGATTTACGTAGTTTTTTTTATTTTCTTTATTTTAAAGGTTTGTAATCGCTGTTTATTTCATTGTTGTAAAAGGTAAAATGTATGGACGAGGATCTACTGATGACAAAGGCCCTGTACTAGCCTGGTTCAACATCATTGAGGCCTATCAGAAGATTGGACAGGTGCAAATACTGTTTTTGATTTTCTAAATTACGTCATCTGCTTACTCATTAAGCCTTTAACACCTGTGCAAATTCCTCATTTATGTAACTTTAGAAGAAAAGCAGAATGTATTACAAACAGTATGATAATATCAGTGGTTTAGGATGGTTGCTAAAAGTTTATCACTTAATATTAAGTTTGATTGCTTAAGAGTAAGATAGATAATATGACATCAATTTTACCATGCCAGAATAGAAAGTAAATTGCAGTTGCATGTGGATCGATTGTGACCGAGTATAAGCTGAGCTCAAAACTGCAAATTATAATCAAATTACATTGCATACAATCCTCCCCTTATCCAGTGATTGTCTCATATGCCACAGTTTCTCAATCATTTTCGCCTGAGTTAACTATGTCATTAGTTTTACAGTTCCACCTTTATTCGCTTATTGACAGCTTGACAGAGGAACCAAATGTCCAAAGGTTGTTTTATGGGGGAGTCATGTGATGCCATGCGAGGATTGGACGTGTAAACGGCGAGCTCTGCACGCTTTGCTAGTTTGATCAGTCCAAGCGAGTGTAAGAGTTACCGTCCAATTTCCCTGATCCAGCTAGATGTAAAAATTTTGCCAATGATTCTGGCTAAACGATTAAGTTATGACATCTCTTATACATATAGGTCAGGTGGGTTTACTACACTCGGTGACGTGTATGAGAGTGGAGTGTTGAGATCTTTTGAGAATTTGGTTCATCATTTTGGGATTCCCAGATCTCAATTTTATAGGTATTTACAGCTGCGCCACCTGCTCTGTATTGTTTTTGGGAGTAGCACACACCGCCCTACAGTGGCAGATACTCTGGTAGAGGTGATTACTGCTTTTGGAAAAGGTCATGAGGCATCAGTGTATTACTCCCTGCTAATTCAGAGTCTGGGGGATGGAGCTTTAACTTCTATCAAGAGATTATGGGAGAAAGATTTGAACTTGGTATTAGAGGGGGGAGTGTGGGCTAGGATTCTAAAAAACGTCAAGTCTGCATCTAAAGATGCAAGGGTGCGCCTTATTCAATGTAATATTTTACATAGATTTGATTGGACCCCCTCTAGATTATATAGTGTTGGTCTTAAAGACACACACACCTGCTGGCGATGCCAGTCAGAAGTTGGAGACACAACCCATGTCTTTTGGGGGTGTGTTAAGATTCAAGATTTTTGGTTGAAGGTTCAGAGTTATTTTTGTGACGTTTTGAGCACTCAAATTTTACTTTGCCCCAGACTTTGTATTTTGGGTGATGGGGCGGTCATAAATTTGGGGGACAAATATATAAAAAATTGGGTTCTGACTAGTATTATGATTGGCAGACAAGTTAATTTAAGGGGTTGGAAGTCGGACGGAGCGGCATCATTTCCAGTGTGGTGTGCGGAGATGGGGAGGGTGGCAACTTTTGAAGAAGGGTTATCTAGAAGACTGGGAAATTTGGACTTGTTTGTGGGAAAGTGGGGCAAATATCTGGTGTTTTTGGAAGGCTCTCGGGAAGGACAGTGGAGAGAGAGGTGTAGTTATGTGTGTGATATATATATATATATATATATTTATTATATATATATATATATATATATATATATATATATTATATATATATATATATATATATATATATATATATATATATATATATATATATTTATTATATAATTTTTTTGTTTGTGTGTGTAATCATGTGGGACCACTGGGGTGTTCTTGTAGGTGGGATTGAGGGGGGGTGAGGTAATAGACGGGGTTAAGTGTTGATTTTGTTTGTATGTTTTGGTTTTATTTGTTTAATATATGAATCAGTTAAAAAAAAATGTTAATCACAAAGGTTGTTTTATGATCTTTGTCTCATCTTTTATGATTTAAACTTGTCTTGTGTGTGCGCATTTAAAACCTTACCACTGTCAAGTTAATTCAATTAGACTTAACTGTAAGCATTGTTTTAATGCTATGCAGTGTTTTTTTATATATACTGTAGCTATACTGTACTTTACATACACTATCAGCCAAAAGGTTTGAACACAGCTACTCATTCTTTATTGTTACTATTCTTCCTATGTCATAAAAACTATACAATAACACAAATAAAAGTATGGTCACTGTGTAGTGATCACAAAAATATTAAACAAATCAAAATTATCTTATATTGTAGTTTCTTGAAAGGAGCCAACTTTTGCCTAGATTACAGCTCTATACACTTTGGACATTCTCAATTCTTCTTGAGGTATGCACCTGGGATGCATTGAAGAAGTTACCAAGTAAACTGGGCACTTGTTGGCTGCTTATACTTCATGATCACAGTCCAAAAATAATTCAGATTGTTGGTTTGCAAAAAAACTTCTCATACAGGTGAAATATTTAATGGATTTTGCATTGAAATTCTACCACAGGAACTGCCCATCAATATAAAGTTCTGCTTTGAGGGAATGGAGGAGTCTGGATCAGAGGGATTAGATGAGTTGGTTTTCTCCCGCAAAGATACTTTCTTTAAGGATGTAGACTATGTCTGCATTTCTGATAACTACTGGCTGGGGAAGACCAAGCCCTGCATTACCTATGGCCTGAGAGGAATCTGCTACTTCTTTATTGAGGTATGAGTTAATGACAAGGAAACTGGTGCTGCTTTATTAAGGTTGAGTTAGAGAATCAGGAGTTATCCAAGGCAAATGATCAATTTCTTCAACCTGACTTCGTCTGACTGCATGTGCTGCTCATAGTGCAATGGATTCTGTAATATTATTTCCCATATTCATAACTTGCGATCAACTGAGTTTTTAAAAGGCCAGTGTAAATATATTTATACAGTATACTGTATAAAATCCGGAAATCCGGACCTATTGAATGCGTCTTTCGCTGTCCAACAAAGCGATGCAAGACTATTAATGTGTTATGTATGTGTTGTGTTGCTGTGCTGAAGTGCCGCCTTTAGCCAATAGATGCCCGCCCCACGCTCACACATCTCTGACCCAAACGCTGAAGGAGAAGAGCTGTTTGTTTGCGGTGAAGCGCTACCGTGCAAGGACTAATTGCGATTTCATTAATTCAGTCAATCGTGCAGACTTAATGGATACCATACCGATGTCTCAGATATCAAAATCGGCAGGTTCCAGAGTGATTTGAATGTTTTTTTCCTTATTATTCAGTAAGTGCTACGTTTACTGTCACTGCCACATTTGTAACGTCGGTTTTTCTACATTAATGTGAAAATGACAATGAATACAAATTAAATAATACATTTTCTCTGGAGTGCCAACCCCTCTACATTCTGTGGAAATGATTATTTCTGGATTATGCATTTCAATTCACAGTTTTGACCAAGTATGTGGTCACTACTTTTTCTCTGCATATGATTTAGAATGGCGTCACGTCGTGTGGTTCTTCACCTCCACATCGTACATTTAAAATCGTTTAATGCACACCTAGCCGTGGATTATCCCTTATTTACTGTAAATATACATTATATATATATATATATATATATATATATAATGTATATGTGTATAGACAGAATCAAGGCTGATACATAGTGTGTGTGTGTATGTGTGTAGTGTGTGTGTGTGTGTGTGTGTGTGATATATATATATATATATATATATATATATATATATATATATATATATATATAAAATATCTCACACATAAAATGCTATATAATTATACATATTTTACATATAATGTTGTTGTTATTATTATTATTATTATTATAATTATATACATATACACACCACATTACACTTATACCAAGATCTGGACAGCATCATGGCCGATATTATATGTAGTATACAAAACATTGCAAAGAGAGAAAAGATGATGTACACAGAATTGCTGCCTTTAAGGAATGTTCTGGGTTCAATACAAGTTAAGCTCAATACAAGGCAGCATTTGTAACATAATATTAAATACAACAAAAATTAATTTTGACTCGTCCCTCCTTTAAAAAAAAGCAAAAATTAGAGTTACAATGAGGCACTTACAATGGAAGTGAATGGGGGCCGATTTTTGAACATTAAAATACTCACTGTTTCGGAAGTATAGCCACATGATGTAAACAATATGTGTGTAAACATGATTTTAGTGTGATAAAATCACTTACTAATATTTTCTGTGTAAAGTTATAGCCAATTTTACATCTCCGTTGCCATGACGATGTAACATCAACAAAACCTAAACCCCTAAAATGACTGTAAAAATGATGATTTAAACAACTTGACAGCTCAAATAATACAAGAGTTTTAACAGAAGTGTTTTATAAAATTATAAGCTTCACATCTGTGTTTAAACCCTTCAAAAATTGGCCCCATTCACTTCCATTGTAAGTGCCTCATTGTAACCTCGATTTTAGCTCTGTTTTTGGGATGGGGGGCCAAAAAACAAGCCACGTGATAAGATGCGTGGATTGACACTCTCAGACGCTGAGGCAGTTGAGATTTGTCCTCCGCCACCCGGATTGAGGCGAGTCACTACGCCACCACGAGGACTTGGGAATTGGGCATGCCAAATTGGGGAGAAAAGGGGAGAAAATCCCCAAAAAATAGAGGGAAAAAAAGGAGGGATGAGTCAAAATAAATTGTGATAATCAACATTATGCCACAAATGCTGTCGATTGAGCTCAACTTGTATTGAACCCAGAACATTCCTTTAATGCCGATGGACAATTATTTTACAACATTTTTACACAAATTAGAAAATTACATATGGAATCCAAAAGATAAAAGATAAATAAATTAACAACTTTTTACTACTCATAACTTTACTTCATGGGAAAGGACAATATGCTTTTCAAGGCAAAGTTTTGATTTTTCTCTTTAAGGATCTCAAGTCTGTTTAAAACGTCTTTTATTTTTACAGGTGGAATGCTGTGATAAAGATCTTCACTCTGGAGTGTTCGGAGGATCTGTTCATGAAGCTATGACTGACCTCATAGCTCTGATGGGTGAGAGTGGACAGATGCTTACATTGTTTTTTTGGAGCAAACAGGGTCAGTAAGTTGATTGTGGAGATTCAATATGACAGGGATTTCCTGGAATGTATCTAGCAAGGGCCCTTGGATCAGCTCATCTCACAATTGTATGAACCTTTAAAATGTTTATTGGTGTTTGTTGATACATCATAACCACATTTACAATTTGTGGCCATTTGATTTAATTTCTAAACCTTGGACATTAATAGAGAGTTATAACCACTTCAGTCTTCTGGGAATATGGATAGAAAGTGGCTGCAGGAATTTGCTCCCATTCAGACAAAAGAAGACTGTCCTATTGCCGTATACCAGTTCATCCCAAAGGTGTTCAATTGGATTTAGGTCTGACACTTTTTAGTCAGTGCAGGCCAGTCAAGTTCTTCTAATCCTGACCCAGTAAATTTTATGGACCTCGCTTTGTGCACAACAGAAACTTGGTGCGCCCAATTCTACAAAAAAAATTTGTCTAAGGAGATTGCATTTTGTCTAAGGAGATTACATGGCTGTATGTTTGATTTTACATACCTGATAGTAGTGGGTGCAGCTGAGATAGCCGAACCAGTTAATTGTAAGCGGTGTCCATGTAGTTTTGGCCCTGTAACAAATCTGTTTCATGATGCTTGAATGTGCATGAACTTTGTGTTTTCAGGCTCTTTGGTGGATAACAAGGGGAAGATTTTAATCTCGGGGATGTATGATGATGTGGCTAAATTGACTGATGATGAGAAAAAGCTCTATGAGAAGATCGACTTTGACATGGCAGAGTACGCCAAAGATGTCGGAATATGCAAACTGCTGCATGACACCAAGGTAAATTGCCAAAATGTTGGTGTCGGCGGGTCCACAGGGGGTGCTATATTGCTATTTAAATGTTTTTTTATTTCTTTTTACTTAAAACATTAAAGTCCCAGAATACATAGGTCAGGCACATGAGGTATCGTTTGAAAGCTTAGAATCTGAACTTTTTAGAGAATACAATCAATAACAAAATAAGGCCTGAAAATATATTTGTAGCAAATTAGCACCCCCCCCTAGAGGTAATAGGGTAGAAATATTAATTTGAATATAAAATTCTTTCACATGGCACTGAAATGGACAAGTCATATCTCCAATGAAAGCTCTCGTTCTCAGGAATGTGAATATTTTGTTGCCCTAATACCACAGTTTGAAGGAATTTTAAAAGAATCACAATATGAAATATGATTTCTGTAAGTCATCCAATACATATGTCTCTTATGTACCTATTATTGCTGCTGTAAGCTGCAAATAGATAAAAACTTTATATTCGCTTTTACCTTAGGCAGGTGTCTAAAAAAATGAGCTTAATTGGTTGAATAATCTAATGTTATATGTCCAGAACAAAATATGCCATCCATCAGGAAAAGCATGCTAAATAAATCATCATAAAAATATGTTTTCAACTATTGATGATAAATAGGAGGATCTCAGCTTTCTAATGAAACCTAGATTGAGCTTCTAGTCCACTCAGAGGCCGAGATATTCAATGAAAGATGAGAGTGGTGTATAAACAGAAAATTAGACTGAATGCCTATAAACGAGCAAATCTGTGAGGGCTTAAATGCGTTAGAGCACCACCTACATCTGCATATTGTGATGGAATGTGATGAGTTGTGCGTGGATGCCGCGGAGAATAGCGTGAAGCTTCCACACGTGCTAGGTCTCCGCAGTAACGCGCTCAACAAGCCACGTGATAAGATGCACGGATTGACAGTCTCAGACGTGGAGGCAACTGAGATTTGTCCTCCGCCACCTGGATTGAAGCGAGGACTGTGATGGAATGTGAAGACTTTTCAAAGTGAGAGAGTGAACAGAACCAGAATTACATGCTTACAAAGTTGGAACAACAACAACAAAAAAGATAAAATAAAATAAAAATCTGTTTATCATATGATTATAAACACATACAATATTATTTAGGAATAATTGGACTTTTTTTTTTTTTTTTTTTATTTTCCTCTTCGGGGCTTTCTGTAGAAATGAGACCAATTTTTTGCATTTAGTCCACAGTGTGTGTGAATGGTGAGCTTTTAAATTTGAGTGTGAAAAATTGCAGGCGGCAGCCCAAAAATGCATCAGAGTTTAATGAGTAATTAATGTAATTTTAACATTTGACACACTATAGGAGTCAAGGCCCTTTTAAATGTCTCACATGTGTCTGTACAGGACCAAATTCTGATGCATCGTTGGAGATACCCATCTCTGTCTCTGCACGGCATCGAGGGAGCATTCTCCGAAGCAGGGGCCAAAACTGTCATTCCACGCAAGGTCAATGGCAAGTTCTCCATTCGTCTGGTGCCTGATATGGACCCCAAAGTGGTGGAGAAACTGGTTTGTAGTTGTTTTGGTTTATTTAATGCTCTGCCAAACACATAGAGTCATCTCCATTCCCTACAAACTTAGTGCATGTCTTGATGTGTTGTTTGTCTCACAGGTAATTACCCACCTGGAGAAGAAGTTTGCAGAGTTGCAAAGTCCCAACAAACTGAATGCGTATATGGGACATGGAGCCAAGGCCTGGGTGTCAGACTTCAACCATCCTCACTACATGGCTGGCAGAAAAGCCATGAAGACCGGTAAGATACAATACATGGGTTAATATGTTAAAAAGAAGTCCTGCCTTACAGTTAAAAGAGCCAGTCACCTTTTTATTTACTGTTGAACATGTATGTGCATTAGCTGGACCAGCTTAAAGTCTTTTTTGTAGCATTATTTCAGCTAAAAAAAACATTTATGATGATGCGTTTAGGTCTGATTTGACACATTTTAAAAAGTCATCTTGCCAAATAGTTTTGGAGGTTTTGTTTTTTTTATCATTCATATTGCAAGCTGTACTTGCATTTTTTTTTTTCTAGATAGAAAATGGCTGGCCTGTGGGCTACCAAGATGGCTACTGGGTGAAAGGACCTTGATGTAACCAGCTTCTGTCTCTGTCTTTCAATTGTGTTAGTTTTTGGCGTGGAACCTGACCTAACCCGTGAGGGAGGGAGTATCCCAGTGACTCTAACCTTCCAAGAAGCTACCGGACAGAATGTCATGCTGCTACCTGTTGGTTCCTCCGACGACGGAGCTCACTCGCAGAACGAGAAACTCAATAGGTAATTTTTATGCATAGCTACAACAGACATCTTGTTGTTAAGGTCTAACTGTGAAGCCACTAATGCATATGACAGCACCTGTCAAAATCTGTAGTCAACAAATCACTTCATCGCTCTCATAGACAGTGTTGCTGTACACATGCATGGCTGTACACTTCCGATGCTGCTCCTGCGCAGACCAAAGGAAAATATTTGAATATTTAAAATATGTGGGGAAAAATCAAGAGATTTTGTGAATGAGTGCTTCAGTTAAGAGTCCATCTGCATATCTACTGATATTCAGCATGGAACTGAAGCTGTAAGAAATCATGAGCGGAAATATGCAGAACTGATGCATTCGTGAGACAAATACAGATATTTAACATTTTTAATGCCACTAAACAGAATGGAAAAAATAATGACTGTTTCCAAACATATGGAAACCCACAGATGCCATGCATTATTTTTTTTTTCTTTTCTTAAAATCACTACATATTTTTCTTGATCATGAGAAAACATAAGCAAGTTAGCCTAAATATTTGCTATATATACAGTTGTGCTCAAAAGTTTGCATACCCTTGGAGAATTGGTAATATATGTACCATTTTTAAAGAAAACATGAGTGAGCAGGCAAAACACATTTATTTTATTTCTTATGGAATTCATATTCAACTGTAGGTTATAACAGAATGGCACAATCATAAAACAAAACATGGCAACAAAGAAAAAAATTAAATGACCCCTGTTCAAAAGTCTGCATACCCTTAGTTCTTAATACTGTGTATTGCCCCCTTTAGCATCAATGACAGCGTGCGGTCTTTTATAATAGTTGTCTATGAGGCCCCAAATTCTTGCAGGTGGTATAGCTTCCCATTCGTCTTGGTAAAATGCCTCCAGGTCATGCAAAGTCTTTGGTCATCTTGCATGAACCACACGTTTGAGATCTCTCCAGAGTGGCTCGATGATATTAAGGTCAGGAGACTGTGATGGCCACTCCAGAACCTTCACCTTTTTCTGCTGTAACCACTGGAGGATCAACTTGGCCTTGTGCTTAGGGTCATTGTCATGCTGGAAAGTCCAAGAGCGTCCCATGCGCAGCTTTCGTGCAGAAGAATGCAAATTGTCTGCCAGTATTTACTGATAACATGCTGCGTTCATCTTGCCATCATTTTTCACAAGATTCCCCGTGCCTTTAGAGCTCACACATCCCCAAAACATCAGTGAGCCACCATCATGCTTCACAGTGGGGATGGTATTCTTTTCACTATAGACCTTGTTGACCCCTCTCCAAACATAGCGCTTATGGTTGTGACCATAAAGCTCTATTTTGGTCTCGTCACTCCAAATTACAGTGTGCCAGAAGCTGTGAGGCGAGTCAAGGTGTTGTCGGGCATATTGTAACCTGGCTTTTTTTGTGGCATTGGCGCAGTAAAGGCTTCTTTCTGGTAACTCGACCATGCAGCTCATTTTTGTTCAAGTATCGTCATATTGTGCTCCTTGAAACAACCACAACGTCTTTTTTCAGAGCAGCCTGTGTTTCTCCTGAGGTTACCTGTGGGTTTTTCTTTGTATCCCGAACAATTCTTCTGGCAGTTGTGGCTGAAATCTTTCTTGGTCTATTTGACCTTGGCTTGGTATCGAGATCCCCAAATTTTCCACTTCTTAATAAGTGATTGAACAGTACTAACTGGCATTTTCAAGGCTTTGGATATCTTTTTATATCCTTTTCCTTTTTATATCCCCCAAGGATGATCCAGACTTATGGAGGTCCACAATTATTTTTTCTGAGGTCTTGGCTGATTTCTTTTGATTTTTCCATGATTTCAAGCAAAGAGGCACTGAGTTTGAAGGTAGGCCTTAAAATACATCCACAGGTACACCTTCAGTTCAGTTCACCTCCTGTCAGAAGCTAATTGTCTAAAGGCTTGACATCATTTTCTGGAATTTTTCAAGCTGGTTAAAGGCACAGTTAACTTGGTGTATGTAAACTTCTGACCCACTGGAATTGTGATAGTCAATTAAAAGTGAAACAATCGGTCTGTAAACTATTGTTGGAAATATAACTCATGTTATGCACAAAGTAGATGTCCTAAACGACTTGCCAAAACTATAGTTTGCTAATATGAAATCTGTGGAGTGGTCAAAAAATTTGTTTTAATGACTTCAGCCTAAGTGTATGTAAACTTCCGACTTTAACTGTGTCTATCTATCGATCTATCTATCTATCATTTATTTATTGCAGATATTTAGGGTTATTGTGCCAGGATGATTTCTAAATAACTAGAACACGTTTTCTCAAGATGTATAAATAATGTATATATTTCTTAATAATTTGTACTGTTCTGTATTTTGTATACTACTGTATGCTACTGAAATATGCAATAAATGAAAAAAATTTATAATATTTATTTATTGCAAATATTTATGCTACCGTAATTGTGCCAGGATGATTTCTCTATAATTAGACTAATAATTTTAACTAATTAATTGCACCATTTTCTGCGATTAATCGCTATTAAATTATGGTACATGATACATTACATCAAACATTAAAACAATGTTTATTTACTTTATACATTTTCTCAAAGAACTTGCAAGAGATTGGTTAGTCATCATTTATTTTAATTATTTAGATATGCATGTTATTATTATTATTTTTTGTTTTTGTGGATAGAGTTAATTAAACAAATTTTTACAGGTATTAATCTTTGATACAAATATATGTGTACATGCCATAATTGCTGTAATTAAAAGTTGGGCAAAATCTTGTGTTTTCCAGTGGACCTTTTTTAGGAACAAATGGGCAGATTAAATCCATATAAAACTTCATTGGCAAGAGAAATTTAAGTGTACATTGCCAAAGCATTATCAGACACTATACATACAGATATAAAACATATTGAATGCTGAAGTTTATTATGCCCGGGACATGCATCACGCTTAATGAATAAGCGTGCACTGCTCCACACAATAAGTTTCTGTGCGAGGATGTGAAGTTGATGCTCAACGTGTGCACCTCAATTTATGTATGCTAATTTTAACCACAGAAAATTGGGAGAAACATTAGTGAAGTTTCGCCCATTGTACAGAGGTGTCTGGGTTTGTTCCTGGCAGGCAGCAGATGCCCTAACCTGTCCCCAACCTAATACTAACTATCAGGAGCCTGTGAGGCTGAGTAGCATGCCAAGAACAACCCGATACACCTTTCACCTATCGCGTGAAGTTTCAGGAAGTGTAATTGTGTTAACTTTTTTTTTAACACGTTAAACAAAAAAATATTAATTGCAGAAATTATATTTCCCAGCCCTAATAAATAAATTATATATATAAAAATACTATGTACTGTATGCTACTGAAATATGAAAAACCCTTAAAGTCGGGACTACCAAAATATGTTTGAATTGTTAGCCTAATGAAGAAATTAAATGTTCTGCATTAGATGGTTAATTATTTGCATTGCATTTCTTTATAAAGAATGACAAAGTGAAATCTACATGGGTCTGGTGTTTCTGATAAAGGTTCTGCTTTGAATGGTCTGCCCAATAGAAAGAGGTTTTGCTCAGCAAGAACAAAAATTACATTGCTCATTGCAGGCAAACTGTATTTATGCATACCCACTGTAAGAAGTTCTTATGTTACAGGTGAGATGTTTAGAAATGATAATGGCAATCTTTTGCAATGCTTTCAATATTTTTTCCCCTTTTTCTGCCTTAACAGGTCCAACTATGTTCAGGGCACCAAGATGTTGGGAGCTTACTTCTATGAAGTATCTCAGCTTAGTTAACTGGGACTTCTGGTTCAACATGACTAGGCTGGTGTATTTTTAGGTGTCTGAAGATATGAAGAACTTTGATAAGGGTACGGGTCTCTAAAGTGATCCTATCATTTTATTGTACGATCTTTCTTCAGCCCTGGTGGCATTCATTTACTGGTGAGGAAATAAAAAGTAAATGGTGGCAGGCTTGTTTTATTATTACTGAGCCTTGTGACCTGATGACAATCTTATGCGGTAGCACGTGACAGTATGCAACAACAGCTTGATGGCTCTTAGTTGGCATTTTGCTATTAAATACATTTACAGCACTTATGTATATTTCCACCTGTTTTGCAACTCTCCTGCAGTCCAGTTCTCTCTAAATGTGGTTCACCAAGCATATCAAGTGTTTGTGTATGTCAGAAGAAAAATGCCATTTAAACCAAAAACACATACGTTGCTGATTTAGCTACATGTATCCCTGTCAGTCTGTCAACTCATGTCTTAATATTTGATTTTCAGATATGATTCTTTTTAATATGGAATATGACAATCTGTAATCTGACATATGTTTTCATATATATTACATATGCACACCAATAAAATGCAAATTACTTTTCCAAATATCTTTTTACTGTTGTTTATTGATTTAAAACCTGATGAAAGGCTGTTTTTGTGTTGTTTAAATGCATACATTGCTTTTTCAAACAGATAGTCTGATAGACAATATGATGCACTGCTTACAATTAATTGCGATTTATAATCGGGAAGTGGAACACAAGACGGGGTCTCAAACTATTCGGCAATCTTTACTTAATTGTTAATAATTTATCCTTAAATTTATCCTTGTCCCTCAAATGTGTTCCCGGTTGGCTAGTGGTCCCCAAGTAATTTGAGGTGGAGACAACCTTAACATAAAATATTTTTATTTATTTTTTATGTAATATTGGGTAAAATATCTTAGAAAACATGTTTTACAGTTTTATTTTTTTATATTTGACATCATGTCTCATTTACTTTTCACATACAGTACATATTTATATGTGTGTGTGTATTTATAAGCTGATGTTTGATGCTAGCAGGTGGACTAACAGCATACCGGTGGGTCTGCCCTCTATGAGCGGGAGGTCACATTTATCCCATACCTCCTCCTTTATAGCC